>NC_137695.1:139717847-140917847 GCF_964034855.1 Anser brachyrhynchus | reverse complement strand
AGTCACTCCATGTCATTTCTGATTTTAAACATTATTCCCTGCAATAGTGCAACAGTGCAGGGAACACAGAATTCCAATTTCTTTTACCTGTTCAATGGATAAAAACCCCTGACTTCAGCACAGTGATATGTGATATACTGATAACAGAGTAATAATTCTAAATGTACATGACACCAAATGATACCCGAATTTTTAATACACTTGATACACTGAGTGGACAGAAATATCCAAGATCCTGGGACATCTGGGGCCTTGTCCTCTTCTGCAGTCTTTTGTAGACTGCTACCCTTTCAGCTCCTCTGGCTCATCCCACACCAGAGGGCAGAACAGCAAGGAGGGATACATGTCAGGTAAAGAACATGTGGATTTTAGAGAAGTGGGAAACAGATACCTCAAATACCTTGAAAACCCACTGGCTCTGTCAAAAAAACGTTTAATAACATTTCAATAACATTTAGCTGTTGTGAGACATTTCTATATCAGCATCATGAATGATTCATTCACATCTTGTAGTCATGTTGCTTATCACAAGACTGCTATACATTCCTTAATACCAAAACTTTTAATCAGTACAATATAAATAAAAGAAAAACAATTTTGCTTTAGATCTTCAACTTGCCCCTTAGGTACCATCCAGTAATTTGGTACCTACACAGAAAGAACTCATTGTTTTTACTCTGTCAAAGCTAGTTCTGAAAATACCCATTATTATCTGGAGCAATAAATTCATATATAAAATAAAATACAAGGCTAACATGACATATGGAAAATGAAGGGCAGAAGTCAACAATTGGGTTGCATTGTTCCAACTGTCTGCTCTTCTATTTTTCATATTAAACTAATGAAAGCTGGCAGCTGACTTCCAACATTGGTCCAACGTTGATCTAAAATCCAATCATTCAGATCAAAGAAACATTACCGCAAAACTACCCCCCAAAAAAATGTGCTGTTGTCTTGTAAAGGTACACAGTGTTACAGTTGAATCTGAAAGGCACACAGCTCTTGAAGCTCCATGCTCTATTCACTGAAGTATCGTTACAGGATATTACCCTTCCAATGTTAAGAGCTCTTTTGATTACTTAGCATTCATTCTTCTTAAATGGTGATCATTTTCATTTCATTCTTGTAAACATGAATTATACAAATTTAACAGAATGACTCCATTTTACATGATTCTTCAAGTTTTTTTTTCTTCAAGTTTTTATACCATCTTTCAAGGATTTTGGGGGTTGGGATAAATATGAGTTTGACTATATAATATGTGAAAGAGCATACAGTAACCTTTATTAATTAGCAATTCTCTGAATTATAATTTAAATTTGGTATGTCTCTGCTCTACCAAAACATTCATAGAAAGAAATCAACACATCTGTTGCATATCAATTTACTGAGAAATTAAGGCACAACTAGTGCAATTGCCATTCACTTCTTCACAGAGACACGTGTTTCACCAGCTGTTCTTTGCATCCCTTTGCACCAGTGTTCCTTTCCCACATTCACATTAACTGAAATAAGTACTCTGGTTCACAGGAAGACAAGCCAACAGCTGAGAAGATGCAACGTTGTTATAGAACGAAAGCTGAACATGCACAGAACGCCCAACTTAAGTATACATGCAGATGATAAACAGGAATTATTTGGACCCTAACAGTGAATGTAAGGAGGGTCAAAAAGAGCCAATGTGAATAACAATTTTCAAGTTTTCAGCAGTAAATGGCACAGCTCTCTGATGGTCTCAAAAGAGGAAGATCTGACCTTTCAGCAGTAAGGCTGATGTTAGCATGATGCTAATCATGATGTTGATGCTTCTTGAAATAAGAACTGAAGATTTTAACAGCAAAATGGCATTTTGAAACAGAAGCACAGAAGAAGCCCCAGCTCACAGACATGACTCCAGAGCCACTGTTTTAGAGATGAGTATTCTTTCAGATTAAGCTTGGCTAAACTAATATGTAATAATAGACATGAGAAATGCTTAAACGTGATTTCACAATACTACCACTACTTTGGTCCCTCAAAAAACATAACAAACCAAATATAATCATAGTTTCTCAAGCAATTTAGAGGCAAATTGATATTTATATGATTCACAGTTCATGTTTCATAAGTTCAGCATTAAAATATTTAAAAGGTTGCAAGTAGTAATGAAAATGTGAAGCAGTTTCTCAGCTCAAAGAAATAGTCTTTGGTACCACACTTACAAGCTGTAGCTGGTGGAAGACCTGGCTGAAGGTCTTCCCGCTCCAGTAAAACCAAACTGTTTTCCCTCATACTTACCTAGAAATTAGAATATCCTCAGCTGTGTCGATTCAACTACGTGAGTGTCTGCATTCTTTAGCAGATCTAGCCCCAAAATAACCAACCAACAATAGTTTTAAAAGTTGTTGTTCTTCTAAGACGGATCATTTCAGAAAACCAGTTTTCAAAACATACAATCTAAAAATCCCAGTTGAGGTGATGCTACTCTCTAGCCAGATCAGTAACTTGGGAGTGCATCTATCTTACACAGAAGTAAACACGTAATTGGTGCCAGTGTAAAGGTGGCAGTCTGGATTTGTAATCATCAAGTACTTGGACTTATACACTCACTTCACACAGTTTTTAACCCCTCCCAATGAAAGGATGCGGAAGTGAGAGAATTAGGAGCATACTTTGTTGCTAAGTATGTTGCTGACCACCTACTCTGAAAATAAATTTTCTCATTATTTACTGAACTCTAATAAAGAACATTGAGAATGTTCTCCAAATTAGCATAATCTAATTGACCTAGAAAGAAGAAATTTCTCTTAAGTCGCCAGCAAAAATATGGAATACATTATCTGAAAAACACTAGTTCAGAGTCTTATGGCTATATTGTGTGGAGTGGAATAAATTACCAGAAATAATTGCTCTGGCATTTATGAAAGCACATTCATTCTTACAGTTAATCACATTGGTAATTTAACTAATATGGTTACTGCAAATAGACTCTACAGGCCATATTTTCTAAATGACTTGTGGATTTATTTGCTCCCATAACAAGGAGTGCAAATCGCTTGGAAATGAGGGGTGCAGCACTCCTGATGTGATCTTCCATACCAGATGAGGGCAAGCCGAAGACTGCAGTGAGCACGACAGATTACCTTCTGTGATCTGGGATCCAGCCAGATGATAACTGCCTCCAGTGGGGGAATGCACAAAGTCTCAGCTTGCTCTCAGCAAGTGCCTGCAAAGAGAGCCCCAGGAGAGGACATTGCTGGTGCAGGCAGAGGCCAGCTGGTTATGCCGGTCCTCATGTGGTACGTGAGCTCTCGGTTGGACTCTCATGGAGTGCACAGCAGCTGTGGCTTCAGAAACACACTCAGGTGCTTGAAGTGCCACTTCCCACAGTACCAAAACAGTTGGATAAAAAACTGGTTCAGTATTTTCATCTGAACTCAGGAGTTAGATCCACAAAGAGCACTAAGTGACTACTTTTCAAGAGCAAAACTCTCTAAGTATCTGGAGACCTGCACTGGGCACATTAAGAACAGGTTAGATAAAATGATCAGAGTCTAAGAACACTTGAGCCTACCTAAGAGAAGTGGACAGGGTAGGTCTCAAATCCCCTCGCAGACACACAATTCTGGATCTGGCACAGCCCAATTTTGGGCATTTAGCTCTTGTTTAAGCACCGCAGGGAAACACAGCTCAGCAGTTTCTTTGCTTGCATCACCCACAGACCCCGAGCAGCCAACGCGGGTTCAAATCTACTAATTTAAGCAAGATTTAGGAAACCTAGATTCCACCATCACCTCGATTTAAGAAGCTTTGAGCCCATCTTACCTGTTCTCAAGACAGGGCTCACCACCAGCTCATGAAGTGTTCTGTTACCGCCCTTCTGATGGAGTTTCTTCCCAGGGCATGATGCAAGCACTTCTGAGGCCCAAAAAGCATTTGCAGGGCAGGAGTAGCTATAACCACGGACTTTCCCTTACTTTGAGCTTGTAGGGAAGAAGGGAAGACCTTTGTACCGGTTCTTCCTTTCACGTATATCTCAATACAGAACACTATGAAATTCAGACTGGGATGGGAATGGCCTGCCACAGGAACCCAAAAGCAGTGCTCCCTTCAGTATGGAGGCACTTCAGTAGGGGGGCAGCCAGGTAGGAAAAGTTTGACAGATCCTGGACTAAGAGAGCCTCAGTCTATGCTATGCCTACAAAATCCTCTGGAAAATCCTATCCTGTCCTACAGGAAGGAAGTAACTGCCCCAAAGACACATGGCCTTCCCTTCCAGAAGACCAGTGAAGACTGAGTGTGGAAAGACTCCATAGTCTTTTTTTTAGGGGTGGAGAAGCCACACCAACTGTCCACATCACAGGCAGCAAAGGAACAACATTTCCTCTTTAACAATTTCATTGTGCTCCACTGCACTTTCAGGTGCCCAGACACCTTCCTCTAAAACAGAGCCTCGCAGCCTCTGGTCAGAAAAGATTTTTAAATTTCTTGGGAGCCCTCATTAGTTTTTCATTTTCAGTCAAGAAATACTTTTTCACTCTTGTCCTATGCCTTTTTATTTCCTCCTCTTTCTTTCCTCTGGCCACACTGGAAGCATGGTTAATTAAGATTAAGGTTAATTAAGACAGCACCTAAGAAAAAGTGAAAGAAAGAGAGAAGTGAATGAAATAATCAGCTGCAAAAGTGCTGCTTGAGCTTCTGATCAATAGCTGGTGTAGAAGCTTTCAGGTCCCATTCTCATTGAATTCCCATACACGGGGCCCAAGAGGCAGCCATCAAGAATCTTGGCTGTTCACAGGATAAAAAGCTCAGACTACATTGCAGCATCCTTTTGTCTGTATTTCATTTCCCTTTCAAGGCAAGGCTGGTCATACTTCCAATCTGGAAAAGCTCCCCCCCGGCTTGTTGTGGCCGCACGATGTGAGGTCAGTTTACCACATGCTGCTCCCAGGCAATGCTGTGGTTTAAGGCACCTGCTCCTTATTCCCTCCCACTTCTGAATGTGTTTGAAGTTGCATTCTGCCACTTTAAATTCCCTGCTCTGCTCATTTTCATTCTCCTGATAGTTTTAACTGATCCTTCTGCAAATATTTAAGAGCATCAGACAACAGAAATTGCTTTTGTCTGCGTGGGGCATCACTTCAAGCTTTTCAACACTTGCGATCCCAAGAGATTTTAAAATATTTTTACAAGACTGAGGTATTAACAAGAACTGTATTTCCCATACATAATAATTACTTTAATGTTTCTAAAATTCCTGTATTCCCTGTATTATTATACAGAATCGGTACTGAGCATGCTACATACAAAACTGACACATTGCTGCCTCTGACAGCTTTCAGCTTCTTTTCAACACCTGTGCTGTGCACCATGCCCTAGAGATCCCAGCTTGGCATAAAGGAAACCACAGCAGTAGGGTCTGGAGCTCGGTCAATTCCCCTGACAAAGAATTTACATCTGATAACAGCTCCCCAGCACGCTGGGAGCCATCCCAGAGAACCGGTCTGGATGGGTGCTGGCGTTACTGGTGTTCCTGCCACCCTCTGTAATCCCCACTTCTCTGTTGGTTACTTGGCCCTGACCATATGACAGCAAACCAGCCTTGAAGACTTTTGGTTGGATCCCTTGTTTGAAGGATGTTGAGCACAGATTTTGACTGCAGTATTGACACAGTGAAGGACATTTTAAGTGTAATGTAGAACTGCATACTTCACAGCACACACTGAAACAGAAAACCCCCATTTCCATACATAACCCCAACTTTTCTTAATATTTCAGAAAAGATTGCCTTTTTTTTTCTTTGCACCTCCATATTCATTGTACTGATATCAGGAGCTGCCGTATCTAGAGAAAAAAAAGCTTCAGCTCTGCAGTTTTACTTTCTAACTCAATTTTTACAGCTTTCCAACTGAACTACTGATGCATTCATGCACCTCATTAAAACATACAACAAATACAATACTCATGTGATAAACACTTACCTAAGAACATTTTAAAAGGAACAATCAAAACACCAAGCGTGCCCTTTTGAAATGATAACAATATAGACCCCTTTTGATTTTATAAGCAAAGAAAATATTTATATATATATATATATATATCTGTACACAGCCACTCGGGCATTTCCAGCACCCTTGCAGCAGTCTCTGCTTCTGTTACTGGTAACACCACGGCTCTTCTAAGCGTCGTTGGAGGACACACCAGCCAAAAGCCTCTTAGGATTGCTGTAAAACTGAATTTAAAGATGTGACACCAAAGAAGAGTTTTGCTTTTCAGCCCACAGCTGTATGCCCCACATGCCAAGTGACCTGAACGAACAGCATATTGGGTACCCTCCCTTAGCTATGATCCCACGGAGATAGGTGATCTGGCAATTCAAACGTAATAGTTCTGACTTTGTGCATAAGCAGAAAGGTAGCATTTTATACCCACTCTGTACATCCTGTACCGCAATCTGCTTGACTACAAAAAGTGCAAAGCAGCGGGAAATCAGCCTTATCCCCAAGCTATTAAAATTCTGAAAAAATAGAGCAAGCAATTTTGTAGTATTACATTCTAATTTTATATCCCGTTTACATAAGGAATCACTAGGTAGGTGCACATCTTCGCCACAAGAAACCTCTAAACCCAGTCTTTGATTTTGCCAATGACAAAGGACAACCATCTTGAGTAAAAAGAAACCATCGCTGCAGTTTTGTGTTATAGTGCTATTAGGTTTATATGCACATTTTCCTGGATGAAGAGCATCCTTGTGTGCTCATTAATGACAGTTATTCCATGCAGCGCCAAGAGCAGATTACAACTTCTGAAACAGTGAAGAGTGTTTCTGTAATGAGGAGCTCACAATTGCTCTTCATTTTTGTATTACATGAATTGGGATATATTTTCTAAATACACAATAACACTAATAGCATTCTTTAACCCAATCTTGTTTATTTTTAGTATAGCTGGAATGATTACATACATTATCAGAAGGATCTGTGCAGCAGTTTTGAATGATGTAGTGAGTGTGTTGAAACGATTCAACATCCTCTGTTAGGGCCTAATGAGATAGATGGTGCCAAGTAGTTGGATGGCTACTGAGATTACACAAATTAGGAACAGATCTTCCTCTTAGCTTTGTCTAAAATGAGTAATGGTACCATGCAAATACCATTATTTAAATAACCGCAGCTCCCCAAACTCTGACATTTCACACTGTAATGACCCACTTTCAAACTACTGCTGTTAAACATTTACCTCTGCAATTGAAAAAATGGCAACGCAGCCAGCCACCGCTCTGCTGGGCCGTTGACCTTGCTACTGACAAATGACAATTACAGCATGTTGATTTAACTCCGACAGGTTTTTTCAGGTTTATGTAGGTACCACCAGGGATGAAACCCATCATACGCTGTAGCTTCACAGCTGCTGATGCGGCCATATCTGAGCTGTTCAGGTAGATGCTGCTGAGTAACTAAAGCTCAGATGAGAAACAAAACAAATACAAGAGAAATGCAGCTTTAAAACTCTGCTGGGCGTTTCCATCATACAGTCAGCTGAAGCATGCTATACTTTCTTTGAATGTCAACCCTTCTGCAACCTCCTCTACTTTCATCTGTTGGTTTTCCAACCAGTCCCCAGATTCCACGTGTTTTGTTTAAAGCCACATTCTCTGCTTTGCTGGCAGCAGTATAGCTATTCCTATGCTTCTTTTGTAAAAAGGTCTCATCCACCTTGGGACTGAACAGGCGGACGGAAATTGTGGAAATGACTTTGTGTTGCCTCTGCAGCAGTCAACCAGAGGAGCTGGACAGGCGGGACAGCCAGCCCTACTGCACGGATGGAGAGGTGGACTGGAGTCAGTCCCTGAGCAGTGTGGTAGCAGCAAACATATACTATAAACCATAAAATTTAACGTCATACAGATTCCATGGAGTGATTTTTATCCTCCAGATGAGCTACCCCACTTTTGCAGGAGATACAGAGTAGACAGCCTCTGGTGTGTCAGCATCAGTCGAGCCCATGGTCCTTAAAGCTTTGTCCTTTACAGCTGATACCTTTCCACGGGACAAAATACCCTTCTCTCATCTTCCACCTTGACTCTGCCTCTGCACATTCCACGCAAGCAAGGTCATCTTTACCACCAAGGCCAAAAAATAGGCCAATTCCCCCAAGAAGATGTAGTTACTCTCATTTTCTTCACTGCCTGATAGTCCTGCTATTACTTTATTCTTTTTAAGAGGACAATTTTAAAGCATAACGACTTCATGTGCAGGATTCTCTTCACTTTAATAATTACTGTGTTAATGAATTTATTGTTACTACTTCCCCCATTTTCTATTTCTGGTTAAATTATTGTCTGCTTGTTATTGTCTACTGGGACCTCCAGAGGGACAGTGTGATCTGGTGGCCTAACCACAGGAACTGAATCCAGGAACTGCACAGCTTTATTCCAGCTCTACCAATGAGCAGATGATTAATCTGTGAACAATGCCACTGAAATCAATAATAGTGCTCAAGTGAGCAGTTAAAGATACATTTAAAGTCCTGCTCCTTCACTCACTGGCACCAATGGCACACTCCTGCTCGCACCTACATAATCAAATGACTCTTCCAACCAGATTTCCAGATAGCTACCAGCTAGGTAACAGCAGCATACAACGGGTTCGATTCCTACTGAACCCCTGTAGCAAGACTCAAGAAACTTCTTTTGGCAGACATCACTATGCAGAACTGCAATGTATATTCTCCTCAGCTAACAAAACTCATTCCTGCTATTTCTGGCATGATTGTCTTGGGCTGAAGAACATTCTGTGGCTTTTTTTTTCCTCTCTCTCCAATTGCCTTTTGTTTTTCTAACATACTGGGAGACCAAGATGCCTTCCAGTCCTTTCTGAAT
Source organism: Anser brachyrhynchus (assembly GCF_964034855.1). NCBI lineage: Eukaryota > Metazoa > Chordata > Aves > Anseriformes > Anatidae > Anser > Anser brachyrhynchus. The sequence continues at coordinate 140,908,987 of NC_137695.1, read as the reverse complement.
TAATTTATGTCTTAAATTATCATAAATTATCTCTCGAATTGTCTTCAGCACCTGCAAAGCATTTGATTTTCCTCTTGAATCTCACAGCTTCGCTACCACCCAAAAACTCAGTGCTTTGGCAAATACGACATTAAATTGAAATACAATCCCTTTTGGAGGGCATATTTCCGTACGCAGGTCTTGCCACGAGTGGCTTTTCCATGGCTGCACTCCTGACAACCTGCCATTTAACAGCGCATATCAACGCTTCAGTGTAAATGCAAGGCAGAAGTGAACGTAAGGAGTATAAAACAGAAACTGTAGCACAAATTTATTACAACAAACAACACACACAGTGTAATCTGAAGAAGCACCACGTTAACAGTCCCACTTGTAGAAGCAGACATAAGCTTTCTAGTGACCACATGTGATCCGAGCCTCTGCCTTCCTCTGTGTGTGTGCTGGATAACCTTCAGTCTTGCATGAAAAATTCACTTGCTCAAGCACATTTTCCAGTCGACCACAGGAAACTTTAGTAAACTCAAATCCACCACTTTTAAATATCTTATGTGCGCGAAATTTCGCATTATCGCTACACAGACGTCTAAAACAACGTCACAAACATTTACATTTGAAATACCCCAGTTGTTTGAATTTAATGACAAAGTTTCCTTTAACTTCAACAGAGCCAGGACTTAAAGACAAAATGTGAGGCTCAAGATGCTTCAAGAGCGGCTTCAAGATTCATACCCCACACCTCTCTTCGATGACATCCACGTAATTTAAATCTGTTCCAAGCACCAGGTGATGCTAACTCTCACTTTACGATGCAGGCTGTGCCCTCTATCATCCACAAAGGTAACAAAATATAACAAAGACATCTTTTGAAAACCTTGACACTTCCATAACAGATTTAATCTCCTCTGGTACCATGTGAAGTATTAACACTGTGTGTGCACAAGCACATGTACCAGAAGTACATTAAAGATGGAAAAAATATTTGGGGGCAAACTTGAAGGACTCGTGTAGCTGATCAGCAGGTTGGAAACGCAAAGACCAGTATCAGTGCCCTGGGCTGTAAACCTGGCTGACCCACGGCAAGTTCATGCCTGCCACTGAGCTGGAAACCTGCAGCCTCTCCACAGCTGCTTCTTCAGCACATCACAGCTTGGATGCTGGGGCTTAAGAAGTCTCCTTTCTTCATCAACTGACACTCAAATGTGTCTTCTCATTCATGGCGTTCTAAAATGGCTTCTGAATTTGTTCCTATTAATATATTCTACTGAGTTACTTTTTGGTGACTTTGAAAGTTGACATTACACATGTCCTTTCCTACCCAAAGTATTAATTTTGGCAGCTAACGAACAGAAGTCTTCAAGGGTGTATCATAAATAAATGCGTCAACAGAACAGATTTTCTATTTGTATTAAAAGTGTGATTGAGTGGAAAATGTAAAAGCACCTCTGTGTAGCAGGTTATTATTTTTTTTTTTTTAACCTATTCAGCATACACAAAAGTAACTACCTCTTGAGGATGTATAACTTACGAAGTGGGTTTAACATTTTTCTTTTACAGATTAAACTGTAAACCAGTAAGTACACAAACATGGGAGCACACATACCACAACAATTTAAGGACACCGGGGGTACAAAAATATAATTGTATAAAAGCATTCAGAAGACAACAGATTAAAACTGGGTGCAGAGGTGACTTGCATTCAAAAATGCCCACAGCTTTTTTTTCCTTTTTCTTTGTAATCTTAGTGAATACACTAGGGAAAGGAGTTCAGCTGTGGTGCCTGCCATGCCTGCGTGACCTGGTGTGTCTGAAGTCTCAGGCAGCAGAGACTCAGCCGCACAGAAACTGCACAGCAATTGTATCTCTGCTTTTTCATTTGAACTACACGAAATGCATTTTAAAGTGTAGCTTACATCTACATAGGATCAGATAACTTAAATAAACACAACATGTAAAAAAAAACCCTGTATATAGTCTTTTAACACTTCTTTTTAAATAACTTGCCAGCACAAACTAAATAAAACATTACAACTGAATTAACATTAAACTAACAGGTATTCCTATATTGATTTCCATAAAGTTCAGGTTTTTTTCAAGTCAGTGAACAGCTTTAAACATAGACAGGTCTCAACTGAGGAATAATTTTTTTTTTCCTAGGAAAATAAAGACCAGAACAATACAAATCAATACTCTGATTTCACACTGGGATAATGCCATTATTGTAACTAATAATCAGGACTGAAGAGACAACTATTCTGGAATGGATAGAATAACCTTTAAAGAATACCTAACCATTTTAGCATAATTTATGATATTTTCAGTCCTTTAAAAATGTGTGTTTTCATCCACAGAGTTTATTAGCATTGCAAAAGATTAAACAAAATGCCCTCTGAAGCCTACCCTTCAGTCTACTGGCAATATTTTGCAGTTCAGTTCTCTGTTCGTGGCAGGGAACAGATGAGAGTACTGAAGGACAGCACATTTTGCCCCAGGGAGGAGCTCCCTATTTTCTACATTAAGAGCCAACCCGACCAGTCCCTGAGCAGGGGCTGGGGCAAAGGCAAGGCACCAACCTCGGCATCCTCATCAGAAAGGAAAGATGCTCTGGGGACGACACTTCAGCGACTGCTGCACGTGGAAAGATAAATCAAGACATGTGAAGACTGCACACAAACATTTGCCACCGAACTCTCGACCTGGGATGTGGAAAGTGATATATGCTGTGCAGATGTTTTACATGCAGATTATGAATGGTGCGCACACACAGTTGATAGAAGACTGTCTGGGAGGATTGTACAAATACAGATATCTTAATTTGATATTGCTAAAATCTACCAAAGGTAGAATGTGCTCAATTAATGTCAATTAAATTAAGAATTTTAAATTATTTCTGGTAAACACTAGGAAGACTAAGCTCATTCTACTTGTAAATACGTTTAAACATTTTCTTTACAAAAGCAGTATTTTCAAAATAAGCTCATGAAACACAACTTTTGTCCCTGGGAGGGTTTGGTGCCATGTCTGAGCACACAAACGCATTTGTTACACACATCCCACACAGGAACTGGGACTTCTCATTTTTCAGGTTCTCTGAGAGCTATCTTAGGCTCCCCCCAGTTACGCGGAGAAGCCAGAACCCCCTGCACTCCTCCTCTTTGCCATGGCAAGTTCTGGTCCTGCAACAACCGCACGGAAATTACGAGCGTGCTTTACAGCCAGGGCTGACTTTAGGGAGTAGAGACGGCTGGGTGTGAGACCCGCAAGGTCCACCTGGACACACAGCCTCCTGCCTACAAAGATTATTCTAAGAAAAAGTGAAATGGGGCCAGGATGTGGCGGTTCAGACGGGGTGCTCTGTGGGGTTTGCCGCCCTAACAGGCGAGGGGCACCTGAGCCAGCCCAGGACACTGAGGGGACAGCCTGGGAGGAAGGCTCGTTTCTTATGAAAACAAAACGAACGAAAAGTCCCTCTCCCCCCTTCTTTCTACACAACTAAGGCTTGGGCAGTGACTCACCTCTACGCTCACACCAGCCACCCCAAAAGCCTCCGTCAAGCTGCCGTGCCCCCAGCTGCCCCCTGAGCGCCGGTAACCGCCCGTCCCCGTCCCCATCCCCATCCCCGTCCCCGTCCCCTCACCTCCGTCCTCCTCCAGCGAGTTCATGCAGGGGAAGTACACGGCCAGCGCCTCGAAGGAGGCGGACAGGCTGCTCCGGCTCTGCGAGCGCTGCATGCTGCGCCCGCCGGCCGCCGTCTGCCGGCCCATCTTGGCCGAGCGGCACCCGCCCTTGGCGCGGTACAAGAAGCGCGGCGTCTTGGCGGCGGGAGGGATGGAGGGAGGGGAGGGGAGGGAGCGCTGGGCGGGCTGCGAGCCGCAGGGCTCGGCGCTGCCCCGCGGAGCTCGGCGATGCCTCCGCCGGCTCCGCCGCTCGCGGTGGGGATGAGGCGGGCCGGGCAAGGCAGGGCAGGGCCGGCGCCTGTCAGCGGGGCGAGCCGAGAGCGGGCGGCGTTAGGTGGGCAGGCGGGGGCGGGCCGGGGCCGCCGTGTGGGGAAGGGCGGCGGGGGGAAGGCGGCGCCCCGCAGGCACCGCCCGCATGGGTCGGGACCGCCCGGGAGGGCCGGGACGGGGGGGGAGGCTGAGGCCGAGCGGCCCACCTGAGGCAGGAATGGGGCTGAGAGGAACGGGGTGGCTGAGGCTGGCCAGTCGTGGCACCTCTGGAGCCACCCGGTGCCAGCCGTGCCCAAGCAGGGACACCCAGAGCAGGGTGCCCAGCACCACGTCCAGGCGGCTTCTGAAGGGCTCCAAGGAGGAGACCCCACAGCCTCTGGGCAGCCTGTGCCAGGGCTCCGTCACCCGCACAGCACAGAAGGGCTCCTAGTTTCATTTCTGCCTCTTATGTTTCATCTCTGCCCACTGCCAATGGTCCAACATCCAGTGAGGAATCAGCCCTGCAACCAGAGGCAAATCCCACACCGCTCCTTGACTTCGAGCAAAGCTCCTTCACTTCTAAAGTGAAGCTTCAAAAGCTTCAAACTTATAACGCACACCTACATCCTTTGCAGATGCCAGGGTGCCTCTTCTGAATTCACACAATTTGTTCCTAGCTCCAGTACATCGTTTGCATTTTTGATTTTACTGCTATGTTCTCACCACCATTTACCTTTCTGTTTATCCAAGATGATTTATTAATGCTGTGTGTAGCATTTGGCAAATTGTCCCCCCAAACAGCAAGAAACTAAAGCGCTGGACATCATTAAAACCATCAACTTACTGCTGTCTTTTGCAGCATCAATAACTTCTTCCCCTATAGTTCACAACACTGCAAAAGCAGTACCGAACCCAGCACATGGCTGTTGTTTTGCTACTGGCACTTTAAACCACAACATTCGTATAAGTGATTTTTTTTTCCCTGTTGTCTTTCAGAAGTCTTTAAATCCACCCAAACAATGGTAAATGATATTCAGGGTTTAATCTAACAAACTTCACAGTAAAAATGCCAGTTTGAAGCCAAATGAAACTTCACAAAAATTGTTTATAGAGCTACACCTGGAGTGTATTCCATTGAGTTGATATTTGAAAAATACTATTTATGCTTGGATAATAATAAAAAATCTTAAGCAGTCAACAGAATTGTGCTTTGCTGCAGAATGAAAACCTATCAGAAGTTCAGCACTCAGGGACAGAACTTACCACCACTCAATCTACAGGAAAAAAAAAAAAAAGACTTCTTAGTGAACTCACTGTAGTTACAGCTATTTTTACAACATGCATGATATTTTCATTTTAAGACAACTATAATCAAGTATTCCTAATAAAATGTGTTTCATGTGACACCACAAGCACTCACTTTAGGACAAGATAAATCCTCTTTTCCTCTCCACTAGCAAGAAGTGATGTCCAGAGCAACTTGTCTAGGCTCTGACATCTTATAGATGTCTCACTCAGGCCATATTCCAAAAGGTACATTTAGTTGGTGATGATACTGGATGAGGCACTCCAATTTGAGATGGACACTCAGCCTGCAAAACATCCAGCCCTCCCTCTAAAATCACCCTTTGCATCTGTACTAGCACTGCATCGAGTTAAAGTATAGCTGAATTGCAGAGAGAACTTCTGTTTACTCTAAAAAGGTAAGTTACTAAAAGACTGGAAAGCAAATGATAATGATAGTAGCAACAACAAATCTCTAATATACAGCTATCACTTAATTGGCAAAAAATAATGAAATGTGTTGAAGTAATCGATAAAGATATTTTAAAGAGATTTGACTGTAAAGTTTTCTATCTACAAAAATAAAAGCGGTCAACTTTCAACATTTTTATCAGTGTAAGATATGGCAGAAAAATCAATGTTTGTAGCTTGATTTATCTTAATAATCAATCATGACTGCTCTGCAGAAGTGAAATACAGAACTGCGGTGGTGTGTCTGTTGCACACCTCGAGGTGATGTGTGGCCTCAGCAGGAATTCGGCTGTGACCCGGAGGCTGCACGGCTGTGCTCTGGGCCCCCATGCTGCTCAGACACTCAGCTCTGAACAAGACTTAGCAGCCACAGCAATTACAATGAGTCAGTGCTGTTGTTAATATTGTACAGTATATAACAGAAGTGTTACTATCATTGATAAAATCAGTCTGTACCAAGAAAATCACTTTAAATATTGCAAAATCCATAATCAATTCAAAATTACCCCAGTTACAGGTTGTGATACAAGACACCAATTCAGCAAACATATGACAAAGCACCAAGACTCCTTAACATGCTTCTCTCTCCTGATTTTCCTTCTTTAAAATAAAGGCTCAATGGGAAGAATGAAAACAAAGACAAAGAGTCGAGATAAGACAACAGTTGCCAGTGTTCTGGGATCTGGGGAGGCTTTCCTGGAACATTTGATAACGGTTGCATTATACAAATAATCTAATTGATGGCAGTCTAGACGCATGTCTTGACTGCAGAAAATAGGATTACCCCCCTGGCATTGACACCAGAGCAGCTGGCTCCTGAATGCAAGATAAAAAGCATACATTGCCATAAAGGGGTCCTGTCCACTGGCGTTATGGAAAGGTGACCAAAAGTTTCTTAACACTCCCTTTTAAACCTGCAGTTAGGGAACGCATTCTGGGAATGGCACTGAGAAGGAGTTATTGCCCCTTTCTTCATCACCTTTTCTGCACTTCTGTCAATCATTGACCACAGATTTCTTTTGTTTGCTGCATACTCCCACGTGCCTGGTGACAGGACGAGGGGGAATGGGTGAAAGTTGCGACAGGGGAGTTTTAGGTTGGATGTTAGGAAGTACTTCTTTACCGAAAGGGTTATTAAGCATTGGAACGGGCTGCCCAGGGAGGTGGTGGAGTCACCATCCCTGGAGGTCTTTAAAAGACGTTTAGATGTAGAGCTTAGCGATATGGTTTAGTGGAGTACTTAGTGTTAGGTCGGAGGTTGGACTCGATGATCTTGAGGTCTCTTCCAACCTAGAAATCTGTGATACTGTGATACAGGGTTTGCTTCAATCACGGTTGTCTTCAGAAAAGCCAATGCAGCTGCCTAGCCTTCTACACATCTCAATTATCTTCAACTTGCACTATACCTATCAACTATTAGGCATATTATATATATATATATATATATATTTAAGCTAAAGCAATACACTGAAAAGATCATAAAATGACTTCCCAGTCAGTGTATAAGTATTATCAGATGTAGTAACAAGCTGTTACTTACTGTACTTTGATAAATGTTAGGACTGTGCTGGTGTCCTCATGCCTGCAGAGAGGAGCATGTGGCATGCACATGAAAGGGGCAGGGTCCAGAAAGCTATGGGTCCTTCACAAGGTAATGCCCGTTTTTACTGTTTCCCAACATACAAAGAGTAACTGTTCTTGCCTTGATCATGACTAACATGATCACGAACTCCATTCAAGAATCCCTGTGTATTCCCAGGGCCACGGCTCCCAGTCCATGGTCTGAGTCTTGCAGCATGAACCATCAGTGGTCTCCTACTCTCCGCAAAGATTCATGATATAACGACCACTCCTACATCAATCAGAATACCAGTTTTCTAAATTGCATTTTTTAGAAGTCAATACGTTTTGCATTTTCCGAGCATTCCCTATCAAGGCAGCCACACTTTTCCTTCTGCTGAAGCAGTAACAGTGAATTTTTCCATTCTGATTCTTTTGGCATTTGCTACTGTAAGGTCAACTCCACCCCAAGTATCAAGCTAGGTCCACAGTACAGATTTCTACCAAAATAGCTTTGCTGACTGACACAGATGTTCTGGGAGAATTCCCTAGTCGTTAGTCCAAGTGTGGTTATATCAGCGAAACAGTGTTCTACTAGAGCTGTTTGCTTTGCATTTGCTGGTACACGATTCCAGAAAAATGCTCCTAGTGTTCCCATCACCTGAACAGTCTGTGCCAGTGGAAGTTTACCTGTAAGTAGCTTAGCCCTTGTAAGGATCATTTCAAAGTTTTGCCTTACACATTTTAAAACTACATGCAGACTTGAAGAGCTGAAAGAAATGGCTTTCATATCTCTTCCAAAACACAGATTTCAATTTCTAAGAATAAAATTTAGAAATTTTAGCAAGGTGGGGATGAAGAAGTACTAATATTCTTCTTCCTAGAAATGTAGGATGCTTTCAGATCAATGGAGATACCAGTTTTAATTTTTTTAAACAAATTTAAGTTTTTAGGCAATAGTAAGATTGCTTGTCCTGCAGTCGGCATTCTCTACTGTATCATGCCTTAACGAACATGAATGAAATCTGGAAAAATATCTCTCTTTTGTTTTAATGCTAATATTATTCTTATTTAAATAACCTATATTTAGCTTTCCCCTCTGATGTTTACCATAAAACTACAAAACCCAAATAAATCATACTCTTTCTAAATAACAGAGAGAGCTGCTAATGTCCTGGCATTGCAATAATGCAGTGTAGCTAGCTCACAAAAAACTAAGAGGTCAGCACCGGAGCAGAAAACCTTTACACAGATAAGTATTTCTATTTTGATTAAAATAATTTCACACCTTCCTGATCACAAGGTAATCCGCAAACCACAAGGTGTTGTAGAACTCAGCAAAATATATTACTTCATAATGCTTCATCAGGGTGAGAAACAAAGAGCACAGAAATAAAAATGTACATACTCTTTTAAGGTAAAAAAGTTTTTTTTTTTTTTAAACAATATTAATCAGTTAAAAAATGCACACATGATTTTATATAAAAAAGCATATATCGATATATAAGCATATATCTGCTCTCATTATTTGGATCTTAATCCACCTTTTTGTCTCTGAAAAGGGAAATCCACACGGAATAACCTTCTTTATAATGAAACAAATCCATCAGCTTAGAAACACACTTCAGGTATTCACATGTACTCTCAAATATTATTTCAGCTGCCTGTGTATTTCATGGAAGGGTTTCATATTGCCTTACATGAGACAGTGTAATTACTCTCTGAAACTGTAAGTTCATGAAACATGATTTGTTTCCCTCTGTAATTCAGCCTTCAGTACAGAAGTGACAAAACCAGGGCAGGAATACTGCACTTGAGCAGCTTGGGGAGCACACCGTACTGCACGAGGAATACGCAGAGGTAACGCACCTGAGTTGATGCAGCAATCTGCTGGTGTTACTTAACAAGATGTACTGTGGAAAAGCACCCTAGTACCTTTATGCTTGTATTTTTCCAGAAAAAAAAATGACAAAAAATTTAAAAAGAAGTACTGAGATGAAATGTGTTTTGCAGACAGCATGTGAAAATGACAAATGAGGACAGAGCAAGGTACGTATCTGTCACCCACTGCTCTCTGGCTCTGCAAAGTCTAGAGAGCACAGTTTGCTGAGACACTGCTGCTAAAATGCAGGTCTGGTTAGATGAGTCTGCCCTGGGAGAGTATTACATTATTGTCAAGTGGGGAAAGCTTTGGCGAGTCCAAATGCCAGCACTGTAAGGGGACATTAGTCTTGCAAGCCCGTAACCTAATTTTGACATAACCTGTAGAAGGTTAATGTATATTAAACGGGGATGATTTTGCAAAGTTCTGCGGCTATCACATTATCTGTTGCTCTTGACAACCCAGGCAGGATTCATTGGCCCTGTGCCACGCCATCTGCATTACTACAGGGCAGAGCAACCACGGTGCTCCTCTGAGGCTTCCCGTGCCACGCACAGCCCCGTGCCAGACCCTTATCGAGGGCGCCAATTTCATGCCAGACAGGTAATGTACGTGGTGTAAGGCCTCCAAATCTTAATGAGGGTTTTAGAGGGGAGCCCTACTCAGAGAGTTCAGTCTGCTAATGAGACACCTGAACTTGAACGGTCAGCTCTGAACGCACAGGCTACAGAGCGAGAGTCCGAGGCAGTCGGTGTGCACTGGGATCCTGCCAGGAAGAACAATAAAAACTGCTCTCCAAACAAAGTCTAAATGAGCTAGAGGAAAGAGATATATTTTTATCTACTGATGTCATGTTTAACTGACAAAACACAAATTTTAGCTCTGTTTTATATGGTTTCATACTGTTTGTCTTTCCTGCAGAGGAATGCGTGCTGTTGTCATTACACTGCTCTCATTTCCATGGCGTTTGAGTCATAGCAGTGTCTCTTCAGCCATGATCACACAACCACATGAATCCCCAAATCCCACTGCTGCTGAAAAACAATTTTATTTTTCTCTTTCACTTGTTTTTACTGTGGCAATCTAGAGCTACGTCTGCATGAGTAAGTGCAGTACCAAGGCACAACCTGAGGCACTGGAACTCAACCATTTCACTGCCACGCTGTTAGAAGCATCTCTAGCATATCATCAGGCTGAACATCTAGCATCCTCCAATAAAGCCCTGCTTCGGGAGTTAAAGTGGGACAGCAATCACTTCCTAAAAGCTGTTGGAGGTAAGAGAGCTGCAGAGTATGGATTTGGGTAATTCTGTGCCAGCTGGACTGAGCGCTAGAGATCAAGCCTGTGTGTTTGAACGCTGTAATACAGAGAAAACCTGTTTCTCTCAGATAGGACACTACTGGAGATTTAAGACTGCCAGGCAGGAATTTGACTGCAGATACAAAGTTCACTTGCCAAAGAACTTACCTGGTTTCACATCACTATGCTACAAATAATTTAGAAAACAAGTCAGCTGTTTGAAAGCCAGTTAACGACACTATCACAGTATAAATGAGTTCAGATATGACTCAAACACACGTTAATTTTTAATTGCTGTGAGTAACTTGGAACTCTCAGAAACCTCTCACACTTTGCAGATCATCCTGTATTAAGTCCACACGACTTCTTGTGTGGCTGAGTGACTGCTGGTGGGTGTATGGTCTGGCCAAAAGGGGGCATTGGCAGCATACTCATGCCTAGCTAAACTGCTCAGCGTGGGAGAGCTCTCCTAGCCAAAGGTTAGTGCTGTTTAAAACATTATCGCAACCTTCAAGGGAAATAACTAACACACTGCCACCTTCTCGGATGGAAAACCAATACACGGAGAATAGGATGCATGCCTCTTAAATATCTCTTGAAATGTAATGCCAAACACTGCTAAGAACATAGATGCTACATTGATTTGGGAAATTTCCCAAATAATTTAAATTCAATTAAAATGGCAATTTGAAGTTATTTCCCTGATATTTCACGTTACGTATGCAGAAATGCCACACATTTTTCTTACACATTTTTGCAGTTTCCAAAAATAGTGACCTTTCACCATAACTATCCATCTAGATCTGTACACATTGGATTATATACGTCTGCACTATTCTTTTCATAATTTCATATTTAGGGACTGACAATAACAGACAGAGAGCTGTAAAATTCCCTAGACTAGTATACTACTGGTACTATTACTCTTATTACTACTACTAGTAGTAATACTAGCTAATGTTTACTACAGACCAGATGTGCCGATATAAATTTGGCCCCACACCCAACCTGTGCTGGATCCTGGAAAACACTGAGCAACTTCAGCTTCTTTATCTACATTGGCCTTTAGGAAATAAAATTTATTTCTCTAGCTAGTAAGGTGTCCCATCCAAGATGATCTAAAAATATCCTTAAAATATAGAGAATGACTAAAAATAGCGTAGAATGATGTCATAAAGATGTAATGGGCTACAACTTAAAATAAACTACAATGAAAGCACGTAAAACATTTATACATCAAAATGCTCCGTATTTTCTTGTATCCACATTTTGTTTCAATTATAGGTACGCTTTTCAGGCATATCCAATTCCAGATCTAAATTTTTAGCACTATAAAGAGCAAATATTACATAGAAAAGTGATATTTTCTTTTCCTAAGTTAATTTACACAGAAATAAAATCATACCAGTCATCACTGGGTATCATTCATCACACCATTCGGCACTTTTGGCTGTCTCACTGAACCAAATGCAGCAACCCAAATGTTAAATGGAGAGTAACAACAGCCCACAGTACATTTCCATGGCAGCTGGCAGATCCAGGCACTGTTATGCCAGGTTACGGGGTAGGTTAGACTGCGTGGATAACCTCTCCCGTAACTCTGGTACAAGTGTCAGAGCAATAGTGCAATCAGAGTGCACACTGCGTGACACTGAGTCATTGAAAAAGATGCAAAGAGAAAGTCCTAGCAAAAGCGTTTTGTGATTGCTAAGATTTCATCTAGCATATGGTGCTCTACAGATTTCCTTCAAAGTCTTCCACAGACAACTGAATCAAGTCTGCTGAGAAGACAGCCCTTGGTCTTCAAAGCCTTGCAACCCTTACAGCACTATGCAGCTCTTTTTAAATTTTAAGACAAAACATTGTAGGGGAAACATTTTTAAGTTGCTACAGAAATATACCTCTACCCAAGCAAATACTTTCAATTTAGTTTTCAAACTGTGGTTGCTAATAATACCAAAGGAAATCCACAAAGTCATAAAGTCCCCAGACTTTGAGTGCTTTTAAAGGAAGCTGATTGTGTGGAAGGAAATGTCTGGAAACTTCTTTGCTCAGACCGCTGGACGAGTGTGCTGGAAATACCCTCTGAGCACAAAGCTCGTGCACATGTGCAAACCTGTGATTCACATAAACCATCAAAACAGCAAATTCACGCACTGACTGACTTTCCAGAGCTCCCTCAGATATGTGGCTCCGAACCCTTCAGGTATAATTTAGGTTGTCCCCTGAAGTGTAAAAGAGGTGAGAGAAGTATCACAAATGTACCTCACATTTTCATCCTCCAAGCCCCTCTTGTTCATCTGCAAAACTGCACATAAGCATGTGTCTCTGAGTAATTTTCACACTTGTGATCTGTTTTCCTGGGATTATGCTGTATTTGCTATTTGACTGTATTTCAAAAGGTTGGTCCTTTACTTTTAGCTGGCTACTTTTTGTTGCCATGTTTAGTCAACATTTTCAATTTCAAATGCATTAGCAAATAATACCCTACTAATTTTTGCCTAGCCACATATATAGGGAGACAATTAATATCAATTTCCACTTCATCAGTGTAAGTTCAAATTGGCTTACTGAGGTGAGGAGTATGAAGTCCTCAGTGGAAGGGAAAGTGAATTGTCTTTCTTTTGCTTTATCTGCTAGTATTAGGTATTTAAAATAAAAATGAATATCTGGATAATTCTAGCAAAGAATGGCCCATTTACCAGTACAAAATCCAGTAACTCTGTTCTTTTTCAGGGGTCAAGGCAGTCCCCATCACTAGTCGTAAGGGACTCACATCGGTGCAATGCTCTTTCTCTAGGTTAGCGACTAAAAGAGAGTGTTTTGCTGAAAAAAATAAATAAATCTATTTGGACAGTTCATGCTCTGTGAAATGATGGGTTTACCTACGCAGCACAACAGAGTTCATACTTTAGCTCAGCTTAGGTACTGGAAACGGCAACAGTGCTGGGTTTGGGCAGGCTAAATAGTTCTCCAGAGTATGTCAGTCATTTGTCTGGAGTCAGCTCAGGTATTTGTGGCAGTGCTATGTCGTGTGGCACTGACATGCAACAAGATCCATCTCCTCATTTTCACAGATTAAAAGTAGGAGTCTAGTTTAAGCCAGCTTCCCAAACTCCCTCTGTAGTCAAGGGAAGAAACTTTGAAACACTCTGACTGTAGCAGATTGCAGTGCCAGAGTACCAACTATGGCAAATGAGTGAATTTTCATTTGTGGGGAAGTTAACAGCCAATGTTAACTGAAAATAAAAAACCTACAGACTCAGTTAGGAACCACGTGCAGCCACACAAATAGCAGAAGCAAACCTGGAAAACAGAATCACGAACTACTAATACTGCTAATGCACAGCAGCACTGCAAAAGAGGCTCCCAAACCTTTTTTGGCCATGGGACTGGTATAGTTAAGGCACATCAGGTTTTGAACCCAACACAGTGCAAGACGGTACAACATACGACGACTTCTGAGGTCTCTGGTTCTCCCACCCCAAAGCCCATGGGGCACTTCAGGGCAGATCTCACAGGCAGCTTGCCTCCCGCTGCCAGCCCACGCGGGGCTGCCTACTGGGACTGCTCCTTTTTGGTACATGCACGTGTGTCTGTCCGTAAGACCACACATTTATATATGTAAATGTACATATACATACACACGCATAAGAAATGCTATTTTGTGTTTATCCACACACGCTTGCATCTGTATCATACTAACAGTTTTAATACTGCAGAAAGTACGGGAGTTGATGAAGTGAAAAAAGCGATCAGCACAACAGCCCAGCTGTTTCACATATCTCAGTACTAATGGAGGTTTGTTTTGAAATATTCTTGTATATAAACTGTATGTTAAAAATAACCCCCAAAATAATCAATATAACTCATTTTTTATTAAAAATCTAGGATCATTAAATCATTCTCCATAAATTTCAGCTGAATAGCACATAAGCTGTTTTATAAAGGAGCTGAGAAATTCTCTCTCCCACTTATTTTGGAGAGATCTGTCAGGAACTCTGGGTTCTCAGAACCCCAAAAGTCAAGCCAATAATTCTTTGATTATTTCTTCCACCCCTGCCCCTGTTCTTTTGTTTCACAAACAAAATAAAATAGATACACATTTTGTTAATTAAAATTCTTTTTTTTTTTCTTTTCTGTATGAATACTGGCTATTGTTACTTTCTAAAATAATCTTTTGCGGATTTAACAAATGTCAGACTTTCATCAGGATTCTGCATTTTTGTTTAGAGAGCTCTATAAAATTCAGTTAGAATAAAAGCAACCCACTAATGCAAATGAGTTATGTGAATACCGTTTTTCTACGTCTGACTATTATGTAGTGCGTCAAAGATAGCTGACTCTTTTCTTAATTTTACAACGGGGGCTTTCATTTAGTATTTTAATGTAGTTTAGTGAATAAACCTCTCCTAATTTTCTCTTTACACTACTCTAAGTCAGTCACACAATGTATAATAATCTTAATATTATTGTCAGCTTGGGGAATATCTTTAGATTCAGGGTCACATATACATATGACTTCAAACCTGCATGCATGAAAGGAGAGGAAAAGCATTCTAAAAACACGTGACAAATGACCATATTAAAACATTTTTCCCTTTACAGAATATTTTAAACTTGCATTTAAACCTTATTTTACTGTGTGCAATGTGATATATAATAGAAATGTACAGACCTCACAGTCAAAATGCTGATACCAGTGTCTGTTACAGACACGGGGCCAGGTGCTTACACCTGTGTGAATAGAGTCATTCCCTGAACCCCTCCAGATTAACTTTACATTTGAGGTTTCATAGAAGTATATCAGGTAAGCAGAGAAGGACTTCTGTTCTTTTTGCTTCAAAATCTTCTATAATTAAGCTGCCATCATGTCTAGAATATTGTTCTTAGGGGAGAGATAAGTATTCTTAAACAGGCTTAAAGACAAATAGCTTAATAAAATGTTAAGCTGTTTAACTGGAACAATGAAAAACAGCATTGATATGAACTATTCAGACTTCTGCAAAAAGCCAAATAAAACTTACAATGGATGAGCCTTCAGAGTAAGGGAAAAAGATGTTCCTCTGTAGAGCTGAATGCAATACTGAATAGATCATACATAAATTCAGGTTTCCAACATTCACACAACCCAGAAATCAGCCTTCTGTTTTCATGTCCCAGACCAAACAGAAGACCAGGACAAAAATGGACGAAACATAAGAAAAGAGAAACAGCCATACCAGGACAAACCAAATGTCCAATTATTCAATATCCTGTCCGGTAGTATAGCTAATACCAACGCCTAAGAACTGCATGGGAGAAAATAAAAAATAAAATAAAAATAAAATAAAATAAAATAAAATAAAATAAAATAAAATAAAATAAAATAAAATAAAATAAAATAAAATAAAATAAAATAAAATAAAATAAAATAAAATAAAATAAAATAAAATAAAATAAAATAAACAAAATAAAACAAAATAAAACAAAATAAAATAAAATAAACATGCATAGGAAGGAATACCTCTGTTCCATTAACTACTACTTTAGTGTCTTTCTCAGTTAAGGGCTTTCTCAAAGGCTTTGGTGCTTCTTGCCATGGCTAGGTCCAACCCACCTCATTTTATCTTATTTCTTTTTGAGCCATTATATACATTTGGCCCATACAATATCCTACAGAACAGGTCCCAGAGTTTAGCTTTGTGCTATGAGGAGGCACTTCCTCTTGCTTTTTTTCCTGGCAATTGCATGCTGTGCCCTAGTTCTTGTATTGTGAGAACAGTGAATAAATCATTCCATAGTCACCTTTTTTTTTTCACAGCTCTCAATTTTCTCCTTCAGTCATTTTTTTCTGAACCAAAAAATCCAATCTACATTTTTCACCACTCTTACTGCATTTCTCCATAGTTGCTCTAGCTCTGTGACCCTTCACAGCCTTCTGAGGCTGTCAACCATCACAGATGCACACAACAGAATAATGATACTAAATTTCTGCTCTGCTTTGGTATATTCTTTTCCTAATAATTGTAACATCCATTTTTGGGAAAAAAAAAAAAACACAACAAAAGCAACAAAAACACCAACACACAACATAAGAGCTTGAATATGAAGTCAAAACAGAGGCAGGAAAACATTAAATCACAATTTCAGTTCGAGATGACTTTACGATAAATAAACGTTCTTATTTTTTGAACAATTTCTAAGCTTTAAAGAGTGATGAAAATATCTTGCTTCAATTTTGGAGAGCCTCAGCACACAAAAATCTGTGTTCAGACAGTGGTCTGTGAAAGTAGTGATCAACTCTGGGTCAAACCCAGCAACCCACGACTCTTTTAAGTACATGAATTTTGACTCAGGCACTATGCCTGCTTTGTGTTGCATCCTGCAGAACAAAGATAAATCAGATAATCCCAGCTGAAGTTCATTTATGAGTGACAGAAAAATGGACCTGGTCAATAATTTTCACTTTACTCTATATGAAGGCATAAAGCTATTGAGAAAAACAGGAAACCTTTTCAGACTTCCTAATTAGGAAAGTCTTTGAGATAGGGAATATTTTGCAACAGGTCTAAGGAAAGTTAGTGGCTAAGATGTCGGAAAACAGGTAAAGAGACCCATCAGAGGAAGCCAGCAAACAGCCCTGCAGAGCAAACTGAAAGATGTTAGATGAAGATGATATATACATGAATGATGAAGTAAGAGGAATTGCTTCTTAGGCATACATCAACAAATGATAAGAGTCAAAGATGTATATGTTTAACTAGGAAACACCTCGCTCAGGGATTTGATGCAAATTGTGCGAGCAATTTTTTATACGGGACTAGGAGAAACCACTGAGCATCACTTCCAAATTTCAACTGGAAGAGAAAAAAAAATCCTCCCTTTCATGTAGTTTGGGCTACCTGGATGAAGCTGAACCAGCAGGATGACTGCAGACAAATGCCCATTAAAATTGCTGGCTCAAGTCACATAAAGGAACCTGTAGATACAAACCCTAACGTCGGCCGAGTCCTGGTGACACTAATAAGAATCTGCAGGAACATAAAGGCTCCTGGAAGGCCATTTACAAAATCAGCACCCTAGGAAAAAGAAGTTTTGACATAGGCGACTGAACAAACAAGCCAGCTGGAAGACTAATAAAGGGTAGTTCCCCTTCTGAATTTAGTGTGAACAAGGATGGGCTTTCTTATAGGAAAGTAAAGATGTGACGCATGAAAAGTTTGTCACAAAAAGGAACTTCAGTCATCACATGAAAATTGTACACGAGAGAAAATCTCCAATATATTATAAAAAGAGGAAGTAGAAAAGACAGACTGTGGCAGCAGCAGGAGATCTTGTAAGGGTTATCTCCTGAGACCTGCCAAGCCACTGTTCAGTTCACAGAAGACTGAATTTATTCTTTTGGACTAGGTGAAACTAACAGAGAAATATATCCATTTTTATTATTGTGATTCATTTACAGAGGCCAGAGAGGCTTTGGTTATATTCCGCGCTACTCCTGAGTGCTGAGGTAACGCACACAACTCCCATTATAGAAAATCTGACTCGGTTTTCAGCTGACTAAAGCATCAAATAACGTGGCCATTGCCTTTTCTAGCTCCTCGAGTCCCTACCAAGTGCTCCCCAGGTGGTGGGAAGCAGGTCTGCCCAGCTGCTGCCCTCTGACCAGCTCAGCCTGCCACCCAACGAGCACTCACAGGACAAAGACTGGAAAACTGCACAGCAAGGCACGGCCCACCGCTGCTGTGAGGGAACAGAAGGGCATAAAAGAGGCGACCTTTGCCCAGCAGGTTAAGATTTGGCAGGTCTCATATCAACAGTCATCGAAGGTGCTTTTGAGCTATTAGTCAGACTAATCTTTCCTTTTGTTTGCTTGCGCTCTCTCACAATTGTCCTAAACTTTGCCATTGCATCCAAGGTTCCTTGCCAGACACTGTGTGTGGACCTTCACGTGCTTTTTACCTTATAAGAGGACATTGTAACTTTGATTCACAATTTTAACTCAAACACACAAATTAGCACCCAACAGCCATCTCTAGAGACACCTTTTTATTATAAAGATTTATGAATTTATATGGATCCTTCACTTTCTAATGTTCAAATTTCTGCTGAGAGCCAATGGAGTCACAATTTGCTAACTTTCAGATGGTTCTGTGAACTTTTTCTTCTTTCTTAGGATTTTGACAGTAAAGGGATGCTAGGAGAGAAAAAGTGTAGTTTTTAATCCCAATGGACTCCCAGTAAAAATAATTTAATTTCAACTTTTAAAAAAGCTGTCTTTGACTCAAATATAGGATGACTGAAATTTACAAAATAAAATTATTTTTAATTTTTAAAAGCATCACTATATGAAAAAAAAAAAACATTTATTTTCCAAGAAAGGTAAGGAAATTTGCTGAGAATCATAGCACTAAATGAAGTTTGCCGAAATACATAAATAATATCAAATTTAGAATGCAATTGTTTTTTTAAAGGGGATTCTTTAGCCTCACTTTATTTCATGTCAAGTTCTTGCAACTTGAATCCAAAATCTGATTTGGCAATTTGATCGGGGGTGGGAGGAGGCAGTCTTTTGTGGCAGGGGACGTCTTGGGGGCCATTGAGGCTTATCTCCTGCTGTGGGACTTTTGAATCCATCAAGTTTGAACAGACTTAACATTAACAGGTGTGTTTTTCCAGTCACTCATCAAGTGGCATTATACAGTTTGTAACAACTGCCCTGCTTCACTGTTCGTCTACAATAGCGACGAAGGCTCAGTAAGCCTCAGCATCTGGTTCTTTGCAACAATCCTGTTGGGAAGATCAACTAATGAAATACTTGGGTCTGACTGCAGAATAGTCTTGTCAGTCAGCAAGGCAGTAGGAGGAAACAGTTAAAAGCAGATTAATTGGGGTAAGAAACAATGACGCTGATACAAAATAGTATGAATATTATGTTTTAGTACTGAATATAACAAATCTGATCAAATGGTAATATGAAGATCAGGTGAACAGACTTCTTAAAGAGTTTTGAAGTTCAGTAGAAATGAACACAGCTGTGACTTGTGTTCCTTGTGACTGAGATACTTTAATGACCTTTTCTTTAAAAAGCTGCACTCTCAAGACTACACATTTATTATTTAGCATTGTATTAAGTACTACTGCAAAATCAGAAGATAATGGTCGTGCTCAGAACCTCTAAATGATGAATTTAAGAGTGGAATGAAGTTGCATTCCTGTTCCTTTTATGGTTCTCAAGTGTCTGTCTGTACTGGCAACTTATTTTCAGTACAAATACAAGTAACACTGTAATTATCCTCCTATGTTAGCAGTTTTTTTATTGTATTAAAATGTTTTAAAAGGAACACATGGCCTTCACTGGCATAAACGCCTGTATTGTGAAATGGCCCCACTCTGCTTATGCCTGCCTGTTTGCGATATAATTTTTCATCAGTATGTGTATATTGTATTTCTATTACTGCAAGTTACCACTTTTATGAACAAATACAGTATTGTTTGCTTTCACAAAATAAAATGAAATACAGTAGTTCTCTGAATTATTAACACCACATTCTGGAATTACTGCAGCATAGCTTGTTAATTCTGAGCACTTATTATGACCGGATGAAGTAAAATAGAATAATGTCCATAAAGGTATTGAAATACCTCCTGTTAATGGCTAGGATAAAACTAAAATGCCATTGTTTTGTATTCTAAGACAAATAGGCTGTGCAGATGTATGAGAAATAAGCTTACTGGCCTACTGTTAATGCATGTCAGACAGTATGAATGAAGGTTAAACATATTTTGAGATTATTATTATTATAATACTCATTGACAGCAGCCCTGTGGAGAAATACTTGGGAGGTTCTGGTGGATGAAATGCTCAACACGAGCCAGCAGTGCATGCCTGCATCTCAGAAGGCCAACTGCAGCCTGGGCTGCATCAGCAGAGGAGTGGCCAGCAGGGTGAGGGAGGTGACTGTCCCCCTCTGCTCTGCCCTCGTGAGGCCCCACCTGGAGCCCTGCATTCAGCTCTGGGGCCCCCAGCACAAGAAGGATGTGGGGCTGTTAGAGCGGGTCCAGAGGAGGGCCACAAAGGTGGTAAGTGGCTGGAGCACCTCTCCTGTGAAGAAAGGCTGAGAGAGCTGGGGATGTTCAGCCTGGAGAAGAGAAGGCTCTAGGAAGACTTCATTGCAGCCTTTCAATACTTAAAGGGGGCTTATAAAAAAGACGGAGAGTGACTTTTTACTTAGGCAGATAATGATAGGACAAGGAGGAATAAACTAAAAGAGGGTGGACTTAGACTAGAGGTTAGGAGGAAATTCTTCACTCAGAGGGTGGTGAGGCCCTGGCACAGGCTGCCCAGAGAAGCTGTGGATGCCCCATCCCTGGAGGTGCTCAAGGCCAGGCTGGATGGGGCTTTGGGCAACCTGGGCTGGTGGGAGGTGTCCCTGCCCTTTTCATGGGGTTGGAACTAGATGGGCTTTAAGGTCCCTTCCAACCCAAACCATTCTGTGATTTATGATCCTATGATTTTCAGGAGGTGGGAAGGGCACCAGGTGTGCAGCAAAACACATTTCTGTAGTAGTGTCTCTGTGCTGAATTATAATAATCTAAATACCTTTTTTTTTTTTTTTTTCCATGCAGTATAATGCCACATATGTATATACAGCGTGAGAGAGAAGCCCCATAAAAACCCTCCTCCAATTCCTCTAGTCCTGGATTTTACCTCTTCATTCACAGGGAGGAAGCCCTGTGTTCACAAGCCCGGTTTTGTTTCTTACAACTGAACAACCACGTAGCCCAAGCCCGATTACCTAAAATTGTTAAACAGAGACCATCTGTCTAGTCTGTCAATGTGCAAGACTGTATTTTGTAATGAAGCAAAGGAATTTACAGATAAATGCTCTCTAAATAGATACTGATAATACACTCCTTGCCATGGTCTACCCATAGTTGTAAACAAACATAATTGCCTAATTTTTGTTTTCGGTCTAAATGTTATCTGTGCATCTAGCCTTGCTAGAGTGAAAGGAACAGAAGTAACTCGATGACAAACAAAACTAAGGATAGGAGGAAGAATCCTGAAGGGTGCAGAAGTTCAGGTCACTGGGCTTAAATTTACAGTGATAAAAAGGGAGAGAGAAAGGTGATGAGGGCAGCGGGTAAGGAGAATAGCACAGAACTATAAAGCACAACGACAGCACTTGTCTACTTTTGGGGAAGGGGCTTACTATAAGGTAGTGTTGTTTGCAATTTCTTCTACAGACAGGCCAAGACTCAACTCTTTTTGTCCTGAGAGCAGCAATATCAAGTCTCATTATTGCGAAGTCATAATCCTGTCCAGTAAAAATAAGTACTCTGTACTTATTAAGCCAAGGAGCAGTAAAGAACAGCTCCAGAAATAATCAGTGGTGAAGTCTTTAATTTTATTTCACTTCATTCATGCTTTCAATTTATTTTCCTCCTGCTTAGGGGTCAAGCCTTTGCATAATGAAGTTTTAGTGTGTTTTTAATGTAGCAAGGAGCGTGTGGGAGTAATCATCATCACAAAGCCATCACGTACACACCTGCACGTGAATCTCACACTTCTCTCCTGGAGCAGTTCTACGTCCTTCCTCACACCCGCCTGAAATATAGCCAATTTGCATGTAGATTGTTTTTGAAGCTGCCTCTTGACAGATCGGAAGAAAAAAGTCCCATACCCTTGTTACTGCAGAATCATTACAAAAGGACCTGAATAGCTAACAGAGTACATAAGAGCTTGCGTGGACACATTGCAGAAATCAAGCTGTTGCTTGGCTACCAGAGAAAGCATCAGCCTGCACGCCACTGCCTGGTGCCTTTCTCAGTGTTTCTCACCTTGGTAGTCAGGAATGAGGCAGTTAGAGCAGAATACTACATATCGCATCTACAGAAAGTATCCGTTTTCACCAGGAGAATTAAAGAAATTAAGAAACAGACAAATTTGTTACACCAGGTCTAGCTGCTGTATGTTGCTGAATTATTTTTTTATTTTTATTTTTTAATAATTCAGCATCTCTGCAAGATACCATTAACCATCAGGAAGTCATTCATCTACTAGCTTTGCTTAGTGGTAGTTGGCTTTAAATTTAATTCACAACATAATCAATTCACAACATAATCCCTCAGAAAGACACAACAAACTTCACCACCAAGCACCCAAGCCACTTCGCACATCCAGCTGGCAATTCTGTGCATAGCCCAGGCTGAGAAGTGAAGATGAGAAAAGCTCCGTGTCAGGACTTAAACACACTATCAATATTCATGGTCCAGCCCTGAGGCACTGGGAGCTCAGCAATGCCCAGCTCTTCGACCTGACAGAGTACTGCAGCTGCTTAGGAAAGCTGAAAAGGTTGCTGCTAGACATCCCCTAAGGAAAATGTTCTTATATGGTTGTGCCATGTAGTAATAATAAATAAATAAGTAAGTAAATAAATAAATAAATAAAATCCCACGTGGATATTTTTTTCTTCTTACTAACTTGTGGACCTATTGAACAACTGCAGTCAGGTTCCAATATCTTTAGAGACCTGCAAGCTTAATGAATATAAATGGCTGCAAAAAGCTGCAAATCAGTGCTCCCATTCAGAAGCCTGAGCTGAGGCTGGACTGTGCCAATCACCATTTGCACAGCTTGTCTCCCACTAAGCAGGGGATGTGCAAGAGAGATAAGAGAGCTCCAGAGATTTAGGAGATTTCATCAGAACTGCAGTGTGCTAAGTAAGAGAAGTGAAGTCACTGCACCATTGAAAGGAGAGGTGTAGGCTTCAATGCATCTAATATCCGTAGGACAACTAAGTTAAAAGGAAAATAAAACCTGAAAATATTTATATATGTAATATGTGTATATTATATGCATGTATATATGACAGAAATGTGTGCATCTCATACATACACACATTTAAATCAGGCTTGCTTTCTTTGAGGTTGCTGAATCTAAATTTGTTCCAGTTGCACATTTTTCCCTCACAATTTTCAGTACCAAATTAAAGAGGACACTCCAAAAAGGCACCTTAAAAAGCATCTTAATATAACAGATAAAAATCCAGACATATTTTTAATTCCAAATAAATAGAATTTTTAACAAAGCCACCTTTTTTTGTTTGTTTGTTTGTTGCATTGAGGATGGGTCTGTGAAACTGTAATCTGATTTCCTGCCCCATCAAAGCAGTGATTTTCAATTACTGTCCTTGCTTATTAGAAACTACAACACACATATAGCTGTTTGATATTAAAAACTAACAGCTGATGCACTAACAATAAATAATTACTGAGCCCAAATGGTAACAGAAAAATAATTAATGTTTACAAGGAGTGGGGAGAAGAAAGCGTGACACCTAAGACAAAAATTAATTTCTATTGGATTTGCTCATGTACTCTTCTCTATCAGAAGAATTTTCCTAGTCACCCCAAACAATCCTACACAGTTCTCACTCACAAAAGCTTTTCTCTCTTACTATATTCTTCCTTGGCGCTGTTCTCCCTCTAATTCCCTTGTTCCCAATTCCCACACCCTACCAGCAGTCAGAGCCATAGTGGTATTTAGTCCTCTCCTGTGTATGCCTTAACTCTCCTTCTTTCACTGATATAATCATTGATTTTCTCCATACTCCACTTCCCTCACCTCTTGACTTTTTCTCTCACATTAAAGCCTGCCTTGCTGCCTCCTGCTGTTTTTCAACCTCACCAATCACTTCTGCTTTCACTCTGTGGTTCATCTTTGATGAAAATCTTCTCAGCAGGCTGTCTGCTACAAGCCACAGATGTGGAGCTCTTCATCCTGCAGCTGTACATTTTTACTAGCCATATATACCTTGCTACCCCCCTTTGATATTTACACCATCCTAGGATATTAGTACCTTCCTTTCATATTGTGTTAAGATCTATGGGTCTCTGTTTTTGTAAGAATTGATAGAACAGTTTCATCTTAATATTTTTAATTCTCAAGTCCTTTTTTTTTAGAATCTCAAACATTGTAAGGAGTTTACCGTTTTCATATCTGCTTTCATGTCAAGGTTACTTACTTTCAGTGAGATCCAAACTCCCACTTCACTGAAAACAAAGAAGCAACAAAACGTATTCACTTCTCTAGTACTTAGAGGCTGGACAGAGGTGACATAGCTCAAGGCGAGAGGTGGAGAAAAAGGAGGAAGAGATGGATTGAAGGTGGAACTGGAAAATGCAGTTAATTCTGCTAAAGGGAAGAAAGACAATTAGCTCAAAATGGCTAATGAGCTCCATAAAAAGCATTTTGAGATGAGATCTGAATTCTTGGTGACGAGCCAATGAATTAATAGAAACTACGTTCAAGGACTTTCATGAGTTTTACCCGTGAGTTTTACTGACTGATTTCAGTCAGTTGCATCCTGTCACACCTTATATAGATATAAGGAAAGAAGAAGAATTATGAAATACAAAGCTATAAAGTTCAGAATAACTAATATGGAGATGGAGGCTGCAGTAAAATTTACGTGCAAGTAAGCATTATGAGCACATTCTTCTGCCATCCACCTTATCCTCCTGAATTTAATTATCTTTGTGGTCTATTCATTCAAATGTAGATGGAATTATCCGAGGCACTATGAAACTACAAGGTGTTATGGAGGGTGCGCACAGGCTAATAAATCCTCCATACACATACTCGTAAAGGGATGACTGCATAAAACTAATTTTCTTAGGCTACATTTATAATAGTGAGGTCTAGAGGGGCAGGACACTCACTCATAACCACCCTTATGATTTTTAGCCAGCTCTCTGTCACTACTTTGACCCAAGATAGCTGACCTTTCCCAAAAAGGCGCAGCTCAGAAGACAGCACGGACATAGGAGGATTCCCATAGCTTTTAAGGATGAGGAGATCTGTTAGCCATATGGACATCAGCCAGAACCAGAGATAGACCGTAGTCTTTTAATTTATCTGTACAGATTGTAGCCTTAAATGCCCATAAGATTGAGAGCTTTAGAGGTTTCTCCAGTAGGAGACATTCAGATTCCTTTCCATATATACCACAAATCTTCAAACCCCAGAAAAATACAGGATGGCACTGAGGTAAAATCACATGACAGAAAGTTTCTTTCTCACTCCAGAAAAGCTGGGAATATGCAACATGGATACAACTGGCACATGTTTAAATCCATCTCCCCACTGGGAGACAATCACGGTGGCAAAAGCCAAGGCGCCAAGTTGGACGATCTGAAAAAAACTCGTTTCAAAATTGCAAAGAATCCTTTTCCCAGTGGGGTTCTGTTCAACAATTCCTATAATCTGCCAACACGCTGCATGAAAGCAGTTGCTTAAACGGACGAGTAAAAGGCATGCAAGTTAATGACTTCTACTGTGCACTGAGCACTTACAGGCCTTTCTGTGAGGAAGCTGCTGTACTGCTGGATGTGTTCATTTTCACGCTGCCCAACCTCTAACGTGGGGCTGTTGCCTGGCCTCTTTCAGTACATTAACTGAGTAAGAGGAATCTCAGCTTGGGTGCTAGCTGGAGGTGGTGTTTTTAAAAGTAACTCCTACAGCAGTACGGTCTTCAGCCACTGGGCAACTGGTGGAACAGCATAATGAACTGTTCCTCTTGCCTGGCAAAATCCAACTCTCTGGACTTTCATGTATTTTACCTTTTTAATTGCAAGTGTTTTTTTACACTTCCTAGCACTTCTGTCCGTTTACTGATGAAGGTGTGACTTTGATAAGATAGTTAACCTGGACCATGTTGCTCAAAGCCCCATCCAGCCTGGCCTTGAACACCTCTAGGGATGGGGCATCCACGGCTTCTCTGGGCAGCCTGTGCCACTGCCTCACCGCCCTCAGAGTAAAGAATGTCTTTCCTATACCTACTCTAAACCTATCCTCTTTTAGTTTAAAGCTCATTCCCCCTTGTCCTATCCCTACACCCCCTGACAAAGAGTCCTTCCCCAGCTACCCGATAGGGCTCCTTTAGGCACTGGAAGGCCGCTGTAAGGTCTGCCCGGGGCCTTCTGTTCTCCAGGCTGAACAACCCCAGCTCCCTCAGCCTGTCTGCACAGGAGAGGTGCTCCTGGATCATCCTTGTGGCCCTCCTCTGGACTTGTTCCAACACACCCACGTCCTCCTTGTGCTGGGGGCCCCAGAGCTGAACGCAGGCTCCAGGTGGGGTCTCACGAGAGCAGAGCAGAGGGGGACAATCACCCCCCTCACCCTGCTGGCCACGATGCTTTTGGTGCAGCCCAGGACATGGTTGGCTTTCTGAGCTGCAAGTGCACATTTATCTAACTGTGAAAAAGTGATAGAGCAAGACAATATAGCAGTTATCAGGGAGAGGAGGTACTTTGCCGTGTTCTATAAAAGGGCACATTTTAGCAATGCTTTTAACCAGAACTTCAAGTCCCATAGTGGTCCCATTTTACCTTTGAAGACCCCTTTCAGGATGCATGAATTTCCACATGATAATTACATAGTGAGGTTTCAAAAATACTACCCAATCTTGCATAGACCTGAAATGACTGAAAATATTAAAAAGGTGATGTCAAAATTATAAAATGTTGATAATAATCAAGACTTTTTATATGAACACATTACAAAAAATGTACTTGTTACCGATAAAATTCAGAAATCAATGAGCAAATTAGTTCAGTGTAAAATAGCTCTGTAAAGATTTTTTCTGAAGTTCATTTAACTTAAAGTATTATGCTGCATTAAAACAAAAGTAGAATACTGACTTACTAGAACAAGTAATTCATACACTTTAGAAAATCTATGATACAGAATTTCTATAAAAATCTGTTTTATTTTTAAGGTTAATTAATGTTATATTTTAATGTTATATTTTCCACTCAGTACACCACTGCCTTAATTACAGCATGTTCCACACAAAATATTGCATTAATTTTTCATTTTGAAAAATACTTTATGTATATTCACCTTATGAAAAATCAGTAATTTAGTTAATTTAAACAATTAATTTAGTTAATCACAGAGAAGCCATTTTTCTTTCACAGTATGAATTTGTTCATTACAGGTCTTTTTGCAGCAAATATGACCAAGAAAAGTATTTCTTACTGTGAATATTTTCAATTAGGTCTTAATGTGATTTCACAGACTGAGCTAAAAATAATTTTTGCTGGCACCAAAGTCTACCTAGACAATGGAACAATCTTCATATTACAGTACTATAAATACAAACCTGGATTAAATCTGAATGTAAATTTTAGAGCAGAGTTTTAATTCATATAAGGTAACATATAATTGAACATTTCATAATGTAATTAAAAGATTGTGACAGTAAAACAAAATGTCATTCATACAAATATTTTCAAGAATAAGTAAAACTCTAAAAAAAAAGATATAAAAGACCCCCACATGTTAATGAGACCCTGATGTTGTGATTATTTTACAATAAAAACTAGGACTGATAAGAAAATATCTCCCAAATGTTTGGTTCATCTTATGCAGATACAAAAGGAACATATATTCAAATAGGAAATTAATTAGCTGACAAGAAAAAAAATATTTTTTTGCTTTTTTAAAGAAATCCTTCATCTTTTCCTAAACATGTTCGAATAGGAATGATTTGAGAACAACTTACACGTTTTCTTCCTCCTATGCCAGGTGCTCAACGACAATTTTTTACTTCATAGTATACATATCCCTGAGCAGAAAGAGACAGCTTAACTGAACTTACATGTGCATAACAGGATTAGAGAAAATTCTATCACTTTTTGGAGCAGTAATCAAAATGCAGTACTAGGATCTGTACTGACGTTAAAGAAAAATCTTAGAGCAATTCCTCAGTTGTAAACTAATAAAAAATAAAGAAAAACTGTAGCAAAAAATACAGTTCACCAATGTACTTCTTGAACTAGAGTCTCAAGTTTCCACTGATCCTGGAAGCACTTATGATGTCTTCAGAACTCTCACTATCCATTGTCAAAGAGTTTGATAATTACTAAGTATAAGGGTCTTTTTTGTTTTACTTCAATTTCATCAAATTAAAAAAAAAAAAACAACCAAAAAACTTTTACCTGGGGTTGTCCAATAGGCTAGTCAAAACACAGGAGGCACACCCAGAAAAACAGAAAAATAATTTCACAAATTCTTTTTTGATAGTTTACTAAAACATGAAGTAGGTACTTTATAAGTTTAGGCTTGTGTTTTGGTTCTCCATTGACTTCTGCTAGTCCTCAGGTAACTTCTCTGTGCTGTTTGTGCTGTTCCTCTTATCCTTCCCAGTCTTTACCTCATTTATCTACACAGACAGCAAGGCTCGGATATGAATAAAAACATAGTTAAAATATGGAGAAAAGGGCCTAAAATACACAGAAATTTGGCATCTCATTCCAAAAAACAAATGAAAAATTCTGCTCAAAGCCCCAGTGGTGCATAAGTTTCCAATAAATCAGCTTTTTATCCTAATTTTCCCTCTAATTTTGATTCTGTGCATGTTGAGAATCTACTGACTCTTGCCGACATGGAGATGGCAGGGAAGGATGATACACACATCAGCATTCAGAAAGAGCATGTTCTGCATGTTCTGCCTCAAGGACAGATCTTGTAAGATTTAGGCTTGTAAAACGCAGCTACAGGATTGTGCTCAAGAAAGGTAGTGTTGGCCACTGCTTCTTCCCTAACATTTCTAGAGAAGCAGAAAGCTGTACGCTGCAAAAAAGAGGATGTTCCCGTGATGGAGGAAGATCTGGGTACAGGGTCCCCCTCCTGCTGGAGGAGACTAATGCATCTCCTTATTTCTTGGAGACTACCAGGCATACATCCTCTGACACATACCCGATTCACACTATTTTGCAAGCAACTGGATTTGCTAGTCCCATCCACCCCCACTCAAAAAAACAAAAACAAAAACAAAAACAAAACAACGAAGACACAAAAGGCCAAATAAAGCACTGGCAAGGGATTTATGGGAATTAATTTGCAATAAGAGGGTTTAGTTCCCTTATCCAATGTCTGCTTGTAAATTTTCTGTGAATCATCACTGGTACATTTAGCTACTTTTAAATTACTCTGTTGTTAATATCATTTCTCTTCTAAAAGTTTTCTATTAGTGGCACATGTAAGTTTTGAGTGGTAGCTCCATCACACTTCGTCCATGGTAGAAAAAGATGACCTAAATGGAGATACCTAGGAGGCATATACCAGTTCACTATGAGGGAAATGGTTTGTGTGAACAGTTTCTACAAACAGTTCTAAAATAAAAGAGGGGGGATTTAGATTAGACAATGCTGGAAATATTAATTAAACTTAAATTAAATAAAACAATGTTATTCCCTAAAATATAAACCATAGAGGTACATTGAACTGTAACAATAGGTAAGCATCTTGGACATTTCAGGCTATCTGAAAAGTGACTAACTGCCAAAATAGAAGTATGAAATTGCCTAAACAGTTCTTCTTTTCAGCCTCAAGTTTCCATAAGATGAAATCAGACTCTTTTTTCACAGAATATCCAACACAAAATTCATATATATTATATCGCATGTTAACTAAAGTATTATAAAATTACAAAAGGAGTTCTCAAACCAAAATGTACTTATGTGAAACATAAATTATTCTGTTGAGTATCTCCCCTATAGCACAAACCAGAAATGCTTTCCAAATTCAATTAGGAACTCAGGAAGCAGTGTGATGGTTTTTGCTTATGCAACAACACAAAGAACAAATCTTGTTTACTGTGAAAACAGAAATAAAACAACTTTAAACTTTACTGATGAGATGTGTATTTTTTTAGCAGGGATCTTATGAGAATTCTGCTCTGGATAAGAAAAGATAGTTTTGCAGTATTCTTACCAAGAAAGATCACCCTACATTTCTCTCTCTATTTTTACCTCTAATTATGAAAAGAGTGAAAATCTTGTAGAAGGTCAAGCTAAACATTCTGATCTCACTTACAGGTTTCTCCTTTTTTCCCCTTATTAATGAAATCAAGTGGTAATATAACTAAGTGTTCTTTTTTTTTTTTTTTAAGGAAAGGGTTGACAGTACAGAAAATCATTTGGGAAAATGTAAGTATTTTTTTAATCGTATAGACGCCTACAACCAAGGGAATTGGTTTTACTTCTCCCACAGTCAGTTTGAAAGCTCACAGGTATAGATCTCACTGAGTCGGTAACTAAACATAACAGAGAGAGAGAGTTCAAAATGTCTTTTGTGACTGGGGCAGTATTGCTCAGCTAGTATACATGATCTGTATGTTTTTTTCCAAAAATGAAGCCTTTTATTCTTATTCTTTATTCTCATTACAGGACTTTCTTCTTATCTGCCTGGAATTTCTGCTTATATATGGCATAAGCCATCTCCTACATGTTACATATAAGAAGCATCTTCCAGAAGATGACTTCTGTAAGATCATAGCTAGTACTGACTGAAGGTTGGCTCTGACACCTCAGCTCTATATTTCTTTTCACTGCATCCATCTCTCACAGAAACTTTATGAAAGTAAGAGAAGCCAAATATATACCTGCCTCTTCTACAGAAAACCCATTCTGGATAGTTACATAAATTTTGTATTGCCTTACCTTCTTTCCTTCTCTTTCCCTACATGTGGAAGAAAATGATTTAAAAACAAAAATCTATCATCACCTCAGTAAATAAAATTAAAAGCCTATGTAGTCAGCCTTTTTAGTTTGCAATTAGAGTCTATTTATTTGTTAGCATACTCTCCAGAGTTTATTTAGTAAAGGCTGATTAATTCCCTCAGTAATGTATTTATTATAATGGTACTTTCTCCTTGGCAAAGAATTCAGGTCACAATTCTCAAGTAATCAGTAGGACAAATTGGCCTTAATCTCTTGTCAACTACTAATCGTATACTTCTATCAATGCAATACAGGCTTACTTTGAAACTAAATCAGATTATACATCAAAATACTGATACAAGTGTAATACTACACATTAAAGCAATTTATTAACAACACTAATCTGCCTTTGGTATAGGAGAGGAAATAAAACCCCAAACAAAAGGCTTGATTCAAATCACATGAATTACGCGTATGATTAAAAAAAAAACAATAACACATGGTCAGATTAAAAGTAGTACATGATAATTTCAGTTGCAGATCTGTCACATAATCTAATTACAGAGATAGAAAGCAACAATATATTATGATAACGAGCACACTTCTAGTTTAGTGAATTGTTTGCTCACTGTTTTATTTCATTTTGGACAATGAAAGGCAATTGATGAAGTTTCTTCTTTAGTTTCCCCTGTTGGAAGTGATTCATCATCCTCTTTTTAAAGGAACCATATGTACTGCATGTGTGGTAAAGGACTGTTTTTTACAAAAATCTAAACTTTGAACTAAGAAATGTGAAATACCATACAAGACCAAAACCAATGTTCCCAACAGATTCCCTTCAATTATTCTAGTAATAGAGCAAATAGCTCCACAGACTATATAGTTGGTATATGAAAGTAGCACTTCAGACTCTACTTTCAACACTCTACAAACCATACAAAATTCATAATTTGGCTGTTAAGACACACCCACAGAAAATAAAATCCCATCCAAAACATATGGTCACATTTCTCTCCAGGCATTACTGCACTGGTCACTAACAAGTCATGCCATTACATGCTTTCCCTAATATCACCTATTTTGATAGATGTCAGCTATTATAGTCATACACCCGAATGTGCCATAGCATTCTCAAATGCTGGGAGTGTGCTGGACTCTGTACGTGTGACTGTGTGTACACACAGGAAACATTTGAGGATGTATGGTTCACAGTGTGCTGCAGATTCTAAAAAAAAAAATTCTTGACAACATAAACTAAACTGTTTTGGCTTTTGGATATAGTCAGCCTACAAACACAATAAGACTTAGCTAACTAAAGAAAGCACAAGACATTTCCTCAGCTAGAGTTATGTCACCTAAACAAGGTATCCACCTGTCAGAGACAGTGCATTTGAGTTAAAAGAGAGATCTAACACAGTGTAACCAGAAGAGGGGAAAGATTTCACTCATGAACAAAATTGAACTGAAAGCTACAGATTTGCACCTGTATGCAAGACTGGTCACCAGTTCCCTCAGGGCTGTCTAGCAGGAAAAGGACTGAATTCCAGATATGAACATCTAAGCAAACACTGTCAAGATGCTGTTTGAGACCTGAATTTTGTATTTGATTTTACCTTGCAAGGGAAGACAGCTACTCCAGTAGGAAGAACGTCCGTGGAATCAGGATGTAAAGGTCTCAACATAAACCCCTCAAACCTGCTAAATGTTAGGAATGATGTCTTCTAGGAATGATGTCTTGAATAAGTCTGTTGAGTATTCCTCCAGCTATTTTTTTGTAGCAGTGAAAATGTACTGGAATCAGAACTGAAGTCAATTCTGATTCAGCTTGTCACTCTACTCTACAGTATCTTATCTTTGACTAAAGTCTTATCCTAAGTAAAAGTAATCATAAGTAAAATTATTTTTGTGTCAGCTGACCATCTAAATAAACTGCAGGAATTTCCAGGCTTTTTTTTTTTAATTGTTTTGAAATAAATCAAGACAGTTCACAAAGTCTGATCCTGTATATTCTCACACTTAACATTTTCACTAGATCGAATAATAGGGAAGAGCTAGTACTGATACACATTTTTACAAAGAGGAAAACTAATATGAATTGGCAAAAAAAAATTACAATGCTTCTTTAATCACAAATGGAAACCTGAGAAGGAATCTTGTCTGTTGTCATTCATGTTTTCTGTATTTCCATGGTCTCAACACTAGCAATTTTTCTGTTATTTCTTTTCCCATAAGAACAGTGGTCCACAGAACACCATTTAGGATGTAATGTATTTGAGGACATGTCACCCAGATTTACTGGATTCTTGGATTCTTTCGGTACGATCAACTGAAAAGATCAGTTCCTAGTGCCTGCGTCAATGAGGTCAGATCTGTCCGACTTCCTGAATTATTATTTTACTCTCACAAATTATCCATGATGGTCTTGTTCAGCACAGTTACTCAATTAGCAATATTCTATGCATTGTAAGACTGTATTATTATATCCCTGAGGAGAACATAACATTGCTTATACTGCTTATTCAGGTTTTTGTTATATTTCAGATGTATTCAGTTCTCTCCTTGGAGGCTTTCCAACACAAAATAGACACTAGCCATAACTGAACGAAATCAAAATGCCTTCAGTAGGTAATAAATTATATAATTATTATTATTAATACAGTTACTCCCATTCCTCCCAGCAATAACAACAAATCAACATACCCTCTACCGACAAAACAAGAGTTCCTACCTGAATACACTAAACAAAACATA
The DNA here is from genome assembly GCF_964034855.1 of Anser brachyrhynchus. Lineage (NCBI taxonomy): Eukaryota > Metazoa > Chordata > Aves > Anseriformes > Anatidae > Anser > Anser brachyrhynchus. The sequence continues at coordinate 140,875,321 of NC_137695.1, read as the reverse complement.
GACCAGAATAAAAACATACTTTAAGTTGTACGTATTTATTGTCAATTCCCCAAGTACTGTGCCAAACAAAAAGAAATAACATAAAATTCAACTGAAATAAAAGTAAAAATTTATCTTTTAAGGTATTTATCGTATGCCTGATTCACAGTCCTGAAAGCAGCTATAATGACCTACTTTCAAAATTTTCTGGCATAGTTTTAGTTATAAAATATGAATGAAGAAAACCACTGAAATACAATTATGCCTTATAAGACACTAGAAAGAAATTTCAGAGGTGCTGGTAGGCATTTTTTTACTGACTCCAAGATGAGAACACAGTTTATAAAAACTTAGTTCCTATAAATATGATTACAACTTTCCATAGAAGTCGTATTGTTGTCTCCTGATACAGATATGCTTTTTCAACCCTGATATGTCAAGTAAGGAGACAGCTGACCAACTGAACAACAGAATGCCTTCAGAAACTAACCAAGGACCCTTTTTATTTTGACCAGTTGCTATATGGTAATGGTGCTGTGCAAGCTGAGTATCCCCTGCCTCTCAGTTACCGAAAGTTTACTTACAGGAAGTCTACAGCACATTCAGCATTTCAGCTTTTCAATAGCAGGCCTTGTACTAGTGCTTGTGCCAATACTTGTTTCCTTGTGCAGGCACTTACCATCTGAAAACAGGAACAGGATGAGATAAAACAGGGAATAATTATGAATTCATTAGACACATCAACTGCAAGTTTTAAACCTGTGGCATTCATGTGTAACACTGGTGTCCAATATTCTCTTTAAGATGTGCTGATGGATCTTTAAGACACGCAAGACACATTTTCGTGACGTGACCTCCCCCTCACATACCCAACAGGTCATTGCCTTGTCTCATTGCAGACACAGCACCACACACGCTTCCGTAGGGCGTTAAAGGGTCTCCTGACACATCGCCACAGGCTTGCTCACCATATGACCAGCACACTCGTACAACCCAACTATTTCAACCACACGTGTGCCTGTCCTGTTAGGTGCAGCCAGAGAAGCCCCCTTAGGGTCATGGGATGGAGGCAGCTTGGGAGCACACCAGGAGCTGGTGTGCAGTAACAGCTGTAGAAAACAACCTATATTCATCTTATACATGAGGGGCCTTTTCATAAGGAGCAGCAGGAGCTGCTCTGGCTGCAACGTCCTGGTGGGCCAGGCGCAGGCCTGAGCGCAGACCTCTCCAGGGAGCAGCTGAGGGAGAAAGGCTGCTGGCCAGAGCCAGAAGGACTCTCCTGGGTTCTGCTGCAGCAGACACACAGCACTGACATACATCTCCGTAATCGCGAGTTTTTCAGAACAACCTGCTCACACTCAATGGATCAAGAGATCTTAAGAAGTTTTGAAAGTGTTACATGTCACATTTGTCCTTAAACTTGAGTACCTAATCAGTTGTTCTGCAACTGGTTAGATACAACAGAGAAACTTCAGGTTAAAAGTAACATCCCAAATAACTAAATCAGCATGGTATTTAAATCAAATCTAAGCAAGCCACACAATGATACAGATTCTCTCTAGTGCTGAGACTTATATTTGAGCATCATACAAAAACCTGACAGCCTTCATTTAGTATGTCTTACAGCAAATGACTAAAGTTGATCACAACTAGTACTGTTGTGCATATTTGACGATATCCAAGTACATCAACACAGTTACATACCTCTGTACTATCACATGAACAAAATTATATATTTCTAGGTGAGCAAGTGGCTAGGTTTTCTGGTTGCCCAACCAGACATTCCACAGATCCGTGTAAAGATGGCTTCATCTTCCCCATTCATTTGAGCTCAGAGGAAATAGAAGCATGTATGAAACTGCCATTCTGATAACCAGCAAGTGAGTTAGTAAAACAGGAGAGCACTGCAAAGACTTGCCTACAGGTGGAGTCACCAGTGTCTACACGATTTTCAGAGCTTTCACTGCGTACGTTCTTTCCCCTCTGCTTCTTCATTCCCTCCCGACTCTTACTGTGTTCAGTAAGACGCACACTCAGTCTCTCTAATCTCTTTCTGTGCTCCCCTTCTTCTGTAATATCGTCCCTCTCTTATCTTTACTTTCAGTATCCCATCTTTTTAACTCCACTCTTTCCAGGTGCTTTAAATTCCCCTCCTACAAAAGTTTACTTACAAAATATACCACAATTTCTGCTTTTGCGGATCATCAACTTGCTTCATGTACTTGTACGTTAAAACTCTTATCATTCTTGTTTCACGATAAAAACTGCAAACCTTTCAGAGAACTGAAAAATCCGTTCAATGTCCAAATGGTGCTTAGCATAATGGAGACCTCCTGATGGGACAACACATGGCTGAATGCTATTTATAAACTTAGGTTGAACCATATGACAATGTTACAATTATTTTACTTAGATACTGAACACGTAATATAGCTCATGTATATATATATATACATATATAAATTATATAAATATATGTGCATATAATCACATTTAATATAGATAATCATATATATATATTAATCACTTGTATATATATATATATATATGATTTAAATACAAGTAATCATTTTCCATGTAAAGTACTCTTGTCCTATAAAGATTCCTTAATTGACAATGAGAGCTTTTCAGAGTGCATTATATGGATTTTCCCTAAAAGATGAAGGATAAAACATTGCATAGGATTTTAAATGTTTTAGGTATCAAACAGAAAAACTCTCCATTTATCCAAGATAGAATATTTCAATATCAAATTTTAACTGCCATAAACAGAAATGAGGAAAACATATACTGATAGTGAATACTCTTGTAGGCTGAAAAGGAAGGAATTAAAAAGCAATAAAAAACAGTACTAATGCAGTAAAATATAACATACCTTTTTGTTCATGAAAATTGTTTCATTTCAAAATAATTGTGCATGTTTAAATGTGAGAAAAGAACATAATGCAAACACTATTCATCACAGAAGAGAAGGAGTTTTGCAACTGTGTTTCAGCAACCCTTCACAAAATCCCAGAGTTCCCCCCAAATGTAAGTACAGCAGCTCATGTTGGCTCCTGAGAAGCAAAGGAATTAGTACATTAAGTAGGTTCCAGCAAGCAGAAAATACAAGCCTCAGTCCAACCTGAAAAGGATCTTTGCTAAAAACCAAGCTTAGTCAATGTCCAGGCCAAAAAAAGAAATAAAAATGCTTGACCATTTTCTTCTTTCGCTAGAATATTGTTGATTAGGCAACTTCAACAAGATATCCAAACAAATAAACCATAATGCATGCACATTATGCACATTTAAATAATTCCAGAGGGGAAAAAAAAAATCCAGTTCCTACCGGTCTGGCTAAGCTGTGACGTGCTACGGCTTTTCCGCGAGAGACCCACGATGGCGACCATCTTTGCGCCGATGCTGGAGCGTCTCTTCTTGCCGCCACCACCAACGGTGCCCACTGCCGTGTCCGACTGGCTGCCATCGTTTTTCTCCAGCGTGTACATGTCCCCACCAATGCTGGTGCTCTTAGTCATGTTCTTTCCTGAGGCGCCCATCTGTCTGCTTTGCATTTTGGATGTAAAGACACTGTCAGCCAGTGGATGGATAAACAGCGCAGACAAAGAGTAAAAAGGGGAAGACAGAAAAGGACAGGTTTCAGATGGAAAGTTTTGGGAGACTGGAGGGTAAAAGCAGCTAATTCACACAGGTAGGGTTTGTTTTTTTAGAGGTAAAAGGAGCAGCTTTAATGGTAAGCTCCTGTTTGGTATTTCATTTTAAATAACAAGCTCTTACTGATTTTCTTAAAATACATGACCAGCAAAAGCATATCAAAGGATTAATATATCACTGTACCATGTACACATCTTTTAAAAACTCTATGCAAGAATATAAGTATGTTCATACATATTTTTTTGTTGCTTTGACTGATTTGAGTATTGCTTTTCCACATCTGGCTAATCAAATCATAAGCATTTGTTCCTCTAGTTTATCAGCTCAGCGGGTTCTGAAAATGGTTTGAGTAGGGATTACCTGGGCCAGGCAAGAGACACAAAGCAAATAAAATACATAAACTATCATTTATAGTTCTTGCTTCGACTAGAAACCATGGCTGCAGACACTCAGCACACATGAATAGTGGTTATAGGTATATTTTTAACTGAGCAGGCTTTCTTTTTGTTACTAAAAGCTATTTGTACTATGTTGGTATCTTCTTACAATATTCTATAAACATGAATAGTCACAAGCTAGAATACAAAGTGTTGTCCACAGTTGTGGAAAAGCAAAGGGTCTTCAAGACCCTTCAGTAAACCAAAGAAAAGTCACTTCCTGGCTCCCCTATATTGTTCTTATGATTCTCCTACAGCAGCTACAGTGCATCACTACTTGCCAATGGCTTGGGTTAAAAAAGGCTAGGTGAAAATAAGCTTGCTTCAGTATAATGTTTTTTGAATTTATTCTTCCCATCCCTTATACATCTCATTTGTATGTTTCTTGAGCTTTATCTATGGCAGTATTAAGTAGTTACTCGCCTGCAATTTTGCCAGTTGAGGTGACACAGCAATATACTACTACTGAGTATGTGCTGTCCCTCTAATAGTGTCTTTATCACCAAATAGTTATTTTAAGTGTAAAAACATAAACACACTAAGGGGTTCCAGTTCTTCACCAATATCCCAACTTTTAACTCTTACAGCAAAATAATTATTTAATAGTAAGTTCTCAGGTTATCTGGTCTGAGATTATAAAAGCATTTTTATTTACTTATTTAAACAGGCACTGCACACAAATTCACGAGTGAGGACACCACAGTTCAGCGGGTACAAACCAAAAAAAGACAGTTTTCAATCCCCAAGACAGAAAGTTGAACTGTGGGCAGACTGAGAGACCACACACTGGTGCTGCTTGGGAAATTTACATTCTACAACCCTCTCAGATGCTCTGCCCCTCTTCTTCACAAGTATGTATACACAAATAAATACACACAAAAATATATTCCTCAGTGAAACAGATACTTGATTCATTAATGAACTGAATGAAAGTCTGAAGTCTAGCTTTGATTTCTAAACATCCAGACATTTCAAGGATATTTTCAGTAATCTAGTTCACTTATCCTATGTTTTTGATGAAATTATACAGTGATGAACTTATCCAGTTATTTTATTCCCTCCCTTTGGCAACAAATGCATGTAAAAACATGTATAAAACATTTATAAAACACTTGGACATTACATGACTTAAATCAACTTTACTGATAAAATGGAATTTTATTATAATACACATTTTGTTCTTATTTATAGACTGTTTCTACAGGCTCTAAGCAGCTGCATCTGAATTATCTGCTAGACACACACAGCACTCCCAGAGGGACCTGATCTCCCAGTGGTCCAGGTTAAGGGACCTTTCCTTTGCACAGAAATGGTGATCTACGGTGATGATAACAGTACACATCCACATCTGGCCCTGACATTTCACTGGTAGATGGCTGGACAAACATCCAGATTTGGAAACTCTTCAGCAAATGTGGGCCTGATAATATGCATGGAGAATATTTGTATTTATTTCAGTGAAGTTCTTGCACAGAACTCAGCCCCTTATAATTCTGTACATTGCATCTCACTAGTAAGTCCACGCTAGATGCAATGTTAGACAATCTGTACAGAATAAAACAACAGAATATTTTTGGAAACCAGGAAAAATTATTCTTTTCATGTGTTTGTATAAAATCATCACTATCTAAAGGCTAACAAATATTGGTTTTGCTTCTTAAATACATTTTCAAAAACATACAAAGGTTATTGCTGGAGCTTCACCCTTCAGTAAATGGAGTGGATTTTATGGGGTATGACCACAGTCTTACTTATAATGACCTATACCAATTTCAAAGAAAATAAACTTATATTGCTTCTTTATTGACTCTTTATATACATACATACTCTGTCAATAAAAACTTAACTATGAAATTAATGCAGTGGCCTCAAAGGCAAAGGTATTTTGTTGGGTCTTTTACCACTGATCGGAAATGGGATGAGCCATCAGATTTGGAACAACAAAGTAACTTTTTAAGATATTTGAGAGGTGCCAATAAAGCTTTTTGCCCTTTAGTTGGCAGCTGCATCTACATGAAGGCACAAAATGCTTGAAGTTGAGCCACAACACTGAGAAAAATACAGGAGCTAGTTTATAGAAATGCACCTTTGTCATCAAGTTGAAAAATACTGCGTGTGCTTCCTAAGTAAGTTATGAGGAAAAGCATGAATGAGAGTTCAGATCAACAGATGGACGGGCACAAAACAGATTTGAGAGAGAGCCTTGGTGGCCTTGACTGGACAGACACTATAAAAACACTGGAAAGCAATGGGAGCTTGAACGTATTTTTCTTAGCCTTTTTTAACTCTCCTTCATGTTATATGTTAGTACATACTGACACGCTGGTAAATTTCACACTAAAATAAAGTGGGATAGGATGTGGGTGAAGAGGCAGGCAGGGAAGGAAAAAAGTGGATCTGTATTTCTGGTGCTTTTTATCACTATGATAACTCACTTGTGAGATGCTAACATCGCATGCTGTATTTCCTTTCAAACTAACACCTTTAGAGATTGCTTCACAGGACGGAGATGCCACACGAACTAGTTCTCAGTTTCAACACTATCTCACAAATAAGAAATAACAGAGAGATCTAGAAAGGTCATTTTTGGGAAGAGACAGTATATTCAGTTCTATGTCAGGCCAAATTCTAAGAATCAGAAAATTAGAGCCCCTTGCCCAGTAATACATGTTTTTAAAGGAAATGTGATTAATTTCACTGTGTCGTCTGTCAGAGCTCTTCAATGTATTTTTTCAAACAGTTGGATTCATATTTAGCACAGGAGTAGAAAAGTAAAGCTATTTAGTTCCTAAAACTGTTTTGAAAACAGATTCTTTGAGAGAGATCTTAAGAATGCTCCTTTGGGGAAAGACTGTAGTATAAGTCATTAAATCTCTGTTATTTCATATGGGAGCTCATTCTCACAGCACAGACTGGTAGGAGGAAAGTATTTTTACTGCCTGCAGAACAACCTACTCCAATGCTACATTTTTCAAGAACCACAGAATATCCCGAGTTGGAACAGACCCACAAGGATCATCAAGTCCAACTCCTGGCTCCACACAGGACCATCCAAAAATCCAACCATGCGTCTGACAGCATTGTCCAAATGCTTCTTGATCTCCAGCAGGCTCGGTGCTGTGAACACTGCCCTGGGGAGCCTGTTTCAGTTTCCAACCACACTCTCTCAGTGAAGAACCTTTTCCTAATATCCAGCCTGAACCTCCCCTGTTGCAGCTTCATGCCGTTCCCTTGGATCCTATCATATCCAGGAAGTCTGTGAGCTCCTGTTGTATTTTATAACAGAAAACAGTAATTATGCCATTGCTTTATAAGTGATATTAACACTTAGGAAAGGTCTTATGTCATAGCAGTGAAAACAGAAATATTCTGTTTTCTCATAAAACACAAATTCTGAATCATGAAATCAAGTTTTAATGTGTGTACCTGCTAACCATGAGGTGGACTTACTCAACCACGTTCTTTTGACCAAATAAGAAAGATAGGAAACAGAATTCAAGTGAAGAAAAAAATATTTAATTTTAGGATTGACTGGATATTCCAAAAACTAGTACAAATGGCTAATATTGAAAGTTCATTCACCATTCACTATTTTTACTCCCTGAGTAGTTTATTCTAAAAATACTTGTTCTAGTTAAAGTTTTGGGGTTGTTTTGCTCTGTAAAAGCAGCAGGGGGAACATCTTTGTTATGCTCCCAGCTAGCCAACAGCTCTTGGAGAAAGCCATCACATAGCAGCGGCTTTGTTTTTTCTCATTTCCTCCTTTTGAAAAAAAAAAATCTTTGACAAATAAGTACTAGGAGAGTTCTGAAAGGCTTATAGTGCTTCATAGTAAACCTGCATTGCTCATGAGCAAACCAACTCCTTCATCTGTACTCTGAACTCTTCTGACTATTCAAGCCCTCCCTCACTAATCATTATTGGTATCCTCACCTGTGAAGCTATCCTTCTACCCACACTGCCTTTTGACAGTGCCAGAAATGGATTACTCCTAGAAAAATAGGGCATTGTATGTCAGCTTGCACTCCTTTCTGAGTTAACAGAACTATTAAAGGGACGTCAGAGTTAAGGGACTAGCTCCTACAAACTTTTCTCTTAACAGGAAACAGAAATGGCGTATCCAGGAAGTTTTCTTTCCATGTACATATACACAGACATAATCCCACCCACACATTCAGCTAAACATTTACAACATTTTAAATTTATGAGATTATATGAGTCAAGGAATCGAGGTGCTCTAAAAATAGGGTTTCCAAGTTGTCTGATGGTACTCAACTTAAGAAAATCCTCCACGATGAGAATATGCAGCCATATGGGGCCAAAATAAATAAATAAATTAACTGTGCTAGGCCATCATGTGAATGACGGTGCAATAATCACCCTCATTAAAATCAAAACAGGAACAAACTTATCACACCACCCCAGCCGTGAGGCAGCCTGCGGCCTTCAGCAGCCACAGAGTGAAGGTGACAGCAGGCCCCTGACTAAGGCTCGTGGGGACCAACGAGTCAGCCAGAGCAGGGCGATGGGCAAAGATCACAGGGGAACGTTGCTTCCTGCACCGCCCCTAGTTCTTCTCAGTTGTGAGATGTAACTTTATACACCATTCCTAAAATACAGCATTCCTCTGTAATCTCTTCACAAACAAGCAGAGGGAGTACGAAAATACAAGCAAAGTGGCTAGTAACAGCCTCCAACCAACGTCTCATCCCCCAGTCTGTACATATAACCAGGGCTGCACCTTCCCAGTTTAGTGGTGTAGGGCCTTAAACTCCTTGGCTATACAGCAAATCTCAGATTGTTCTTACATGCTGATATTCTACAGACAAATTCTAGCCCGTAAGCTTTTTCCGAATGCTTTTGAAGAAGAAGAGTAAGCTGGTCTGAAAATGCTATTCATATATAGCCTTCTAGGAAATCCAGTATTATATTTCTGGACTTCTTAAAGGCACCAATCTTCAGGATCTCTTTTCAAAGACCCACTTCTTTTCAAAACGGAGAGTGTAATTCTCCTCTGGAATCAGATTTGCTGTCAAGGCTTTCCAGACTCCTACCATAGCAGGTAATCAGCAACTATCTTGATCTTCTCACTTTGTCAGTGTCTGTGCTGATACAGATTAGAAAGCACCGGCAGAGAAACTATCCCAAAATACAATGCCTAGGATCCGCTGCTTGGAAAACAATCTCTTAGGAGTTGACATAGCCAGAAGGAAACACTGCCCCAGGAAATCCTCAAAGAAGGGAGGGAGGCAGGGAAATAGGTTGCACAAGAAGATCTTTGCTTCAGTTTTGGTATTTCATGCTTTAGATAGACCGTGTCCTTGATATCTGACCAAGAAGAAAAGCAACTATTTGTGAAGTTTCAGTTAAGAGGGGAGATTTCACAATGTGAGAGGAGCCTGCCCTAAAGGGAGAGAAACTGTTTTGAAGCCACTTGACATACAGCGATATAGCTAAGGTGGACTGAAGTGTGGGCAAATGCTCTAGAACCTAAATAAACAAGGTCTGCATAAAAAGAAACCAAAAAAATACCAATTTTTGAAAGTTAAGAAGAAAATAAAAAAGTCAGAAATTTTACCCGACTTCACCCAATGTCTGACTTATTGGTGTTTCGAGGGCATTTAATGGGTTTACAAAAAATACTTATTTTAGAATTAATTGACAGTATTGTTGGCTGCTGATACATTTTCCATGAGAGCAATTGCAGACACACAGAACATTCATTGTTTCATATGTACCAAATGGAAAATTTCCTCCTCTTTCCATAGTTAAAAACCTGCAGTCTTTGGCTGCCACTTTTGAACCAATTGCAGAAATTGGATGGCATCTCACTAGCTGGTCAGAAACTTGCCTAAGGAAACAGAATTTTTTTAAATAGAAACTGGCTGATTAGCAGAATAAGTGCCAAATTTCCTCAGGAACCTTTCATTTAGGACAGAAAACAAACAAACAAACAAACAAAACCCAACCAACCAAACAAAAAAAAACAAACAAACAAAAATCCCACAACAAAATAACAACAAAAACCCACTGACACCTGGGAGTCCTTATGCTTTACCATGCCTGTTGAGATTTACAATATGTGGTAAACCAGCCAGAGATGAAGCCAAGGATGGAGAAACTGAAAACGATGACTCTCTTGGAAGTTGTTACAGTTATAAAATGCAATTGCAAAGTCCCAGGGGTTAAAGAACCTTATTAAGATTTTTGCAGGCATCCTCTGCTGTCGAACAGGGCAGCACTGCCCATTCTTTCTGTACATTAAGCAATCCAACAGGCAGCAATAAGAAAGGCTAAACCAGGAAAATACACCGATTCTGTCCTTCCCCATAAACACGAAATACAAATGACCAACAGACCCAAACCCAAATCAGAGATAATATTTTCAATCTGGAAGCAAAGGCAAACATCTTACCTTGTCTACTGCCAGTTAAAATGCTTCCGACTGCATGGATTTATACATATCCTCCAAGAAAAATCCTCTCTTTAAACACCGCAGTCTCTCAAAAAACACAGATCGTATCCTTTCAGGCATCTTTTGCCTGAGAGTCTCATTTTGCTCTCCTACACTCACAATGCTATTCTATCCATTCCTAATTATGACTGATAAACTAAAATTATTATGACAATCTTTTTGTTTGTTTTGTTTTTCACTTACCAACAAATATACCTTACTAAAACCAGTATTATGAAGCACAGGCTTTTTTCAAATCTATGGTATTATTAAATTCTTACATGTCAAGGAGATGAAAAGCAATTGTAACCATTGTATTATTTATCATTAGTAGGATTTCTGGGGATTTTTTTTTGTTTTGTTTTCAGTCTTCATTACAACTGAATTGGAAATGAAAACAATTCATCTTGTTGCTCTGCCAAAAGAATATGCACGAGAGAATCAGATTTATACTTAAGTCATTTGGCAGATCTTGGCAGGTTTCTTTTTTTCTCAATGAAAATTCAGAATTAATACTTCCCTGTTGTTCACCCTAGTTCTCTGGTAATGATGCCTAACTAAACTAAAGCATCTGCAATTGTAAAAACGCACTTTGCCAAGGTAGAGGTACAGCCATGTACTGTGATGTCCTAGGGAAAGAACAAAATTTAACATTTTTTGTCAGTTGTTTTAAGAGGCATTTTCTTATATATGTCTCTCGTGAGACTGGATGACCACTGAAGATTTCTTTTACAGATTTTTAAAAGCAGGATAGGAATTTTAATGCCATTCTTAATAGATTTCTTTACTTATTTGGAGACATTCTCATTTCATTAATTTGCTGAGGAAATTTAACAAAAACAGCATTATGGGGACAGCTGTGATGTTGGAAATAATATTTCCATGGGAACAATGCCTCTGGCCCATGCACATACTCATCTGCCAATTTATATCAGAGACATACTACAGGTTTGAAATTATAATGATTTAGTCTCCTGAGGTTCACTTGACCAAAAATTATCCTATTAAATTATTTGTGATATAAAGCTCTAATAGCTACTGGACTGACTTCATTGTTAGGTTTATTTTATTGATATTATAACAGGAAAGGTGGTGGAAAACAGCAGATTTTGGAATTGGAATTTTTTTAATGGATTGGGCTAAACAGAAACATTCTCTTTTTCATAATAAATTAATTAGTGAATAAAGTAGTGATTACGATGTATTTTGTTTCGTATATTATTCAAAGACAACTTGTGTGCACAACTGAAAATAAAAATAATCTAATATTTAATACAAAATAACATTTTCAAAGATCACTTTCATATTATTATTATATATTACTCCGCTAACAGTTGTGAATCTATGCAAAAATCCCTTCCTTTGATACGGTGAACTAAACCAGGCATTCAGAATGTGTGAATTCCAAAGAAGCCTAGAAAGAAAACAAGCTAAGGAGCAAAAGTCTTGCATTAGCCAGCTGTCATTTTAGTTTGATATTCATTTGCAAATACAAGTCCACATGAACTCTGAAGGCTTGGTAATAAAGAAAGAAAATAAAGACAGAATCAGTTGTGTAACACACAGCACGTTAACGACAGGCCTGCCAAATTAAAGCTGACAGTGGGCAATCTGGTTTAATTGACAATGTGTTTTAGAGAAATGGACCTTGCACGTACGTAATCTGAAAGTTAAATGTTATATGCTTATTCGAACATATTGTTGAATAACAATTTTCCAGCAGAGAAGGAAGAGAGGGATCCGTCTGTTTCTCCTATTAACAATGCTTACTAAGACTCAAAATATAGTTGTACCGCAAACTTAACATTACTCTGATTTACTCCTTGAAGAACTGAAAAGAGCTCTTTGTAATGAAAAGCAAGCATTGAATTGACAAATCAAACTGTAAATCCACTGTGGGCCCAAGACCTAAAATCACCAGAGAAATAATGTAAAATCAAGTCCCAAAGTGATAAAATTTTCAAATTTGAAGGTAAAGATTCTCAAAAATATAGAGAGATAAAAGACATTGTATTGCCTCAGGGTAAGGGGAGCCATGATTTAGCATCTTTATTTGCTAAACTGAAATCATCTATAAGGAAGATTTTTTGATTTAGAAAATACATTGAGAGCTGGAGAACTTTGTAAGATAGTCATGTAGGAACTAGATTGCATGTACTACTGTGTACAGCAGGGTGAAATTCACAGAATATGCAGGGAAGAACTAAATGTTCTGAAAAGCCATTATTCCAATAGATTGCTGTAGTCAATATGGATTTGACTATAGCTGCGTCCATACTTTGCTCATGGAAAATAGGACTGTTTTGATCAGTACTGTGCAATGTGACCACGCTCACACTCCTCACCCCTTTGTACTGCTCATGTGTGTGTGCAACAGGATGGGGAGGGGTGTCTAAACAATACAGCAGCTCTGATGTTTCCTTCATTCCTTGTAAATTCAGGTTGCTTGAGGACTCCGAAAAATCAGGGTCAGAATAGACACTGCTATCAAATCCATAGCATATTTCTGAATTGATCTTCTGGGACTGAGAGCTAAATGGACACGAGCAAGAGATCTGAAGCCATAATTACCTCAGCCAAAGGGACGTTATCTGGGACATCATGATCTTGCCTGTCTGACTTCTGTCATTTTGACAAAATGACTTTGAGTCACTTGGGGCCTCTGGGAGAAATTAGAAAAGCATACAGAAAACCTACGAGCATCGTGAAAAGAAAATGTTGTGAAGAAACTTGGCTTACATCCTTCTCAGCTCAAGTCCTCAAATGTTGTTCCCTGATGTGCAGAGGACAGGTCCATGACCAGAGCTCCCGGCTGAGGAAGTATGCACACTTGCATGCCATGCATGTTTGGAGCAAAGGCTTGCTTAGGTAGCACTTCATGGACTTTGTAGGCTAAGATGAGTAAAACTACTGTGTGATAATATTGAACCAAAATGTTCAGATGCTTAGTCAAATAAACTTAAAATGAGATAGATGGGCAATAGCAAACCACTGCAGCATCATCTTACCCTGGGAATTATATAAGTAATGGACCAACACTGAGCCCCCAACCTTTAGTTAAAATACCATACTTGCCAGATGGGTCTGGCAATGTGTTTCAAAGAACCTGTGTTTTAGAAGCACCTTTATGAAGCAACATGAAGGAAGTTCATACTTCTTTCTTAGAAGCCTAAGTGATAGGTTTATTCATTATTTTTGATTAAGTACATTTAGAGGAATCAGAAAAGGCACTAAATTACTTTTACGGAATCTTTTCACATTTCTAGTTAAAATCATACTCAAAGAAAAACAATGAAAACATACAGCACTAAGAGAGAACCACAGAATCATGGTGTCAGAGAGAGAAATGAGCTTCCTAATTAAATTCTTTGCTTTGATAAGTTTCTATTCCACACTTAATTGTTGCTATTGCTATTCAAGTCCACAGGCCTATTGTGCTCAATCCTGTAGATACAAAAGTCTGTCTAATGAAGAACTTATAATTCAAACTAGTTTTAAATATCTTTAGAAAATGAGACTTTTTTTCCAACACATTTAAAAATCAAAAATTAATTTCAATATTTTTACTTGCTTCAAATCCTCTTTTTATTTCTTTTGATCATTTCTACTTCTTGCAAGTCTCTAGGGCTTTACATCTGCACCTCTGTATTAAAAACAAAACAAAACAAAACAAAGCAAAACAACAACTACTGATGCACAGTTAAATGACCTTTAGGAACAGGAGTACATCAGCGCTTTCTGGATCACAGCTCAGAGGTGACACTCAGTAGAGGTTGAAGTGCAAACTGCATTTCACGGAGAAGGAAGCAGCCTCAATAATATCGTGTTGTTGTCAAAGAAAAAATGTCTGAGATCCCTGCTGGGCATCATATATCAAAGCTGCAGACAGTTTCATATGAAGTATTTTCACTGCTCACTTGTTAAAAATGTGTACTTCCAAATTCATTACCTTATTATTTCCTTGAAAAAATATTAAAAATAAGCTGACTATCTGTAAAGGAGTCTATATGTCTTTTATACTTACTCCACAGTACCAGGAAAAAAAAAGGTCTGTAAGAGTTTGATAGATGGTGATGAGTAACTTAGAAACAGGTGACTTTGCTGGATTTCTTAAATGATTTGTATTCTACTCTAGAGATTTCACAAAAAAATATAAAAATTAATACAATTCCTTTATGAAGCATTGATATTTTGTATCCTTTGTATCCATAATATTTCTCCAGAAGTCACAGATAATTTTCTTCTGCACATCATCTGTGAAAGTGTAGAACACAAAATGGCCAAATTGCTGACTGTGGGCATTACAGGCACAGTTGCTGTATGAATTTTCAGCTTTTGAAGAGCTGCCTCAATGTAGAACACTAAAACAAGTTTAAAAACTTACATCAAATAAAGTGGATTTGGATCGTTACTTCAAATAATGTAAGAATTTGTCATGAACTGCTAACAGGCTCTACAGTCCAAAAATACTAATTTTAATCGAACAACAAAAAAAGTTGATTTTAGGTACTTTGGTTTCAGAGACACATAGCAGCTATATGTAAGCTGTTTATCTCTCTGCTTAGCTAATGAGAAGCATGCAGAACACTTATGTTAGGGGGACACAAAACAGAGTTGCTGCTTTTTGTTCCAGGTCTCAGTCCAGCATACCTGCCCCAGACTCCTGAATAAATGTTTTGCATTCGAAAAGAGCTGGTGAAAGTTGTATGGTAACCTGCCAGTCTGATCTCACGAGTAGCAAGGCCACTTTGTTGTGATGGTTAAAGAAAGTGCAACACCAACTTCTTGGGTCGAGAGCTACAGCAGGGTCCAGAAGTCACTCTCACCCCATGCTGGGAACAGGGCTGGTCTCACAAAGGGAAGGGTGCCAGGGGAGGCTGGTGGCATCGTACCTCATCCTGTCTGCAGCCCCGTTTACTCATCCAGGGGCAGCTCCTGGGGTCGGCAGGGCCTGAGCTCATTGCCATGGAGAGGGAACATGCTTTTGACGCTCTTTCCCAGTGTCCCCAGGCTGTGGCCGGGCCTTTACCAGCTCGCAAACACTGTAGTTTGTGCTTCAAGAAGGGCATGGCCTACTAGGAGTGCACGGTTTAGCTGGTCAGCAGAAGCTCAAATCCAGTATTTCTAGGAAGCCACTGCTAGATCTATCGGGGCACAGATTGCTAAAGGACCTACCATGCGTTGGGGAAAGGGTCTCAGGCCACAGCTCTCGCTCACAGACATGTGGCCTGCTTGGCAAGAAAGGTTGGGCACAATTAACTTCTTTCATCCATTAGAGCACTTGGAACAATCACTATAATTATTCTGAAATGGCTTTAAGAAAGCAAACAATGCATGCACATTGAAAACAGATTTCTTGATGCTTGTTATCTTTTGCACAGCTTTTGATATTTTTACCAGAATATAGATTTTTTTTAAAGTGCTACTGGCTTCCACTGCTACGGAGGAGCTAGCACAGGCTGAACTTCTGTGTTTTTTTCATCCAGCTTTGCAAAACACTGCATTTAACTGATAATGGCTGTAATCATGGCAGAAGCTTCATAAAAAATGAAATACTAAGATTACAATATAATGAGAAACTAAGGAACAAATACTCATCAGGCATCAGTTTTAAAACCTACATAATTAAATTCTTTGAAGAATTTTTTGACTGAATGACACAAAAAGAACTAGAAAGTGACTTGGAGATGAATCCAATTCCCTTGCATCCCACCAGGGAAAGGGCACAGAGAGCATGAAGTATCATTAGGAACAGAAAAGGTTTTTTATCTGAACAAATCCATTACTTAAAACTACATGCTGTATTCCATTTTTTATATCTTCTGCAAAATTACATTCCAGCTGACTTTCTCCACCACAAATTTTCATTCTTCGCTTGCGTCATCTTCCTACTAATCAGCTCTATTTCTTTGACTATCCTTTAGGATTTATTTCTTTTCTTTGCACTGGGTCTCACTGACATAAAACATAGCAAAACACGTAATCTACTACCTTCCTCTGCTGTCTCTGCATTCTCCTCTTAATACATTTCTCTTCACTTGCTCTTGTAATGAAGGTAGAAATTTCTCACTGGATCTCTTCTTAAACTGTTTGATTTGCCTAAGTGAGATCAGATGCTGTCTTCTGATTTCCTTTCCCCCCTGCCTCTTCCTTTCCTTACTCTGACCTCTAGCCACCTCGTTGCAGAGTGCCTGAGGCCTGCAGGGCCCTCTGGAGCCACCCGGTGCCAGCCGTGCCCAAGCAGGGACACCCAGAGCAGGGTGCCCAGCACCACGTCCAGGCGGCTTCTGAAGGGCTCCAAGGAGGAGACCCCACAGCCTCTGGGCAGCCTGTGCCAGGGCTCCGTCACCCGCACAGCACAGAAGGGCTCCTGGTGCTCAGGGGGAGCCTCCTGGGGGCCAGTTTGTGCCCAGGGCCTCCTGTGCTGGCACTGGGCACCACTGAGCACAGCCTGGCTCCGTCCTCCCTGCACTCTCCCTTCAACTGTTTATAGACGTTGATAAGATCTCCCCTGGCTTCTCCTCCTCCCCCCCGTTTTTTTTTTTTACTCCCAAGTTGTAGAAACATGCTTTAACATATCCCTTTATAATGTAGAACAGAACACCTAGTCTTGCTCTCATCATTTCTGCAAGTACTGTCACATATCCTTTCTCCTTTTCATCTCTGAATTAATTGAACAATTAAATGCATTGTTTAAAATAACCAATCTCCTGTTTTCAATTCCATTTCAAACACTTTCCAAACAACTATCTTTCACCTCTTGAATTCAGTTGAAACTACACCTGCCAAAGTTTTTAATGATTTCTTAAGATTTTGAAAGTATACTGGTCTCTCCTTTGCCTTGCTACAATTAACCATTTTCTGAAAAGTTATCCTCCCTGAGTTTCCATACTGTATCACACCTCAGATTTGCCCTTTCTCTAATCTTTCATTCAACGTGTGCTCTAGGATATCTTCATTTTCTGCCCAACCAGTTAACTGTGATGGCCCCACAGGACTATATCAGTATCTCCTATATTGCTATCCCTAAATTAGCATCCCTTCATTAACAGTATGTCAAAATATTACCCCCTCTGCAGTAAAAACTCCCTCTCTTCTCCCCTGCCTGTACTAAAACTTCTTCGTTTGGTACCTCCTCATGAATCACTAATCTCAACTCAGCATCACTAAATTCAGTATCTCCTTCCAAGACCTCTCATCTGCTTCTTCTCCCAGCCATGTGAACCATGCCTGTCATTCAGGCCTGCTCTTCGGGCAGCCCTTTTAATTCAAGCTTCAAATTAGGCCCATATTTTTGTGACTTACAAGTACTTTCCATTTCACATCTCTACCTCTTCTGTCCATCCACAAAGCTAATTGTTGTATCCACTCTCTCACATTTCATATGTCATTTATTTTTTCTCCACTTCTGGCAATTTACCTAACCTAAGCCCATTCCAGGACACTGTAGGAAAGATAAGTTTCATAGCCTTTCAATTTGGCTGCACAACCTTTCCCTGTGCATCAGTACAAAGGTACACTTTTCTTTATCCAGCTGTACATAAGTTGTCTTTGTTTTCCAGTATTTAAGTTCCTTATCCCATATATCTTCTCCCATTCAAGACTGAAAGATCAGCTCCTGCTGCTGATCTGACTTGCCCCATCATCCACGTGTGGTGTTTTTAGTAAGCAACTCATGTTTTTTCCCCTGTGAATCTAATGCTTGAAAAGAGCTCTCCAGGAGCATTCACAAAACGATCTTATTTTCTTTCTTCCAATCTCCCCTTAGTGCTCCCTGTTGTCAAGATGTCCCCAGCCCTGTATTGTCACTACCTCCTGTCATGTGAAACATTTCATAATTCTCTTGTGGTCCCCTCTCTGCACTCATATGTCATCTCATGATTTAGATTCCCTGTGCTTGGAACAGAGCCCGTATTTTTCTTCTGTATTTGAACACCTTGTAATACAGTGAAATCCTGATCTCTTACTACAATTGTATATTGATATGAGAAAACAAAACTGTCTTCTTTATTAGAATTAATGTTTTGGATTCCTATTTAGAAAAACATTAAGAAAGGTTAAGATTTAGAGCAGTCAAAAAGATTTCCTGCAATTTATAAATATTCTGAATGCTCACACCATAGATCGAAGAGAGCTCTTTCTGTCCCTGGTATCATCAGGGAGCCTGAATAAGAAATATTGTCAGATAACTGTACATAAAGAATCCTTAAAGATTAAAACAAGGAAGCCTGATCCGTGCTTTGTGTTAACTAGCATGCCTTGCCAAGAAAAAACACAATTATGTTTTCACTGTACATCAACCATATGCCAATTTTTAGTTTTGCAAGGTTTAATGAAGGCAAAATCTGACTCTGCAGCTATTTCTGCCAAAAAAAGATTTATTGACTTATTGTACTCCAGTGCTCTAAAACCTAATGCAATTTATTGCACTAAAGTACTCTTTAAAATAGGCATGGGATGAACCCATGATGGATATCTGCTTTCTTGGTCATTTAAGTTACTTTGAACCCACCTATGATCTCAGCAGATTGAAGCCCCTAGTGTGGCTATTAGCATTATTCAGAAAATATATGCGTACAGTGCATGGTGACTTTGAAATGTACAACATGAAGAGGTATGATGTGTCCTTAACAAACACCTTTGATGATGGTGTGATTGAGAATAGCCCCTGTGTCTCCAAATTCCCCAGAGGAAAGGTGACTGATGTTCAACTAAAGATATACCTGTGACGTACAAATGTATGCTGAAAGTTCCCATTTGCACTATAGCTTTTTTTGGATACCCAAGATCTCAGGATCAGGGTAATAATTTACTGCTATTTTTTGCTCGATGAGATGGCTGCTTCGGTTCTGATGGGTACCTCAAATACCTATTGATATGGTTATTAATTAAGTGATGTTTTGTTGATTGCTTCATATTGGCGTTGGGCATGAAAACATTTTTGGAAAGCTGCAGTTGTTAACTAGCAATAAGCAGTTTGTATCAGCACTTCAAGATACTTAATTCCACTAAGACTTCAATAAAACATCTGTACGTGCAGCTATCACACATCCATAGTTTTAAAATACTTACTAATTATTAATAATTTTATGTAATGAATATTAGAAAAGATGTTTTTAATGAAATATGAACATGTTTTAAGTTGCCAAAAAAATAAGCATAAGGCACTGCATTTATAACAATACTTAGGACCTATCCTGCCTTCAGTTTTGTCCACTGAATTCACTAGTCACTACATTTCAGTATGCTAATAATACAACACTATTTATATAATATATACATACATATATTCATATACATATATGTATATAGGAATCAATCTGTGCTTTTCAGCTTGTTTTCTACCCTAGAAGACTTTTTAGACACTACTAAAAAGGTCAGCACTTTGTGTACTATGGGAAATGATGGCGGATATAGAAACTTTCCTCACAACTTACATATCAAAAACAGGCAAAATGGGCTAAGTGGGTAAATAATACTAGGGACTGATTCCCATTTTGGGAGCCAAAATCTTACACAAACAAAAGTCACTGCACAGCAGCCACTTACTAATACCTTGTTTCTCTACCAAGAAGGGAGTCCTGACTTTTCTGCATTCCTAAAGGCAGAGAGCAGCCACCAAACACAAGCTGGCATGGGGAAGAAGAAATTTCTTCTCAAATAGGAGTTTACTTTCTGTGAGTGGCAGCATTTCTGGCTGAAGACTAACCTGAGTGAAAGCTGAAAACCAGGAATAGGGCCATGCTTTCAAAGAGGGAGGACTTCCAGATCCCATTAAACTGGAAACTTAATGAGAGCTGGGAGAGACAAAGGTCTTTAAAACATCCTTTCCCGCACTACCAAATGGTTTGCTTAGCAGTCCATGGAACAAATACACCAAGGCAGTCTTAAAGACAGCTCTTTCTAAACAGCTGTTTTTTTCTGAGTTCAAAAATGTGCTCTCATGAGTGAAGGAATGATGGTAATCAACATATAAAATAAGTAGTATGGCTGTATTGCCCTATACCACCTCAGATGGAACACCACATAACTTGATTCTCTTTTTGTATCACCTTTGATCCATTCTACCACAGGTGAGTTGTTTTGGTTATTTCCATTTAGAAAAGTATTTCAGAACATTTTATGTGAGTAGTTATTTGTTTGAAATAAAAGAAGCAAGTCTCTGTGTGCTTGCATGTGCGGGTATGTACAGGTATGTACACATATATGTATGTAGCAAAGAAAGTGGAAGGCAGCAGAGCACTTTATGATTACCCTACTATATATTAACACAGTTCTACAGGCTTCAGTTGTCTATAGGTACCAGCACTAGCAGGTAAAAGAAATGAGAGTTTCTGAAGAGTTTCAAAGATTCTCAGCAAATCTCAAACTCTTTTTTTTTTCTGATGAAGAGGGAAAGAACATCGCATTTCTCATAATGCAAGTTACATGGATTTTGCAATACAAAATGTCACTCACTTGCATTAGAAGTCATGGTTCAACGGAATTGTGGTAAAATGTGTAAATCTAGAACGCCATCTGATAAAACCAGAGCCAATTGTGCTGAAATGTTTCCGGACACAATACAACAGAAGAGCTACATAACCCCTCCACCATACAGCAACCCATGGCAGCTAATCAAGTGAAGTGGAAGAAAACAAAAAAACTCTTTGTTTATCCACGTCAACTGTCAATCAATACACACATTTATCAGCCCACATGAAGAGGGTAATAAAAAAAAAAATCCTAATTCTCTTCTTTAGTACTGACACAAGTAAAAAGTAAAGATGGTTTTGATATTGATGAAATATCACTCAACAAAAGATTTTTCCCTGAAACAATAATTCAAGCAGGGAATCTAAAGAGGCATCTTATAATTTCTATTGTTTATTATAGTCAAACCCAAACTCTAGTCTAAACCAATTTAAAAAATAACATGCTGTAGTTACATGCAAAATAATGAATCAAGTTAGTGTGCTGCATCATTTGGTATGCAGAACAAATTCCCTGAAGCTGAGAGTGAAACTTGTTTAAATATGAAAGCATCATGGTTGAAAGCAAAAGAAGCTGCACAAAACAGACAATAAACTAAGCAAAGGAAAGGAAAGAAAAAAAAAAGGGGGGAAGGCAAGCAACGTCCAGTTACAGCAAGAAGACTACGTCTATAGATCTACAGAAAATAGAAATACGTTTTACCTGTCATCCTCTTTCCCCTCCTCTGCTTGGTCTTCTTGAGCTTTTTCATCTTGCCCTGATCCTTTGATTTCTTCCTTATCACAGTTCTCTGCCACCTCTTGCCCTTCCCCTTTTTCGTTAATTTCTTGCTCCTTTGCTTTTTCCTCCTCCTCCTCTTTTTCCTCTTCCTCAGGAAATATTTCATCTTGTTCGTCCCCTTCCAACCCCCCCTCTTTTTTTTCCTCTATATCCCTTGTCCTTCTGAAGTCAACAAAAATTGAAAGAGGCATGCAAAAGGAAAAAAAGAAAAGAATGCAGTAAAGTTAGGGTCACAGAGATGAGCATGCGTGAACTCACAAGAAAGGAAAAATAAATGAAATAAAAGCTAAAAGATGGAAGTAGTCACAAGGTAAGTCATGCTGGCTAATCTTCCAGCCTACACTAGAGAAGCTTTAAATTGTGATATTTTCTCAGGACAGTCTCTAAGTCCCTCTTTGAACAGAAGTTTCATGGCAATACATCTCATTTAAAAAGGGATACATAACCATACGACAGAAACGATGTGGTCCTAACACTGCTCATATGAACAGACGTTCAAACAAACTTACCAAATGCATCCTATCTCTCAAGAGGACAAATTTTTGAGAATTCATACAAGTTGACACTGAATTTTGCTGACAGATGCAGGTGGGTTACACCTTCTGACAAGAACTATCTTTCATTCCTTCCACTGACTGTGCACAGGGTGCAGGCAAAGGAAATGCTGTGTTTTGCTCACAGATACACTGTGCACGTCTTGCTGAAGACTAATTCAGCAGAGGTATGCCTACAGTTGAATTGGACCAGGGTCTGCATTAGTATTAACTAAGACTTCTATAACAGTTCAGCAGCTCTAGTTTAAAAACTAAACTAAGATGCCTTTGACATAGCCAGCACAAAATTTGAGTTGAACTGTCTTTTCAGCCATGTTAAGTATTTTACACAACCGTTTTCAGAAAGTGCAAATGTAACTATGTCTAATGCCTGCTGACAGCATATGTTTGTTGTAGTGCATTCTAGCATAACTCAAGACACCAAAACTTTGCTAAAAACAAATACCATAAAGAATTCAAGAAGCATTAGACGAAGAAGACATTTAAACCAGTTTCTTGCAAATTCCCTGCAAATTCCAACTGAGGCAAAATATTATTTTCAAATACAAATACTGAAAAGTACTCAGTTACTTAAATCACACAGCTATGGTTGGCACCATAGCTCCCTGTGCTCACCTTATTTTCTTGTTTCCCCTTGGCCGCTCTGACTGGACAGACATGTAACTCGTGCTGCTGAAACGAGAAGCGCTGCTTGTCCGAGACACAGCCGAGACATCGCTGACGTCGCTGTCTGAGGACTTATTGGAAACATTGTCGGAGCCTCGCTGAGGATCCCGTCCCGACCGATACTGTAAGAGGAAAGGGAGAAAGACAGAGATGTTGTCAGCGGCACTACCACAAATCAGCTATGGAGCTGGTCCCTGACGGTATCTAAACTGCCCGTGTCATCAGATTGCCTGAATTTTTATAGTGAAGGTTTTAACTAATAGACAATAGTAATTATTTCTTGGTTCACATTATTTTTATTCTGCTTTGATATCCAATTCAAGTAATTAACTTCTTGGTTTCATCCAGAAAGTAACTTGTACAAAACATCTAGCTCTCCCAAAGGTTTCACAAACCTGAGCAAAGACATCTAACCCATTGCAGAGTACTCTCACCGCTGTTTCACCAGTGCACAAAAGCAAAGCAGAGGGACTTAGTGACATGCCCACAACTGCTCAGCTCATGAAAGGTTGACCAGGAGACAGAACACTCTTCATGCTGTCTACAAAAAGTGCATCTCTTTTGGGGCCTAGCCTAGTTACAAAAACTTCTGGTTGACAAATGATAACACTTTTTTTTTAAAAATTAAAGTAAACAGATAGTTGAGATTATCAAACTAAAAGACACTTGGTTGTAGCTCTTCAGACAAAACCCACAACCTTCTGAACTGCTGGGCTGAGAAATCCAAATGGATGTGAGAACGCAGGGATGGGACTAGGGATAACTTGTACTGATAACGAACAAATGCCTCAGAAATTCAGGAATGACAATAACGCTCCAGCTCACTGACCGTATACTCTCAACACTGAACTGGCAGGTGACTGACCATCAGCAGTAAGCCTACACAACGTTAAGCAGAGTTGTGAAGACGTACTCAAGTTAGATCTGAACAAAATATTATGGTTCTTTGTTCTTGTTATACCACTTAGCTCTAAATAAACACTAAATCTGTGCCACTCTGCATTGCACTATGTGATAAAGAATAAGCAACAGAAAGAGATTTTTCATTCTCCTCTTCATATACTGACATATCTGTGTACACAGCAATCTGATGGGTTCCTATTGATAACCTTTTCGGGAAAACAGCATTGCAGGACAGAATGTCAATGACCACCAGGTAATTGTTTGGCTGACTTCAAAAGAAGACAGCATGAGAAGATGTAAAGAACAGCACAGATCGTTTTCTCCCATTGATTTCTTTAAATCCCATCTGCAGAGAGGCTTGTGGAACTCTCAGGGGCAGCAACACTGGACCCAGGCCCTCTTTTACAGTTTTAAAATAACTGCCCTTCATGAAGTGCACAGACCATTTGTTTCTGCTCTCTTGCCACGAATAAGCAACACTGGGAAGTATCCTGAAAGAATGCACAGTGTGTGAATAGTGTTTCAGAACAGCATTTGAGTGCCTATTTACTATAGGTGGATATTACAAGATAAGAGAAAATGCTCAAGCAGGTTACACTGTACACCAAGACAGCGACCAAGCATAGCCTGGGCTACACGTTCACCTAAGATGGATGTAAATGTTGCAGCTGGCTTCCTGATCTATACTGATTTCCAGTATTTGTGTTCATTCACCCCCTCCTTTAAGTGTGAACCCCCAGCCTTTAAGTGTGGGAGTGCACTTAGCCAGCCACAAACTCACAGGGGATCTCTGTGATCACAACCTCTAAACGGTGTAATATTTATTGACGGTTTTTACTGAGCCCTGTCTGCCCCGTTCCCATAACTCTCCCTAGGAGAAGTCTGCACTGAAGGCAGGGGTATGAGTGTAGTTGTGTTGAAAGGTTTGAGTTGATTTAGCCTTAAACTACCAAGACTGGCAAGTACAGCCTGGGCTACCACCAGGCTCTATGGAAAAGGCACCACAGAGCTGCCCTAAGGCCTTCGGCACTTGTCTTGGCTCCCGAGCAGTCGTACTTGCTGGAGCCAGTGCTGGTTCCCACCAGAGCTGACACGCGGCCGCAGTGCTCGCCCTCGCGGTGGCCAGACACGCCGCTGGCGCTACAGTCCTCATGTGGCTACTCTTTGGGGAAACAGGATAGACTGTAGTGTCGGCTGTAAGTCATTCATGGAATCGTTAATTACATTCCAATTAGGGGACAGATAATTACTTGCAGTGGTTCACAGAATGACGGCGCTCGGCCTGCAGATCCCACACTGAGCTTGCCAGGCAGGCAGTGGAAATGAGCCCTTCTAAATCAAATACGTGTAAGTGACACGGAGCCGCAAACGGTACCCGAACTGCACGAAGTCAATCTGAAGAGTCATGCTGCAGCACCCTAACCAGGCTCAAAAACCCATGGTTTTGATTTTGGCTGCTTCATTTCCTCACCTGCAGAACCTCAATTCTTAAAAACACATTGTTGGTAGAAACATATTTTATATAAAAAATCAGACATCTTGACAAATAAAACAACCTTATTGTATTTTTATTTTTTTTAAATGCTAGCACAGCAGTAATAACCTAGTGATATACACTGAAGAATCGCTACGGTAACAAAAGTAAGCTAAAAGTACGTAATTCTGGAAATGTGAGGGGAAACACGACTATCAGGTCATTACCTTGCTTCTCTTTTCCCTGCTGTATGTAAGGGTACTTCCCACCAAATATTTT
Source organism: Anser brachyrhynchus (assembly GCF_964034855.1). Taxonomy (NCBI): domain Eukaryota; kingdom Metazoa; phylum Chordata; class Aves; order Anseriformes; family Anatidae; genus Anser; species Anser brachyrhynchus. Next base: position 140,849,668 of record NC_137695.1, on the reverse strand, counting down.
AGATCGGGTCAGAGGGCACAGAAATATTATTAGACCCTTACCATTTCAGGATGCTTTAGATTTGAAATTTTGGAACATACTTCTTTTCCTTAAATATTCATGCATTAATATTTTAAATATTTATATTTAAAAGCCCTACTAAATATTTACACAATGTCTTAGTTACAGTCGCGCATCTGGTAACTGCCTACCAAAGTGACATCTACATCATGAAACTGAATTGTCTGTCTTGTTGGATACCTCAGTAAAATACCAGATATCTGCAACTCATCCATAAACTTGGCTCCAAATTGCTCTTTATCCTGCTGGTGCCTATCCCCTACAGTCTACTTTTGACCTTATATCTAACTTAATTTTGTCCAGGAAGCAGATTATAATATAAATGCATTGCACATTAGTGTTTCAGAAAGTGCAGCACAGAAGACAAAAGGAAACACATTGCTTGTCTGACAGAAGCCATGTTGGTATTTTAGTTTTATATTTGCTTCTGAAATTGCAATTTAATATAAGGCAGTTTCCAAAGTGCTACTCTGCTCTCTGCCTCAAAAGCAAAACGGCATTTATGTTGTGTGAATATTGTTTTTTATAAAGTATCAAGTCTCATGTTGTGTATACTGACTGTAAAATGCAACTCTTTTTGCACAACTTTGCACAATTCTTTCTTCAGTTTTTGTGTGGCCAAAGTTGCCCAAAGGCTTTACATCTTCATGCATTTCATATAGTTCCTTGTTTTCATTCCTCTGAGTCTCAATTTTTTTTTTTATTTTTATTTTTTTCTAACTGTCACCAACTGTACAAGATCAAGTGTTAGACTGGAAAGGCCATTCATCATTAACCAAGTGCCATCCACCCACTGCATCCGAAACAGTGCCACCATTTCGCGTCCAGCTCCCCTGCCGTCCCTACGCCCTGTGCTGCGGCACCCTGCAGGGTCACCGCCATCCCCACGGCTGGCTGCTGGCTGCAGCAGCACCCGGGTTTGGGTCACCAGATCCAGCAACTCCCCTCTGTGCCTCAGTTTCCCTCAGAAGAAAATATGGTATGGGGACAGCAAGGGAGCCTCATCTGCTCCCCTGATTCGGGCCAAATGGTCTGGTCTATGGTGAAGCATACCTGGCTACAGTGAAGGCTAATTAAATACCATTTCTTTATTTTTATTTTTTTTAATAGCCACTGCTGCAGGAAAACTATCTCCTGACTTTTGCCATGCTGGAAATATATGTCTCTTTTATTTCAATAGGGTGAAATTTTCATTTTCAACCCAATCGAGGCTCATATAATATAGCCAGGATTCCAGACTTTGACGCATAACACAGTAAAAGTTCCCGGCCTCCTCTAGATGTCTCAGGCTTTCTGCAAGCAGAGGGCCTGATGTAAAGTCACTGGTGTTTTTAAAAGTAAGATGATTTTGTCTTATTTTGCTGCATTGAAGAAAACGATAAATTTCATGGTAACAAATTCTACCAAACAAGTTTTAAAGTTCCTTAAAACCTTTTCCTCTGCAGTAATAAAATCATTTGTTGGAACAAATAACAAAGTGAAAGTTTGGTGCTCGTGCCAATACTTTGTAACTGCAATGGACTATTTTCCTGCAGTGATGAATTCAAGATTATTGCAGCTGAAAAACAAATACGTGCTCTGTTTCCCAGCACAGCCACCTCTGCAAGCCTTCCGACCTCTCTGTGAACTGCCCCGGTGTGACTCACAGGCCACATGGAGCTACAACTGCTCTCCTACTCATTTCTTGAAAGAAACCGTTTTGGAACTTCTAATTCAAAGGGAGTTTGTAATTGTTTCATGTTACTTTAATCTATTGTTACCAGTCTTCCATTACAGACTATACAGTTATGCAGTTTCCAGGCAATTGAAATTGTCAGTGATTTCCAACTGTTTTTCTATTTTATTTTATTTTATTTTATTTTTTATAATCTACTCATCAGTTTTTATTTGCTAGCATTTACACAGAGACGTATAAATCTGGTCAATGTTTCTACTGATCAAAATGTTGGGAAGCTGTCTCAGACAATTGTCCATTGTGCTACCACAACAGACTAAAGAACCACTCTGGACCGTTTCAATAGTCCCTTGCCTTGCTGACAAAAGCTTTGGAGCAGCCAGAGCACAGCAATTGTATGAAATGTTCTGTAATTCTAACTGGAGCTTCTGGTTCAAGTTTGTAGCTCTGAAGGGCATTGCAAATGTTAGTTACCATGCTTCATTTGAAGGAATGTTGTTACATTGTTTTAATGTCCTTTGCTGATGGCTGCTTAATGAAGTATTCCATTAGAAATAAAACCGAACACTTATAAATGTAACATTACATTTATATAAGAGGCTCTAAAATCATTTTTACAAAATCTACAAATTACCATGCAGCGAGAATGTAAGTTTATCTGTATCTTGCATATGCACAAACCCGAGATGCAGGCTGTGCTGAAGCTGCCCTCGCACGCAATGGATTCATCCTTAGCTACCTCAGTAACCAGCGCTTGCATCTGTCAGTCCGCCAGGCTCCATCAAGGCAGAGCACAGCACAGCTCGCCCTGTTAGCCTCCGCCAGCCCCGCTGGAGCCAGCAGCTGCACACGGCAGCCCTCAGTCCCTCAGGAGGCTCGAAGGCTGACCGGGGAGCTCAGTTCCTGCACTGCCCCAGCATTCGGCGTACGGTAAGTGCAGCGGTTGCCCCGGACTTTTCCATGTGGAGCTGCAACCAGTTCTAGCTCTGACCCATTCCTGGCTGCCCATCCCAACTTCTGCCTTTCAGTCCTGAGTCCTGTCCTTCCTGCCTCCTTTTCACTGCTAATTCTTGAATGCTGCTTCCCCAGCCCTACCTCTTTGGCCCTGCTCCAACCCTGCCTCCCCTTCAGCCGTTTCTAGCTTTGCACTGGCCACCCTGTGGTCCCCTGGCCCTGGCCCTGCTGTGCCTCTCTTGGCATTCTCAGCTTGCGGTGGCATAAAAGAGAGAGCTACACGCGGTGTCGCTACTCGTGAGCAGTACGGTGCCTCAACCAGCAGGCCGAGGTGGACGTACTGGGGCTCCCTGGGGAGGCACTGAGCTATAGTTCCCGGTGCCTCATTCCTCATCTGACGTATTTTCCCCGTTATTCAGAACATTTCAGTCCAGTTCTACCTTTAATAGAAAGATTTGGCTGTAACCTGATTTACAAATCCCGCCTCCTAAACCATCCTAATCTCCTTTCAACGAAGTTAGGCCACTAACTGAAATGCACTGATAAAAAGAAAAAAAAAAGTATGTCTGTACTTCTATCTAATAACGGAAAAATAGTACCTCAAAATTTCCATGTCTCTCCCTCAGTGGTTTGGTGCCACCTATTCACTTATTTCACTAACTGATGCTCATGCATACGCTCTTAATAAGGAGGTCCTAAAACCTAGAAACCTAAAAATCTCGAGAGCTTGACTTCACCACGGGGCTAAGCCATGTTGCAAACCACATCCTACTGCCAAATCAGTAAATGAAAACTGAGCAATGAAAAACGTCAAGCAAGCCAGCGGCGGGCCATAGCAGCAAAGAAAGGTAGCCTGGGCTGTATTAACTGCAGCGTAACTGATGCATTAGCAGCAGATCAAGGGGATCGCCATATACTCAGCACACATTAGACCATGTCTCAAATATTGCATTCATTATTGGGAGGCCGCTTACAAGAAAGACATCAATAACAGTCTCAAGTTTTGCAAGGGAAGGTTTAGATTGCACATTAGGAAGAATTTCCTTATGGAAGAGGTGATCAAGCATTCGAACAGGCTGCTCAGGGAAGTGGGGGAGTCTCCATCCGTGGAGGTATTTAAGAGCCATGTGGACACGGGACTAAGGGGCATGGACATGGTAGGTCAGGTTGATGGTTGGACTTGATGATTTTGGATTTCCTCCAACCTAGAGGATTCCATAATTGTAAACTGGAGTGAGTTTAGCAGAGGGCCATGAGATGGCTGGGGGTGGAGCACTTGCCCAGGGAGGAGAGCCTGGGGTGGTGAGGGTGAGGGGGACCTGGGTTTGTTCTGCCTGCAGGAGGGCAGATTTGGGCAAACCTAGCACCAGCCTGCCAGACCATACAGGGACGATGTCAGAGAGACAGAGCCAAGCTAGTCACAGATACAAGGAGAGACAGTTTTACTATTGTGGCAGTGAAGCAGTGGATCAGGTTGAACAGAAAGGTAGTGCAGTCTTCATCCTTGAACGTTTACAAGACCTGTCTGGAAAAAGACCTGAGCAACCTGGACTGATCTCCTTTGACTCTGTCTTGAGCCAGAGGTTGGATAAGACAGCTCCTCATGTCCCCTCCAACCCAAATTTCTCTGTCATTGTAGGGGTCAAGATGACCCTGGAGCTGAAGAAGAAACTGCAAGGGCAGCAGTAACACAGAAGCCACTAGCCTACTACTGTCTAAGGAGAAATGAAAATCAAGAGAGGAGTAATCTGGAGGCAAACCAAAACAAAAGACAAGAAAAGTTGTCGGCTTCACGTATTCTGATTTATGGTGTATTTTTTAAAGAATTCCATAAGTGTACAATATAAAATGAATATAGCAGAACAATAGCAAATGTTCTGGGATTACACTGAGGGGAACTTACAGGACCTGCAAATATTCAGTACAGTAAAAAGCAGTGAGACAGCTCTTAAAAAGCATTTGGGTCCCTAAAGGAGCTTAAGAATTAATTTGCCTGCAAGTTTTTCTGCCTACAAACTGCAGTCAGTTTCAAAAAAATTAAGCAGTCTCTTGTTCTTCTGTTCTGTTTCATACAATCTGATGTTAGGAAGATCAAGACAACCTCTAGTTTCAGCTGCACTGGTATCTGCTCCAAAATCAAGATGTTATTGATGCAGAGTTCATTCACAAAGATAGCTTTGTCCAGTCTAGGGAATTAACTGTTCTTACTTAATCTTACTTTAAGTCAGGACCAAATTTTATTAATTTTGAAAGGAGAAGGCATTGTAAACTTTCTGCTGGGATATATGAAGTTACCACATTATTGCAAAGACACTGTTCAAAATCCCGCCCCACCAATGAAAAATACAACATTTAAAAAAAAAAAAAAAAAGTTGTTTAAGGTAAAATAAAAGGTAAGTAAAACAACACAGCAACAATTCAATGTATCAACTGTAAAAACTCAAAAGACAATCCAAGACTGCAGTGAAAATCTAAGGTTTATAGTGGCCAAGCAGGTATCTCATAACTCATCAAAAGCTACCTTAACATTACAATTCGGAGAGCGCTTCAACTCCAAATCATCAAATTATTGGAACAGGACTCAATGATATAACAAGTCATAATAACAAGAGTTTACCACCACTGGTCTGCATCCCTGGGTAGCATGCCTGATGTACTCTATAACTAGATATCTACTTTAAAAAATAAGACAACTGATTTCTATTATCTATCAAGAAAGGTAACTGATTAAGAAGAGTTTTCATAGTCTGAATATTAAAGGAAGATGATCTTTTTCACGGTCCTAGCTGTTAAATGAAACAGCAGAGAGATCCAGGTATAGCATACGGTTAGGATGAAACAGCTGTATTTATATTTATATTCCCATATAAATGGGAGTCAATAGAAAAGCTCATGTGTCCTGAGGATGGACTTCACCTTGTTACAAGATCCGATGATTCCAGATCTTCAGATCATCCCTAGGCTCATCCATGGCTTCACAATCTACTGTCCAATTCCATCTAACAATATACCCTACACTTTTTATCTCCTGCTGAACTCCAGCACATTTGTTAGGACAAACTGGCAAGCCTGGCTACAGATAACTCACTTGTTCAGTGGGCTTACTTTTAGTGATGACTCCAACTTATGTTTCTGGTCCTTTCTGGTCTTCTAACTCCAGTGAATCCTACTTACATGGGATAAACAGAATCAAAGTGTGCTTCCTGTATTTGCTTCTGTTCCTCAAGTGGTTCATCTGTTGTTTTTATTATCACTGCACTCAAAATCTCTTCCACTTCATACAGTCCTGCCATCCAGACAGCGGTTTAATTTTTAAGGATGGTAACAGGGCAGGACTTCTGCTTTGTTTAAGAAATGCTCAGGTCTCCGGTTGTTCTACCTAACTTGGGCTTCTCCAAGATGTTACTGTGCAACATCAAGCTATGAAGTCAAACAACATGCATTTTAAAGAGTTGTCACTTAACCTGGATTATAAACTACATTTCCATTTTCTGGTGGTGGGTTTTTTTTGTCCTTGTGTCTCTCGTAAAAACAAATAAAAATACAGAAGGGCAACCATCTTTGTTTCTTTTTACCCCAAAAGCCTGCTACATATTTCAACAAATCTGATGGTTTGAGAAAAAGAGTATGAAGTTGCCCTCTTAATAGTACTTTCTCTATGTAACATTTAAATATGACTTTCAGAAAATTTGTCCTGGGACACAGCACCACTAAAGGAATTCATGCCGAAGGAAACATCTGGATTGACACATGGGCCATCTGGTGAGTGCTTATTCCTGTAAGCAGAAGTGCCTGAGGACCATGAGTTACAAAATTGCTCACGAACGGGATATAAATACATCTTTGTACAACTTGTCTTTATAAGTCGTTAAATCCACAGAAATCAAAGAAGGTAGCCTCCAAAATCAAGCATGATTTGAGGGAAGGTCCCATAACCTTTTCTTTATCTTTTGTTTTCATTGATTCTCAGAATACATTTTGAAAAATTCAAGTCCAATAATAAATGCATAAGCTTAGATAATAATTTGTGTACAGGATCTTCTGCTGATTCGTGTTTACCTAAAAGGGAAACAAATCTGCAAGATGTAGATAGCACCATCTCCTTATCCCTCCATAGGCAAGTTAAACTGCTTAGAAAACGTTAATTTTCCCTAAAATGTATTTCCTCAGCACCTTTACTCCTGTCATTTTGGGATACTAGGGAATAAAAAGCTGCAGGGAGCTCCTAAGCATGCAGTCTGCTCCTGGGGAATGGAAAAAATGAACTCTCCTTTTCTCTTTGTCATTATCCTTCATTTCTCAAAGAGAGAGAAATAAAATAAATGAATAAATTAATAAAAATAAATAAATAATGTATCACGTCTTTCATATCACTTCACGAATTTTATAATCCTTTTGCTCTTTCCTTGTAAGGCCAATTTGAATTCACTTTTACAGAAAATACTTAATGCCAATTACCATTAATTACAACTTCAACTTCACCACATAAAACACTAACAGCAAGATATTCATATATAACATTTCAGGAAAACAAAGGAAAAACAAAGAAAAAATAATTGAAATGAAACTGTACAACGAATTTAGGTAATTTCATGAGACAGTTACCTGTATTGGAACTATTCTTAGGGTCAAGAACTTCTGCAAACATTTCTGATGTTTAATGTCTATGAATTTAAAGAACCTTGAAAGTTTTCATTTTACAGATGTTTCCTTGGTATAGCATTGGCATGGTATTTCTAAATTTTTGTGTCTGGAAACCAGTTTAGAAGTAGGAAAGATAACATTTCTAACGCTGCCTCCTAAAAACCACCCAAGCTACTTTACAATTCTTGAAACTAAAAGTCAGCCTGTTTATCAGCAATGAATTGACGTTATCTTCTCTTAGATCCAGAAAACTGTCAGTGTTTTCAATTTTGTTTTTAGAAAATCATATTCAAAGTAAGTAACATGCAAATACTAATAATTAGCTACTTGCTTCAGATTAAACTGCAGAAGTACGCAAATCACCAGACTTGTTTTTCATCTGACGTTATCTGTCACTCTGGAGAGAAAAGAAACAGGGTGATGCATTCTGGTTTTGCAAAATTTAATGGATCTCAGATACTGTATGTAAGGAAACTAATATAAATTCTTTTAAAGATGTGACATAGTTTGAAGGCAAAAGATACACCAGATAATTTTTTCTGTTATAACAGAAGTTGAACTACATGACAAAATTGTGTTTGGCTGTATGACAGATGATTGTTTTTCTCAACATAAACTGACTCTGGAAGAAAAACAAATTCCAAACTTCTTTTCAGTTACGATACTTAAGGTTATTAGATGAAAATGTATATATTCAAGGCAAAGATTTAGGACAAGATGTTCTTCTGGGGGAAAAGAGCAGGTTCTGTTTATGCAGACTTTAATATAAGTTTATGTAATTTTATTTTAAATTTCATGAGTACTACTAGTAAAATAAGTTTACTGCAACAATTTAACTATTTTACAGTTTGTATTGCAAAAATGAACACATTTTGGGTACATCATTACCCTGTTCAGAATTAGGGGTTGAATTTTCAGAACTGCCTTTTTTTTTTTTTTTTTTCCTTTTTATTCCTTGTTATTATTCACTGATTCCAGACTGTCAGTGAAATCACTGGTAAACTAATGACTTCAATCCGTAGGAGCAGGATAATATTCTTTCTTATTTATTACTAAAGAAATTATTCTATTGCCTAACACTAAACCAATATTAACTCCTGCAAGCAAGACTTTACTTCCAAATAAAAGTCAGAAATAACATAGGTTAGAATGGTTGCAGAGATAATTTCGTGTTTTAGTAACCTTTTCACTAAAAATGTTGCTGAAGGCATTAAAGCTTTACAAACAAAATATATCCCTACACTGAGCCTCCAAGGTGCTGATTTAACTTTGATTAGATCAATTATTGAGCCTTGACGGAAAAACAGTGCTGTGTTAAATATCCACCCAAGTTCTTTACCTATACTACTTGCACTAGGGATGTTTGAAATCACAGTTATAGTTAGTAAAACTAACTGTGAGAAATTATGAATTTAAGACACTTGAGAAAAAGAATGAAAAAATGCAATGCCTTGGGCAAAATCTGAGAGACTCAAAGCTTTTTTCTTGCATGATAGATGGTAAAAAATCATCAAACCCAAAATCTGTTGTTTGGACAAAGGTTGATAAACAGGTAAAATTACCACTGACTTCTCTGGGGCTGCTATTAAATAAAACCAACCCATTTAATACAAAGAAGCACTCACAGAGACTGGACAAAATAAAATATCCACACTAATAAAACCACTTCACATGCCTCATTATTACAGTCAAAACACTTTTAGTGAAGAATTACAAATTATAAGAGCAAACTCTGGTTGAATCCTTGACCTAAGGCATGCCCAACCGAACCACCCGGAGCTGCTCGCAGGTGGCCATCCCAGGAGCACCTCCCGCAGGATTCCTCGGTTTGAATTCTACGCATTTAAGCAGGCTCTATGCCAGCACTGCACTAGAACTCCAGGTTTATCAGTTCCTACTGCATGCAACGTTCTCCTTGGTTTTTCAAGGTCAATAGCCTAGCAAACTGATCCAGCAAACATGTTTCTGGCTGAGCTGGAGCGAGGGCTCTACTCTTGTCATCTTCTAAATGTGAATCACAGCCTTTTCATGCCTATTCTGCCTGGCACAGAATTAAGCAGGACAAACGCCTGTCTGGTGTGATATATATTATTCTAGATTATCACCCTCACTTCTTGGGGCTCCCTGACCATTACAGCAACTCAATTAACTTCCTATATTCTGCATTTTTGAATGTCACTAAGGCACCCAGATATTTAGTACATATTTAGTACATATTTAGTACATATTTCCCAATTATTTTGTTGTTGTTTTGTCTAAATCTTCTCATCTATTATCAGCATTAGTTTTAGTACACCCTACAGAATGAACTCAAGACACAGATACATAATTTTATACATTAACTGTAACTCAGTTCAATAGCATCCTGGAACTTTATGGCTTAAATTGAGGAAAAAAACTGTAAACAGAAATAATTTAAGTTTACTATGAAAAGACAGCCAATCTGAAACAAAAATAGACTAACAGTTTAACAATTCACAGATCTAGACAAAGCAGTTCTGAGAAGAAAATGTCCTCTGTTATAAAAAGGAAAAAAGGATTTAAGATAAATTGTAGTGATTAGTCTGGTTAGAAATTGGTCAGGACAGTACCCAGATGATTTTTAAATGTGATTATTAGTGGAATGGCTACAATTACACTATTGAATATGGCTTTAATAGATTTTTTTTCATACACATCTTGAAATATATTTACGTTAGATAAACACTTCCCCCCCCTGCCCTGGGAAATATTTGCTTTTTGCAAAAGAGCATTTAACTTATTGCTGTAAGAGTAAAATCCAAGAATTTGTGCTACATTGAGCATTTTGGGTTTGATTTTTAAATCAGAAAAAGTAATTTTCTGTTATCGAACCCCCTTTGTTTTTACAATCAATTCTAACAACTAATGAATATGCAGAACCAAATTAGACTGATGATTTTATTATTTTTTTACTTTCAGGATTCATTTTTTCTCTTTGAGATTCATCCCAACATTACAGGATATATTAAGTTCATTTTATAATGTTTTCTACATATACTATTAGCAACATAAGCTTACACAAAAACTAAGAAAATGGCTGACAATACAAAGCGCCTGCAGACAGATCAAGCAAGTCAGTATCAGTCAATTTTTGTCAGCCTTCATCATGGTATCTGAATGCAATATTTGTGTTAACCATCGCATAACATTGCAGACTACCCTAAACCTCTGCTGGAAACACAGATATTCAAGATTCAAAGATAAATTAGAAAAGCATCAAAATGAAAACAAATTAAACAAGAGCTTGAATCAAATTAAGAAGAAACACGACAGCTATGAAACACTATGAAACAGAAATCATTTCTCAGAGTCTGGATATCATTAACTAAAGAAGAAAATACTCAAAATTACATCCACATCTATACTCAAAGTTGCTAAATTACTTTTAACCTATCAGCAAAATATAGGATTGCAATAAAAATACAAGTGAAATAAGAGATGTTTTTCACATTACCATGTGCAAGCAGTTCAAATCTAGGATTCTGAATTTATTTCACCTAGCTGCATTTTTAAGTCGCATAATTAAACTTTAAATCCTGTATTTACAGGAACTAGGACTGCAACATCAGCGGTTCATTCCGTTAACTTTTTATATTAAAGACATAATAAAATTCTTGACTGAAAGTATAAATCCTATCAGCACTTTAAGCCATAGAGATTCTCTCTCCTATTTAGCAGTAGAAGTCCTCACAGATCACAAACGAGCACGGCTGGTCAACAGGACCTGTGCTTTCAGACCAGATGGCTGGTTTAGCTGTCTAGGTTTCCGTCCAAAAATACAATTACCAACTAGTCCATTGGAAGAGCCATGGGACAGACAATAACTAAACAGGCTTCTCACATGGGAAATCCTTTCTTAGCATAACTGGTGTTTGGTTTTGGTTTACATCCTGAGGCAAAAAGCTTCTTGGTGTGGAGGTGAGGAAGGGAAAGACAAAGGGACCCAGTAAAACTGTGCACAGCTATTTCCATCATAAGTCTATCAAATTCTACTGTCTAGGCTTGTAGCTTTACGGTTATCTTACCGAAAGTAATTGCATAGAATAATTGTGTGGTATTATTAATATTAATTATTTCTTTCTTAATTATTTTTCAGCATAGCTCCATTCTAATTATTTTTCATCTTTTCAAGTTTTATCCAGATATCTAATATTTTAAAAATTAAACTGGTACATTAAAAAGGAATCTATATGAAACAGCTTTCCATTTCTACACTGTTTTCATGGAAGATGGATATCCAACCTTGCCTCCGTTTTTATTCAATATTTTGAATATGTCAAATTTACATCCTTAACAAGAGAAGTTGTAAGAAACAACTCTAGTACCAAACAGACATATTCATAATCGTTTACAATACAACCCCAAAACACCATTATATCAAATGCTTCTATCAACACAGGTCAAAGGATACCACGAGTAGCTGTACCACTGCCAAAACTACTTACTGAAGGTTTCGGAGCAAAAAAGGCGGCTCTTGGACAGCTGCACACATTGTGACTAGACTGACAGCTAAAGAGACCTGCTTCAAACTCGACCTCTTACACCTCCCAGGCTGCAGCTCATATCTTTTGCACATTCTTGCACCCAGGTAGCCCATGAGGAGGTACTCAATTCATTGCTGAATCAAAATGGCTCAGCCTGAAGAACTGCAACTTTTCAGCATTTACATGCTTCAAGGGCAATCCATCTGCATCTATACTAGTCAAATGAACACATGCTTAAGTCTTCTTTTCCACTGGTTAATTTATCTTGGTCTTGCCAAGGGTTTAGAAGGCCACAAAGGAGCGTGCTACTCTGTCCAGTTCTACTAGTTTGCTACACTAGACACAGAGAGAATTATGGTCATACATTTATGATGTACAGTATCTGGCAAATCTAAATCTTGAATTTTGGTTGTTGACTAGCAGGAACCGTGGCATTACATACAGCTGATGATGTAGAAAAATTCAGTCTTATCATCAATATGAATCATTAAAGCTGCAGTTGGAAATTTCTCTTCAGTGTTCTGTATTACTGTTCTATTTGGTGTACTCTTTTCTACATTTGGCTAAGTAATCTCTTCAGCAGTTCTGCTAACATTTCCAATTTTATTTTGTTTTTTACCACTTTTATCCCAACTTTGTTGCTCTAATATATTATAACCCTAATTAATATATCACTAATATTATATGAAAGGATTTCTCTATGCCTTTTTGGAGGCATATTATTATTATATGTAGGTATATTGTAGGCATATTATTTCCTCCTAATAAAACAAGTAAAATGAACCTCATGATACTTTGAGATTATATGTGTCATCTAGTTACCAGCCTCTGTTTTACAAGTGGTTCTAAATAAAACAACCATTTTTCACTATTCTGACTCCGATATAAAGAGCCTCCTTTAGTCTAGCATGCAATAGTTTTAATCACTCAGACCCTTTTGGAGTGGCTAATAGGACCTCAGTTGATGGAGTTCTCTCTTGACCTACACTGAGTTCACATTGATTGCAAACGTGTCTAGGAAGTATTTTCTCTCTTTTTGCCCACTCTCTTTTTGCCCACTCTCCCCAGTCAACCCCCTGGCCAGCTGTGGCAGCAAGGAGAAAGGAGCAGTAGGACTCCTTCTACCCTTTTCCCTTCCTCTGTCAGCCAGGGGAAGGATTTACCAACCACAGCACCACCTATTGATCTGCTTGACAGGAGAGCTAATGGCAGCAGCACCATACAAGAAGAAAGGCAGGGAAGATTTAAGAGAGAACTTTGGGAATCATCATCAAAAACCATCTCAACCAAATGAGACCAGAGAGAATCTAGCACACTACTCACTCAGCTTCTCTGGGCTCTGGTCTCTGATCTTGGCCTTCTCTCTTCACAGCGCATCATCTTGTTTGAACATTAAGAACTGGAAACCTTAGTTTTCAACCAAAAGAATAAACTAGCCCTAGAAATATTCTTGAGGAACATTATATACATCAGGCTAGTGTTGCAGAGTCAAAGTATGGCCAATGGCTATTTTTCTCTAGTGGAATGCTCTTGTACTCCTGTGCTTTCTTTTTGTGTAACCAGAACTCAGGTTTTCCTGCATGTCAGCTTTCAATGCTACCAGCATTGACATTCAGACTTCAGCATCTATTCCTGTACAATTCTACCAGTATTCAATATTCAGAAATAGCTGGTTTTCTAATACCAAGAATACTTATGCTTAATCCTTTACGCCCCCACTATTTTTCCTTTCATGTCTCCTCAGTTGTAAATATATTTCTATGAAAATCAGATATGCTGTTTGCTTTCCTTATGTCTGTGCTGAAACCATAGTAATGCAACTTCTACATGTAAGGAGAGAACTCTTACACAATGTATGTATGACCTGCCAAACTCATGCATTAGAAATACTATGGAAGACAAAATACTCAGTTTTCAAAAAATGATGAGGCATGTATATGAATAGTAAAAATGCAATCTGCAATTATATCAGTCATACGTAGCCATAAAAAGGAAGGGCAGTTTCTTATTTTATGTCAAAATAAATTTTTACCACAGGCTTCTTAATGCATGATTATGTATCACATCAGTGTAAAAAAGCTATCAGTACTGAATTCCAGAGGTAGAACAAAACCAGAGAGGTACATTAGAGGATAACTATTTTAATATTGTCCCACTTCTGCTGTTAAATCTTTTGCTTTCTCAGCAAAGAAGGGTGCTTTTTCTTAAAGTAATTATGAGGAACACTCAGTTACTGTTTATTTCCATTTAAAGAAAGACTTAAAACAGAAATATAAAATAAAATTCTATTTGCTAGCTGTCCTGAATGTCATTTAATGCTTAAATAATGACATTTTTCTCAGGCATGACTCACCTGACTGCCTGCTGTGCCAGTTGACGGTCTTAAAAAAAATCTAAGTCACTGTATAGTATATTGAACATGAAATTTCACTCAGCTTTTTACATATGTGTTTCACCTGATGATTCCAGAAGAATTGTTGTAGAAACCAGATAGATAAATTGTACTTACTCGTTTTCTGTCTCTAGATGATATAAGCACTTAATTAAAGAAATTGAAGCAGTGTTAGCAAAAAAATGAAGACAGATCTCTCATATGGCAAGTGAGAGATATAGTTCTAATTTGGCTTAAAAACTAGAATTTTTAAGAATGCTTTTTCAATTAACATTGGAATTAGATGATCTTTAGGGTTCCTTCTAATCCAAACCGTTCTACAATTAAAGTGAATATTCAGTGTCTAGTTCCATGAGTTCAGAGATAGAATAAATAACTCATTTTCAAATACTGAAACTACACTTTGGCAGAAGAGTAAATTAACTGTTTATTTCTGGAGACAATTTGTTTGATATTTGCAATAAATAAACGACCATTTTCATAAAAGAATTCCATTATTTTTTTTCCTCTTTAATACATTCCAATAATACCGAATATTAAAATTTTAATTTAAAAGATAAAGATGTATTGTGAGGACCAATAATATGGTGTGAGTGAAATGGGAAAACAAGGGTAGGAAATGCTTCATTAGGTAATTATATTCTATTCAGCTCCCTCACATGAGAGCACATTTATTCTCTACACTCTATACCAGTCCTGCTTCTGACTCAAATTTCAGGCCAGCACTGAGGGCGCAGGAAAATTAGCAGAATAAATCTGGTTATACATACAATACATAAATTCATTTTTTATGGTACATACAATCATAACACAAGAAGGCCTGCTCACAGTATTATGCTCACCTGTAAAAGCTAACACCTTTCAAAGCAGACAATATAGACACATGAAAATAATTTTGCCATAAACGTCATCACATAGCAAGCATCTAGACATGTCATTCCAAGTCCCTCCTACACGTTAATAAAAATTCTTATGTGTTCTGTAATAAAAAGTATACAGGGAAAATATGCAAATAACCATGTAGCACATCTATAAAGTTAAAATATTTTAAGCCATTTTCACAGGTTTTTTGTTTGTTCTGTCTATTTCCATTAATAGCTTTCCCCATTTTGTCAAGGGCTTTGAAAAAGTTCTCCCTTTATTTTCCCAAAAATTAAACACACTTTTTCAAAAGGAATTACATCAAGTATATTAGTCTACACCATGTGCAAAACTAATACTACTTAATAAATTTAACTTTTTTTGGCCTTCAAACATTAAATAGCTCAGCTTACAATAACTGCTAATCTTGTAAGCAAAGGAACTACATCCTGGAAATAAAAGTCTTAAACAGACTTCTCTTCCTCAAACAGCTTTTATAGGTCAGAAGTCTCGTGTTTCTCACTTACAATCTGACCTCAATTAATGAAGTCTTTTAGAGGACACTAAATTATTTTTGTATAATAGGACTTTAAATTGGAAATATCTTGATTATTTTAATTAACACACTGTATATGACATGACCCTGTTCCAGATAGCAGGAAATTTTGGATAATATATTTGAGGCTATACTACTACATAACAATTCACATTTTTGGCAAATCTGGCCACATCTGATGTAGAAGCCTGTGTGATACAGCACCTTTCCAAGAGCTAAACTGCCACTATTAAACTAAGTAACACTATGGCCTTCAGTTTTCAGTAGACCAAGACAGACCAGTGTTCAACTATATGAAAGCCATGGACAGATTTCAGTAACTCTCATTGCACGTGTCACTCAGTGAACCTCTTTTTACCTTCTCTTTGAGCTTTTAAATCATGGCACTGCTATTCATTCCAATGGATAATTACACTGCCACTTTTAATTAACTTATCCTTCCTAAATTTTAGTAATCAACACCAGTCTCTATTAAGGGTTTTGCTGCACTTTTCCAATAATTTTATTACAGATACGCAAGAAACTTCTACTGAAGAAACAACCTGCCACTCATCAATTGTTTTCTAAAAGCAATATTGGATATTTCACTTTAACATATTTTGTTGCTTTTCAAAACAAAACTCCCTTGCCTTTGAATGATAATCTTGTTCCAGCCTGGAATCTGATCCCGCTACCTGTTTGTACTTGCTCATTTTCATTTGGCGATTCCTCTCTTCTACATCCATTGAACCTGTTAAGTTGAAAAAAACAAACAAAAAAGAAAATAAATACAGTAGTCCTCAATTCCAAGCTTAAAGTTACATTCATAGCATTTTTAACAGAAAGAGATGAAATCCGATTTGATTAAATTATGGTGTATACGATTTTAGTTTCTGAGTAACAATTTTGCAGAAAAACAAAAGTTGTAAGAGGAGGAAAATTGTAGATGAGTAAGTATTTCAGCAGTCTTAATAAGCACTGAATTATCTGCACAATTTAAATGAACCCAATGTTGTGGAAGAAATGAATGCAAATGGAATATCATGTTTCCACAGAACAGAGTTTTAATACAAAAAAATATTCAAGAGAAACAAAGTCTTTCATTAAAAAAAAAAAAAAAAAAAAAGAATGCAAAGCTGACCTGTTTATTTCAGGTGGGGATCCTGGTTCTGCATTTATTTTGGTGTGATACCAGCATTTTTGTACCAAATTAGTAATCAAGTAATGACCACAGGCTGGCAAAACCTCCATTTATCATATAAGCATACATTTATTTTGCTCAAAGTATTTTCAAGGTGTATAAAGATATCATAAAGAGCCACCCAGTGGTATCACTGTATCACACTCTAATGACATGCAACTTCAAGAATGATTTCAGGATTAACTCTTCTTAGACCAAATACATGATTAGTCTCAGTCGAGATGGCTGCTTACTATACAACACAGGCATCATCTGTTTTCTGCCAACTGGCACTGTAACAGCACAATTTACTATATAAAATAATAAGGAATTAAGTGTCAAAGCTGAAGGGAAAGTGTGAGAAATAGAAACAGAAAAAAGAGAGGAAGAGAACAGCCCAGAATTAAAAAAAGATTTTCAAACAAAATATAGTTATCTACTATACACATGGAGGCTTGCTTCTCTTCCACTTTAACATGGTATAAATCAAAAATAATTCATTATCCACTGAATGCTAAAAAGCATTCGTTTTGACTGGCATTTATCTTAAACTTCCTGTCTTTTTAACACAAAGGTTGTCTAGGATTAGTTTATCAGAATCCATCCAGAAGTTATAAAAGGAAGCTTTTGTATATTATAAACATTGAACAATCTGGACCTGTATTTATGGAGCTGTGATTGGAATATTAGATTCCAGTGTATTATATAAATCTGACAAATTCTAAACCTTAGCCCTATGTCACAATCTAACAGTAAAGCAGGGCTTTTCACAGGGCCTTTGCAGGGCCTCGGAGCTTTGTATTTTCCTTCTGTACAACAGTAATGACAGTAGCACATACTACTAGAAAAGCCTGCCAGTTACATCCTGCAGTACACCATGGAAAATCTGGAAGGAATGGGGTGAAAGGAAGAAGGAATTTGAGAACACTAAACTGTACTGTTATCTATAAATCCTCTGGCTTCTGATTTTCTTATTCCAACTCTCCATCTTTACTCCCTACAATCAAAGTGAATGAAGAGACTTCAGAGAAACCTTCAAGACAGACATGAATCAATAAAAATGAATGAAAAACAATAAATGGTGTTTTATAGGGAGAGACATAATGAAAAAGACAGTTGCTGGTGAAAATTCCTAAAATAAAATATAGCTGGTTTTTCCTATTGCATTTTATCTCAACCATTAAAAATGCCTCAGCAATACCTGCCAATTTATCTTTAAGCTGCAGTGGTTTTTCTAAGGATCTGGTTTTAAATGCACTATAAAGATATTCTCTCTTTAAAACAGAAACTCTTAACGTGGAAAGCGATACTTTTCCCTTTTTTCAATGAGAGAAATAACACATTAGTATTTTTGGAGTAAAATACTCTTAACTTTTGTTTAAAGAAATAGTCTTCTCCTGAAGTCAGATCTACAAATCCGCCTGTCATTCTTCAGTAACATAATGAAGGAGATAATTTTCACCACACGTTTTTCTTATGAAGTTTTCTTATGAAATCATCATATATGGTCTTTGTCCACAGACATCCTGCCAAACTTCAGTAGATGACAAGAAGTGAAGAAATAACACCTCTTGATCACACATTAAAAATTCCACAATTACTTGTGGAAACATTCTTTCTTATCTGTGATCTATGGCAAATTGAAAGGTAGGCTTCCACAAATCCAATTGCATGTGTTCTGCAAAATCAAGCACTCGGAAATACAGTTGAAAATGGAGCCCTCCATAGCACAACAGGCAAAGTTGGTGGCTCATTTTCATCTCAAGAGAAAAACATAGCACAGCTTAGAAAAAAAAATTCACTCAATTCCCATAAAAATTTGTTACAAAAAAATCTAACTCAGCATATATTTTTGAAACTGCCCTTAATGAACAGATGAATTCAGTTACACACAAAAAGAAGGAATCCTGAGGGCAGTGGGAAGTTCATAATGCAGAAGCTCGGCTTTAGTTCTGCTGTGCATGGAGCTGATGTGCAGAAAGACTGCGCAGGGTTACTGCCTGCTGCAGGCTTATCTCCATGTAACCAATGCCAGATGCAGCCGTGATCTGGATGGGAGCAAGAAAGGTTGAGAGTGTCATGGCCACGTCCCGTTCACGTGGTCTGAGTGCACCAAGTCACATTTGCACTAAGTGGTGCAAATGCAGGGCTATTAACCATCCCTGGTACTGCTGGCAAATCTGTTCTTAGCTAAAACTTAGGCGGTGGTATTTAGCAGGAGCAGAAAGTGCTTCCAGCAGAGTCCAGTAACTCGGTGTATTAGGAAGCTTCAGTTCCTAACATGACTTGGTTAACCAAGCCTCATCAGTCCTACACCAAGGATTTCTCTGTAGTCAGGAGCTGTACAGGAAGTATGTGTAGACAAGCCAGAACTAACTTGTTACTAACTATTTGTTATCAATATTAGTGAAAATGTAGGAGCATCAGCTTTTACACTGTAGCACCAGGTGACCGAGCCCTCGAGTTATTCGGTCATTAGCTAGAGCTCAGTACAACAAACATTCAGGGCTATACAGAGATTGATACTAGAAAGATTAAAGCTAGCTAAGGTATACTTTCATGTATTTACATCATGTCTCAAAGGTATGCAACCAAGTTTTGGCCAGGCAGATGTGAGTTCATCGGTACACTTTTTCTGCCTTCCTTCCAAAATTTTATTTTTAGACAAGAGCTGCACTTCCAACAAAACAATGAGACATGCAAACTTCAGCCACAAGAATACCAAAAAATAAAGACAGACTGATGGAAGAACAAAGCCTGATGGTGCTCACCTAACATAGCTGGGATCATTAGACTGTAGGAAACACCTCAGAGTTTTGCTTATTTTAAACAACTCTCTAACGTAAACAGGGGCCTGAAAGTCAGCTCCGTGGGGTTGTCATCAGCACGGGGAAATTCCTGGCTAACAAAAAGCTAGCTGCCAATTCAATACCAGCCATTCTCCCTATTTTTAGAGTACAGTATGCTGCAGGAAAACAGCAATGTTACAGTGCAAACAGTCTCAAAATGCCAGAGGTTGCCAAGTGTGCCGCAGGACTGCCAAGAGCAAGGCCAACTGTGGCAGCAAACCTGTCCTTGGAGCTGCAAGTACTCATCACAAGCACTAGAATCACTGCCCCAACTTTGAATGCAACCCATTATTTTAATGTTTGATCTTGAAATTTGATAAGATTCAGCTACTTAAGCATTAAAATTTTCATCATAATTGACTATTTTTTTTTGGGGGGGGGGGGGGGGGGCGGGGTGACAAAAATTGTAAGGGGCTGTAACTAGTGATATGGTTAATACCTAACTTTTCCTGACCTCAATATAGAGTCACATTTTTACAAGGAAATAAGCAATTGCTTAGCTCAGCCAGGACTTAAAGGCTGATCTTGGATGCTCAGGACAAATACTGACTCTTCTGTAGGCTAAGATTCTTCAGTTGATGGCCCATGGTCCACAACTAGAGGCAAAAGGGCCTACAAAAATGGTCTTAACACTCAGCTTAACCTAAGACAAACCTGTCTATGAAAAAAAAGTGAAAATAAAAAGAGCTGGGAGTTGTGTTCATTCGTTTCATTGCCTTCTCCAGTGGGAATTATTCAACTCTTCTAGCTATTATAGATGCAGGTGATAGTGATAAATTTGGAGAAGGAGTTTTAAAGAACTGTGCAATGGGAATGCTGGGACACAGAGAGTAGAAGGGAAATATGGGGTACAGAAATTGAGTGGAGTTCCTCTTAAAGTATTAGGACAGATTTACTTTTGGATAGGCATGGACAAAAGACATAAAATCTGGGAAGAACAATGGGTCAGGCAAAGGGAGGAAAACTAATGACTACAGAAACACTGAGATGTTAGGAGGTCAGAAACATGTAACAGAGAGGGAAAAGGCAGTGTGCATGTTCCATGCCTGGATTCGGGAGGAGAAAACAGGTCTTAAGGTGTATGAGAGCTTTCTTTAGCTGGTCTGTTTCCTCTAATTTGTCCCTCTAAATTGACTCCCTTAAGAAAGGGAAGGAACTGCATTTGGGAAAGCCCTTTCTCAGTTTTCGTTTCCTAGCATCTATTCTGAAATCACAAAAATACATCAATATTGTGATCCAACTCCATGGTACACATTTGTTTAAACATAGCAAATCAAAGAACTTAAGGGCAAAAAAATACAAAAATGTTTTGAATAAGTCACCCTACCTGTATCCCCATTCTCTGGATCTGCTTTCTTTTCTTCTACAAACAAATGAAAGCAATATGTAAAACAAAAAGAGAGGGAGAGAGAAAATGCAGAAATAATAATAAAAGTAATAATAATAAAGCATGCATTAAAAAGGAAAAATGAATAAAACCCATCAAATTAATTTAAATTGATGAGTTTAGTCAACCAACCATGTATAGTGCTCTACATCCAGAGGCATATACACTGCATGCTACTGCATACATTTGTGCACCCTGATCATAGACTTACTCGAGGAAACCCATGGGTACTTTGTGCACTTCCAGAATCATTAACAAACTCAATACAAAAGACAGCAAGGCAGGTTTCAGACATAGTTACTTTACAATTTCCTCGAATATGATGAAACAAAAAGTAAAAAAGTCTTTGTAGTGTATGTTTTATGCAGTACACATACAGTATGTAGTTTAATGATTGAAGCATAAAAATTGAATGTGTCAGAATGGTTTCCAGTAATCGCTTTAAATCTTCCTTGGTTTAATCAATTCTCATAGCTTCAACAGGTTAAAAGGTTTACTAATGATATTACTGTAGCTTGTCTTAGAGCTGAAAAAATATGAACCACAAAAGACATTAACATCAATACTCAGAACTCAGCTTGTGCACATAAATCCAAATAACTGATGCCAACAAATATTCTGAATATATATCAAAGGTTATATATGGCTCAGGGCATTCCTCTGCCACAGAGAAATGAAAATACATTGGATCCCTATCAAATAGTTTGGCAGCACATAAATACTGCACTCTGAAATCCAAGTTTGGCAATTAATGTGAATTTTTTTAAAGTCAAATGAAATTTACTTTAATTAGAAACACATTAACTTTTAAGCAGACTGTTTCTTTTTCATACTTCAGGCCCAAATTATATTAATTTCAATTAATACAATCCCATGAATATGGAGCAATCCCCTCCCCAGTCACAAACCAAAAATAGCATGTATTATTAGAATTAGTTATTTTTCCAGAATTACTGGTTATTGAAGGTTGCTCACAAAATTACTATCTAGTTTGCAATACACAGGATATTACCAGTTGAAGAGGGAAACAGAGGTGTTATTTTGAAGAAATATCAGTTTGTAGATGGGTATCAAAATAGAGGGCTAAGTCATTCGTAAAAAGAAATCATACCAGGGCTAAGTAGATGTGTAAGAAAGAAAAACGGGCTCCTGCAGAGAACATAAATAATGCACTACACTTTAATGGGATCTGGCATTTATGTGCCGTTCTGTGTGGGATCAAGGTGGTTCTCCTGCTGGCAACTCCTAGTGGAACTGTTAGGCAAGTTAATGGGAAAAAGATATGGCACGTCATAAGCCTACACTTTTGGAAATCAGTGGATATCAACTGGGTTCTTGAAACCTCACCCATTCCCTGTCTTTTCCTGTCCCATTTTTTGCACTGTTTATAAACAAGACCCTTTGCATTCCTCTGCTTTGTCCTTTGGTAGTCTGGCCAATACTGTCTATGCAGGTTGTGGATATTGCTTTGAGAACAGCAGAGTTGTGTTCGCTTTTTAAGCTTTTTAATTACTTTTTTTAAGTTGCTGTCACCAATACAAGAGCTGTAAATACAACACTGTCTTCCACTACCTTACTGCTTTCTAAAGCAGAAAGCTATTTGCTAGCAATACTAGTCAACATAATGCAAAATAGATGAAAGCAAAGTAACAACCATTAAACTAACCTTCAGTTTGAACACAAACAGGATGATAAAACTTCTAAGTTATTTCATAATTATGGTGAAAAGAAATCTTTACTTTGCCTGAAAAATCATCCTAATAAAGAAATCTAATATTATATGGCATAATTCCTTGTTAAAAATGCCCAGAAGTCCATTCTTCTGTATGTCTGGGCCACAGGACTTTTCAACCATGAATTTTTAAACAAAGACAGTCAAAATATGGGAAACTTGAAACCTGCCTAAGATTCACTTGTTCTTGCTTTCCATTTAAAGTATATAAAAATATATTTCCAAATTGACTTTCAGAAAAGAATACTACACTATCAGCAAGCATGATATTCTATTAGATTTTTGTATTTCAAAATTGTAATTGAAATGTTGTGATGTTTATTGCAAATCTTGACAATAAATATATCCGTTAGATTTTTATAGGAAAGGTCAGCAAGAGTGGGTCCTACTCTCCAAACTGAGGTTTCATTTGTATTGTAAAGAGCTGTCTGAAGGAGTACTAGAAAGAACAGAAGATCAAATTGAGGAAGAGTTCACTTGGGCAGAAGCAGCAAACTGAACAGCATCAGTAATGTCCATTGAGCGAACAGAACAATGCCAACTTCTCAGCAAAAAAAATCTTCATAGCAACTTTAGGCTTAACCATTCCCTCTTAAAAAAATTCAAAGCAGGTTCAGAATGTTGATGCTACAGTAATCAATGATTTTGGTTCCCCCAGTTATTAGGTGCTCAAATTTTTAAAATAAATAAAAAAATAACCTTAATTATTAACTTTGAAAATGCTGAAAACCAGTAACTCACTATAAGATGATTTAAAAATGTCTCAAAGTGAACAATATAAAATGACACAGGCAACAGTCAATCCTAAAAATCTTTGTGTATTTCTATTTATATGGTTTCTTCAACATCATCACATTACTCAATGGTTTTCTTCATCACCTGAATTAAACTTGATTTACAAAGTTAAATACATACGCTCTATTGTGTGTTGTAATTATATCAACTTAAGAGCTAATGTTGCAGAATTAAACAATTTGGAAAAAAAAATCAGTCCTTTCACAAAGGAGACATTTCTGTACATTACAGAAAATAACTATACCAGTTTTCAGCTTAATCAGAATATGGAGATACTGAAGTACAGAAATAAAATACAGAGATGAAACAGAGGGATATGCTGAAAGATCCCCTCTCAAAACCGTGTTCCACTTTGCAGTTGATAATTACTATTAGAATTATCACTGACATTTCTTATGTTGTAGACACAACATTATGTTCCCCTGACCCTGTAAGGGTCTATTCTTTCTAAACAGGTATCTAGTAATCTAATGTCTTTGGGAGTTAAAGTGAACAGAAGAGCATGCTAGTCGAGAGACTCATACAAGAATGGACTTAACAAGAACTAGAACTGATCCAAAATGGATTTGACCAGCTATATTATCTTGTAAATACATTAACTAAGTGAGCCCTATGGGTCTGATGGGCACCTGGAGGTTCTACAGCCAGAGCACGACAGCAGGCTTCGCCAACCTCACCCCAGGATGCCCCATGAAGCAGGGACCCCAATTCCCTTGAAGCAAAACATGACCATCTCTGTACCTGTCTGATAACAGTTCCGCAGAAGAAGCAGAAGGGCAGACTCTTCTCTAACCATGGACACAGAGATGGCAGCACTGAACAATTGCTCTAAAAGCCAGGACTGTGCTGCCTTCCTTGGGAAGATGAGGGGGAACCTGATTCTGTAGCCATAAGGCTACCAGGAGGTGCTGAGTTTCAGAGGCCCTCCCAGGGCCTCTTCCTCCTCTCACACCTGACTGCCCAAAACTCAAGGTTAGAGCCTGGTTCTCCCTTGAAATGTCTTTCCTGCAATGATTTTTAGCTGTACAAGGATCACTGCAATAGGCTGATTCAAAATAATACTTCAACCTGGGATCCAGAACAGAGAGATTTGCATTAGCTCAGGCTGGGGTCTAAAATAAACCTAGACTTCCTTGCTTTGAATGAAAGTAATTGCAGCCTCCAAAACTGGAGGATGTGCCTTTTATTAGAGCATACTGAAGCATAACTCCTTGTTTGTCTTTGAGTTTAGGCATCAGATAGGACAACGACAACAGTAATATTAAAAATGTTTTATGTTTCTACTTCTCGTATTTGCTGACACAAGATAAAATCAGCAACAAGACTATAGCAATTACATTTATAGAGTTGTTAAAGTAGCTTCGTTAATGCTTTGATAAAAATGAGTCTGACTTCTCAAAGCTGTGGGAATTAATAAATAACATTTTATTTAGAAAAATCAAATTTATAAGCAGGACCCTAACTTTACATAAGTACTTTTCAAAATGCTAGCATGACTTCTTTCTTACTTGATAGAAAAGATTTCTCTTGGAAAGTTCTTTATGAGACTAGAGGAACATCAGTTTTATACTGAGACAAATCTCTGAAACACTATTCTTACCAAAACAGGCAAAGGAAAACAGATTGTCTCCTAAAAGGAAAATCGAAAAGTTATTTACTTTAAACATCAGAATTTGTCAGTTAAAGGTCTTTCAGTCAAAGGATTACATTCCCTCTATTTCCAGAGCCATTCAATTCCAATTCTACCTTTAAGAAATTAGCCCTAAACTTTGTCATTCTGGCTGTCTACAGTGTGAAAAATACAACTACCTAATGGATGCCTGATGTAAATGGCTCCTGAACTTCACTTCAGGGCTGTATGTCCAAGGTGTGGCAAATATACAAAAGCTATTGTTGCGACAAACAGGGCCCTTCCAAGAAGCCCGGGATCCACATCACAGTCTGAATGAAAAGAATAGGGCTGACAGCTCCAGAAATGTGAAAGAAGAAAAAAAATATATAAAAAGCTTGGGTTTTAAAGTGCTTTTATATTACTGCTTGAATGAGATTGAGATGTCAATTACTGTCCTTAAAAGGGAATGTTAGATTGAAGACCGTTCCAGTTAGCCAGATTCCTAGTGGGGGAACATGCCTTTGCATTCCTGTTTTCTATTTGAGCACTGCTTCATGGTTTTGTTGTCTTTTTTAAAAATTCTTGGCTTCAAACCTGATATTACTAAACAAAGACTGAAACCCATGGGATATTTCTCACCAATTAAAAATTTTTTTATCACAATGCTTAAACCATGTTAACAATGTGACTTCACATTATTTGCAGAATACATGGCACTGCTTAGTAAAAGTGTTGAATAAGATGCTGTGGTGATCTAGGCTAGAAAGTTAAAGAAGCTTTATAATCGTGGGCTCATAAACCGACAGGATCATCTCAGGTCTGCATCACTGGGGATAGGTCAGTGCAGTTCATAAAGGACAAAGGTCTTGTGAAGCAAGCTAGGAAGTTCTATTTTGCATGTTCGTTAGAATAATAACTAGTGTTATGACTTTTTTTTTCTTTTTAATAGTATGTTTGCCCACAGATCCTTTTCCAAAGTGATTTTTGCAAAGTACTCTGTGATGTTTCTCCTTGCTGCCTCATACAAACTACATACGTTTTGGTGGCCTTTGAAGAATGCCGAGATCCCACATGGAAAAAAGGTGTTACTAAAAAAGTAGCAAGACTAACCTTAGCTAAAGCACCACATTTCGATTCCCCCAAGAACTGTGACAAAACCTCCCTATGTGAATGATATGCAATAGGATTTTGAAAATGCAAAAGAAAAATATCTGAGGGGCCAGTGGGCTCCTAAATTCTGTCCTCGTGAAATCTATTCAGATCAGCCTATGATTCAACTCTGCATTGTCTTCATGAAAGCCCTAGCTCAGTCTTATTAAGTTCTCCAGCCTCCTATTTTTCAAGCACGTAAGCTTCTCACAGTTCCCAACACTGATTATACTCAACAGTATAACCACTGAATATTTCGCATACATAGGCACAAACACTTGATGATAACTATGCCTCAGATTCCAGAAAAGCAAACAGCTATTAATAGAGATTCTTCAGCCATCCTAAGAATGCAAGAAATTTTCATCAGTGTCCCAATAGCCAGAAATATGGTCAAAGATTTAAGCAGAGGACACAAAAACAAGGGTGGTGTATGTACCTTCATGCAAGACTCAGTAGAACTGCAAATTCAGCTAGCAAATTTTTACCAATAAAAAATATATATGTAATGGTATTCTGCCTTTTGCACAATTACGCTCTCATTTTTAATTATATAGTCTGATATTTTGTCTATTTTTCCCTTGCCAGATTGAGGACCAGCCTTTATTTACCTGGTTCAATACAGATGGCTATTTTGGAGTTTGGGGGTTTCGAGGTCTACGGTTTCTGGTTTTAATTCTGATCAAAATTAAAATTAAGGACAAGGAACCTCCCAGCCATCCAACTTGATACATCTATTAGTATGCTAAATACCTTTAAACTGAATTTGTTCTCTGTTGACCAAATAGAGAGTTGGACTCTTTAAATGTCTCAGTTACAGTCTAAGGAATGAGATTTTAAACAAACCCATCAAATTAAAAATCACAGAAGCCTTCAGTGATTCACAAGTCATCTAACCACATTTGTGCTAATATGTTACAAAATCCTTCAGGAATTCCTTTTCAACATGAGAAAGACAGAAACAAAACAAAATACTATCCTGGTCTTTAAGGGGAAGTGTGTCACTGAACAGTGAGTACAGTAACAACAAAAATAGAGGGGTGTCACGTCTCATTTATAATGGGTAAGTATATCAGAGTAGACTCACTCTTGGGAGGCTTGAAAAACCTGTTATGATACTGTAGATAAATACAAATACAAATAAGGCTCCTTCTCTTCCACTGCAGTTGCTCTCTTACATTCTCTCAATCATTTTTTTTTCATTTGCTTCCTCCAACAGTTTATTTTCCAGGCTCTCCTACTGTTTGACCCTCCACTGTCCTGGGCTGACAGCTCTGATTTGGTCACGCATCTTTAACAGTTTTTAATTTTTATAAGCTCTACCCCCAGCAAACAGGTTACTATTAAAAACCAAACCAAAACAAAAAACTTCCATAAAAATATTAAAACACGAAAAACATATTTCAAAATTCTTATCTATTTGAACTTCATTCTCAAAGAAAGTTAGCAAAAACTTTAATCAATCTTCCTATGCTCCTATTTTGAGAGAGAATTCTGCTCCAGAAGTTGTCAAAAAGAACCAGAAACTCTATTTCCATGCCTTTCATGGCCCTTCAGAAATAGAAGGTAGTCCAACTTCTAACTTCCATGCACTACCACAAAAAAGCAGCAGTGACTGGGCATCCTTTCTCATCCTGAACTAAACCTAGATTTAATTATCATTATTTATGCTACCTGTACACTTATTGACCTTAAACTGTCATGGACTGGCCTTTCCGTAGTTTTGGTGGTTAGTTTTGGGCTACAGTTACTTAAGTCTTCTCACACCTAGATCCATTTCACAAGACTGAAGAATGTTTTCTGTATCTCATATGCTTGAAGACCACAGTGAGTATAACTGCAATTAGTTGATGCAACAGTAACTGGTTAATCAGAACCACTGGTGAAAAGAAAGTTTCCCAGTTTGTGGTTGAGGTTCTGTGGCAGGCAGGGTTTTACTTCCATTGCCCACACTGAATATAGGCAGGATGACCAGGATGTCTTCCTAACAGTTTTCACAATACATCCTATGAAATATTTTAAATTATTTGCAAAGTACAATTTTAGAAACAAATTGTGAAAACTGTACATTGTGAAGCTCTTCATTCACCAAAGGAAAATAGAGTTTAATCATTAATGATGCTACCAACCTGTACTGCTGTCAGATAATGACATTTGTATTGAAATGTTTTTGTTAGCTTTGTAAGCTTGCCTTTGTGCCTGAAATATACAGCATAAGCTTTGCATGCACTAACATGGGACATTTCCACTAAAAAATCCCAGATTTTTTTCAGTGAAGAAAATCTTGTCAACTTGCAAGCTAAAATGTTAATGTCCATTGAGAGGAAATGGTAGCACCTTTCTTTCAATACAACGGTCACTTATTCAGATATATAGCTTTTTCAATATATCTTGGTTTAATAACACCTAGAATCAATAGCTAATCCTTTGATTCACCTAAATGTTTGCTAGCACGGTACTGTGAAAAGCATTTCCTGAAGAAAACCTGTAAATGGATAATCTAGTTCCACACTTCTAAAAGCAGATTCTAAAGCAATGGGGAAACATCTCCTTCTGGGGGTATGGCTTTGAAAAGTCACCCTTGCTTTTAGCTGAGCACACAGCTGCACAAAGTGCCTCAGATTGAAACATGTAAGCTATAATGTCATTGAGGTAAAGCATGGAAGTTGATCACATAACCACTCTCAAATGTGTATCTGAAAATATGTTCCTAGACAAAAGGAAAAGACAAAGCAAACTGCTTTCAGTTTAAGGGCAGTAACTTTTGCAACTTCACTTCTGGCCATGCTTCTGCATTTATCTGCTAGACAATTAACTTTATCAGTGCCTAATACATTTGGTTAACACTGGTTAAAGCAAATTTGGTTAAAGCAAAACAGTGCTTTGCAGGAGCTTATTTCTACTGGAGTGTCCAAAAAAAGTTAACAATTCACAGGTTTTGTCTTCTCACATATGTTCAAGAAAAGTATATCATAAAAATATGTACTTTTCTGAGAGATTAAGTATCCTGTTAAGGTCTGACTTCTTCCTATTCCAAGAATCAACTAGGATTCATAACTCAGAGGAGGGATCTTTAATGAAAGGGTCCACATGTTTCCTTTTCCTTTTTTATGAACAAATAAGAAACTGCTCACCCAATCCACTAATTTATTTTTTTGTAATGAAACAGATTCAGAACCACTGCACAGAAACTAGAAATTGATCTTAAGCACAACATAAGAAAACTCAGTGCTTCTACAGCATAATTTATTAATTTCCAACAGTGGTGATTTACGGAAGATGGAAATCAGATCATGTAACTTTGACTACCAGTTGCTATAGTCATGGCTTGGGTTGGAAGGGACCTCAAAGATCATCTAGTTCCAACCCTCTACCATAGGCAGGGATGCCACCCACTAGATCAGGATTATCAACTTTTCCATCTCCCTGTAATGTAAGTGATTTCTATCGTGGGATTTGTAAAGTATGAAATCCACAGCAAGTAACTTTTGGAAGTCTCCATAGATAATCTCTGACTCTAAGGGATTTTGACAAGAGTATTACCAAAGGCAAAACTGAGTTCTGAAGGAGCCAGCCACAGGAGAGGAAACAAAATGTTTGACTAAATCCTACCTAAGTTGACTGGACCAGTACATAAAAATTGCTTCAGAGTTTAGAAGCTAAATGGTATTCGAGTGACTTATCTAATTCATTGGGATAACAGCATAAGCAAAGGGAAAAAAACAGAGCTTTGACACAATACAGTGTAAGACTTTTATAGGTGAATTTGATTAGCTTAAATATGGGGAATTTCCTTGTTGTTCTGACATACTATGACTGAACAAGCAGGGCAAGCACGAACAGCTATTGCATTTTCAGAGGTAGCTAGAATTTAGTTCTGTGCCAGTAATACAAACTACATGGAAAATTCAATAAAATGGCAGATTAAAATTTGATATGAAACTTTAAAAAAACAAGTAACGTGCAATATGAAAGAAAAGCCATGACTAGTACAGCTAAATTAGATCTTCATTAATGTTTTCACTTCTCTCTCTGTTATCAAACCCTTCTGTTTTACAGTTTTTGCCATGAGAGAACAGCTTTTTAACAACTCAAAATGGATTTTGTTCAACAAAGCTAAGTTTGAAATTTCAGTGTATGGTATGTAATTTACTGAGATTGTTCAGTTCTTAAATTATATCCTCCCCAGGGTGAAAAATGACTTGTTATGTCTAAGTTTTTTACTTTATGTAGAAGTTTCCAAATGTGAAGATAGACAAATTACAGTTTATATGTTTAGAAACCATGTGTTTCTTGTGCTAGCTGGAAGCTTAGAAGCTAACACAAAGATATTGGAGGTAGGAAATAAACACAGAAGAGAGAAACTTAATCAGTTCAAAGTCTAAAAGTATGCACGTGTCATCTGTTGATTTTAAAACTTTTTTGCAGAGTACATAATTCATAGGTAATAAGTATTACATAAAAATCTTGATTTAACTTAAAAGCTTACAGTTTGTTAATGCTTTAATATATTGAGAGAGGAAGAGAGTGAAAAGTATATGAGATGAGCTATGATAAAATCTATAGGAAAGGTAAAATGAGAAAAATAGCACAGAGAAAAGCAGTAGAAGAGACAGACCTGAGTTTCTTCTCCGTGATGATTCCGCTTCTTCTGTGATCACATCGTGTAATGGACAGACATAGACAAAGGAGATGGGCGTGAGAGGATGTATTCAGAAGGTTAAAACTGACACTGAGGGAAAGGGCCAAAAATTGTTTTAGAGAGAAGTCTGCAGTGCAGAGTTAGTAAATGGGGAAAAAAATAGCAAGACACCAGAAAGAGAAAGAAAGCTGAGAAAGAAGTGGTTAAACTACAGTTGAAAAAGAACAGCAAAGACAGGGTTAGTAGAGGAGCTGAGGAAGTAACAAATGTTATAATTGAGATCAAAGTCAATCTTGCAATGAAGCTGAAAAGAAACCTGG
Organism: Anser brachyrhynchus; assembly: GCF_964034855.1. NCBI lineage: Eukaryota > Metazoa > Chordata > Aves > Anseriformes > Anatidae > Anser > Anser brachyrhynchus. The sequence continues at coordinate 140,818,376 of NC_137695.1, read as the reverse complement.
ATAGTAAAAGGTATGTTAACTAGCAGAAACACTTTTGTTCATGACTGTTCAACTTTTCGGAATGTTATCTACTTGAATGCAATTATTAGTTTTTTCTTTCAAGTACTGAACATCCAGTTTAAAGTCACCAATGGGAAGTGTATTATTAGATAATTCAATGATTAAATTATTTTAATTTATGCTGAACCAAACTTTGCATACCCAAAATGGAAAATAAAAAGGAAACAGATTGTTTGGAAAAGGATATACAAGCTCATGAATTTCAGAATCCACATAACACACTCTGGAAAGGACCACATTATTGTAACACTTTGCCAATGGCAATATTTTCATGACCAAAATATTGAACGTGAGAAAAGAGAATGTATAGCTAATAACTCTCATGGTCAATTCAGCAGATATTTTTTCCAAACCAAATATTATTCATCTCACAGTAGTCTAAGTTATTGGAAATGCATGCAAATTAAATGCCAAAGCAACTATCTCATTACTTACTTTATTACTTCTAATTCAAAACACACACTGCCATTTCAGACATGGAGAACATCTGAGGGACAGTGTCATTCTCTGTACTGAACATCTAGTTGTAGCAAAAGAATGTGAGGAATTTATCTTGAAAAGTAATAATAATTACATTGAACTATGAAGCTACCATCACTAGCAAAACAAGTGCATTCTTACAAAAAAGCATCAGAATTAAAACAAATATATGTAAGTCCTAATCTAAATTCTGCTTGAAGTTTGTGAGTCACAAAACATTGCTCATAATTCAGTAACACTGCAGATATTAAAATAAAAATTCCAGAAAAGTTCATACATCACAAAAAATATGCTGTAGTTTTATCCACATTTTGCAGTCAAGATTAGGATACCACTGAAAAATGCAAAATTAGAATACACAGTATAAATGAACAAAATGAAATGAAAAACAACACTAATATTCATCTGATAATCCCTGTGTTCTACAGTTAAACCATTTTGTTCTATAGCTAGCAGATTATCATTTTCATCCAACAAATGCCAAGACTTCACCAAAACTTTGCTGTAAACACAGATTATAATATATATTTGGAATGCACTTTAAGGCAATTAAATTTGCTTATGGGATGAACACAGTTAAGTGCTATATTTGAGATATAAAATATGAAAGCATAGCAGATGACAGTCTTGACAATGGATGCTATGTGTTCATATGTTTAAAAAAAAAGTAATGGTGCATAAATTGCATAATAAAGTGCAATGAATCAATAATATGAAATTAACAATGAAAACAAAGACCTACTTCTCCTTAATTTTATACAGCCTGTACTAATACAGTGTAGCTGTAATTTCTATAACAGTTAAATAAATAGATCATTATTACCATCATCAAAAACCCAGCAAAAAGATAAAAACTTTTTTTTTCTGAAAATGTTTTCTGTTATCTATATATTTATATATTATCTACAGCCCCAAAGCAAGCACTCCTACTATGTCAAACACTGTTATTAGAAAGTCTCTATCATGACACCCTTATACCCCATTTGTTGATTTTAATACCTGTGAGGATAGCATAGCTTTGAGCCATATACTACATTAAGATAAATTTTAAAAACTTCAGAAGTTTTCAAAATACATTTAGAACCACTTAATTTCCAAATTAGGAATATGCCATGGACTACTTTGGAAGATTTTAGCAAGGAATAGCCAGTATTTGGCTGCATATCAGTCACATGTGGCGATATGTTTTAAAAACTGCATTTTTAAAAGCCCTCATGCAAATTGTTGGAAAAAATATTTACAAACATATTGTCATTTTTTTTTATTTTTTATTTTTTTCATTATGGATAATGTGGATAACTATTCAGCTGATATCTCATTTCTTGAGATACATAGTTTGTAAAATGTGTATAGTAATTGTTGCAAGCATTAATGAATTAGAAGTAGTTCGTGATATAGTAATGCACCAATATCCTTCCATTAGACCTACTAATTTAGATGCAATAGCACTTAATAGGAACCAGTCTTCTCATGATTAAGAAGCCATCCATAAACCTCTCTGGATCCATAAATCTCTCTGGATCATTCATGAAAACTCTCTGGCTCTGGAGCCTGAAATACACTACATTCAATCTTTGTTGATAGAAATGTATTAAAATCTGCAAACAAAATCATGGAATAAAATTCTATTAAATTTAGGTGTCATTTGGTATTTTCATTTGCATCTTTATTGCTTTGTTGTGGAACAAGCATTTATTTGAATACTGTGTATCTTGATGTATGAGTGTGGTATGCATACGGGTATTATACACAAATTTAGAAACAAGTTAGACTCTCTCATTGAATAAACTTCTGAAGGAAAAGAAAACCAGGAATTGTATTGCAAGTTTGAGTAAACCAGGAGAAATATCAACTATTTTATCATGCTTTGATACAGAACTTTTTGCTGTAAGCAATTTCAGTTATTAAAGAGAAGTATTTAGGAACTTAATTTTTAAAAAATGTGCTTGAAACCTTACACAGCAAACATCCCCATCCGAAATTCTAAAAGTAGCATGGGACAACGAGATGTAAGTTAATTTCTTTCTTTCTTTCTTTCTTTCTTTCTTTCTTTCTTTCTTTCTTTCTTTTTTTTTTAATCTTCTTCAAGGCTTTTCTTAATTTCATTTTATTTTGCTCCTTAAAAACAAAGATCTTTCACTGCATTTCTGACCTCAGAACCTTCTGCGGCTTCAAGATCAGGAAAAACCTCATTTGTGGACGCTCCTTATGACATAAGATGTGCAATAGCACAATCAAATGGGCATTATTGTAAAACAGGGAGGAGACTTTAAAATAGAGATGCTCCATCAAGTTTGCATGTTCCATAAACATATGTCATTAGTCTGTATGTGATTAGACTTAAAAAATGACATAATGCATCCAACTCTCTGGGAAGATGTTCCCTACCACCACTCAAACTCTGCAGTGCTGAGGATACTGGTAAAAGAGGAGGACTACATAGCAGAATAGTTAAGTGTGGAAATAATCGTTCAAAGATTTGGAGTGAATGGCTACTTGACTATGTTCAAGTGTGCATAAAATCAGTCTTCCATAATCGTATTTAACACCATTAAACCACATCTTCCAGTTACCCCTCCTGTAGATACAGAACCCATTTCATATTTTCAGTTTTTTTAATGAGGTGATTTCTTACTAGTTAAAAGTGAGTTTTTCATCTTAAAGTGTAAACTCATATACACAACATGACAGTTGCGCCCTGGACAGATGCTGACATTTTTGCTCAAAAACGTTAGCTGAGGACTAACTAAGATGAAGAAAACACAGGAAGACAGAAGCAATACATTCAATTTTGTAACTACAGCATATATGCCAGGCTTAATATATGCTATATAAAATACATGCTAGATAAAGACAGTAAGAATATGGAAATTGTCGTTAATTCCTACCCAGAGATAAGGATTATAGAGAAGAAGGCAGAAAACAGCATATACGAAGAAATCTTAAATATTCTCAGCAGCATGATCTCTCTAAATCAAAAGAAACCATGTAGACTGCATTACTTTTTTATATGTCTCAAGAGATAAACTAAACGAGGAATTCAGAGAGCTTTTATGATTGTTTCTCTGAATAAAGTTCATGTTATAATTTTATAAGGGGAAGAAAGATGAAACAGTAAAATTTCAAAACATTGATGTGCTATAGTTCTGTATTGGATTTCAAGTATCATAAACCCTGAAAAGATAATAAATCTCACTGGTAAGTTAGCAGATTTAGGTAACCAAACATCAATGCTACTTCAGAAAGGATAATTATCAGCATATGATACAAATGCAGCCTCTATTGTCAATAAAGGATAGATGAGCTATCCTAAATCAGGTATCTCCCTATTCTAAATCTATTCTCATCTCAATAATGTCAGTAAGTTTCATCACTTACAGAAATAGGTAGTGCTGAAAATCACATGGTTTCAGGAATGGTTTCCAAAATACAAAAAGACCCAAAAAAAAGATATACACATAAGATATACACATAACGGTATGTATGTGTTGTTAGATATTTTCAGGCCACTTCACTATTTAAGACCCATTGTAAATGACTATTAACCCCTTCATACAATTTGGTTGAGACACCGAAGTGCAACATATGACTATGTCTGCAATTCCCATCCACACAGAGTCCCATTTTTTCTTAATAAAACCTCTCTCTCCTGAATCCAATTCTATGTTACTTTGGTACAGAGTAGGCATATTGACTTTCAAAGTTGTACAGGGAAATATAGAAAGTAAAATTTAAGTAAATACCTTAGAGTACTTATTTTAAATAAATACATCTTTTATACACAACATCTATTAATTAAAATGTGTGGGGACACTCATATTCTTTTGAGAAAACAATTATTCATATGATATATTCAATCTGAATTGCTTCTCACTTGGCACAGGTTAAACAATCCTCATAGATTCAACATGGCATGTAATACGTAGCTTTTTCTGTAAATTTTACCCACTTCACTGCTTTACAGATCCCACAGCATCTTTCTAAGAACCTTTCCTATATTTTCTTCACCAGCCCGACCAGAGCACTCTGAACCTTGCATCAGGGCCCCAGATGACTTATTTTACTTTCCCGCTCCGTTCTTCTGACAACTGTTCTACAGCCTAGTGACTTTTAGACAATCATAAACTAGTCCCTGACTCCACTCTGCTCCTCTCCTTTTCACAAGATGGCAATTTCATACCAGCTTTCTTGTTTAACCATAATTTTTGATTTGTCCATTGCTCATGATGGCCTTTACATGAAGTGCTACTGTGTTCTCACGTCTCTCTGAGTGGCCTGTCTTCAGCAAAAATACTTTGTCTTTTTTGGCCTCATCTTATTCCCCATTTCTAACAGCATTGGTTTTAACGTACATTCTATCATACTTATGATTCCATACTTACTAACTACAAACTTCCGTTAAAATCACCACCACTTTGTTTTGAATTATTTTTTATTACTGTTTTACTGCTTCAGCTGATTCCATGGCAATAGATAAACTATTCAATAACAACGACATTATCTCTGAAAGGCTTTTTCTGTGTATAGTTAAGGAATACTTCCACCTAGGAGAAAGACATAAATGTTCCATTGATAAAACCAGCCATGGTTTCCTTCAAACTGAAAACCAGTCACTGTATATAAAGACTTACCATTTGTAAGCATGCATCACCTTTGTGTCTTCTGATGTGTTTAACTTACCATTGTTACAATTCCTCTACAAACTTAGTATGGTATTAAAGAAGTACTGCCTTCCCCAAATAATTACAGAAGCACCCCACTTCAACTTTTTTCCATCCTGAGATGTAGAAATACATTTAAATTAACCAGTCTCCTTTTTGAATCATATCAAAATATGTCAGCACTTCCTTGTGTTGTGTTATTCGACCATTGCTTTGAAATTAAAAGTGTTGGCAAGGGTTGGATATCTGATGACACTGCAATCTTCTCAAGAGGCAGCGATAATGAAACTACCACAGAATAGTTTCCAGATAATAAATGTCAAATCTACTAGCTTGAAGTACAAAAAACAAGGTAAAACCAGTAATATTTCCTTTGCTATCTCACATAGGTTGTTCCTGCATCACCTGTATCATCTCTGGATGGAAACGCAGTTTGCTAGACTGTGTTCACCTCCCAAACTTTGGATAGTGAAACTGATTGTTCACTTGTACAACAGTTGACAGGCAACAGAAATGAATATCACTGCCCTGGTGCCCTAAACAATGTGCTTTCTCCCTTAAATAACCTTATTGGGTTCAGAAGAGATGAGTGATGATACCAGGTGAAAATAACTAATTTTTTAAGGAAAATCTTATTCAACTGTATTTCTGTGAATAAGGGACATTCACTACCACCACAGCCTACTACATTTCCAAGTTGTTCTCGGAAGGCAGTATGTATAAAAATGCAAAAGCATATGAAAATATTTATGCTTTTTTTTCTTTTTCTTCTACTGACCAAGAAAATGTGAGTAGACCTCTATTCTCTTTAGTTTGTCATCTATTACAGCTCAGAGACAGAGGCGTTGTGAAATTGGAAACGTTTAATATATTAGATAGGAGCAAATAAGTATTCTGTGTGCTCTTTGATCCATTGGTGTCCTGAGAATGCAGTGCTCCCTCACAGGATGCTGCCACCAGCTAAAGGAAGGGCACACACATTCAAGCCCTGGCTTGAATTTCCATATTATGCTTGGCTATGGTTCTGCAATTTTGCTCTTCCATTCCTTTGCATAAATGTAATTGCCTCTTTGAAATATACGGAACAATAGTTTTGGCAATTGCCTCAGAACTTAGAGATTTAAGGCACTGTTGAGAAAACATATTGGTTTCTGATATTCAGAATTTTATCAGCATCTTCTATGGTAGAGCCTGAAACAAAAGAACCATTTTGCTTCTTGAATTACCTTAAACTGTACTCCAGCAAATTTGCTAATCTCGTTTGTAGTCACATATATTATTTTAATGCTTCCCATGATAGAGCATTACTATTATTTCTTTTGTTACTTTGAATTATTTTTATTATCTATTTATGTTTTTATCTACAATTTGTTCACAGTCCAAGTAATTTGCTCAATGTATTCATGTAATCAATACCTCACTTTTTCACAGCTTTTCTTAGATGTAATTCTGCCTGGCTGTTTCCACATGACCAGTTATGTTAAATTCTTAAGAGACGAACAAAAGCTAAAAAACAGGAAAAGTTTCTGCTATAGCAGAAAATTCTCTGTATGAAAAGACAACTAAATGAGGGCAACAGCAATATTAGGTACCCATATTCCTCCTTGCTGCTCTTTGTAGACTACCAACGGCAGCCAGGGACTAAGTCGTGGTAGTATTTCCTTGCTATGTGCTGTGCAAACAGAACATTTACAGCATTCTCAGATGAAAGAAAGAACAATCCTGTGCAGAGGGTAAATCCCATATTGGAAAGCTTCAAGCAATTCGAAGCTTCCTTAGTCAGGCCATATCACTGGTTACAGATCCAATATATCTCAACATCCAGGTGTGAGTACAGTGGAACTGTATGGGACTTGAAGATAGTATGGGTTTGTAATGATATAGGGATGTCTATAGGGGCCAGCAGTGTGCCACACATAGCAGATAACTCCCATCCTGAAAGCTGCAGGGGTATGTTATGCTGGTACTCCACCATTTCTCCTGCCTCTTCAGTACAGAGAATCAGTTTGGAAAAGCACCGAGAAGCACCACACATCATTGTCCCAAGTGTACATACCATGAAAGACAATCCTGAAAACAAAAATCAAAGCAGAATTCATGCTCTTATCAGGCATCAGCCTTTACATAAAGACCTAAAGCTGTGAAGTGCAGTACAAAATTTTTACTGAAGTCTTTATCTATTCTGGGGTTTGGCAATTGTGACTGTGGCTTTCCAAACCAATTTTGTGTATTCGCAGCAGTACTTGAGATCAGTGATACTGTTCCAGAGGAAAAAATAGATAAAAAAGAAAATCAGATAAATATTGTTCTGATGCTTTCAAAAGTAACTGCTTTTTAATGCCCACATTTGTTTCCGTTTTCTATTCTGCCAACCGTTTTCTTGTCTTAGAATTACAAGATTTTACTCACATTCCAAAATCTAGAATGCCCTAAAAGCAGGCATCTAACAAAGTATGGCTCCTGTTTCTAAGAATGTGGAAGGTGGCTCCAAACAAGTTATTGCTAATAACTCTGAATGTGCCATCTGCCTAGACAATAGAGTACTACATTTTTAAGCCCACCTCAGCTGGGAGATGGAGATAATGCTCTTACCTAACTATGGTGTACAGGAAAAGTCTGGGCAGAGAGATTATTCTGCAAAAATTTCCCTGGAAAGGCAACAGTGAAGATATGCAGATGTTGTATCCTGAATTTCTCATTCAATAGCTAAGACATTCAGCTGCAAAAGAAGATACACTTACATTGCAAGACTGGCTCTTACAAGCAATACTTGTTTTATCTCGTAACTTTCTCTGATGAATTAAAAAGTCAGGGAACATGGAATTCAAATGAAGGTCTGTCCTTTTACAGCTATATTCCCCAGCTCCTAGTTTAGAGAGTGAATCTGGATTTTGCTGCTCCTCTTCAGTCCTGATTTTTGCACTTGACGCTGCATAGTTCAGATTCAAAAAGAAACTTGGAGGTGTTCAGCAAGTAAGCCTAAAACTGAGATTACAGCACTTACTTAGGAGGTGGCACAAATGTCCGATCACGTAAACTTTAACTTACATGATTGGGAAAAGTGTTGTTATTAGAATGAGACAATTATTACGGCCAGAGAGAGATCTGCAGCCAAGAACTATACCTTTGTACTCTTGGAACTGAAAAACTCCCATTCATTCGAGAGACATGGATCAACATTTAAATACAGGCTGAAACCTGCAATCTAAAGCTTTAGAGTCTAGTCTGGTCTAGTTTTATTCTATCCTATTCTTACTCTACTCTACTCCACTCTTCTCTACTCTTTACAATGTGTTCATCACCATAACATCACAGTGCATTTTTACAAGTGATTAAAATAACGTGATTAGCACCTCTTGCTGTCGGATTCAGAGGAGAGAACAATACTATTATTACCATCAGCATCATCGTTACTATTATTAGGCTTGCTTCTTATTGTTATGCAATTGTAGTAATGAAGACAGAGCTGAATAATTGCACTTAATGTTTGGGGTGGAAGAAACTTTTTGATAGTTCTTAGTTCCAGAAGAAATCCGCTCATGCACAGGACAGATTTGCAAACTCCAGCCATATGGAGATATAAAATGCAGCTCATGCTAAAAAAAAGGTCAGAACGTTATTTCTGCCATGTGACGGTACAAGGTTTCAGATTCAAGTCTTTGAAGATGACTTTCTCACCTTGCATGCAGTAGATACCTTTGTTCAGTCAACTAAACAAGAACCAACATGACTTATACCTGGATTCCTGAAGCTTGCACACAAGGATAAATTATAACAAAATTCAAAGTTAAAGAGCAAGCTAAGTCTAATAATATGCCAGAATATTTCTTTTCTAATGTATGTGCATTCTAACACAATTGTTTACAAAAGCAGATCTATTTTTGCTATTCTAAAACAGAACTATGTACAACACTATTCTAAATAGTCTCTACATACTAAAAATTCCACACCAAAAAAAAAAAAAAGTACATCAAGCACACGCATTACAAAAGCATGAAATGTGTTTTTATAGTCTCATGCTTTCATGTGGTTTTCCAAACCCTGACAAACCTGGCTCAGAATGGTGTTTCTTTTTCGGCAATAGTTTGTCATCAGTTATTGTACCATTCACCTTTTTCTGCTGGTCCTCCCATGTAACTTCTAGCATAAATCAAAAAAAAATCAGAAATATTATATAACTTACATTATATGACACCTAAAATAATTTGGGACAACTTGATCTAAACAAAATACTATCATTAACACAGAGAAATTTAGATTATTTCTTTAATTTAGAGGCCTATGATGAAGAGGTTTAGTCAACAACTTAAACAAGGAAAAGGACATACTATACGTAAGTTAATATCTATGTAATATATCAAATATTTGTCTCTCATATATAACAATTGTGAAAAAAAATATGGAGATTATTTACACAATAACTCCTCCTCTTTTAGAAAGCTAGAACAGTATATTTTATAGCTTCTTACAACATTTATATATTTCTCTGAATTTAAAAAGGCATTATGCAAAAATATTTTAGTAGAAAAGACTTCACAAATTCACACAAAATCAAACAAACAAAGTAAAACCAAACCTGCAATCATGCATGTTGTTTTTAAACTGGAAAAGTATTTTTAACAATAAATTGAGCTTAAAATATTTAAGCCAAAAGTTGGTCAGATTCACTTTTAAAATCTGGTATTTGATTTAAATTCAGTCTGTAGTTTAGGCATATTAAGACACTCCTCCTAATTATGATTCCTGTACCCTGAAACCAGCATTTCTGACCTATCTACGCACGAAAAGAGCTATGAATATAAGCATGTTCACTTTCCTCCAGATAGGGACTCCATTTCCTAGGATTGCAAGACTTTAGACTTTTTGACAATGACAGATATTTTTGGTCTACAGTTAAATTCTCCACCTTCTGAAAATTAAACGGGGTGCTTACCATAACACTGTAGGCTTTTAACCTTTTGATAGCTCATGTCAAAACCAAATCTAGCCCAATCAATTAGATAGATTAAATACCATAAGCTCCATTTTTGCTTTGGGCTGTTGTGAAACTGCTTATTTTGCTGATCCCCCCAAATGCAAAGTTCCTTACAGACATAAAGCATGGGTATAACCACTTATGTGATCACAGAAATAGCCAGTGATGGAGAATATGCTAGATATGGAGTACATACAAAAAAAAAAAAAAAAAAAAGACATAAAATTATATTAGCCCATGACATTTCTTTTTCTTCATTGTTTGAACGGGGTGGATATCTGGAATTCAAAATGTAAACCTTTAAAAATGTTATCTGCAGTTATCCTGTAGCCATCTTATCTATGGCTGTTGTTCTACAACAGGCTGCTGTCCTATGAAAGGTGGCTTTCACTTTTGAAAATGATGGAGTTGTAGGCTTCAAGTAATAATACATCAATAAAATTTTCAACATAATGATTTTAGGACACCACAGATATGCATGTTGAAACATAAACTGATACCTTTGAAGTACTGTGTGCAGCACTAAACTTCAGAAGGAACACTGTGTTTTGAAACCGTGGAAATAAAAGCTTATGTTTCTTCTTAACAAAATTTTGATTTTATGATAAATATCAAATAAAATTATAACTCTTTGAATAAATATTTTGCCATGTGATAGCCTTAAAAGAGCAAAACCCATTATATAAAGCAATACAGGCTACTTTTTTATGCTTATACTAAAAGTGATAGTATCACCATGTAAATACTTTCAGAAAAAGTTTCAAGGATCATTCTTCTATAGTTTTAGTTATTCTTATAACATTAAACTCAAATGTCTGTTTCATTTTATCAGCACGTAAGTGCAACTCTTAGATTGAGTATATGGAGACCGGAAGTATTCAAGTTCAGATCAGATGAAAAGCTTCATTAACTTCTGGAACAATGCAAGAGTTTGGCTAATATTGGTTACTATTTTAACCAAGAAATAAAAATAGACATATCCATTATATTTACTCCAACATTTCACCTTATATTCACCATTTTCTAATCCTATTTCCACGTTCCTGTGTCTATCAAGGTAAGAAATACTTGTTAAAGGAGAGCTTTCTTTATGGGATTAGTAAGAGATGATGAATAGGCAAAACGCTAAGTGCCATTGCTGTCCATATCCCCTTTGGTTAGATAAATATGCATTATGGTCTCTAAAATCTCTCACTCTCTCTTTTTCTTTTTTTTTTTTTTTTTTTCCCGCAAGGCAAAGGGCCACCTTCTATTCCCTTGTTTTAATCAAAGCTTCCTTGGCCAACTTATAAATATTTTGAACTACATCTTCCCATTTTCTAATTTATCATTCACTTCTCACCACTCTCACTTCAAAATGAACTTCAATCTGTCTTCTGTTGTGAGAATCAGTTTTGACTAATGAAAGACATAAAATCATTGACCTCATAGGTGATATAAAAGATGAGATTACTGAGTCCAAAAATTATAGTTATTGAAGCACTGTTGCGGCTAGAAGGATTGCTTCTAATCAGGTGCACTGATTCAGATTTCTTCCCACCAATGTAAAAAATGAAATTGTTAAATGTGGTTGTTTCATTAGATGCCATTGTTGCATCTACCCCTGGGGAACTGGCACCACAGCGAGCCGTGCAGCCAGGCTCTCCCCAGCGCACATCAGGATGCCACCTGGCCGTGTGCCCTTCATTTCTGAGAATGACACTCACTCATGCTGCCTGGGACAGGTTGGTGCACTCCAGTATACCTACTGTTAAGAACAAACTCAGCATTTATGACATTTTTGTTTAGACTATTCAATGTTAAAAATAAGGAAATAACATAGAATTGTTGCGTATCTCCAGCTTTTCTGATTTTCTAAATATGTGCTCTGAGCTCCAGCTATGTCGCAGCTGAAGTAGAATGATGCTGCAAACTGCAGAGCAACAAGATGATGCAGCAGAATACCAAGATGCTAATGACAGAGGGTTTTCTTATGCAAATACTACCCCCTCCCTTCTTTTCTCTGCACTACAGACAATAACATTCCTTTTCTCAGTTACCGTTTGCTTGAAACTTTCTCTCTAATTTCTTTTTTTTATTAAATCTACTCAGCGTTTTTATTCTTTTCAGCTCCAAAAATTTCTGTGAAGCAATTTTTATCAGTACGTTTCTAGTTTTAGACTTTTAATTAGCTTATCATAAAGTCTTCACTTTTTCACTAGGACATACTTAATTTAGTCTTCTTTTCCTGCAAATGTAAAATTCTCAGAACTTCTTTCTATTTTTAATGCTATAAATTGAACGCTCAGAAAGGAATTATATTCTTAATAATGTATGGTGACAACTACTTCAAAAATGAGTCAAAAGTGGATTTTGCTACTGCTTATTAAACACGAAGCAGCACAGTAAAAAGCCATTAGAACTGTGGAATAAATTGTCAAAAGCTAAGAAACTACATTTTGAACCAGATTCTCATGATTTTTAACTCATGCATTAAGAATACAAGGAGAAGAGGAATTAATTAGACTTATTTTAGAAAAGGCTAAATTCATGTTATGCAAGTTTTAATTTACAAAGCAAAGTCCCTAAGAAAATAAAAGGAGCTATAATAAAAGATAATAAAAAGAGCTATAATAAAAGAGAGTCCACCAAGAGGGAAAAAAATCCAGCTTTGTCAAACCTCTACCAGAGGAAAGCAAATGGCTTTGAGTCATGATACGTGAATTGTGCCAGATGTACTACATTTTATAAGGAATGAATCCAATCCCACCTAACACCACTGGCATCCTGTTAATGGCATCAAGGCCAGCTCCATGTGACACAAAGTCAGCAATGAAGGAAGTCTGCTGCTGCTCCTACGTCAGAGGAACTTTCAGGTACCTCTGTAAAATAGGGCTGAGGTTCCCCTACCCTGCTGTAACAGGAACTAGACTCTGGTCCAATATCTAAAGACAAATACCATCACTCACAGCCTGTTTCTATCAAATTTTGAACAAGACCTGCCTCTCCAGGCAGCGCCATCGTACCAATACTTTACACCACACCTGAGGACACCACTTCTTAGCCTCTCCTGTTTACACCGTAACAGGTCATCTAAAGTTTTTCTCCATATGGAAAAAAATATTTTCCGCATGGAAGAATATTTTAAATAGCGATTCTTCACGTCAGAGCTCAAGGCATTCGCCAGAGATGCACTGATTTGTGTCCTGCAGAGAGTGAAATGAGTTTGGGTCTTGAATCTTAGAGCACTCTCCTAAATGCTGGTGGAATGTGGACAGTAGAGGCAGAGGCAGCACCTCTCCCTTCTGAGTTTTATGAGTCAGATGCATCACACACATGCTCAACTTCACATGAAACTCGTTTGCAAACTGAGCCAAATCAGCAACTGAATGCTGGGATATGCTAACAGCATTTTAAAATAAATAAAGTGTTGTTCTTAAACAGCTATTTAAGCATCACTTATATTGTGGGTTTAACTAATGCAGCACTGCAATAAAAATGCTGACATATCTTAATTATTTATTGTTTTCATCTCATGTTCATTACTGAACTATACATCTTGGAGAAAAAAAAAAATAATAAAAAAGTGGGCTTCATTCCCTGGGGCTGCAGTGGGAATACATTCAAATAACTTTAATGGAAGTCATTAGGTAGGTAATAAAAAATATTGCCATGTAACTACATTTTATATTATCATTACTAGTGTAACAAAAATTATAGTGCACTGTAGGTTATTCCTTTACTCCAGAAATATTTTCTTCAAATTGACTTCAAGGCTACATTAATTATTTGTAGTTGTAAATCAATTAACAGTTCAAGTCATCCAGTAGCAGTCTCATCTCATCATATTCCCTAGCAGAAAACATCATCAATTCCAATCTAAACTTATTTTTTAACTGTCTTAGTAGTGGGTCCTTCTACATGGGGAATAGAATAAGTATCTTCTATTGCTTAGTCTAGAGCAGAATGTTAGATACAGTCAAGCAACATCAGAGAGAGAACTAGGGAGTAGAGTCACAGCCTACCTTTAGCTAAAAATCAAAGTATCACTTAGTGCTTTACTAAATATAACAGATTGCCAAACATGAATAAACATCAGAAAAAATTAAAGGAACTGTACCAGAAGAATAAAATAGTCAGTTAATGGTACATTAAATATAAATATACCAATATTTAACAAGGTATATTTAATTATCATAAAGCAAAGACGTTATTTTTAAGCCACTATCAAGGCTTTTTTCCAGGATTGTCGGGGGGGGGCGGGGGGGGGGGAGGATTTGTTTGTTTTCTATCTTCATATATGTTTTTAAAATACAGCAGTTTTGCTCCCTCTTCTGGTTATATGCCAGAAACACATTAGAAATGAATACGATGCAGCTGGCTTGTTGGCCTATTCAGAACAGGCTTATTTTGAATATCTCTGAAGAGCAGCTCTACTGAATCACCTGTTTGGATAAGCACTGCAGGGTTACATTGACAGGACCGCTTCAAGGCAGGAGAAGGGTTGCAGAGAGCTTATGAGGGAGATGGAGATACCACACAATGATACCATTGATGTTTCTGTAAGACCCTGAGGCACAAAACATTGGAGACTGGGAATCCAGCATCCTGGATAAGCTCTGCTGCTTTGCTATGTATTTGTTCTGCTCAGGTTCCTTTCCCCAGCATCCACACCTAGCCTGCTAGGACCAAACACTAGGCTAGGTGGATTTCTGGTCAGACCTGGTATGGTCCTCACGTTGTTATGAAAGGTAAGCAGAAAGAAAAGTCAAAATATCTCCAGAGTCTGATGATTAATTAGTTTAAATAAGGCACATTACAAGTAATGACCAACATAAACATGGAGCAAAATGCAAGCTTTTGCTCAGCACCTCTCTTCTGTAGTGTCTACTCAAGTTCGCATTCCCCTGGGTATCAGCAAGTGCTCCATGCACACAAGGAAATGTGAACAGACTACAAATCCACCCAGCAAAGTGCAGGATGTAAGGTTTAATTTGGTTTATGGTTTTGGTTTTATTTTTCAGGCTATTCTGCACGTATATTCCATGTATGTAAGCTCCTGAAACATGTAACGTAGAAGAGGAATTCATGAATAGAAATTCTTCATACAAATTCTGAAATGTAACAATGATTCAAACAAAATATTTCTTGATAGCTGGAATTAAATCATGTTTGCATCTCTGTCATAAACGTGTGACTATAGCATATATGACCAATCATTTTCTTCAGTGATCTTTTTCTAATAGTTTGATATAAACAACATGTTATTCCACTCTATTGGATATTTAAGCCCCTGGTTTGGATACTATTTCTTATGCTTTCTGGGCTATTATGATTTTAATGTGCTTCTTGGCAGGGCACAAGTGCACATGAGGAGCTGAGAAGTGTAGCTGCCTTCTTGTGATAAGGGGGAGCTGCCTGAGAAGCCTGAGCTAGCTTTAGAGTCCTTCACCAAAAAGCTGGAAAAGCTGGAAGAAGCCTTAGCTTCCTCTGCCTTTATTCAGGAGATTTTTCAAGTTGAGGTTCTTGCATTTGGTCTCAGCCATGCTGGTTGCCTTTGGCCCTCCCTTATCATCAGAGACCCAGCAGGGACCAGGACTCTCAGCTGGTCCTGGCTATGGTCCTGGGCCCCGTCCTGCTTTCCTTGCACTGGGGGCTGTGGGACAGGGTGAGGGGATGACCTGCCTTGTGTCACCCCTGGTGCCCCACTCCTGGCTCTGGCTGAGCTGCCGGCGTCTTATGGGTGCTTTACTTCTGTTTTGTGTTCTTGTAGGGATTTTATTCCACCCTTTTTCCCAAAGCAAGTATCGCAGTTATGTGCCTTCCTACAACTAGAGCAGCCTCAATAGTTCAATACCTTACTTAAACCTTACTTTGCTTGAACTAGAATTTAATTAAAATCTAGTATTACTCTCCCTAAGTTCTCATAACACACACAGATTTGTTAGGTATACTCACAGCACACATTAAACATAATCAGTATCATTCTTCATACAAAATTCAGAAGCTGCCTTGGTCTCTTAGCAAAGCCTGGATTCCATGGGCAGGGAAATAGAGAGCACGCAAGAGACTCATGGCTGTCATGTTTAGTAGTTCAGGCAAGGTGTAAGCCCCATTTCCAGGAATCCCACATGGTCCTAGATGGAAGAAGATGCTCAGGTCTGCCAGCAGGATGAGAGTCCCTTTGGCGTGACAGCAACATGCTTAGTTTTCAAAAAACACATGTATACACTAGTTCTGCAAGTTAATCTGGGATCACTTCTTTGACTGGGGTTCCCTTATTCTGCCTGGTTTGCACTATAGTCACCTAAATTCTTTAAATTGTGCCTAAACCACGCAGAAAGTCTGGAATTCGATTTTGTGAAATCTCAGTTCTAGCTCTTGGGCATCTGGACTGCTCACAGCATGGTGGGGCTCCCACGCACTTGGAAACTGGAGTGCATGGAAAGGGCACAACTTGGTGACTTGGGTCTTGTCTTGGTATAGACTCAACAAACAAATAGGCTCCAGACACTTCTGAACTTGGGAGATAAAAACTTAGAAGCATTCCTGATTCCCATAATATAGACAAAATTGTTGTGTAAATATGAAAAATATTCTAAAGAATGAGGGAACTGATAATCCAAAAGGCTTCAAATTCTGCTTCAGTAACTACAGCATCTTTAATGCACCTGAAATTAAGGCAGTAGAAATCAAGCAGAAATACCAGGAGCTTTCTCTTGCAAACACAAATGATCAAAAGGTGTTGTACAAAACACATGAAAAAAAAAATAATACAAAAGACCTGAGGGAGAATTTAAGAGAGAGTATTTTTTTGTAATAAATATTTGAAATCAAATATTAGGCACAAATCACTCCTCTGGACTGAAAGAGCTCTGGAGAAGGATGTTCTAAACCACAAAATGTATTAAAGCATCTTTAAAACAGGTTAGTAAGATTCAGTTTTATCATGCAAAGTACCTCTTTCAAGCTTTCTCTATAAAAATTGTTTTGTTGAAGGAGTGGAAGATAAAGCAAGAACAAAATCAGCTTTAGTCCGACTTAGCAACTCATTACTTGTGTGTCAACCCAGACAAGTCAGCAACAAAAGCCTCCAACTTTATCAGAGTTAGAATTTGGATCTTAAAATTATAACTCACAGAACTATCTGGTAATAACAATGAAGTATGTTTATGGCAGCTGACTTCCAGCTTTTGAATTCACTCAGAACTACATTGGCACAGCCTCCAGAGTCTGAGAGATGACCCCCTGCATTGCTCTACGGACTGCACCCGTTCTGCAAAGGCACCTCATACAGTCTGTCTGCACTGGGTGAGAGGAAGAGTAAAATAAGCAGCATATTAAAAATGGTGTTTCCCACAACAGAGTGAACCATCACAGGCAAAACTGAATCCTCTCTCTCCCTGGTACCTATATTCTCCCTGCTACATTATTCTAGCAAAGAGAAAGCTAGGAATAGCCCAAAAGAGTCTAACTGGGACTGCCCTCTGCATGGCCTCCTGATAGAGATGGAATTGTAAGAATGAATATCCAGACTTTAATAAAGCCAAGGCACTGTCTAGACGGTGTTTCATTCACTGGTAGAAGATATTGATGAGATAAAAGTTTAAATGTATTTAGCTTTAGAAGTACCTGGATAAATCATAACACATTCCTTCAAAATTGTCACAGCAATTTAGCAGCATGAACTCAAAACTGCCAAGTAAGCTGTGGTTGTTCTTTGCAACTTTCATGTTCTATTTTTAGGTAATAAATCTGTATCTCCGTGTCAACATTTCAGTGCTTGGTATTAAGCTTATTTCTATAGCATTTGGAATAGAATATCAAACATAATAAGAACTAAACAATAGAGATGATTGCTAATAGTATGAGACTTTCTCTACCAGGAACTAAAATGGTCCAGCTTTCCTCTGATTAGCAAAAATGTGCCAAACTTGTAAAATATATATCCAAAAGAGGTAACAGCATATAGCCCTGGTAATACATGGAAGACAATGCAGACAATTTTGTAGACGTCTGTGAAATGCACTTGGTCTCTTAGGGCAAGGCAGACTGGGAATACCTAAATGAGCAAAAGTACAAAAACTACCCCACCTGTTCTAAATAGATAGCACAATCACATACCTATGTGGTGTAAACTACATACTCAATAACCGTAAAAACAATCTTTCTGGAACTTTTGATTCTAAGAAAGATTTTAAAACCACAGTTGAACATACTTATTCTAAGAGCAAGAAGAGCAACACATTAAAATGGAACATACACGGAGTTACTAATTTTGAACTAGTAGAACTACAGAACACACACACATGCAGCAAAAACTAGGTAAATGAAAACACCCACAATTCACCAACAATGCCATCACAACTTGCCTTTTCTCCCATTAACAGGTGGGTTTTGATGTTTTTCCTCATAATCTTTATAACATTAAAAACAGACAATGATGATTAACAATAGGAACAGATACGATGATGAATAATGTAACTAATATTTTGCAATACACACAAATATTTTGCAAACTATGTTAGCAAAATTCCATGTGTTATGCTTGAATTAACACAAAACACACAGAGTGAACAGTACACACACAAGTGAACAACACACACTTAGAGACAGAATCACCACAAAAGCAAGAAAAATGTACACTGCACTATAATGTAAAAAAGGGAAGGCTTAAAGGCCACTTTTGATGCTTTACTGCAAACTACAATTAAAGAAAAAATCCTGCTTTCTAGCTGCCAACTTTTCAAACTCTAGTATCCAGATTTCTGAACCAGTAACGAGTCCTATCACAGTAATTATTTCTGGCTTTAAGAGGGAAACAGCGATTCATATTTTCTTCCATTAAATACCAATGGAAGCAGAATCCAGGTCATAGGACTCCAAATAAACTGTGATTGAAGCAGTTATATTGTTAAGTAGGGACGGGATTTTAGACATTGGTAACTTTTCCTACCAGCTAGTGCAAGATGAGTATTTTTGCTCAGCTTATTATTTCTTTGGGCCTGCTGGAGCACCTGATTCTCTCCACATAACTGCAGTAATAACTGCACCACATTATCCTTCTCTGGGCTGTGCTCCTTGGTTTTGAGGCTGGTACCACACTTTTTTTTTTTTAACCACAATTTTAGACAGCTAAATTTAGCATTGATCTAACCCCAAATATTTACAACCAGAAAAGCTACTCTGTGCTGCTCTTCCACATCCATCACAGTTGGTGTAATGTCACAGAAAGTTATCAAAAGGGATAACAAATTATTTCTGAGAAAATATTTAGCTTGAAGAGTAAACCAGATGTGATCTATTAACAGTGCATGTAAATGCACATTTAAGTTTTTATGATTCTTCCTTTGAGAAAAAAAATAATCTAAGAGCAGAAAAAAAAAAGATAGATGAAAAAATCTTTAGATCTCTGCAGGGCTGTGTGTTTTCTGAAATTTGAATGTAAAGTTGTATATTTTAATCACATGGTATTTGAGTTCAAAAAATATTTGCATCTATTTGATTTGATCATCAGCTCTTATCATACTAACTTCCTTTGTCTACTGATTGAAGTGTCTTCCAAGCTCGATGAGAGACATTATGCAAAATATTCTAAGTACTTCAATGCAATGCTATTTGTTCAGCATCATCAGTCCACCTACACAAACTAAAGAAGTGTCACAGTACAATAATATTTACTTCCTTGCCTGCCAAAAGTATAAATGAAAAGTAGAGGGTTACACGTCTACGGGGTGTACACCCAGATCTGGCTAAGGCTGTAACCTTATCATAGTGACAGAGTAGAGTACTTTCAAAAAGAGGGAGAAAAAAAAGTTAACTTCTTTTTGCAAGTTGAACTGTTTTATGTATTTACGAACTGGTAAATAAACTATGCTATGGATTTTTAATTTAATATATTTACAAGTTGGCTGGCAAAGCTTCCCTACATGCTCATGGGAAATATTACTAAAGGAGATAGGCACTTGTGGTCAGACAGACCTGCCTCGACCTCTGATTCCTGCACTCCAATAGGCTTGTTTTCTTCATCTCCTGCTGCATTTGTATAAGCAAGGTATGACAAGGGGAAAAAAGCAAGACAAAAACATGCATGCTTTGTTACAAGCTTGTCGAATAAAAGATAAACATCAAACAAAAGACATCCACAACAACATACAAACCCTCAATCTGTGACATACATTATTTTCTGTGAATTGAAGATTGAATGAATCCTTTTGCTATTTTTCATAAATATTTCTGGTTTACTCCAATGAGTTTCTTCTGAAAGTAATGATGGTCATATGCCATCCTTAATAACCTAATTTCTTAATGAATTATTGAAACATCAGAAAGCAGACAATAAATACCAAAGCAGAGAAAGCAGACATATATTGATATATAATTGGTTCACAAGCATCTACTTTGGTTTAGTTTTTCGCTTTGGTTTAGTTTTTCTATCAATAGAAGACAGGCCTACATTCTCAAAGAGCATATTTAAAGCTATGTATAAATCCTAAGCAAGTGGGTACCTTAATATGTGCTGAAGAAACAATGCAAATGTTTCTCCAGCTTGGAAAAAAAAAATCTCGATTTGCCAGATAATAGGATTTTCACTTGGATTTCAAAGTGGTTAGAATTCAGAAAGACAGGTGCTTCTCAATCAGTACAACGGTGAAGGTATATATATATGATTAAAGATATAAACAACACAAACACACTTCTTTACCTCATTAATTAAGAAACAAAATTTTCTTTTGTGACAAAACTCATCTAATACCAGGATAACAATCATAATGACACAGAAAAGTGTTGCAGTGAATAACTGGTGTACTGTAAGGCTGCTTTCATTTAAATGTCAGTTATTAAGCATTTTTTTGATATGATGCAATGTACTGTACTTTTTCAAGGTTTAGATTATGATTACTTATTGATTTTTTGTACTCTTTTTCCAGATTTTTTTTACAGTTCTCTCATTACTTGTATAGGTTTATGTGCAACTACACAGTTCATTGAATTATTTGACTTTAGGTTTAGCAAGCAGTTTTAAAATTATGATTGCATGTTAGTTCTAACTGGTTATTGCTAATAAGGAGAAAGATTTAGGTAATAATCAATGCCAATGCAATGGAAACTAATGTCTACATAGCTTTCTGTTTTGTAATTCTGTGATAAAATTGTGATATTTAAATTCCAACCAAAATTGTATCTGTTCCATACTGTAAAATATTCAGCAGGGACACCATGTCTACAGTCAACCTTTTCTCATTGAGAAAAAAATCACGTATAAAAGGCGTGTCAAAGACTTTTAACGAAATTGGTTCGAGGAGAATTGAACTAAAATGGTTTTGGCTTGTTGGTACCCGAACACATAAATAAACCATGGCTGTCATGAGCACAGCTGTATGACTGTTTGCTCATTTTTCTTTATGCCAATATTAACATCAGACCTAGAAGTTAAGACCTTCAAATGGCATGAAGAGACAGGTTTTTAATTCCTCCCTTTGCCAATACATGAGAATACTATGAACCATTACTTCCTTTGAAAGGTATGAACCTTTCAAGTAAGCCCTGTGTTATGGGTAACATTTCCTCAAGTTTTTCAATGAAACTGTACTAATGCAAATAAAATATTTGAAAAGTCCTCAGAATAATTAGGGGCTGAACTCTACTGCCTCTCAGGAGATTGAACTACGCATCCACAAGTAAAACCCAAAGGTACAAAGGTTTATTTTTGCAAATTCCTAGCAGAAATAAAAAAATGAGGTATTCCTGCATTATCAGAAGGCAGCCATTCCTCTTTGCTGTCAAACATACATAATGCGAGAGTTACCCCGTGCAAGAATGAAAGTGTCTAACACCACACAGTCAGTACCACAGAAATACATGCACAAAAAGATGGGTGGAAATATTTATATCTGTGGTTTTTGAATTCTGCTGATTGACTACAAGTTCCCAGCCAAGCTTAAGTTAGTCCAAGTTCCTATCCAATATGATGCATATGTGATCAATCATGTTCTACAACACAAACTACCAGTATGACATATATTTTTAAAAACCTGTGAAAGCGCAGCTGACAGAATATGATGGAAGTGTGACCAGTGTAGATAGAGGTTCTCTGCAACTTCATTATAATAATCTTTCTCTACATCCTATCAAGCTATGTTAGGGTGCTGAAAAATACAGAATGAAATTCCTTCTTATGTTGCAAAATTATGTCCATTTAGTGGGAAATTATGCTCCGAATGAGACAAAACAGTAAATAGTAGTTGTGTTTTCCTAACCATCAGAGTATCTCAGTAACTCACATTCCATTATGCCTGAATTGTGACAACTGTGACAAGTTGATAGTATAGCTACTTCCATTTAAAGCCTTGAAACTGTATCTGAGTGAGAGGAAAAAAATGGTGTTATGGCTGACAGCTATCCCTGATTAAAGCTAATCAACTACCCTTGTTAATTCCATTTGTAGATAATTTTATTCTGGAATAAGACCACCCATACCTGAAATTAAGAGAGGACAGTTAATCAGTATTAATGTCAGCTTTAATGGTCTCTGAAATAACTTCCTCATAACACCAGATTATTATGAGATCATGTAATTAAAGTCTGTACCACAGAGCATAAATAGAAGGGCAAATTCTGGCTGAGCTCTACTGTCTGCTGATTTTCTCAGCACTTCATTTTTATACTTTAAGGTTTTATTACAGTTGTTTGGCCTGACAATCTTCTAGGTTTTTGGTTGGATGAATGGTGTGTTCTTGTGTGTTTTTTTATTTTTTTTATTTTTTTTATTTTTTGGTAGGGATGAAGAAGGAAAGAGCTATATTTATTCTTAAGAAGTAGAAGGAAAAATCTGTTAGGAAAAAATACTCCCTATTTGGTTAGTAATCAACAGTAAATCAAAAGGGTTAATATTGAATATTTTCAAGACCACTTTATAGTGTTCTATTTTAATTAGCAGCAAGCAGTCCTTGAGTTCACCCTTCTACCAAGATGAGGAAGAACAAAGGAATATAATATAGAAACAAACAAGGGGAAAAAGATCTTGCTAATTCTTAAAGAATTATAAATATTCCAGTATTCATTTATGGTCTATAGTATGGATAACACAGAACCTTTAAGAGGCATATAATGATTTAAATGCTAAAACCAGGTACTATTTAACACTCGTTTTTCTACAAATGTTGATTACAAACAAGACATACGTAGCTCTAGCATAACTTAAAAACATGCATAAGTTCAACTACCAAGAGTCCTCTGGCATCTTGTTAGTGGAAATCTGGTAAAACCTTAAGTGGTACCAGACCAGAACAATTTTCCATTCATCTAACATGAAAATATACTACATGAAGAAGTTAGAAGCAAAAGTAAAATTGCCTAGATGCTCATGGAACGTTCTAGCTAGTTAAGATAATAATGTACATTTCAGAGATACCCAGTCTCTCTTTCAGCAGGTAAATCTGATACTTGAAGCAATGCAGCTGCAGGAAGCTAAGGAACTAGTCAAAATTTCATGACCATGAAAGATTGCAAATGCAACATAGCTAGTCATATCTGGATGTTCTCCTGGTGAGTATGTGGGGGATTGAGAAGGCGGCAGGTAAGTCAGGGCTCTACCGCTAGGAATGGTCGTTCATAGCTACTCAGATAGATTTCATAAAAACAAACTTCTGTGGCTGTTCTGGAGTTTAGAAGTAAGTGGAACAAGAATCTACAACCACATAACACAGTTCACTGAACTAAATCTCAAGCCAATTTCTTTTAATGCTGATCCTAATCGGTAAGGCAGTTACCCACAGTTTTTCTTCCTGTAGATTCCTTCCCTTCCAGTTCTAATCACATAAATGTAAGCAAGGCATATTCCACCTTATACTGAGTGCTACACAAGAACAAAATTGCAAATATCTCCATTCTTCCTACCTGAGTACCAGCACTTGCACTACATTTTAAGAAATGTTATGCAATTGCCACTTTGTAACAGATTATTCAAATTTATACAAATTAAATGTGGATACTGTAGGAGTTACAGAGGTTTTTCTTTTTCTTCTACAAAACTTAAATGCCTTCTAACTCCTGTTTATCTATAACCTATCTTTAATTAATTCCTTTCATCAGTATATTTTTAACTTAATCTAGTCCTTGATTTCAAATTACAGAAATGTTAGCCTTCACAGCGTGTTTCCATGCAATATAAAATCTCTCATTTAAGTCAACTATATGCTTCTATGGGAACAGAAAGGACTACTTCTCCAAGACAATGGCATTTTCCAGTACAGTCATACAAACTTCCATTATTGTGGCAACTCTTTTGATTACCTGCAGGTCTTATAATAAGACATAAAAATCTACTCATATGTCTACAAAGTTTTCAGGTTTACTTAATGATTTATTTGCTAAATAATAGCATAAGTCCACCCATTCAACTATAGTCAGTGTTTTTGATTCTACTAAATTTCAGTTTTTATTACTGGCACTTCAATTGCTGAAAATAACTTTTTGTAAAATGCAATTCTCCGGAGTCAAAAATTACTATTAATCGTAATTATATTCTGCCTTTGCCATAAGTTAGGTAATCTGCTGTTCTTGTAGAGGGTTATTCCTTTTAAAGAAATTGATTACTTCCCTTCAAGAAAAGGATTAGAAAATCCTAAAGAAGAATAGAAAAAGCCTCAAAATAGAATTAGATTGTAATTAGAATATGAGCTCTTAATTCATGATAGAAAATTACATAGAAGACTGTGTGATAGCTGGATAACTATGGATTGTATTTTTAACTCAGTATTTCCCACCTCTATACATGCAAAATTCAATACGAAATTTGTCTAGGTACTGTGGCTTGAGTCTCTGGTGACACTTTGATGAAAACTCCAGTATCTGTGGATTTCACAATTTTCCAAAGCCCAGATTTTCCAAAAAGACCAATTTGGACAGAATTACAGGAAAATACTACTTTATCTTCAAGTAAAAACAGAGTTTCAGCAGTACTTACCAGAGCAAACAATCTAGCAATCCTATAAAAAAATGATTATTTTATTGTATTTACTATTTTTCTCACTATGGAACCTATGATGTAAGTGAGACTGCTACCCTCTCCAATCAAACACAGTAAAAATATGCAGTACTTCACAATTGCTGCCCCAGAGAGCTCACAGTCTACATAGATATGCTAAGCAAAGTGCAAGGAAAAGTGGTAAATCATGAAAGTGTATATAGCAATGACAGCAAACATCAGGTGATTAGATGTGATTATTTCCTCACACACCTGGACTGTATTTCATGTAAGCATTTCACAGCACATAAGACGACGGAGAAACGAATATACTAGGGTGATGATCTGAGAAGACAGAGTTTTCTTGTCATGAAGTTTTGCTTCCAAAATGGAAATAAGCACCATAAACATTTTAAATATTAAATTAAAAAGTCTGATGAAACATACAGTTATACTACATATAGACCCTCAGTGGTATAACAAAGGACTGCAATTGATATCTTATGGCTTGTTAAGCAAATTAAATGGCTTCAATTGTACAAAATACAGAGGGATTTAATTTTATGTGAAAGTGTTATCACTTTTTTGAACGACTATCTTGATTCAATTAATTTTTGCTCCTATATACTTTAAAAAATACCGAGTAATTCAGCTACTGTATAAAACCACATTTGCATTAAAAACCATAGTTCTGATACAATGCATGGTTAACATCCAATATGTCAAACAGCCTCAAATGCTTAAATTTCCTGAAGTACCTGAAGTGCTAATCCTGAAAAGATAGATACATATGTAGGTTAACTGGCTTCAATAGAACTTGAAATACTCTTATTTGCTGCATTGTAAATCCCTGGTATTTAAAAATAAGCATATATCTAGGTACTTTTTAATGATGGTTGTATTTAGATAATATTATTATCTTTTTTCAAGGAGAATCCTGTAAAAATTATGAGCCATGGGTCTGAATATAAAAAAGACTAAATAATTACCACAACATTTCTGGCTATGTCTATGCAATCAAGTAACATCAATTGCAGTTGGGTTTATTTTTCCCTATATAACCTCTTAAAAAGGCTTTCAGGTGAAAAACAAACCCTCCTTTATGTACAGACCTTCAAAAGGTTCTATCTCCTTGTCTCCATTGTCTAGGGAAAGTAATAAAAAAAAAGAAAAAAGGGAACCAAAGCACAGGGGTTAAAAACAACGTAAGATTTATAAAAGATACAATATACATGTTTAGAAGGATTAAAAACAAAAACAAAAAAAAGAGTGTATTTGAATGTATGTCCATTTAGACTGATTTTGCACAGCACATCTAATTATCAGATGTGGAAGGGTGAAAATGCATTTGCTATCAAAAACATGTCTATAGTCCTCTTTTTCTAAACATTTTGGAAGATGTCTCCACTGACCGGTGCTTTTATGAGACATTAAAGATCAGCACAATTACGGCATTAATAAACCATAAATCATGAAATACCTTGCTGGCCTTCCCTATTTTAAAGATTATTACCTCTTTTCTTGCTCTTCCTGTTTCAAAGTGAAGAGGTTTTACATTAGTACTCTGTAACACACTCCATGTGAGTCCACAAGTGATCAACTATGTTCCTAATTCCCAAAAGAGCAAGAGTTTTCTCACTAAACAACATATAAAAGATCATTTCCTGTGCCTGTTGAAGTCAGTGACAAAGCATCTCTTGAGTTCAAAAGGAACAGGATCATGTTAATAGTTAGTTCATCTTGGTTCATATTGTTGACGACTACTGTAATGCTGATGATTTCTGTCAAGAATATTGTAGATGTTAAAATATAATAAAAGGAAATACAATACAAAATACAATACTACTATCAAATCCTAGTTCTGTACGCAGAAACTCAAGAGCTTTCAAATGTAATGATCAAAGAAAAATAAGAAACATATTTGACCTCCATGAGCAATTTTGCAATGTCATTAAGGAGAAAACCATACACTTACTTCTCTCCAACGTCCCTTTTGGTGGGAGCTGTGGTAACTGCCTGCCCCTTCGCCCTACTACTGGAGTACTTGATGGACTTGTCTGAACAGACCCAGTTCGAGGATGTGACCTATGAGACACATATCAAAACAAACCATAGCAATTAAATGACAAATTCATCCTTAAATACCTTGAAGAACTGATAAAAGTGCTAATTAGGTTTTAGATCACTTGGGACCCTTGCAGTCCCACAGTGAAAGTATTAACTCTTTTCATTAAAAAAAAAAAAGACAAAAAAGATTGAAAAGAGAAATATCTCTCTGAAAAGAAAAAAAGACAAAACCAAACCAAACTAAGGCTAAACACCCATAAGCTGCTTGTTTGCACAGTCAAGCCAGAAAATGTATTGTATGTACATTTATGTGCACATGGAAATAATACCCGCATGCACATACAATTACCCACAGACCAAATTCAATAATCTTTCCTCAGTTTGTATTTGGTTAAATTCCCATTGAGTGGCAAAGAGATTACAGGAATTTGAATAAACAAAATAAGTAATAAACTGAGCAAAGACACTGGGATTTGACTCTAAATCTCACTGGGGATTTGATGTTACTATCTCTCACTTTCAGAAAGCAAAAGAACGTATTCTGCAGCTCTAAAATAAGGAGAGGCTTAGTGAATATCTATCTCCTAGACCAAAATGTACTCATCTTTTTATTGAATTATGTTTACCCTCAGAGTAATGTATAGACATCTGCAAAGTGTCAGTCAGTAAAGGTAAAGTACTCAAACAGGAACAATACAGACTATGGCACAGTAAAATGTAGTCAGAAAAAAAATGGTGGTTAAAATGGTAGTTAAAACACAAAGTTAGTACAGTTCATTTGAAGAAACATTTTTGTAAAAAAAATAGTTTCATTTGATGTTATGATGGTTGTTCCATAAGCGATGTCTGATGAACACAAATAATTTCTCATTCTGTAAGAGAAAATTATGATAATTATGAGGTGTTTCATGTAGGAAACTATCCAGGATTCCTGATCAATGAGAAATCACAAACAAATGTAGTTAAATACTGTTAGTAAACAATTTACAATGGCAGCCACACCATTATATCCAGAATAGAATATAAATAGTGTGTTGGCACTGACAGGGTTAGTATCTATAGCTACTAGTGATCAGCTAAGGATGAGAGGCAATACCAATTAGCTACTGGGAAAATAAAATGGTGAGCTGGTGGGGCAGAAGGGGATTAGTCTGATTGATTTGTCTGTTTCACCTCGGTAAGGCAGGTGAAGGAGGGGCAGATCTTCCAGTCATTAATGAAGGCATCGACCTGATGAGGTTTGAGTCAGGACGCTCTGTGGATCGGGAGCGGGAGTTGGTCCGCTCTAGCATAGGACGTTGCTCTGTTGATCTGGATCTTTGATATGGCTGTCTATCTGCTGCTTCACAATTCCTGTAATGTTAGTCAAAAAGCAGCTCAGTTGACTTTTCTATTAATTATAAAATATGCTGCATGATACTGGTTTGGAGAAAATAATTTTGTTATCTACATTTTCTTTGGCAAATTTTCTGAGTTCGCTTCTTGATAACATACAGTTTTTTTTAAACATGTATGCATTGGCTTACTCAAATTCTTGATAAATGGGCTGAAATGTTTCCAATGTCTCAGTAATGACTATCTATGCAATAGTCTGTTTCCTGACAATTTCTGGGTAAAAATATTGTTTTTCTGTTTAATAATACATCAACCTTGGATGCTAGGGAGTTGTTTAGTTGTGCATTTTAATTGAGCATTTCTACTCACATTAATAGATTTTTACAGACTCCATTACCTTCAGAGGTAGCACTCTTTAACAGTAGTTTGTAGGAAAGTCCACAGCAAATTTGGTCACATTCCAGACGTTGTAATTAATATGTAGCACTGTTAACTGCATTACTAGACTGAGGACATTTGTTAAAATATTGGCTAGGCCATAGCGATGGATTTATACGCAGTACTTGGAATACAGTCAGATGAGGATCTACAACACCATTAGTACTTGCAGAGGTTCCTCCAACTACAGAAATTTGGGGTTATAATTAAAAATAAGTAAAAAATATATTAAAAAAAATCTAACCTTCTGCCTAAAGAACAGTGTCAAAACAGCAATGAAAAAGGTCAGCAACAGATGCAACAGGAAGAAGACTGAACAAAAAAAAGGAATTTCTGGATCAACCGTTCTGATCTCCTACTATCACAGGCAATTAACCAGTTGTTACTTTCAGAAATTAATCAAGCCTAACCTTTCTTCACAATGTAATTTTTCTATTTGCAAGGAGTAATAATGGCTAGCAATATGCTAAAATATGTAAAATCAAGATAATTTTAAAAGTAAAATCCATATCCTGATGAAGCTGCTTATTAACTTCATACTTCTTCCAGTTCTGCGAGAGTAACTGAACAGCAACAGAGTACACATGGTGAACCTACACCTGTTAGGTCTTTTTTTTCAGCTCAGTCATCCATCTTACAATGAAGTCTGTTAATACAAAGAGTGACTGCATGGTGATTACATGTAACAAGAAGCCAAACTTTAATTAGTATCAAAAATGGGAGAGACACACCGCAGCCCCATTACGTATGAAGAGTCTTATGTCATTAACAGTATTTTATTTCTAAGACTATATTGAGGCAGAATATAGTTTTCTCCAGGGTGGCTAACTTTGCTGAATGGGTCAGCGTTCATTAAAACAAATGTCTCCTTGTGCCTTCCACGAGGTAACAACTGGATTCCTTGAGAGCAACGAGGAACGGCCACAGACAGGTTCAGAATAATACCATTCACCAAGAACCTACATCTAGAAGCTCCTAACAAGCACACACACCACACTGAGAAACATAATGGCAACTGTAAGCTCAGGCACTAAAAGGTCAGAGAAAAAGTATAATGAGCCTGGCACAAAACCACAAAAAAATTACCTCACTTCTTCTTCTATCAGTTCTGATTCTGAATGGGACGCTTCATCAGCAAAAACATCCACTGTCTCGCTTCTTTTACGTTGTGGGCAAACAAAGAAACACAACCTTAGCTTTGATATGAACGTTGCTTAGTTTAAGGTAACTGTTTAATACAGTTTTCAGTACTACAGAAGGTGAGAAAGCTGTCACCCATCTGCATGGTGGTTAAAAAAAAATAACTTTTTGACTATGGGAATAAATTCTAAGAAAAACAATTCCTGAATTCAGCATAATTACAGAAGACAGCATGACCAAGGTCCAGACAGCCCACCCCTACTTTATGTACCCACATGTTAGAAAATCAGTGAGCTGACAGAGACTTTTTTTCTCCTTTTGGGCTCCCACCAAAAGTAGGTTTCATTCCATTTTCTATTTCTCTCCCTGTCCCAACAGCAGGTAGGACACACAGGAACAGGTGAGTAGCAACCACGACTCATGCAAACACTTCATGAGAAATTAAGCCTCTTTCATTTGTTACTCCTAAGGCTTCATTCTCTTTATCTGTTAATAAGAAATAGTTTTTAGGATGCTAGGAATCTGACTCATTGCCTCTTTTAGAAGGCACGAAGACATTTTGACCATTAGAGCCAATACTAATGACTTAGTGGGGTTGTTTGTATTCCGGAGAACATCATGGGGCCACTATATCTAACCTCTGTGCTCACAGGCAAAGGCCTCAGAAATTTCATATTCGATAGTTACTGTAAGTAGCCCATTTGCTGCAATCTGCAGCTGGCATTTACTTCAGGTAGAAAAACAACTAGGAGTTTCCAGAAGGGAAAGAGAGCACAGATTTTGGCAGCGAACCTTTTCCTTTTAGATCAAGCTTTGGCACCACTGCTGTTTTTGTAGATCAAAGGATTTGAAGACTATGCTTAATCTTGAGGTTCAGCTGAGGTGTTACCTTCACATTGTAGGTTTACAAGATGCAAACCTCTCCATACCCACAGTAGCAAATGGAGAGCTATATAAGCGTGACAACCTTCCACTTGAGAACATCACTGTGTGGTTTTTTGATCATACACATACAGAGAACAATTCAACAGACACATTACGGTCTAGAGTGAAACAGGCATATTCTTTGTCCTAACATTTTTTCTTATCCTTTTCACAGTAGAAATGTGCTTTAAGATCCAGGTCTTCAGAGAAGAACTGTCCCTTTTACAGAAAAAATACCACTCCAATAACCAGCTTGGACAGTTATTGCTCCTCACCTACTACAATATACAACCACGCATTAACACTGCAGTTAAGCCATAGGCATGGAGAGGGAGTTTTTAAGACATCTCAGTGAATGAAAAACAGATGTTCGTGACTTTTCAGGTAACATTCTTGAGTGCTTATGGTCCCAAGTTATCTAGATGAAACTTTCCTCTAGTCTGACTAGAGGACATAAAATGGCCAACTCTAGTCATAAAATATGAATTACTGATTTTTAAAGAGGGAAACATAATAGTTAAGGTATTCAACAACTATATAATATTTTAATGTATGTGACAGCTTTTTATCTTTGCCAACAGGCTTGTCATTATAAAAAACAAAATTCATTAAATGTCAAATAGCGACCTCTTCCTCTTAGTATTGTTTAACATAACATCCTTCTTTCTACCTTTGCTAAGGAAATCATACATGGTAGGAGGCCTACTCCTCTGTCAAAATCTACAAGACTTATGGGCATAACTCTCACAAAAACGGAAGAGCAGAGCAGTGTCTACTTTTTAACCAAGCACATCTATCACTCTGAAACCGTTTGAGCTCTCTGTAAGCCACCATGCAGAAAAGCTCTGTGAGTATTTAAATTTAAATTTTATATTCCAAACCCATCCAAACTAGAATTAGAATTCCATCATACCCAAGTAGCACCGTAAATTCTTGTAACTAAAATATCTAACCAAAGATGCTACAACATTTAATACTAACTATTAACTACTGATTAATCCGCATTGTTTTACACTCATATTCTGGAAACTGCAAAATATAATTATTTTCCCAATGCAGAAAGTAACCACTTCTGATTTTTAATTTTTCAGATTTGTTACTTTTATTAACAAATAAAAAAGAGAATTTTCAACAAATGAATGCATTCACTGATCTAGACTCATGTAGCCTTACAAAAGATTAGTATTTTTCCATAGTAAGCAATCATAAGAGCTTACAACACAAATACTTTCTTTTTTTCCCCAAAATAACTGAAAGCTTATCTGAAATCCCATGTATAACACCTTTTTACTGTGTTCAAGACTAAAAAAGTAGGCTATGAGATCATGCCAATCAAAATTTTACAAGTACTAGGTTGTTCTTGTAACAAAAAGCTGAAGAAATAAAAATAGAACTGTTGTAAAATTACAATACACTATAATTCAGCTCCTAGCACATCTTTTTTTCATCTAGAAACACTGAGCACAGAACAAGAAAAATACAGTAATACATTTACTAATGATCATAATTTCAAACTCCAGCTAATATATAATGGTAATACCTGTCAGTGTCTGTGGATGGTTGCTGGATTTCAATCCTTGGACATGTTATTCTTCTACTAGCTATAGGGACTTTGCTGTTTAGTCACAGACACAAGATCCTCTGTTAGCATAACATAAATAAGCATGTCTACAAACAACTGAGATTTCTAGTACCAAGCAAATTTAAATTTGAGTCACAAGTACTGTAATGGAAAACGGGAAGGAGCAGTACACTGCCAAAATACTGAGATAAATTGGTGACTGGTTAGCCTCACCAAATCAATCATCCATACCTACAAAGGAACTTAATATAAAATTATGTGTGCTATAGTTTTTAGAAGTCAGAAATGTAATGCTTTTAAATACTCTCACAAAATAAACAAAAGCAGAAGGTGAAGCAAGCTGCAGTAACATTCAAACATATTTCTATATACATACACACACACACACACGCAGACACATTCACGCACACCACACTGGTTTATATAACTACAGGTATATTTACATGACAGTCACAGGAATGACTACACTGTAGCACGCCATTATCTGAGCTACTTTTCTAATAGCTAATGCAGCTAAGCAGACAGAGCAGAGCACTCGGCTGTGATCCCAGGCATACTGTGCTCTACACTGCTACATGCAGGCAGCTACAGAAACTCAGTTGCTTACAGCTTGCTTAGGTATATGTATATGGCACTGCAGTCATTTTTGTGATTCTGTTGTAGACATATTTAATCATACTAACATGTGATAGCATGATACAATTGCTAAAATGCTCAAAGAAAGCACATACAGCTACATCGATAGAGATTTACTCTCTGTGATGCATCTTCTCATCAACAGATTTTAAGGTAGTTTACTGACAAATAGCAAAGGCCTTTCTGTAGAGAGTTAGCCACATAGTTTTGAAGAGGTCCCTTCCAACCCAAATTACTTTATGATTCTGTGGATGCAGCCAGAGGGTTATGCTACCTATTACAATCAAATATCAATAAAACCAGTTGTCACAGGTGCTATTTGTAACTGCATTAAAATGTCAGAAAATACTGCAAATGAGCTAATAACAGTAGTTTAACTTAACTGGTTAACTTTCAGTAGTTTAAGAATCAGTTTCCAGTATTTTACTCAAAGGTAATTTCTCAAAAACTGAACCTTCAAGGTTAGCATTTCCTTACACTGAGGTGGACCAAAGAATGCAAGCAACATTTATGTCGCCTTATGTCTTACTGATTTATTTAGCTTGTCCTGTTAAATTTCTCATATTAATATTTATTCATATTTTTATTCTATGCTTAAAATATGAAATGTATGCAGGTGTTCTTTCAATATTAATTTAAAAGTCTGAGAGATTTAAGTAGAGTTATGCTATAATATATTAAATGTTTGGTTTTACACAATTGTTCCTGGTACTTATAAAATATTTTCTCATCTATATAGCCAGTTGCCTTTTATAGTACTTCGTCTTTTACCAACTATTTCCAACTGTTAGCGCCTTTAACAAAAACACTCAGCTGACACAAATTAAAGAATCGCATGGCAGGAACAGATATCTGCATCTCCCTAAGATGATTCACTGAAGATTATGATAAACATGATTAACATTCAAAAGCTGGAAACACAAAATTCTCAGAGAGAGATGAAATTCTCTTCCTCCCCAGCCCCTGCCCAGCTCAATTCTGTAACTGAATATGGTTATGCAACTCTCTCTAGGATAACCAACTAAATTTTAATGAAAGTATTAGAAATATTCCAAAGTACAAGTGTTCCAGCTTTTTAACTTTCTTACATGTTTTTTCCCCGTTTTGGAATAAAAAATTTCACCCACTCAACTTGAATGTATGATCATAATGTATGAAGACTGACACAAACACTCAAGGGTTCCAATGAACATATTGTTCATGACTGAAGAGTAAGTGGTATATAAGACAACTCATAGAGCGGCATTTCCCACTAAGGCTTGAATGTTCAAATGCAGAGAGAGCACTTAGACTATAGACTAATGAAGTGAATTAGATGTAGGCTCAAAATCAAGCGTGTACCTAAATATGCCCTCGTACTGTGCAGGACTAAATACCAAATTTGCAAAGCATTTGTCCTTGGTAGTTTGTGTTGTTTTTTTTTTTCATATCTTAAATCAAACTTGAGCTGTACAAGTTGTAGTTGGTCTCTTTTTTTTAGTTAACATTTTAGAAGATCAATAATGTGGCAGACATTTAATTAATAAAATATCTCAAACTATGCTTAATAGTACATATCCATGTTTATTTATCCTCTTAACTTCTCACAGTAGACCTGTAAGTCTGACCTCAATGAAGTCAACAAGACTTTTGTGACTTGATGAGAACAGGATTTCAATCAGATCATTCCAAGATAAGCAGTTATATAATTCTTTGTTATCTTTAAAGCTCTTAAATCATGAAAGAGCAAAATATCATACTGTTACCATTAAAGGTGTTCAGTAAGTCTATTGATATGAACAGAATCTGATCCATTTCAGTCGTCCTTATTCTATTAAAGTATGTTCTATGCCTTATGGTGTACTTAAAAGTCATATTGAATTGCAACAAATGTTCTTATCCTTTCTTTCTTTTTTCACAGCTTTTGGAGATAAATTTAAATTGGGACAGAGAGTACTAAAAATAAGTTTATTTTCCAATTACAAATCTGTTTTTTTCTCAGATACTTACCTATGTTAGCATGTATACTGTACTAAATCCAAGACAAGTAAAGTAAGCTAAAACTATCTTAATGCAATTATCACAAACAAATACAAAAGCCTTGTTTACACTAAGCACTTTTCAGCCTTCTTCAAATGCTGTCCATTTTCAGTATGCTTGTGCACTGTCCCAGGAAGAACTACTACACATGGCCCTTACTGTCAGCAAAAATAAAGCACATACTGAAAACACTTAAAATTGAAGAGCCAGCGAACAGTGGAACTCTGCCTCAAAGAGCTAGTGAAGAAATATCGTCCCAATTCTCTATGGCTGCACTGATTTTATGCCAAAAGACCCTCATAAACCCATCCAGAAAGCAGAGAAATTTTCGTGAAAACATTTTATGCCAATTCTTTTAGTTTCAATTTAACAGTCATTAACATTCTCCTTTACTTTCTGAATTCCTTATACAGAATTCCTGTATTAGTCAACATATATTGGACAAATATGAATTACAATTTTCTTTTAATAGTCTTAAGACTACAGGTGAACTGTAAGTAACCCCTTAGGTAATTCTTCTGTTCTCAATATAAAGCTGTTTTATACAGCTTGTTTTATTCAACTGAGTATAGCCTTACAGTCTTCCAATTATCTGTTTCAGGCACGTGACTGTATCTGCAAAGATATATATTCCCTTGTACAGCCACAGAAGAATAAATAGCATCATAGAATTCAAAGTAGGGTCAATATTAAACTTACTGATAAGCAAAAAATAAACCAATGCAAAGAATTAGTTCAATATTCATGGACAATTTACGTTATAATTTTTTTGCACAAAATTATAGCTTTTGAGATACCAATGCACAAAATTATTTTGCATAATTACACAATTACATAACAAATATTTTTGAGATACAGTTTTGTAACTCTTATTAGACTTCATCAAGGAAAAATTCCCAACAAATCAGTGGGAGCTTAACTCAAGAACTTTAGGATTTATCAGCAACTTGGACCCATACCATATGTTAGTTTTAGTCAGCCAAAATATGTCACTGGCATAGTCCAGCTCCTACTTAGAAGATATAGGAAGGCAGAAGGAAGCAAGCTCTGTGCACATTCACAAAGGAAATAAGTACAAATAAAGAAGATAAATGTTGCAAGAGCAAGAAGAAAATGAGGGAGAAGCAGTAAAGTCAAAGAACTAATAGCATAACTTTCTGTAAAGAAAATCTGTGTGTTCCTTTGATCAGGAGCCAAGTACAGGTGGGGAGAACTGAAGAGTTTAATGTACACAGTGCTTTACATGGGTGATACATCAATCACATGGGGAGATAGGTTAGACAGCTAGAGCTAGGACTTTTCTAAATCTAAAAAGAATTAGGTCTCAAAGGCACATGCCCCAGCAGCGTGAATGTAGGCAGGTATTATCACTTAAAAAGCCCTTTTTCATTAAAGCAGCCCTTAACAGTGAGAACATATTTTAAATATAGTTCAAACATAATTAATGTTCTTTTTCTATCTGTAACTGAATAAAACAGCTTAATCTTGGTAAAAAAGACATAAATGTGCCTCGGTTCTGAGTCAAGAAAGCAAGAGATAAAGAAAAAATGTACTTATTAGGAATAAATTTAGTACAATAATAAACGAATTCTTATTATAAAGATCAGAAATACATTTTAGCTACATCTGCAACACTACACTCTTTACTTACCCATAATTTTCAGCTGAACCATTGACTACATGATCTGCCCATGAACTTGCACCATTGTACCACCTTTACAATGCAGTTAAAATAAAGAAGTGTTATAAAGAAACATATGTATTATTAATAACACTCTAATTCATATGACACAACCACTTCTCAATAAAACGGGAAGCTTTCCAAATGTTTCCAAATCACTTTTTACATTTCCTACTTTCTCTTAGGTATGAAGAAAATAAAATCTTTTTAAATTAAAAAAACAAGCGCTGTATTTTTTATTTTTCCTGACTGAATTCTTAATATATTTTACCTTTATTCTTTTCAGCAGTTTAGTCATGAATTTCAGTTCCATAAAGCCTAACTGATCCCTAATCTTTTCTTACACAAAAATCTTCAAGTTTTCAATGGCTACTGAGTTTCTGGAGTAACTAAGAAGTAATTGTGGAGATTTAACATTCACAAAAATAACATTCTGTGTAGCAATAATGTAAAATACAGCTTTTAACTTCACACGCCTAACTTTTTCTAATTTATTCATTTTTCTACTTGCTTGCTTTTTATGGTTGTTTAAGTAGCAGAGGAAAACTCACTTCACTCAGATCAATGAAAACCAATTAAATTTAATACCTACATTATTCTTCTAGGTATTAAATATGGGCTACCTAAACATTTGTAGCTGCATTTCAACAAATAAGTTGAAGACAACATCAAAACTCATGTAGAAACATTTTATCTGAAAGTAGAGCCATGGAGAAAAGAAACAATGGGACAAAAATGACGTTTTGATATCAGACAACAAAGGATAATCTGTTTCAGCAGCTTTACCCCAGTATGTTAAGAATATATGCAAACCATCCAATATTTGGTCAAGGGGCTTCAACTGTGTACCTAGAGTTCCAGATTTTCAATGTCCTGCTTAGGTATAACATTGGAACTGCAGTCATCCTACTGCTCAATGATTTCCACATGACAGTGGGTGAGAAGCAAGGCAGGGATT
The DNA here is from genome assembly GCF_964034855.1 of Anser brachyrhynchus. Taxonomy (NCBI): domain Eukaryota; kingdom Metazoa; phylum Chordata; class Aves; order Anseriformes; family Anatidae; genus Anser; species Anser brachyrhynchus. The sequence continues at coordinate 140,780,473 of NC_137695.1, read as the reverse complement.
TTCAGAAAAGATCAAGGGATCAGGGTGTGCCCAACTTGAATATAAGTCTTCCTTTGTTTGTACTGAACGTCCCAGCCAAACTCTGCAGGTTGAACTGTTTAATGGCTTGAATATTGAATATATATCAGAGGGTTTTCATTAACTTTTTTTTTTTTTTTCCAGGAACCATAGCACGATACATGATTGGTTTCTTGCATAACTCCATTTTTTGCTAACTTCTCAGGTTTCAGAATCTCAATTTTTGAGATATATTCACAAATTACATGATCTCACACTTCCTGGTCATTATGTTGAAGGAAAACAGTATGAGGTGCAGTATTTGTGAGTGTCGCTCAGCTGCTCTTGTTTCTTCTATCTCAAATTGGATGGCACTAGTAATGGCATTTTTGGCATAGTTTGTAGCCAGAATCACTGCCTGGATGAAAGACACTTTAGTTTAATTTAACTTAGATTAGATTTAGATTTAATTTAGTCTAAATTAGAATACAGCTGGAGAAGGACAGATGTATCTTTACACTTGCCCTGCTTTTGTAAAGTGAAACTTAAAACTTTAAACCTTAAAACTGAAGCCAGTGTCTCCAGTTAGCCAGCGTTTTAGGTAACATTCTTCTGTAAAAGTGCTTTGTTATAGGCACCATAAATAAACAAGAATGGCTTTAAAATTGCAGCTTAGGTTTTGTTAAATATGACTGCTTATAGCAGCAAAATAAAATTCTTGCTATTAGTAAATAATCCTTGCTTTACCTGCTCCCATACTGTATAAAGACATCAGATATTGATTTAAAAATAGACAAAGAAATATAAAGGTCTAATTGTATAAAGGGATAGGAATATGAACTTGCTTCTTTCTTTGGATATCTTTCTTTTTGGACTTTTTGTCTCTCTTTAAACCTGAAATGTTATTATCAAATAACTACTTCCAGAGATACTCTGAAAGCTTTCAGATTACACTACAGATTTTAGTTATATTATGTTCTGTGTGATACACTATATGCTTATAAAAATTTAGGAAGAACAATAGTGCTCTTGGTTCCAGCACAGCAAGCACTCAGAATCAGGCTGAAGACTTTCAGTCTTTTTTAAGTCAGTATGGGTATTAACATGTCAAAAGCAGAGGACTTTCTTAAGTCATTCAACATATTAGAAGTATGAAATTGACGAATCTAAATTTTCCTATAATCACTCTCTGTGACTGATAATGTTAGCCATTAGAAATATGCTTCAGTTAAGTGGGGAAAAGCCTTCAGTTATACCTAACTCCTATGCACTAATCAGTTTTCCTCCCACATCTTCCAATGAACTTTTTTTTTTTTTTTTTTAAATAAGAGATACCCTTAAAAAAAGCTCCAGAGTGAAGGCAATAAAGGGCTAAAAGAAAATGAAGTACTTAAAGCTCTGGAGATTAGTTGGTCTGTATTTAATAAAATGCTGCCCATAGTGCACTATAAACTTAAGTATCAGTCTAGATGAATTAAAAATTTTAGACTACACTTCAAGACAAATGCATTACTCATCTTTATCTATTTTTATGATACGAATAAAAATACCTTTCAGGAGTATAGGTTGTGTCATCATAATATGTATTAGGCACTCTTCTCTCATGCCTAGTCCTCCTGAATATGAAATAAACAGCACAGGTATTTCAGACATTTTAAAGGCTGCTTCTTTTATGATGTGCTTTCCCTCACTGTATTTTTAAGATAGCAATGAACACAGAACACATTTATCTACTACATATTCAGCAGTATCTTCTGAACACATATTTTCATATATAAGTCATTTTAAACTTCTACTTTCAAATTATATTCAGATACAATTCAGTAGTGAAAAGTTACATCAACAGGAAAACAGAATTTAAGCAACCAGGGAATTTCACCAAGTATAGGATATGGACTCTGTGAAATTTCTGACTGGTAAAATGAAAGCCAAAGAACAGAATGGAAGCAGAAGTTTGTTTCCTTAAGTGAAGCAACAGAAATTTGGCCTGAAATAAACTGCACATTTTACACAAAATGTGCAGAAGTCACCTTTTACCATCTTCCAAACTTAAACCTCAATGGATAAGTGAAAAAATGAAAATAGCACAAAGTGTGGTGTCCTCAGTGACTGAGATAAGCTCCGAGATAGAAAAGTTGAGAAATAATTTCATGCTGTGAGAGGCTTTCAGAAGATATTTATTTGGGAGGAACTACTAATATTGGTAAATCTAGAAAAACAGCATGTTTTCATTTAAAAAACAACTGGGATAAAAATCTTGAGATCATTCTGTCATTGAGATGATGTCTATGTCAGACAATTTAAAATGGGTGAATGTCAAATTATGAACTAGCCTGCAATGATCCAGAAAACTGTGAATTGGGGGATACAAATAAGAACGTAATCATAGCACTACATGTCCAGCCATGATGTCTTATATATGTTCAATTTGAGTAGCTCCGGCAGCGTGAACTGATACCAGCTAGTGCTGCCACATTAAAGAGCCAAGGAAAACTCGAGTGGGGTACAGAGGTACAGGGAGTACTTGAGAAAGCCAGTGTCCAAAGGGCAGTGAAGTCACTGACGCTGCACATGTGCCTATTGTCTTTCTCAGACATATGTTGGAGCAAGCGTCTTGTCAACATTGCCTCCACTTCCTTTGGGAAGGAAATAGCTGGACCCCTTCAAAAGGGAGAACTATCACACACACAAAAAAAAAAAAAATTCAAAATGCCATAGACTAAGAATGTATGCAGAAATGCAGGTGCTTCATAATGGAAATTCATCATAGAAGTATAGAACTAAACTATCAAAGCTGATAGGCAGTAACTGAAACAAACACCAGTAGAGAAAGGATGAAAGAAAACCGAGCAGTCAATCCTTTGGGGAAAAAAATGCTTGAAGAGAACAAAAGAGTTAATGGACTGGTTGTGAATAACTACCAGATACACAACCAAATGAGCATGGAATAATAAAGAAGACAAGTAATTTTGACTGATGTATATCTGTCCTGTCTGTAGGACATCCACGCTGGTGGATTCAAAGTGATTTAACTCTGTTCCAGATGAAAGATTCTTCCATGAATGCTGGACATTATAGAACAATCTTTGCAATTTTGATGAATAGTGGAAGCTGGAAATAGTTATTCTACATGCTTTAAAAAGTGTAAATAAAAGACACGAAGAGAGGTTGCTGCTTGCATCAATATGACATTGATTAAGCAGATGGAACTAAGAAAATGTGACTAACATCTTGACCTACAACAACAATGTATTTTAAGATAAGCACTAAACAAGAAAAAAATGGGGGGAAAAAAATGTAAAGATAGATGAGGAAATGTAGTTTAAGAAGCATTTTTTCATGTATTTCCAAAACTTAAAGAGGAAATTACTTAGGGTTTTGCAATGTATAATGAGAAACTGGATAAAGGTTATGCTTTAAATGGCCCTTAAATGCCTAGAGAACTACTGTCAGAAAATGGAAAGACAAAAAGGACAAAAAAACAGGAAAAACGGTAAGTAACTATGAGGTACTCAGAATAGCTCATATCTGGTAAGATGACTTGAGTAACTTAACACTAACATACTCACAGGGAGCCTGGATTCAAGAGGAGCAGAGAACCCAGGATCAGTTCCTAGACCCAAGGAATCTCAAGATACTGCTCTAACAGGGAGCTGAGGACATGCCATTTCATCTTAGATTTTCCTCTCTGACCTAGGTGGAATTAACTTTAATAGGCCTTCTCTTAAACAAAGCCCTGGAAAAGATTTACTCCATTGCATTGCTTAAACTCTGTCTTTTTCATCTTTCTGAACACTTTATTATCACTTTTGTCCTTTATTTTCATTGCTCTTTATTTTTTGGAGAAACTAATTTCTGTAGAAATAAAGATGAAGATTTGCAAGTCAAGTTTCTCAAACTAAGACAATTTAATAGCTCCAACTATCATCAATATCTCAACAGTCACAGATAGAGCCAGCAATATGAAACGGGTTCAGATAAACCAATGCAAACGCCAGTATATAACTAAGGCACATAGCAGTATATAAAAATTATCTATTGAAAAAATGTAAGTATGAGCAATTTTCATCACACATTTTCAGAAAACAAAGTAGAAATCATTCTCCTTAATAAAGTTTTTACAGATGGACTGAACTACTGAGTACGCACTTACTTCATATCAGGTTTCATGTAAAACGGCATCATTTCAAATCAAATGTTAACTGAGTTCTAAAGCTTATAATGTCTTTTATATTGGAGAATTTTTCAAAAGCAATATTTCTTTAGAAGGGATAATTCTATGATATTGTAAGATTTTCAGATTCTATTTTTCTTCTGTATCAAAAGCTAGTTTTACACCTACTAAAAATGGTTATATATGTCTTGAATCCAGAGCAAACCTTAATGAAATTGTCAGAGAAACTCATATCCAGATGGAAGTTATGAAGTTAATATATCAACAGTTCTTTAGTGCTTGGCATGAAAAATTGTATATAGAGCCTCTTGCAAAGCAATAGCCATATCAACCTTTATAACTACTATTTAAGATATGAAGCCACCACTTCTTTTTAAGTGGCTTACAGTTTATTGGATTTATATCCTTATTCCTATCCACTCACGACCATGGAGTCTTTCTTCTGTTTTGCAATATTTGCTGAAAATATCATAATCACAGTAGTATTTTTTGCATTTGTAGTGCAACAACAGCATGTCATATTTCATCTCTTAAAAGCGACTGTATTCCAACCATAATTACTTCACAGAAATTATTATGGGCTTAACTTCTCTCTACATTATTTTTAGATATAAATAGGAACACTGATTGTCTGTAATCACACACAGTCATTGTGAATGTATACAAGTACTCATAAATTACAGAATAAGCACTATATAAATATCTACAACATAAGCTTGTACTTGTACATTTCACTATATTTTTCAGTTAAACAAAATATGAGATTTCAGAAAGACTCTATTTCTGTGTACTTTGAAGTAGATAAGTATTTCCTCATTATTTCAAAGAGAATAATAAGTACTAAAAGCACTTTGAAAAATTCCAGCAAAAATAAGTGTTATACAAAGACCCTTATACATAATAACCATATAACCTAATTTATGAAACTGACTTCTATAAAGCGCTTTAGCTTCTATTAGGATTCTGCCGTAGTACTGAGTCTTAAATATATACATACTCACAGAGTATCATAAAATATATCATGAAACTTCTTCATTGTATGTATCTGTCACTTAAAACATAGATCTTATCCTTAGTTTGGAAACCAAACACAGTACTATCAAAGTGTAAGAGGTAGAACTAACAATATGCTCCACATCAATTATACCTCTCAAGATCATAGTAAGCACCCTCAGAATAGGTACGGCACATCTTACGGGAGCGAAGTAATCTGATTGCATCTTCACAAAAAAGAGGATACATTGTGTGATCCTGGCTGCCAAAACATAAAGAGTGAACACAATGAAAAGCAACACAAAGGTGAAATGAGGACAAAACAATATGAAAAGCAAGAAATTTAAGCAACAGAATTGGTGAATTTAGCAGAACTAATTTGAATTAGCAGTTTGTTGATTTACATAATTTTATTTATTGACTTTTTAAAAGACATTGTAATAATGTGCAGATAGCATCATGTTCATGTACTACCAATTGTGGTCCTTTGGCAGTGAAAAAATTTTTAAAAAGTGAAGTATATGAAGAATTACCCAGTGATTGTCTACATACTATGTTAGGAAATCTAATGCTGATATTAACTCAGCTCTTCTAAGTTTTCTACCACTACACACACTGATAAAAGCAGAAGTGGACATGTAGGTACATAGAAGTACATGCATGATCCACGCAGAGTCACACAGAGGAAAACGTATACCTGGCATCTCTATGATGGTGATCTGTGGACTGGGTGTACCGGGAACGAGGTAAAGTAACATAATGACTGAGCAGATGGCAGGAAGAAAAAAACAAATATGAGACAATAAGATGGAGAAGGAATGATACACTTCACACAACACAAGACACAAAAATCTGAGAATACAGGGGCTACGTGTGTGTCTGAAAGCAATCTCAAGAAGTCGTATTGCCCATTCCCTTGCCTGAAGGCAGTGATAACTTCAGTATGAACAACATCTTTGGCAGAGGTTTACTTTGTCTGAAAGGCTAATGCCATTGGGAGACCTGCCAGTCTGCCCCCACACAGCGAGCTCCGGAGCTTTACTGTTTCTGAGGGTGTTTTTTAATATTTATCCTACTGTGATAAAAGATGAAATTACATGAAATCCTCATTATTACTCAAAAAGCTATTGAAGAGATATTCATCATATGATGTAACAGAACATGCCAGAAAAGAAATCCATGCATTTCAAAATAATGAAAACAAGGTATTTACATTTTGTTTGTACTTTGAAGAAAATTAAAAATAATAATTATATATTACAGCAGTAGATATTCTCAAGTTATTAAAAATAGACTATTATTTCTCTTTTAGCACAAATACATGTACAAAGTACAGAAAATAAAGGTTTTTTTAATACTTTTTTTTCACAATTTACGATGATTTATTAGAATGCAAAAGAGAGTCCCTGGTCTACAGGTCCTCTGAAGTTGGGGTATTTTGAAGTCATGTCTAATAACAAAAGTCCACAATAGAAGTACAAAACACTTTTACTTCTCATGTCTTAATTTGCTTGTAACTAATGATCTTCTAGTAATCAGACAAATTGTTACTGGTAGCTATATTACACACATGATCTTTGTCTCTTTTGTACATGGATAAAATATGTCAATCGGCCACATGTAAATATTCTTTATAAGCATAATAGGATAATTATATGTAGTCTAAGAGATGTTTGTGCTCACTGCTTCCCAAACAAATGCAAAAGCATATAGCCACCACTATAAAAAGAGTGTAAGTTAAGTCCCTGGTTATACAATTTATTTGCAGACAGGTTGGTACATGAATGAGGAGCTGTACACCATTCAGTGGGGCCCGATTTCACACAATCAGTTGAAAATTAGAAGACAAAGCCCTAAGAAGGACTAATGATTAAGAAAATAATCACAGAGCTACACGTCAGGCTGTAAATTGTATTAGTGTCCTTGAACTAATACACGGACCTGAATACTAAAATCAGCCTACACATAACAGCCCAGTAGTCATCATGCTGCCAAGAAGCATTAAAAAATAATTCCGTCATGTTCATAAAATTTCCTTTAGAACATATGCACACCCACAGGAAGAACAATCAAATAAAAATGTAGGAGTCCACCCTATAGCAGCTATGATACATGCAACAATGGCAAACATCTGCATATCACTCTACATTCACCACTCTGTAGTTATTCACAAGCTACGTCTGTAGGAATATACCCTTAAATGATTTAGATGAAATGCTGGAAGTAAGACTGCAAAACTGTTGCAAATATTACATTACTGTTAAGAAGTAATTAAGTGCTTCCAGCTGGTAGATAGCAGTTTGATGTTAACAATTTACTTTCGCTTCCCCTTTTCTCTCTTAAGTAAACAGTTGACAGTCTTTCTTGACAGTCTTTCAAAATCAAATAAATGCAATATATTCAAATAGCTGTTAAAAAGAAGAGCTTTAAACAAAACTAGGACTTCAAGCAGTGTTGCAGAACATGAATTTAATGGCAACTGCTATTTCCACACAGCTTAACTTACTGTCCACAAGACAGAACACCTCAGACTGTTCCCTTCACTTACTGGTATACGAAAGAAACACCAGCAGTAAATGCTTGGCTTCAGTTTTGACTCCTAGCTACTTCCCAAATCCCCACTAAATTATCATAAGTGCCTGATCTCTGGCATCAAGTTTTGTCCTAATACTTGTAGAAAACTCAGAGCTCTAGTGCTCTTATCAAGTCCCGAGACTTTTGCTTGTGAATGTTCAACCACTTTTTAAATTCAGGAACTTAGAATCAGAGTAAGCTACCATTTAGATATAATCACATATACTGTCTGATATATAATTAACTTTGACAAGTTTGATATATGCTTTCTTACCACTCAAAACTCTGCTTGTCCATACAGCGACTTCAAGTAAGCATTAGTTTATACTTGACCTGGTCCTCTGGCACTGTTGGCTATTTATACTTTTCCCTATTCTTTAGAACAGGTTATACATGCTATCTAATTTATAATATATAAGAATGCATTATAATATGTTCTTACAAGTGCAACACAAAAAAAAATAATACTATGTTTGAATTCATTAAGAGGAAAAATTAGTTCTACACGTGAATGTGTAGAACCGTGTCTCCAGTAACTTACTGGTGTTCATCATAAATCAAGTCATTCACCATAAATCAAGAATATATAGCCTAAATAGTCTGTAGCATTTCCATAAGATGCATTTTTTCTAGCTGCAATAATAATATTACAAGTATTATTCATGTAAGCACGTCTCTCTCTTTCTCTGGAAATGGTTTCCATTGATGTACCACAATATTGTTCCATAAATTATGCAAGCTAATCAAGAAAGGAAAGGTGCATGCCATATCTGTGCGGAAGACAGAATGACTGACATCATTTAGGTCAAAATATGATAGGATGCACATTAGGAGGCTGCAGATTGTTCTGTGGTTTATGTATTTCAGCATGCAAAGCAAAAGGTTTAAATGCTGTTTGTCTTCTGAGCATCCAGTCAATAATCTTATTTGTTTTGTTGTTATTATACTTTATGTATTGAGCTTCAAATAAATTCTACAGATTTCTATAAGTATGTTGACAACAAAACATCAGAGATGCCTAGGACTTACCTACTTCTCCCTGTTCAAAACCAAGACATGCAAAACTTTGATTTGGCTAACAGCCAATCTAGAACACCTAGAACAGCCAATCTAGAACATCTAGAAAAGCATAATGTAAGTCATTACATAGTAAAATCATAATGTAATTGGTTGCAAAACAACTCCAAAATGTTCCAGAACTGAACCCAAAATAAACATGTCTTTTGAGCTGTTTATGAAAATCATGATCTCATGCACATGCAAGTAGGAATGCATGGAAAACCACACAGACATAGGCATGTTTTAAACACAGCACATTTAAAAAAAAACACACAAGACCTCCAAGATACTTTTATTTGGCAACCTCCATTTAGACTTCCAGCCTTTTACCACACACTCCTTATTTTCTACATTATAGTAGTTGATGGCAGAAGAATGTGAAACAATGGTACAGCAAAATAAAAATTTAAGTCTGCTGCCTCACGAATTTCTGAAACATTACATATTTTGCTACAGAGAGGGCAATTTGCAGCAGTAACTCATTTCACTTACATTAAAGTAATGAAATTAGTCTGATGAGGAAGTACTATAGCTTTTGCAATGCAACCAGGTATGTAAACATACATACACACTTTCTCTCTCTCCTCTGCACCAGGTGGAAACAGATTTCCACTATTCTGACAAGACAGTTCCAGAGATATAGGCAAGCATTATAATGCTCTTTTTTTTTCAGTGAATAGAAAGTGATGACTTAAAATTTTCTGTTATCACTCACCTATTTGTCCATTTCCTCACACCTTCATAAAATTCAGTAAACCACGAGGGTAACAAAACAGAGATCAGTAATTCAGATTGTCTAATTCTAGCATTTAGTAACCAGGCACAGGCTTCACATAACAAACCAGATTTAGAAGCATACCTGAAAGCACACACATGTACACAGAGTGCCTCACTGTACCACATGCTGCATTCCCTCCTGTTCTTACGGTGCAAGGGGAGTTTAACCTGGTCTTTATTCCTTGGGATATTTCACTCAACAGTAAAGATGAAGCATTAGAAGACTAGCCATTCCTTTCAATGTTCATTCTCTGCGACCAGTTCTCACCATTTAATTAATATTCCAGCTTACATATTAGACTGAGAAGTTGATTCCCGAGTATTTCTGTGGAAATGGAATGACTGGAGTACACTTACATCCTGACTATCTTGTGCTTATTGCAAAGTCCGTAAGTAATTCTGAATGCAAAACAAGACTTTCTGTTCCACTGCTAGAGCTTGCATGAACCAAATTTGGTTGACACAAGAAAGTTCTATCATTCTCTTATTGTTCATCCATCATGATTGCCCATTTTTTCTGATCTATTACTCAATAGCAATTTTAAAGTGATACGCTAAGGAGATTGACAACACAACTATCCTCCCTTTTTAGTGGCACTCTTTACACTTTTATATGGTTCAACAGCAAAGTTCAACGTATTTAAAAGCTTGGTGCTTGAAATTAAAATCATCTCCAACTAAACTAAAAATGTGTGTCTTTCTGCTTTTTTAAATAATCTGATTTCCACTTCTAACTTTTCACTAATTGGTTTTGAGGGAATGTGCACATTGCCATCAGCCTTGAGGTCATTAGACATTCTCATACTCAGTTGCAACTAACTCCTTAGTACCATACGTGTTAGACAACTCTATGCTGAATTACCTAGAAAAGGAAGGAAAAAATGTTCTTCCACACACTCTCTGCCATATTTTAATTTAGCAACTGAGCCTGTCAACAAGAAGGTACTTTTTCAAAGTCCCTTTTTTGCAAACAGCTCCAAGGTATAAATGGGCCGTGGAAACAGCAAATCATCAGAACAGTGGGAAAGCAAAGTATGATTTTTTTTTTTTTTTCACGGAGGTAGGCGTGGAACAAAATAAGGATAACAAGAAAAAAGTTTATAAACCTGTTTAAAAGTTCAGTTTTTTGACTTCAAACTGCCTGCGTTTCCAGCAGTTTTCTCAGTTAATGCTATTGAAGTGTTATTCCAAGGACTTGTGCATGCACCATCCTTTTTTATTATGTAACACAGATGGTATCAGATAAATATTCAGTAACATAATTTGAAGTCTAATAATCTTTCCACTCCTAAAACCACTGTTAGTTAACAATGAATATAAAATGTTACAAATGACTGGGAATAGTCTTTTTCTATTATTGTGCTGTCTAGGACCAAGATGCTTCAGAGACTATATGTTGCAATAGCGGTATAATTAGTCAACAACCTAATTGCCTAGCCAACAACTAACCATGAAGGGACAGGAGAACTTCTGTGTTTTGGAAAATACAGAAGACATATACGCCTCCATTCAGAGATTCGGGACATACCTAACACGCAAATATCTACTCATCAAGAATGGTCATGTGAAAATTCAATACTTTCATCATTGACAAATTTCTGACATTTTTCTCACATGTTCTAAAAAAAAGTAGATTCTCTTTCTTTTTAACCCAAGCCAGTTCAGTAGGGGATATTTGAGTAAATGATGGGGAAAGACTGCAATGCTGTATTTCAGACCACTTATCACAGCTATGCATATATGTGGGAGGCAGCAAGCAAACTCACACAGTGAACAAACCCAAAAACATTCCATGAGGCATACACAGGTTCAAGGATAAGTTTAGACCTTGTCAAGGAAGGCTGGTCTTACTATCAATCTAGTATTATCCCTAGAGCATTCTGTTTTTTATTATTATTATTTTTTTAATTTTATTCTAAGGAAACAGCTTAGAATCCTTTAGTTATTTCCTTCTGTATAAAAATCAGCTAGCCTCATCAGCCAACTGAATAGCATTTTTCTGCAGCATAAACAGAAATATCAAACATTTTAATGAAAAAAGGAGGTTCAACTACGTCATACTTGTGATTTCTTGGCCTAAAGACAATGAGGTGGAAAAGATCTTAGAAATATTTTAACTGCACAGAGGCAATACCACAATTATTCCAGTAAAATTAACTATAATAGCCAACTAGAGCTTGCAATTCAGTTTTATATCATTAAAATTCATACAGGCTGCTACAGTTTCATTCATTGTTTAGGAAGTTCGATTAGGCAAAACATTAGTCATCGTAAGATGTGCTTCTAAACACAAAGACCCCAATTTCATTCTAATGCACATTGCTATAATAGCTAATCTTATTATCCAATGTCTCATAAAGTTTAGAAAAGACAAACACAGTCCTAGAATATACTTTTGTTATGTTTTTTAATTGCATTGAATCCAATGGGAGTATTATGTTAATACTGTGCTCAAATTATCTTTATGCCTCTTTATTCAGCAGCAAAAATGACCAAGTCCATTGTTAATTTTTGAGGTATTCAGTACTTAGAGAATTTATGAATATAGTACATAAAATATCTTAATAAAAAGGACAGCTAAGCTATTGGTCTTATATAGCATAATTTGTGACATATTTTTCAGTTCCCCTCTTACCAAAGGTAAATAGCGTTCACTGTTTTGTCAGCCTTGTGCACACTGTATATTTTTTAATGAGTAAGGAAATGCTCACCTGTGGGATTAGGTAAGTGATCTTGTTATCTATTTTAGAGAGCTACCTCTTTGAAGTATTTCACATTGATGAATGCAGGCTACAGCTGTTTTTAATTCCTGTCAGATATTTACCTCTCTCTGTCCGGGGAGTAGTGGTCATCTATTATACGGTGTCTTTCCATTCGGTTCAGGGTATTGTAATGAGCAGGAGTAGATCGTGTCCCTCGTGGTCCCTGATCCACATTCCGACTAGGGATAAAAGACAGCAGATTCTGAATTCGGGGTGCAGCTGGGCCACATCCCCTCACTCGTTTGTACAGACAGTTGTTAGCAAACGTGAAGGAAATGAGATGGGTTAGCTGACCTGTCTTTTGTATGTTTTCATGCTCACATAATTTAAAATCTCAAGGTATTTTTTTTTCTGCAGACAAAGGTGATAACCCCATGGTAGGGACAGAGCTTTTTTGTTTTGTTTTGATATTTGTTTGGTTTGGAAATGAGAGTATCGATTATTTTATTAAAACATTAAATTATAGACAAGAATTCCTTAGTCTTTCCAAAGTAGTACATTCAATGAAAATTACCTTCCCAAGATGAAACATACACTGAATTTTCCAAGAGCTCTTGAGCCTGATTATACTATAAATATGTAAACTGTATTAACAAACAATTACTACTGTTGAATGTTACAGTACAGTGGAGCCTGCTAAAAACATTGTCATATAAGTAAAAAAGCAGATTTTTATTTTTGACTGGAAAGTTTGTTCTGTAATCTCACTATTATAGAATCTGAAAAAGACAGAATTGTTCATTAAACTTTTTAAATTTCCAATAGCAACTATTAGCACACTTAGCGCAGACTTGGTTCAAGAGCATCAATTACCTGCTTGATTTTGCCCTGTGTGAGACCAAAGCATTGTCCATAGATTGCTTAACTCAGTTTAGCCATCAATACTGACTGAAACACACTAACTTCACTTTTCTGCTTTGTAAAACAAATTTACAAGAACGGTAAGACAGGAAGGCAACAGTTATATGTGACAGTTATTGGATAATTAAATCATGATTGATCTGTTTGGATCTGAATAACAGGGTTTGCATGCTTCCCTCGATGTAAATTCACATTTTAGGTCAAGAAATTCTGCTTCCCGTTCTCACCTGCAGTCTTCTCTAATGTGGGCCTCATTTCACTTTTATTCCATTCAGTTCCTGTGTTCTTCTTTGCCCATTTTTCTGCCCCTTTGGCACCTATCATCTTTACCTTCTGTCATTTGCCAGTCCCTGGCAAGTGTCAACCTACATGCGTATCCTTCACCGATGAAGCCATGCTGTTAATTATTTCTGCACAGAAGTGCTATATAAGGACATCGCACTATATGCTTTTGCTGTCAGCTTTACTCCACTTGTAATAAATTAATTGGACATGGTGCAGGGCAACCTGCTCTAGATGGCCCTGCATGAGCAGGGGGTTGGACCAGATGGCCGCCAGAGGTCCCATCCAACCTTAACCATTCTGTGATTCTGTAATTGCATTTCTTCACTTTCGCTCTCATGAAGCCAAATATGAAGTTTACTTTAGCTACTAAATATTCTATTTGCCATATTAAAAATAGGTATAATTCTTCTACCTTCTACTCTACAACTGCCTGGCACATAACTCCTTCTCTGTACATGTTTTAACCACCTCATTTATACCAAAATGATGTATACCAAAATACCTTTACCCCACAGTTGGATTATTTCATGTATATTTTTACTCTAAAATGGATGCTGAGAGCGGTACTCTGCTGTTCTCTGTTGACTTTTCTACCTTTACCAACAATCAATTCTCATCCACAGTCTCTTTTTATTCAGGTTTCAAAAAACAAACAATCAAAAAAGTGCATTTTTCTGTCTATAGTTTTATTTTATTTTATTCAGCCCTTCTTTTGACTGAACTATTAAAGCTTTATCAAGTTGTCATTTATTTGCAAAAATTCCCAAAGATCTGATATTTGTTCTCTGCCCACACAATCAGAATTCCTGCCCAAACTGTTAGCCTTAGTCCTGAAAACCCCGTACCATCCTGTCTGCTCAAATAGCTTTCAGTAAGATTGTGCTCCTGGCTTACTGCTCTAAATACATAATTTCATCTTTAGATTTCTCTGCTACATCAGATTCTGACTTCATGCTGCTTTTTTACATCCTACACAACTATATTTATTGTACTTCAAAGTGTTAAACTGTATTAGTTCTCTCTCATTCTGCTAAGGGTGCCTTTGTTTGCCAGATTTACTGTTTACCAGGAAATTACATACTTTCTCCAATGAAACTTGTTATGTAAGAAAAGTTGCTTTCACACTTTATTTATCCATTCCTTTGAAACTCCTCCTTGCAGTTGACAGAACATGCATGGGGTGAAGCAACCAAGTAACACACAAGCAGATGAAAAACTCTAATTGCAGCTGGTGATGGTGGAGAATGTTGAGCATCCTACTAGATTTACCACACCATTTCAGCCTAGTCACTTTCTGTGGAATCATAGAATCATGTAGGCTGGAAAATACCTTCGAGATCACCAAGTCCAAACATTACCCTGACCTGCTGAGTCCCATCACTAAACTGTGTCTCCTAGTGTCATGTCTATACGTCTCTTAAATACCTCCTGGGATAGTGGCTCCAACACTTCCCAGGGCAGCCTGTTCCAATGCTTGACTACCCTCTCAGTGAGGAATTTCTTCCTAATATCCAAACTAAACCTCCCCTGGCACAACTTGAGACCATTTCCATGCATCCTATCACTTGCCACCTGAGAAAAGAGACCAGTGCCCTCCTCACTGCAACCTCCTTTCAGGAAGTTGTAGAGATCAATGGCATCTCCCCTCAGCCTCCTATTCTCCAGACTAAACAACCCCAGTTCCCTAAGTCACTCCTCCTAAGTCTCGTCTGCTGGTCCCTTCAGCAGCTTCACTGGTCTTCTCTGCACAGGCTTGAGCAACTCAATATCCTTCTTGTAAAGAGGGGCCCAAAACTGAACACAATATTCAAGGCACAGTCTCATCAGCGCAGGGTAGAAGGGGACAACAAACACTTTTTTAGTCCTGGTAGCCACACTATTTCTGATGCAGACCAGGATGTTATTGGCTTCTTGGACACCTGGGCACACTGCTGGCCCGTGTTCAGCCAGCTGTCAACCAGCATTCCCAGCTCTTTTTCTGCTGGGCAACTTTCCAGCCACTCTTCCCAAAGCCTACAGCACTGCATGGGGCTGTAATGACCCAAGTGTAGGACCCGACACTTACCATTGTTGAAAGTCATGCAATCATATTCAGCCTATTGATGCAGACTATCCAAATCCCTCTGCAATGCCTTCTTACCCTCAAGCAGATTGACGGTCCTGCCTAACTTGGTATTGTTTGTGTATTTACTGAGGGTGCACTTCATCCCCTCATCCAGATCACTACAGTCACCCTCATCTTGCTTTTTCAATTGCACTTGCAGAAAAAGCTAAATGTGATGTTGTTCAGTGCCTGTATAAACTCCATCCTGATCTAGACAGAATCACAAAGCCCATTACATGCATTAGCTGAAAACTTTACAGGAGTCTCCCACCGTTTTATTTAAGACTTTTTAACCTGTTCTCACCTCTGCATTGGCGAACTTTAAGGGCTTCAAGCTATACACATTTAGTAACAAGATTCAGTAGGACTGAGGCCTGGAAAATGACTTCCACGGCATAACAGCACCTTGAGCTTCTGTGACCCAAGAGCTCTTGTCTAGAGAGGCATCAATCAGTAACTGAAATCTCTGTATGTGCAACATGCTTACTGCAGTTAGAAAATACCTGTAGCAGCATGTATATAACAAACTCAGCTAAGCATGGTGATTAAGCATGTGATTAACAATGCTTACAGCTTTGCCAGATACCTCTAGATTTTCATTAGAGTTAAAAAAGGCATTTCTGTAATTCAAAGACTATGCTTCTTCTTTTCTACAAAGTCTCAAGTTCAAACAACCCAATTCTCTAGGCTCTACAAATCCTCAAAGAAATTATTTGGGGTGTAGGCAGGGAAATATTAGATAAATAATGCATTTGACTGTGACATTGTAGGAAACAGCTGAAGTGGTTTACTCTGTAAGTTCAAAATTATATTTAAAATATTAGCTTTAAGAAAGTCAGGAAGCAAGAAACATTTCATACACACAAGGAACACAAAATAACAAGAAAATTAAAAGGCTTTTCAGTGGTGCCAGACAAGTATTAACTACTAGCTTGCGCAGAAATTCTGCCCAAAATGCACACAGCACCCACACTGCCCCACACACAAAAAGAGAGAGAGAGAGAGAGAGAAAAAAAAAACAGAGATTTTGCTCACATTTATGTCTATATCTCATAAAAGTAACTCCAGGAGAGTTAGCAGAGCCAATAACTTAGTCTGAAATCAGTACAGTTGAAATCAGAATAGACCCCTGTGTGTCTACCGTTTATCTAATTACCAGCATGTCTCATTTAAAGCAAGGCTGTATTTATGTATGCTTTTAGATTTCAAGTAGAAACTTACAGTTTCTGCCTGTTAGCTGTCTGTGATGATATGGGATAATTTGGAATCCTAATACTTCACTAATGGAAAATGATATCATTTAGTCTGTATCTGTTAGGGGAAATGGTAAGTAAACACATAAGTAAGAGAATATGAAGTCAAGAGAATTTTAAGCTAACAGAAAAGAACAGAAATAACAGAAAAGAAAGCTGAACACAAGAATCATAATAGCTGTAGAAGAAAGGAATACATATACGTACCTTATTGCGAATATTGGATGCCAAATCTTCATAATTAAATGACAATTGTGAACATTACCTTACTCCTTTTATTCCAGCTGCATTAGACTAATTGAAAACCTACCCATACATAGTAAAAAAAAATACTGGAACACGGGTTTCACTCCCCTTTACATCTATATTTCTGCTTCCTCTTAAGAAAACTTATCCATGCAGGAAAAGTCTTACCTCCTACTTAAACAATATATTTAATCAAATAGTAATAATTATCCAAACTGATCAGATTTTGGAAGAAAAGTCCTGATCTTTTGTTTTACAAGATAAAAAGCTATGAGAAGCTTTTCAAGATCAAGAGCTGACGTTTTTCAGTACAAAATTGTATGTATGTCAATTTACTATTGATACTTTAAAAGTTTGAAAAAAAAATGTAGAAAGAAATCTACTATGGGCAAGAAGTATGGCACCCCCAGGATCTTAATTCTGCACAGAGAAAAGGATTGAAAAAAGCCACTGACAATTCTGAGAAAATGTCAAACTATCACATGCTATAAAGCACCTTCTAAATAGCTCTTGAAAATAAAAATCTAGAGAAGAATCTTTCCTTCCTTCGATACAAAATCAGGTGAATTTCTTGACATCAGTATAATGTAAGAAAAATATTGGCTTTACATAATTTCATAAGATCTAATTAATTTATTCCCGTTTTGAAGGTCAGTAGATTCATTCCAGTATTTTCACAGGATTTTCACATGATCAACAGCACATAAATTTATACACCTGCATGTTCACACAACAATTTACCTTTGTGGGGGAGGGACACTAGGAGACCACGATCTAGTCCGTCCTATGCTATCTCCACGGTGAGGGGACCCTGATCGAGAGCAATGATTAGATGACATAACTTGTTCTGGCACTGATAGCGTTGAACTCTGAAGATCTCTCCCATTATGTCGATAATCTAAAAAGAAATGCAAATATTCAATGAATCTGAAATTGTACTTTTTATTTTCCTACCGCATATGTAGCAGTTATAAGCATAATAAATGATGGCCTTTGATAAAGAATGTTGTCATCTATTTTTCTTGGTTTCTGTAAAAAAATATTTTTGCAAAGATTCCTGATTTTATGCATGATTTAAATACAGCTATAGTTCCTACAATTACAGTTTAGAAGTATAGAAATAAATTACCAGGCACCAATTTGGCAATTTATAATAATTTGTGGTCATTGTGATGCATTAGTAGTAAAACTAGGTAAACAGACTTTTCCTTAGAATAACATATAAAATTGATTATTGCATTTTCTAATCAAAATTATATCATAATGGTTTTGTAAAATATACGAGATCATGATACATCACACAGAACTGCCCACAATTCAAAACTAATCCAAAGTTCAGTTTTAAAGGTTGGGATAGTAAACTACTAGGGAGATATAGAGTTTGAGTTCAAAAAAGATTTCTCTTTTGGAGAATTAAAGTAAAAATGACTCAGTGACATGGGATTTTACTCCTGGGTCTGAACCTAAGCAACCTTCTATGATATCATGATTCCTTTGCAAATGTATGAGCTAAGGCTACACAGATACACACTTACATCCTGGAGCTAATCTCGAATTAGGACAAAAGGAGACAAGAAGTGTTCTAAGCAAAAGCCTTCCCAGTTTTAATAGTTTAAAAGGCTACTGCATGGCCATTTTACATAGGGTTTTAAGAAAAATCTTTTTAAAGAGCTGTATGTATTAAAGTAGCTGTCTGCATATAATCTCAGAATTTGAATTCACTGGTCCAGGATACAATACTCACTGAAAAAAATGATATCAGATATGTAATAGCTTCATGAAAGTTTCCACAAGTATTGTGAGGATCAAATTAACGTATGATGATAACAAATGGAAGAATTGCAAATCTTAACTTGATGATAATGTTTTGCAGAAATAGATCTTCAAAAAGCTCCTGACAGCTATGACAAGTGACATAGCTTTTTGTTCTGAAAACAGTAACCAAGTAAAAAATGGTTAGAGATCTCCCTGATACTGGAAAACTCTGGCTCATAAAGCTGCAATTCTTTCCCTGTGAAAAGCTTCTCTGATTCCAGGAGTATTTGGTCTTCTATCATATTATTCATAGTTTTATTCCTGGAAAATCTTTAGTAAGCAGCTGAGCAAAACCTCATTAATTCATTCCATTTCATGGTTCCAAGAATGTTCAATACTTCCAACTAAGTATTACTAAGTATTACTACTCCTATTCATTGTATGACCTTTGGACCAAGGATATACATGAATCAATTAACTTCTTCTTCCTACATGTAGCTGGGAGCTGGAGTATGTGTAAGCACACACACGTGTGCATTAAAAGGGAAAAATATCAAACCATTATTACAATCACTTTAAGACAATGATGTAAATGAACAGATATTTGCTTGTCACTTCAGAGCAATCAAGTAATGTTATGTGCCCTCTCAGCTGAAAGCCAGTGATGAACTACAGAGTTTTATCTATCAGCAGAAAAATTCTGCAAGTAAAGAAAGAGGCAACCAAGGGACTACAAGCAGTTTTGTAGGCCACTATCTGCTACCCCATAGAGCAAAGAGCTGTCAGCACTTCCAAGAATTAAGACAAGTGAAAGCTCTGCAGACTGTTCTTGGATGGACTAGAAGTTATTTTCTCTATTCTTTACTGTTATTCTTTAAATTTTACCAATTTTAATTTATGGTCCATAAGACCAAACTGGCTAAATGTATATTCTCAATGCTTTATTGCCAGAAAAACTTGGAATTTATACTCAATTCACTCAAATTGATAACTTCTGTATTTATAAGCTTCTCATCTGCTAACATACCAAACAGTGAGAAGTAACAGCTTCAGTAAAGCAACCAACTAACACAAGTTAATTCCTAAGTCACACTTCAGCTATGCAGAGTTAATGTAGCTATTTGTCTTTTTAATACTAAGTATTTTCACCAGCTAGAGGTCAAAGGAACATAGAATAAAAAATTATATGCAATCTCATACTGAAAATAACCACATTGTACTTTCACAGAACAGAACTTTCTGAACTTTCCATAGAATTTAATACTTTTAATAAATAAAAATGTCCATTTCGTAAAGCTGCAATACCAGAAAATATTTAAAAGTGTTTAAAGTGGAGAGAAAGGAGCTTGGGAATAGATGAGAAACTTTCTCAGGTTTCTTAAGTCGTTACCATTCCAACACTTTACAGACAGAACAAAATCTAAGCTATAAAGGAGAATGCTCACACTGTAAGAACACATGAGGAAAATCAGGTGTTTCAGAAACACGATCCAAAAACCTATATGCTGTTAATGCAGCCATGCAGACAGAGCTCACAGAAGATGCTCTGTTTTGAACTTAGTTGCTGAAATGAAGGATGCAAGGAGGATGCTTCCATCTACTCAGAAATCAAAGCCTCTCACATTATCTTCTGACCTAATGTATCATACTGTATTTTTTAAAAGAATTGAACAGGGATAAGGTGAAAATGTTTTTTCCACTTCTTGGAAAGCTAGGAAAACTGCAAGGTTTACATAGGAGCTAGCTGTCCAGTCACTCAGATCATGCCAGTTACACATTCAGAGGAAAAAATATAATCAAGTACAAAACTTTCAGATGCAAAAGTTAAAAACCTAGCAGGTTTATTGATCACCTTTAGACTTCATTAAGTCTGTCTAAGGTCAGTTTTGGCAAATCAGAGTTACAGTACTGGTCTTGAAGGCACCTGGTACCAGCATATCATAGTTTAATGATTCATTAGTATTTGAGTCCTTTAATTTTTTTTTAAATAAGCTTTATTTTAAATGGTGGAGATTTTTTTTTAATATTTTTAAAAATTGAATTGTGTTATTGTTCTGTTTTTAGAAATAAATGGAGATTCCTAAGCTTCAGTGCAATAGTTACTTTACATTTTGAACCTAGAGACCAGAATCCAAGCATGGCAAAAGTATAATTAATTACATCTTTCTTCTTTTGAAGACCACTAGTATTCCAGAATGAAATGGATGTGTGTGCTTAAATCACACAGACAGCCCATGTCACTTGCCCAGCTGGTGAGACCCACCACATTTTTATGCCACCTATACACTGATTTTTCTCCAGATGAAACCAGATGAAAAAGATGGCACATAGCAGAGTATGCTCTGAGAGTTGGGATGTTACAGGATCTCATCCCAAAACTTAGAAAGTATAGAGAAACCATCTTGGATACAGTGGAAAGCAGCAGGAATATAAAAAGTACCTAAAAATTGTTTAAGAAAAAATTTCACAAGCTAAAACATAATGATATCAAAATAATTGATTCGATCATCTTTCACTGGTTAATTCTTTCACTGAATTTCAATGGGTTTTGTTGCAAATACCATCTACCAAATAATTTACTTTTGTACAGAAGAAATTTGTGCCTTTCATTGACATACGAGGAACACAGGCAATGAGAGGCTTAATAACATGCCTAGCACTAATCTGTACACTTCAGAAGTGGCCAACAATGTAATTAATATATTCACCAATCAACGCTGGAGTTCTCCTAAACCCCAAACAGGCTTTGAAGATGTTATCAATGGCTGAATGACCAATGGGAGTTGAAGTGGTAACTTTGGTACTCCCAACTTGAGAACTTAACTCTCTCTACAACGCGACCGGCTTTGCCTGCCCAGGAGTTGCAACGTTCATGTCTCTCTCAAGAGAGGTAACGTTCCAAAACCCATGGTGATATTCGCAATTGAAAAAGGTACGAATTAAATTCCAATTTCAAAAATATTTTGATGTCCCAGAACTAAGGTTAGAGAAGGGAAGTAAAAATATTTCCCTGCTGAAATTATACAGACAGTAAAAACAGGTCAGGAGTGTAACTTGACCAAGGAGCTACTCTACAGCAAAGATAATTATAGCAATAGTAAAACTATGATAAACACTGGAATCTGCTGGTAGCTATAAACATTGTCATTACCATAGAATCAGAGGCTCTGTAACCATGGCAAGCCTCTTAAATCAACGTGTAGAGCACAAAGAACCTGATAATCAGTACAGGGATCATCAGAGATAAATGACTGTGAACTGTGGACAGTTAAAAGATGGGCATGTGACAAAGATATCTGCAACGCCACCACCTTCTGCTTTTTACAGGACGGCTGCATTAAAAACTGTCATACACTTCATACCAGGGATTTCAAAAGGCACACTAAATATAGCCTCCTCTGAGCAGAAGTTTTCATTTTATCTGTTTAAAGAGAGAATATTAATACATTTGACTTAAAATACTCATCCACACAGTACAGCGGTTCTTTGCTGATATTATGCTGGTGCAGTTCACTAAATACTAACAAATTGTTACCAAATTCTGCAGGTGTCTGGCACAAAATTACAGAAAATCACAAACCTCCAAATAGGAAGTTCTTATCAACAGCACTAAACTAACCATGAAAAAAATCCTGGAAAGTATTAATGAAGCTTTTAATTTAGGTGTCTTGTTGCTTGATTGACTTGACAGAAACTCTGCATTAAAATTATTCTAGAAAAGCACTATTAGAGTTGCTATTCGTCACAGGGAAACTAATGGACTTGCTTCAGACACTGACGCTAAGTGACATTTTCTCCACTTTAACATCTGTACTTGACTGAGGCGTGAAGCTTTCTCTTTATCAGTTATTTCATTTTCAACACTCACGGTGGTTGAGCTTAGAGCAAGCACTAATTAAAAACAATTACATAATCAAATTGCCAGAAATGCTTAACATACCAAGATTTCATACATGGGCACTTTGGAGACAGTTCAGCTCTTTTATACTAATGTGCTCAACTTCTATGGTGATTTGAGCATCTAAATGCAGAATTTGGACGTCCTCTGAAAAAGTGCTGACAACTGACCAAATAAATTGAAGTATTAATATCTGAATACTCTGTAAATTATGCATGGGTTTTGTTTTTTTTTATTTTTTTTTCATCAAAATATTATTCTTCAAACAAAGGAGGAACTAATACACATTGAAAGAAACCAGAAAACTTTACAGTAAGAACAAATAGTTACTCGCTGCGTTGTAACTCAGTTTCTCAATAGGTGTTTTTACCTTTACTGCACTGATGATATGCATGGGTCCAATACACTTGTATTATCATTAATGCGTATGGAGAGTGTTCCCACACAGTAATAAACCAGAGCCTGATGAGTTGTTCAGTGCCTTCCATACATCCAGTATGACATACAAGGCTTGAAAAAACAGTTACTATACAGTGTTTCCTCTTAAGTACTCATACAGATACATTTTCCACTGATGGCACCATACAAGAAGTTGGTGACTGCACTACAGATGGGAACAGCAAGTCTTCTAAAATAACAAACACAAGACAAGTCTGCCATGGTTTTTATCAGACTTCGGCAACTCTGCAACAGAATTATCCTGAGAAATATTTTTACTGAAGTTGAAAACTGTCTTGTAACTGTTTGTGACTGTTATATTCTTTAGAAAAACAAAACAAAATTTTCTACTGGAATGAACTATGCTCTTTAATAGAAGGCTAAATTATTCAGTATCTCCAATGGGACTGTTAGCTAACCTAACATTTTTATGTTGTGACAGCTCATCTTTCAAGTCATTTGCATGGGTTTTGATTAAATTGCTCCAAAATATGCTCCAAATAGCTCAGTTCTATCCATGCGATCAAAATTCCCACAGGACATCTTGGATGATCTTTGTGGGTCAAGAACGACTCTGGAAATATTGAAAGATGGATAGTATAGCTTGAATGAAAATCAAAGTGTGTCTGACAGATACTGTGGAAAGTATTAATGACACCTTCATACATGTTGGAGGCTCTCTGAAATTACTTTCAAGGAAGAGCAAGTATACAGCCAGTGTAGAAATAACCTTTAGATTCTGGAAAAGATTAGACTATCTCTTGAGATATTAAACTTTTTGAATCCCTGGTGTCTTATGCAGGATCTGTGACTTTAGTAATAATAATAATTTTAAAACTACCAAATTAATTGCTTGGTAAGATAACTCTTCAGCCGTAGATTGTAATTGAAACAATATGTAATCTGAATCTCAGAACAAGAGACGTTTGTCAGTGTTATGTCAAACCTTTTCCATTTATTAAGATATATTTATCAAAAGAATCATCTCTACTACGGATGAAGTTGTTCTGAGTACTTAAGAAACATGTTCTTTCGAGCAGATCAGCCACCTAACAAACATATTTGGTAAAATATATGGCTTATGAATTAAGATGAAGGACTTAGTCATTATTCTGAAGAAGAATATCTGCTTATAAATGGAAGCTATGAGAGGCTGGTTGGAGAGATTTCTTACAGATATGGATCTAAACGTTGGGCATGCCATTTATGCTTCATTAAAGTTCTAGGTCTCAGGGTGGAAGAATGTAATGGAATACAAAATGGATCCCAAATTTCCAGAGCAGAAGCCATAATATTTTATGCTTTTTTTCCTGCAATATGCATGCCGCGAGACAATTCTTTCTGAAATATATGAATTCAATCATATTAATAATCTCATTTATATCTTCTTAGTAGATCAACTGTCACTTGTATGCATGCTTGACAAATCTACAAGTCTCCCAGATTAGCCTCCTCTTGACACTGTTGATTGGAATCTATCTGTCTTTTTATCTCCTTATAACAAGTTTTCATCACCATGTTTATAATTCAACCTAGCCAGGCTATGCCTATATGAGAAGCATATCCCAAGAGAGGTGTCTGATAGGAATGCAACTTCTTTGCACCTTCCAGTATCTTTTAGATGCTTCTGACACTTTTTAGATGCTGGCATTGTGGTAGAACATGAACTAAAACAATGAGTTTGTATTTATCTTTACTCAACGAATACAATGCTACTGATGCTCATTGACCATGAGCCAGCAGTGTTCCCTCGTGGCAAAGAGGGTCAATGGGATCCTGGTGTGCATTAAAAGGAGCGTGGCCAGCAGGTCAAGGGAGGTGATCCTCCCCCTGTACGCTGCCCTGGTCAGGCCTCACCTGGAGTACTGTGTCCAGTTCTGGGCTCCCCGGTACAAAAAAGACAGGGATCTCCTGGAAGGAGTCCAGCGGAGGGCCACAAAGATGATACCGGGCCTGGAGCATCTTCCCTATGGGGAATGGCTGAGAGACCTGGGTCTGTTCAGCCTGGAGAAAAGATGACTGAGAGGGGATCTTATCAATGTGTATAAATACCTGAGGTATGGGAGACAGAGGGATTTGGCCAACCTCTTTTCAGTGGTTTGTGGGGACAGGACAAGGGGCAATGGCCACAAAATGGATCACAGGAAGTTCTGCACCAACATGTGAAAGAATTTCTTCACGGTAAGGGTGACAGAGCACTGGCACAGGCTGCCCAGGAGGGTTGTGTAGTCTCCTTCTCTGGAGATATTCAAGGCCTGTCTGGACGCCTACCCGGGCGGCCTGCTCTAAGGAACCTGCTTTGGCAGGGGGGTTGGACCCGATGATTTCTGGAGGTCCCTTTGAACCCCTACAATTCTGTGATTCTGTGATAATTACTGTTAATCTACAAATACAACTTGAATTTAATTATATCTTTACTTCTAGAGTGATAGAGCTTATATTTAAAAACATAAAACCAGATTTTTTTTAAAAAATGTATTAATTGAGAATTAGGATGTTTGAAATTATTTTATCAGCTGAGGAAAGTCACATTTGTTTAAAAGCAATAATTTTAAAACTTTAAAGTTAACCTTGACCTAAGGGGTCAGCATAATGACTATTTTAACATTACTTGAATTTTGCTTCCAGTTTTGGAGGGAATTTTCAAGACACATAGACGTTAAACTGATTTTTTACCCACAGAAGATGACACAATGAATAGATATTAGAGAAGGGGAATAGGCATCAGCACATAATAAAAGAAAAAGCTGGTTAGTGTTTACATTTGCAGTTACTGGGCTTTGCGGGCAATACAGACTCCCATTATAGATGTTTATCTATAATGAAATCCTTTGTTTTAGTAAGGATGAAAGACATCCGCTCTACCTTCTAATGCTGTAAGATGTCTTTAAATAGACAGTTGATTTCAAGATGTAACCAAAACATTTATATGTTCTCTATCTGCTCAGTGGCAATCATCAGCAGGACTAGGTATAAAAATTCAGATCACATTATCAGCAAGTATACCGAGAGCATTTTGTTTCCTCTGCAGAGAAGGATGCAACATAATAGCGAAAGAATTCTTTTGAACAAAGGACTCCTCAGGTGCTATATGAAGTGAAGCAAAATGAACAAATGCATTTCATTCTTCTTCAAAAACAGAATGGATTTTGTAAGTTCAAAAAAAAATTATTTAAGGGTTGTTACTATTTTTCTAATCTACCTGGCTCTGACCATCTTCTGAGTAAATACCTCATTTGTATTCTTATTTTGCTCCTGAAACATCTCATTATCTTTTGCATAATGAGAAAAGCTTATCACTATAAATGTTTTCTTCTCAAGGCTGGGACTGCAATCTTTTACTTGGAAAAGCTCTTCTCTATAGAGACTTGCAATACAGTTTATGCAGAGTTCTGCACCTTATATTCTTCCAGAATTCATCTGTTCAAACATATCTAAGTTTACAAGTGTCTCAAGAAATGATGTAGTACAGATGAGATATTGGTGTAAAATGGAAATTGAAAGATTCATACGTCACTTAATATTTAAGACTTAAAACAATGATAGATGAGACTTAGAATAAATGGCTTGGCAGTCAATGTCCTCTTTTGCTCATAAAGTCAGACTCAACAAGCTACCTGTACTCAGTAGGTTACAGCAGGTTCAACACGCACTATGACGAACTACCTGGGAAGATAACTATTTAGAAATTACAATCCATGCTTGCTGAACTTGGTTAACTATAATGCCCATACAAGTTTAGTCACTAGCGGGGGAAAAAAAAAATACAACAACCTGCTTTTCACTGAACTATATTTAATACTAAAATTTAAGCAATGTCTTGTAAATGCTCTGGAGTTTAATCAACATAAAATCAATGTTCTGCTTTTATCAATAAATACATAAGAACAGTAAGAGCATTCTAAACGGCATGTGAAGAAGCTGATTTGCTCCCACACAGTACTGCTTATGAGAGAGAACTTTAGAAGAGCCAAGGTCTATTGTTTAGGACAGCAAAATGAACGCTTTAAATTGTTTGAAGAACACATAACAAGCAATATAAAAGTCTCTCTTCTATCCTGTGCTAACATTAAATTCAGCACCGATGAAGTATAATAAAGATTCTGTTCTACTACTTTAGAACCCAACCTTAAATGAATCTACGTTGTATACGAAGAGAACTACTTTTAAATCTTGTCAAAAAGCATTTTTGCATATTTGCTTGAATACGTAATATGTTACAACCCTTTCTGACAGTAGCTTGTATAGAATACATGTGCAGCCAGAAAAAAGACATTGACATTTTTCAGTTGGTTTATCTTTATTTTGTTAAAAGCCTTTCCTGTTAACAGAAATAATACTCTCTTTAATAAGACAGTTTACTACGTTTATTTGTCTAAGCATAAGCTGCAAGCCACCAGAAGTGAAAGCGTTTATGAATATTTTTTCCAAGATGTCCGAACTTTTTGTAAGAAATAAAGGAAAGAATAGTATGAAAAATAGACGTAAGTTACGAATTTTATCATCAGGAAATTAAATCAGTGGCTGAGAAGTGCCATAGCAGTGATAAAAAGCAAGTGCAGATATATTAAAAATAGTTAGATGATGATGCAAGGAACTGTGGCATATAAAGTTCCTTCTGTTTCAGCGAACAGTCTTAGACAATGTTGCTTACAGATGCACTTTAAGAACTGTGTTCAGATCTTCCATTGTTGGGTTTCTAAATATTACCTGCTTATCTAAAGACAAAGTCATTTGACTTTAAGGACCAATATCAGAGAAGCTACGCATAAAAGGGTGTTTTGTAAAAAGAGAAAATTTCAGCTACAATCATGAACATAAAGAAGCAAGACATCGTGTATCTTTTAATGAACTATAAATAAATACATATGGGATCAAGTAATATTCAAACTATTTTGAATAAAAACAAACTGAAAAGGAAACAAAAGAGAATTCATGATATCCTTAAAGGCTTATGGAGTTTGGCTTGCAAGTCCAAGACTTTGAATAAGCAAGAATTTTATGGAAAGGATCACTGAGAGTACCTGACATATGTTAGCAAACACATTTGATGTGATACTGTATTTATACAGCAAAGGGAAAAGAGCAAAGTGATGTGTCATGTTAAATAAAATCTGAAAATACAAAATGAAAAATCTGGGGTACGTAAGAAAGAAAGAGAACAAAGAGAGACAAATGGATGAAATATTGCATTTCATGCAAAGAAGGCATATATTTAAATCAAGATTGTGATGAGTCTGCAAAGTGAGGAACCTTAAATGAGAGAAGGATGTGGATGGTAAGACAAAACAAGGATAAATCAAAAGACTTGTAAACATAGTGACAGCAGCACAAAGAAGAAAGTCAATAAATAAATATTTCACAACCAAAAGAACATCAAACTTTTCCACCCACACAGCGAGTCTGAATTAAAATGAAAGTAAGGCGTAGAATTGTCAGCAAAAATGTAAAAGCTAAGAGATCTTAAAGGAACTAAGTGTACATTAAACACTCAGGTAAGAGAAGCAGATTCATTCGCAAAACTGTAAAGATGTAATTTTCCAAGGAGTTGGCAAAACATGAGTTAAACTATTTCATGTAACAGGTTAGCTAACATAGAGATTTTAATGACCACTTTAGCAGTCTTCACATGAACAATACAAAATCAGATATTGGAAACAGATAAATAAAATTAATTCTTTAAGCAGGGAAAGCAGGTTTTGGAAAGAGAACTGATAATACTGCCAGGAAAAAATAAAGATTTCAGTATTATTAGAGGATGCATGGCTATTGAACATACTGTACCCTAATCTGCATTAGAAAGCTTTATTTAAAAGCCATCCTCCAAAAAAGAATTTAGGAAAAAATTAAAAGGCTTAATGTGTTTCAAATGTTGTATGAAGCAAAACAAAACAAAGAAAAACAAAATCACAGAATTTGAAAACCAGGTGTTTCACAGGATTCCTGGGGATGTTCAGGCACCTGGTACATTTCTGCAAAAACATGTAATTTTCTTCCAGAATAATACAGAGATTTGAGTTTCAAAATGGCTCCATACTGGGAACTCTAGACTAATCAAATCCTCTTTTTCCCCCCTTTTTAATCGAACTCCAAAGTTTGGTAGCTACATTTCCAAAATAACTGACCAGCCGGAATATGAAAGTGTTTCCCTGAGGGAGGACAGGCAATCTGAAAGCCTTATTGGCTACTGAGCACATAGAGAAAGCTAACCAACATTAGACTGAAAGTAGAGTAACAAGAAACAAGAGACTTCTGAGAATCACTGCCCTTTAGGTTCCACAACTTCCTGCCACTCTGACTACATATCCTTCACATGTCTTCTGACTGCAGTAAACCAAACAGGCAGTGGGAATATAAAAATGCCTTAAGTTTTCCTAAATATCTTTCCAGTTAAGGTAATAATCTAAAAACTAGCCTATTGCTGTCTGAAGACAAATGGTTTAAGGAAGGTAGAAAATCTACTGGTCCAACCCACAACATTCCTTCTTGTCTTGTCCTGTTTCTACCACAAAATGTGCATGGTATCATGCTCGTTAAAAAAGTGGTGGTTGATGAAATTTACATGCTGCTTAATAAAATAAACCATTATCCCTCCTTCCCAGCAAACACAAGACCCATGGCAAGGGCATACCATCAAAAATTAAGCAAAACCTAAGAGATAACTGTGAAAAGTGGAAAATAGCAGAAATACAGGGATGGCTACCTGGAAAACACAGACATACATCTAAGCTCAGACTGGTAACAGCTTTTGTTTAAGACTGTGCAAACTCTGGTAATTGGCAGCTCACTAAAGGTTTGGGTACTTGGCATCACCCCATCCCGTAATACCCACAACTGTCTCGTCTACCTCCTTTTTCTTTCTCTAGCTCCAAACCAAGCTGTAGTACAGTCCCTTTGACTCATGTTTCCTGTATGCCCTTCCTTAGCCCACCAGCGGCACGCTGTACCTGCCATAAAAGCTGCACACGTGCTGTCGGGTGGCTGTATGGCAGGAGCACGGTTTGACTGACCAGCTGACAGTGGCTCTACAGCTGCTGGACAGGCCAGCAGCACATACAGCTTCATGTTCGCTGAGTACGATACACAAATCATTAAATAGGTACACTTTAGCTAGATCTGACCCAAAGGAGCCAGAAACTGTTTAACACGGACTGACCAAGTGGGTTAAAAAACTCACCAAGCAGCGGGGTGAGTGAGTACATGCTGTACCGTGCAGCCAGCTCTGCTCGTACTGAGCTCGGCATGGCTGCATCCTAAATACATTTTCTTATAGTCTGGAAAAGTGTATGATACCCTGATTTTATTGGTTTTAGCTATGAAAACCGTAAAAATTTTTCTCTTAAAAGAGGAGAAACACTAAATCTTTCACGTGACAACAAATACTTCTTAATAAAATCAGATTATCTGTTATGACATCTCCCTTCCTGCCTTATATGTTTAGGTTTCAGAGTTCTCGTATTGCTGTTATTTCACCATGAACTTTTCAAGGATACATAAATCCCCAGTGTCTGTCAAAAGGTCAAATACATATTTACTACCTTTTAATAAAAAACACTTTAATGCTATTTTTATCATTTTATAAAAGCAACAGGGAAATTTACACATTGATTTTCCCCTCTGTTGGCCATTTTTGTGGTTAAACATGCATTACCCTTAATACTTATCTGTTAGAAAAAATGTGCAATAAGATTCTATTTATTTTTCACCAAAAATCATTATAAAATTCATAACAATGAATTATAAATAAGAAAGATTTCTACTGAACTCAGAAGAGTAATTTAGAAAGTGATACCTGAAACAACGCCAATTCCGTCATCACAGTCGTAATCAGAGACTTCACTGTCACTGATTCTTTTGGACCCTGCCAAAACAACAACAAAAAAATGTATTAGTTATCTTCCTGTAAATCAGAACTATCCTCAGCTAATTATATACCAATGAATATAAGGATTTATTACTAGAGAATGAAGCATTAATATAAACACATAAAGGAAGTTATTGATATTACTGTAAATATAATAGTTTGCCAACTATTTTTATCTAAATTTTTGATATACTATATGAAGTAATGATGAAATAGAGTTCTGCAGCATTGCTTTTATGAAATACTTGTGTATGTCGTATGCACATCTACTAATACCATATAAAAAACAGATACCACACTGTTCATCTTCCAAGTTTTCATATACAAAAAATATGGCATCACCCCTTCTCCAAAGAGTTTGGTATTCAAATAAAATATTCAGAAAAATAAATGATAACAATCATACTAAATTGATGTATTATCTTTAGGGTATTAGTAAGCAATATCAGGAGAACAGGCAGCTTCACACATAAAGTGTGTCCTGAAAAACAAAATCTCTCTGTGACACTTTAGAGGAAGCAAGCTGTTAAATGCTATCTAGGAGTGCACCTGTCAAAATAGCTGGAGTACAGCTGGCAAAAGAAGATTCCCCATCTACAATGAGAACTAAAATGTAGGTTGCATAGGACAAATATATGTGTTTGATTTGCTTTATTTTACTTCTGTCTTTCGTGGCGTCTTTGAAACAACATTTGATTGCTGACATCAGGATGAAGTGCTGGCATGTGAGCATGTGAATGATAATCACTCATTTACTTGGTTTAGATGTGAAAATCCCTGTTCTTTAGCAAGATGGTGCATCTGTTCTAATTGTCTAGCCATCTAAAAACAAGTAACTATTAGGTAGGAGTTTAAATCTAATTGTTGCAAAACCTTCAATTATGTGCAAGATTTTTTTATTCCTGCCATAGGATAATTTATTCTCAAAAATACGTGGAAAAATACAAGTAAAAACTAGAAGCAAACCTAAAGGAACCCAGGGCAAAGCAGGATTAATGTCCTACATTGGTGACTGGCACAGAATGATCCCCAGCCTCCCCTCCAAGCAGGAAAGTGGGAGAGCCTGTGCCAAATGGGGGGTTGACGGAATTAAACCACTCTTCAATGGAAAGAAGTATTACATGAGAAATTATCTGAACCATATGGACTGCTGTTGTCTATCAGACTAACATCTACCCACCAGGGGCAGCGGAAGGTCCTTTTTTAGCATAAAGAGCATGCTGATGCAATGTGTATGGAAGTTTGCCCTGCTGCACCCTTCTGTCTTTTAGCAAGCAGGGGTCCTGGCAACTGAGATTTCTCCTCAGCCATCCTGTTTACCTTAACAGCCATTGACCGACCCATCCTGCACAAATTCATGTATCTTTTTGACTCAGAGTATTCTCTTGGCCTCTCTTTTTTGGGGGGGGAGCTGAAATACTGCTGTTTAATTTCTTTGCATATGCAAACCATTCCATATTTCTGATTGCTACTGCTGCGCCTTTGTGTCTTTTCTAGTTATTCTGCACCTTTTATGAAAAGTCCGAATTGATTGCAGCTATCAAGATGTCAGCATATGAATTTATAAACTAGACTGCAGACTATTTCTTTTTGCGTAAAAGTTGCTCTGTTAAACATTATTCAACCAGAAAATGGTGTAAGTGTGATGATATGTGTTCTTTAATTCCTATAAACCACAATCTTGCTTGCCATTACATTATGTAATTACAATAGAGCAATGTAAATTACTGTTATTTAACTGCAACACAGGTTGTTGGCTTTTTTCTCACAGATAGTAAATAAAAATCAGTACAATGAAAGTCTTGTTTTGGAATCACGTCCTGCAATTCTTACATGGTATGATATTAATTCAGTTTATTCTAAGTGTTTTGAAATAGCTATGCTACACTGGAGAGAAAGCAAGGTGTCTTTAAATCCAAGAAATAATAAATTAAAGTATTTCTTTAAAAGAAGAAATAACAAGCAAGTGATTGCAATTAGCACTCAAGAAAACCTAGAAGATAAGAGCAAGAGTGAAGGAAAAGTCTTCATCATCCTAATGGACTTTCTGCTAATCAGGAAAGTTTCTAAAAAGCAATTAAGTCTGACTAGGACAATATTCAATCTGATGTGTTTTTTTTTTTTAATTATAGTACTACAGAGGCCCAATGAAAATCTCTCTTGCATTCCAAAGAAAAAGCATCCACTCTGCTTGTGATGCTGTTCCTGCTGCTCTTCTCAGCAGAGAGTCTTCTACTACTGTAGTGATGATATACATGATGATATACATGATATACAGTGAGGAAGACAGATTATGACCATCAGTCTCCATTTTCCTTAGCCAGTAATTCAGACCATTAAATAAAAAAAGATGATATTTGTGACCAAACAGGGAGCAAGAGAGCCCCACTAATCTGGCTAGGATTTGGCTGGGGACTAAGAGGCAGAAGCCCCCAAAGTGGGAGCAGAGCAGTATTATTCTGGCCTCTCTGGTAGCCTTGGTTCTGATCCAGCCGTGGGACTGTGATGCTGCGTGGAGATGCCAACAGCATCACTCAGCTTCTGCTGGAGAGCGAGGACTGGGGAATGGGAAGATGAAGGCAACTGAACAGCCTGCTGTTCATCACATGGATGTTTGAAAAGCTCTGTATTAAGAAAGACATAGAAGGGTTGAATCAACTATGATTTGAATGAGTGTCATTCACTCATCATCTAATTCATCCGTATGAATGAATCTAATTAATTACGACTGAGATTGATTTTATTTATGTTTATATTTACAGCTAAATACATCCGATTCAATGTATTTTTAGAAGTATATATTCCATATTCTGGAGAAAAGATTTCATCTCTGAGGATGAAAATAGCCAACAGTTGTGACAGTGGGCTGAAGACTTCCCAGTTGCAGAGCTAAAATTGTATCCTGTAGTAGTCACAGGATACCTCCTGTAGAAAGAGAGAAGCTTCAAAGGACCACAGGAGTAAAAGACAGGGGGTTCTCTTTCTCTATTCCCTCAATGCCCCATCCACCTTTTCCAGAATCTCCCAATAGCAGAACTCCAAAACACCTTCCATGACCTGGAGACCCTTCTCTCTTTCCATATACAGACCTCTCTCTTCACCCCCAACATACGCCTAAGCTGTAGGGAAAAGATGGGGCACAGGGAAAGTGAATGGGCCAAGATCAAGCCCTACCCTAAGGACAGGCATAGAGAAAGAGCACACTCAGTGGAAGAACCAGGTTTCAGGGCTTCCTTTCCACAATTGCCTTTGCTCCCGCAGAGGACAGTCTCTTCTAACAGTTGACATTCCTTAAATACAAAACCTTTTTCTCTGCATAAGAGAAGATACACAAAGCTTGTTCAGGTCAGATCATCTGTTCTACCTCCTCAAACCGAGAATACCTTAAGACAACACTAACTACTAACAGACTTAAAATAACTGAAAAATAATCATGCTAAAGTAATGTTTCATTTACTTTAAACGTGATTTTAAATGCTGGTTAAGAAGTCAAAAGCAACTTAAATTGAGATTTATTACTTGGTTTTGTCTTTGAAAATCAATGTTTTCAGGAAGGACGGAGGAAGGAAAGCATGTTTATTAAATATGTAATGTCTAGAAGTTCTGCCTGGAATATGTAACTTCTATAAAGTAATAAGATTAAATTTATTTGAAATGTCTTCCATTAACTTCAGAAATTGAACAGATTAGAAGGTCCACAGGTCAAAATCTTTTATTGAATTGAGTATCCGAAATACCAGTATAATTGCTGGCGGCTTAGTTTAAGATTTGTCATAAATTTTGCAAGAGTAATTTCATCTGCTATCTATCCTAGCTGGTAATTTTCTTTTTAACCTATTGACAATGTAAATTTGAAGAGGTAGGCGTCGGTGCCTCCTTAACCATGTCTTTTGAAAATAGCACTTCATTACTTAACTAATTTGAACTACTGTCCACAAAGCAAAGAAAGTACAGTTCACAGTTTTTCTGGGAAATGTGATGAAGAAGCCTCTCACCAACAAATTATTCCAAAAGAATATTGCTACTGAACTGCTGTTCAGTATTTTTAATGCATATCTGAAAGTGTTTAACCAATATGATATGAAATAAGTTATATATTTCAAACATAAGAAGATGAAATCTTTTCTAACAAATTTAAAATTCTGTAAAGAGTTTGAGCATGTAACACCTGGGACACTGGGTGCATCATATCAATGCACTGATGCCAATGCTTTGTATGTAATTAACTTTGTCCCTGACTGATTTTAAACATGAGGAACGACAGTAATTAAGTCTCACTGCCATCGTGCAGGAATTTAGCTTATTAATGAAATAATTCTCAGGGATATTATTACAATTTGTGTGATAACTGGGTGGTAACGATCTGTAAATATTGATTTTTGAATGCTTTCTACCAGGATTAATGGTTATTACAGTCACGAACTCAAAGCAAACTAGATGCCATACTGTACAATTACCTAGTAAACCACACAAAAAATGCTTTAATTCAGTATAAGCCCAACACTGGTGAAATCACAAGAAATATTCTCATTGACTTCAGCAGTTTTTGGTTTAACTGTCTGAAACTGTTAAAAAAAAAAAGCATGTTTTCCAGGGACAGATCTTATCCTGGGGATAGTGGAGAACCTCTCCATCAGAACTTGATAACCCTCAGCATTCTCTTCCCTACTGTGCTTACTATTGCTGCACAAGCTACCACCCCACCCAGCACCACAGCACATCACAAGAGCATGTACACACTAGAACTAGGAGTTTATGGCACCTGCACTGTAGCTATCACTGTAGGGCTCAGGAAAAAAAAAAAACAACCACCAGCATTACAGCCATTATTTCCTCTATTAAAAAAAAAAAAAATCTATTTTTTTTTAATTTTACTACCTTTTTTTTTACTATTTAAATTTTTACTTTATATCAGCAGAAAAAGAATATAAAATGTGGTAGTCTCTTCCCATTTTTCATCTTTATGGCTAGCAACAATGTGAAGAGAAAAGTGCAGTGTTTTATTCCATTTTAGGAATCAAATACTTTTGGTTAACTTTTCACAGGCTGCAGTCTTGGTGGCCATGCGGAAAACATTTTAGAGAATTTTCTTTACTTTGACAGAATCACATTTCTCTTCACAGCCACATTCTCAATATCTGGAACTCTTCCAAATTGTGAATGAAAGAGTACGCAATCACAAATAATTTCTTGCAAGGTAACCTAAATCTGTGGAGAGTTCCAGAAGATCTCCTGACTTCTACATGACACCTGATGATGGAATAGAGCTGTGCCCCACTCAGTTATTAATATACAGGATATTAATAAGCAAGATAGCACATCTGTGCTTCATATATTGTCCACTGATATTTCTGATGTAAGCCTCAACAAAAGAAGGGCAGCATTTGAGATTCAAAAATCTAATAAAGCCTATCTGCCCAACCAACATAGAACTGACTAGGATAGGGGGTGGAATGAGAAATAAGATTAAGGTGAGTCAGCTTAAATACAGAAGGAAATGTCAGATATTATGGCTCAGGAATTCTGTTTATTTTGTGGGAAAAAAGGGGAAAAAAAAAAGAGAGAGAGACTGAGCTCTCGAGCTAGGGATCCTGCCCATGCAGGAACCTTCTATGAGGTTTGATGAACTCCTTGGGGGAACAAAGGGTATTGAAGCATACAGAAGCTTACAGAAGCTTACAGAAGGCCTTCACAACCACTTAAAGTAACTTAGCGTTGCCACTCTTTTTTCTATGTTCAAAGCTGACACATAAGCAACTCTAAAATCAGTCTCACAATGGCTGTCTTAAGAATTTGCTCTCTCATATTCATCCAGTTTGCGCCTGAAGGTACTTAGTGTGAACTAATTTGTCATGCAGTCCTGCTGTCTGCATGTCAATCTTTCACTTCATCCTCTATATTATAGTGGCTTTTTAAGTTTTCAACCAATTTCAGCTGAATTGTCAGAAAGGTATAAATTTAATTAAGTTCCTACAAATCTTTGAAAATGGTTGTTGGAAAGAAGAGTGTGATACAAATCAGAACCCATGAATGGAAAAGAAACAAAATCAAGGTAAAACTTGTGGTGAACCCACATGTGCACAAGTGGTGAATCCACGCTAGCCCCAGCAAACATGATCTATTCCCGTGGGAACATATCATAGGACATGGAAGGGTTCTGGGGCTATTTCAGGAGAAAACGGACTACAAGAAATGCGGGAGACTAAGGGTAGATGTAACAGAAACT
Source organism: Anser brachyrhynchus (assembly GCF_964034855.1). Lineage (NCBI taxonomy): Eukaryota > Metazoa > Chordata > Aves > Anseriformes > Anatidae > Anser > Anser brachyrhynchus. Next base: position 140,743,207 of record NC_137695.1, on the reverse strand, counting down.
AGGCTTTATTAGTGCCGATCTCTCAAAGCATCCTGTTTTTTTCTTTTTTCCTCTCTCTACCACAATTTTTGCTCTATTTTCTCAACAATGTGTGTTTAATCTCAAACTTAATGAAAGATAATTAGATGAACCAATTCTCAATGAGATTCCCATAATTAAAACTGTAGGAACTGAAAAAAAGTCCCACATGAAATGTGTTACAAAATTTAAGCTTGTAAAAACTTTACACTATGAATTTATTTATGTTTAATTAAGGGAAACCTCTCAGATATAGCAACTGGAATGGTAACTGGGGATTTAAAGCAATATGAAACTGTAGATGCACGTACCAGTACAAATACTGCTTTTGGTAGTACTCCACTTACCCCATGTTTGTATTCTAAAAATACTTACACTAGTTCTCAAACAGCTGTAATACAACAGTGTTCTTTTCAACATAGCTTAAGCAAAATAGCATTTTCCTAGTATAGTTAATAAAGCTTGCTACAGTTTACCTACCAAAGCTCTACCTAAATTAAAGGCAGACAAGGCAAGTAGAGTGTTACAATACTGCTCCAATATCAATGCTGAGACGTTCAGAATAAAGAAACAAAGCCAACAAAGGACCTATGGCTGAAAAGCAGACGTGAAGAGCCAAGGAACATGTAAGCAATTTAGCATCTGCACAATAGGTAGCAAAAGCACACCAATAAATTATCAAATTAAATTCTGCATGTATAATGGGAGCAATAAGCATTTCTGGCATGCTGAAAGTTTACCTGAATTATATGAATATAAGCCTTTATCTGGAAAACAAATATTGAAATGAAGTAGTGTCAGGGAAAAATACGTGAATCACTACTACATGTAACAGGGATGGTCAGAACCTTAAACTTCATTGCATCTGCTCAAGCAGACTGAAGAATTTGATTTTGTAAGCCACATTTCAAAAGAAAAAACTCAACCAGCTATGAGAAATTAAACCACAAAAATGCCAACCTCTTCTGAATTAACATTTATACTCTGTACTTACATCTAGTCATTTCTGATTCTGAATTGCAGCTGCCAATTTACTATACACAAGTGTTTAACTTTTTAAGGGCAAAATGTATATTCAAGTAGACATACAATACGAGTTTCTACCTTTAAAATTACAGTATGCTGCTGTTGGCACCTCAGCAGGAAGTTATTAGCAGAACTTTCCTGAGATGTAGCTATGAATCTAACTTTAAACCTAACAGAGTCTGTAGTGATGTTTAAGTCAATCTTCTGTCTCCAGCTACTCAATGGCCTTGATTTGGTAAATATGTACATACACGAATACCTTATCTACATGTCTTTGTTACCAATGAATTTAAGACTCCTGATGTGAGCACAATGATTAAATACTTTCAAGATCTGGGTAATTGTTTGCATTCCTTGAGTCTGGCTGTTTTAAGTATTTTAGCTTTCCAAATGACCATGTCATTTTTTTCTCAACTCAATAATGCAATAGTATGCAAAGAAACAGACATTAATGGAAATGTGTAATACTACTTTGCATTGTAGATTTTGTAAATGGGACTTTCATAAGGTAATGGGAAGAAGCCAGGATGTCTGAATAATATGAATACTCTCCCGACATTAGCAAGACATTTTGAATGTTTTTACTTTTAAGTGAACAGCAGTTTACAAATACTAACTTGCTATCACAATGCTCACAGACGCCATTTAAGTAAGTGTGACAGTCCATGAGATGCACCTCAGATGACAAGATATGACAGTGTTAAAGGGAAAATGAAAATACCCATTTCTTGCCAACTGGTGCTGTCAGGAATTCACTGAATGACTAGGTCTCTTCTGGCAAGTCATAGTTTTTCTGACTTCCAGTTACATACTATTTTAATATGTAGACAGTATCACTAAATCATCTACTACCTGAAATTTTTAACTCTTTATAACTTCTAATTGTCTCTTGATAAAAATAATTATTTTTTGTCATCCAGCTCCAGAACTGCATTAGGCCACATAATTTCAAATAAAATATTAAGGATTTTTTCAGCATCATTTGCAAAATTTAGATGTGAGCTTTAGTGGATAACTTCTCTAATATTTGCACTTGTTGGTACAAATCACTACCAGTTATTAATTTCATGAAGAATTGACTCATCTTTGGCTACAAAATTATGAAAAATTAAGTATGGGGAAGTTTCCTCATTTGCTCCAGTAACATTAGAAAGTCATCAAAGGCCAAAAAAAAATCTATTAACACAGTCCAGAACTATTTACATAATGAAAAAGGATGGACTTTCTGAATTAAACTTCTGGCAAGATCTATAGAAGCTTAGAGCTTCTTGAAGAGCACAAGAATATAAAAATACTGAGATTATGCTGAGTCCTCCTGGAGCAAGGAGGAGGCTTCAAAACTTCAGCCAGAAAAAAAAGCTACTGTCACCTGACTAGCTATTTATCCACTGCTAAGCAAGGTTACTTTACCCTATCCACTGAGTTATTTCATTGGAGAACATTGCTTTTTTCTGTCATTACATGACAAAAGAGTGGTTTAATAACATAATTCTGTTAAGGAACACGAGCAACAGAATAATAAGCAATATTCAAATTCTCTTAAATTGCTTCAGAGTGTTGACAGGATTTCAAATATTTTTGTAGTTTAATTACAATTTAATAAAGTTTATTTTTAATTTTTCAAAGATCGGAGAATTCCCCAAGTAAGGTTCTATTTGTAATTAGGAAAAAAGAAAATACTTTGATAGTTTAAGGCCTTTTCAGACACCCCTGTATCATGTTAAATACCTTTTTATTAAAGTATTTAATAAACCATAGATGTACAATAAATATAATAAATAAATCATAGGTGTATAGTTAATATAATACTGGTATATATATACATACTCTATGAACATAACATCAATGCATGCAAACAAAGAAAACATGCCCAAGGGCTGTGCTCCATAAAGAAAGAGAAAAATTAAGGAAAAAGCATGAAAGAGAAAAATAAGCGTTAATGCTCGCTAAGGTCAATTTTTTATAATATATTCACCATTCACGGTCTGTGCCACTGACAATAAAATGCTCCATATTATAATTTGAAAAAAAAACAGTCACTGATGTATGTTTCCATTAAGTAAACTCACTTACCTGCTAGTGAACAGCATTATTATAATTCCCTCACGTAAGACTCAGTGACATTGATTTAAAATTATCATAGAGACTTACCATATTCACAACATATTACAAGGAAATTGCTGAGACAGCAAGATCCTGATTCTGCAGGAAAATGAGACTACAGAGTTCCAAGGAAGTCAATAGCTTTCATTGGAATACTGAGGTTTTAGTGCAGGGGCTCAGAATTCAGAGGGTGAAGTTTCAGATACATCAAAGTTAATGATTATTAAACTGTAATGATTTTGGTACTAAATGTAGCTCTAAATGTTCTACAATAAAGGCTTGAAAATTTTAACATTTCAATAATGGAAGAGAGGACTTGAATTATGAGTTATAACATTCAACTCATCTTTGATTTGATGGGACAGCCACAGAGCTTTAGATAAAAAAAAACAACTCAGCAACCAGCAATGACAAGGCTATCTAAAATTGCTTTACAAAAATGAACAAGCAATAGGGTCCTTTATTTGTGAATTCTTTCTATTGATTTCGTGTTTCTAGTTGGATGTGATAATTTTTAGCATGTGAAAGTCTCAGCACAATACTTCTTACCACGTGATTCAGAATACTTTGCTTATGCATCTGAATGAATACATACAATTTGGAATAGTAATGCCATACACAGCTTTTTTCATGATACATGCACATTTCTTTTGTAGAACATAACTACATTCAATTTTTATCCTACAGTTTGGAATACTCACTACTATAATTTCTCTCCCATCTTTTTTTTTTTTTAATATGCCTTGGTTAAGAATCATGAAATTCAGTGAATGGAGTTGTCAATGACTTTAAATCTCAAAATAATGAAACTCAAATCCCTTTAAAAGAAAACTAATTCACAGTTTTCTTATTTGGTTATTTTGATCCTGACTGATTTTCTGGTATTTAGTTCTGGACAAAATATCATTTGATTGACAATTTTGGATATCCAGATATTGATTTCCAAACAGTGCCATTTCTGAAACCTCTCAGACTTTGTTTTCAGCAGTTTACCTCACTTAGATTCATTACATGAATTTTCCATTACTGAGGATGCTCAAAATATAAAACTTCTTTTTCAAATCATATTATGCACTCTCATAGCAATTAATTGCTGTACAAACCTATGCTGTAACTACAGACCTAAAGATGTTTGTTTTTACTGTTGTGTTTTTTTCCCACGTTTCTTCCCTTCTTTTGGCATTTAGCTGTTATAAGCATTGTCCACCCACACTCTGTGGTCTGCAGACCAATAATTGATCGAGTTTGTTTTTAAAGCTGCAAAAAATCTGACTTAGAAAACTAGTGACAGGGAAACTCTTAAAATTCTTGAAGTAAAACAAAGTAATGAAATCTGCCTCTAAATCAAATTCAGAGTTAATATGGAACAACAACAGCAACAAATTGTTTTTTCTCCAAATACACAATAACCCTATATTCTTTATCAACTAAACAGTATCAGACCACATTGCACAAATGCACACTTAACATGGACATAACTGTGAAAGACTGAATAAGACTGTTTCAGATTCAATTTGCTATTTGCTGTCTCTGTATTCTGGGCTACACGGAGAGGAATTCCTCTTAATTTGCAATCCCATGCCAAAAACCCTGCTGCTATCTCATTGATCCCACTCAACAACTATCAATGCAGTATCCAAACCACATCAAATGTCAATGTTATCTGTAGAAACATAGAACGATGCAATTTACTGAGTCTTACCTAATGTGAGAAGGAAAAATAAATACTGTGGCCTAACCAACTACAGGAATTCTTGAATCTTTTTGATTTTTTTTTCTTTTCTGTTTACAGTCTCTTTTCAGAGGCAATATAAAAATAATTTCAGTTGGCCTATGACCCTAGTTAATGCTGTCTGGACTTCTTAATGTACGGCAGATATTATGTCAAACGTTAGAGAAAATGAAGACATTCTAAAAGTTCAGTTCAGAAGTCCAGCATGATAAATGAAAAAGCTCATTCTTTCATTAAGAAAAATATTAACATATACTCATTGGATAAAAGCCAGCCAGTTTAGAAAATCTAATATATAATTAGCTGAAAGACCTAGTAAGTCATAATCCTATGTGCTATATTAGTTTCAATTTCTAAGTATTTTCTTTTTTTCTGTGCTTTCTTTAAGTATTTCTAAGTATATTTTTTTCTTTCATCCGAAGGAAAATGCATGGAAATGATCATTCATCACTAGGAGGGTAATGGATTGTATGGGCCACAGGACTGGGAAAGAGAACGTGGACAGCTGGCTTTGATCACTCTGTACCACAACATAATGCCCACTCAAAGATCCTGAGAGATAAACAGATGTAGAAACTAAGCTCCAGTGTCTCTTTGAAAGCTGGTTCCTAAAAAAATGGCATATGGGGCTCTGTGGGAAGCTCACACTGTGCTACTGGCTATCTGTAAATATGGGAGCTCGGTCTTCAGGGCTGACAACTTGCTTGTCTTCAGGAATGCTGAGATTCAGTGATATTAAAAAGGGAATAGCAGTAAGTGGTAAGTGTAGGTGGTTCTTTTAAACTACCTTCAGAGAATAACATCTAAGTATTGTCTTCAAATATATGTATTTATAGTAGCTTGTCAATAATGAAGAAAGCTTAGATGTGTAGATCTGTATTTATACAAATGACAAACAAGCTTATAATTCCAAATCTCTTGGTATTTCTCACAATAACAAATTTTGTGGACTACAATAAAGTACTTCATATTGTACTCACTAATTCTATATGTAGAAGCATCACAGAAGTGAACAAAAGGTGGGAGGACTGAACTGCTCTTGAAGCTGAAGACAGCTTTTGCAGCCCCAGAAACTGCAATCAGCTTACAGAGTAAGAGCACGTTAAGTGCTCTAAAAAGTGCTTTGAATAAGACAAGCACACTTGCTAGACATCCCCTGTCTTCATTCTGGATTATTATTTTTTTTGCACGCTGTCAAAATGTGCCACTGGAAAAATCGGATAACATCTTATACAAGATTAATGAAGGACCTAAAAAGAGCTTCAGACAGAAGAAACACAGAGATCATAAGTTTAGTTTAATATTCTTTTGAAACCTCCAAAAAACGGTAAAACAAGCAGACTTCTGTATGTTGTTATTAACATATTAGAGTTATAAGTCATAAGATGTGCTGTCTGCCCTTCATCAGTCCCCAGTTTAGGTTGGGAGGGACTATTTAGAGATCATCTGCTGCAATACCTCTTTCAAACCTGGCCAGCTTACACTGCTTTGCTTACAGCCTTGTCCTGGATACCTCCAGTGGGATATTCCACCACCTCTCTGGACACCAGGCAATGGACAAACGTTTCAGAGGTGTGAAACCAATTCACAAAAAATTGTATGTTTTGCTATACGGATTTTGCTACAACTGCAGATCTCTGACTGGGTCTAAAGTTTTTGTTTGGATTCCTTTCCAGTCCCAAACAAGGAGGGATTTTAATGTCAAGAGACCTTGTTCTCTATACTTGTACATGTAAAATTATCTTTTTAAATTGAGAACGATAATATGACACACTAGGATTCAAGAAGTGAATATATTCCCAGGACACTAGAGAAAATTCTTCCTGATGGAATCCCCACTCAGTAGGCATGAACATATCATAATGCATCAGAGGGATATGAGAATTCTCCAGCAATCACAGTGAATATCTTATACTACTTTTTTGGCTAAAGTTTGTAGAACACCGTAAGGTGTTCAACTACTGCTCTGGGAACAATCCTTCACTGCAAAGCAGAATTTCTACATCAGATCTTACTGTTTCAGCAAACCAGAAGTTTTGGTAAGTCCTTCCCTTCCCTTTGCATTTCCAGAAAGGCATGTAAGATTGTTATGTTAATCACAAGAAAGTATTAAAAATTTCTGACTACCAAATTTTGTATCAGTATCATTAAACAGATCTCTAATCAAGTATCACTACAAATCGTTTCCAAAATAAAGCAGTTCCTTTTTATTCATTCTTCCTGGCAGTTATTTAATGCACGGATGGGAATTAATAAACAGGGTTTATTTGCAACATGGAATATTTTTTGAATATTTTTTCACAAATTTCACAAACAGATACTGAAATGTCCAATTGGTCTTTAAAAGTACTTTTACATGAAAGATATAACTTTCTAAAATTAAGCGTTACAGGATGGCAGAAAATAGAGAAGAAAAATAGTTTAAAAGTTTTACTAACATTAATGGTCCTTGAGGAGACTGAAGAGGAGTAAATTGAAAAAGAGCTCTTTACCTGTTAACTAGCATTTTTTCGTGGATAAGTATAACCCTACAGCTTGAAGGCTACTCATTTCAACTCTCAGTTAATGCGTCTATCTGAGAATATTATGATATGGAGCATTTTAATCCGTCTCAACATCTAGTGCACAGACACAAAAACTACCAACTACTATTAATACAAAGAATTGATTAGTAGAGGAGAGACGACATGCAAGCTTATTTGTGTGCCTACACAGGCATAAGCTTCTGCGAGTCTGTGTGTGTTAATATATACATATATATACACACACACATATACTCTCACATACAATGACCATACAAAATTCAAGGAATTCTTAGAAATAGTTCTCTTTTTTTTTTATAATAAAAGATTTTTCAGTGTCAATTGATGCTATAGAAAGTTCATTCCCTGAAGGAAAACTTTGAAGGACTGAGAGTAGTGAGCAGTTAAACTAAAAAAACAATGAAGCATTAAAGAAAGAGAGTTTCAGAATATACTGTTTTATTCTTACATATCTATCGCATGTATACTATTTTCAGAATAACTACTGGTAACATCAAACTATTCTGACTATACCGAACTCTACAAAAGACAATTCGAAGACACATTCCATTTGTGAACGTAACCACATAGCATAGTATCAAAACAAGGCACTAGGCCATAGTATCACTTTAGTTACATATTATATTATATACAGGTCACTTTATCTTTAAAAAGCATGAGCTAAAGAGAAAGTTACTGTACTTTCTCGTTTGATTAAAAAATGAAATGATAAATGTAATAGGGGAGATGGGACTTCAGATAAAAACAGCACGCTGCAGAAGACCATGATAACTTGCTCAAGCTCAGGATCTGGACCAGGTAGCCTCATAAGAAAAAAAATTATGTATTGCACAGTGTTCAGTATTACTATTTGTAACACATTAGACTCTCATCACTAATCGTAAATGACCTAATTCAGAATAGCTAGAAATGAACACATGAATTCTGTCAGCTTCCCATCTACAAGAATTTAACATACTTATATTAATACATACATATTAATTCAATAGAACCATGCACCACATATAAAACTAACAACCTACTTTGTAACCTCCGTGTGGGACTCTCGCCATGGAGTTGTCTGCGTGGCAAATATGGTGAGGGATGGGGAAGTGGCAATGAAGAGACATCATGTGTTTGAAGTTTGTACCAGTGAGGTTCATCATCTAGTAACGCTGTCTCTAACTCAATAAGAATCTAAAATAGAAAAAACGATTAAAAGTAGGAAAGCATTATATAACAACTTTTTAAAATAAGTGTGTTCATAAATTTTATTCTATTATTCTGTTACTGTTAGGGAGTTTGTCTTATAAGTTAAGGAGTTTGTCTTTTAAAGGTTTCTGCATTTTAAAAATTTTCTGCACTTTAAAAAATTCTGCATTTCATATGAAAGCTGTTCCTGTGCCTTTATATAACCAAATATAACAAAATCTTTCACAAGACCTTTATTACCTTATGACAACCTTAACAGCATTCGAGTATTTTGTAGCAAGTTAGTCAGCGACATTCCAATATTCTGGTAAAATAAAACTATGGATAATATGGATTTTATTAAACTGTTCTCAAAGAATTTGAGAAACCATGTGCATCCTGCTATTAAAACAGAACAAATACAGAAAGAATCTTGTATCAATACTATGTGCCAAATACTACTAAATGAAATAAAGACAAATACAACAATTTAAACAAGTTTTGCATTGCTACATTTAGTTATTTTATTGAAAAACGCTGTATCTTGGATGTGTGAACAAATGTATTCCTGTAACAACTAACAGTAATTGTATACCTCTCCTAAAAATTCACTTTCTTCCTCTCGAACTCGTGCTTGGTCCCAAAGAGTAATTTCTAACATTCGTTCTCTAAATTCTCTCCGATGCACTGGAGAATAAATAAATGTCTGGTTCCACTTAGGTTCCAATGTTTTCTTTACTGTTTTTGTTCTTCTTTTATTTTTATCACTGCAAAAAACAATCAAATACTTTAAAAGTTTGACAGACCATTAAGCTGTAATAAGCACACTGTGGAAAGCAGTAAATATTAAACCAGATTGTGTAGTATTTTGGAAGTAGTATGATAATGTATGTTTTATCATTAAGGACAAATTTTAAGGTCAGCATAGTTCATAACTTGATATTAAAACCTAAAGTCACCTGAATTCCCAGTTCCCATGACAATTCCAATTTTAAAAAATTCCCTGAAAGCCAAAAATGTTTTAATAAGTTTGTTTTGCAAGCAGCAAACGTGAGTTTTTATAAAGCGATATACTTCTGTAGATGGAATTCCCATGAGCACAAGTATGCAGACAATGTTGGGCACAGCAAAAAAACGCATTTCAGATAATTGAGCCAGCCGGTTCACTCAAAATTTCTAGTCCTACAGCAGCTGGCCCCAAAGGTGCAGAGCAGGAGGCAGCAGCTGGCCCCATACACGGGGAGCTGTTGGCAGCGCGGAGCCTTTCTGTGCAGGGTGCTCCTGACTAAGGGCTGCACAGCTAAGAAACCAAAAGCCCTGAAAATGAGTTACATTAATTCTTCCAGCAACAGTGGCAGGAATAGTGTTCTCAAAACAGCTCTCCAAATCCTTTGGGTCCTCAGGTTGAAGGCAGATCTCCACTGTGAGGTGGGCCTCTTTGGAGCCTCATATAAGGCTACCAGGAGAGTCCTGGCTCGGGCTCATGGGTGTTGTTGAAAGCAAAGTGTTTCTCAGAACATTTCTGCTTGAAAGAATTAATATTTTCTGATGGAAATGAGTTTCACTGGAAAACACCCACGCTCATTCTGTTGAGAATACCGAGAAGAGTTCTCAGAACAATGCTTAATTTTAAACCTGCTGATAGCTGCATAATGCAGCTGTGGTATTAATTTATGTAGATTTTTTAATATGGCAATGAAGTTTGGAAGTACTTGCAACTGTAATACAGTTACTGCATTTCTCAACTATTACTTAGAAACTGGGTCAATGTATTAACTAAGAAATAATATTTTTAGACACATTGTTAAAGCAAATAATGCAATTATTTCTATTACACTAAAATTTGTTTACCCTTGAGAACTAAAATAAGTTATACTGGACAAGCTTTTCCAATCAAATTTGTTTAATCAAAGAGAGTTCTGTATCTTCATCTAATTAAATGCTTGACTTATTTAAGCGTATTTTACCTCTAGCACGTTTCTTTCTCTTACACAAGAAATATATTTTGCTTACTTAGCTTTTACATCTAAGCAAAGGAAAATGAATTTTACTGCCAGGAGAAAAACAAACAAACAAACAAAAAACCCCACCAACCTAATTCAAAAAGACAGCATGCTTATTCTTATGTATGTGGTAGAAAACACAAGGAATAATTAAAGTTCTGAATACTTCACATAAATGGGAAGAAGATGAAATAATTCTTGTGAAACATGAATTATTATAAAATAATAAATTTCATATTATGTAACTTTCAGTAACTGCACACCCACATTATTTAATTAACTATCTTTCTCATATGTATTTTTAGTTATTAGAGTTTACAGTGAAGTATTACAAAGACGTTTTTTGTAGTTTCATTAATGTTCAAAAAGCAGGTAAGATAATTTAAGCACACCTGATACTCAGCATAGCCTTAGCATCTCCATGCACACTATAGCAATTTGAATAAACTAAGAATCCAGTCCATCAGTCCAAATGTTGTTCAATCCAGGACTACTTATCCAAAACCTTTTTATAAATTACACAGAAATTTATGCAGTCACAGAAGATTCTCCTGTTTTCATATGGCATACAATGAAAGTGTAAAAGCAGTGTCTTTCAAAATACTCAATAGCTTTAATTTCTGCTGAAGTCAATTGGCATGGGAGATAGTTAGCATCTTCCCAGTTTAGATATTATAAAAAGCAAAGGATGTAAAAACAAACTGGGAGGTTACATCTACAGATTCAGCACTCTACTGTTTAATCTTTAATATACTGAGTCAGGTTAAATCTTCAAATTATTTTATTGATACACTATAAAATCAACATTTTCCCTTACTGACATGATCTGAAGAAATATCAGTAACAAAAATCAGCTCTTTGTTGTTATTCCCACTACTAACGTGGAAGTGCCAGAAAATCATGGACAAAAAAATGAAGGAGATATTCAGGAATAAGGAGCCTTATCACAGTTTCATTTTTTCTAAATACATATGTAATACACTGTCCCAGATTAATATCAATCCTTTGCTTTGGGAAAAGTCTTCAAGTTGCATCTGGGAATTCTCAGTAACTTGCACAGTTTAAGTCTCCTTCAGCTTTAATTCTCTAGCGTGATATGAAATCTATTGGGTTTTGGATGTCAAAACTTCTCCTGCTTAAGTGTGGGACACACCAAGCAGCTGGGCTGATCAGTCCAGAAATCTGTGAACCTACCTTTGCAGCATTTTCTTTGCGCTATACAGGAATAACTGTCATAGAAAATAAGGGCATTATAAAACACTAACAACATGCTTTGCAAATAACAGTTCCTCATCCAATGACATACATTTACCTTTTGTTTTCTATTCAGTATTTAATAAAATACACAGTGAAAGTGAGTTAGTGTTCAGCGTCCAAAGATAAACCACTATTACATAGAACATTCAATTAAGAAACTTCAAACCGTAGTATTTTTCCATAAGTGTATGACCAGTAAGCTCAGCTGTGCATGCCATCTGAGTATCAGACTAATTCTTACTCAAACATTCCTTGTTTTTCTGTTCACCCTACCTTCTGTCTGGAAGAAAGTAAATTTTAACATAAGGATTCCTTGGCCTCCCATCTTCCCTTGAAGGAAGATCCTTTGCTCCCAATATTGTCACTATTAACTGATGACCAACCTTGTCATACCATAGTTTTATCTGTAATGAGAAAATATTAATTAGTGAATTCATTTCTACAACAAAGCACCATATTAAACTTTAAAATTTATTTTGCTCATTAGCTTCTATTTATATCAGTTACTTAAACACAAAATATTGTGTTCTACTCTGTATTTGTAATAAAGCATAAAAACAAATTAAAACTGTAATAGCTTCAGTAAGTACCAGGAGTTACTCATTTTTAAAACCCTGTACCATAAGTGCATTATTTCATACTAATTGTTTTTCACATGGTGCTAAGGTTAGGATTATTGTCTCTTGGCAGTGGTATTGTATTACTTGCATTACTGATGTATGCTATTCATATGTATACATTTCTACGTAGTTTATGCACAATGAATGAATGAATTTTTCATGTCCTGTTGTGCTGGAAAGACTATGGAATAAGGTCATAAATATTTAAAATCTCTAAATGTTTTTCAAGAGGTGGAGGCTCATGTTAAAATCAAGTAAGCCCTCCAGAAATCCTGAGAGGGAGTTTCAATAGAACAACTGTCTTCCCAGTCCTACCCAGCAACAACAAGGCAAAAACTACCATTACTCATCTGGATAAATTATTATTAATTGGTCTTAGAGTTGGCCTAGCAAATATTTTTACTACACTCATTAGATGCTGCTATTTAGCTATTCCAGTTTGAATAGTATAGCTGCAAATACAGTATTCAAGGAGATGATACACCTGCTTTAGAACACTAACTGTGGCAGGGGGAAATGGGGCAGGTAGGACAAAACAAAGCTTTTCAAATAACATGGGAGTCATTACATGGTGGTACCACCATGATATCGTTAAGTACAACTGACAGAGGAGGCCCTCTTCACGGACAACTTGCTTGAGAGAGAGGACAAACTAGGATGTATAAAGGAAACGCTGTCCCTCCCTGAACTTACAGGAATTGGTGAAGGTAATGCCTTGCTCCAAACTTAACAAAGCTGTGCACCTTTAGGCACGAGTACTACACCCCAGCTGAGGTAAACATCACCAGGGGTAGGTGTACCTTCTGTGGAGCCCATCTCACATCATTTCAGAGACGGGGTCTCCATCTGCTGTCATAGCTCCTCATCTTCAGCACTTCAGTCATTTCACGAAAGGTCTTGATACAATTCTCAGGTCTCCAGACCAACCAATATCAGGCGGGTTTAGCTTTCCGCTGGGCCTACTTACTGCAGTAAGTGAGATGGCACTAACACACACCGATGCATTCAGTGGTAGGAGGGTACTTCTTCCTACTCCATTAAAATCTTAAAACCCTATAGCTGCCAACCAGCAGTGTTTGAATATTAGAGGACGGGAGATACCTATCCTCTATTATCATGCTATTGGCCCTGCTACTGGGTTTGTAGGTTTCTTTGTAGGTTTCTGGTACAGACAGTTAAAGGGCTCTGTGACTCCTGAAGTAGAAAACTGTGTGAGATAAATTATCCCTAATGAGTTTCATTCAACAGAGCTCTAGATGCTGTTCCTCTATTCCTGCATAGTGAGGGGATTTGTCAGTATTTCTCTAAACTGAGAGTTATCTGGACTATTAGTTATCTTCATCCAACTACAGATAACAAATAGAAAGCTTTTCACCAACAACATGAACCCAAAGAGAAGCAGAGCTGCACTGAAGACAATTTTGTCATCTACTTATTTAGGAGAAAAAATATCCTCCATTAAGCAGAATGCAATGCATTTGTGATCCAGGCAGTATCACAAACAGTGAAGTTAAGATAATCCACACCTGGGTACCCAAAATATAACCAGAATTATTCATTCTTATTCAGGCTAAATACTTCTTTCCCATAGTTGTTTGACTGAACTTTTGCAAGAAGACTTTGGCCAAAATGGTTTGCAGAAGGAGCCTAAGGGTAATGTTAAATCATCTGACACAATTTCTTTAAGAAATTTGTGTTTTGCCCTAGGAACTCAAAATTCGCATTGACACATAGCTTCTGATCTTCTGTTAATACTCCGACAAAATTTGGAAAAACCTGTAGATAACGGTCATAATGTCCCTGTGATTCCCTCTATTTTGGCTTGTTACTGGCCAGATCAGAAGGCAGAATTTCAATCAAAAGCTTCTTTCTCCCGTGTTCACGTTGCTAACATCCAATACACAGCACAGGCTCTTGTAACCCAAGAAGTCATTTGATTTGAATGCAAAGAGAAGAGAAGAAACTGGGAGTGAGAGAATGGATGAAGAGCCCCATGGAGAGGAGGATGGGATTCCATTCTCGTGAGGTTAGAAGAAGGAAGAGAGGATAAATAAGAATCTGCTTTAGAACGACAGGGAAAGTTACGTATACTGGATGTTTCCTAGTGAAGCACACGAATAACAGAGCCACTGATGTCAGAAAAAGAGGGGCAAAACCAGACTGGGTGAGAGACATGGAATGAGGTGACAAAAGAACCAGCCAGTCCATAACTGGCACAGAACACATTGCACAGATAGACTGTGATGAAGGAAAACCTGACACAAAGTCAGGACAGGAACTTGTAAAGGAAAATGAGAAATGAGGAGTTAGAATAGCACACTGAACATGGAAAACTGGTTTGGGAATAGGACTGAGCTAATTCTGTCTCTCCTATGCATTTATTTTATGACACAATATCCAGATGGATGGTATTTTCCTGCGAGTACTTTGCCTTTTCTACTCCCAAGGAGAGAAAGGTCATCTAAGAGAGGACAGGTTTCCATCCCTTCCTCTTTCCCTGAGGTCTTCTGTATTAGAGGGTGGATCACTTAAAACATTCAGAAAGTATTTACGGATTGCATGTTCTTCAATCCCTGGGAGCCTGGCCTGAGACTTCAGAGCCTGATTTGAAGTACTACGAAGAGTTTGAATTGAAGTCTGAGGTGTGTTTTACACCTAGACAGTTACTAACGAGTCTGGAAAAGTCACTGAAAAATCTAAGAAGCTGATTTTCTCAGATTTTGATGATAAATTCTCAATCTTTAATAATTAATACAGAACAATCCTACTACACCTCACAGAATATTATGCGTACCTTATGTAGTGAAATAAACATGGGATACCATATGTATAACAGGAAAGATGATAAGGAAATTACTTTTTTCCTTTATAGCTGTGTTGAGTAATATGCAGAAAAGATTCCTACCACCACAAAGTGAAGAACATTGAATTATTCAAGCCACAGGGAGAAAGATCCACAAGAATGCACAGCTGTTGTGATGCTCACCACTGAAAGACTTCGGCAGCTGACAAATGGAGCAGAATCTATAAGCCCCCCCTGCACCAGCAGTTTTTCATAGATGTAGGAAACGTGTATTTAAAAGGAGGTAACTCAAAAAAACATCTAAAACTGCGACAGGTGCAATCCTGATCTAAATGGCGGAAAGTGAAGGCCAAAATTACAACGCATAAAACGCGCCACAATGAAATCACGATGGCTGATGATAGTGTGGAGGCTAACACCTGTAGGAAATGTCTTGAATAGGACTTTGTCTACCTAGGTAATTTAGGATTTAAGCAACTAAAATATATTTAGTCAGAAAGAGATCCCATCTGAAGGCTTTCTAAAGATCCTTCTCCTTAGTGTCGATGTTCTGGAAACTTCATTAGCTACACACATGTGCACATACTTTTCTTCCCTAGACAGATGTGCACCTAATTCTTGACTAGATTTCTGTTATGACCTACATTCTGGCAAACAGGTATCTGAACTCAATAAATCCTGAAACTGTGAGATGGTCTGTCATCCACAGAGGGATGCATTTGCCGAACTCCTTGAGATGGGCTTCTAGGCAGGAATACCTGATGTGCAAAGCAGAATAAACAAGAACTCTTCTACAGCCAGACTATAAAGGTACTCATCAGGGGCAGCACAGCTGTGGGGGACAGAGCTGAAGGTCTGGCCCCAGCTTCACAGAATTCTTCCTGTTTTTTATCCAGTAGGATACAATACAAGATCAATACACATTCCAGTTAGTGTACTGGAACCAGTACACTAAAATTAAGCTTTCTTTGCTATCACCATGCACTTATGCTCCTGGCCACACAGTGTCTCAGCTTCAGATAAGACCTCATGCTCTAGAAAAAGATGCGTAATAGTTTGATGATAAAAGCACCTCTGTAAGAGACAAGTTCAATCTCTTCACTCTAAAACACAGATGTCCAGTTTCTAGAATGAGTCTCCTGCACATAAAACAGTATACAAAAGGTGACTGCTGGTGATGCATTCTAAGAACTGAAAGTTCTGGAGCAGCCTAAGTTTCAAATAGAGTTAATGAGGCTCGGTGTCCTTTATTTGGGCTGGATCCCCCACTGCAGGTATTGAGGTACCCAGTTTTCCTTCAACCATGTAAGTCAAAGCTCTTCCACAAGGCACCTTAAGCTAGTATAAATTAAGCTCCATAAATTAAGCACAAAAATCCAGTTTACTAGATTTCACCCTTCTTCTTTTAGAACTTGCCTTAACTAGGAACATTTTTATTCTGATTACTGAACAAGCTCAGCGTTCTAGAAAAGAAGTAATCATGTAATTAGGATCATCCCAGCCAAGTGACTGCTCAAACATCACTAGGTTTGTGAGGCCAGCCATTTGTTATGTTTTTTTATGTAACCTACATAGCTGTTTATTAGTGTAAATATTTTCTTTCCTTTATGCATTATTCTGAAAGAAGAGATACACCAGCAGGATTTGGTTTTGAAGAAAAAATGTCCTCCATTTATTTAAAAAAATGCAATTATTTTGGACTAAACTTATGTAGATGAAAAAATTGCCCTGAGGTGGTAAAATCTCTAGTGTAACTTAGGTGAGCTTTGGTTGTTCTCTAATCTACCTCTACCAATTGCTGACTACTCAAAGTTGCTAAATCAAATGACCATTGCTGTTTTCAGGTTGCTGTCTTATATGTAACAAATGCAAGAAAAGGCTGTTAAATGGAGAGCTTCTAGGATCTGAACATCAGAAAATTATGGAGGTACTTAGGCTGCCCTGATCTAGATATACCACAAATTTCTTTTTTAGTGGCTCCATTTTGATTTCAATAGCGCTAAATAGATGTGTGCATATATATTTATACATGATCAAACATACTGATGTTCTGTAGTAAAGCAAAAGGGATGTCTGAAATTTTTGAAGTTAGGAAAAAGATGTTGGTTTAATGGCAACTGGCTCAAAAGGAGGCTCTGCAAAGTGAACAAGAGATACTGCATGAAAACACATTTAAGAACAGTTCTTCTATGAAGATATTGCATAACATCAATCTGTAAGTAAGAAAACTGCTGGTATGTTAAAATAATTCTAAAAGTTCAAGTAATAAATATGCACACTTCCAAGTGCTGTATACATAGTAAAAGTTCATGATAAGGATGCATGGTAGGGAAAAATGAAATTGCATATTTTTCTTTCCAATAAAACAAGAAGGATATTTTTTAAATCATCCAGTGATAAAAGAGAGAGAAAATGAGTTGAATGACATGGACAGAAGTGTGGAGGAGGAACTTGTGCCAGAATCTGGGACACGTATCACCAGGATCAGTTTCAGACTAACAAGTAGAGAAGATAAGAGCAAGAATAATGATGTGCATTTCCTGTTAAAAGCAGTGAAACAAATAGGTATAAACAGAAATGTTTGGAAATCCTCGTTCTTGTAGGGAATTCTATAGACACAGCTATACCACAGCCCACAGTGTAATGCATACCTCTTGGCATCCACAAACAGCTCAGAGCTCTGTGCTAACTAATTGTTCATGCCAAAAAGTAACCAGAGTCCTGCACTGCTTCTGGACTGCTTCTAATACCCAAGTCAGCTTGCTTAAAGATAGATCACTGGAGAATTTCCGTTCTTGCCTGCAACCTGCATTGTAAACACATAATAAATTAATCCATCTTCAACTACCTACTGTCCCTACGAGACGTGGGCAGATGGGGGACTTTTTGTTTCAGCCTAATCTTAAAGATGTTGCCAAGGTTGTAAGTTCAAGTCCCTTGGGAGCTCCTTGGAGCTCCTCTCATAAACACATTTGGCTTTGACCAGGACTGAGCTATGTAAAAACCTCTTAAGTGAGAGGCCCACACTGACTCCACAGACATTGTGCAGAAACAAAATTGGAGCTGAAGACGTTTCAGATCTCCAATACCATAAGCAATCCCATTAACCAGAGGTGAGAGAGTAAGCCTCGTACACTTGCACCTCTTGCTGGATATTCTCCATCAAGCACTAAACTTGTTTTATTTTCTTAAACTACTACCAGAATCATTTGGTCAACATAAATTATTTTGTTCTATGGTTTTTATGTGTGTATGTTTGTTTGTGGGTTTTTTTTTCCCCATTAGAAGATATTAGTCTAAGTAGAACTGACAATTTTTATGTCTATTTCTTTTTATAATGGGATTTAAATGCAGGACTACTACACGTTACTTCTACTTTACAATATTTCATGAAATATGCAAGTTTCAGGCATTTGTTTCCTTTTTAAATTGAACACTCAGTTGTCATATTATTTCTTAATTTATTTTGCACATACGTAAAAAGAATATAAATATTAAAAGGCTACTTGTGTTATCTACAACATTTACCTCTACAAACTACTTAATGATTTGTGAGTGGTTTTGTAACCCCTTCGGTTTCATTACCACAAGCAGAAGCCAACTTCCTCAATCATGATAAAGGACATTTTAAATTTTTAATAGAAAGCCAGTTTATGTCGGTAGCGTATAGTAACATTAACAAAACAGAACTGTCAAGACATTAGTTTTTAAATCTCAAAATTCTTCTTCGATTTTTTTATTTTGAATTTATATTTATGTATTTGTAAGGGTTACTTTAGGGAAATAATATACCGTGAAAAAAATGTGCTTTATTAAATCTGAGTCATAACCAAACCACTTCCTGCAGTCTTATTTAGAATTCTTTTTATAAACTTATATGATTTTTTTTCCATTTCAAAATGAGATTTTATCATCTCATTCTCATCATTTAGATCCAGTCCTTTACATTTTTCCTTGAGCAAACATGAGGAACGTTTATACGGCTCCCACACAAAAGATTAACATCTCCATAAAGGTATTTTGTAAGAAAAGCAGATAATATTCTAAATACACAAAACTGAAAAACATGCAGCAAAGCAAGATAAGCATTGTAACATATTAGAAAAACCTACTTTTGCGTTAATCTACAGTACCTTAGGAGCTTCCTAATGAAAAAAGGCAAACAACTTGTACCTAAGTAGAATATCAAGGCTAAATAAATTCAGTAACACAGAGTTCATTTTTTACTTAACAGAGTTTTGGTTATTTTGATGTGCTTTAAAATCTAAGAACCGAGTTTTACACGCAAGAAATTTGTTTCAAAGGTACAAATTTATTTGCCTGTCTTCCACTCAAGGCGCTACTATTATTTGGAAAATGCAAAAAAAGGATGTGTTAAGTAATGATAATGAATGATTTAAAGAGACATCAATCTTTATATAAACATCAACAGCATAAAATTATTTGTTGCTTAAACAGTATACACATTTTGTATGTGGGATACATACCCATCATGACTGTTGAAACCTGTGTGAGTTTAATACTGTGCAAACAGCAAAACAAAAACTAGTTGTCTCTTTAAATTGTAATTTAGTATTTTAACCCCCATGCAAAACTTTACAAGCTGCTCACAAGATGACATGAAACTTGTTAATATGGCTTAAAGCAACACACTAAAAATATGGGAAAACGGACTATAATGTAACGTTTTCCTACTATGCATTTTCCATAACAAACAAAAGAAAAAACACAACTTTAGTTTCTGTCAGGCAGACGAAGTCTTTACCTGAACCCTAGGAACAAAAGGCGTTGTTCTTCTACTAAGGCTTTGGCTCTGGTAAGCAAAATTAAAGAAAAAGCAATAAAACAAAACCAAAAAGGACAACACGCTGGAAACTAAAAGACCAAAAGTAAAAACAAAGACACACAACTATTACTTTAAACACAGCTTTACACCAAGGACATATTTATCTAAAACAAAGTATTTTAATGCAATGCATAAATTAAATCTGCAAATCTATTACCAAATCACATCAAACCCCTGTGACTGAAATTCTGACCTTAGGGAAGTCAGCAGGAATTTTGCCACTGATTCCCCAGGAGCAAGGATTTCACTTTACAGGTCTACAGGTAATATTTACAATAGATTTAGAAACAACATCAACAAAAGGAGCAGGTCAGCAAAGTGTGATTTAAAAGTGGGGTAAAAAATATAAATTGAGCTTGAACATCTCTTTCAGAAACACTGTAGATGCATATTCAGACAGAAACGAGTACAGAGCACACATCGACAGCTTTGGCTGCTTTCTAGAGTAAAGCAAGTAAAGTAAAAGGTTTTCCCTGTTCTGCACCTTAAGTGGCATTTCTACAAAAAAGCCCTCCTAAATACTTTTAACATGATTACAAGAAAGTTAGTGCTATCTCATAATAGCTTTATAGGGTGGAAGTTGCAATCAGTGTATTTCAGTTCTCTAGCAATCATGACGGAAATGACACATGGTATATACAAAAGACCCTGGCATGAAATGGGACCTAGAACATTTAAGAAACGCAGCTGCACAGCACACACGGACCCATTTATAACCCTCATCTGTGCAACGTAACACTTCAGACCATATATAACCTTGTGGATCCCAGTGGCTACATGAAGACTACATCAGTACAGACAAGCTCACAAGTTCCTGCTCTAGCTCCAAGCTCCAAGCACCCTCTGTCTTTGGCGTAGGGCAATAGCTAATGGCGTGACACAGACAGGGTACTGAGCGTGGGGAATGGACAGGAACAGGAGCGCATCAGTACCTCAGAGAGCTGGTGAGCTGGGGTAGGTCACAACAACCACAGCAATCCAACAGTGCTGAACCTCCTTTCCCTCCTGCTAGGTTTTCCTGAGACTATCAGGCTATTTCAAAGTGGTGGAAAGAGGCTACTGCTCGATATTCCTTTCCATAAGGACTGTACCCAGAATATGGAGATAAGGCAGTGATGATGGTTCTGCCACCCTCCTTGCTTACTTGGCACGCACAGATGCTGGAGAAATCTGTTCCATAAAATGTGTGAAGTAATCTGTTCTCACACCAAAGTACGAGGATATATAAGACAATTTGACAGTCTGAATCACGGTTTTGTCTGATGTGCCCCCGTGCTTGGCGAGGTGCAGCAGCTGCACGCTGCCCCCACTGCACAGGCAGTTCCTCAGAGCCCAAACAAGGGTGCCAGAATATCACCTACTCACGCACAACGAAAGCAGATCTTCAGCTTGCTTCTGCTCCGTATCACAACGGAAATAGAGATATCCCAGAATATCACAATCCTAAAAGGGACAGAATGTATCCCACCTTGCACCAAAGACCCTCAACTGGCCATATTCTGCCTTGGAAATGGAGGGCTATAAGCATGGTGTGTGCAATACCTAGGACTTTGCAGGTTTGGGCTTTAGAGCAACATCAATTCACTTGCCTTGAGACAGAAAGAGAAGGGAAAGGGGAAAAGAAAAGGAAAATTGGAAAGGGGAGCATTTCTCATACTTAACCCCTGCCCCCATACGCTGATATATTATGTCCTTTACAATGTACAATGGCTGCTTTTAATAAGCTACAGATAATTCAACTATAATTTATATACTTATGTTTTTATTAATTTATAAATTGAATATGCATGGAAAATCTACTGAAACAGTTCTGTGGTTCAGCTGTACAATGAAATACTTAATTTTATAACTAAAATCCCTTATGTTAGAATTTTCACTAGCACAAAAATTAAATACTGTGATTTTATATCTGTATGCATTTATACATTCTTCTAGCTATGTTGTCAGTCTCTAAACCTAGCTATAGCCAAAGCTTTCCAAGTTATGCTTTTCATGCAGCACTGGAAGTAGCCAGAATGCAGTAATGAAGCAAAGAGCACCAACCAACACACCAAGAATATTGACTTATTCAAAGCAACATTAAAAGAAAAACCAATCAGTGGGGAAAAAAAAAAAAAGAGAGAGAGAAAATAAATAAAGAAATAAAAACAGGAACAAGACCCAGACAAAGCAAATAATAATAAAACAGTAAGTGCAACAAAAGTTAAAGATACTCCCCTTAAAAAGCAATGTGGACCAAAAATATCATAAAATAAACTGCACAAAATACAAATAACATTATTCATACACCTTGGTAAAATTATAACACACAATAGTTCACCACAGCTGCACAAAATTTGTTTCAATAAAATATGTACTTGAGTAGAATAATTACTAATGGAAAAAAAAATATTTCCTAGTTGCGTGAGATGGTTTACTTCATGGGAAGTCCTATTAGCCAGCTCTGGAGTGTTACTGTAACCTCAACAGAAGAAAAGACGTACATAGACTAATGCCAAGGCGAAGAAAAACATGGAAAACTGAAGAGGCAGAGAAAGGTGTTCCTGAATAGTAGAGAGGCATCATGGCAACTAAACTGACTGAACAAGTACTGTAGCATAGCCTGAAACACATGAGATTCAACCCAGCAAACACTAGAAACACATCCTCTTCCATTTTAAAGTAGTTTCTAGGATTTCTTATTTTTGTCAAGTTAAGTGCATAAATATATAAACTCAGCTTCTGATGTAAATATGTACCTAAAATACTGTAATTTTGAAACCTTTATGTAACGAAACTCCTGATTCACCTCAAAAGCTTTTATAGTTTCTCTGTCTCTCCAAAAAGCCTGTCACTGAAGACTGTAAATTATGTACTGAATTATAAATGCCTTGGCCAAGGAATACAACCAGGTAAGAACTCCGTCAGTTTTTTGCATACAAGGACATTAAGACCAAACCAAAACTCTACTCAACACTATCTACCTATACAGATAAACAATGCAAAATCCAACACAATAATTGTGCCAAAATATGTCTGAACACACAGACATTTTACTTTGAGCTTGCTACATATTTTAGACCACACAAAGACATTTGAGACAGGCTGAAGTATACATGAGAAAAACTGAAATAGTACACAACATTGCCAAAATACCTCGAAGAGTGAGCAGAAAATCTATGCTTTCCATTGTACTGGTATTAAGAATGCTTCCTAGTACATTCTGGGCACAACAAATTTCAAAGCACTACTAACTAAAACAAACAAACAAAAAAAAACCAACCAAACAAACAAAAAAAACACCTTGAGAACACCTTGAGATCTGCCTTACTGTCTGAATAAGGATGCATATATCCAAGCATTTCTTCAGATATTTCAGATATCAGCCAAACTGTATGTCCCTCCACTTCTGCCCACAACTCAGTTATTTCACAGCCTGTTACACACAGCTGCCCTAACAGCATCCCATCAGGACTACGTGCTGTTGTCCAAAGACTTCTGAAGTCTTCTCTATCGTCCCTTCCCTCAACTTCATCCCACCTGTCTGTCAGCCACCATCTCTCAGAACTCAGCTGACCCTCCATTTCCACAAAGGACAGCAACCTGTTGCCATCTACCATAAGCACTCACCATAAAAAGCACGTTCCCAATTACATGAGGAATTAAGTATTTTTTTCCTTTTCCATCTACTCAGCTATTTGGAATGGAGTGTTTGATCAACTTATCCTGTCAGAAAAGAGCTGATTAAAGACATGGAAAACCAAAACACTGAAGCTCTTCCATTTCATGCTGTTCAAACTAAAATATTTTTTGGAACTTGGAGAGATACTTTGTTTAGAATTTCAGGTTTCCATATTTCTTAACGTTTGCTAAAGGTACAAAATCAAACTAGCTAACTTTTCCAAAGCTCAGAAACTATTTAAAGTTATGAAATGAGAAAGCGAAATTTTTAAAAGTGGAGGAAAATACTTTCATCTTTAAAACACAGAAATCCCCTAACCAGAAAAGTTAAAATTTTTGATTTTCAAAACTAACTTAAAATATCAGTTCAAAAAGAAACTACAAGTATTTACCATTTGGAAAGAAACTGTTCCTTTAGAACACTCCAATTCTCTTAAAGTTGTCTTTTTCTAAAACTATATTGTAGTTTCAATGAGCCCTCTTTTATTCTAGGGGAAATTCCTGTTGTGTGCCCTGCTGCAATCTATCCACACCATCTTCAGACACTGTGAGAGCCACACTTCCTTGCGAAACAAAAGGTTTAGCACCAGCCTCCCAACATCAGCAGGAGCTGTGTTGTGCCATTAGCACAGTAACACAATCTATAGCTATTGCCAGCTTGTCTTTAGCTGGTGAGGTATGATACTACTTTAGGTGTCCATGTGGAGACAGTGGGACATTACTTTAGAGAGTTACTGAGTGTTTCTGACCTCAGTGATAGCCAGCTGGAGCTGTGGGTTCTCAGAAATCAACTGCTCTCTGAGGGAAACAAGGAAATTGTGCAGTTTGGGGTTACTGTATACAATTGCATACAGTGTATAACATAGTTAGAAAGAGGACAAATGTAGGAAAGATCTTTAAACATCTTCTAGCATTATTTGCTCTCCTTAGATGGAAAGAAATACTATAAAATTAATATAGGAATTTGTATCTTGAAACAAACAAACAAAAATAATGTAAATAGGCATGATGCTTCCTCGAGTTAAACTCTGAATTTATATGCCATTCTGAATTGTAAAACACTGTGAATTCTGTTATTCTCAGTAAATTAGAATATATCTCCAAATCTCCAGATACTGTTCTTACACATCCCAAACTACAACATCCTATCAAACCACAAAAGCAACAGACTTACTAACTTTGCTAATAAACTGTAATACTAAACTCCTGGGCATTTTCTTCCTGAAACTGAGCAAGTCAGTTCTGTGTTCCTACTTGGATCATTATTTTGCATTGTCCGTGGATTGGTTATCTGACTTTTTTTATAGCCTAATCTTTTAAGAGATTTAGCCAAAAGAGACTTCTACACCACCATTTCAATTACCAACAGCTTTTCACTGTCTTGTCAAACTCTATTAGTTTTTAGAAACCTCAGTCTCTGTTTTTTGACAATTCACGTTTCTGTTCCCTTCCCACTGTATTTCATGCAGTCAAAGCATTCTGCACTCTACAGTCAAGATTTCTAGTTTTCCATTTATCCAAAGGATGGACTCTTTCAAAGGAGTTAAGAAAAACAGTTACAGAAAATTTCAAATTATATCTTGTAGATGGCTGATCTGATGAGCAAAACAAGTAACACCTCATGCATTGCAAAATGGAGCGAACGTGGCTGCTGAACAGACAGAAAAACGTTTCTTCCTCTCCTCTATCAATACCATAAACCATTTGTGGGAGACCAGAAACAGCCTGCTTTGATTTTATGCATACTTTTATAGCCCACTCATTATCTTAACATAAACAACTTAGAAGAAATATAAATGTGACATTTTCAAACATGTTTCACATCGGTTCTGCACTGCTTCCATTCTGTTTTCTCTCATTTTCAACATGTACCAGGCCACAGCTGAACACTTTTGAAAAAAATCACACTTTGGAGTTGTAAATGCCACAGAAATGCATACAAAAACTAAGTCCTTCAGTTCAGTACAAAAAAAAATTACTCTTTTAAAGAGGACATTCATATAATGAACCTTGTTCTCAATGAGAGTGAAGAGCAAAAGTGAATAACAATGGTACAAAGAATACAACATTAGTAAACAATGGGATATCTGGGGAAAGGTATATGTGAAAGCTAGTGCGCAGAAAATAAGTATTAATGTCCAAGCACATGGTTGATAAAATGCACCATAAGTGTTACAGTTGACGAAGTATATACATTCAACAGCACAAACACAACTGGAGGCCAAGATTTAGTCTTTCTGAAAATTTGACAATATCTGTTTAGCTTACTATATAAATATACATATCTATGTCTAATTCAACATATTTTAAATTTCCAAAAGCTGATAAAATGGAATACTGTTATGAAACTACAGTCCTGCCTACACTGAGATATATGGCATTAATAAAATATTTAGCTGGTTTAACAAGAAATTTGTTATAGGTTGCTTGAACTCTGTACTGAGAGTTGTACATGCTGCAAAAAGCACAACATCAATATTAATGAAATGATTACATACTGAAAGTTGTCCAGACAAGAACTGTGGAACATCCCTTAACATGCCGGGACTCATAGGAGAAGTCACTGAAATAGAAGGCCGGTCCATTTTCTGAGATTCAAATGAACTAGAACCTGCAATTATAAACAAAAATATTTTATAAATAGTGGCACTTACGCATTTTTCACAACATTATTTAAAGAAAGGGATACAAATATAACCATACACACAATAAAGTTCACTGTGATAAATACCATATTTTTATCTACAAAATGACTGAGTAATGACACTCAATCTTCTGATGCTCAGATGCAATCAAAAGCTTTCCAAGTTTATTATAGCTGCAAAATGTCATCTCAAGCGTATAGAACAAATAACAGTTCAAATTCAGATACTTGCCAAAGTAATCATGTCAGTAAGTTGAAGGCCCCAAATTCCTATTTACTTTACTATGGTCAAAGGAATTCAGTCTTCCAAAGAGCACTTATTATCTTGTGCAATCAGACTTAATTAGATTTTTACAAAAAGATCAAGATGCACATAATATATTTTGTGCATTTTGTTTCAAATCCACAAGGTCTGCAAACTCTCAGAGCACAAGTTTTGAGTTATAAGAAGTCACAACATTTAAAATGTATTTTAAAGAATTGGCTGACTAGTGAAAAGTTATGGAGTAGTTTATCACATTATTATATGCAAGTTTATGCCACTGTATTAATTCACAGCTTCTGTTTTAAAAGAGTTCCAAAACAATGATAAAAATAAATCCAGGCTTAAATGCATCCTACCAGATCTGCACCAAAAAATAAGTTATTTTTCCCACACAAAATATTGGTTTAGCCAATTTAAAGAGTGCTAAGTGGTCCTAATGAAGTATAAGTATTCTGGTTTTAAAGTAGCTACGTTTCACGTTCTAAATAGTAAACAATTCATCCCTATATTTTAGTTCCTAAGTTTCAATTGAAATGCAAATAAATAAATAAAAATTGAAAATTATGATTAATGTTCTTGTATATTAATTTTCATTATGCTTTTCTTCTCAATAAAAAAATAGCCTAAGCTTATAACCAAACATCAAGCGTAAATAAACATAGCCTGACTTCTGATATTTTATTATTAAACAAAGGTAAATACATCATACAGGAGGATAACATACTGGCACAAATAAAGACAAAGAGACAAGAGCTATACTGACGGCAGATGACATTTTTGAATCTATTTGTGCTTACATAAAAGAGAGAGAAGATTTTCCTACCCCACAATTGAAACTTACTGGACTCCAGCTGTGCATGTGTGCTGTCAGGTATTCTGGGAATATCCCTGAAATAAGGAAAAGTAAAACAGGCTGATCCTTTATCTAACAAGCATATTCAGATTTCAGTTAAACTATAACACTTTGCAAGTCACCACTGAATGCCTCAGGAAAATCCTGTGATCTACTGACTGTCTTCAGCCACAGGGAAGATTTATCCTTTGTTCAGTGTAAAGTATTTCAGTGGCAAATTAAGCTTACAGAAACAAGCAGTTGAGTGAATACAGGAAAGAAGCTGCACAGTCACAAATAAAATAATTGAGTAAATAGAAAACAAAGAAAAATAAACAATCTCAGAGTTATCAGTAGACTAAAACTGGGAGTAGCAGACTTCATTATGATATTACACCTGAATTAAAGTTACTAGACCCTTGCTAAAACATACTGGACCACCAATGATGGCTATCTCAGTATGTCCTTTCCTGTCTTTGAACCCCCAAATTTGGGCACTTTTCAGTGACTAAATAAAATGTGCAATTTCATTTTGCAAAATAACATACTTGCATATACACGAAATGTCATATCGCCTCTGTTAAACTGTATGTACAACTATGTAATAGTAAAACACTCAGTCACATCATTATGTTCTCCCATCCCCACGGGAACATATTCTTCCTGTGAGAGGCAAACATTACTATATGTATATTATTAAAAACTACCAATATGCTAATGAAAACATTTTGGAGGTATTTGTGCAACATAAAACAAGATTAAGAGTTTCAACTCTGAGTCACAGCAAGAGCAGCATTTAAAATCATGATGTGTGTTAGAGCAGATTTGTTTTTTTTTTTGTAGGTTGCATTAGGTTTATGTGGCAAGGTACAGGCAGCGGGGGGGCTGCAGGGGTGGCCTCTGTGAGGAGAGGCTGGGGCTGCCCCATGCTGGGCACAACTGGCTCCAGCTGGATCCAAAATGGGCCCACCGCAGGGCACAGCTGAGGCCATCAGCCAAGACAGTGTTGCCTCTGTGATAACATTTAATGAAAGCTTCAAAATGCTGCACAGCAGCTGGGAGATAAGCGAGAAACTGAGAAAACCAGCCCTGCAGACAACCCCAAGGCGAGTGCAGCAGGAGGGCAGGAGGTGCTCCAGGCACAGAGCAGCAGTTCCCCTGCGGCCTGTGCAGAGGCCCCTGGTGGAGCAGGCTGTCCCCCTGCAGCCCACGGGTCCCACATGGAGCAGATCTCCACGCTGCAGCCCGTGGAGGAGCCCCCGGTGGAGCAGGGGCAGAGAGTGACCACAAAGGAGCTGTGGAGATGAAGCGTTAGGGACCGACCACAGCCCCCATTCCCTGTCCCCCACACCAGTGTGGGCTGGGGGGAGGTAGGAGTGTCAGGAACAAATGAGTGATGTTGAGCCTGGAAGACAGGGTGGTTTTAGCTTTATCTTGGTTTTCGCACCATCCTACTCTATTTTTAATTATCAATAAATTAAATTAATCTTCCCCAAATCGAGTCTGTTTTGGCCGTGAGAGTAATTGCTCAGCCATCTCCCTGTCCTTATCTCAACCCCTGAGCTTTTCCAGCTCATTTTCTCCCCTCTCCTGTCGCAGAGGGGGAGTGGGAGAGCAGCTTGGCAGGTAAGTGGCAGCCAGCCAAGGTCAATGCCACAAAGGCATATGAAAATGAAAGGAAAGTTAAAAAATTCCTTCAGTGATACCTACTGTCTTATGCAATGAAAAAAAATAAATCTGCTATATGTATAAAAACTTATCTAGTAAGTTTTTGGGATATGCTTTCCAAACATTTTTCAAAACTCACTAGAAAAATAGCTGTAGTAAGCACCTTCAAGTACCTTTCCAAGCGAAGTGATGCTGCAGCACCCAGTGAATCAAGCAAATCAAAAGGCATACAACTGATACAACTGTCCGCTAAGGAAAAATCATTGTCTCTCTTGTTACTAAGCAAAACGTGTCAGAAACTTTTAAGGGCTAGTGAAGAAGTAAATATTTAACTTGCATATTTGTTATTTTTAGAATACAAAATTCTTGATATTTGTAGATTATCAAGGTACGCAATACCTGCCTATCACTTCACTCAGAAATATGCTGCAGAATTTAACCTGTGATTTATTTTTTTTTAGCGTACCTAAAACATAGAGACCCAAGTATTTCACAGTAGTGTGACTGGTATTTCTGCAGGGAACTCTCACTGGGACAAATGGAAGAGAGACGAAAATAGTTTTAAGCATCTCTTCACATTTTAAGATATCTTCCATTGCAAGCAGATTATTATAGAATAATTAATAAAACACAAGGCAACATACCTTACGAATTCAAAACAGTAGTAACTATGAAAATAAAATACATTTTAAAATAGGTATTTCTGATGATTAGAAAGCAGAAAAGAGAAAGTTTCTTGCATATAAGAGATAGCCAGCTTACACAGAATAGCAACATGGCCATCAATGTTTATTTTAAGATAAATAAGGCGTAAATTGCATGCCAAAATGGTATGATCATATTTTTTAAAAAGATTTTCCCCTTTTATTTTCCTTTATCAGCTTAGTTTGTCATGTTCAGTTTCCGTAGAAGTCAGCCCATAATAAAATGAAGAACCAGTAATCATGTTTACTGAAAGTTGTTCCTGTGTTCAGAATATCAGGATGTGACAAAGGGTTCTCTTTCTCAGCTAAGTTAATTGTCAGTCTTGAGACTCTGTAAGTAATAGGATATACTTCAATGCAAAAGTGAAATCCTTCAAGTGGGCAGAAATTATTCTAATCAAAATAATTATCACTTCAGACATCTGGTAAATCTGCACTTTTAATGATTTTAAGCACATAGAAAACATTCCCTGAGATAGAACACAGACCTACGGCATTATGCTTCCTTGGGCAAGTAAAAGATGTTCATTTCTATAGTCCATTTGATTATGACCAGAAATTTCCTAAACTAAGAAGATAATATGGTATTTCCAGTTCATCAGCTCAAATCTCAACAAAAACATTTCTGAAGTTATATTGCTAATACCAAATTCCAAAGAGCAACATATATCTCATCAGAATCTAAGATCTCACCAACCTGCAGATGACTAAAAGAAATAATGTTTTGAGACATCCACAATGTATTTAACACTGAGGCTTCAGTTGTAAACCCATTTCCATGGAATGGAAACTGGAGCTCTGGAGGTAAAGACCCTCTTTAACATCTACTGCAAAAAGAAAGTGGGAATCCAATATGCAGTAACTGTTTTAGTCCCGACCTGGCTCAGTTCTTCACACTGCGTGGCAAACAGTTAATGCTGAAGAAGGCGTCTTGAGAGCCTACACCACCTTCTTTAAGGAATTATAGACGAGCTGGTCTAGTGACAGCAAGTGGAGCACATGGTAACATAATCAATAAAAGACATGATGATAAGGAAGGTGAATAACAGGCAGTAAATAGAAAAGCAAAAGAAAGAACAGAGGAAGTTTCATACAGTCAAAGGAATGAAGAAAGAAAAAAAAAGTACTTTCAAGATGAGAGCAGTTCCTTGAAACTTTGGTATAAACATCGTAGTTGAAATACTATGAAAGATCTTACACTTATATGAAACAAATGTGAAACCTTCTCTTCTAAGAGTTTTTTTCCTGCAAGTTAGTCAGTCCCTCAGTATTGCTATTACACATAGAACTCCTAAGTTATGCAAAGATTTTTATGGATAAGATAAAAAGATACAGCCTTTGCCCTAAGGGTTTGCAGTTCAGGATATACATAGATAATGTCTCATCTTACTGACAACATAAAGCAATCTTTGTTATTATCAAGTTCGTTAGAAAGTATCAAAGCAAATTACGTTCCTAATCATACTGCATCTTCTTTGAGTTAAATACACCAGATACTATACCTCATAGCTGCACCCATAACAAATTACCCTCACTGAAATTCCATCCTCACATTATCTGGCTCTAGATTTAATTTTTTTTTTAGTACTACTTAGTTCTCATTTCCTATGTTACTCATGCTTTCATATAAGAAAATTGTGTGCATCTTACACAAAAGTAAAGGCATAAATATATTAATATATAAATACATTGTAATAAATTCTGTGGGAGAAAAGAGAAAATTCTTAACAACTGTAAGCATCTTCAACTTCCTCTTCACAGCCCTGAAATGATCACCCATAGAACTTCCAGTGGAGAAGTAAAAGAACGATGTGACTGTAGTTTGTAGGAACTTGAATAAAACAAACAGATGAAGAAAGGGAAGTCTTCATGGAAGTGGAAACATTCATACAACAAAGTAGCTAGAAATGCCCTATTGATCAGCAAAAAAAAAAACAACAAACACCTAAGTCTAGATATTGAGAGGTAGTTCTCAAAGTCAAGCAAACTGGGTGGAGAACTGAAGAAAAAGGGTCACATAGTCTGTTTAAATGAGCACAGAATGTAGCTATTTATTCAGGTATGTTCTGTATTAGAAACCAAATAATTTAGTATATATCAGAGATGAAGATGATGAAAACGTCAAGTCATTACTTTCCAAGACATATTGGTTATGTCATTAGCATACTGTATTTTGGGCAAAATAAACAGAGTTAATCATCAATTCATAGACCAAATATGTATACTTTACTATACATACTATATAAAAATGGAAATGGAGAAGCAAGAATCAGGAGTCAAGTTACTAATGAAGAGTTGTGGCAACAAAGACTGTAATCACAGATCCTGTATAGCCTGGACCACCAACTAAATAACCACAAAAGGTAACCTGTTTTCAAGCATATCAGCAGATAATGCCCAGAACTTTCTTGAGAGTACTTGATTTCACTCCACCTCTTTTTACTTACTGGCACGATCTACCATTCTAGCTATGTTTTTGGTTTACATAGTTTTACATACAGTTTTACTGTTTACAATATTTATGAATCTGACATGATCTGCACTAGAAGTGAGATTTAACAATATTTTTATCACATCTAATACAAAAATGTACTCACCCAATTGGTCTTGAAACAACAAGCTCCACCTGTGGCTCAGGTTTGGACTCTAAAATGATGTTATATACCTCCTCAAAGGTGGCTCCTTGTAGTAGCCTTCCATTCCATTCTAATACTTCATCACCTATAATTTTGGTAATAACAGTCTGCTTAGTAAGTCTGCTGTGAACTGTACTTACAATGACAATTTAAGCCATTTACTGAATTGTGAAACCTGTGTTGTCAAAAAGTTTGGAGTCTTTCATACAGGAAAATCCTGAGTATTCAACGTTTTCTGCAGCTCTGCTCTGAATACATAAGGTTCAGCAAAACAATAATATCGTCCATAGGACCGCTATTGAATTAGATATAGCTCGTACTTGTAATGGTAGTTGTGGTTTAAAATAAAACCGAAGATGCTCTTTGGAAAATGCAGATCTTTAAAACAGCAGATTTCATCAACTTGCTATTTTGAAGATTCATTTACCTCTAAAAGTTTAGTATTTAGTGTTCAGACAGTTCTTATGTAAACATTTAATATTTCTTGCACATACTCCAGTGCAGCAATCCATGGTTCACACATTTGGATAGAACCAGATCTTAAAAGTTTCTTGGCCAAGCTGGTTTTGTTGGCACATTTGTGATATCTTGGCTTGGGTCTAAATAAAATATACTCCATAAGGTGACTGGGCAGGATGTCAATGAAATATTATTTTGAGTATGAAAACATCAATAAAAATGTGAAAACATGATTTTGAACAACATGATGTATTTCAAAAAAGCAGTAATGTCAGTAATAATTTAGTACATGAACATCAGGTTGAATTCTGCAGCAGCTCATCACATCTATTCAACATAATTTGACTTCTAATTAAGCTCACTTTCTTCTTATCACCCTTAGAAAAGAAACTCAGCATTACAGATCTGTAATGGATACATACCTGGTCTAAGATGCCCCACTGTATCAGCTAAGCTTCCTTTTTTAACTTTGGTGATAAATGCACAGAGTCGACCTGATTCAGTCATCTTTCCTCCTACTACCTGTTTCAAAGAGGAATTATTTTCATAGCATGAGAATTTATTTAAATGACTTAACCATACTGGCAACGGAGAACAGAATTCGATGACTTCTCTGGTATTCAGGTAGCCCAGATAAGGCAGATATACTTGAAACAAACACCACAGAACATTGGCTATGGCAGGTTATGTTTATACCTATTCCAGCTACCTGTGTAATTTA
This sequence comes from Anser brachyrhynchus, assembly GCF_964034855.1. Taxonomy (NCBI): domain Eukaryota; kingdom Metazoa; phylum Chordata; class Aves; order Anseriformes; family Anatidae; genus Anser; species Anser brachyrhynchus. The sequence continues at coordinate 140,709,497 of NC_137695.1, read as the reverse complement.
AAGACAATACAAATACAGAAAGTTAAATACTTCAAAATTTCACTGTACTGTATTTTACTGTACTGTATATTTACTGTAGTATAAATTGGCACCCCCAAAAAAGTACACTATATGGTTCGTTAGACTGCTTCAACACTTTCAAGCTGTAAATAGATTTGTTAATGTAACAGTCTACAACATTCACACAAAACATTGAATGTATCTAACAATTAATCAAATCCATTTCGTGATAATAAACAATGTATAAGTACTAATAATTTTCAGTCTTGCGCATTTAAGATGTAGCAAATCCATCAGAGGGGAAAAATTCTAGAAACAGTAATTTACAGTGGTAGACTTTGCTTTGGGTCAAAGTGTCATTATCTCCAGATGTCCCCCAGATCTTCAGAAAGGATTATTTATTTTTCACATTTCTTCCATCTTTTGCAGAACAGAATTTACACCACGCTGCAATGCTCAACACTCAAGAAAGTGGACAGAGCTTGGCCTGCCTAGCAAGGATGCAATTAGCACCTTGCAGAGCAGCAAACTTGTGAAAACATGTCCAGTCTTTCTGTAAAATACAACTTTTTCAGAATGTCAGAGACCCTGTGAAATTCCTCTTAGTAACATACAATGTCTTTATACAGTATTTTTGAGATTAAGACATTATAGATATAGGTAGACTATGTATTATGAGAATTATTACATTACAAAGGTAGCTAGTTTAATTGAGAGTTGTAAGTAATTCCAAAATTATTCATTACCAACCTTCAATCCAAGCATTGCTCCCGAGTCTCTCGGCACACTTCCATCTTTCAGTCGTTTATTTAACAAAATCCGACCGATGAGACGGTCTCCATCTTTGGATGGTTGCCAAGTTACCGGATGCTATCATATGGTGTTAATGGAAAATACAGTGAATAGGATGTTAAAGAAAAATATTTCAATAATACTTTTCATTTCCTGATATATTTTTAAAATGCAGTGAAAGTGTTATGATTACACTAATATTTAATGCATCAGAATGACACAAAACTGTGCTGGTAAAGATTTATTTGGACATATAGTCCATCACAATGTATTTCTAATATTTAGTAACATTACCTACTTTACCAAATCCAATTTGTAAATATCTGTAATGATCTTTGCATCTTGATGAACAGACAGATACGGATAACTATGCATAGGGGACAATCACACTTGAGTACTGACAAAAACAACTGTAGAGGCCAATATTAAGAGTAACACCAAAAAGACAAGTTTAACCCAAAATTAAAACTTGATGCAAGACACAGATTTCTTCTTTTTCCCCTATTCCAAACATGTCAGTTTTCTCTAAGACTAACAAAATTTTTCTGTTCTTCTTTCTCTCATTAGTAGTATATTAAAAATTATAGAACACGTTAAAAATGACATTCGTTGCTCTGCATTTAAATGTTTCTTGGATTAATTACTCCACATAAAGAGCATATGAACATATTATTATTCCATTACTACACATGGGCACACGTTGTATGTTGGCATAACATAATTACTAAAATTTTAAATATTTTTATTTTGTGTAATCATAGCACTTTTTCACTGACAAATACTACTTCCATGCTCTATTTCATGCAAAACTAGCAGGCACAGACAAATTTGCTCCCATTACAAGTAATAACTCTAAAATGACTGATCATAATCTCTACCAAACAAAACACAAAAATAAAAATCACCAAAGCAGATGGCAAAGCCTTTAATGCTGCACAATACTGCACAAAAAATGGCATGGCAACAAAACAAAAGAACAACCATGACAGTGAAAGGGAAAAAAGAAAAACAACTTTTCCGTGCAGAGAGACCCAATTTTCTCCCTTTTTCACCTGGGACTTAAACTATTAATTTAATTTCAGCCCCAGGAGTTTGAACATAGTAAATCAAATAAGCCAATCAGTAGAATCCTTGTTGTTAATTACTTCACACTTGAAGGTAATACCATGATAGGCTATTATGCAACCAAGAACAATGTCTCTTTTTTTTTTTTCTTAGGCTGCCAAACCATAAAAGCAGCAAGCATGCAGAGAGTTTTCATTTGTTTTTCTTTTCTGCACCTTAAGAAATGCTACATTGTCTCTAGAAACACCCTGTCTTTTACTTTATGCACTATTTTAATGAGTGACAGAGAGCAAACAAAGACCAAATGAGCAGGTTAAAATGCAGGCTCCGTAATCTCAGTACCTTCTCGCTATGGCTATGTTCCTCGTTTAGAGTTGTGCTACTACACGTATCTACCCCAGAGTCTTTTATCTGAGGCTCAGACCATTCCAAGTCCTCCTCTTCCAAAGAGTGGCCACCAAAGCACACCATTTTCTTTTGTCTCTCGGATAAGGTGTTAGAATCCGACAAAACTGCCTGCTCACTAGTTTTTCTTTTTCCCCTTTGACTGTCCCCTATAGATGTGGGATAAAAAAAAAAAAAAAGGAAACAAAAAAGAAAACATGCAAAGGTGTAAATAAAACAAAGGAAATGTGAAATGGCAAAAGAAACTAAATGGTAAGGCTCCACATGTCTCACCAAAGACATTGGGGATGCCTCACTGCTATGCCAAGACGTATGGTCCAACCAGTTGTAATCCATGTCTCCTGCGAGAATCAGACAGACAAGATAGTGCAGTAAAGGAAAGGTGAAAGGAAGGACAGAAAAAGATACAGTAAAATTGTAAAGACTGCTGGTTATCCTATCTGATTCATAACCCTTGCTAGCGGGACTTGGAAAACAATTCCAAGAAAAACTTAAGATGCCAACAACTGAGTAGATGGCATATGAAATACAGTGAGGAAGTGGGTACGTTTGCTTGTGTATAGGTGTGCATATAGTTATGTACAGCGTAAAGCATCACTGGTTCCCAATTTTTAACTGTTTGCATACTATTAGCTACAGTAAATTAAATGATAAGGCAAATTGCATTGTATTTGTAATGATTTTCAGAAAGGAAAACATTTGATTACAGGACAGGTTTTCATCATTAACTACAGAAACAGTTTTTGTTTCTTGTCTTAAGGAACAGACTTTGCTTTTCCGTTACAAACTAGTATTCCTTCTGATCACTTCCATAAAATACTTGAGCAGTGGTACGGTATATTCAGCTGTACTGTAGGTAACGTTTTAAGGAGGGCTGAATGATCTGTTAAAATATAACAGATTTATAAGAAAAACAGATATATAAAATATCTTATAAAAAACATATCAACTTCACTTGAAATTCCCAGAGAAATGTCTACTGGTTAAATCTCAGGACGATACTTGTAAGTGTAAGTATCTCGAAGCTGAAAATAAATATTTATGATTCTAACAAGGGATATTTGTCTCTTATATATTATAGAATCCGAATTTAACATGTATGGCAGACAGATGACAAGAAGAAAGGTTTAAAACACAGTTTTAAACAAAAAGCCTAAATGCTGCTGTCCACAGAACTGGGGAGTGATTCGTGTCTTTTAATAAAGCATTCTCATTCACGTAGGTACCTTAAATCATGAATTAAGCCCACGCATTTTGAATTATCAGTGTTCCTTTTTGTTTGTTTTTTTTTACAATATTGTTACTACATGCTACATGAAAAAATATTTTGTTACTGTATGCAAGATATGATTACGATATTATTGTGTGCAGGACCAAATGTTGGCTTTTGACCAAGAGAACACTAAACCAGTGCAGTTCCGCTCTTAATACAGACCACAAACAGCACTTTTCTATTTCCATTACCTCAGATCCTGCTTTGACATTGCTCAGCTACTTCCTCTGAAAGTACACCAAAAGGTTTGTGAAATATAACTACTAGGTCTAAGCACAGCCTGAAAATTTGTCTAGAAAACCTTGCAGAAATGATGCACAGATACAACCCCATAAAACTAAGCTACAAAAAGCTAATGCATGCTTTAGAAAAGTAAAATACAGTCTCCTCAAAAGGATTTACTATATACAATGAGCAATATGATTTTTTTTCCCCCACTTGTTTTCTCCTAACATATACAGTATGTCATCTGGAAACAAGATCAAGTCTCATTTCTATTTTAAAGAAGAACATGCATTGAATATCAAGGTTTTCTTTTTAAACAGACACTTCCAGTTTGAACTTAGTCCCTAACATTTTGCAGAAACAAGCAGCATGTCGGACATCCTTTCATTTCACAAAAGGAATGATAAGGGACCTCATGAAACTATTCTGAAGCTTTAATTCAGTCATATTTTCTAAGTAATAAATGTGCCTGCTGTAAAACTACAAACTGTTTTTCTTGATTCTTTGAAGGGAAGGTAACATTTTAAAATGGGAGTTTCTGATCAAAACTGTCCTCTGTTTATGGCAGTTAACTCCATATGGCTTGAAGTGTAGTGACTACATATGGCTAAAAATGTGGATATCCTGTAAAGGGGAAAAGAAATATTCTTCTGAAAACTAATATTTTGCAAAAGGTTTTACTGGCAAGGAACTTTCAGGGTTTTCTTACCTCCAACTCCACAGACATCACTTCAGGAGAACAGAGTGAAATCATCAGTGAGCTCTTGAAGATCTACCCTTTACTGTACTAATACACATTTAGAGGTATCTGGAAGATGGCAAGAGCTCCAGTTTACACAACTGCCTCGTTTACAAATCCTGATTTTAAAATGTATTTTAAAAATTTATCCTCACAGAATGACAGAGCGGCTGAGGCCAGCAGGGCCCTCTGATGCCACCCGGTGCCAGCCGTGCCCAAGCAGGGACACCCAGAGCAGGGTGCCCAGCACCACGTCCAGGCGGCTTCTGAAGGGCTCCAAGGAGGAGACCCCACAGCCTCTGGGCAGCCTGTGCCAGGGCTCCGTCACCCGCACAGCACAGAAGGGCTCCTGGTGCTCAGGGGGAGCCTCCTGGGGGCCAGTTTGTGCCCAGGGCCTCCTGTCCTGGCACTGGGCACCACTGAGCACAGCCTGGCTCCGTCCTCCCTGCACCCTCCCCTCAGGGATTTACAGACAGTGATGAGATCCCCTGGGCCTCCTCTTCTCCAGGCTGAGCAGTCCCAGCTCTCTCAGCCTCCCCTCACAGGAGGGGTGCTCCAGGCCCTCCACCATCTCAGTGGCCCTCTGCTGGACTCTCCAGTATGTCCATTTCTCTCTTGTACTGGACACAGAGCTCCAGGTGTGGCCTCACCAATGCTGAGTAGAGGGGAAAGTGGAATCTTAAAGTGAGGAAAATTCACCTCATTACACTAATGATGACATCACTTTAGCTACAGGAACAAAAAGCACATGAGCCCATACTATTTCTTCCTAGCAGTTATCTTCTGTGTCATCAATACAATTTCTATGCCCGAAACCACAGTCTGACTGAAAAGCTGTAATTTGGCTCCCGGTAATTTGCCACCTAATTCTAGGAGCACAGCACTGAAATGAAATGGGCTGTATAAGCAGAATAGTTAAAACAGATCATTCTTACTAATTCTAATTCCTGGCTATTTCTGAGAAATGGTGTATTTTCATTGAAATGACTAAGTTTAAATGTAGGTATCTATTGTTAAGGAGTAAAAATCTACCACTGCAAATTACTGGCCCTGTTTTAAGGTTTTAAATTTGTCAGCAACAACCCTGACTATTACTTATATTACAAAAGAAGCCAACAGAAGGGAATCCACAAGTGTAGTTATTACATCCTTGCTGTTCTCCAGTGAACACAGTATTCATCTACCCTTTATGAAATTCATCTGCATTCTTAATGTTCACACACATTATTCATAGCAATTGAGATGGCTTTGCCAGCTCTCCTATTCAAGCTTTTTCCCCTATAAATTATACATATATATTTTGCATGAACTTGTCAAGAGCTAGGATTCCTATCAAACTCAACTTTCACTTGTTTGTCTATGTAGGAAATAGGAAATAACTTGTTAAAATAGGAAAACAAGTTATTGAAAAGTTGAGTTCCCTGGGATGTACTCACCGTATACATACACTTTCCCACTGTGAATGTGCATATACCTAGCCACCAAATACTTGTCTAGTCTTCACTTGGAATTTGTATGCCCACAGCACCTGATAACAGGCATACACTGAAAGACTGAAAGTAAATAACTTTCCAGTAACTGTACTTCACAGCAGAGATGTGCTATACGTACACAAGTTCATCCTATAGGTGTTTATACGAGCAAGTGTTGAGCAGTGTTGGGCTGTAGCAGTCTGGGCTGTGCACACCCACACTTGAAACATACATACTGTCTTTTAGTTAGATATAGAAACTCTGGATTCTTTTTCTTGATTTTTATTCTTTTAACTAAAGCTGTCCAAAATAGTAATATACATACATTAATACATACACATATACCTGAGTGATAACTTGCAATTTTTAAAACTTCCCATTCATACAGTAAAAATATAATACGTTGATTATTTTCCTACAACAGAACTTCCAATTTTCTCATTTCAGGAACAAAACAAAATAAAATCTTACAGTAAGTCCTTTTATAAATGTAAAACTGAGACAGTTGCCAGATTAAAGCACTCCCAATTCTTGCCCTACTATTTTGCCCTGTTTTTTTCAGTCAAGATGTAGGGAGTTGTCTTTCTCTTTAATTTAGGTGTCTCATAATAAACACCATTTACTGTAAAATTAAAATGGTAAGAAAACAAACAACTTCATACTGTTTTGTCCAAATCCGTATCATTTTTTCTGTATCATTTTTTTCTCCAAATCTGTATCATTTTTAGAATAGGTAGCAGCATGTTTCAAAAAAATCATCTTAGAAATTAGAAATGATAAAGCCATTGTAGTCCATGTTGATTTTGTCCTTAACACAGCATTAAGAGTCAGCTAAATAACAGATTTTAAATACTATAAAAATTAATTAAATGCAATCAAACTGTTATTAATAAAAATATTTAAACTAATAAAATATACACAGGAAGACTGTCTGGAAGCCCAGTAGCATATTACATTTCTATAAGACGTGTTGCTTAGTACAGTCACACTTCTTTAAGGTACAATGAATGACTTGACAAGATGACTGGACAACAGTTTCTCAGTGAGTGTTCTATGAATATTAAAATCTTGACTAGGTAAAAGTCCTGTGAAAGACACAGTTTTTTTGTTTCTCTACAAGAAAAACGGTTAAACCATAATTTTACCTTAACAAAGACATTGAATCCTTAATTCTGACTACCAGAGAAAACACTTTATTTAAATACTTTAAATATTTCTTCCACAATAGCAGATGCTTTACTATTGAGACAATGGGGTTTTAGGATGTGCAGCAGAAATGACTCAGGAAAAATGTCACCTAGTTGATAAATTATATAAACTACAGTATCAAAGCCGTCTTTCATGGAAAAAGGAACAAATATATTGCTAAGCATCATACAATCTTAGCTAGTATCATTATAACAGCATGCAGATGCCTTAGGAGTTCAGGAGTGCAGCTGGATACAAGAACAGACATATGTGAGTTCTGCTCTTATCAATGTCACGGACAAACCAGGCTGGGAGAGAAACCACATCACTGACCTAGCCTTTCTCTATAAATGGCAGAAAGCTGAAGCCTTGTAAGCTTACAGATTTCTAGGATATTTTGTTCTTACTGTCGTTAGCCTCTACAGCCAAAACCATGCAGGCAAAGGAAAAGGTTTCCTTCTTCTTCCTCCACATTTCCACGAGGAACCTGCAGCAATGGGAACTTGCCATAGTGACGGGAACCTTGAATGGCAACGTGTATTTAAAAAAAAAAAAATCTAGTCAATTGACATTCCCCTTCTATTTTAATGCTTGATTATGCATTTTTTGCTTCTTAGAACAGCTTTCCCACCCAGAAATATGGCATTTAAGTATCTTTTAAAAAACATTGAAAAATTTGGATCTAAAACACACAGTATGTGTCTACTGCTTCTCGAGTTATTGGCTCCATTCATCTGCGTTATTTTATGTATCTGCTTTAAGGCTGACATGAATTGTAGCCAAATCTGTTTTTCTTCAATGACAATAAAAGAAGCGAAGGTGATTACCTTGGTTGTAGATGTCTAGCCTGTGGAAGTCTACACTGAAGCAGATGGAACCTTGCTTCTGATGTATGGATCCACAGATTTATAGGACTGCTACATTTGATGAAGTGTCAAAAAGTGATTTTTGTGTTTTGCATAACCTCCCTTGTTAATTACAAACAACAGGTGTACACCTAAGTTAGTCTGGCCAAGAAGGAAAGGCATAAAAGAGAACCTACACAGTTAGAAGAAGATCCTGAACAGCAGAGAGCTCCATCCCACAAAACAGGTAAGAGACAAAATGGGGCTGTGCACATACAGCGCATACCCAGGTGGCAAGAACAATGACACAGAGCGCCTGAGGGCATTGACTAGAGGTACCGCCACAGAAAAAATCTTCTCTGGTCTACAGAGAAAGGGTAGATGATAACACTCGTGATAAAAGTGTGTATGTGCACTGTCACTCAGAAACAGCAGAATGTCTTCTAAGATGAAGAATTTCTGAAAACATTCCTTATAATGGAAATGCTGGCAAACCTTTAAGCATAGCAACTCCACATTTCTGTGTAACATAGAAACATGCACTTTCTACCAACAGAGACCTTTTTTGAAGACATTCACTGACAATTTATATGCTATGGAAAGTCTTATTATACCAGTTTGGGTTTTGGCAGTATTCTCTATGGGGCAGTCATTAAGAATTTAAAAATCTCTTGATTTCCCGTTTTTTTTCAAAGTGATACTGTTTAGTGGAAGATGTCATTAAGAAAGAAGACGTTGGTTCCGCTCCATGAAAATGTAGCCTTGTTTTCAAATACTAGTAATACTGCTCATCAGAAAAGATATCAGTCTTTATGGAAAGGATTACCTAATATAAAGGGTGAAAAGGTTTCAGCAGGGCCGTTTCATTTCGTCTCTCTTTCTGAAACTGAGACTTAGAATCACTGTTGAGAAAAGTATACTTAATGAAGTATTTTCTTAAGTATGTTTTGCCCAGAAGGATTTAATTTATGGGAAGTACTTTCTTCATAATTAGATTTTCCAAAACATTAGATTTTCCAAAACACAGGCTTAATAACAGTCAAGTATACTTTTATAAAGGTCTTTTCATGAAATAAATGGAAAGCAAGCATATTGGTACCGCATATACATCTGTAATGATGGACAGTCTACTTCCTGCAGAAAGATGCTGCATATTAAAGTTAGCGGGAGTTTTTGTTAAGTTAGCTTAACAAAAAAAAAAGTGAAAAAGAGAGAAACATGAGAATTTCTTAACTAAAGTTCAGACTTAACAGACTCACACTGGAAGACGGGCTTCATGTGACCGCACAGAGGCACACGCTAGCTGTCCTCGTACACTTACATCCGTGCCTCCCAGAGGACAGCAGGAGCGTGACCCGGTTTGTCACACCGTGGCCTCTGCCATGTGACGCGGTGCACTGAAACTCACACTCTGGGCCACCAAGGAAATGGGCTGGTGTAATGAAGAAGTCAAGGAAAACAGCCAGACATCTTATACCGGGCACCCAGCCCACCGCTGCCAGTTGATATCTACTTAATATCAAGTATTTTAGATTTGCACAACTCTGTTGTGTGTTCCCTGCTTGATTTCTATCAAGAGCATGGAAAGCTGGAAGTAACAAAGAATAACATCCTATGGATGTATCTCTCGTGTTATTGTCTTTAAGGCATTGTCCTAGGAAGATGTTTACTCCAAGTTACACTTCTGACCATTCTTGCAGCATTTTCACTTTCCCATTTCCTTCTCCTCTCTTTGTAGGACACATTGAGCTTATGCCAAAGTATTTCAAGGATAAGAAAATTCCTTCAGCAGAATACAACGGAAAGCACACTGCGGAAAGCTTAGAAGAGACAGCAGCTCTAGGCAGTGCCCAGAAGTAAGTATCCAAAAGCAATTTACTACTTTTTTATTATTCAGCCTAAATTTTCAATCCCTTCTTACAGGGCATGCCTTTTTCCATTTTCTTGCCTACTCACATCCACAAAGACCATACTTATATTCATGGGATGACCTCACACATCTTCCTTGCCTATCTGTCTTTGTCACGCATGCCTCCAACCCAATCTTCCAACTGACAGCTTCATTGCAAGTCCCTCCTTGAACAAGCTTGCCTATACCTAAATGAGAAACCCTTCAAAAGAGGAAAGCAGCACTATTAGTAATGCAGGGCAGAGTAAAACCTATTAATACCATTAAACAATCCTGTATCTGGCCTTCATTTCAGCAGCGCTGTAACACAGAGGGCATTCCCATCACCTACAAGTAGGCAACCTAGTTAGGTGTGATAAATAAGCCTACCTCTCTTCACAGGCCTGCCTACTGAAAGTTAACGAGCTCTCAGCTTTAATGCACATGGATATTAACCGGTGTCTGCAAGGTTGCTAAAAGCTGTGTTTTCCATCTGGCTGGCTCAGAAAATGGATCACCTTGGAAAACGACTGCTAGGGATGCACAGCTCTGTCATACAAGCACAGAAGATCCAATGGTTCTGGGACGTGGTGGAGCTGCAGCACAAGCGGGAACTCATCTGCACATGTTCAACAAATTCTTTCCTCAGATTTGAAATTAGATCAGGCACATTCAACTGCCTTGCTGCCAACAGCAAGGCAACAGGAAAAGCTGCCAAGCCAGCTGGAAACTAGCCTTATAGCAACCTGGAAGAGAACCCAGCTTATAATTAGAGAACCACGAAAATTTGTGAGAAACAGCTGCAATGTTTAAGAAACAGTTTCAGGTCTTGTATGCTCATGATACCTGTTTTCTGTTCGATTTTTGTATTTGTTACTGGTTACTTTACACTCACCAAAGGAGGCTTAGTTAAACTGAAGAAATAAGTAGCTTCAGGAAAAATCCATTTGGCAATAGCAGACCATATTCTCTTACGCAGCTCACTTTGTGCTGGCTTACCCTTTATCTCCATTTCCCCAAATAAACACTCTTTTCATATCCTAAAGTTGTGACTTTGGCAAAATTATGCCTGACAGACTGGCAGAGTAGCTCCAATACGACTGCCTGGCATCTGGAAGTCTCACGGGCACAGGATTTACTGCACATGCACTGAATACTAAATATGAACCTATTTCTTTTTGGATGGTTTGGACAGACATATGAGCCCGCTACCTTTCCAAGGCAGTGCTTCACCAGATGCATATTTTTAATTCTTCCAGAAACAAACATCTACTGACAGGGCGTCTATACCAATGTTTTCATCAAATAATAAATTTGAGGCTACTACAATAGCTGGAGCCAATGCAAATAATAAAAACGTATATTCATGTTCTTAACATGTATACATGTACATGAACAGATCCCTCTAATATTTATTAGACATTAAAAATTACAGAAAAGGTAACTTTTTGTAGAGCGCACTTACTTACTTTCAAGCTTTAAAACTTTGATGTCAACATTAATTACTATAGAAAATAACAGTAAGCCACTCTGAATCAGTATATCCTGATTACTAAGCAAGACTCGTAGTTACCAAGTCAAGCCAATAGAAGACCACAACAGAAAGCAAGGGAACGGATTCTTTGTGAGATGTGATGTCAAATTCACAAACAATAACATAAACTTAGCATGTCAGTTGTATTCATGACAGAGCTGTATTAATTTAATCAAGAGAACAATCACCCATAAGTAAAGCTGAAATAGTAACATGTCAGGAACGAAAGGGAAATCTTCTTAACTTAGTTTTAAAGAATCAAATATATTAATTCACAATAGCAGCCTATATTTTTATCTCCAAAGTCGCATAGAGATAACGTTAATGAAAGGAGACACTACTAACATAGAGATGCCTCCTACTATAGGGACATCATTATCTATAATCAATTTCCATCAACGACCTAACAGCCTTCCATGTATTAAGATTGAGGATCAGCTAGTTGCTTCATTGATCACATCTTTTTCCCTTCTCTCTACTTCTTCCAGTCAGGATCCATGATATTTTGCTACCAAACAGTGGTATTGAGAAATATTCGTGATTTTCAATACAAGATAACCAATGACCAAAGAATGTATCTGTGTGTATCTAATAACATAATAAAATAGAGAGACATAAAATATCATTTACAAAATCAAAATAATTACAATTTTGATTATAAATAATCTTGTAAAATAATCAAACCATCTAAGTTCCTGTTCACCATTGCCTTTTTCTGTTCAGTTACTAGGTTTTGTTTGGGAGGGAAGAAAACGCCCACTTTTACCCTTGCACATAGCTGTTCTCCTAGAAGGACAGCTGGAGGAAAAGGGTGAGGAGGAAAAGATCTAGTTCCCATTTTTGAGTACAGTATTCCCAGTAACTTAGGACAAGCTCTCAGTTGGCACAGAAATGGACTCAAAACTCATTCTAAATATCTTGATCACTGATGAGGAAACATAGATTTTAGAACAGAAAAATGAATAGCCTTAAAAACAAACATTTCCGTACTCTGTACTTGAACAGCTAGGCATTTTGAACACCACTCGGGAGTTAGGATAACTTATTTCCTTGTCTGTAATTGTCAATTTGCATTATGCAGAAAGGCACTGGTAATTTTTAAAATTCTACCTAACAATCAAGAGAGAAATACAACTAGTGTGGTATATACATCGCTAGTTTAATATTAAACTATTCTCTCTAAAACTACCTGAAATGAGTTTGCAGCGAGGTGGTTGCAGCGAGGTTGATAGGTTGTGAGGCCTGAAGTTCCTCTGGGGGGGTTAGATTGGATATCCAGAAGAATTTCTTCATGGAAAGGGTGGTTAGGGATTGGAACGGGCTGCCCAGGGACGCTGTGGAGTCCCCATCCCTGGAGGTGTTTAAAAGACGTGTGGACGTGGTGCTTTAGGGACATGGTTTAGTGGTGGACTTGGTAGCGTTAGGTGATGGTTGGACTCGATAATCTTAAAGGTCTTCTCCAACCGAAAAGATTGTATAATACTGTGATTCACAACCAGGAGATACAGCATTTCAATACCAATCACAGCAGTTCCTTTCTTTCTTAAAAGCTGATGTAATATTTCCCAGGCGGCATACTAATAACAGCCTTTCTGATTGTGTAAACAAGTATAATTTTTAATTAACTCAAGCTGCTAGCTTCTCAAAACTGGTTATAAAACTGCAGCAGACATGACATAGTCTCACATCGCTGTTGAGATGATTTGGTTTGAGAAACAAGAGATAATTCACAGCAGTAAATCCAAAGCATCTCATCCATCCCTGGCAGCACACAAGCCATGAACTGTCTAGAAACATGCAGTGCAACTGCTGATTCAGTGAGCAGGAGTGGCAGCAAAAAAAATCAATGCAAGATGGTTTTTCATCACCTTGACACCACAATAAAAGCCTCTGTAAGCCAGTAATTGGATCATCAATTATTGATCTCCCCTTTAATAGTCGCCATGACGAAAGTAATTTGGTATATATAAAAACACCTATTGCTTCAAGTTTGGTTTAACAAGTTATTTTTGTCAAACCACTTTCTTTCAAGGAAATTAATTACCTGCTGTAGAGGAACAGTAAACCTAAAAATGGAAGTCCAGTGGATTCCAGAAGTAACAGTCATTATGAGCTGTCTTCATACTTCCTGTGCACAGGTTTGACAGTATCATTCTATATCAGGAAATTAGTTAAGTGCAATGACCTGTTGTGCCTGGTTTACAATTTAAAGAAAAAAATGAGCAAAAATAAAATATCAATGAGTTAGCCTGTTTGTCTTTTAAGACAGGCTTAAGACAAACTCCATATATGTTTATATCAATATATATGCACACACATATATGCCTCTTATATTACAAGGAAGGTTAGTTAGCAAAGTTAAATATTCAGAAAGTAAGAATGATATGAGACTTAGTTTGGTGTGGAGCCTTAATTTAGTCCCTGTACAAACATAATGTAAAATCTTTAACAACGCAATGGTGAGAACTCCTCCCCATCCCTGAGGACCTCTGGCTTCTATGCACAGAACACAGGGTATAGGTTAAATAACTAGTCAATATTCCCATTTCTTCAACTAATGACCCGTTTCATTAGTTACTGAACATAATCTAAATAAAAAATTATTTGTCTCTTGACAGTTTCACTGGTAATCTGAGAGTGTGCTGGCTCCGTGGGAGTCCGGGTTAAATTCAAGGAATTTTTCATTAAGGCAGGCCTGCATAATGAAACAAGGTGGGTGCTACAATTAACCTCTTCTAAAATGAACTGTTGACATACAGACATAAAAGCAGAAACAGTCAAATGTCCCAAACAATTTTCAGTGCCAAACTTGAGAAATACAGGAATTGAATTTTCCTCAATAATTTTTAGAGTTGTAGTACTGCCTTTTCCCAGCTGCTCAGTAAATGACAATAACTTACTTACAAAAATCTACTTTCCAAAAAAGCATTAGATTTTATTATATGATTAAACCAAAAATTTCCTCTTCCCAACATCTGCCCAGTACTGCCCATGTCTAAATAAGCAAACTGGATAGAAAAGTCCTTTGTATAGAAAATGTATAAGGATGTTCTTCAGAGTAAACCAATATTGTCAATAAAATGTTGTGGAGATATGAGAGCAAGATTGTTAAAGTTGTATATATAGATATACCTATATTCATATTCCAGAATTAATTTTGAATCTTAATGATTAAAGTAGATTTCTTAATTGCAGTTTTCAGTGTCTTCATTATTTCAAAAGAATGCAGAACAATGGAAGAAGCCTCCATGAAAGAACAGTTGGTTGATGTTAGCTCTGTAATTATTTCATTTAGCTGAATACATAAATAAGCATGTTGCTCAGGGACTTCTCAGCAGTCAACAAGAACCACTCCCATAATTATAGCCTTCGTGGTAGCTTAAGCCATAATAAAGGTTACATAAGCAATTTAATCTCATTTTCCTCTTTTTTATATGATCCAAAAATATATCTACCAAGGCTCAATGTTTCTAGAATGAGTTATTAACAAAAGGTTATTATTTTTCCCCACTATTTAAAGAAAATTCCTGCACATCCCTTACTTAGCTTTGAATTTCTGGAAAGTTGAGGTGTGAGGAAAAAAAAAGTCATACTATTTGGTGCCTGTAGAAACAACAGAAAATTTCACCTCATAAGTTGGACCAGATTCTATGTGACAAAAACCTTCATTACATGAAGTGGTCCTTAAGCCAGTGTAACTAGCCTAGCTCAGACCAGAGGAGCTCTGCAGAAGCAGACAAATAGTTTAGGTGAGCCTGGACCATCAATCTCTTCCCCAGGTAGAACTATATTTCCAGAACAGAAGTTGCCTGTTTCTGTTATAAACACTGAAATAACACAGCTCCAAATGAAGTCAATACCTTGTTCTTGCTACAAATGTGTAGTGCACACCAATAACAAAAAAATCAAGTTTGAAAAAGCCACCAAGAGACTTGCAATAGAATTTTGGAAGAAACATGGTGCAGCCATTTTCAAAACACCCTCTTCTCCCTTGTATCAGTTGCTCATTTCCTCGGGTGTGCACCTTACTCCACAATATAATCAATCCAGACTAGCATAACCCTCCAAATAAAAGGCTTTTCCCATTCACCTTGTTCTCCAGACCACTTTTATCTTCAGATAAACTGCTCTTGTATTAACCCACTACTAGGAAACACGGCTAGCAGCAAAGGCATCATCTTCCCTCCCTGGCCTGTGCTCACGGGCTGCTCGCTCACCTCAGAGAACTGAAAGCCTGTGACGGGGAAACATGACAAGAAATATGAAAATTACATAAACAAGTTTCTTTTTATTGTTACATTAAAAGTATCAGAAATCTAACAGCTATGGCCAGTTGACCTGTCAACGACGGAAGAATCGTTCCCCTCATGTAAAGCTGGCAGCGAGCACTCGGAAATACACCCATTAGTCCCTTGAAAGACTGCTCAGCAATTTTTCTTAGATCTCCCCAAAATGCTCTTATTTTCTGCCTGGGTCTGCCCAGCACAGGGAATATACTATAAAGCATCTTCGCTGTGCTGAGAACTGCAGTTCTTGCCCAAGTCAAGGTTTTATACGAAAAAGCAACCAAGCAACCGGGAATGCTGTAAGCTGATAAATTTACAACGTTGAGAATATTGTATTACCTGACTGACATGGGAAAAAATAAATAAATAAATATAATATAATATAATATAATCTGTTAAAATCTTAATGGTTTTGGTTTACTGTGCTTAGAAATAATTTTAAACTCAGTACTCTTTTCTTGATGCTTATTCTTATGCAAGCAAATTGGGAATGTTTGTATCTATCAAAAGGAACAAAATAGCTTAACAGATAATCTTGATTAACAATATTGTGAATATAATGACACAATTAACAGCTATTACCATATATTTCATAATGGGCTGTGATTTGTAATTTGTGTTTCTAGAACTGATTTTTTGAAACAAAGATGTACCAAAGGTTTTTGCAAATGTAGGACTGGCAATGTTCATAGCTATACTGCCGTAAACAACACAAGCAGTTAATGACTTTTTAGGGTGACATTGCTGTTGCTGCCTATTTTTTTTTAGATCATCCTCTGTCAAATCCGATAGAGAACTGGCAAGTATGACATGCTTTGGGAATAGCAACTTTGGCAAACTACACATCTCAACTGAAACAGTTATGAAATTTAACTGCTTCTCTACCATGGTTCAGTGTCTTTCCTTTTCTTCGTTGTTTTCAAATGAGATTCTATGCAAAAAGGGCTTCTACATTTCATTTATGACTGTATTCTTAAGATTAGTCTCCTATAATTCTGTTTGTTTTTACAAATCCTTTGTTTCAAGTAAGCAATGTGCTATTTCTTTACTAGTAAAGTCAGAAGCAAGAAGGGTTGATAACGCAAAGATCCCTTACTCCTTATTTTTATTTATTTCCAGATGTGAGAGTGCCCCAGTGAGGGACAGGTAAAAACTTACTGTACTTTTTCCTTCGTTCCAGGTGAACACACCGGCAACTCAACAGGACTTTGCCTATTCTTAGAGGGAATAGAGGGAGTTCAGCTTTCGTACTAATTCTGTGTGGCCCTGAATGAGATGGGGGAATCATTCAAGGCAACAGATTGCTGTGAGGTTTGAGTTATGCGTTACCAATCTATGGTGTAGCAGAAGACCAAGGTGACCACTGACTTCATGGGTCAGCACGGGTGCATTGAGGAATGGGAGCTATCTCATCTGTGAGAGGCTTAACAAAACAGCTGACTCTGCAAGATTCATGCACTTTTTTCTTTCTATGTAAACTGTCTGTTCTGGTAATAAATTGTTTCAGAGAAGTTGTGTAACCATCAAACGGGGTATGTCGGATGTCAAGACTCTGCAGTTCTTTCCCTCGTGCCCATCAGGAGACCTAGCAGGCAGAGACAGCACAAGCAAGCACCAGTGTGGTTTGTTCTTCACAGGCACCGTGTGACAAAGGGAGACTCAGATATTCCACGCTGGAGACTTCAGGCCCTGTTCCCAGCTCTTGCCTTTTACTATCTCTTGGTTACTTAAGCTGCTAGAAGAGAGAAATCATAAGAAGAGTAGATTTAAGAGAGCTTTGAACATAGTAAAAGGGGTATGAAGTCAACGTACAGGAATGAATAAATGCTACTAGAACTAATAGGAGGGAGTCAAACAGGCATCACAGTTTGAGAATTTAGATTTTGATTTTATGACCTAATGTGGAGCAAAGGAAGAAGACAAGCACACAGAAGTCAGGAAAGCAAGCCAGGGAATAGGAGGGAACTGAACCAAATGCAGGGAAAAAAATAGATCTACTGCTTTGTTTAAATGCTTTGTGTCTGAATAGAACAACTCACCTCAATCAAAATTTCGGCTAGTAACCCCCAACTGAAACCTAACAATTACAACCAAGGTTAACTGAAATGTGAATCTTCACTTGTTCCCGTAACAGTAATGAGCAACGAGCTTGAAATACAAGGCACCTGAATGCTAAGCTTTGTTCTGACAGTGATCCATTGATTTCCAGTCTGTAAGATCGAGATATTAAAGCTCTCTTCCACCTACGGAAATAAATGAATGAATGTGAGCTACTGACGTACTCCTGTGATGAGCATGCTGTAAAGGGCCATGAAAAAAAAAAAAAAAAAAAGGACAGCTGCAATAATCCAGGCTCTTTCAATAAGAATTACAGGAATAAATACCTGCTTTGTTTCTCCAGCTAACATTCATTCCCTACAATAAAAAAGGCAGATGCTGCTGGAAAAAAAAAAAAAAGACAATAGAGTAATCCAATTACAGATATTGGTACAAAGAAAATATTTAAGGAATAAAAAATACAGCTGACCATGCAATCTGGTTACGGACATTTTTTAATTCAGAATGGTTGATTCTGAAACACAACAATGTCGTATACAGACTCCAGTTCTGGGGAAGAAGTAACCAGGGATGGGCTCTGATTCTGGGCACAAAAGTACAATTACCTTCTCCAAGGTGAACACACAGGGTTGAGACTCCTCAGGCTGGTATGCAGGAGATTATTTTGTCACATTCTGAATTTAGATTTAAGAGTGACTTTAATGTTTCACACTAGCACTTTCTGACAAAGCTCCTATTTACAGCTCTTATTTGCTTTTGAGTTAAATCACGTTCTAGCAGTGTAATTAGGAAAACAGAAAGAAATGACATTAAAACATAGCCTAGTTCAGCTATTTCCACCATACAATAAAAACAGATTTAAATTAAATTTTGTCAGCCAATGTGTTAATAATATGAACAAAATTAATCTACTTATAGCTGTGATATTTGGGAGTATACATACATATTTTTTAACTCAATTTGAGTATTATTTATTTCAATATTCAAAAATGTTCATTGTACCTTAGTAGGAACCATGTTCTATTTAACTGCATCAGAATACTGTTCTCAATCTCTTTTTGAAATCAGCCAGAATGTTATCAGCAGGCATTGAAAATACAAATGAAAGCAAGAATCTGGTCAGCATTTCTCAAGTTATATACATACAGTATTTTTTAACCTTTGGCTTAGGAAAATAATTGTTTTTTCTTTATATAAATATATCCTTTTTAAATGCATATGTTGATGGGGTTTATTTTTTTGTTTTATTTCCAGCTAACATCACAGAAGTAAGGATATGAAAGATATGGAAGTATCATCATTAATTAAATTAAATAAATATTCTAAGTATAATCATGGACATACTTTTGTTGTATAGAGAGGAAAAACACGTTTCTTCAAATGTATACAACACTCATTCTGGAGATTATAAAATACTATAAAAATAAGTATACCTCACTTCCATCTGTCAAGAGTAATTATTTTTATAGTTTCAAAAAAATACGCCTTGGGTAACTAATGTCACATGGGTTACTAAGCTGAAATGTGTGAAGTAGCATTGTTACAAAAGCCTTATGTTAATATTCACAAACCTTTTGGTCTTTTTGTAAGCAGATAATGTTGCAGATAATTTTGTAAGCAGATAATGGAATTCTTCCACAACTTCATTGTAAAAAAGTTCTGCTTACAGAAAAAAAAAAAAAAAACCTTTTTTTTTCAGATATTGAATACAGCTTTGTTACAAAGTTTGTCGAGTGTATTTTTATTATTTAAATATTCTCATATGATGCAAGTAAGTCCCCAGCGTATTTCCCATTAGAACTTTCTGAAAAATCTACACTGTATTGTGCAACTTACGGAGAACATAATGCAGTGGATAAGGAAAAATGATAGTATTTGTCAGGTGCGTTATTACTATCAACAGTCACCGTTTAAAAAAAATACTGCACTCTTTCAACAGTTATTCCTAGAAACTGATTTCATATAGTTCGTATTACCATATTATTTCATATTATTAGCTACCAGCAGAATATGGGGTAAGTTATAGTTATAAACCAGTTCTCTGAATTCCTAGATTTGATCATGCATCAGCATTAAACTTACTGAAAATGATAACCATAATCCACAGAAATGCCTCCAAAGGAAATAGAGAAATTTTCAGCTGACTTATGAATTCATGACTTGCATATTCTGCCCTTTGCTCTGCCACCCACATTCATTATTCATGACTGAGGAGAATGGATAGCAGCGCACGTTAACATTTCAAATTGAAAAGTGCATTCACTTTTTTGTACGCTGAAGTATTTTTCAACTACGGGCAAAAAGTATTCTCATGCATATGCTAAAACACTTCTCTAAAGTAAGTTCCATATTTTAATGAAGAGCTTCCCAGAAGCCAAAAGTAAATACCACATACACGTCCCAGGCTGGATTACCACTCTCAATTGCTTGTATTTTTCAGCCATTTTATTTGCAGTGTTGTAAATGTTTAACTAGGATGCTGGGTAAAAGAAATCAAACATCTAATTTCTTAGGAACTGGCATCAGTGGAAACTCTCACATAGCTCTTACTTTCAAAACACAAACTTCAGCAAACAAAACACCAGAAAGAGGCCAAGGTCCCAGGCAAAAAGCCAATGGTACCAAACACCACTACAACTAGAAGTGAGATTTCCAGTCACTGCTCATCTGAAAGGGACTACAAAAATGTGGAATTCCACACCAAACCCTAAAGGATTTCTGGATGAAACCTGCCCACATGACAAAGTTAAATGGTACTTCTCATCACGGATTTCACCATAAAGGCAACCTGCATCCTCAGAGCCGTTCCAGGCTTGCACGTGTCCAAAAACAAGCTTCTCTGCCGGCAGAACTTTGCTGGTGTTTGGGAAGCAGAAGCGAGCCAGCGCATCCCCCAAGCCCTCTGGGGCGCCTGCAAGCACCTCGGTAAAAAACAGCTCAGCAGAATGAGGAGATGGGATGGGACAGCACGATGGCACGTCTTTTCTCTAAGATGCTAATTTTAGTCATCTTTCAGAGGTAAAAAGCACTTTCAGCTGTAGCCAAAGAAGATACAGAACATTTGATTATATTAAAAGAATATTACTGTGCTAAGAAAGCAATGTCATAAGCTTCATGAGCACATCGCTTCTTTACCCTATTTCTACATTGAACAAGAAAGAAAGAATTTCAGTCAGCCCTTCTTCCATGTTCTAATTTAGTTATATGGCATATAAATCAAATAAT
The DNA here is from genome assembly GCF_964034855.1 of Anser brachyrhynchus. Classification (NCBI taxonomy): domain Eukaryota; kingdom Metazoa; phylum Chordata; class Aves; order Anseriformes; family Anatidae; genus Anser; species Anser brachyrhynchus. Next base: position 140,688,502 of record NC_137695.1, on the reverse strand, counting down.
AATAGGAGTTACCACTAACAGTGACATAATGAGGTGTATATAAAAATAAATGTTGTTATAAATCATGAAAGCCAGAAAACCAAGTACTAAGAAATTGAAAATGGTGTCATGTTCTCACTTTTGCCTCTCCTTATCCTGACTCTGTCTTCAGTTCTGAGCTCTGTGTCATGGAACACTGCAGATACCAGAGGGGGAAAAAAAAAAAAAAGCCTGAAAAACTGTAATACAAGCTATATTATTGTGTAGTATATATTCTTCATCTTTTCTAATGACTTATTTGCTTAGCAAACAGGAAATATATCTTTATTATATTTGTGAAATGTCGGATTTTTCTGGTTATTCTTGAATTTACTAATGTTTCTGTTATTATTTAGCATGGAATATATAAACTTATTTGTTCTGCAATTTCAAAGTTTGCAATAAAGTTCTTAACAGATAAATTTCTCTGGTATAATAGGCATCGCATATTCAAAATTTGGGGATTTTGTAAAATCAGTATTATTAGCATGTAATTAGTAGCATTTAACATGTATTTACAGACTCATCAGGACTGCTGTTATATTCTATTTTCTACAACTAACACAAATAGAGCAAATTTCACCCTTAGATCTCAGAACACTCTAAGAAGAAGCTCGTATCATTCACAGTGTACTTCGGATTGGAAAGATAAGGAAAGGAAAACCAAGTCATCTGATCACAGTAGCATAGCAATGATATAGCAGAGGTAGAATGAAACCTAACAATAATCAACAAATGTATGACCTTCATGAACATAAAATATTTGCAGGCAAAATATATAAGTAAACAATGACACATGAACTTTTAAATCTATTAGTCTTCTTCCATTCTTATTAAAGATCTTCAGATTATTAGAACACAAAAGTAGGAATTTGTGTATAATTATTTAAGAGAACAGCATCTAATAAGTTTTAGGGGAAATTTTGGCTCTTATTTTCTCAAAACTTTATCACTGCTTTGTTAAAAAGAAAGGAGAAGGAAAGAAGTGATGTATACATTTACTTTTTCGTATGCAAAACTGCTTATATCTATCTTAATTTTAGTCACTGAGTTAGAGGTGGTATTAGTTTGATCTGACACACGCAAGCCGAAGGATAAATGTTCGGAGTGGAAAAATACACCCCAGCCCCACTACAAATCATTTTCTCTTCAAAAATATCTAGAATCCCATCCTACAGTGGACCAAACCACCACTAAATTTCAGTAATTGAGAGCAGTATTTAAGAAGCTGAAATCGCCATAAAAGAATCAAATTTCCCAAGCCAGGCAATTTGACATTTTTCTTTTATACTGGCCACGCAGTGAGCAGTCATGAGAGAACTTTCGCGTTTTTTTATTAGCGATGCTTTTAGTCATTTTAACAGTCCTACTCGTGTCAATGACAGGCATTAACTTCACGGTCAGTCGGTTTGCTGTGTTGTAATTATACAGTCTTAGGTGCAAATCTAGGGCGACAGCCAGGATTTACTGCCCTCCTGCCCTACTGCGCAGCCCTAGATCTGCCCAGTGTCCCAATTCCCTTTGCTGTAAATGCCTCTTGCCAGGCCCACACAGTTCCCATTTTCCTTCCTTTTCCTTTTCCTTGCTACCTCAATTTTTCTCTGCTCACTATTCCAACTCTTTTTATCTCCTTTCCTTTACCAGGGTGCCAGAAAAAGCAGACTGATTCTGCTCTGTGACTCTGCCTCCTCAGGCTGGCAGTGACACTTTGCAATTATTTCATTATCCACATTTTTTCATAGCATTGGACCATGCTGGCATCACCGTTAGGAAAAAACTTGCCACATGTTTTACAACCAAAATGCCAAGGAAATGAATCCGCTGTGAACAAATCTTGAGCAAATCAACATAAATTTTGCCCATGATGAAAAGGCTCCAAGTTTTCCAGTTCTAGAATGCAAACCTATTTTAATTTCTTTTGTGAATATAAATACTTCGCTTGATCAAGTCTTATCCTGAGACAGATTATTTCTGAAATTCAGTTAGGTTACAAACAGCCTCCTTTTTTTTTCATGATAAAAAGCTCCAGTCTCTCTGTTAAGAAATATCAAAATTTGAAGAAGATAAACTAAAATCTTAACAGTGATATACATATCTCACAACACAGCTATTCTTAAGTGCAGTGTTTAACACTAGACTAAGAACACATAAAAGACTCAAGATTAGACACAGAAATGCATTCAGATAAAAGGTGGCTAATCCCAAAGACCTGAGTTATAGAGGATTACGGGGCTCCTGTGGGGCAGATGCTTTGTTATTGATATCAGAGAACAAGAAAAGAAAACAGAAGGGGGAAGTGCATCATTTTTTCATTGACTAACAGATCTTCCAAATCCTAGGTATACCTAGCAATAAAGACAGTCTTTAAAACTGCTCAACAAATTCAAGTTTGCTTAAAGCCTTCGTAAAGGTACTAAGGAGTTTTCTTTGTGGTCTCAGTTTTCAGTCATATTCCCCGATTCTTTTCCACAGTGGATAGCTGTTACACCGCAACTGTGACGTGGGGCAAACCTCTACGATTTGCGTTCATGAAGAAAGCTATTAACACTCAAACGCATGACAGGATAGAAGGAAGGTCACAACTAACAGGGCTGCCCTGTTAACGCTCACCTCAGCGCAGGAGCACTACGTTACAAAGTCTGTATTCACTTATCCTTTCCGTTCTTAGCAAAGAATGTGCTGTGCTGTTCTCCTCGCTGCTTTCGGTTAAGATCCCATAGCAAACACTCTGCGTGTGCCAGTGTGAGTAACGTCAAACAAAAGGTAATGATGGATGGTTTGTTTATTAAGAAGTTGAATCAAGACACTAGTTAAGAGAAATCAAAGTGCCTGTAGATATAAATGTCTGCAACTGCAAAATACATTCTGGGACGGAAAACTGGGAGACTAGTTTAGATTAAACACTTACAGCATCTCCTTGTCATTTTGACTGAACATAACATTAAAAATTCAGAGTCTAGTATCACATTATCTCAGCTTTATCATACTTAAGATTTTTTTGATGCCAAAACACTGTTCTATTATTTTCTAGTAGAAGCATCTTAGCTAAGAGCAAAACATTACTTACCTTTCTTTCTTCTATAATTTATTGAGACTGCGTGCCTTTTGTTCCATGAGGAATACACATCAAGGGAGCAGAACACGTCATATGTACACTTTCTACCTGTGTTACAGTCCTACATTGTTTCATGCCATAAATCAAGTGTTATGACACAACCTACTTTAAAAAGAAAAATGTGCATGACATGGTTTTTAGTGCTTAGTCATATGTGTGAGGCTATAAAAAGACGTAATCCTTACAACCTTCTTATCAGGGATATTTTAACTCTGGACTTCAAATCTGCATCTGCTATCACTGAATCGACCATCAGTTTGAATTCTTCTGCCCTGAATATCACTCTTCCATGAATATACTTCTCTTTTGCACTGCTGAAACTATATTTGTGATGATGTTTTCCTTAAATATTCTTCATAATAACAAACTGTCAAACAATCATTAATATAACTTATCAGGGCCCTCATCTGGGAGTGTTTGTATAAATCTAAATCATACCCCTTCTCTTACACATAGTATCAATGAACTTGAAAACAAGACTAAAAGCTTTAAATTTCAATCAAAGATGAGGCATAGCTTTACAAAAAGTTACAGTCTGAGCACAGATGCAATTAATAATGATGTGCAGATGATTTTCAGGGCAGATGAACGAACGCTTCACTTAGCCACATTTGCACAGGCATTTGAGAACAGACTTAAGCTGGTATGCCAATTCTCCATCATTACTGTGAGCAAAGATTTATAATACTATTAATCTGATTTATTATTTTCTTTTAAAGGAAATAACTACATTTTTCTTCTTAAAGAGTTGCCTAATTGTGGCTTCCTGAATATATATTTTTTTCAAGTCTATTTCTAAATAAAAGTTAGGAAAAAATACACACGTTCATTGATAGGGCATAAGCAAGCAGAATACTTTCTTCTTGATTTCTTTTTTAAAGTTTTGTATAATTAAAAATATGAAGCACAATAAACTCTAGGTATTATGTGGATCCTGCACATAAATGTGCTAGTCGGATATTTTAAATAATTCTTCACTGCTTAACAGTTCATTGACTCATGCTTGTGACTGACATTAAAATTTTCTGTCAGCTTCTTTTTGCTTTACTTGAGAAGAAGGTGTCTTAAGAAATCTGAGTAAATGACCACTTAACACCATCAGAAACTGCATTAGTGTCATGGTCAGCTTCTATCGGCTTCTACCAGCAGAATCTAGGCTGTAAGCACTAATCTTAGCAAGACAGAGGCTGAGCATCCGCATTTGTTAAAACAGGTTCATTTGAAGGCACCTAGATTAACTAGATTCATCTTTGTAATTAAAACATAAATCTTCATTCCAACTGATGCTTACGAGAGTTTTTCCTGCTAAATACAAGGGAGCCAAATATATCCTGAGCAGGTGAATTTAATAGAAAATAATCTTAAAGTCTAAAAGTGTGCATAAACTCTTCAAATTAAAGTATAAAATGTACTTAAAAAGAAAATGTAGGAAATGTATTTTCTTGCACCAGGATTAGTTAGTTTGATGGCATTATGATCGGTGATAATGCCTCTCCCAACATTTAGACTGAAACCTGGCTGCACTTAAGCCAGTAGGAAAACTCCCGCTGACTTCCCCAGAGCCGGGCTTTCACTGCTACAGGGCTACCGCTGGCTGCCAGGGATCTGCGGGTCAAATCTCGGCATCCTGGCAGCAAAACCCTTACTTTCAGACTGCTTTACTCCCCACCACTCGTGCAGGCACAGCTGTTTGTGATGATCAGCTACACGGGCCAGAGCAGAAACCTGTGAGGTGGTCAGACGGTCACACTCACCACCACGTTTTTGCCATCCCTTCCCCATATTCAGTTCTCTCTCTTGCCATTTCCTTGACTTCTGTATAACCACTTCTAAAACTGTTCAGCTTTTGAACTGATTTCATGGTATCGCCACCACCATGACCACTATGAGAAGCTCAGGTCTAGTAAGCAATATTGTCGAAGCTGCTAACAAAAGGACAGGAGAACAGGCTGAGGCACGCGGAGCGGGCCCCAACGGCGGGCTGGAGGTGAAGGCCCAGCCATACTCTGAGGAGGCCTCTGCGTAGTCCTGAACAAAGCAATCAACAAGAACAGACTTTCTGTATTTCTTTATCTTCCCTCTTCCCTTTTTATTGGCACCATGATTCTAAATTGAAGAAATAGCATTAACATTAACCAAGCCAAAACAGCTCATTTCGTTGCCTGTCCTCCCCCCAAATAACAGTTAGTGCCTGTGAGAGTCCCTTCAGCAGTTACTGTTTTGCTCTGAGAATGTTTCAGAATGTTAAAGAAAAAGACATTGATTCATTATTTAACTTCCATATTCCAGAAATTGAACCATTTTCTGCTTGTCTGTTATAGATGTCAATAGCAGTAACAGAACAATTATGATTTTTCTGGTAGAAGGAAACCCTTTATCAAAACCCCACAAACCGTAATGAACTGCTCTGCTGCTGCAATAGTGAAACCAAAGTAGTACCTTGAAACGTATTATTCCCATACTGTATCCTAATAATGGGTATCATCTACAGAGTGAAAGGGAGCCAGGTCAATATGCTGGTTTAGATTATGACCTGTTAAACTTCATTAGAAATACATCTACTTGCCCTTTAACCCACTCTGTCCTGCAGGGTGTGAGCAGTGTTAGCAGGTACACACAGAGCCAAAGCAAAGTTTCTCGACTTTGCAGACCTAATTTTTTCTGCAGAGGGCTAGTGGTGGCGCACAGTAAGGCTCAGGAAAGCAGAAGAGATGGAGCTGGAAACTGAGGGTGAAGATATATCCAGAGCCACGTTTGCTGTACCCACTGTTGTTCGTCCAGGCCATGGCTGGCACTGCAGCCTGAAGAGACCGGTGGGCTCATCCAGTCGCCCCTGCAGCAGCACTAACCTCTCTTCCAGTGGCAATAGTAGGCTCAGCATGCAAAATAAGCAGCTGGGCTATAGCGATTTCACCAACCCTGGTTATCCTGGGCTTCTGCCTATTCAGATTAGACCTAAAACCCATCCAGGATATTATCTGCACAGTCAGATGTGAAGTCCTTACTTTTACAGAAAAGTGCCAAAGAAGCACAAACAAGCCCTCAACTGGAACAGCATCGCTGGATCGATGCAGACCGTGGTCATGTCAGTAAGACCAGCCACTCTGCTGAGCTTAGTCACGTACCCACACGTGGTGGCGATGCCCCACTGGTTCAGAGCACAGACGAGGCCAGCAGTTAACTCTGAATATGCTCAAGTGTTAATTTTACCCACTTGCATCTTGATAATAATTCAAGCCAATCCAGGTTACAGAATGCATCAATCTTAGAGACACTTAGAAAATTCTGTTCTTTTTAGCAAACGAAATACATGATTTATTGTAATAGTCTCAGTAACTTACTTCTACATGGAAAGGCATTACAAGTTATATGAGGCTGAGTTTGTTGAGTAATCACTGTTTCCCTAAACTCTACCTTTTTTGCTTTGGTTCACTGCAACTGCTTTAAGATAGAGAATACTTCTGCAAAGCATTTCAACCCCTGCTCTTTCAGGCTTGGGATTAATGGGTGCAGCACAAAAATGGCTACAGCATGTCACACTGTCAGGAAATATGTCCACATCAGCCACTGTCAGGAAATATGTCCACATCAGCCTGCAACAGGATCCCGTCTACCACCAAAAGCTTAGCACTTGCCCTAAAACAGCTGGCAGGAGAGAGCTACATCAGTCCCCCCTGAGGAAAGCCAGTTTATCCTCCTTTCACCAAGTAATTAATTGTAATCAAACCGCATAGTCTGCACCCTTTTATAAGCATATTTCTCCTTCTTGTACAGTGGAATGGTTAAGGAAAAATCTGAAAGAACACAAGTTCTTCTGCAGTCCAGAGGAAAAATACTTCATGTCTACTCTCACTCTTTGACAGATAAATTCATTGAGAAATGCATAATGAAATCTAGCTCTTTTATTTTCTTTCTATGATACTTGGCTTTCAGTTATCATAACTGCTATTCTTGTATTTTCTCTTCTAAATATTATCTGAACATATAATGGCAAAGTATGACAGCTTTTAGATTTGCATACAGTAGAAATACGATATTGAACTTCAAGCAGTTACAAATTAAATACCGAGCAGACTTCTAATTTTAAAGTATATAATGAATCTTTAATGAATATTTTATTAAATATAATTTTAGAATCCATATTTTCTCATATAATTTTAGCAATGTCTTCCCTCACTGATTTTAAATTCACTAAGTATATTTTTTCTAATAAAATGAATAGTTTAATCATAGCATCATATAACATATTCTATTAACACTGGTATGATAATGATAACCATAACTACTATCCTCTGATTTCTTGGATCCTCACTTTAAATGTCAGGAAAGCAAATAATCTAAATGCAACTGTTTTTCAAATTTTTCTGCTGAAAAAAAAAACCACTTAGCATTCTCTTTTCTGTAGATCTTTTCCTATATTAATTTTAACTTACTCTTCAGTATTTTTCTTACAATAATACTGATCCATTTACAGGTTTGCTAACTCAGAACATCTAAGTGACTACATCAAAAACCTAAAGTAAATCAGCCAGCTGATGTAAAACACAAAACCCAATGCATTTTCAAACGGAAATGTTATTCTTTAATTGAAACACATTGTTATTTTCTTTGCTTATGTCTTCGCATCTTCTGAATTCAAAACTCCTTACATTATAAGCTGGAAAAGACACACAGATGAACTCCAGAGCAGAGTAGTTAGGAGATCTGTCTAGGGATCAAACTAAGAATATTTTATGCATTGAATCAGCTCAAGTCCTCATAATTATTAATGAAGGTGCACCCAAACTGTTAACAAGCTGAGGTTTTGGCATTTGGAGCAACCTTAGAAGCCCAGATTACATATATGTATGAGTGTTGCACCCCATTTCTGTTCCCACGCAGTCTTAGGCAAATGCAGAAATTTATACTTTATGAATAATCCCACTGATTTACCAGGTTTAGAACGCATAAAATTAAGCCTCTGTATCTTTCAAGATGAAGTTTTAAAACACATGTAAAGCTAGACGAATGTCTGGAATCTAAATTCTCACCTTAAATGACAACAGAAATCACCTACTGAAATGAACTATTACGAAACATCATAGATTCTCATCTCTCCTCCACACAAATGCTGGATGCCTTTCAAGAAATGCACTTTGATCAAATACAGGATGTTCTTTTGTCATACACGTTATTGAGCTCACTAACAAATTACTGGCATGGCATTGAATGGACTGTGATAAATAGCTGACCATATTAGATGCTGTAATGGTAATCATTCATTTTAAATTCCACAAAACTATCAAAATGGTTTAGAAAAAACAGCAGATATACTACACAAGCAGAGCTTTTCTGCCGAATAAAGCTTCGACAGTTGACCAAGTTGGACTCCAGTCAGCAATATATTTCTCCTATGTCAATAGTACCTAAAAGCAGTAGTCAAGGATTAGGGCCCTCTTGAGTACATCTTAGCCTGTAATATGGAAATGCAGCTACTATTTTATGCTTATGTTTTCATCATAAATAGTTTGCAAGTACATGATCTGATGCGGCTGTCTAGTTCAGCAAAATCTGCTTTATTTTTAGCAGGAACAAGTAGCCAAAGCATTTGCTGGATTATGCTACATTATTATCAAATTTAAACCTCTCCCAGGTGGGCCAGATCCAGAGCCTTGGCAAAGTCCTGCTGCTCATTCCTATGCCACCAAAGTGGGCTTAGCTAGCCACCTGATGAGCTGGCCAGCACGAGAAAAGTTTTGGGGTAGCACAGGACTGAAAATGCCTGCTGTTTTCCAATAACCCAATTCTAGGCATATAGCTGTGGGACCAGAACATTTCTGCACCACAGCTCGCCTCACCTAAGTGGAAACTGGAGAGGCAAAAGCATATTTACCTTTCCGATGAACACTAGGACATCGCAAGCTGCTTTGATACAGAACAACTGCAGCTGTGCAACTGTGGGACTGCAGCTGTATCCGTCCAGCACGCGTCACGCTGAGAGCCCTAGCTGCGTCCCAAGGACAGAAGAGCTCTGGGGAACTGTTGTATATATATAACTTCAGTTACATATTAAATAAACAAACATGATAAGTAAAGACCTACTGATAAATACATCTTCAAAGCTTGAAATGGAGGGGAAAATGCAAATTCATCAATTTATCTCCTACAATTGAGTTGAATTTTCTTGTGTTATTATTATACAGCCCATTTCAAAATTATTTACAGCCTATCTTGACAAATATGATTAGAAAAGATTTGCCAACTGTACTAACTGTTCTTATACAAAGATAAATCTTTAATAATGTCCACTTTTGCAGCAGTAGAATTTTCAAAAGGAAGTTAAGAGACAAACCATCCAGCTAGAAGGACGTAAAGAACAAGAAATACTCATCAAACTGTATACAAGAGCAAAACGAAGACTGATGAAATATTTTAACAAACAAAAAAGATACAAAAACTTGTTTCATAGAAACTGGTATCTGAAGTTCTGCTTTGTTAGCTTGCTGAACCCATTGCTATAGTACATAATGGTGAACAGGACAGAGTTTCTATGGTGTTATTGCTGAATAAACTATTTAACAATAACGCTGCTTAGTGCATTAGTATCAGAGGCCTTGACCATAGCAATTTACTCAAGAAACAATATTTAAACAAGTCAAAATAAATTAGGGTAATGAGCTTAAGTCAATTACAAAAAGTACTATCTGAGCAATATTTAACATGCAATTTTTCCCAGTCCCTATAAGGAACTCCCACAGCTTTCTGCCCAACCCTACAACTCCTGGGGGCAGTTTCCCTCTCCATTTCCCCTCTCACAGAATTCATGCCCCAGTTTAGTAGTTTTCATCCTGAAATTAGCTTTGGTCCACTTTGTGAACAAACTGTTTCTCCCCTCCAGGCTTAGCAGGATGTAGAAGGTAAGTCAAGAACAAAAAATATATAGTCTTTCTTTTGGACTCCTGTACTGCCTCAGTCCAGAGCACTTAGAGGGAAAATCCTTGTGTCTTTGCCTTCCTGGGAGAAAACTAGTTAACAGTTCTTTAGGAAAGGTCCCTGTCTATTGTGGTTATATATAGGAGCTATGAGAACCTTCAACAAGTTCAGTAGAGCCACAGATATTAGCAACTGAATACTAACAATTCTTTCCTAAGCCTACGTGAATTGATTTCTTTTTTTCAAAGAAATATAATGCAGCCAACTGTGTGCCAACTTTCACAGAGACAAAATGCACATCTCAGAATGAGGGTGATGCACCATTTAAATTAGTGTTTTAAGCATTTTAACACAGACGAAAGAAGACATTTTCCTCAGGACTCATCCTTCAAAATGGTTGAATTACTTTTTCTGAAATGTTGTGATTTGTTTTTTTTTTTTTAAGAAATCAACAACTAAAAAAAAGCCTGCAGCACAAATCCAGCAAGGAAAATTGCAACAGAAACATCAAATCTCACTGAGATAAAAACTACAGAGGGAACAACCACTGAGTAAGAGTCTGAGGAAGTCTTAATATAAAGTAGTGCTACAAGTTGTTGGGTTTTTGGTTTTGGTTTTAGAGTTTTTGTGGGTTTTTGTTGTTGTTGTTTGGTTTGGTTGGTCTGTTTGTTTTGGGTTTGGTTGTTGGTTGGTTGGTTGATTGTTTTTTGTTGTTTGTATTTATTTATTTAGAATCATAGAATCATTAGGGTTGGAAAAGACCTCCAAGATCATCTGGTCCAACCATCCCCCTACCACCAATGTCACCCACTAAACCATGTCCCTAAGCACCACGTCCAACCTTTCCTTGAACATCCCCAGGGACGGCGACTCCACCACCTCCCTGGGCAACCCATTCCAGTGCCTGACTGCTCTTTCTGAGAAGAAATGTCTCCTAATTTCCAACCTGAACCTCCTCTGGCACAACTTGAGGCCATTCCCTCTAGTCCTATCACTAGTTATCTGTGAGAAGAGGCCGACCCCCAGCTCCCCACACCTTCCTTTCAGGTAGCTGTAGAGAGCACTAAGGTCTCCCCTGAGCCTCCTCTTCTCCAGACTGCACAGCCCCAGCTCCCTCAGCCGTTCCGCACAGGTCTTGTGTCCCAGGCCCTTCACCAGCTTCGTAGCCCTTCTCTGGACACATTCCAGGGCCTCGATTTCCTTGTACTGAGGAGCCCAAAACTGAACACAGTAGTTGAGGTGCAGCCTCACAAACAGTCCAGGTAACCTGTGACTGTTACCTATAATTAGTAATTAAGTTGTTTTATTATGTGGTACTTTCATAGTGTATTTACAGCATATTGTTGCTGTTACCCACAAAAAGAAACAGCCAACTTCAGGTCCCCTCAGCTCTCTAAAATGCTCAGCGATGTGCATCTGTGCAGAGTAACTGAAGGTCATCGCCTTCACAGGGTGATGGGATTTCACACTCGCGTGACACAAATGCAAAGAGGTAGGGCACTATGTACAAGTCTCTTTCCAGATATTTAAAAAGAATAAAACTGCTGACTAAGCACTCTGTGCTCTCATTGAATTTCATAAATGCACCGAGACTTTAGCACTTCTGAAAAACACAGCTTTCATCTTCCACTGCACTGCTCCTAGTCCAGTCATCTGATCTACTGCAAAGTGGATACATGGAAGGTGTTAGTTAATGCGGGCAATCAGAATGGTAATGTTTTACACCCACTTTTCAGTCACTTTTTACAGCTAAAAAGGGTGTGTAGCAACAGAAAATAAGGTTCGGAGAATGCTGAATGGAAATCATATCAAGATGCCTTCTTGTGTATCTATTTTTACTGTGTTTTTCCTTTTACAAAAAACTATTAGTGAGAAAGGCAACAGCACTGAGCATATCATACATTTTCCTGATACAAAGTTTGCCATAACTGCTTACTGTTTTAAACTTTGTGAACTTAACGTAGCAGTAATGCAACTTACTGCTTTTTTGTAGGTGCTTTCCCTGATCTTAGAAAGGTGCCATATAGACGCTGATTTGCTCAAGCTCACCACTTCTTCCAGAGGCCAGAAGTGAAAAGCCGCTTATAGGGCATCTGTATACCACTATCAGCCTCGGCAGCAACAAGGAGGTGGGCATGGCAGCTCAGAGCAGGCTCCCCACATGCATACTGCCAGCAGTTAGCATTTTTTGCAGCTCAGTGCCGCCAGTACTTCAGCCGGTGCCCTCAGCTCGCTCTCATCTGGCAAGACGAGCTGCGGTCACACTTGCAGCTGCAGCGCAGCCCTATGCTTAGGTAAGATATGTAGTCTCAGTTTTAAGAAAACATGAATTCCACATCTACGTTATCACCTCTCAGGCCATCACATGCTTCACCCTTCAGAATTTGTATTTTTGCCTATAATGTTGCTGGTGCTTGAAAGTCATGCTGCGATTTACTGCTTAGTGCAAATGCATCGGATGGCTGAGGTATCCAACAGCTCATTGCCACTGAAGGAGGTTGTCTCGTTCCCCATCTCATGCTGCTCCCAGCAGCGTGACTGCGCTTTTGTGCCAGTGATGGTATCACTGCAAACTACCACGGGAATACTTCAGCTTGTTGAGCTGAAAGAAGAACGTACTTTTTTTTTAATGGTTCAGTTTTTTACCAGTATAGTGGTAGACCTAAACTGGCTCACTACAGTCAGGCAGATACTGGATTTGGTCCAGATCAGTGAGCAAGGGAGAGAATGAGGAACGGGGCTTTTGCTCGAGACAGCGATGGCCTGTGGTCTCACCGCAGCTGCGCCACACTCCAGCACGAAGGTGGGTGCTCTCCTGCTCACTGCTGGCGGTGAGATGCACACTTGGTGTCTTCTCAGCTTTTAACAAGGGCTTTACTTTGGTTCAGCCACTCTGTTGGAGTTCGTTTCTGCAATAACTTTATAGTCTTACAATAAAATTACTGGGTTTGATTGATTTTATTTCTCCTTTCTTGCAATACTGAATATAAAAAATAGCAGAAAACCTGCTGCAGTTAGCCTTAATTACACTGAATTACATCTATGAAGTCTTCAGCTACTGAATAGCCTTGGCTTTTGGAAAGGATCACAGTGATGGACCTCAGTCAATAAATTATGAATGCCTGAAAACAAGGAACTTTCAGCCTCTTAAATATATTTTCTATACTATTTCTATATACAATAACAGCCTCATAAATTTGTTCCTGGATCAGCCTGAAGTTCAAACCTAACTCTGGCGGCCTTAAGCAGTCAAAACCTTTCAAGAACAAATTCAATTCCTTTACAGCAACATTATGCTGGCTTTTTAAAAATTGCTTTCTGTTGTAATTCTCTTTTTTTAAAGTGCACTGAAACTGCAGGATGAAAACAGAACGGTGCAATTTTCAAAGAACCTCAGCTTTTAGAAACTCTCAGTATTGCCAGATTTTCAAAGCTGAGATTAAAAAAAATAATAAAGTTGAACTATAAAATACAGAAGAAATATTAAAGTTCTTAAAATTTGTAAAATCCCATAAAAAATACTTCATGCAGTCACATCTTAGAGAAGATACTATGTAATACCTGGGCATCCAACATAGGCTGACAAGCTACACCTTTCCTTGTTATTACAGATGTATATAAAGATGGCCTATAAATATATGTAACAGAAAACATAGAAATTTGTGAGGAAAACTTTTATTTGATTCTTACTTAAATTAGATTATGTAACTAATGTCCATATATTTCCATTTTCCAAGTAAACAGATTATGTCACGATGGCCCTAAAAGATGATCACAATCTAAATGATCAGGAAGGCTGCAAATAAAAACACTTGAACTATTTCTTAAGGAATGTTTCTCCAGAATTCCACTGGCCTGAGCACATTGCCCTAAGAATTCCTGCCTTCAGTCTGGTCTAACTTCAGTGTGTGGCACAAGTACTTCTTATGTGTGGATTCAGTCAGTTTGCCTACCTTTGCTAATCTCAAAGGAATATCCTACTGCAGAGAATACTTAGAGTATGCTGCTGCATACTGCTGCATGACCACAGGCTACTAAATTCAGTTTCCTATTGAAAACTGAAACAGATGAGATGTAAGCCAGAACCACATGCCCCTCTCACTCACTCACATCTCCATGCTCATAAATGTCACTCAAATTTTCCTTTACGACAAGTTAATCAACGAGGTGAAATGGTGAAATCCAAAGTGCTGCTCCCACCAGTACATGTGACAATTTACCAAGGGAATGTTAAATATTAACTGAAATAAACTGTTTTAAAAGTCTCTTGAAGTCTGGAAGCCTGTAAGTGCTGCAGCATGATCCATCAAATAATTGCCTAAATTACCAGGCTTCAAAATGAGGGGAGGAAAGAAAATCATTCAAGAGAAAAATTACAAATTCAGTAAAAAGGGGGAAAGCACCACTGATGACTGTCAAGATTTAGGTGGGCTATACAAAGTGGGAGCAGGCCTCCATTTAAAAATGGTCACAAGGAAGTCTACCAAATTTTTACGGGATATCTCTCTATCCACTTCTCCCCATAATGGTTCATTTACCATACAACAATGCCCAAACATAATCACCTGGCTGCTAGGACCAAAACACTGGAGACTGGCTTTGTCCTTAGCACATCTGGATGTTCAGGAATGTAAGCGTTTTTACAGTACAAACTGATAAGTGTTATTGGAAATGTTTCCAGAAATAAATCATCAATTATAATTTCCAACTGCTTTCACATTTCAAAGCCAAGTAGAAAACTTTATAACTAAAAAAGGAATGCCAAGAAAGAACAATGCTCTGCTAAACATTATTGTTGATTTTTGTTTTCTCTGTGCAATAATTTTTTGCCTTTCCATGACAGATAGGATTAGTTCAGTAGGAAGGGTGGAAAATGTTAGCATATATGATATTTCACTCAGGAGAGACGTAGGTATTTGTATTCCATGGCAAAATACGTTTCTCAATGCGACTTTGCAACAGAACCACAGTTCTGTTATCAGTTTGATATACTGCAATGAGCCAATTCTCTTCAGCCAGTTCTATTTGATGTTTTCTCAATTATTAAAAAAAAAAGCCATTTTTATTACATCAGGGTTTTTCTATCTTGCCCCTAAAATCAGGATTTTAATATCAAAGCCATGAATCGCCATGAAAGACACACACTACTGATCCTTTGAAATTAACAGAAGACATCAAAAACTTCGAAACACATTTAAGGGGTTTTAAATATATTTTCAGGAAAACATTACTGTTGGAACAAGCCAGAAAGTATTTGCAATAATAGGGTGAAATTCAGTTCTTCAGTCAATATTTATCTCCCTAACCAGGCGGTCTGATTTTCAAAGCCACTCACCATCCAGCAGGCTGATCTTCCCTGGTGGGGCAGCGGGGAAGCACAGCCTTTTGTAGGGTCATAGAATGGCTTCATCCTCACCCAAAACCCGGCCAGCAGGTCGGGGCTGTGACATGCCAAGGAGACAAAGTTCTGAAGGAAATTTCTGTGGCGGTCCTGCCCCGGGCTGCTGGGCTCACCCCTGTGCCAGGACAGGGCATTGGGAAAATACAGAAAGGATATGCTTTCCTGTGGCGAACGCGGGCATTCAGCTCTCGCCTTTGACAGTACCATGTTTAATCTCCAGCTGCTTCTGTGACTAATTCCAGGTCTGGGAGGGCACGTCTGGGAAGTTTGGTGCAATGAGGCTAACGGGCAGAGCACGGGGAACCCAGGCAGTAGGGGCAAAGCACGTGCGCGGCCCACCCTGCTTGTTCCCCCACCTCCTTACATGATTACCCCACCCTCAATGAAGTGAAATGACAAATCCTTACTTTTTTAAATAAACTGTAAAAAAAATCATGCTGCATTACTGACAGAATACTCTCAGCTAATTCCTTTGTAAAATTAATTAAGTAAAATTATTTGACAATGGCCCTTTATGTTTCTGATGGTTAATTTGGGAAGCGGCAACATTACCTGCAAAAATCAATTTAAATATGCCACAGGAAAGTACTAACGTAATTTAAAATGACACCGAGTCTAATCCAGGCATTAGATCTGTGACAGATAGGTCTGAGTGCTTTGTTTTACTGGAAGAACAATGATTTCACCAAACTATGAAGAAAATTATAATTTGAAAAATGCATGTTCCCTGTCTTCGGGAGACATCACGTCATTGTTCCTGCTGTTGGTATTTCTGTTTGCTGAGAGTCCTCTGTGAAAAGATTACAAACACTACAGTATTTAGCTAAATGTTCAGAAAACTCAAGAGAAATTCCACGATGGCATTTTGTTCTATCGCGGCACTGTAAAGAACCAAGTGTTTTACACAGTATCCAGCAGTCTTCATTTTAGCTCATCTCTGCCAACTCCTTATGAATTTAAGGCACTTACGGCTGTTGCAACACTTGGACCACACGTCCTAAGATTCTGACTTTTTTAAACACAAATTTTGAGTACAAGTAAGAGGACTGGGTTAAATAAGGTTAAGAACTACCTCCACAGGAAGCCTTCTTAGGATCAACCCCTTTCCAGGCATATTTGGACAGTAATTTCTTTCATTGCTTTTCACAGAAAAAGGTCAGTGAATATATACTAAGTTTATTCAGCATATATTCTAGCTGTCAAGATGCGAAAGGACAGTTGAAAAACATTTTTAAACAAAAATGTAAGTGTCTTGTTTTCTACTGACATTTGAAAAAGGTAAGAGTGCTCATAGAAAGTCATAATGCTTTTTATGGTACATTTAAGAATGGTAGCTCAGACAATTCAATGGCATATAGTTTTAACTGAAAAAAAATATGTATATATTTACCTTCAGAATAAAAAAGAAAAAAAAAAAAAAGACCATTTCCAGGGCAAAATACATGGTGTAGTTAGTATTATAAAAATATAAACTGAAAATCAATGCCAATAATAAACATTTCTCTGCAAGTTAAAAATATTAAAAATGATGTAGTGCTATGAATAATCAACTTAATCTCATCTGGAAGCATAAATAACTACAATTAATGCACAGAAATACCTTAGTAATAACTCATAGTCCCTCCATTACATCATATCAGGAAAGAATAAATCTGGTGCCAGCACAGCACTTTGCTATAGCTGTAGTTCCAGCAAAATTCCAGAGTAAAAGGACACAGAATAAAGAATTGCACTTCTAATGGTTTCTGTACACTTGTGTATAGAAGGTTAAGTTTGTAATTTAGTCAATATTTTAATCAATAAAACTATTAGATTTTTTGTTGGAATCAGAGTGCTATGAAATTCTTCATGTCCATTTACTTTTGAGAAAATATCCTGTCTTCTCGGACTACTATGTGAAAATACTTTTTCTTCCATACTTCAACACATCCCTGTCTATCCTGAGATTCCGGTATGGCATAATCAGGTACACACCATTTTTTTAGTATGCACTAATATGACATTTGATATAATTTTATCAAGGGGCTTCACATGTTAGTATTTACCATCGTTTTGCTTAATTAGTGTTACCCTACAAAAGTTTTCTGACTTGCTGCTGTAGGTACCTGCCTGAAAGCTTCTGCCGGCAGAGCAGGAGTGATATAAGGATGGGAATACACGGTCAAGAACTGGGAAATGGCAGAGTCTTTCTGTGGGGGACATTGTTGGCTTATGCCAGGTTTAGGTGACTGCAAATTAAAAAAATGTTACACAGTAGATCCATCTAAATGCTGCAGAAGATTGCATCACTTCCCTCTGTCTCCTAGGGAACGTACAAGTGTCTAAGTAGGAGAAGGTTTGGCAAAAATACTGCAAAGCAGTTCATTACTATTAGAAATCTCCACAGCTTTAAACATTTTGGTTCTGCTACCATCTATTCATATTACATAATTTATTTATTTTTTTAGGAAAACTCTATATTCTGTCATGGTCAATTACTAATATTTTAAGTAGTAAGATCCTTCTCGTTTGATGTTGTAAGTAATACTTTAAAAGTAGCATTTTCTTCTATTGTTCAAGCACATGTAAGTGGAAAAGTGTAGTATTTCTTATCAGTTAATATTTCCTATCTATACAGCTAAGACAGAGACATAAGTTAATAGCAGAAGGCTGGAAAAAAACTAGAAAAATTGAATTCTGAATTTCCAGTCAAACTCTTTATATATTAAAATCACATTTTCCTTACAGAAAATGTAAAGATCTTCATGGAAAAGAAGGGTTTCTTTATAAGTGCAAAAAAACCCGTTCCCTTACACTGCAATATTAAGTAAAATAATAAGAAATGTAGCAGTTGCCTTAAATACAGGTTTTAATAAAACATGACAAACTTTTTTCAGTTTTGAATGAATAATCAATTATTCTTATGACTATTCAAAATTTAATATTTCAAAATCTAAAGAATCTTCATACTGAGACTGAGTGGAATTTCAAAGCTTGTTCTTGAGTTCATGGCAAGTGCTGCAGCTCAGTCCTGAAATTTTGCCTTCTAGTATCATTCCCATTTGTTCCACCGAAGTTAGACTTTCAGGAACTCTCTAACCTGAACGAAGCAGCTTTTAGAAACAATGACCTCGTTCGGATCTAATTTAGCTCAGTGTAACTTTGAAGTCAAAGTTGAAGATGTACGAAACTGGCACAAGTTGGGCTGAAATCAAGTCCTTTATCTCTTGGAATTGAGAAGTGCAAGCACTGTGACGGTATCCCACTTGTGTGGCAGCTCTGCTCATGGAAGCCGTACGCTGTTCTTGCAGTAGCACACTGAAAGCATGCTTTCTTTTCCTCATCCACGAGTTACCATACATTTTCGTTTGTGACAAGAGCATATGGGTTTGAGAGGTTCCACATAGACTTTATTCTCTAGAAAAAAGCTAAACTGATTTAAATTTGATAATATTTTTTTTTGCAATAACAAGAATGTCCTGTTTCAGAAATGACATTTTTAACTTCTGTAATGAAAAAGTGCAGTTAATCCTTTTTTTTTTTTAAAAAAAAAAAAGAGTGTAATACAGCCAAGGCAAGGTTATATATCCATGTTTTTAGTGCACCTAGTGACAAAGAACAGCATATTGACCCTTGTCCTGCAAATATACATTTTTACTCACACAACTTGTGCTCTGGAGCTTTCAGTCAACAGCTGAGGGACTTGAAGCATGTGAGAACACTGGAGCCTATCTATCCATGTTACGCATACAATTTCCTATGATAATAAAAATGGTCATCCATCTAGCTATGATGTTTTAATAACAGAGTAGCAAAAGCAAACAGTAAACTTCAGAACCACACTGCTGAGAGAACACAGAAACACGTTTGCATTCCCCACCACAGCTTCCACCCACATCAGATGTCGAGTCACCGCCTGTGCAAGCTGATACCACTCACGGGTGCTCTGGAAGGTGGCTGGGAGCATGGTACACACGTACGCCTGAACTGTTTACCACCATTGGAAAATCCTTTATGTCCTACTTCATATTTAGAGCAAATTAGAGCAGTATTTAGAGCTATCAAGCACCAAGATTTCCATGAAAGAATTCTCTTTTTTCCATCTGAGATTGTGTCTTGCTGGAACCCTGGTGTTTCAGGGATTTGTGAAGAACTGCTGTACCTCAGGACCCTTAAATGTTTGAGAGGAGAGGAAGGTGGAAGGGGCCCCAGCTGCAGCGCAGGTCATCTCCACCGCCTGCGCTCTGGGTGTGGGGCCAGCCCCAGCATGCCCAAGGTACACTGTGGCAGGTCTCATCAGGCCAGCACTTGAGTGGACTGTGGGCATGAAGGCGCTGCCACAAGGAGTGCCTAAGCAGTGGTGCTGCTTCGTTTACTAACCATACCTGGAAAGTCTGTGCTCGCACGGAGCGAGCGTGTGGCGCTCGGCCTCACGTCTGCTTCATGCTGCCTGACAAATGCTGGGGGCCGTTCCAAGCCGGCCCTAGGGCCTATTCCTTACAATTGGACTGACAAACGTCTAACTGAAAATGCAAACAAAAATGTTCTAGTATTTCCTCACAGTAGAAGAGACTTACATCAGACAAGCTATGGATACAGCTTGGCCTAGCCCACATACCACAACAACCGTGTCCTCATGTCCTCAGCCTGCCAGTGACAGGGCTCCCTGTTCACCTTACTGCAACAAACAGTGTGACTGTTCTTACCTTACAAACCGTGTTTCTCAGGGCCTCAAAACTGAACCAAGTAGATTAAGATAGTTTTGAGAAAGAATTGGTGAATTTAACAATCAACAACATTTAGTGCATCACTATGATCTTTCTCCTTACTGACTGTGGATCCTTTTTACTGTACAATATCATAAAAGCGCTGCCATTTCAAGGATTATTTTCCTCTAGCATTTTAAGCTATTTTGTTCTTTGATATCAAGGAAAACAGAAATATATGTTGCCAAACTCGCTCTCAGCTCCTCAGGCTGATGCTGCCAGACCAACACTCATTCCTTGGGAAGTCGCCATCCCTCTCTGCCACTGCTCCTGAGCCCAGCTCGGCCCTCCCGTCCTCTCACCGCATGTCCTTTTCCCAGCCACTCACTGTCTCACCCAAACTGCTGCCTCTGCTTCTCAGCTAACCTCAGCACCCTCTAACCCAACACTTAGAGGATTAGCAAGCTCCAGTTCACCTTCTCAGTTATCCTCATTAGATCCATTGCCTTCACTTTAGCTGTTCTTCCCAAACTACAGATCTCAGCTCTAGTCTACTTGAGCTACTGGGTTTGTTCTCCCCATTTTGTTTTCTTTTTTTTTTTTTTTTCAGCCTTGGTTTCCATCTCGATCCACTGGTCTCCAGTGACCCAATGACATTTTATTTTGCAATTCCTAAACTTACTCCCCTTGTCTGTTCAGCCTCCTGACTCTGACTCCAATATGCCATTCCTCAGCCTAGTTTATGACCCTAATTTCCTGGTCCAAATATAGTTGCATTACAAAACCTGTGTAGCTAAGAATCTAGCTCCTCTGCTTCTGCAGCTGAATCTCCATCTACGGTATTCCTTCATCATGCCTGTGTTTTACAGGGCTGTCTACTGGGTGTCTGCGTGTCGTTTGGGTGTTCGGGTGTTCATCAGCTTTCTCTGCTCACAGCTTCTCCGCTCCCCACACAGAAGAGGCAGGAGCACTCCAAAGCTTTCTCTGGCCATTACAAGAAATGCGCAGAAAAAGAACTTGTCCTGTCTCCCCCCTGAAAACAGTCAGATTACATTTATTTTTTTAATTAAGGAGAGATTACCTTAAAGCAGACAGCTACTGAAATGAGACCAGACCCAAATACTTAAAGTCACAGGCATTCGTTGTTACTGGATGCTCTTCCCAGAGCTCTCAATCCAGCAGTTGGTCTGTGCCTCTTTTGGACTTGTAAAACAAAACGGTTACCTTCATTTCTTATGCATATATATGTTTCAGTCATATACACATATCGATCCTTTTCCTTTTGGAGATGACAAGCTTAAAAAGGCAAACTGCAGCCCTCTTTAGAGTTTATAAGTTTTCCTACATTTTAGGATAATTCACAATTCTCAGGCTAGTTTCTCCAAACCAGCATCGGGACGTTGTAAAATCTCAGATGTAGTTCAGTGAACAGCTGCTCCTGCAGCTCGGGCTCAAACTGCTCCTCACAGCTGAGCAGTTGTTAATATTTATTTGCAGAGTCTGTGAAAAGATATGGATACTCCATAGAGAAGGAGATGGAGAACAAGTTATTCTCTCCTTTTAAAGAACTCATTATAACTGCATCGAAATTCTCAGCCTAACACTGCCACCCTCCAACTGCAACTCCAAGGCCAAATGTTTTGGGGTTAACAGTTCCTCTCTGGCCAAAGAGGCTTTGTGTGTGACTTGGAAGGGCAGCTGAGAAATCCTCGGGGCTGAGGAGTCCTGTAGGGCAGGAAGGAAGTAATCCGCAGGGAGGAGAAGCCCATTTTATGGGAGGTGTTTAAAATAATTAATTGCCATTTGATCAAAAGGACATATTGTAGTGCAATACAAAGGAGACTGATGGGCTTTTATGTGCTGGATTCCTTTTGGTGGTATTCAAGAAGAAATCGCTTGCTTATATGGACTCTGTTTGCAGGCTGCTCAACATGGTAGCAGAAATTGACAAAAATAAAGAGGTAGGACTTTGCAGGCCTGTCAGCAGCAGCTGTGAAGGCTTCATCCTAGCAGACCTCTCCAATCCATCCCACGCCCAGCAGAAGCCAAACCTTCCTAAACCTTCCCAAACGCAAACAAATCCTTTCCAGGAGC
The DNA here is from genome assembly GCF_964034855.1 of Anser brachyrhynchus. NCBI lineage: Eukaryota > Metazoa > Chordata > Aves > Anseriformes > Anatidae > Anser > Anser brachyrhynchus. The sequence goes on along the minus strand of NC_137695.1, from coordinate 140,666,277 downwards.
TTCTACTCCAGGAGTAAGGGTGGAGGAGAAGTACGGAGGGGCTGAGGTTATCGTCTGATACCACGAGCGGGGCTGCTGCAGCTGGCTCTGCCTCTGGGAACGGGTGCAACTGCTGGCTTGGCTGCCTGCTCTGTGCACGGTCCCTGCCTCCCAGCATGTCAGCAAGGCCAGAAAGAGAAGCCGCCAGCTCCGGCTGGAAGCAGGCACAGTCAGAAGCAGGCAGAGCTCTTCCCCAGCTCAAGCAGTGGCTCTTGTCCTCACTTTTAAAGCAGGGCTGTTCTCCAACCCAGTTCTAGTCGCAGGCCACCATTGGGCCATGCTGATGCAGCTATGACATGAAAACCACACATGGTAATTCACTCAAGAACAGCAAAACATAAAACGGCATTTTCCCATAAGATTTCTCGAGCTTTTTTCATTGGTTTATCAAATACATGCTCGATTTAGCTCCATTCACTACCTGAGAAATCAGGAGAGAGATGACATTATCATTAACTATTGTTATCAGTAATAATGTGTTTTCTGTGATAGTTAAAATACAAAATTATCTCAGTGAAAACTCTAATTTATGCCAGTTTATTATGGTGACAAAGAATCTAACATTTTTGTACAGTATGATTTATATGTATGTTTTGTGTGTTATATATACAAATAATAGATTGTGTATTTTTCTGTATAATACGTTTAGTGGATTTCATTAAATAGCACTTTGTTACTATTCCCCAGAAATTGATTGGTTCTATTTTCCTCAAGGTTGCTACTAAGAATAAAATCATGAACACCCTGAAGTTCATAGGAGTTTTGCTGCTTGTCAGGAAGACTAATGAGATCAGGATTTCATCACAGCTGTTTGATGAAGTGAATATGACTGCCTACTTCAACTCTGGGCCAAATTTCCTTCCATTCTACACTATTTTGCTCCTTGGGTATCAGACCATGGTTGCTGCTATCAACATATAAAAATTCATTGTAGTTTCACCTCCAATGATTTATGTACTTCAAAACCAACTTGATAGTAGTATTTACAACAAACAGTGAATTTTCTAATCCCAACTCACAATAGCAGATGAACACTGAAAGGAACTTCTTTCTCCCTCCTTTTCATACCTTGAGCATTGTTATTAAGGGGTACATACCACTCATGAGCATTAGTAAAGATGCACTGGCATAAAAATAACTGAAAACAAGTCATAACTATTGCATTTTAGATCAACAAAATACATGAAAGCAAGTGAACTAGTATTAACTAGATTCAGTTTAAACTGATGGTCCCCAATGCTTCCATATTTAATACATACATTACCATTGCATAGGTTGAGAATAATTTCAATTAATCTTAGATTTTCTTTCCAGTAACGGAATAACTGCAACATCGCAAATCCTAAAAAGCACTAAAATCAAAAAGCACCATAGCCCCACAGCAGTAAGGAACCTCCATTGATATAAATCACCTTAGTCATTTCATTTTTTAAAAAAAACTTGAATGAGTTAAATTTGCATACTTTTCTTTTTTTTTTTTTTTCTCCAGATCAGATGCTCTTTAACCTACAGCAGCCAGAATGAAACTGGCATAAGCTCTGCATCATGTGCTCTAGTTAATACAACAGAAATGCGGTCATGCGCCCACACTTGATCCAGATCAAATTCGCACTCATGTGTGATCCAGGAGTACACAAATCTGGTGTTAATGGACGTGAAACCATGGCCTTGCATGACAGCCCAGCTTGAGATAACTTACAAATTTAATTAACTATTTCAAAAGGTACATTTTTCCTTAAACATATCCAGCTATGTCTAGTAGCTGTGACACTCTTTTCCATGTAAATTGTTACATTGAGATTTAAATAAATGAAACACAAAATCAGAAAAACAAAACCCCCATCATAACAAACCTCAGTCATATCTGAAGGGCTGTAGATATGTGTTTGCAATCAATTCTAATACGTAAAATAACCATGTAATGGAACGGAAACCAAACCACATCTATATATTGAAATAGTAAAAATAAGTAATCTTACCTTTTTCACTAACACTTTCACTTTCAATCTCCACATCATCACAACTCGTGTACTCTGGAGTGGATGCCAATTCTTCTTCTGAGCTACTTAAAGAAACCTGGCGCATTTTACCTCCCTTTTTTGTTTTATGGGGCTTTGGTGGTGGAGGTCTGACAGATTCAGACTGGTCTGAGCTGAGTGAATCATTCCGTAACATGGTCTCCATCTTTTCACGTTTTGTTTTCCGTACGGCAGAATTGGGATCCAAATGGTGTTGTTTCCTTAATGAATCAGAGCGCCTCATGTCTGGTCTTTCCAGAGGAATTGGACTCCTCCTAGGTGTAGGAGGGCTATGATTTGTGGTCCTCTGACGATTGGGACTTGGTCCCTGAGCTTCTCGAGTTCTTTCCATAGAGTATGAACGTTGATTTTCCATGGCAGCTCTGCGCTCGGACACAGATCTTTGCCTTGACGGTCGTTCCATCCTCAGCATAGATATCCGGGAATCCTCCAATTCAGTATTTGCCAATGAGACATCGCTATGTCTCCGCTCGTGTCGTGCTCGGGACACTTCAGCATGGATACGCATTTGTTCCTCATACGGTTGTGGCTTGACTGGGTAACGAGCCAAATTAGGATCACTTCTGTATCGTGCCTGGTATTCCTCTTCTCTCCGCTGCCTTTCATATTCTTCTCTGTTCTGTGCATCCTCCTCTTCTACCGGATACTCCTTGGAACGCCTGCGACTCCTCCTGTTGGAATCCCTATAATCACCCAGTTCAGGTTCTTCATATAACTGTGGCCCACGCTGCGACCGCCTATCTGAATAATCTGATGGTGACCTGGGCATCGCACTGTCTGATGGAGCATACTGTGAGTATTCGTCTCTCTCTTCCCTTTGGTCGTATCTTCTGTTCTGTTCTCTTGATATTGATGGGCTTCTTTTCCTAAATAATAATGACAAGAAAGAAGGAAGAGAATTCTGTCAATATTTCCTATAGCATAAATATACAGCTAATGCTAACTAAATGATACAATGACCAGCTGATGGAAAAACAAACAAACAAGAAAACATTCATTGCCATTTGTGTGAATGCGTTTGCACATTCTCCATACTAAATTAAAGAAAGTATGTCATGCTGCATGTTTACAGTGTATAGTTTAAACCAAAAACAGTCTTTAAGGAAAAATGCTAATATAACATCATAAAATATAAAATACAAATATTTACACTATTTTATAATCGTAACTGCTTTACAAAGTACCAAAATTTTATAATCTTTTCTAATCTTTCTCAAGTGATATAACTTGACCACATACTTCTATTTCACAGGGTTTTATAATCACTGCAGAAATTAAGGTTAGATGGATCACTACATTAGTTTAATCTTTTAGCAGCCATTATTGCTTAAAAACATACATTTCCATTCCCACAAAACTATGATGTGTACCAAGGGCAGAAAAGAGGACAGACGAAGATCCAGTGGCAGCAGTTGTCTAAATCAGATGTTCTACCTTAAGTCAGAAAACAAAACTTTTTTTTTTTTGTATTGCATATGAAAGCAGAGATCCTTGAACTCCTGCCTGGCTTGACAAAAAAATCCTTCTCATCTCTACTATTAGCAATAGTGTTGGTCCAAGCATTTGAAGAAAACACACCAGCCAGATACCAAAATAGATCTCCAGTACCACTCTTTGCCATAGACCATATCTAGCCACAGAAAATTGTTGAGGATCCTGGGGAAAGCAAAAAAATAATAAAAATAATAATAAAAACATTATCAACAGCTATTCTTTCCTGACATTGGCAAATAACTGACTGAAGCCTTTGATTTTATTATCGGTAATATCCTAATAGGAGATCTGCCTGGAATATTAAAAACGTTACATACATTCCGTTTGATATATTGTTGGCAACATTTGTTTGATATCATTGCTTGCATCTTGAATAGAAGGGATCAATTAAAGACAGAGTTGTGATTCATACCAAAAAACAGACTGGAGCTTCAGATTGTGCCTTTATCAATCCTCAAAGGATAATGAGCATTCAAAATGCCTCTTCCAGACACATCCAGCTTGGTACTCAGTACCCCAGATGGAGCTGGAGGAGTTCCCTGTAGGAATCTGGAATTATTACTGTGTTATCAGACCTTTGCTCTTACATTTTGTTCCATCTTTGCAATTAAGAACCCTTTGAAAATATTTTCTACCCTCCCAAATGGCCTCTGATCCTGAAGGGCAGCCTCGCAGACGGCACCATGGCAACCCTACCTACTGTCGAGGCCAGGGAAAGAATAGCAAAGGTGCAGCCTGCAGTTGCCACAGCTGTCTTAGAAGGAGTAAAGAAAGGCTTCAACTTTGTGAAGGGGAGAAGGAAAAACAGGCCTCCCTGGTGCCCAGGAAAGCGGGCGGAAAAGGCTCTGCCTAAGGGACTAGGAGAGAAAACACTGCTCTCTCAGCCAGAAAGGAAGTCGCTGCTCAGCAAGGGAAAACCACAGTTGTGTTAGAGGAGGGTGTGCAGGGGGGTGGCTGGCAAATTGGCATCCTGTCTTAGATACCATCCAGGGTCATTAAACAGTGCCTGAAAGATTTGGACCCAGTCTAGCCCCAAAAACATTAAAGTACTTTAGCCTTACAACAGCATCTACAAACAAGGAAACTAATTCAATCTTGCAAAAGTGCAACTCTTCCTGTGAAGGATGACAAGTAATGTCAGCATCACTTGGATGCCTATTTGTTTATGGTGACGTTAAGATGTCCTATCTGTCTTAATAAAGTGTCATGTTGGTACCAGCAGAAATCATAACCTCTGTACGTTTAACAAAAACTCTATGGCTTCTGCTGCTGGGGCGTCAGGCTGAATCGTTCTCATGTGACACAAACAGTTTCATAAGTCTAAAACCCGAACAGACAACAGGAACAGACAACCAGGACAACAGAACTAACAGAACTACCAGAATCAGAGAGTTGCAAAGACACAGAAGTTTTCATTAAAACAACAGAGATTAGATGTAGAAACTTACTTTAAGGAAGATACGCACTTTTCAGTTAAATACTTCAGCCGATAAAAAATATGCCACATCCCAAATTAAGATGTTCCAATTACAAATTACCTACACTGCCAAAAGTTTCTGCCATGCCTGTATTAAAAATGTGCCAAACTTCTCGATTTTCCCCATGTAGGCAAAATCTTTTATCCCTATGCAAATCCAATTGAAATAAATGCATATGCACTCAATGCATATGGCATCATCCATGTGGATTTCACTGCAAGATTGCAACAAGTATGTGTTCACATGGTATGTACATATACTCTACTGTTAACATTCACACTGTGTATACTGAGTTTGTAGTACATACGGAGTTAAGTTATATTTACAGTCACAGATTTTTGCATGGACTTGTTCCTCCAAGACATCAAAACACCACCCTCAGAAGTGTGGTTTACCGCACCAAGTCCGTCATGAACTGTGTAAAACACAGAACCATGCATAATTCAGTTTGAAAAATCTCACATATGCCTTGGAGCATACTAAGTCTACACATTCTTCAGGATCAAACATAGGCATATATATATCCGTAGTAATACAAGTAATAGTATAGCTAGAAGTGTTTTAGCCACATTTTGGGAGATTATATATTTATGTATACAAATATATACATATTATGTATAATATATCTAGCTAGATAGATAGATTTATATATATGACTTCATGTCACACTGTCCTCATAGTAATGCAAAGAGTAGAAGACAAATCTCTTCTGGAAACATTGCTGATATAATATCATGGGAAGGGATGAAAAAGAAGGAATTTTGGTACAAGCAAAACCAATTATTGTAGCCTTTTTGCTGAGACAAACGTACTTCTATCAGGAAAATGTATCATCTGTGGAACTGGCACAAGATTTCTAAAAAATCCACCTTTTTTTTTTCTAGCATGAACTATGTTAATGAGTGGAGGATGTGCCAACAGAGCACTGTATTTTTATACCTCTTAAACAAACATTTTCAAACCATTTACCACAAGCAGTCACTGCCTCTCCTCTATTTTGTTGCCTAGACGTGAATATAGGGACAACACCTATGGTTGACAGTAACGTAAAGATCAGCTGAGTCCTCCATCTACTCCAACTTTCATGGAAGAAACAGCCTTATGCAGGTGCCCTGCATGAGGCAACTATCAGGCCACCTGGAAGAGAAAGGACCTTCCTGAAAACCCAACTTTCTTCTTTGGCGAAAGCAGCCTGACAGATAAAAGGCACCGCTTTAATTCCTTGCCTATGCTGACTGGGACTACCACACTATCTTTCTAATCAATTTCATCTCTGCTGAAGGGATCGAACTTCACCCCAGGATCAAATGGCAGAAGCTGAATCCTATCCATGAGACACAAACGAAGCGCGCCCACGCACCCGACCAGCCAGGAACCCGGCCAGTTGGAGAGGGCTCGTCCTGCCCAGCGGTCACCGCGCCGCGCGGTACTCAAGCCTGACCTTCTCTTTCAGGGTCTCCATGCTGCAAACAGCCCCCCTTCACCATTAGCCACTCTTCTTCATTTTAAAAATACCTGCAACAAACACAGTTGCACAGTGCACATCTACATTTTGAAACAGCGCTGTTAAATCATGGTAGGAGGAGGTACAGCACTCACAAACTTATGGTCGGTCACTGCTATTTTTAGGTCACACTAATTCTGACTCACCTTCATGAGCCTCTGTCTAATCCACTCCTCACCGTTAACTACCTTTAAGACACCTTAGTAAAAGCCTGTCCTGGCGTACCTCCCCCCGCAGCTACACCACAGAAGGCGCCCACACCGTCCCTTTCCTGGCACACTGAAGAGAGCCCAACTTCCAGGGAGCGCCAGCGCTGCTGGATACGGCCTGGTCCTCAGCCCGGTGCTCAGCCCCATCTCTGCTGGCAGGACGCACGATGGACCTCTTCCCTGAGGGACTGTCCCCTCGTCCGAACAGGCTGCCATGCCGCAAGGCCACAGTGACTACTGCTACTTTGGACCACTAATGAAATAAAACCTCTACTAGGCCTCGAAAGTTCTAGAACCTACACAAACCTGTCAGGCACAGTCTATTAAAAATACATTTTTCTGATACGGAAACTGAAACATATTTTCTACTGATTATCATTAATTATCATTATTATTTTTACCAATACATGACATTTATGGTTTTAACACATCTCTCTCAACCTTACGGTGGTGGAAATGTTACTTGCACTGCACTACAAATATCACTAGTACTATGAAAAAGCAACCTGACCTGCTCATGCAGTTAATTATTCAACTCCCCCATACTATAATAGCAATAGATGTACTTAAAATATGGCATAGGAGAATACAACATGGCTATTCTGTTTTGGTGGCTCTGATTTCATTGATGCAACTAAATAGCTTAAAGATCTTTGCCATTCATCTGTATTCTTCCATGAAGAGAAAACCCCCATATGCTTTATTTTAGATTTATAAAAATGAACCCAAAAGTATCAAGGAAAAGGAAATACGAAAAAGCAAATTTCACTGCATTCCAAAAGCTACGGATATTCAAAAACACTGTAATACAAGAAGTATTTGTGTTACAGGAAAAACTAGATCTCAGATGTTCCTGGCTACTAATCTTGTTCTCAGACCAATAGAAGACATATCTGAACTGAAGAAAATGTTCAAGAAAATATAATTCTAAAGATATGTCCAAACATATGGGTACCTGAACTCATCTTGAGAGATTTTTATAAATAAGAAGTTTAAGGTCAATTAAAAAAAAATTACTAGGGGCTCAGTGGGCCTGAGCCATGATCAACTACTTGAAAATCAAATATTGGTCACCTACTTTTAAGACCTAATTTTAACTTGCCAAACAATACTCTAGTTTGTTTTCTATTTCCTATAACTTAGTAAGGAATATTGGAAATTTAAAACTGAAGATATTTGCCCTGCACATAACTGTATTCTTGCTTAGCTGTTTGCAAAATGTGCTACTTTCAGTACATGAAAGAATAATGCAGAGCAAATAAAAATTCACATTTCCCACTGGAACTCTGCCATAAAAGCCATGCAAGAGATGAGGCTTCTTGTTAGAGACCTCATCAAACACAGCCAGCACAGCTTTGTTTCTCCATTACTAGCCTACACCTGTCAGGAAAACAGCATTTGTTGGTTGCTGAGTGATCAGGTAAGAATAGTCCTACTCTTTCACACTTTTACAGTTTAATGCCTTATATTCAACAGACAGACAGGCACTTGTTTTACAACAGAGCCAGGGAGCAGATAAAGCGCCATCATAACACCTTGCAAAAAAACTTCCAGGCTGCAAGAAGGTGAGCTGAGTGTGCTGCAGACTTTGCAACCAAAAATCCTGAGCATGCAAAGATCCCTGAAAACTTCCAGTGCAAAATTAAGATCCGGCTGCCCTTTCCAGGGACATCTCTGGTATTTCACTGACAGGTGCTCTTAAGAAATGATTTCCTCAGACTTCCTTTGCCCTACTGGGGAATCTGCAAAATGCTTACCTATTTTGGAAATATTTGTAAGAGACTAGCTGGTATTGATTTAACTCCTTTTCACATTCTCTACATATAGAATCATAGAATCACTGAATGGTTTGGGTTGGGAGAAACCTGAAAGCCCACCCAGTTCCAGCCCCCTGCCACGGGCAGGGACACCTCCCACCAGACCAGGTTGCCCAAAGCCCCATCCAGCCTGGCCTTGAGCACCTCCAGGGATGGGGCATCCACAGCTTCTCTGGGCAGCCTGTGCCAGGGCCGCACCGCCCTCATCACAGAGAATTTCTTCCTTATATTTAATCTAAATCTCCCCTTGCTTAGTTTAAAACCATTACTCCTTGCCCTATCACTCCACCCCCTGACAAAGAGTCCCTCCCCAGCTTTCCTGTGGCCCCCTTTAGGCACTGGAAGGCCGCTGTAAGGTCTGCCCGGGGCCTTCTCTTCTCCAGGCTGAACAACCCCAGCTCCCTCAGCCTGTCCTCACAGGAGAGGTGCTCCAGCCCTCTGGTCATCTTCATGGCCCTCCTCTGGACTCATTACAATACTTCCATGTCCTTCTTGCGCTGGGAGCCCCAAAGCTGAATGCAGCACTTCAGGAGAGCAGAGCAGAGGTTTGATGCAGCCCAGGATACGGCTGGCTTTCTGGACTGCCAGCACACATTGCCAGCTAATGTCAAGCTTCTTGTCAACCAACACCCCCAGGTCCTTCTCCTCAGGGCTGCTCTCAATTAGAGGTTTCTTAAAACTGCTCTGGTTTTGCTGAGTCACACTGTGCATGAGAAGTTATTCCGCACACACTCCAAAAGCACCTATGGCTCCACCTTCCTAAAAAAAAAAATAGCTTTTTCTGACTTCTAAGCAGCTCTAGATCTCTAAGATCTCTTTTTGCAGTTCTTCTATACTGCCTACTTTTATACTATATTGATTTTCTGATCTGTCTATTCCCCTCTCCTTGGGTTCTCACACCTAAAAAGAAGGAATGTATGCAACTATTTCAAGCTAAATCATTTAAACAGCCTACTCTGATAAAAAGAAAAGGTATTTCTCAGATTTCTTGACCAATATGGTTTTAAACAGGCTGTGCTGAAGTACATTTAACTCTCGGATATCTAAGCAATTCATTAAGTAAAGTTCATCTGAGACATTACTTCATTCTTCATTTCAGCTACGCCTTACAAATTTTATCGCAACCATATTTTGAAACATTAAAATACCTTCCAGCTAAGTATCTCCAAACAATAATGGACTAAGTTTACAATGATGATTATAAAATTTACAGGAGCATGAGAGTAATACTGTGGATGTTGATCTCTATTAGATTTTATCATAAAATACAAGTTCACTGACTGCAGGCTGGTATTGATGGGATGAAAGGAAATCTGTGGTAACAAAATCATTAACATAATGAAATTCACCACTGATAGCGACTTTGCTTTGAACTTGACGTGACTGCACAGACATAAAACAAAACAATTACTTCAGAATCACATATTTGCTATACAAGCAATTCAGCACAAATCAGCATTGCAGCTTTGAAGGGCTAATTTCAGTTTGTGGGAAAATGAGTTATAACATGGAAAAAACGAGGAACCACTGAACAGTACTAGTGATTTTAAACACCCCTTGCTAATCTACAAATAATTAAGCAATGAGTCTGTTTCACAGGTTTTTATTACATCACGAACATCATGGGAAGGAAAATGGGACTACCAGTAGAAATGTTTTTGTCCTCCTTTAATTACGACCGAGTTTTCAGCAGCTCTTAATTTATATGATTTGATTTTAGAAAAATAAACTAACTGTATTTCCATCCTACTGTTCATTCAGCTATACTGCTGAATGCTTACCTTTTTCAAATAAGTAAAAAAATTCTGAGACTTGTCTTTACTTATATTTTTGAACATTTTCAAAATGGGTATTTTGCTAATGATCTCCACTGCAAATATACACAAGAAATATCTCACTTATTTTCTGTAAAATCTTTTGTTAAAAAAGCTAATCATAAAAACAATGCTCAATGGGCTAACCTCTTTCTAGAATAATTGCTCAGAATATGCATTCTAGTTGTCTGTCTCGGTACTGACACCAAAGAAATCATTTCCAGAAGGGTGGAATCAATTAACAGCTGTCATACAGCAGGATTCAAACGACTTTAGAACCTGGGGTGTTAGAAGAATAGTAGGTCACATAAATACTGAAGCACAAGAAAGAGTTAATACAATACTGAACTGTTACTAAAAAGTACTTCAAATGACATAAAATGCAAGTAAAATCCAAAATGCTGCACATGCTATTTTTATGAGAGGAAATCCAACTTTGCAAGAAATATTTCTAAGTCACAGACAATAAAATCCAATTTAAAAAACTAAATTAAAGTACAGGACTTCATTAAAGATACTATTCTCAAATATCTGAAGCACAATAAAAAGTTTTTTTCTACCTCCCATGGGCTTTTTTGCTAAAAATAAAAAATATCTTCCTAATATCCCCAAGAGAACAAAAAATGCTGAACGTTACACATCATTTTCACACAACACATTTAGCACCTTTCTTCCCTGCTTTACCTTCTGATCAGCCACTGCACATCTGGGTAGTAGGAAGCCTCGGGTTCATGAGAATACATCAATTTCTGCTCTGGCTAGGTCTCTCATTTAATCCTCTAGGTTCAGCAAAATCACATAAAAAGTCTCTTAATGTTGAGACGCAGTTTTTGAAATATACTTTACGATCCTTTCCCTTCCCTCAAAATGCAATCACAAAATATAAGGCATCAGGAAAAAAAAAAAATCTAGAATATGAAGCAGCAATTCAAGTCAGAGAGCTGACCCAATGGGAAGCTATTGAGAGCATGAGAGGAGTGTTATAGTTTAATGCTGTTACCATGTGCTGTATATAGCTGGAGGTCAAGTAAGAATTTACCCTATAAGGAGGATTATGGTACTTAGCTGATTAGTGCCTTGCTGCAGTACTACTGCCTACAAACGTACATGCTGGTCAAGGCATTTAATTTAAACTATTTTTAAAATTGTGCAGTTCCAGTATTTCATGCCTTGTGTTACAAGGTCCTAAATGAAATTATGTAATACCTATTATTTTTAGTTTGTAACAAGTCAAATTTTGATATAATTTTCAACCGTTAGGCTAAAAACAACTGCAGCATCTACTTCAATCTGAAGTGCTGAACATATTGTAGAACTGAGAATATTTACTTACATTTCACATACCATTTTCAAAAAAAACAGTGGAAATCAGTGGACTGTTTCTAGCAACAGTCATCAGAACTCATTTTCAAAATGTGATGAGAACGTGAAAATAAAATAAAGAAAATGCATAGACTGTCTCATTTGCATTAAATAATCATAAACACATTATTTTCCATAATTTCATAAGTAATGTGCCTTCTATCTATGCAAACTAGCATAAAAATAAGTTAGATACTTAATATAAAGCACCACATCCACATTAAATTTGACTGTGATAAATTTAATCCATGACAAAATGGCATGACAGGAAAAAATACAGACTTAGCAGCAACCTAGATTTTCTCCACCTAGCGTGTGAGAATAGTGAGTTCACGCTCCTAGAAAGGCATTTTGACACCAAAGTTTCTCCCTCAGCCGCCACAGAGCATTTATCATATTCATCTGTACATCACTGCATCTAATTTTGAGTCTAATCTTTTTGAAGTGTTCCAGTTTCGTACTACAAGGATCATTCAGCAGGTACTGCTATCAGCTCTTGAAAGCACCCTGGTTTTCGTAGACGGTTTATAAAGAAAACCTTTAAGTCTGATGAAGAACAGAGTTTTCTTTCAAAGAAACACTCCACTATTGCCAGTGCATTATCACGGTTAAATTTAAAAAAAAAAAAATAGCTACTTAGCTACTACTTCAGGAATGATCAAAAAGTAAGAAAATATCAGCAATATGGACAGTCCTATGGGAGTTCCTATGAGAGTTGTTCTGCCCAGTAACATCTCTGTGGGCTGTTTGGGGGTGTTGAACTCATAGAACTGAAACTTTACTAATGAATGGGAGTCATTACAATACACTACAATATATAAATGATATCATACAATGAATTTTAGTTTTTAAGATTTTTAGTTTTAGTTTTTACGATTCATATTTCAGTCTGGGAGAAATGGAATAGGTCATACTGAGCTGTCTTGATGCCTCCATAAAAGAGCAAGCAGAAAATAACCATTATGAAAATATCCAGTTTCTTCATTAACACGAGGAAAAGACCCATTATTACATCCAGTGAATTAAACCAGCAGTGGCTCATCTATGAATGGTGGGCTGTGCAGCAGCTTCACCAAGACCTGTTCAGATGAGGGGACAGCAGCTGGACCACTAAGAAATGAGACACGTTCATTCAGTAACTTGGAATTTACCATGGTAAATAAAACTTTAAATTTCCAGTTCAACTGTCTTTTTCAACATGTTGGTGGGATGGGATTAAAAGTGCATGTTTTTCCAGCAGCACCTAATTATATCCAACATAAATGCAGACTATGAATTTGCAGAAAAATAATTTGTATGTTTGGAAACGGCTATGGCATGCGTAACAAATATTGATAGGACATGACTTTACAGTGGTTTTCAAGCTAAAAGAATTTGCTCCGTAGCAGTTTAAGTATGGAGCTTTCAATCTACAGTCCTTATATGAGCTAAAAGATGTGCCTGAAGGTGCAGGATCAAACAGTCATGGCTGCCTAGATGGAAATCCTCCAGTTTAGATCCCAGGGCTCAACAGGAGGAAGGGAGATGCCCACCCTGCCCTCTGCTGCCTGGGTTGTCAGAGATGCTGTGTGGAAAACTTCCCACCACTCTGCAATGTTGTAACAACACCACGTGAGTAACAACATCCTGGTTCCTTCAAGTGTCAGCAGATAACAGGTCCATCCTCGGATATCCTGTTCAGTTCCCTGAAGTAAGTATTTCTGCCAGAGCTACTTCGGTTTTCTGCAGTGCTGAGACCAGCTCTGGATGCTCCCCCCTCTTAGTTTCTGATCATCTCTTAAAGGTGTCTGCCTTATAGTGAGTCTTCCCCAAAAGCGCCTCAACGTGCAGCTTTCAGCAGAAAATTTATTCCAGGATCTTTGCAAAAATCCACACGGAAGATCACTGGCTCCTCTAGGAAGTGTGTGCAGGTGAACACTTGGAAGTGGAAAGGGTAACCCTGGGTACCTCACAGCATTTATACGGAAAGGTGGCAGCCAGTCAAGATGACAACAGCGCACACAGAGGGAAATACAGACCTCTTCTAGCAGGAGGCACACCAGTGCTGGATAGTCCTTGGAGGACCACTGGAGACACATTAGCTATGAAGTACACTCGCTGCAATATACAGTTATACAGCTAGGTCTCTTCTGAGAAAGTTGTGTGGGAATCAAAGGCAATTTAAAATTAATCAACTAAAATAAACATAGTCTTGTAGTTTAAACAAGATTTTCGATGTATTCTGCATTATACTACAAAGACAGATTTCATTACTTTGGTAATACTTAAAAAAATAAATTAAGATACTGTCTTTTCTCATTCCTCAGGAGAAATGAATGCCCATTTGTTCGCTCTGTGTGCATACAAACATCCCAGCTAGTTCATCCTTTTTAGTTCATGTTGCCAACATCACCTGCCTTATCCAGCAAGCTAGATTTCTATACAATTCTTCCAGGTTATGATACAAATTACAAAATTATATCTGAAGTTTAGGGCTATGTATGAGAAGGTTTTGGACATAATGTTGGTCACTTCTTCCATCAACAACAGCATTTCTAGAAGAAGTGTGAGGTAACGAATAAAAACAAGGCCAACCAAAACCAACTGGAGCCTCAACTGGCAAATAGCTGAGAAACTCCAGCCATGAATTGCTCAAGTCGTAGAGCTTCTTCAGTAACAGCAGTCCATCATACAAAATTATTGAGTACTCGCCATAAGTCAGTCTTAAGTAGAACGTGAGCAATCGGCTAAGAGAACACGGTAAAGGACAGGAAAAAAAAGTAATTAAGGAACTGATGATTTAAAACATTTTGTGAAGACACTCATGACAGCTTTTAGGGATTAGTGATGACTTCATCACTCTCGATAGCGTTACTGTCAAATTGTTGGGATCTATGGAGGTTTTTTAGTTAGCCTTTACTTTCGTTGTTGAGCTAAGCAAGAAGAAAGGTTAAATGGATGCTCACTGAAGCACTTTTCAGGCATGAGAGCGATTGGATGCTAGGCCGGGGAGCCATGCTAACTGCGAGAAACTATAAAAGACATTCAAGATGCTCGAGTTGACAAATGGAGCAGAAAGCAAGAAGCAAGTTTCTGTAATTTTACAGGAGAAAAACAATCAAAATGGATAGTTTGATAGATCTGGCTTTTACAATCGGCAATGAGCATTTCATAGTATAAATATTTTGAAATGCATATCCAGGAGAACTAACAGAATACAGTTACAGGATTAATAGATTAATACGTAATAAAGTGAAAGATAACTCTGATCATATAGTACGGTGTCCTCCCTCATGAGAATATTTTTTTTCCAGAAACCAGATTAATGCTGGATATAACTGAAACTTTGCTGAGAAGTAAAAATGTATCAAATTAAATTTATTCTATTTGGCCTTACTGTGGAACCAAGTTCATCTGTCCTCATCATTAGGGTGATATTTCCCAAATCAATAGACTATTTAGGTTTATACATATGATATGCTATTAACAGCAAAACCTAAAGACCTCTTACTTTTTCATTAAACCTATCTGTGCACCTTCCTCTCGCTGTTATGGCAAAACAAGAACAACCAATGCTATTTTGAGTTTAATTAATAAATCTTGAGTTTGATTTATAAATTCATAGAAATTTTGTGGGGGGAGAGGGAGAAGGGAAGTGGATAATTATAGCCACATTAGAAAATTATCACCATAGATATGAACACTTAAAATACAGATAAAACTTGACAGAATGACCATTATCAGTAAATCATAGCAAAAGAGATTTTTAAAAGTTAGGTTTGTGAAAATTGGACAGAAAGATACTACTGTGCTAGAGGTTAGACATTTTTTTTTCAGTCCACTTTTGGTTTTGCCATTTTCCACTATTTTAGAAAGAATGCATTACATACTATCTCTGAATGGAGAATTCAGATGCAGTTACTGATCAATAGTGTAAAACACAAAATTGACATTAAAGATATGGGAGCATTTGCTAGCTTTCAAAATTCCACACTTATTTGATATACTGACTCCAAAAAAAGAAGATAGTGACAATGTCTGTTTTCATCCAAATAAGAAAAAAATCTAAGCCTGTGTGAAAAAGAAACTTCTCTTTCCAAATATAGAGACTGATGAATAACTGTTTATTTTTCATCAGTGTCCTCAGAAGAACTAACGTTAATAAAATATTGGGCACATGATGAAAAAATCCTGTTTGGTAAAAACATGAGAAAAAAAACATGATGAAAAAACCCTGTTTAGTAAAAACATGAGAAGAGGCATTAAAGCAGTTGACCTATCACATCAGAAAGTTATTTCATGTTATAAAAATACAGTATTAAAGTAAAATTTATTTCGGAAAACAGGAACTTTATGATTTCTCTTTCCCATTCATTTCAATTAACAAGGAAGCATTTTATGTGTTTTATGCTGTATTACTCCTTTACCTTGCTGATAGTTTATTGTGCACTAGGACTGCTCTCGTGGCTGGTGACAGCTCTGTTCCACTGGACAGCTGAACCACACGTAATAAAGTCCAGGCTGCACCAGCACTAAAAGTTCCTCTAGGTGCAACATCCCTTTTCAGAGACAAGCCTAGGTTCACCTCCTCTGCTCTGCCAGGCACTGGAGCTGCCCTGTTCTATGTACACGCAGCCTACTAATGCCTTAGCTCCTCTTTAAGCACTGGCTTAAGGCAATATCGAGTGGAACTTTTTGTTCTTGGAAGAAACATGGGAAATGGAAGTCAAACATCTAAACCTTTCTGCAACACACCAAACTCAACATGGTAAACACGGCCATAGCTAAGAGATGCAATATGCAATGCTTTTTGTCAAGAATCATCAAAGATACAGGCTCATGGGCCAAGACTTGAAATGACACTATGCATCTTAATTCAACTTAATTCTGTTTTCTCTTTTTCTCAACAAGTTACCTCAAGAGAACCCTTACTGAATCAAAAGCCACTTTCAGGTCAGGGCAGCTCAACACCAGTAGGTGCATGTTGTCACACCATCTGCTTTCTGAGTTCAAAAATTTGGGGTTAAAAAAGCCTTTCACTTACACAGGGGCCTGGCCCCTGTTACTGGATCCATGCCACATAAAATAAAGTGATTAAACATTGTAATAGAAATAGTGAAATGACTGGAATGTTATGCAAATTATGTATAATCACAAGGACTAACACAGGAGCCCAAATATTGCAAGAACCTGAAATAGAGACCGGATCAGGATGGCTCTGCTATAGTCTTTAAAATGCAGGGAACTGCAAGCAAACCCAAAGATAAGTATTGCAATGAAGTGGACCAAAATGCTTTAATTAATTCTTTTATTTGGAAGTTGAATGTCTTGCAATCAGTATTTAGCATTAGTTGATTTGAGTGGCAAAGAAGCTCATGGAGGAATGAAGGATGTGAAAAATGCAAAATCTAATGAAGCAGTACTTTAAAAGATAAACAAATTTTGCTTAGTAAAAACTTGCCAGAAAGACAAAGCTGTAAATCTACATTACTTAACACACAAACAATGCCTACAGAGATCAAACAAAAAGAAATCAATGATAGAAGAGAAAGATAAAATAAAATGCAATCCAGGATATTTCTAATTTGAGCTTCTGTCATTACTTTACATTTTCTGTAATAGCAACACTTACGGGCAATGAGAAGAGAGCTCTGTGCTTTGCCATAATGCTGTGTACAGGACCTGGTAATGGCTGGCTCTAAGTATGGGCTAAGTACTTGTGAGGGAACAAACTGTGATACTCCAGTTGCCCGCACATTTGCCCAGAAGTACTCCTGCTTCCAAGTCCTCCTGTCATTCCCACTCCCGAATGCTGAAAATGTCCTTTTGTTAATTTATTCATAAACTTTGTCCTCTGGCTTCCTGTACTTAGGAATGATTTGGGCATTGAATCAGGAACAAGGTTGAAAATTCAGAAGTGATTTTGATGAGGACATGTGGGAAGCTGTTTTATCACCTGATTCAATGACCAATCTCAAGCACCAATTTAACTCAGATTTTTTTAAAATAGTAATTCCAAAGTTCAAGAGAAAATTAGGACTTCTTTCTTAAGCTAGCTGACTACCAAAGGGAGCTCTAACACAGACATGATTTCCTTTCCTGATTCCCTCTGTTATCAAGCTAACTGCTGTATAACTGTAATTATGCCAGTGTTTCATGTTGCATAACAAAACATAAATACTCTAAATATTCTAGTACGTGGGTCCATTTGTTCTGGTGCCCAAAAAACAAACATAGATTTGCTCTAGAAATGCAATCTGCGCACCAGTTTTACTGCAAAAACTGTGTTCTGCTTAAGCATTTTCTAAACTTTCCAGTTCTTGACACGTCCCGTGGCTGCCTGGCGTATTGAGGCCAGTAATACAAGATGGCTCACACAAGCACTGTGCACATTTTGGTTCGCAGTGAACTGAAGGAAAGAATGCTACCCACACAGAGTCAGGCAAAGGTACAGATAGACTAACATGTAGACAGACCACACCTTCTGTATTAAAAGACGACATTTTTTAGTACGAAAGGCAACATGACGCACATACTGAAAATAAAAAGTTAAAACAAGCAAAAAGAGCATAACAAAAAGAGCAAATGAAAAGCAATACACGTTATACAGATATGCATCTTATTTTTTTTAGCTACTCTTCTGAATCTGCTCATACTCCTGTTCTTTGCCCTCAAAAGCATCTTGTGACCATGGCAAAATCACAACCTTATCAACACCAGGGATCCAAGACCTATATATTGCTATATCTATCTCTTAGCAAGAGGCAAGTGCTTTCAGGCACAGCGAGGTGATTATGTCCAACTGCAAATCAGATCTCTTCCTTTAGAGAGCTGTTTGCATCAGGCCTTCCAATAAAACTTATTTTTAAAGCACTTCACAGCCTTTTTCTCAGAGATCATAGTACCTTTTCAGGTCATCTTTTGTAACATCCCATTCTGAGGATAGGCAACAAAAAAGCAGACTCTGGGTGGAACTGTATTTCTTCGTATGAACCAGATATATGGAATTTTTTCTCAAGTAACAATTCAAGATCAGCATGGGAGACAAAATTGAATCATAATCACATCAGAAGCAGACACAAAGCAAATAGAAAGATTTAAAAAGGCAATTTAAATTACAAGACCCACAGATTCTTGATTTACAGTGACCGGCACATTTTTCTTACAGTAAGTAGTACACTAAGGAATAGTGGTACAATTACTCTACAATTATTAACAATTACTTTTACAATTGAAATGAGGTAACGTGCTATCTTCGCTATTCTTATGCGATATTGTATTGCAGTTTGCAGAGTGGAGGGCACACAGCCTTGCACATGAGTCCAGGGTGAAATCACAGCTATGAGAGCACTGAAGAAGCAGCTGGAAGTGCAAAGCCCCCAGGGCTGAAGCTGCGTGAGAAGCTTTGATGCTGACTGTCCGTGGTCTCTTGCACGAAGGCCGTAACACATGCAACACACCAATGCAAACTTACTCCGATTAACAATAACTTCTAAGTCCTCTGAATTTGTTACTTTAGTAACAAATGGATAAAAGAGCAATAGGTCCTTGGTGAAGATAAAAACTTCATTTTCAATTCAAATGGGTAATGCAAAGGAGAAGGGGACACAATTCCCAATAATTTCAGAAAACACCCTGAACGTGACCACCTTCAGATTAGTCCTCTCTGCCTTCTGCAGAAAAGGGAATGAGAGGCAGAAGAGAGAAGCATTCATCTGTGGAAGCTCAAAGAAAAGTCCAAAGGAGAAGAAATGGAGTGTGTGCAGCATAACCTCCACCCACTCTA
Organism: Anser brachyrhynchus; assembly: GCF_964034855.1. NCBI lineage: Eukaryota > Metazoa > Chordata > Aves > Anseriformes > Anatidae > Anser > Anser brachyrhynchus. The sequence continues at coordinate 140,646,756 of NC_137695.1, read as the reverse complement.
AACGAGGTTCCCTTCATTGCATCAGGAGACCCATTTAGTGGTTCTGGTATCTCCAAATTTACTCTAGCTACGAGGCTGAGATTTCATAAAAGTGCCTAACATCTGAATCCATATTTCATAGCTTTTCCCAAAACCATTACTTTTAGAGAGATTTTCTTCTCCAGAAAAGCTATTTCCCTCTTATTACTTATATCTCAGTAGAAATGCTGTTGTTGGGGATTTAAAACCTATTTATAACTTTTCCCTAACGCCAAGGCAAATAGCAGCCTGAACCACTGAAATCTAAGTGAAAAATTGTTTATAATAAATGTTTCTTAAAATAATAAAACCTGGCTATAGCATATTTCATTTTTTTTCAGAGTAAATCCTAATATGGCGATGTCTGAACATTCCTCTGAAACATTCAGTATAGACTGTATAATAAAAAAGTGAGCAGCTGAAGCAAAAGTTGTTCTTGTATTAAGACTACTGATTTTGAGAATGTTTATATTTTTTATTTTTACTTCCTTAATGTAAGGAGTAAAAACTCTTCTAGCATCGCTAGCAATTTTCTGTAGCGTGACCACAGTTCACGCGTTGTCTCATCTTTGTCACCCCTCCCTTGAGAGGCCACATTCCTCCTGACACATTTGGTAGTTGTGGTGGTGAATAGCCCAAAACTTACCCACTCAAGACTGGGAGCAAGCAAGTTTCAAAGCCCACTGAAAATCAAAATACTAAAATGAAATCCACATATCCAGCCATAGCTAGAGAATTCAAGAGATATCAGCATGATTTAAAGTTGGGATTTTTCACAAGAAAAACTGGAAACAGGAAATAGTTATACCATGTATCACTGGATTATTTTTTTTCTGGTTGTGTTTATTACTAATTTACTCAGTGCTGTTGCAAGAATTAAATGAAGAAATGAAGACAATTACATGAAAAAATTAAAAGTACTGGACCAAATGCAAAATAACATATTTTTTAACAAAGCTTCATCTAACATTTATTACCTGTGGCCATCTCCTACTGACATCATTCCTCACAGCAATGTGGTACCTGCTAAAGAAATTCAAACTCCTAAATCTGCAAAATAAAGGCCAAAAAATAAAGATATAGCTAACTGCTAAATCTCACACTAAAATATGTTTTCTGATGAAAACCAGAATGTCAGGGAAAATGTCTTTATATGGATAATTTCAGCCTTTATTTCATTAGGCTAAAACTAAGTATTGGTGGGGAGCCTGGTTTTTGGAAGGACAAAGACGTCCAAACAGACATAACTCCAATTGTAATTCTGGGCATGACCAATAGATACTGCCAATTTTTAAAATATGTCAAGAGACCTGTCAGTGAGATGAAAGCTGGCTGAGACAACAGGCAACCATGCCATCAGTTTAATAAGGTTTCAAATCTTTTAACCAGTCGTGTTGACAATGCCACGAGACAGTTTCACTGTAAGCCAATTTTCAGTGCCTAAATAGCTAACATCAAAACCTTCAATGAAATGCACACTTATGAACTCGTTCCACTTTATACAGATCAAGATTTATAACTCTGTATAAAAGAAACGACTGCTATTTTACCACTTTGTTCAGTAAAACAGATATTTGTTATGGTTCCGATAGTTAATGTAAGAGCAAACATGGCAAGCTAAACGTCTTTACAATTCAAGTGGCTTTTCCTGAATTGCAGACCGCATTAATCCTGAAATACAAATGATGTACAAATATTTCTAAAATACTTCTGAAATAAATGAAGCTAGGCTAAAACATGTTATGTTCTTGTAGTTAAAAAGTGCAACTGCTTTTCTTGTCAGGATCTAATGGGAATGTTGTACGAGGTATAACATGCTGAATCAAAAACTGGAGAGGGAGAGAAGGAAAGATGCTCCCTCATCCCCTTTGGAATACTGAACCTACATTTGTCCCATTTCCAAGCTAATTTATATGGAAATTTCTCAATTATCAAAATGGAGTATGCCCCTGAACTATGATCGTCAGGCACAGAAAGCCTTGAAAATTTTTACCTATGTTTTCTCTCTTGAAAAACATACTTAGGTGATTTCATTAATCTGACTTTTTTTTAAACCATAGCATCCCTTACTTACAAGCCAGTGTGACTGAGCAAACTTTCGTCTATAGTCAGCTTAGCACAAAAAACATACCACAATCTGAACAAAATATATTTTTCTAATATTCAGATTTTTTTTTTACAATAACTAGCTTATTTTAACTATTTTATTGTCTTTTAGCATAGACTATATAACTTATTTTACCTATCTTCCTCAAAATTCATTATACGATGAAATAGTTATATATACTAGCAGCTTTAGTGGAAAAGTGTTTTTACGTTATTTTAATGCATGCATTTTTGGAAAAGATAAAGGACTCAGATTTTTCTGCAGAGAAATGGACATTTTTTTAATTTTTTTTTTAATAGCTGTAGTATTTAGTTGACATTCTCTAAAGCTCCATACTTTTCATGCCATTATCAGAACTAGAGAGTACATGCTGGGGCTGCATTGTACTTTCCAGTTGAAAGAACAGCAAAAGGAGACAACTGCACATTTACTCTGATTTTCTCTAGCAAAAACCTTCAATCCCTGCAAAACAAAAATCATATATATTCACTCGGAGGAACACCATAAAAATGTGAATACGAGATCCTTTCAGCAAATAATGACTCATGCATTTAGTCTTTGTTCATTTTCTCTTATGGCTCGTATGAAATGCTACAAAATACTGGGTCACTGAATACACAAAATGTAACTGCACACTTAGGATCACAGAGACGTGCTCCTCTACAGAATCTTTTAAAAATAGGAAGGAACTAAGCAATTCAAAATATGCCATGAAGTCTACTGAATATATCACTAAATTTATATGCCTCTCACTTTATTTGTGACTGTGATTAAGAAACGTAATTAACTGGCTAAGAAACAATATAAAAATCTAATCTGAGCCAGATGTCTGAGGGAATTCAGTGCCTGTAAAAACACACAGTTTTCTAGTACAATTCTCAATGAAATTAGTGAAAATAAAACCTTCACAGAAAAACAAAGTAACATGCAAGGAGCTTGCTTTGTATTTATTTTACAAGGTGTAAGCACCCAAAGATAAGAAATAGCTACAGTAATTAAGGTATCGGATCAGTCATTCGGGAGCACTCTATTTCAAAAATGCTTAGGTTGACCACAAATTTTATAACCTCTTTTGACAACTAGTATCTTTACATTTCTATGAATCACCAGCCATTATGCAATAGCTCCGGATGTGTCAAAATTTACTTATTTCTTCCACCGTGTCTTTAATAACAATTGTTTAATACATCTGCTTATTGCTTAGACACTGCAGGTCAGGGATGTATGTAAAAATTTCAGAGGGAGAGGCATACAGAGCTTTTAGTAGCTTTTTTTTTTTTAAGAGTAAATGGTAACAAAAAAGATTCTAAATTAGTTTTTTAGAGCTAGCTTTTGCAGTCCTCACTTTTGCACACAAACCCTTCTCTTCTTTCATATATGGAGACTTTAATGCCTGTCTGTGGGAATAATGACGAGCAAAAAGAAGAGTAATTGCTTACCTTACAGCAACTGGAGTTCTTTGCGCTGCATGGCTTTGACGCACAGACACCCCGGGCACTCACCACGTAACGTCAGGGCCATCGGGACTTGGTGGGGCTGTACCCGCCTGCTCCCACCCTGCTCCCCCCTGCGCGGCCCTGCAGCTCCTCTGCGGCTGCAGACCCCGGGTGGGAGATTCCCGGGCGGGGAGGACGAGGAGGTACCATGCCTGCGCAGCACAGGGCGCGCGAGGAACCACAGGTGCTGACATCCGCCTTCCTTTTCAAGTGGCCGGTCATCAGCACCTCGGTTTTGCTGACTCACAAACAGCAACCCGATATGCAGAATGGAGATGCTCCAAGTCTATCAGAAAATGACTCACGGTTCTGCCCAAATGAGCAGCATACCTATAAGCCTCGATAAAGAAAGTCTATCCCGTCACCGTTCCTGTTAACCCCCGGGGAGCAGCTCTCTCAGAAAATGCACAATCCAGTCCCGACAGTGAGGATCCAACTTCATGTTCGTCTTCAATTAAAGTAATCTGCTGAAATATCAAAAGACAGCCCCCCTAGCCCGAAATATCAAGTCACCTAGCATTTCACAGCATTTTATTCAGGGCAGAGAGCCTTCCCAGAAAGGAAAAATAGAGAAGAAAAGGGGAAAAAAGTTTATTTGGCCTGTGTAAGCTTATTTAAAATTTATTACGGGGAAACATCACAGAATATCTTTTAACTCGGGGTCTGTTAAATGTGATGAAAAGGTTAGTCACAGATAAAAACTTTTTTATTCTCAAACTCCCTACAAAACTAGACCTGACCACCAAACTGGTACTGTAAAAGTACCGTTAAGTTTCACCATGGCTAAGAAAAAAAATATTTTCTACAGCATTTTGCTCACAGTGATTTATATTGCATTAATCCAGATATTCCTATCTGTTTAAAATACTTTAATTTCTATTTTATTGACATATTACTTGGGAAAATTCAAAGGTTTAATTCAATATGCATTCACAGAGATTATGGTTTTGTTTTACTTCAATATATAAATGAGGTAACTATATCATCGCATTTTAGTAAATCATGTTTACCTACATGAAAGTGAACAAACACTAAGCATAACATTATCAAGACAAAATTCATGACTACATATAATGTTTTTCCTCTGTTCAGTAGCAATAAAATCTGACCTGTACTGTACCATACTAACCGTGTGTTTGTTTGAAATCTACCTGAAACTCAGCATACCTAGAAAAAATCCAAACTAGAAAACTAAATAACACATGTACCTGAAACCATATTATTTTGTACTTTGGGACAAAAATGAAATAGACTTTATTTTACACTGGAATTACCAGATTTCACTCTGACTGTGCTACATTATGATGCTACCCATAAAGATGAAAAAATAGGTTGACGTTAACTCTCTCTATGCAATATGGGACAAGAGCCTGGTTTTCAACGCATACCTTAATGAGCACACGAGGACTTCCAGGCACCTACAGAGCCTTGTATTTTGTCTAAACACTTACATGGGGACCCTCACACACACCTGAAGTTAGCCCAGAGGTTCTGCTCTCCCCAGGCTCCCTCCACAGTCAGTGGGGAGAGGCAGGCAACTCTGCTGATCCGGAGCAGAAAATAGGCTGAGGTTCTCTGAATCATCCCCTAGGGAGCCACTCTCCCTCCATTGACTATGAAGGGAGCCAAGGGACGTGAGCTACAAACTAAAGTTAGTGTTCACAGCTCCTGGAGCACGGTACCACGCCGTGTGAGGTGTGACCAGGCTACCACAGAGCTCCTGGCTAAGAACGGGCACCTGCATCCCTTCTGGACAGTGCTTTGTGCAAAATTGGAAGAAACGTTCATTTATGTAAGGCAGCATTCGAAAATACTAAATGAAATTGAAACCTTCGCCTTTCTAATGCTGCTAATTGCACGTTATGGTGTTCAAACTAGCAATCACCATTGTCATCATTAAGACCAATTGTCAGTCATGAAAAAAGCAGCCTAGAGATACTGCCAGCTTCATTTTCAACAGACCATCTGCCTTGACTACGTTTTTTTTAAATATGTATATATAATTTTAATTTCAAAATTTCTTTTAAATGAAGGGAACAACAAACCTCAGACCCGAGGGCCTGGGTGATCTCCTAGTCTGAGAGAAGAGCAGCGCAGGCACTCCACAGCAAGCTCCGAGTCACCAGTGACTCCCTTAGGGTCACCAGAAAGAAATGGCACTTGCAGACTCCAACACATTTTCCATGTCTACAGCGGGGAGAAATGAGTTGTTCCCTAGAAATGCTTATTTCTCTCCATTTACTGGAAGGGACGACTAGATAACTAAGACATAAAATTCTGCACTATAGATTTTTAAAGCCAAATGAGATGAAACCAAAACCAAGAATACCAAAAGCAGTATCCCAAGGAAAAAAAAAAATGCAAACCAATCATGTAGATAAATAGGAAATACAGGGATAGGAAAGCAGGAAAACCTTGTTCCTTGCTGTGAAACACGCAACAGAAAAACAAGTTGTCTTAGGAGCAGTGCATGAGACAAAAAACCTCTCTAACTTCAGGACTGCTATGGTATAGCTGGGTATGTGTGATCCAGCTGTTACATCCTGAATTGAGAGCAACGCATGTTGACCTCAAACTAAACAAGTAATACTACATGTAGTCTTACCTGACCTGGATGATTTTTAAGCATCTGTCCATTGCTAATACTTTGGTGATGCTTGTATAAATTCTCATGGCATTAGAAGTCCCAAGGCATTGAAATGATATCAGAATAACCTCTGTAATTGGACCTCTTTGCATCTTACTTCCCTTTCAATGGTGTTTTCACTGTGTAAGAAAAATTCCACCGACAGCTTATTTAGCACCAGGACAGACCGTACTTGAATCCTTAATACCCTGCAAGAACTGAATATCAATCCACATCCTACAGGATGAGGAAAATGTGGCATGCTAAAAATCTTACAGATTTTCCTATTTTAACAAAGTTCTACCATAAAGGTCCAGGCAACTCTTTTGGTAGATGAAAGACTTCGTGCAAGACCAGAGCACAGAATAAGGATATAGGTTTATCTCGGCAAAAAAAGCTAATGATAAAACCTTTCAAAATCTGTCTATTTCATCATCTGCATTACACTCTCAGTATCGGATACACAATAACTCAGGGAAGTTGGCGTTTCAAATCCTGTTCAAGTCTTTAAGTGAACAAAGGAAAACTTGTCTGGGTGAGCATTCTGACAGTGTAAAATGCTATCTGGTTCATACTTATAGTGGCTCATACTTAAACTCTTATACTGTTTAGCACTTAAGACTTTCAAAATTTATTACAGTCCTACAAAAATGTTTAAAATCTCCTGTAGAACAAGAACTTGGGCTGACAAAACAGTGCATTTTTGCTTCAACACTATCCCACTGTTGCATCTTTGCACACTGGAAAACCCAGAATTAGCATGTGCATTGTTTTCCCTCAAACACAAAGGATTCCTGCCCTGCACTGGTATCTGTTCCACTATTCTGCAAGAGAGAAGCCTTAAAGTGTCTGTTTGACATCTGTATTTCTTTCCTCCGTCTCCTTTCTCTTCCTGCAGCCTAACTCTCACACCGTCTTTCACCTTTATGTATCTGATAAAAAGGATGAAGCCATCTGGCGTGGAAGTGCTTCTCTCCCCCTCCCAGTAACTGACAGCCGGGAGGACGACATTGCCCTCCAAATGGCCGAGGTGAGCCTCCAAACAGAAAGCGGATTCACTCCGAGCTCGCCAGTTTTTAAACAGGATCTTTGAGCTAAGCTTTCTTCCTTGATCACATCTCACTTGTTTTTGACTTATTTTTCCAAAACAGTCTCAAAGAACTTTTTCAAAACAACTTAGAAAACTTTATTTTAATAAGTGCTTTATGGAGTGACTAAAATGTCAGGGAAACCTGAAGGACTGATATAAAAGTTGTTATAGGATGGATGTATCTTCACTAAATGTTACTAAAGTATGCCTTTTTAATCCTTATTAACGAGGCTTTATGACTTCTGAGCAGGCAGATGTTTTGCAACATCTTTTTAGCAAACATTCATAAAATTTCACCAGAAAATGGCCCTGAGCCTAAAGATATTTTGTAAATTGAAAAGAAACTGAGCATTGTTAAGTGTTCGTGGAGGCTTTCTGATTTTTAAGTTGATGTTTAACAAAATTATTTTGCATTACTTGCTCAATTTTTCAGTTTGTGATCTTGACATATCAACATCTCAAGTCTCTGTCAACAAACATAAGAATGATTCCATTTAATTTTGTCAAAATTTGTGTTTTGGATATCTTACAGAGCCTTAAATGACACACAAAGCGAACACTGAGAAAAATACACATTTCAGAGGTGTGTCAGTGCCTCGTGAAACAGCCCAGATTACTGTGACAATTTATTGATACCAGTTCTGATAAACTTAAAATTAAGCAAAGTCCAGCGTATCAAAGTTTTATGGGAAATTCTAGATTTTGTTGAACATTGAAGACACTTTTGCTTTCTATTTTGTTGACTTGATCTGCCAGAGCAAAACACAAGAATAACCTTTAAAAGTCAATGGGCTTAGATCATGTGAGATTTTCCTCTCAATGTGCATTTTTAAATAGTATGCTGGAGTACCTAAGCGCAACAGCCACTCCAACAGAACACTCTCAGCCAGTTTACAAAAGCTCTATTTAACTGCTATCAAGTAGATACAACAATTTTCTTAACTGCATAACTGTTGGTGAAATATAAATAAGTCTTCTGAGAGACATTCAGGCCCCGCTCATTACCTAAAGCCTTGAGTAGGTATCCTTTACAGTGAGCCTTGAATGTCCCGCTCCTTACCAGGTTCTATTGCAGAACGTGAATGCCTTCATTAATAAATGTTACTGAGTTTAAGCATTAATGGGAGCTGACAGAGTGACTGGCTCATGTTCACAAGGTCAAAATGCGGGGCCGTGTTAAATACACGTGGTAAAACACTGCAGGAGAGAAGGGGTTCTTGTGTGAGTTCATGCAATTTTAGTAGGATTGTGTTGCTTTATTATGAGGTCTCAATTCTGCACTTCTTGACTAAGAGGATCTCAGTTGGCGAGTCAAGAAAAACATGTCACCTAAATAAATAATGCTGAAGTAGGCACGTGGAAGGCATGCTTCGAAGGTCACGAAGGAATCAATTCTGTACTACCACATAGAGTTTTTATTCAGTGAAATTATATCTGGTAATGTTCACAGCTGCATCAAAGATTAGCTGTTGCTTCTTATCTGATTTGCTGTATCTCCTCCCTAATGAGCATCTTCAGTCTTTTTTCCTCCCTATTCAAGTTCTTCAGTGAAAGGGGATAACTTGCAATCTTGCTAAGCAAAACAAATGCAAGTCATTTGCACGCTTCTGTTGGTGCTGCTGCTAAGATGAAAACCCAATTTTGTCATCATTTAATGTATATCAAGCCAAATCATGTACATCAAAGATTTAAATTTGTGAACTTCCACTCACTTTTCACCATTCGATCCAACCACAGCACCTTCTTCTCTAACTTCCACATGCTATCATGCTAGGAAATGATGGTACTGCTCGAGTTCTAAAAGGACTTTATGGAAACTGAATTTCTGCAAGCTTATATAGGCCTCAGAATCCGAAGTTACATATTCATATGACTTTTGGAAGAGAAAATGGGAAGTTATGTAAGCAACTACTTTTATTTCCACCAGGTGTATGTATTAGAATAGATTCAGATATCTGAGAAGCAGATTTACAGGAAGGTAAACCTTCCTTTCCCCATTCCCAGTCTAAATATACCATACCATTACCTGCCTGTTGACTTTCAAAGTAAAAAAAATGGGTATTAGCCTTTGAAGGCAATTCATATTTTTGTGAATGTAAAGCCACAATGAAAATTAAACCTCCATCATAGTCCATTTTTACGTTAAAATAGAGAAAAGTCATTTGTCATATGCCTTTGTCAAAGTCATATGCCTCTGCCATAAAAACCTACAGAAATCACAATAATATATATTTAGAGCCCATCAAAAAAAAAATCAAAATTAAATACAACTCTTGGAAATTAAAGACTTTTATAAGAAAAAAAAATTCGTTGAGAACAAATTATTTCTTTAAAGACAAATGAATTCTTAATTTCTAGTAGAACTTGCAGTACATACAGTTGTCCATAAGTCATTTACTGGGAATGGCTGCATGATTCAGCATCGAACTTCAGATATGTTATGTGACCATTCCCGTAATAAAATTCAATTTCATTCAGAGAGTAAAAGATGTTTCAGTTAAGAAAGTACAGTACAATTTAAATACAACACATCCAGAACAGCTGTTCAAATAATAGTCAATCTAAACTAGGAAAAACTTGTAGTTACAGTACAGTGAAATCTGAAATATTTTGCATTCTGATCATTCTCAACAGCTGAACACTACAGTGCTTTTGCAGCTCCCTGCAACCTTAGTCAGCTTTTCCCCTCAAAAAAGCATCAGATTCAGCTACAATTTTGGCATCTATATGTTGTTCTTTCAAGTTATTGTGTTAATTCACTGTTAAAAAAATAAAAAATAAAAGAAAAAAGCAAATGGTAAGAGCTTGATTAAAAATCCTCTTGTTCTACTGTTAAAGAAAAGAGCCCTACCTTTTTAGGAATGGCATATTCCATGGTGTGCTATATTATGCTGTACTGCATTATATACCATATTACATGAATTTTATAGTTTGACACAATTGTGCCTCAGACAAAAAAGCCTATTCAACCATTCAGCTATTCAAAAATAATATAAGCAAACTAAAATGTCTTCACAAATTATGCCTAATGTCTTTTGCCCTTCATAGCAGAACTTGTCAAGTGAAAAAAAAATTCACTCCACAAGCAAAAAAGACAAAGGATATAATTATACTTTTCTTTTTAAGCATCGTTTTCATGTGTAGAAATATCCACACAAAAGCCAGAGGCTACCTGAACACCTTACCAAGCAGAAAACATGATGAACTAATTAATTTAGAGTGTGATCTCATTTAAAGATGTAGTATCCAGAAATAATCACTCCGCAAGCAGTGACCATTTTGCCATATTTACTTAAGAGGTAAAAGTGTTAGGAGCATGGGAGCATGTCATTAGTCAAAAAAAAAAAAAAAAAAAAAGGACAAGTAAGAGGAGAAGGTAAGAGATACCTATTTTAGCTGTATATGCATTATGTATGTATAGCAGTTTGTAATTCTGCCTGGTAAACGAAGTAAAAAAAATACAATGGTACACAAGGGATTTTCTCCTAAATGAAGCTTCAAACAAAAGCTCAAGCTGCCTATGGGAACTAATTACATAGCCTTCAAAGACAGTTGGTGTAGGTGTTTAAGGGCATTGAGGGTAAAAATAGAAGTCTGAACAACTAGTAAAAAAAAAAACAGTTTGTAAGCTGGCTATATCTCTAATTCTAACTTTTTTTTCTAAAAGGGTAAAATATCCTTACTTACTGTACAGAAACATAACTAACAAATTGTTCCTACACAACTAAAAAATCGAAATGTAGGTCATAGGTTTTAAGTAACTACTATGCTGTTAAAATTCATGAGGAAAGAAAGCAATGTAAAACCAATCCTCTGTTTCTCCTCAGTAGTGTAATTTCACTATAACAAGGAGAAGTCCAGTGGACTAAGGGGACTAACACATTATCTCTGACCTTTATTAAGATATCTTCTTTTCCAGTATTCAAATACCAATGCCAAGTAATAGAACCGAAAGCTGTGGCCCAGCAGAAGCCCTGATGGGAGCACACAAAGTGCACAGTCTGCTGTATCCACGTGCTCCATTTGAATGCCGTTCACTTACTTAGCACCTGGAGTGCCCTCAGAAGTCAGCCAAGGCGCTGCTCAAGGATGCGCTGCCTGACTTGCAGGAGCTAGGAGTGAGCCCTTGCAGGGCACCTGCCCAAAGGGATGGTACATCGTGTCTTCAGAGGTAGGAACGTGTGACCCAGGACACAGGACAGAAGAGAACAGACCGAAAATTTCTTAAGCTGTCAAAGACAACGTGACATCCAAGCTGCATTCTGAGCAGGCTAATTGATGACTCACATACTCAAAGTTAGGCAAGTACTTCACTGCCTTCCTGCAGCCACTTGCGTTTTTAAAGCTGCATTTCATCATATTCGTTTCTTTATAGATAGTATTTTTCTAGAGCTCATCCTATCCTACCCTTTTTTTTTTCCTGCTCCAACGTTAGCAACAACTCTTAGCATCATTGAAGTATTTAATTAACAAAACAGCAATCTCTAGATACATTAATACGAGGTAGCATGTGATCAGGTTACACACACCCATGTGTTACTCACTTAGCTCCCATCCTGAGCATTGCCATTGATCCTAACCTACCCTAAGGTGTTCTTCTGTCTCTTCTCTATACATGCAGTTGTGCTTATTTGCTTACGCCCAGATGTGTTGCATTAAAGATGACTTAAGAGACTGTATTGAATGCTTCTGCAGAGCACAGTTAACTACGCATTATCTTGATTCACTTACACAATTTTGTCAAATGAAATAGTTTGTTAAGCAACATTCCTTCTCTTGCTTTTGGGTTTAGGGACCACTACAGATTTAGAGACCTCTTTTAAAGATTTTCTAATTATTTACGAGGATTGAAGATGGATGTAGGAGACGGAATTTGGCAGGTTTGCATATCAGCTTTGAAGTATAAATCCTATCTCACCTCCCTACACATTTTTACCGACTTCTAAAGTAGGCAAATTAAGCATCAATTCCTTTTGGATACTTGCAATTGTCCAAGTAATGAATACAGTTGGAGAAAGTTAATAGACTCTGGGAGAAATAACTATGGGGTCTGATCCAGCTCCTAGTGAAGTCAGTGGGAGACTTTCTATCGATTTCAGTAGAAGCTGAATTAGGCTATTAAAGTAGACAAAAGCCGTTGAGTATATAAAGTACAAAGTGTAATGGTCCTCAAAGAAGCACTTACACTACCAGGGATTGGGTATCTGGGGACCACATTTGAATGAAGAGGGAAGCACTTAGAAAAAGGAAAACTCGATGCTTCTCTCCCTCTCTCTCCTTCCACCCCATCACACATTAAAAAGACCTGCGGTTTATACAACCCTTAGAGCCAGAGGCTGCAGGCTGGGGGGAAGGTTACCAGTCAGACACGATACGTGAAAAAATACTTTCAAGGCTACAGAAAAGACAAGCTTTCAAGAAAGCAGAACTAGGATGAGACTGCTCTTCTTTCAGCAAAATAGGTATTAGATAAATTGTGACGAACTAATCCACCATTCAGTATTTCAATATTGAATTTCAGATTTTGAATCACCACGTGATCTGAGGAAGTTTGGATGGGCGATAAGGGTTGGAGAATTGTAAAAGCCTATACATGAATTCCAAATTTCCTCTTTCTTCTTCATGAGCACAAAGGATTTATGTTCAAAATATTTCCTATATTTATAAATAATTTCTAAACAGAGTCAAATACTGACATGACAGTTTTCACAGCTATTTAGAATAGAATGAAAACTGACTACTAAGAATTACATTAGGCATCTTATAATGACTGGATAACAAGCTTGCAAATAACGCTAGATGTTAAAAAACACAAAAGGGCAAAAATAAAGCTAACCACGAGTAACTCGGAGGAAACCAGGAGTTAGCTGTTATCTACTCAAAAAAAGGAGGCATTGCAGACAGTTTTCTGAAGTACCAGCTCAGTGCTCAGGAGTGGTCAAAACCATAGATATAATGTTTCTTACAAATATTGAAAAGAAACAGGGAAGACTGGTGTAAGAAGATGTAAGTCCAGCAAATCACGTATGAAATGGAAAAGATGAAGAGGAAACAATTGCCCACTGTATCTCACAAAACTGCATGCACCTGATGAAACTGTCAGAGTACAAGTTTTAAAATAAACTAAAAGGAAACACTTCTTTCCGCAAAGGACATAATTCATTTGTTGCAATAGTAGTCAGTGGATGCCAAAAGACTAATTGGATTAAGAAAATAATTAAACAATGGGAGAACCAGGCTTCAGTAAGTCTATGAACTTCTATTTCTTGGCAGCTGAGATATTCTACAGGTCCACCGCTTTTCACAATATGTTTGTTTTCCAATGCAGTACCTAGGAAGTCTTTTTGCCACGAAGGTAGCAGATGGTGAATTCTGTGTAGCTGACCATGCTTCGGTCAGCTCCATGGATTGAAGGATTCATCACATCTTATGAAGAGACATGCAGGCTGAATATTACTGAGATGATCTTAACATTAAGCAGATACTCAGCTCTCATTTAAAAGAAAATATACATTTTTATTTCATAAGATAAGCTTCCGGTCTTTTCAGTCATAAAGGAAAAGTAGAAAGCCTGAATCATGAAAAATCTGAAATGGAAATCTACAACATCGATTCTTGTGGAATAGAAACAAACAAAACGTGGTCTTACAACCAAACTGAACTGAATCTTTGAAGTGCAGTTTTGGTTTGTCTTACCAAAGTTGGCTGCAAAAGTGCTTTTTTAAAAAGCTGTATGGTATACAGCAGAAACTAAACACAGAAACGTGCAGCTCAAAACGGCCCATGTTCATCGGCTGAATTTGAGTTTCCAGACATACAGAATTAATAATAACAGTAATGGGATAAGATTTAATATTTTAAAAATTGAGTCTTCCTTTAAAGCAAAAATGTCTGCTACGAACTATGTCATCCTTTACGCAAGGAGGCAAGGGACGGGTTTCTAAATAAAATGCAGGATACACATCGTTGGCCTGTCACAGCAATGACTGGAATATGATACAAAGGTGTGATACAGAGAAAAGGTAACTGTTATTCTAGGACTAATAAAAAACTTACTTTCAGCAACATGAGGAACTAGTAGTATCATTACACGAGGCACTGTAAGATTCCATTTAGACTAACATGAGCTTTTGGTCACCTATCTTCAAAAAAAAATAAGTAAATTACATAGATGACCCAATGGAATTATTAGGAAAATAGAGACTGTCACTAAAAAGTAATACTAAAATAGTTTGTCTTAACTAACTATGCAAAATGAAGGCCAAGAGGGAATATTAGGATTCTGTGTATGTAATTAGGGACAGAAACAGAGAAGAACAATTTAAGGTACAGGACAATGCTGAAACAAGACGAGATACAGTTAAATCAGTCAAGAACTATGACTAAAAATTGAAAAGGTGTTTAATTATCAGTGAAGGACTTTTCTAGGATGTTTTCCAAACAGGGCAGCAGAGACACAGAATCCACATTGTTTTAAGACAGAAACAATAATTTTAAACAAGATGTCATTCAACCAAGACACAGAAATATAAGCATGTGATATGAGCATAGAGAAGTCTGTTTAACTAGCATATCTGGCTCCTGACTGTTCCACCATCTTCTTACTGAAGAAGTCCTATGCTTTGTGACTTTCAGTGGTAAAGTACATTCTTGTTTTTCTAGAAGCATGATTTGCTTTTAGGTTTGCTAGACTTAAGTTTGCATTGATGTGTGAGAATCTGGCTCTATCTAGCAACAGATTTTTGAGAGGAGGACAAGCATGCTCCAGATGGTATGAAAAAAAAATCTCAGCTGTCTTATTGTTGCATCTTCCTTACCCTTTCATGGATACACTAATTGGCACAACTGAGGTCAAGAATGAATTTTAGCTACGTCAGACTCGCAGGGACAGTTTTTTGTCTTTCTCTGGAGTATAAAGTGTGGGCTGTTTCTTAAGGTCACCTGGCAGTCTCATCTATGGGTGTTCCTTCTGTCGCAAAAATGCATGATACTGGTATAGCTCTTGGTCATTCCCGCACTTTTTCTGAAACCTCACCCTATAGGTCTCAGATTTTGAAGTGTAAAAAAAAAAAAAAGAAACAAACAAAAAAAGAGCGCTTTATAATGGGCAGTATTTGGTAAACCTCTCTCAAGTACCTACTTGCATCCTTAACTGCAATGTAATTCCAGCACCTTTCACTCTACGCTCGTTTTGAGGGCACATGCTCTCCTTTGAGAACCTTTACACGTTTCTGAAAGCAAAAAGTTAATTAGCAGCACAACCCAGCTAAGAAAAGCCAAAGAATTTTCATGTGAACAAAGGCTGTTACATAGCTTTCCCAAAATCAGAAATAAGACATTAAGTCAGAGTAAGCATGTTTACTAAAACGGGGAATTCAGCTACAGAAAACTGTTCTATAGACCACGACAGTGTGTGTCCTTCAAATAATTGTGACCATAGCCCTGCTTGGCTGAGCTTTTTATACACTAAGAATTTTATGTATTCTAGTAAGTTTTATTACATGATCTCATTCATTTGGAAAACCTTTAAATGGCATCACCTTTGCACTTTTCCCCATAGGGTATAAACACTGCATTTTAGTTTTAAAAGGTCTTTGTTCTCTTTCTCTCGGAAAAGGAGTCTTTTTCACATTAAGGGCATGCAAAGGTTTTCCTGAGTAGGCAGGAGTCTAAAGGAAAAGGACAGAAAGAAAAATAGGCTGTTTGACTTGAAAGTGTGCAAATACTAGGGAAGTAAGTAAGAAAGTGACCTAAGGGACACTTTATCTATATGTCCTGCAGCGAGTAGTAAACCACTAGCTACTTCAATCTTGCAAAATATCTGCAGAGATCATTATGGCTATAAGAAGGCAGCTTTAAGTAATAATCGTGCAAAGGAACGTATCTGTGCAGATTCAAATGGTGCTTGCGTTTGCACTTTAATCCAATGAGTTTAGAACCAGAGAAGAGACTGTTTTTCTTACTAACAGACGGATATAGGCAAAGTCTTTTGGAAATCTGAAAACTGTGTCAGGCAAGGTTATCCAAGATGCTAATGAAGAAAATTGCCCAAGAATGTAACCATACCTTGCTAGGTGGAAGGGAGTAACCTACAGAATATACTTGTTGTTAACGGCTACCCAGCCCAAACAGCAAGATAATCAAACATGTTCATAGAGAGAACTATGAATGTGCAAGAGAGGACAATGTCTTTGCTGATCTGTCAATAGAATGTAATGAAAAGTAAAAATAATATTCTGCAAGAAACAGATACACTACAGGATGCTACACTGACTTCTAAAGTCAAGAAACAAGTCATGCTTAGTACCTGATGGGCTCCACCTGTTACCAGTAATGACAAATACCAGAACTAATGACACAGCCATGCATGAACTTTGCAGGTTATAGATAACTTCAGAACACTAAAAACTAATGACTATTCTTGAAAACATTATTGTTCAAATTTTAGAAGTAAATTCCTGTCTAGGTGTGGTTTTACAGAATATAAATGCACCATCTTTATAGGCTCATTTCCTCATACACTTCATGCCACTGAATGGACGGGTCACTTACTTCACATTAATAAAGGAGTTCCCTGTGTTACAGTTCCTTTACCTACCTTCTGTTCACTGAAGAACTTTCAATTAAAATATCTCAAATGTTTTTAAATCAATGTTCTATCTAAAATCAATTTGAAATCAATGTTCTTCTATCTAAATGCATCTATCATTATAGCTAACTAAATGACACATTCCTTAAGACCCATTTATAGTATAAAATTAAAAAAAAAAAAAGCTTTTTCATATTGGAGAGATGGAGACATTAGTATAAGCATATATGCCACATATACTGGAAAGTTCAAGCTTTCCAGTGCCAGAAGGTCCCTAGAAGTTTTCAGAAAGATAGCTGTAAAGTTCAACAGTGAAAAAATAAAAAAAAAAATACTGCATCAACACAAAGAAATCTTTTCATCCTGTGATGTCATCCTGAGAGAATGAAGAACCAGTCACATAACTAAAAATTAGTAATGTCCTAGGTACAAATTATCACAATTACTTCACATTTTTATCAGAAAGTGTAGTAAGAGATAGGACAAGGGGGAATGGTTTTAAACTAAAAGAGGGTATGTTTAGATTAGATATAAAGAAGAAATTCTCTGTGATGAGGGTGGTGAGGCCCTGGCACAGGCTGCCCAGAGAAGCTGTGGATGCCCCATCCCTGGAGGTGCTCAAGGCCAGGCTGGATGGGGCTTTGGGCAACCTGGGCTGGTGGGAGGTGTCCCTGCCCATGGCAGGAGGTTGGGACTGGATGATCCCTACCAACCCAAACCATTCTGTGATTCTGTGATATTTACTGTATGATTCACAGTCAAACACAAGTCTGTAATATACGTAACACAGAGACTGAAAGTATTTTGTGCCCGAAAGCTGAAAACAAGGATCCAAATCAAATGAGGAGAAAAAATGTAAACTGAGAAGTGGAAATTCTGACTGAGTACATTTCAGAACATTTTAGCAGCTATCCTTTACTTCAGCTGTAAGTGAAATCAGTTATACAAATATAACAAGTGGAAAAGAGAGGAAGCTGAGAATAATTAACATAAAGCTAGAAGTTAAAAGAAATCTGGTAATGGAAACAAAAATACATAAGGGAAATCCCTTGTCAGATGAGATGAGAACAAAAAACATATGAAGTGTTTCTGAAACTATATTAAAAGCAAAGGAATTTAACAATTATGTGAGTCTGTTATGAAATGGAAATGGTAAAATTTTCAACTGATAGACAGAGATGATCAGTATTTCTCTCCTTTGACTTGGAAGGAAGACAGATTATACACTGATGCTAGGTGGTGATGACCATAAATATTTCCCATTACATCAGTAGCTAAGGAAATGTCTAATTTTAGTAAGGATTGTTTTACATTTCTAAATTATACTGACTTTATACGTTCATAGCAAGTAGCTTCAAAAGGGCTACAAAAAGGGCAAGCTCATGTGTTAACAGTGATTTTCAAGATCCCGAAACCCTGAGGATGCTGCACCAATAGTTATTTCCATATTGATATTTACATATTTCCCAAGTATGCACAAACTTATCGGGATGACGCTGACTGAATGACTGAAGGAAAAGGATAGCTTCAGAAATCATGCTGCAGCACAGCTAAATGTAAATCGTACAGCCACGAAAAACAGGTAAGCCACATCAACAGGATGGAAGACTCCATGCTGGAAAGCAGTCACTTCAATTTTCAAGAAGAATCCACACTGAAGGGGCTAATATAGTCCTTGAATGTATAAATAAGGAACTGAGTATATTAAATTCATTACAAAAGTTGCATTATCTCAGTTATTGCTATTAATTTATCTTGCAACTGCCTCTGAAGATCATGTCCAGGCCTAATGATTGAACTCCAGGAAGTACAGATTCACAGATAGGGATGGTTCAACCACAAGGAACATGTCACTTAAAAAAGAATCAGTTAATATTGTCAATATAGCATAACAAATGGGAAACAACACATGGAAATGGAAACTAAATTGTAAGATGTACTTCTTTAACAAGAAAGCTCTTAGAATTGGATGGCTTTGAAAGAGTGTGATGGATTGTAATGAAAACGGTTGAATGAAAAAATAGTATTTTCTGAACAATATGTAGCCATCAGTCCATTTAATCTCTGCATTGTGAAATGAACTGATAAGCATATGGATAAACTGATAAGAATCATTATAAATCTTTTGATGAGGACCAGAAAAAACTGCTACCTGAGCCTGGAGTGGTGAATCAGCAATATCCACCATCTGGGCAAGCTTCTTAAAATGCACAGAAATCATATCCACCCTCCACTCATTTACGCAGCCAAAACTGAACATAAGGCATGCTGTACATATAATACAAAGCATACAGTAGTACATATTTAAGTAATAAACTAGATATAAAATGATATTCTCAGGTATGGTTTTAAGCATTTAAGCATTTAAGACTTCTTTTAAAACAAAACTATTGCTAAACTCAATACTAATTAAAATGCTTGCTACAGAAAATTTGTTTGGATTTTCTCCTCCACTTGGCCTTTAGTTAGTTCGTAAATTAAATTCACAAGGAATTATTCTTATCATCCCATATGGCTTCCTCGATTACAAAGACCAGATTTCTTAAATCTAGATCATAAATTGCATCCGAGTTGAAAAATATACATCTGAAAAACATTCAGTTGTGATTTGGAGTCTTTTGATGTCAAGTCCCTCAATTTTATAACAAAACTTTCACATTTTTTGTCTAAGATGTTGCTTCCCTTACATTTAATGGATGTTGTTGCATCTTTTCATAATAGGCTCCAAGAATAGTTTTCAATGAGCAGGCACTTATCAATCACTATGCAGTAAACATTTCATCTTCTTTAAATAAATTGCATGTCTAGTCTCTTAAACTTTAAGGCAGTTTTTCCAGACTTTAACATACCCACGCAGAACTTTCTTAAGCTCCTCTCGAGTGAAAATCCATTTGGAAGACCTGAACTTAAAATTAGACTTAACATAGTTAATGAACTTACTAACTTTTTTTTCACACTCATCTCCCACATGGACAAGTTTGGTCATACTTGATTTATGTTCTCTCTGAAAGACTACATTTTGTCTCAGTGAAAGACTAAGTTACTAAACACAAGCCTACTATCAACAAAAAACGTACTGACTTGTCGAGCCATGGGGAACTCACCCATCTGAAACTCCTTCTGCGCCTTTAGTGCTTTTCTAAAAACTAACTGTCCTATGGTTCTATCTTTAAATGAGTCAACTGTGGGATTGCAAAACACGTATGATCAGTTCATGAAATGGTAGTAGCCCATTCATTTTTTCAGATACTCACATTCTTGCTCTGAACTGTACTGCACCTCCAGTACCATATGAGCCTTCTCAATTCTTTCTCCTTTCTTAGGTAGAAGATTTAAACACAATAACCACAACAACATAACACAATGGCAATAATAACGATGGTTAATAAGTTACATGCTGTTGAGAAAGTGAAAGATTTTTTGCCCTTGTCTCATGACATCCACAGGTAGGGTTCTTCCTAGGCCAAAGCCACAGGGAAAAGCCTCCTGATTCTCCCTCCCTCTCTCAGCCCCTTTCATTAACCCATCCTTTCTCATCCATCAGGTTGATTAGACTGAATGCACTGTTCTGAGCCCAGCTGCTCACTATTTGGTCACCTCCTGAAGTATACAGTGGTGGAAGAAGGTCTACCACATACATTGCCTTCATGACTTGTAAGTGGTCATTTCTGTCAGGGTTTGATCACCTCAGCGGTGCACGCTTGCAGCCCAGAAGGCCAGCTGCATCCTGGGCCGCATCACCAGAGCAGTGGCCAGCAGGTGGAGGGAAGTGATTGTCCCCATCTGTTCTGCTCTTGTGAGGCCCCACCTGGAGTACTCTGTCAAGGTCTGGAGGCCACAGCACAAGAATGATGTGGGTCTGTTAGAGCGGGCCCATAGAAGGGCCACAAAGATGATCAGAGGGCTGGAGCACCTCTCCTATGACGAAAGGCTGAGAGAACTGTGGATGTTCAACTGGGACAAGGGAAAGGTCTGTGAAGACCTCATTGCAGCCTTTCAATACTTAGAGGGGGCTTATAAAAAAGATGGAGAGTGATTTTTTACTCAGGCAGACAAAGACAGGACAAGGGAGAATGATTTTAAACTAGAAGAGGGGAGAGTTAGAGTAGGTGTTAGGAGGAAACTCTTCTCTCAGAGGGTGGTGAGGCCCTAGCACAGGTTGCCCAGAGAAGCTGTGGATGCCCCATCCCTGGAGGTGCTCAAGGCCAGGCTGGATGGGGCTTTGGGCAGCCTGGGCTGGTGGGAGGTGTCCCTGCCCATGGCAGAGGGGTTGGGACGAGATGGTCTCTAAGGTCCCTTTCAACCCAAGCTATTGTATGAGTCTGAGCTACAGTATTGTACAAGACTACGACAAATACAGTAGTGCTCTGCAATAATCTACTTGTGTTAAATAATTAATAATAATGTATTTGTGGATTATAAAGTCCTAGTAAAATGTTTTTACACTGGGTCATAAATAATTTAAAATAAAGAGTTTCATGGAAAATTTTCATGTGGTTACAAATAAAACTTCACAAAGGGGTTTAGACATAATGTCAAGACATAATGCCTTTCTCATTTAGAAATTAGAAATTAAGCACCAAACAATGAGGATAGAGAAGAGAGGTTTTTGTTTTTTTTTTTAAATAAAAGGAAAAGTATGCATCATATGCCTTCTTTGGACAAATGCTATGGGATGTCAAGGCACTTTGACTAGTGTTCCTTCCCCCAGTCCACCACCCATCTCAGTTCTGCCTGCAAACCCACTAAAATGAAGAAGACAAAAGGAAGATACCTGTATTTTTCAGTATCTCTTGTCAAAGCCTTAACTTACCATACTACCATCTAGAGCTGAAAACCAGATGAAAAAGCTGCTGGTAACACAGAAGGTATTAATATTGCAGTTTGAAGTCTACACAGATGTCTTTAAACTTCCCTGGAAACATCACTAACCATGAGAATCCCTAGAAGGAGAATCTGATGGTAATTTAGGATTGCTTTGAGCTCTCTGAATAGCACAAGGGGAGCAAGAGTGAATAGAACAAACTGCCCTCGGGTTATGATTGTGATCTGTTGACATTTTTAAGGCAAAGCACTCAGCCCATTTTCTCAAAAAAGCTGGACAATACTTGTACTATGGAATAATTTGATTTTCCATTTCTTCCTTCAGCAGAAGAAACTTGGGATGTTTTGTATTATTGTGTCTTTTCACAAAAAATTACCTACAACTTGTTGCTTAATGTGATTAACAAGCTAACTTTGTGCAGTACATATAAACAGTTAAGGAGATGTTTAACTACAGTTATCAAAATCTCGGCATTTCACGTAAAAGACAGGGAATATAAAAAACAATGTACCAAGTAAAACCATTAAGTTACTAAATACATACTCTTTCAATTCATCTATAAACATCCTCTTTATTTTCCTCATTTTTATACTACTTTTCTACAGCATATTGCTTTTAATATTTACTTTGTTGCTTGAAATTTTGTAAGCTTTAATTCTAAAACATTTACAGGAAATGAATTGGAACCAAAATGTTTACTTGTTACTTATTCTAAGAGGTAATGAAGACACACACACACAAAAAAAACGTGCTGCTGCCAGATTTTATTAGATGATGTGCATAACTAAATATCCATACTGCATGGAAGAGAAAAATATTTCTGTTTTCCTCACCTTCTTATCCCCAGTGTCTTAAAAACAGAAAACAGGTGCTGACTATGCTAGTGGTGCCAAGTTGAAGATGAGACAGCAATATGTTTCTCCCATACAAGAACTTAGCTATGGTGACAATGATGATTATCTTGTAAATATGTAGTCGATGGAAACAAATATTTAGCCCAGGAAGCAAAATACTAAGTTAATTATTAACAATTCTTACACAGAAAATGAGAAGCTTTAGGCATCTGAGAATTTGACTCACTACGTTTCAAAGCAGTATATGGTGTACCTGGGTGAACAAATAGAAAAAGCTGGGAAATTGTGTGTCTGGAATCCTGCCTCTCCCCTGAACATATCATGAAATCCTTTATTTGATGGGAATTCACAGACCAAAACATCTGAGCTACTATGCCAAAGCCTGAGGCACTTACGGATATAGCTGCACTACAGCTGCACACTTGCTTACCAGCTCTCACGAGGATTTGTCAGGCTGACTTTTAACAGCCTTCAAGCCTTGAGTTCTGCTGAGCATGAAGGTCTGAGGTAGAGCTGCCACCCAGGCCTGCCCCACTCTCAGTAGCTGCAGAACTGACGTGGCTGCAGTGGGGCTCAAAAACACTTAGCAATGAACTGTCAATAACAGATCTTGGTTCCTGACTTTCCATCTCAACACGTTCCTTCTGGCCTGAAGATGTGTCCTCGAGGAAGAGGCAGGGCTGATGTCTACAGGGACCCCCTCCATTCTCAGGGAAGGTTTGTGGTATCGTGTACAGAGTAAGAAGTAATCATGAGGAGAACTCTCCCCATATCCTATATATTTGTGCTGACAGTGCTTTCTTTGGATAAACAACTGGCTCACTCTTTCAGTATGGCTGGAGAAGGAAGCAGCACTGATACTTTATAAAATTAAAAAAAAAAAATTAAAAAAATTAATTGCTAGACCAGTAAGAAGAGCATTGGATGGGATCTATAAACAGTTCTGGCGGCTGTGACCAGACCCCTCAGTACAAGACTGCAGTTGGCAGCTAATTTTTCCTCTGTCTTGCATTTTTATCCCAACATAAATGGCACGGATTCAAACGGGGAGAATGCAGAGAACCCTTCATCTCCAACGCCACTCTGGATTGCCTTTTCACTCCCTCTTCTGGCTCCTTGACCACTTCTTATGGTTCTGACTACACTTCCTCCCTCACCTCTGTCTGTGGCCCTCCTCCACCAGCTGAAGGACCTCCTTTTAAGCCACCTCCTGGCGCTGGTGAAGCTAGCCAGCCATGCCACCAGCATCAGGAAAGTCCTCTGAGGATTCGGATTCTGGCAGCTGTGGGGCCTGCTCTCACTCCCTCACCTCCTGCGTCCACCCGCTCACATCTCTGAGAGGAGTGACCTCCACCTCCCTGGTGCCATCAGGGAGTGGTGGTCACTACCTGGAGTGCTTCACTTGGTGTCTCCGTGATCCATATCTGAGCCCTTGACCCTCACGCTCCTTCCATTTTTCCCATGCGTCTTTCACTCCTGTCACCTTCTAGGAGATCCTCTTGATCCTAGGAGATCCTTCCAGGAGATCCAATGCTTTTGCTAACAAGAAGAGGAGAAAGACCCCAGGCAGGAGCTGTGTGTTCTTACAACTAAGCTGTGTTCCAGTATGTAAAAAAAAGTGGATGTCCATGGTCTGACAGGTACCTAAGTATTTAACCACAGATTTCTATGAATCATTTAATTTACAAGATGCACACAGATTTGTTTTTGAAGTGTAAGTCCTATAAGCAAAAAGAGTAATGATTCTTCCTTAGGACAGTCATTAAATTGTGTTAGTGTTAAATATAATACTAGATATATTTTAAAATGTGTATACATATATATAACTGAAAATATATATACTGAAAAATACCCTTGATGAAGCATTACCATAATGTATAGTCTAACATTGTGTCTCTGGATGACTGAACAGAAAACTTACTTGGAACCAGTCAGACTGACAGTGCAGTTGGATATGCGTCCTTTTGCATTTGGCGAAGTATGTTTTTTACCTGATGAAATTAATTGTGATTGTCTCTGTACAGTATTTCAGAGCTATTCAATTAATTTTATGTGGCTTCTATTTTACAAAAAAAAAAAGTACAAAACAAGAAAGTTCTGGAGCCCATAGCTCAAGAGGCAAAGTTAGAAATAAAGAGCTAATGATAAATCTAATTTAAATGGCAAGCATTTATACTCAACTTTTTTTTTTTCCCGTAGCTATTCTTTAAACAATCAAAATCAACATAACCATTTTATTAGACAGCTAAATATCGGACAAGTATTGCTTATTATTTTTAATGAACTAGTGTTCTTATTTAGGCAGAAAGACTAAATTAACATTCTGGAAAATGTGGCTATATTTTGTGCTGATTTTTTTTCATTTCAGTGGTTTGACTGCAACAGCTGCTCTTGAGGGCCATAAGGGAAGAAAAGGTAGACAGCACTGGTTATTATTAGACTAACATAAATGTAGAAGAGATTTAAGTGAAATCTGAATGCTCTGAACTACTTTATTTATGTATCCCCTTTCAGAGAATGACAATTGTTTTATAGCTGCATATTTTCTGAGAATTTTTGTGTGAGATGATATTTAGCATTTTCTCTTTTCAGATCATGTTATCTTTGTAAGGTGCAGAAACGTGGATGGCATTACCACTTTTACTTAAAGCAAACAATGAAGGCATGCAAAAAAAATTAAGTTTGTGCCTGACAGCAATATACTGATAATTCATATATTTGGAAATGAAACAACATGAAGCTCTTTTTTGGCAAACCACATTAAACTGTTTGCAGTGACCCAACCCAATGACAAATTTACCCTGTGAAAAGTTCCTCTGCTGTTAACACACAGGAAGATAAGCAAATACTGCTGCAGGTTTGGACCCGTATTTTAAAAAGTTTTGAAAGATTTTTCGTATTTCAACAAATTCATTTTATTAGCTTCAACAGAAGTCTTAGCCTTCACAGACTCGAGATGTGGTAATTTGAATTTCATTCATTTTATGTTACTTCACTTGACTTTTTGTAAGAAAAAAATGTGTTTATTCTGAGAAACGCTGTTCCTCCTACCAACAACCATAGTAGGTAGATGAAAGAACTTTTTTTTTTTTTTAATGCAGACACTAAATCTCAACTACTAAGAGAAGAAAAGGGATAGCATTTCTCTATCACACTATTTGAATAATGATTTCTTTCATATATATGAATCTTCTTCCAAGCTAGGTGGAAGGAACAGCCTTTGCCTAAACGATAAATACAAAAATAATTCTATAAACAAATATATATTCTGTAGCAACTTCTGTTTTCTTTAGAAGTTATATCATCGTTAAATATTTCCACACATTTCACTGCCAAAATAACCACCAAACTCATTGTGACAAGGATACACCAACCTCCTTTAGACAACTTATTCAAAACCTGGTTGCATCTAACAGTCGGATTTATAAGAGTTAACTAGTATTTTTTCCCACATACCTTTACTCAGAATACTCTAAATTTCATTATAGTCATCATTAACTGGTTAATTATCTTCAGCATGTAAAATGTTAGGCATGCAATGTGAGCTGGGGCATTAGGTGGGATCTAGGCAGCAAAGAACTTTTCAGAGAATAGCAGCAACAGCCTTTGCATTCCCATCTCTCTGTACACGCTAGCGTCCCAGAAAGATGAAGGTATGATTATTTCACATTTCCTGGTCAGCAATAGACTTACAATAACGTAGCTGGCTAAAACATGTCGGCTAGATTCTGCCGTAAAATATCTCTGTCTCTCCACTGATTTCGCAGGAAACCTAGGGGACTTTGATCAGAATCTGAACTCAGATGAGACAGACCTGGGCACACTCTCATTTCCTTCCACAGCCTTTATAAAATCTTCTCGATGCCTACTAGCAGCCTCCTAAGCCCAGTGTTACTTTTTGAAATATTCCTGCCAGATACTCAACTTTTAATACAAGCTCAATTTCACATTCGTAAATACACTGACTCAAAGGTTTATATAACTGAAGACTATTTTAGCAATGCAAAGGGTAAAGCTTTTCTAATGAAAACTGAGAAACTGCAGATGAATGCAGCAAGCATTAAAAATGCCTTCACTGCCTATACATTTTGTCCCTGGGATTTTCTGCTATTTCCCCATCTAGATTCTTGACTTCTGAATTAAGTCTTATAAAGAAAGATTAAATATAGAATTAGAATTTAAGGGAACACAACTTCTGATTGTGTTTCAGCTACAAGCTTCTCATTTGACCAAGTGACATTAACCTCTTTGGAAAAAGGCCATTAGCTTGGTGATAGGTCAAAGTAATTTTTAACCTCACAGGAAAAAAATGTACATTTTATCTGTGATGTTCTTTAGGGAATCTTCCAAACAAATCATTTAGTCTTTTAAAACTTGTCTAGAAGGTAATGTACAAACACAGTCCAAACATTTTTCTTAAAACAAGGTCTTTCTTGTCAAAGAGACCGTTTAGATAAAGAATAAATAAAATTAATTAATTATAGCTTCAGTTCCTTGATTTGCCTTGCATTTGACTGAAAGAAGAATCAGCAGAATACGACAGAAGTGACGCTGGCATGCTGCAAGAAACAGATAGTAGCAGTAATATTTGGTCTGTTAATAAGGCTTTTTATCCCATGTGTTTTAATTAGGCATTCATGTATTATAAACAATAATTCCTACTTAATCCTAATGAAAAATAAACTTCCAGAGATAGTACTGGCATCTCAGCTGTCAGTGCTGTATTGTCAGACAGTCAAAATAAATAAAAATGCCTTTCTTGTCTAACATCACCTGAAAAAATATGGCAGAAGTAGAATATAGCTGGAGATGGAAAGCACTTATTAGATGATCTGGTTTGTTTCCATGACAATGAAGGATCTTTCCCCACAGTACATTTTCTAGAGATTTCTTAATCTAATTTCTGATGGTTTCCTGTTTGTTTGTTTGTGTTTGCTTTGTTTTTAAGGCTTATGCAATGCCATTTGCTAGGTGATTCATTCTACAATGGGGTAGATTAAGAAATTTGAATGGACATTTAGTCTAAACCTTATATTGATTTCATCATACTTCAGGATTTTTTTTAAATCTCCTAAATGAATCTCTTTCATCCTTGCTGTTTAAGTAATTAATACATACATATGCTGCTAAGCTGTCTTCTTTCAACAATAATTAAACCAACCTGGGCATATTTCCATTTCTCTTCACTATTCTATTTCTTTTGTGGTGGTGGGTTTTTTTTGTTTGTTTGTTTGTTTTTTCATCTTTTATTGCTTTTCTGAAATGTAGATTTGCTAGAAACATATTTCCAGAAATATGCTCAGTGATTCCAGTGTCTCAGAGTCTTATAGGACAGCATGTTCCATCCAAATCCACAAAGTTATAAACTACTCAAAACCTAAGATGGCATTTAATAGTTTTTTAGTAGGCTGTAACCTGCAAGTCATGGTTAGCCTCAACAGACACCTATGGACTTTATGTAGAAAACATTAAATTTGCATTCCACAGAAGATGTTTATCTAAAGCTCATTGCTTATTTCTAGGAGTCTATATTATCTTCATCTCAGTTCCTGAGTGATGAACAATGAACTTGCGTTCCTAACTAGGAGTTCAAATGAGAAGCTCCTTTCCCACTAGAACCCCAAATTATCATCACCTAATAAAAAAGATGGTTTAGAGAAGAAAGGCAAGGATATTTGGGAGGAATACTGTAACAACTTTTCGTGGCAAAGTACAAAGCTATTTTATTATATTAGATTTACTGAGGGAAAAGACAGAAGTAGATATTGTAATCCTCTTTAACAAATGAATTAATTCTGTATATATCACTTGAAGGAATTAAGCCAGCAGTGTAAAAACAATCTTTGTTGACTAATCAAGATCAATACGATGATTCATGGAAAGTAATCTTTTAGCTAGCACGTTTTAGTCTTGTAGTTAGCAGATTACAGAGCGACAAAGAAAGTGAAAAAAGCTGTACTAGTGCCTTATTCATTGTACTGTTTGTACAGATCTCAAAAAAAATGAGACTTGCTATGTAAATATTTAAAATACTATTTTACTGGACTAGAACTCAAAAGCTAAAAGATCGCTTCAAGACAGTTGTAAGCTTTACTGAGAGAACATCTAAAATACCTGAAATTTTTCTTTTCCTTTATAAAAGAAACAAAGTTAAATTTTCTGCTTCAAAGGAAAAAAAATAGAATTTAGCATTAACTGTGGAACCAGGAATAATCCACAATAATACACGAATACCTTTATAAATGTAGTATCGTTCCTGGTTAAGTATTCAAACCATCTTATTTATTATACATGATTATATACCGCAAATAGAATGCAGCAGCCCTGCAGCAGAAAGTGCAGCTAATCAGCACAGAGTATATCATAGACAGAAAATATAATCAGGCGAAATGGAGGGCACGCTTTCACTGCAGAGTTAATACATACTGCTGCTGCGATATTGACAGTATCCTTCCTCACAACTGCTCTCATAAACCTCTTCTTCCAATTCAGTAATGTTTCTAAATTGGACTTCCCAACATGTTTTGAGTACAGGTGAAGCCTGTGGTCTATATCCAAAGGACCCTACTAGGAATGCATCAGTTTCATGCTGGCATTAGTCAATCTGCAATCAGTATGAAGTACATTAACATTAATCGTTATAGTGCTTTCTTATATTTTTTTCAGGGTATTCAGTTCAGTCTTGATGAAACACACACTAAAAATATAGTGCGTCACGTGATTAAGCTCAAAACCTGTCAAAATAATGGAAAATAAAATTTTCTTTCTAGATCTGCTCAGTACATAGACTAATCTAGCACACCAAGAAAAACAAAGCTTAATTCAGAAATCCAAAATTAATATATAGGCCTGAAAACATTACCTTTTCTTGGCTTTAATTATATAACTTAATGTGTTCTATTCTGGGGGGAAAAAAAAAGTCACCAATTTTGCTAGTGCAAAACCATTTGAAAAACTAAAGCAAAGATAAATCATTTGGTTTTAGGCATTGATATGGAAAGATGCTGAATGTTTAATGAAGTGCTTCATTTTGAAACAGAACAAAATTTATCCCCCCATAGAGTATTATATAGGGAAAAAAATGAAAGTTTTTGAAACGTGTTATTTAGATACATGGAGATAACAATAAATTAACAACTACTCTATTGCCATAGTTGAAACTTTGCATTACATGTGGAATGCCTGACGCATGATTGAAAGGGTATTCTATTATTTTTGCAGCATTTTCTTGTCAGGGGAGAGAACTGAAACAGGGAAGGAAAAAATACAGATAGGCAAGGGACAGAAATAACACACTGCAATGAGTAGGTCTATATGATAAACTGTTTCCTATCTTATCGCCGCACTCTCACACTCCTCAGAGTTCAGTGTACTTTTTCCACACATTTTCTTGGCAATTACAATGAACTAACATTATTTTCTGGAGAAAAAATGTATCATGCACTAACACATCGCTCCAAATTTGAAATTGTTATAATGAAACTCCCAGAATTCAAGTAAAGCTGATATGTTGCCAAAGACCTACTTAAGAAAAACATTTTTTCTTCTTTTTACTTAGCTCGTCTTCAGCTGAAGCAACGGTAGATCCAAAATTCATTCCCAATCTGACCCAAAGTGTTGTTTTAATATCCACTTTCTCCAATCAAAGGTGAATATATGCAGCAGATTTTCTATGTATGACACAAGAACAGTTTAGATATCACTCATATGTAACCAAAATGAAATTCTGATTAATGTACCCTGCATAGCTTCAGTAGAAAAGTAATTATTGAAACAGCATTTAAACACTAATGATTATTCAAAAGGTTTCCCAATTAAAGGTTAGTAGGAAATGTTCACATTTCTCAGCTGCATTTATTTCTATATTTATCTGTGAACTCTAAAATACAGACATATTCGTAATGGATTACACCAACGGACCAGAATCCAGAATAGACCCCACTGCATTAGTTCTATGTTACTGCAATAAAACACACAAAAATCCAGATCCACGGGTTCTTCCCCAGTTTACCATCAGCAATAGCCACTGTAAATCAGTGAATTTTTCTGTGATTCACAGGAGGAGAAGGTATTTCTGTACACTAGTGCAACAGAAACAAAACCTCTGAGTAGCTTGTACAGTTACCCAGCTTTCTAGACTCTCCATTACACTTAGCAAGTATTATCAAACACACTGCCCAACATCATCACACTTATTTCCCTGCATATACAAATACATTTGCTTTATATGTATATAAATATATGCTTGCTGAATTGTATGTATTTAATTTATTTATATGCATGTAAATGTATACGTTTATATGTATGTTTATTTATTTATATGCATATAAATGTATGCTTCCAGAACTGAGAAATTATGTTCAATTCTTAAATTAATTGAAAACACTCTGAAAGACCCATCCCAAGATGAAAAATTACCGTGGTGAAGACACAGCAGCTGTGTAGCTGACTATCTAAAGAAATAATGCAGTTAGTAATACGGTGCAATTTGCAGCTGGTATGACTGAGGGCATCCTCAGTGCAAGTAAAGGGTATGCCACAAAATCCATGTGCATCTCTAAGATATTCAAGCTATGGCCTGAAATCTAAAGGTGAACCTAAATTTCTAGAAAACAGAATGAAATTTTCCTTTGATCTCTCATCTGTGTATACATGCACACCCAGCATCATGCTTTGCGAAGAATTATAAATTAAACTTCAATCTGCCCATGGCATATTGAATAGGAAATATATAGCAGAAAACTCCAGCAGAGAAGTTCATATTATTTTCTTGGCACTGCAAAGGAAATGTTAACAGTGGCAGGTGCAGAATTCAGATCCCTGCACCCCCCAGTTCTTTGACCGAATGATGCTGACACCTTCTTCTCATGCTGTAGTCTAAAATAAGAGATTTGAAATACCATTACAGGTACTCCTTATACCCCATGATTGTGCTTTGTACTATGAATGAGCATGCTTTATCATTAACGATCTACACTAATCACAAGCTTTTCTGCATGTAAATTATTTGAATTGCTGTGGTTTTAAAACCATAATTCTTGTTGCATTTTAAAATCTTTTCTGTCCTCCCTGACACTTTTCCAAAACTTGCAAAACTGTAACAGTTAGATGAAGTAGGTTCTATTGGAAAAGTTCTTGAAAATAGGGCATTAGAGGCATTTATTATAGGTTATTTGAATAATGGTCAGGCACAGTGGTAGAGTCGCTGTGATACAGAAGAGCTGTAAAAATTGGGTCTTCTTTAAAAAACACATTTTCATGTAATTTTACAGCAGAACAATGCCACCAACAGCAGTGAAAAATGGAAGCTGTCAAGTGAACGGAACGCTGCCTGCCCCTGGGTTCCCAACATCCACACAAAATGCACTTGCTATGAGAGCAATCTGAAGACGCAGGAGCAACAACATAAAAAATAATACCAGGAAAATCAAGGAATGCAAAAAGAAATATTGGTATATAGAAGAAGAGAGGGTAGGTTGGGAGAGGAGATTTTATGCTTGTGGTTTCGGCCAGTTTTTTTGAAGCTATTTTAGATTTTTTTATTATGTTTGCATATCTATACTTGCAACTAAATTTTGCAGGACTGAGATAAGAATCAATAATTGGAGTGTATTTCATCTCGAAATTCTGGGGTCCCATCTTTTAGTAATGCTAGAATCATCATGTTCTTAAGACGCTTCAAAAATAGTATTTTGAATGCATTACATGGAGAAAAAAAGATCAAATTTGTATCAAATTTTCTCATTTATCATTTATTTAATAACGAAGTATTTTTCACTTACAAATACACCTACATAACGCATGCTAAAAGGCCCTCTCTTTGATGCATAATAGCTAAACCACGTACTAAATTTCTTTGGTTTAGAGTATTTCTTAGCAACTTCATTTATTACTTTACAGATTTAGAAAGATAAATATTATGAAGCAGTTAACATAATTGCATTTCCTTGCCTGTCAGCTTAGTCTTGTGCACCTTTTAACAAGTAAAGATTATTGTTCAGATTATAACATTAATGGCTGTTACAATCTAAAAGGAATGAACTAAAAGCTAAGTTCTTAAAAGTATTAAGTTTCATGATAAAAAATTATCTTGAATACCAGAAGATAGGACTTGGAAGTGTATCTTCATCAGACAGATAAGTCAAAAGTTGCAAGCTTTTTGTTGCAACAAAAGTTGCAATAGGGTGTATTAATCGAGATCTATTTCAGCCTTATAAATAAAGACAGTATGCAAATTCACTCTGACTTCAGTAAGATAAATCCAACCCAATTCTTGTTCTAAAACCAATAAAAGTTTATATTTCAACAACTAAATCTGTAATCCATGCCATACTTAGACAAATTTGGGAACAAATTCTCCAATATGCAAGATTTTTATGTCATTTCTCATTCTCACAGTTATTTTTTGTCAGGGTTAAGGGAAAAGGGTTTTGCTTCCCTGTTGCAAAGCACATGCTGAAGCGAAGCCAAGGGCTTGAAATATTTCCAACTTCTGCTTCAAGCCTCCTACCTAAGGGTAGGGCTAAAATGATACTGCTAACTCCCATACTCACCTCAGATTTCACAGTTTATGAAGGACCGATATTATTTTTTTATTATCCCTTTTATCAGAACATTATGAACCACCTGAAGCCCAGCTACCAATCTTTTTGGAACTGTTTCGAAACCTGGTATTTTCTCTAAATAAACATTCGTTCTACCTTTTCACTGCAAGTGTGTACTCCTGGGGGATCTAAAGGGGTGCTCTGTCCATAGCAGCTGGAAGGCTAGCCCTGTCTCAGTGGCAAGGCAGGAAGAGCTGCAAGACTGCTCTCTTCCATCCTCGTTTATCCAGACCACACATCCAAAGTTTCCACTTTCGTTGTGTTACTCTGTTCATCTCTCAGCTGAGACCGTATTCAAGAGGTTTAAATAAGATTGGTCAACCTTCTAATTCTCTTCCTACCCAGAACCACACCGTGCCAAGATCAAAACCAGAAAAAAACACTTCAACAAGCGGATCAGCAGGAGGGCCCACACCAGAGAAGCGGCCTACCTCCTCCTCGCCGCTGCCAGGAGTCGGCAGAGGCCACAGAACAGCTGGCACAGGGCCTCTACCAAGGAATACAAAGATATATCTTAGTTGTAATAAGGAGAAGTTTGCTTTTTGAAGCACCATGTTTCCACAATTCATTGCTATAAGTACTATTCCCGACATGGTAAATGAACGTAGCCATTAGTAGGCCGAATGTGCAGGTGATTTAACTCGCTGGCCGGCCTTGAAGGAAAAGAGCTAAAACAATAAAGAAAGGAGTGAAAATAACAGCTGAGGGCCTCAATGAGCATTCTTCTGACATACTTGGTACTGAGCAATGGAGGCCTGGTTTAGACTCTTACCAGGGGTTTTTGACCATACAGGTGGGAAAATGGAAATGTTTATGAAAATGCATCTGAGCAGCTACAGCGTATGGTCTGGCACACTGCCTTCGCCTCATACCAGAACGCCCAAGGAACCCGAGGCGCTGTGGAACAGACTCACAAACCACCCAGGGCACTTTTACAGGAGTGACAGCACCCAAAGAAGGGTGAAAGGGCTAGCTGGGGCTAGTTAGTGGCAGTCACCACAGCTCAATCCACCACCAAAGGTATCTAGTGTCCCATAAAGGTCCATGGCTAGAACTTTTGATTTCTAGATGTCTGTTGGAACACGCACTTTTAATAAACTACTGGGCTCTTTAAACAGATCTCTTTAAAATGTTTCAAGTCATGCAGACAAAATCACCAGTCATTTTTTAATATCACGGCATCTACCTTTTCTTCTTCTGGAAAAAGAAGATAATACCCACATCTCATAAGGATGCTGTTGGGAATTACAGGAATTATCTGAGTTATTCAAGAATGGAAAGGGATTCTTCTCATATGTTCTGATCAAAAATGTTGTACTCAATAACTCAAATATAGCTTAGATTTCTACTGCTCTCATCCCGGTTAAATATATATATATATATATATATATATATATAAAGTCTTAAGGCATGTTTAATTGGTTCCAAATTTAGGGTGATTTAAATTCGAAAATTTAACATACTAACTGGATTGTGGTCAATTGTCCACATTTGACCCCTCCTCTTTTTTTCTTCCTGGTGGGAAGTTGCAACCACGTGCCAGGTAGGATATTATTAGCATCCTCATGTAACAGTAGCTGATGCACAAAGAGAACAGAGAGAAACCTGTTACGGCTGCAAATATCCCCGGCTCTGTGAGATCCACAGAGGAAGCATATGTCACTTTATTAAATCTGCAGCAACTGAGGTGGAAGTAACAGAAGGTAGCTCTCTCCAGAGCTGGAAGAGATAGGAAGGGAGATGGTTCTCTAAGGAAATCTCTCTTACTTTTCTCTCTCTGACGGGTTTTTTCCCCAGAAAAAGGGATTTAAAAAACAAGCCAAAAAAAAAAAAAAAAAAACCAACAGCTGCCAAGACAGGATGCAATACAGAACTTCTTCCCAAAAAGAAATAGCTTCAGGGCATGTTCAGTTTCTTCTTGCATGGGAAACAGAAAGATGAGAAGCAGGAAACTAATACACTTGTGCTGCTTGCCCCACTTTCTCCCAAAGTAGCAAATTAAGGGCCAAAGGATGGATGGCGTTCAATATACTTGTTCACAGCTCAAAGAGGACATGGAGTGCTCTGTGAGAAGGGCGCATGGCAAAGGTGCAGAAAAGTCCAAATGTTGTCACTGAGCTCCCTCACCCCTGCTATTGTTGTGGTAGTGGGTTTTTTTGTAATCCAAATGCTTGGAATTTTTAAACGAGTTACAGGAAGAAGAGGAATTAAAAATGTTCTCCTTATTCTGACAGCTGCTTTTCATGAGATACCAGGAAAGAAAGTTTTAAGAGTTTCTCTCTGCCTTTTATACACAACCTGTTGTCTTTGTCTTATATACAATCTTTGCCTTATATACGTCTTTGTCTTGTATGCAACCTCTTTGTCTTTTATATAACCTGTTGTCCCAGCCAGTCTTCCCCTCGTGTTTATAGAAGTTTATATATATGCATAGGCGTTCACCTCAATATGGTTCACGACTCCAATTTTAGGTGAAAAAAGATAGATGATCATATGACATGGCTAACCTCTCTGAAGTAATGCAGAGATGTAGGGCTGCCGTTAGCTTAGTTTTGGAATCCTGATCGTGTCTGATGTAACACACTGTTAGGAACTGGGGGGGAAATAGCTTTGCTATGCCTTTGACTAGTCAAGGAAAAAAATATCAAGAGGAGGAATACAAATAAATGTTCTGGATTTTTTTTTTCTAGCATTGCACGGCTTCTCAATTGATGAAGCACATCAGCTGAAAAATTCATGAAATGGTTTAAGATGGGTTTATATGAATCTAGTAGGGAAGTGAAAATCCCAACAAACAACATTATTAAAAGTAGTTATGGGCAAGCTCCGTTCTGAATGGGAGGGAGGCAGTTGCAGTCATTACTCACTACCATATGTCAGAATATGGACAATAGACTCAGTTATAATGTCAGCTCTGTGTTTTTATCCTTGACTCTTGGACTAGAAATACACGTAAATGCAACATACCCTTAAAATTATTGCAAACCCCATGCTTTGTTGAACCTATACAGAGTTAGGAAAATTAAAAAATCTGTTCTGCAGAAATATCTCCACAATATCATCTCCCAACAGGGAATAGAAAATGATCTTTTTCCTTCAATGTCAAAGTAATCATTAATTGCACCACGATGAATAACAAATGTCTGTGTCAGTAATTCTTGACATCATGTGATGGCTTAACTATAAAATGGAGCATTAGTAAATAGCTCATAGGTATCTTCAGGAAAGAAAACAGAAAATTAAATAATGAAAATAAATAATATTTTTCTGCTAGAATGATATTTTCTGTGTAAATATCTGGTTTCATAAATGTGGTAATATATTAATTATTTTAGTAACCTTTTGAAAATCAGCATACTTATGTAAAAGATGCTTACCAAGGAGTTCAAAAAGTGTAAATGCTTAAGAATCTCTAAAAATAATGGGTTGAAACTTAATGAAATAAAATACAGTTTACTTTTTTAAACTAGGTGTGTCTAATTTCAAAACATGGACCATTCCCGAGCCTCTGCTGTACATAGAATTTGTGGTAAGAACAACCTTGGTACTGGTACTTGGGGCAGAATATAAGTTATCTTATGCCCCTGTGTGGCCAACCTATACAACAAATTCACCTTCCCATAGCTCTAACAAAATAAATATTAACATGTTGTGGGACAAACTAGGTTTAGGTAAATCCACTGCTTTCCATTCTCAGAAAAACCCTGCTAATATATACTGCAATGGTAAAACTGCACTGATACTCTTCCGTGCCATTTGTATCAATTTTAGTCACAAAAGATACTTGCCATAATGCAGTGATGTGTTAATCTGAATATTGCCCAAAGCAACTGTGACTTCTCAAAGCGTGCTGCTACAAATAAAGCATCTGACAGCACAGTATTTGTACCCTGAACTCTAAATGAAGAATGACAATCAGAATATCCAATATATCTGATAATTAAAGGCTTTTAAAGACATTCAGAAACTTTATCTCATTGTCTTTACTCATGTGAATGACAGTTAACATCATCAGAAAAAAAATACAGTTCAAAAATCTGGAGCTCCTTTAGATGCTGCTGTGCAATTTGGATGTAATGTAAGCACTTGGTATGCTTTCAGAATCAAGAGAAAGCTCTCCCGATTTCTTTCCCCACCCTTTCCTTTCCCAGACCCATGAAGACTTTACTTCCCAAGCTTTTTGCCTGCCAAACGCCAAGAATGCCAAACAATTCTACTGATTGCCTAACATTAGGTAATTCTAATAATTTTCCAACAGAAAGCAACCTATTGCAGGGGAAATAGCACTGCACTCACAAGGTAGGTGAAACGATTTTGAAGTAAACTCTTAGCACGTACTGCTTCAGCTGGCCAGAGCTGGTAACGTGGGACAGCAGACGTGCAGGACCCGGAGGAAGACCCCGTAAAGCTCGCCCTTTTACACCCACAACGGCATCTTACTGAAAACCGAACTGCAATATTCCTCCGGCTGAAGCTGTTAGCAGAGGCTAACTAAAGCCATTTTGATGGTAAAATCAATCTAACTCATGAGGAGTTCTGTGTCATTTGGGTCCTCTCACACCAGCTACTGTAACACAAAGAACGTGCAATGAAAAGCCAACTCATGGAAGGTTTCTATGGAAAATGACGAAAAAGCAGTTTAATATATATTGCTGCTAATGTTTGGTGTAATACCAGAATGCCAAGGCCAGGATAACTGGCTTTCCAAAAACAAAATTACAGCATATCTCAACTTCAGGAGAACTCTTACAGATCATGTGAAAATTAATAGGAATGTATTTTCAGTTACAGTTATATGCAGACTACCTATTTCCCTATGACTTTTGTTAGTATTTTATTGCCTGCTATGCTATTAGTATCTGTAAGCCTGTTTTCTCCACATTATTGGTTTGTATACCAGCAATTAATCATTTTGTGCTTCATGTCAGCTGTTATCTTTCTGGACTCTGACTTTTACTTTTTAGATATAAAAAGAGACTGAAAAGAAAACTGAAAAAGCACAAAAGGCATCTCTTTATAGTCTGAATAAATATTTAACTTCAAAGCTCGAAGAGACAGACCACATTATACCTTGGTAAAGCACAATCTTTCACATGCTGTAGGTATTTTTGTTTTCCTTGCTACAGTTCTGAAACATGAACCCTTAATGCACGAACAATCAGGTTTTAGAAAGTATGTTACCTTAATGCAAATCTCAGTGAAAAAACCACCTAAAATATATACTACATTGATATAATTGGAAAAATTAAATATAATTTTTAATGAGTAAGACAGTAAAAAGGAGTACCCTCCAAAATAAATTTAGGCAAGACTTGGTGACTACTCAATATGTGACTTCTTCAAAGCCCTTTTATCATGACCAAATTTAAACTACTTATTCTGAATTTAGAAAGAATCTCTTTACCCCGTAAGTTTAAATAACTTTCAACTAATAAAAAAGTTTAAATAACACAGAAAGCACGACTTGTCTACCATGGTTACTGCTGCATATTGTTAAAAAATTGCACAATGTTTTGCACTGGTACCCAGAAAAACATTAAACAGCTTCTTATAAATGTAGAAATATTCTCATCCTAAACCTGACAGCCCGTACTGGGTGGGAAGCTGGGTTTCCAGTAATCCTTTCTTCTTTGCCGGTCTTCTAGAATAAATGTAATTCTAAATCTCAGGCACGATAAATGCAAACAAATATTTCTCTGCTGTCTTTTGATTGGAAACTGCTATCATTTGCAGCTTTTGCATGAGACTTACAACAAAATACACACCTAAAAGCAGTACGCAGATGTATCTGTACAAAATTAAGAAGAAGCGTGCGCCTTGATCTGCAAAAAGCAGGCACTTTGATCTGCAAAAACAGATACAGGGAACCAGGAATCGGTTTGTAGATGACTGGAACAGTTGCTAAGGGCTTTGTTGGTTGCTGCAGGCCTGAAACTATGCACTTGGAAATATGCACTGTTTTACAATCACAGTTGATAATACATGAATTACTGCTCCATTTTGTTGAGCTTCAAAGATCTCACAGCAGAGTAAAGGGAGGTAAGGAAAATCCCACTGACTCCAGATTTCATTTATATCTAAAAGAATCTTAATTCACTAAACTGATTGTGATTACTAAAGCTGCCTTCCCAATTCTGCATACCTAAATAGAAATTCGCAGCCACGATATGAGAACTTGAAAGCACTAACATTAAATAAATAGTAAAATATTTATAAAAGAAACACCAGGAGTAAGAGAGAGAATCCTTAGAACAATGCTCTGGGAAATCAGAGTTTTCTGAAGTATTAAATACAAATATCATTGTATTGAAGCATGGATATCCCATTTAAAAGGGATTTCTCCCACAGATACAGAGAAGAAGATTAAAATGCTGGATACAGTCTCTGCAATATTACTTCCACGCTTTTTCCAGAATGTTTCCATCAGTGCACTATCTTTGCAAAAAACTACAGGATTCCTCTTCTCCCTGATCTGCACTCACAGGCTTTTAGACAAATCTCTTAATCATTTTTTTTTTCTGTTAATATTTAAAAGCAGTATGGAAAAGTTCTAAACATCGGTATTACAGTATTATCTTTACTGAATGCAACAAAAATGAGTTGCTATTAATTCAGTTTCCTCTCAGAAATAAAACTCAGCAGCCAATTTAATAACCATCTCCCACAAATAAACAACAACTTCTCCCCATCGTCTCTAATTTCCACAAAACAATAGCTATACATAAAAGGATAGCCTACAGAGCTGACCGACCTACTGCAAAGCATCCCCTGACCAGCTGTGATTTGGCTAGTTAAAGCCATTAGTGAAAAGCATCGCACACAGAATCAAAGTCTTCTAAAAATAAGGAACTGCTGTCTGCCTGTGTTGCAAATGGTATGCAGGGCTCCTAATTTACATCTTCCAACAAATTATATATGGTTAAACAGGCACATCTCTGAGCATTTAATCCTTTCACTGCCACATCCACACAGGAATCGTTTTCCCAGGCAAATTTGTTTATGATTATTTAATATGCTTTAAGGATTATAGCTAATAATGCTGGCTTCTAATGGCAGCTAATGTATTTGGAAGATACATATCCATCTTAAATATTTTATTCTATCTGTGCTGGTTTTATTTCTGCAGACTGACTGCTCATTCAAATCCTTACATAAAACATAAACGCACCAGCAGGAGAGAGTCATTGCTACCACAAAAATGTTAATATTTAAGAGTGCAATTAGAAAGGTATCGCACTGAAAAACATGCAAATAGATTGCTATCAGCACAAGCACAGAAATGGTAAGGGAAACATGTTTCATTTCTACTTACCTAGTATTGTTCAGCGTCTGTCCAAAAAGATCATTTTGTAAAATATTTGGAGGGGATGAGAAAACCCCATGAAAATGAGATAAAACAGAATTGCAGACCTGGCGCAGTGTCTCAAATTGCATTTTCTCTTTCCTTCCCTTCTATTTTTCTTCACCACCTGTCTTAAAAGTCATCTATTTTGCACACACCATCAAATGCAAACATGCCAATCAAGTTCCATATTTCTCCTGGTCTCTGTAAAAACTGTGCCTAAATGAGCAGGGGCTGATAGTTAATTGTACAGTCATTATTCTTCTAATTCAGTCGTAGAAGATTTAGTACCCGTGCGGCTTTCTCCCTGACTGTAGGAAGAATTCTAAACAGCAGTAAGCTTTTTGGGCATTCCCAGCCGAAGTGTGAAGCTGAGCTGCTTTCATGTACTCTACTCATATTTCTCTAAGCCTATTAAAAACACGCAGTGAATAGATGCTGTCGTCAGGAGTTTCAGCACATCTGGCTGCCAGCAGTAAAATCTCAGAAGTAATAAAAATGAGGACAAGGCATCCTCACACTGTTACTACTGTCTAAGAGGAGGAGGATTTCTGCATCTTCCCCTCCTCCTTCCCTCCCCTGTAAAAATGACTAACACCAGTGGCCGTGTATGTAAGTCGATTTTTTTTTTTAATGTAAAGGCAGCTCTACAGGACAGACAGACCACTCGGAAAACATTTTCACATAATAAACAACATGTAGCTGAGACTGTAACGACAGACCTTTTGTCTCATCGGGAAGGCTATACTGTACCTCACATGAGATAACAGGTTTTTCATTGCAAACATTTAAATGTAGGACTAATGCATGGCTGAAGCAAACAGTATGCATCTTATACGCAACTGCTCTGTTAGGTACTGCACATGCAGCATCGAGGCAACGATTTATCATTGAAAACCTGAAAAATCACCCAAAGGAATTGTTGCATTATATATATATATAAAACATTTCAAAAACTAGAAGCCCTTAGCACCTTTTAAAAGTTCATTGCACAGAATCAACCATGCTAGAACTGAGCAAAATCAGTGGCATCTCTGGGTGCTCCGTACCTGCCTAGTTCCAGGCAAACCCACTGTCTTAGGAGCCGGTGCACGTGCAGGATAGGAAGTCAAAGAGCAAGAAGCAGAAGCAGACTTTTAGCAGAGGACCACAGCAAAATTCTGCAGCAGAATATGCACGGTGAATGCTACTGAATGTAGAGAAAACAAGTACCCCTGGCTCAAAGCATGTTTTCCTTTTTTCTTTCAATACTTGTGCCAGATTAGAGGGTAGCGTTACATAACATTACAGAATATATTCTATCATCAAATTGAAAAACAACAATTAAAAAGATTTGCCTTAGAATATCTTATTTACTATGCGCAGCTTTTAACATCTTAGCACTAATTACAAAATCTCTAAATAAACCAACATAAAATGAGGGCCATTATTAAAGCTCTTCCACTGAAAGCGATTTTAATCCCAGAAGATACGGGGAATAAGCAACCTTCCAGCTAATTAAAGTGTTGTTTTGATGTGCTCTGAATGGAGTTCCCATCCATGCTTCTTTGGCCAGAAGGATGGCAGCTACAACTGAAATTTTTAAGGAAATAAAGAAACGGGAACAAATTCAACTACAGTCCTCTCTAAAAGGGATCTCGAAGACTTCCAACCCACACCGAAGTTAAACTTGTCAAAAGAGGAACAGAGAAAATATCAACTAATGAAGCTATTCCCAAATATTCCTGTTTTCACATGGAAACCTACAAAGTATTACACAAAATAATTTTTAATATCTACTTACTTTTTAATTTTTTTAAATCTACTTAATTTTACTATCTACTACATTTATTCCTATAGCATACTGTGCATTATGGAAACATTTGTATTTAAGAAGTATATTACATTTTGTGGTTAAAAATACTAGGCTACATGTATGGCAAAGCTGGGAACTGCTGAGTTCCTGGAGTAGGAACTAATGAGTATGTATGGCTATCTTGCTATAACAAAATAAAAACTTTACACTAGGTAACCTTGTCCACATTACTTGGCAATTCATGTTTGTAATATAGGAGATTTTGCCTTCACTTAATTCCATCTGAAAGACAGTATATGGAAAATACTGCTGCAA
The DNA here is from genome assembly GCF_964034855.1 of Anser brachyrhynchus. Lineage (NCBI taxonomy): Eukaryota > Metazoa > Chordata > Aves > Anseriformes > Anatidae > Anser > Anser brachyrhynchus. The sequence goes on along the minus strand of NC_137695.1, from coordinate 140,604,095 downwards.
GAAACAGAATCATGTTGTTACAAATGAATCCAGTTATTCAAGTAATTATTAGCCTCATATGCACTCATATAACTGTATGGAGACGATGGTGACCATGGACTAGCTACAAGACCAATATCTTATCATATATTTCAATTAGATCAACATTTTGGTGTGCGACTTATGGATGGTTATCAAAGCCAAAATGTTCTTGTAGTTGCAAACAAGGTCTGAATATTAGACTTTCACCTACATCTTCGCTTTCAGATATTTAAGTATTTCAGTGATTTTTCAGATATGGAAGTTATGAGATACATTCTTCTTTTGCACAATTGTTCTAAACTTACTGAGAAATAGGATACATGTTTAAAATTTCTCACTTTTTCATTTTCTTCTGGAGTGAGGAATCAATAGCACTCTGCAAATACCCATGTAAGTGTATTGTTTAAGGAGAAAAAGACAAAAGTAAAGAGATACTTTTTAAAGGCATATACTCCATAGATGCAATTAGAAGAAAACTCATTTATAATGATGTGAGGTTTTTGAGCAAACACACATTTTTTGGACATCTGTAATTTTTAATTAAGATTTAAGTTACTGTTGACTGGAAAAGTACTCATTTTTATTTCAAAGAATAAATATGGGACAGAAAAATAAACAGAATTTCTTTCTTTTGCTCTCACAGAGATCCCTTTGGCAAAGAGACAATTCCTTCCCGGATTTACTAGGTGGCCTGTATTATTAAAATCACTCTGTAAGGTAGGCTTCTTACTAAACCTTCTCCTTCCTTACTTACACCTTTACCAAAACGTAATTGTTTGGGCTGAAAAGAATGAAGGAAGCAAGAGGCATAACAAGAGCAGGTCGGAGGGGACAGAATAAAGGAGAATGAGCAGAGTGGGCTGTGCCCACTGAAGCAAGCACACATCCTTGCAGAACCAGAATAGAGCTGACAATCAAAAGAAGTCTGCGGAACCACAAGTACAATTTATTTCCTGCACACTAATACTGTTGGAGAACAAAACAGTACAGGTACTAGTTGACTTATTGCAAGCCTGCTAGTGATTTTTAAATGTTTCAGCATTTTTTGTATTAGAAAAGTTTCCTGTGGTGAAGGGCAGAGTGATTTGGTCTCAGTTTAAGAAAGAATATCCTCAGCTTTCCCATGTTAAAAGCCTCACGTAAGAGTCCTGGAAAAGGCACCAATTATTTTTACCCAATTTGATATTTAACTTCCTTATACTTGAGGCCTCCTTTTCACTTGTCACCTTCCAATATATATATTGAAAGAAGAAGAGGTCCTACATACAAAAGCTTCCTTTTTCAAACAGCCCTTATTCTGTATCTCAACATGTATGAGGTAAACTAAACCTAAGCATTTGCGATTCTGCCATTTCCTAACATTTGAGGGGCTGACTTAAGTAACTCTAATTTTGATTATTATAATATTTTGTGTTTATACTTGCACATATAGCTACACATTCCTTGCTAATCATTGTTAAATAGTAATAAAATTCATTTCTATACAACTTTTACAAAGGATTTCATAGCCAGGAAGATGAAATGCTTTAAAGATATTACACGGAATAGGAATAACAAGTACCAGACATTCTAAGTGACTATTTTGACATGGCTGAAATGGCCCATTCCAAAACAAAAAGGCAAGCCTTGGAAAGGATCGTTGTATCCACTAAGCCAGGCCCCCACTGAGATCCATACAGATACCTATTTCTCTAGCCAAGATGAATCTTAATACACACCCTCAGTTTATAATAGTTTGTAAGAAAAGTTCTTTCAGAAGGGTCTCAAGTGTGTATGGATATTTTTCAACTTATATAATACATTTATATTCCAAATATAAGATTAAACTTCCTCTTGACCCCAGAATTCAGAAAGCTCATAAGGTAAATCTATTATACAAAGCAAGTTGACAATATGTACAAATATGTTATCTCAAACACTATTTATAGGCATCACTTCTTTCTTATAGCCACACAGAACATCTTTTCATAGAAAGTTGTAGCTTAAGCAAGGTGAAGACATTCGACCTCATTAAAACTAGACCTCGTAAGTAATTTAAGATCATTCTGCGATAAAAGATACTACTAAATACAACTTGGATTAAATTCCATTCTTATTTACTGGATATTGCATGAAAGTAATTTGATGGAATAAAATAGTGGAGATCAGCCATTTGGAGTTTGGGAGCTGGAATAGGTTTTTTCATTTACAGAAAGTCAAACCTCTATTTTTTTCATATAGACAGTAATAAAACTGTGTAAGTAATAGTACATAAACCCCTGTAACACATGTATTACTTTACTCTCCTATCTGCGCTTAACAGTTATCTAAATACTTAAGGTAAAAAATTTTGGATTGTTTTAAGTATTCTCATTATGACTGGAAAAAACACCTGAACAAATACTTTTCATACAGGTAAGATAACAAGAGTGGCCTTGCACATTGGCTAGTTTTATATTATAACTGTTCATAAAACTACTCATTTGGGGTCAAATTAGCAAACTGATGCTCGAAGATGGGTCATGATTTTAAAGAATTAACTTAAATTTAATTCAGTAATAAGATGAACATTTGCCTTAGCTACTGCAAATGAAATGTAACCAGACTTTCTTCTGGATAAAGCACACATTCATTTGTATTTCATCACATCAATGTGCAAAGGTTCAGCTTCACATGAGAAGTTTTTCAAGTACTATGGCAAAACCTACAACCGTAAACTTAAACACATGAGCACAGAAGTCATAGAAGCCAGTATTCTGAATATCTAAGATCGGAAATAGCAAAGAGGGGAAAGCAAATAAAGCCCCAGTCCCAAAATACAGAAGTACCTAAATCCGGGCTGCAGGGAAGCATCAGTCTCTGCTCAAGAATCCCAATAATGAATCCACTCCTTGAGCTGCCATCTGAGCAGTCAGTCACAACGCACCTTTCTTTTTATTACAGGAAGTCTGGTGGTTAGAATGGTGCCTGGGAACATGGAAAACTAAGTCCCAAGTTTCTCTTCTGCCTTCCTCAAATATTCCCCAGAAGTCCATATGAACACCCTCTCGGTTAATCCAACGGGAATTTATCATCACTCAGGCAGTTCTCTTTCCCATAAAACAATTAAATATTGAAAGAACTATTTAATTCACTGAGTTAAACATTCATTGAGAATGGAAAAGTGATACTGATTTTATTCTCTTTTAGTCGGGTCAAAGATCTAAGATGGGAGATACTGAAATTCCAACTAAGTGATCAAACCTTGCCACAGAAAATATCCACTAACAAAGTACAGTAATGTAAAGAAATTTATGTTCTCCTGAATATCCAACCATCAAAGGTTGTGGGTTTTTTTTGTCTCCATTTTTATCTCAGTATCTTCTGCATTTCCCTATTTCCTTACTTTAATTTCCAAGGCATTCTATCAATATTCATGTAATTCTTTTACATGACCTTCTTTCCAAAAACAGTTCTTCATCTTCCTCCCATTTCTCCTTTTAATAGCAATCTATACTCTCCTTTTAGTTTAAGTTACAAGTTTTAAACCTAAGGATATGAGACTTTGAAATCTGGGTAGTTTGTCTGCTTTTTCTGTCCACATTACTATCCATTGCCATGACTGAAGACACTGGTTAACTTCAGCCAAATCGGAAAAAGGGGCATAAATATTAAAATAGCTAAATTCCAACAAGCTGAGTGAAAATCATTATCATCAGAGGAGGAGAAAGACAAGTCAGTGTTCATGGAGTAAAAGCAGGTAGTACTGAGCCAATACCCACTCACTTTGGCAGTAGATCTTGGCCAGTGAGTACCTACGTAATTGCCATGGTAAATTCGACAGAAGAGTCATGAGATAGGAAATGGTGCTTTATTGTTATCCTCTACTATATCGCAAAGGAAATATGTGGGATACCTTTATAAGCCATCTGGATTCTGGTGCTTGTGGAACCACCTACCTCTGTTATATTTAACCCCTTCATTTCTCGGTTTCCATTGGTCTTGCTGCCACACGTACTCTATGCACACAGGACTCACCATAGTTTGTTTCCTGTTCCACCAGCAGTAATACTAAATAACGAAATAACAATTTATCCTTAAAATGAACGTTACAAAAGAGCTAATCACCACAAACTGTGTAAGTACTTTATTAAATACATCAGAAATTGAAGTTTAACTGACTGATTTCAGGCCACAAGTAAGAAAAATGTGGCTGCTCCAGGTAAGATGTGTGAACACAAATCCCTTCTCTTACTTTCTGTGTTGACAGTGCTAGAACTTTGCTGTTCCCAAGTCTTTTGAGCTACCATTCCCTGTGTAGCTTAGTGGCCTAACGGCAGTGAAATCACCAGTAACATCTGGATCGAGGCCCACAGGGCCTTCGCCACTCTGCCTCAAGCGGGTCTGTGGGGCTGGGAGCACTGAAGTGCCAGCGGGAGCACTCTGCACTCCGTCATGTTGGGTTTACGTGGCAAGGTTTTGGTAGCAAGGGGGCTGCAGGGGTGGCCTCTGTGAGCAGAGCCCAGAGGCTGCCCCATGTCAGATCAGAGCCAGCTCCAGCCAGCTCCAAAAGGGACCTGCTGCTGGCCAGAGCACCTAGATTCCCAATAAAGTCAGTGGGTGTAGGCCATATCAGCCCAAATGGCCAAGTCTTGACAGGAAAGTCTATCTCAGCCTTGCAGTTCCTAAGCAGAAAAGTGCCAGCTGCCCCTAATGTACATGTTGAAGTTCTGTTTCACCTCCCTACTTCTCACCGTGGTCTTAGTAAAAGACACAATTAGTCATGATCCACCAATCAGTATGGCTTTAAAACCTTCCAAAAGATGGCGAGTTAAACATGAGATTTTACCTACAAATTTATTACAGTTTTGGAAAGAATACATTTTGCAAACTGGAAGCTGAGATTTTACCTTATTTTGACCAACTGGGGCTTACTTAAAATCTATGAAAGGAAAAAATGAAGACTTGTGAAACCTGAATGTTTAAATGACTTGTTCGTTACAAATAGTTTCAGTGTTAAACAATCTACATTTCTGGAAACTCGGATAACACAATGATAAGCCTGATTTTGCTCCTTATGCAGATATTAGGAAATGTGCCATATGTTCAGTTGGGAAATCCTGCTGTTAGGCCCAGTGTGGACACATCCAGAACTGGCACTAACCACACAAATTGCGCATTTCAAGACGAGTGAAATAAACAAACTGGACAAGGGAAATATGAAAATGATCATTAAAATCATTTCCTTATTCGTGATGATGGACTCTACCACAACAGGTCTACTTCTTGAAATGAATCAACAGACTCAGATTAAGGCACGCTTTCCATTATAATTATTTTGAAGTTATTTTTAACACAACTTTCATTTGTTGGTTAATTTCTTCAATATAGATTATAGTTTCAAAAACCTCTCCAGGGAATTCTCTTTAACATTAGTTGAAAGACAATATGGGAAATATTATTTAAATGTGACAGGACAAAGGATAGTTGAAAATAATTCCATGACATGTTTATTTTTAATTTTTTCTCATATCTCTGTCCTTCTCTCCCTTCTGAAGATTACACAATATATGCAACTTGCATGGTGAGAAAATGCTTCTATTGCTGGAGCACATCCCGAAATAGAGAAAAAAGCAGCATAAAAGGCCTCATTCTCCTCTTATCTAGGCCTATTGCTGTAACTCCACAATGTCAAGTAAAGCTATTTCCAATTTACACTTGAGAAAGAGCAAAACATGCAACTTGTGAATGGTAAAATCCTCATGCCAGAGTGAAAGCTCTCGAGTATTTTACCTTTTCAAGCCAATTGGAAACATAAGGCAGAGGGAAAGAGTTTGCAATCAGCAGTTTTCCTCACACCTTGAACAGCATAAATTCAAAAAGTTCTATTGGAAATCCAGTGAGTTCAATCAAAAAGCTTTCTCAAAGGAGCGTAGAACTCACGAATGACAGCTATCAATCATAATAATAAAAGTTGTAGATGTTTATGCAATAAGGCATTTTTAAAAATTAAATTATTAGTTCTTTCTTCTTTTTCTTACTACAGTAATTTATCCCATGCTCAGAATTCTAGCAAATTCACCATGAACAGTCCCTGGGTGAATACGAACTAATATTACACATATTAGTCACCAAAGTTACGTGTATATATAAAGTATAAATAGAATATACAATTGCAAATATATTCAGATTGTAACATACAGTGTACATTTTTTAATTAGATAATATCAAAAAAAGAAGTATTTGAGTTTCAGGATGGGTTTGAATGGGCATTTGAATCATGCTGTGCTAATATTTGAAATTTTCATATTATTTTCAAATTTTCATATAATCAGATTGATTCTAAGTAAAATAGATTTTACCCCTGCTTTCCAACAGCAACCTCAAACTCAACACTATACTATTTCATATTTTTAAGTCACAAGATGCAATTTCAATATTACTTTGTATTTCAGTATCTTAATATTATAAACTATGTGACATGTTCATAGAAACAATCCTGAAAACTAAGGTTTAAGTATGTTGTTGCCTACCTCAGGTCCACAACAAAGCCCCAGGGCCTCATTTTATTCACTCAGACACTTAAACACTCTGATTTACTCCACTTAAATACAGACTCCTAAGGTGCCTAGTTTAGAAGCCCAGCCATCTTTTTCTTCCTAAATAATTAATTGATACAAAATTTCGTGTTACTAAAAATTGTTTGAGTGCCCCAAAAATAGGTTTAATAAAGTGCTCTTACACTTGTCTAAGTACCTTATTTAGGAGGTATGAATATAACCTACCGCATTTCTATGGCTGCATTTCTATTGCTGAATCTGATCAATTCCTGCCTTGACTGTGTTCTGACACCATGTCAGAAAAGAAATGCAGGTGTGCACGTACTCTCCTTTTTTCCTACCCAGCTCACTGCCCCAGTATATAATCCATGCTTTTCATAGATCTGCCAGTTTTCCATTAAAAATCATATTGATCATAGATCTCCCATATTAAAATATATATATATATATATAAATATGCCCTGAAATGTAGGGATGCATGTTATTTAATTCATTGCTCTGACTCAGGGAATAATTAACTCTAACTATCTTTCTGCTGGGGCAGAAATTGCGTTTGGCAAATAAAAAAAGAAACCTACCTATTTGTCTAATAAATGTAGAAACAACTTTTTCAACCTTAATGATTGTACCAAAATAATTCATACATACTGCCAATTTTATTTCCTGTCTGCAGGACTGGAAGGCTTCCTATAGGAGAAATACATCTGCTTTTCTCCATAGAAAATGCCTGTAAATTCTGGTGCATAAAATGAACCTATAATCAGTTCCCCGCTTTATTCAGTGTCTGACAGCTTACTGAAATAGATATACATGTTAAGCCTTTAGCATTTGTGCTTATTCAAATTCATGGTATAAAATAGAGAATCATAAAATCACAGAACAGTTTGGGTTGGAAGGGACCTTAAAGACAATCCAGTTCCAACCCCCCTGCCATGGGCAGGGACACCTCCCACCAGCCCAGGTTGCCCAAAGCTCCATCCTGCCTGGCCTTGAACACTTCCAGGGAAGGGACATCCACAGCTTCTCTGGGCAAGTATTTTTAAATTTTAAAAGTATTAAACGAGTATTATGAAGATGGAGGAATCAGGTAATCAGAGTTAGAAAAGGTCTAACTGAGACTTCATTTCCTTAACTAAAGGAGTAGCTGCCTTACCTGGCAGGAAACAGTAGGCCATGATACTCCGGTTGAATAAGCAGAGGAATAAATGTAAAACGCATTCATACGGCAGGCAATATATGCAGTAGATGTTGCACCTTGCAGAATGCATGGTTTCGAGTAGTGTATTTCAACCAATTTAACCTTCACCTGACTCACAATCAATTGCTATTTCTTTGCACCTCATTACAGTACATGAATCCTGCTTTATGCCTCATTTGCAGTTCTGGATGGTTCACCAATGAGATGTGTCTCAGTAGGCAAGAGGTGCTGGCCTAGAACAGAGATGTGATTGATTTTTGAAACAATGCCTATACATTGATATCTTCATCTGCTCCAAAAAAAATCCGTTCCTCACTTTCATAAGAAGTCAGAATTTTTCACCACTCAGAAAAAAACAAAGGTGATTTAAAGTACTGCTAAAAATATCATGCATGATTAGTAATGTAAAATATTAAAAACAGAAGCCAAACGGCATGCACTAGGAGTTTTCAGACATTTTTCTTTTCTCTTCATATCAGGATGACTGATTCAAGGTGAGAGCTGATTTCCACAGTGCTCACAGACAGTCACTACTTATATCCCTTATACCCCGAATAAGAGTGATTTACAAGGGGACATGATTAGCACAAAGCAGACACCAAAAATTAAATCCTACAACAGCACGCTGATGATTCCCAACTAGGTAAAGGCACATAGCACAGTAACGAGTTCAGTATACATACATATTCAGGTAAAGAGAAGGAAAGCCGGCAGGAATAATAATTTCTTTGTGAAATAAACAGCTATCATGCCCTTTGGATGAGATCTACACACAAGCATTTACTTGGCTGACCAAGTTGATCATAATGCTCCTTACGATGAAAAGAAAATAACAACTGCATTTATCTTGAAGCTCATGGTATGGTCATGCTGTGGAAATGTATATATGTCGGCTCTCATTTCATGTGATTTGGAGTTTAATTAATTTTATAAATTCCCTTTAGTCATCTGGACAATGTCTTACAGAATTTATTGCACTACCTCTACTTTCAGATGACTGATTTGGACCCTTAAAGGCCTCCAAACTTGTATTGTGTGTCAAAGTGTCCAGGTGATCTGTGATGGAAACAAATATGCGCATACTAGAAAATAGGTCATTCTACAAACGACAAAGATTAGCCTTTTTGTTTTATGAAACAGGAGCTGAGAGAACACATGTATGCACCGGATTGTTCATTAATTTCTGCTGTAATTCAATACACTGGATAAAAGTTGGAGCCTTCCATATCTTGGGAACCAGTTCAAAGAGACTAATTTATCTTCCTTTCATGTCATCATAAGATTTATGCTGTCCTGGGTTGCTCCTATCTTCAGCTGGCTGGAATACCAGAAGAATATTTTCCTAATGAGGGCACACCTCTGGAATTCATTTCCTTTGACAGTGTCATACAGCCCAAATTTTATAAGCATTAAGGAATAGTGCAAATATTTTAATTTGGAGAGACTTCAGTTTAATGCTGGGCTTTTATGTTAGTGGAGTAATGGCAATGCTGGCCGTTACGTTAAAAGCTTTGGGGATGGGTGGAAACTGATTTTGTAATTGATTGTTTTCATAAATGTTAGGCTTCATGACACTTGGTGATCACCATGGTATAAATTTCCAAATAAATTTAATTTTCATAGAGGAACAAATGCTTCCAAGAGAAGAACCCATATGCCACAAAGAACATGAAATCTAAAATGCTCGTCTTGAGGGAAATCTCTTGGTTTACTCAGCTTCACCACGATTAACTCTGAAAATAACTAACAGCTTTTGTGAACTTTTTGAGCTTTTGTCACACACAAGTGTGACACAGGCTTTTCACTCTTAAATGTTCATAAGTATTCGAAGGAGGAGTAAGAAGTACCTAAGAATGGTCCTGATATATGCCAGTGCATCAGTCACTACTGCAAAGTATCCAAAACAACTTTTGGGGGAAGAAAAAGTTGAGACACTGCTAATACTGGCCTTAATACCCAAAACTCCAGAGTTTAAGAATCTCATCTAGCAAATACTTTTCCTTTTACCCATTATTTAACTAACATATTTTCCTCTCTTCCTTCTCACTCTGAGTCTTTACAATTGATGTTCTCATTTAGGGAAGAATCTCTGCATCAAAAAACAAGCAAACAAAACAAAACAACCTGCTGAGTAATAATTATTTTTTCTTTCAAATTCCCTTTATTCAAAGATCCAACTTCTTGCTTCAAATCTCCATACGTATTTTCTAAATGAAAATAAATTCTCCAATCATCATATTTACTTGAGCTACAAGACATGGGAAGCACCCGAAATACATATTGTTTTTAGGAACTCTAAAACTCAAGTTAAATTGGTTTTGTTTCAAGAGATCTTTTTCAATCTATTTCCTGCTAAGGAATGTTACAGGAAGATGAATCACTACACATCCATTTCAGAAAGAAAATCCAATTATCTCAGCATCATGAGGAGGTGAAATGGATGAACTAACTGTTGAGTTGTTGACTTGTTAAAATTCAAGAGGTGAGATTTTTAAATTAATTGTGATTCCTCTTCCAGCTTAGAGTATTCCTCACAGTCCTAACTGGAGCGTAAAGATCCAACTGAGGAAGGCCCATTTTTGTCAGCCCAGAACCTGATGTCGGAGTCAACAAGGTTTAATTAAAATTAATCTACCTCTGGAAGAAAAATTGGTTTTGTGCACTGATTTGGTACATTAGAATCCAATGACCCTCTGAGGCTCTGGACTTTATTTGGCACTACAAAGAAAATCAGATGCTTTCTAGTTTAATCTCCTCTGCCACAGTGGAAGTTTTTTGTTTGTTTGTTTTACCGAGCATCGTGGAAGTCTATCATTTAAAGCTCAGCCAAAGATTTTCAGAAAGTCATTACAGAATAAAACAACCTGCAGCTAAAATGCAATGCTTTCTGTCAAGACGTTACCATAAGGACTGTTGGCCTTGCCGTTTTCCTTCTGCCAAAGAAAATGGGTTTCTGCACAAAGTTCATGGTTTATCTTATTGCAAACTGCATAATAAAAACTTATTTGGCAGATATACTACATCTGGGGACCCATTCAGGCATGTAGTATCGGCTGAGAAAACACTGAACCAGAAATTGGGAGAACTATCTGGAGCAACTTAAACCCGCTGTTATTCTCTGAACATGATACACTTCCCGAGGCCCCCAGTCCGTCCCCCAGGAGCCCAGTGCTGCAGGAACGGGCACTTCCTGGCGTCGCTTTCTGGAACGCCAGGGCATGGCTGCAGGGCACAAAGCTGCACGGTGCAGAGACGTCAGAGCAAGTTGTGAGTATTAAGTTGCACATACACAACCCACTGCATATCATACACATGTATTACCTTGGATTTTGTAACTCCACTTACAGTTAAAGATTACTGACCTCGGATAATCTGTATTTTCGTCTTAACGTGAAATGATATCGTACTGCACTAGTTTGCTGGTTTATTCCTTTAAACAGGGATAGATCCTTCTGGTTAGTAGACAACACAGAGGGGTTCAAAGGCACAAAATTAAGATTTCCCAGAGCCTGGGAGAGAAGCACTCGCATTGCTACAAATCTGGAAGGAGACTTATGAACGGCTGAAGCATTGTTGGAAATCGAGAGGTGAGCTAGAGCAAGGGGAATGAAAAACAAACGGATTAGAGAAGAAAGGGTCTGTCTTTAAGTGAAGGAATACCACAAGCGTATTTTTGAAAACACTTCTAATGTCTAGCCAGAGTTTGGTCAAGAACTCAGATCAGTGAAAAACAGACGATGGTGCACAAAAGAAAGAAAATTAGCTAATAATAACAAAAAAGACACTCCAGAGTGGACAAAGGGACAAATGCGGATTTGGCTTGAAGAAGAGGGAGAAAGAGAAAAAATAATTATGCCAAGGACAAGGCAGAAAACAAAACAGTACCTTTTAATAGCATAATATTTAATAATGAAAATATGGCCATCCTGGTCACATTATGTTACATTCACTTTTCATTTATTTTTTTCCTCAAATGTGACTTAATAAAATAAGTTTACATTTAGTAGAACTATTAATCTTGCCATTTGGTTGTCATTTATCTTTTACATTGCATTACAGAACTGATTGCTTTATTATTTGTGTCTTCCAGAGGCACAAAGGAAGAGCCAAGGAATTAGTGCCAGTAATACTTATTCATTCTCATTTTTTATTTTCAGCCCACATTGCCATGCTAAAAAGCAGGAACACAAAAGACCATTCACTGAATCGCCTCCTGTAGGTTCCAGAACCACTTTGCTGCCAGAGACTGCAAACTTCAGTTTGCAGAGTCCGTTATTAAATGTTAGCCCATTCACCCAGCTGCACTCCGCAGACGCCTCTTATTCACCTTTACACACCAATTTTTTAAATATGGAATTTAAACAAAATCTGTTATTTACACTGCAAGAGAAATTAGACTCCAAAGGAAAAAGCACAGCACAACTAAGGATTATGTACACACAATGAGCTCTAACATCCATGTTTCTGCAAGGTCAACAAAACAGCAATTTGAGGAGATATGCTCAACCCAGAAAGGTACTGGCCTCGTTCATTAAAAATAAAAATACTACTACCTTCATTTTTTTTCTGATATTACTTTCTTTTAGGGTCAATTTAGCTAAAACCAAAACTGCACTTAATTCCATAAATGTTAGCTGATGCTAGTGTTTAATACAAGTGTTCAATATTCTGATACAGCTGAGATCTCTGTTTATAAATTTAGATTATGAATGGTCTTTTGGCACAGTTAAAGATATAGCTGTGACATACAGAAGTGTAACACTGCAGTGGAAGGCCAAACTCCATTTCAAAGATACCAAGTATCAGCAGTGACTATCAAGACTTCTCTAAGCTCATTCTTCTAAGAGCGAGGAAAGTCAAATAATAAGTACTAGTTACACTGAAATGCAACAAATACACATAGTTGAGAAAAAAATCATGTAATCAATAGCAAAAGCAAAATATTATGTGTTTAATTAAAATACTCTGTAATGATTGAAAAGAAAAGCAGCAGTTTTAGACTGTGTATTAAGGTAGGCTAGTTCTGCTACAGTTAGGGCATTTTCCTCTTTCTTTTCTCTCTTCCCAAACAGACTGGCTTTAGCTGAGGGAAGGATACCAAATTTATCTACTATTGGTAAGAGGCCCATGAGGGTTTTTGCTACTCAGTACAGATTCTACAGCTAGAGGAAGAAGGCTAGCTTAAAAATAAATAAATAAAAATAAAATACTTTTTTTTTTTAATAAAGCGACATAAGAAACATTTTCAAACAACTCACTGGTTGTCCTGTTACTTTGCAGAAAAGAGGAGGGGAGGGGAAAAAAAGAGAGGAAGGTGAGAGAGAGAGAAGGAATTAAAGTCTCAAAAAACCACGCTGCAGTCATAGTGCTGCTGCACGTGCCCTGACTGTTGCATTAGCACCGAAACTATTTATGGTTTATGTGAGTGGGAGACCCACAAAACCAAGGTTAGGAGAGAAGCAGAACTGTACCGTTTTGCTTCTCGGATAACAGTTCTGCAAAGGTGATGGTGAGAGATGAAAAGCTCCCCCTCTGTTCCAGAAGACAGAAGAGCATGGAGATGCTATAACCCCTCGCAGCCTGCTAATAACAGGTAGGAGCTCAGCATGCCTGCTGTCGGTGGTCTGGGCTGCGAACTGACATCAGTACCACTCGGGAGCTTCTTACAGAGACTCTGCATGCAGCCATTAGAGATAGTACCAAACTCCGCACTCGTCCTCCTAAGTAGGTGTAGCTTAATCCCTTGTTGTGTCTAATTATTTCATTAACTAATACACTGAAGGATTTCTGACTTTTTTGGACCCAAGGTACTTCTTTTCAATAATTAAACACCGCATTTTCTCTGGCTCCCTTCCCATAAATTTCTATTGCTTCCTCTGCCCGGAGATGATATTAATTTCCCTTTTATGCTGTTCCAGATTTAGACAGTCAATAAAAGTAGCTTTGGTTTGTACCTGTAAACTGGAATAGCCATAAAATGGTGAACCACACCCCCGGACCTGTACGTAGAGGTATGAAATGATTAAAAGAGTAGGTCTGGCAAGAAGAAACTAACTCATTTCTTCTGAGTTACTATCTCAAGAAACACACGGAGCATACACTGAAATAGAAGAGTAGACAGCACAAGAAAAAAAAGCAGAACTCCTGAGACTAAAATTCTGAGATTGACATTGGTTTCACTTTACCACGCCAGGGGCTGGCTATCAAAGTGGGGAAAAATACTGAAACAGCAGCAGAACGACAAAAGATGAAACCTTATTTGGATGCAGTTCAAATCTCATAAAACTTAAATCTTTAATTAACATGTTCAAAATATTGTGGGGTACTTCTAATGCCCAAGTTTTGCATCGTGTTAGTCAGTGATAGTTCTTTGTATCCATCAATGGAAAGGAGTATTGTTTTAATTTCAAACTCACCTGAAAAATACTTGCACAAAGTGATTAGGTTTATTCATGAAGGCAAATCATATCGTTTTGCTTTCTCAACAATTGTGTATTTTTTCCACTGTGATGGCCAAAACCACATAAAATAATAAATTCATGTCAGTTAAATCATACATAAAAAATTCTAAAAACTTTAAAAACACAGTTGTCCTTAATGGATAATTCTGAATATGTGGAAATCTACACATAGCATTTTCACTCTAACTCTTGGATACCAACTCCCTTAGTTTAAACATTGTCTCTGTGCATATTTTTTCTATTTTTCACAGTCCTTAAATAGTTCAGCAGGAGGAAAAACATAGGTTAAAAAAGAAAAGTCTCTATTTCACTTGAGTTTGCTTTCAAATATGCTTGGTTTCCACAGCTCCAAGTGCAGACTGCACGCTTTTTTTAAGACACCTGAGCTCTCAACACAGGTACTCGGAAATAAAACAATCATAATCAGAGGCTGCACTACAGTGCTGTGTCATAAGTATGTAGGTTGCAGAAGAAAAACAGTGATAATCTTGGAAAATGGATGGTTTTCAGCCTGATGGAAAGAAATGACTGGATCTTTCATGTGACAGCATCGTGTTTTAAACTGCAATAACCTACTGTCAGTGGTGTTCTCAGCACCACCCGTTCGTAATTCAGTAATTAATGAAAAGCCATTTGTAAAAGATACAACACGAAACAGATGTACACACATTTCATTTATTTAATGCATGCTGCTCTTTGCTGTTTTTCAGCTAGCTTATGCCTGCTTTTTCCTCTCTCCTCCTGCTCCCCCTTATTTTGGTTTCTTTTTCCTCTCTGTTCACACCCTGACATCCCCAATTGCAGTCCCAAAAGACAGAGTCTATGCTGCCAGCTCATGTTGGCACTCCTTCCAAGAACGGAAGCAAAAGGACACAGTGGACCATTTCCATTCTGCTGCCATTGGAAAAAAACACCTCTGTATGTGGGAAATGCACGTATATATTCCATAAAAAATAGATGCAGAAAACCTGCATCTCCAGACCCCAATGAACCTCAATGATCTTGTCTGCAGTTCTTACCCAGAATAAAATGAATCCCCTGAACCTGCTGTAGTTAGTGGAAACTTCTACAAAATTGTATTTTTTTCTGAGAATAAAGAATAGGGAAGATAGAAAATGAACCCCCAAAACATGCGTGTATCTTTGAAAGAAGGGAAGAGGAGGGAAGAAGGATATATTTTATCTGTGCCTGCTGGCCTGGGAAATGGATACTGATGTTGTGCAACTCTGCAGCTGCTCACCCTCTCAATTTGTTGTTTTCTTTCTGTTTTTTTGTTTGTTTGTTTGTTCTGTGTGACTTAATCTCATATCCTTACAGTTCTGAAGGGGGTTCGGGCAGCTTTATTCATTAGTCTTGTTCCAAATCATGATCTCGCAGATCATGATCTTCACAGATACCAAGAACCAGCTCTCTTTTTTGATATGGCTCATCCTCTGACAGAAGCAAAAATAATGTCTACTAATTGTCTACTTGACTCATAAAACATGCAAACGAACTTTCTTGCAATATTTTTGTAATTTTTTGCGTTGAATCTCATGAAAAATATCCCTGAGAAGAGCTTATCTTTCAGTAACAGAATGCATAAAAACATATATTATAAAGTTAAAGTTAACAATTCCAGACTTTGGAAAGAATTTTGGATTCTATGAAGATGTATTGGGGGGAGGGAATTAAATCAATTAATCAATTCACATCTTAATCAATCACATCTGCCTGAACTACATAATATCATTGCAGGCAGGCATGAGATTAGAAATAGTTACACGATCATAACCTTGTGCTGGGAAGATGCATGGTTCATTTCCTACTTCAAGAGAGCAATTCCCAAAAAAGGATTGTGAATGGCCAGATATGTAGGAAAGAGTTTGTATACGAATCAACACACCTGGAATGTCACAAAAGATTTACAATTTAAACAATTAAAGTCAGATCTGGAAAATGACTAAAATGGCTTTAAAACCGATCCTACCAAGAGCAAGAAAAATAATTACCTTGCAGCTCAAACATGGGAACGTCACCTGCAGATCTAACAGTTCAGGCAAATAGAATGACACATGAAAAAGCTTTAGATCGGCATTAAGGTTCCCTGTTCCCCAGCTTTTATTAATAGGATGTTATACACATTTTAATAGGACATTATAAACATTTGCTTTGGCTTAGGCTGAGGAATGAAGAAATCAGCCATTTCACATGCTATAAAATGACTGAAAGAAGTCTATGCCTATTCAGACCATTTTGTTGCTAGAACTAAAACTAAACTTACTGAATAATGGGTAATGTAGATCTTGGCGACAATAAGAGTACGTGAGTGCTTTTTATCAAAATAAAACAAAGAGGGCCCTTTGTGTAATCCAGAATTAATGTGAAATTGGATCATACAAATCAAAGAACTGCAGTGCATACAGCCATAAATCCCCCATCTGTGCACAGCAGACCTCAGAACGGACCTTCTGAGTCTATGGATTACATAGAGTAATATTTTGCATTTCTTTGATTCACATCATTTGGCACTTTTCAAAGCGTCTAGTGTTATCCTACATCAGAATCCATACTCTGCTCGCAGGGTTAAGTCTATGAAAACCACTATGTACAGTTACTTCTTAACTGCCTTTAGCATAAAATCTCCGTGCAAAACAAATTATGGCATTGTCACCTGAGATGGCCAATTACTGAAAGCAAATTAACACTAGATCTTACGGTGTGCCTGCTGCCACTGCCTTCTCCACAGATTCACAACACAGAAAGCAGTAACAACACTGTAAGGCAGATTATAAATATTGGATATGGACAAGAAAAAAAAATTAATAATGGAAAACCGTTCTGCTGGTGGTAAGTACAACTTGCTGCTGAATCGTTTATGACTTCTCTTTTCCTCTGCAATATATCCAATGTAAGAAAAACATCCTTGGAGAAAGTGCAATCCGAAATCATCCCAGACTTCTTTAAGGCAACAAATTTCAGATCAATCAGAGGACCTACATTCAAGTACCTATGTGTCTGAGCAGTTTAGGATCTATCAATTGTAAATGGAGCTGTTGGGAAGGGAACGGAATGCCAGTCTAACACTTCAAACAATTACTATTATTTTAATAGAGAATAATACTAGTAAAGAAAACAGGACAAAAATATGACTACTACTACTCAGAAATGGTAAAACAAAAAACCAAAAACAAAAAAAAAAAAAGGAAGGAATGAGACAGCAATGGCACTGATGTCCTTGGGATTCACAGAATATGAGCAAGTGTCCTGGTTTTGGCTGGGGTAGAGTTTGTATTTTTCATAGTGGCTCATATCATGATATATTTTGGATTTGTGACCAGAACAGTGATAACACACCGATGTTTGAGTTATTGCTGAGCAGTGCTTGCACAGCACCAAGGACTTTTCTGCTTCTTACGGTGCCCTGGCAGTAAGGATGCTGGGGGTGCACAAGAAACTGAGACCGGACAGGCCAGGTGGCCAGGACAGGTGACTCCATCTGACCAAAGTGATATTCCATGCCATATGACATCATGTTTAGCAATAAAAGATGGGGAGAAGGAAAAAGGAAGGCAGAACATTTGGAGTCATGGCATTTATCTTCCCAAATTACCATTACGCATGATGGAGCCCTGCTTTTCTGGAAGTGGCTGAACATCTGCATGCTGATGGGAAGCAGTGAATGAATTCCTTATTTTGTTCTGCTTCCACATAGATGATCAAAAAATTTTCAAAAAAATGACATTCTACCTGTCTTTTCAGAAAAACTGAAGTGCATGGAGTCTTTTGGAGACTCTTAAAGAGATACATTTTTATCTTAAGTGGTTTATTGTTTTTAACTTTTGAAATCAATTTTGGTATCAAAACTAATGTGTTTGGAACAAAAAATAAAATAGAGACAATATAGTTTTCATTTTCTACTTAGTTCTATTATTTCCACCGTGCAAGGTACACAAAAAATATTTTAAATATTTCTCACTTCTTGGTCATTTCCCTATTATCATTTTGATCTGACACATTTTTCCCTTAGGTTTAGCTTATAGACAAATCGTTTAACATACTAGAGTAGCTCAATTTCTGCATTTAATTTAAGAATTAAAAAAAGCCTGTCATGATAATCTTTCATATAACGTATTTCTCTATTGGCTGGTTCTTTCAGTTACTGTTAAAAAGAATACACAACACGAAGCATTCAGGAACTAAGGATAGACCAGAAACCTTTAGGAAAAGTTGAACACAACTGCTTGATGACAACTGTAAGTTTCAAAGGGAAAAAAAAGTTTTCTTAACTTGATCAATAATAATAAGAAGAATATACATTGATTTATAAATACTAAAAAATATTTTAAATTATGGTAAATATTCTATGCATGACTTCATTAGAAAGATAATAATACATTATGTTCACTTTTTAAAAGCCACTGAATGCAGTAAAATTGTGAGCCTTCCCAGTATTGCTGCTGAGAACGGAGTTGGTATGACAGCGTATAGAGGCTGGAATTTAAGGCCCGTCTCCATCCCTGAATTTTAGGCTACTCTCTCCCAACAATGCCTATATTCCCCTCTAACAGCCCATTTGACCAAGCAGCCCTTGAAGACTGGGCATCAAGTAGGAATCCCTTTCATTACCTCCATTAAAGGAAGGACAGTTAACGTGAGGTACACCAGGCAAGACAATTATTCAGAAGACCCTCTAACCTTCAAGAACATGCAACATATAAATACACTCGAGGCATACTTGCATATGTTAATGAGGAAACACTAGTATTAGTATCCAAATAAAACAGAAAGAGGATAAACTCTGGAAGAGCAATCCGTTGAGCAATGTTGATAACGATTAGCCGAATGGTTCTGACTTCAGGCATGAAGTCCCCATTCTTCCTGTTGGTAAACATTAATTTATACCGTCCATGTTCATCATGTAACTCTGGTTAGAGTAAATACATATTACATATCTGAATGATATATTTGTATCTCCTTCTTTCCGTCTCTCTTTGTGCACACATATAATATAAAAAACTTTCATAGTAAATTTATTGCTAAGAACAAGAAAGCCTGTTGTTGTTTTTTTATCATCCCATTGTGTATGATTCCATCTCCAGGCAAAATTAAGTAAAACAAAAATAAAAAGAGAATCAGACTCTTTCTCATCATCTCTCCTGCTCCTTAGCATGAAGTTAAGCTGCCAGCTTTAGTACTGTATTTCTCGGATACCACTCAAATAACTGAGGAGCACTCAGAGCCACTAGGTACTGAACCCATCAGCTGAAATGAGAGCAAAAGGCAACAGGCAGAATAAGTGAAGCAAAAAGGGTCAGATTAATTACATTTAATTTGTTCCCAAATAAAACCAAAAACAGGAAATGAAATATGGTAGAATTCAAGAGGTGAGGAAGAGGGAAAATGATTTTAATTATATTAGCTGCAAAAGACGTTATAGCTGTGTAACTTGCTTCAAGTTTGAGGTATAAATATTGTTAAAAAGGTTATGGCTGGGCAGCAAGTGGAAGGTTGCCAGATTACGCTGCTCTGGCTGCCAAATACCAAGGCAGGTAAAGGCCTCTGGAGAGAGAGGACATCATTTCCATGGAAACACGTGAGCCAGCTGACTCTCTTCTTTCCCTTCCCAATATGTTTCAAGTTCTAGTCTGGTCTTGTTTAGAAGGAAATTCAATTTATTTAATGAAACAGTTTTTACTTTTGTGTTCCAGTAAAGTGCAGCCACAGAGGTTGAGAGCCTTCTGGTGACTTCTGGCATAATCACATCAAGAGAAAGGGATGGAAGCTGCATCTCCACCCTCTGGCCAAATGCAGGTCCTACTGCATTACCGTTGAAACAGCCACTCAACCAGTGCTGAGTCAAATCAGTGAAAAAAAAATAAAAATTCATTCTAATGACAAGAACTAGCAGCAAGAAACTGAGAAACCACGAAAATACTGAGATCACCACACAAAGATTTCATCATCACCCATTAACCTGCTTTTTTGAACCCTATTTTGGATTACAAAAATTCTGCCATGAAGTGAGCGGCCCCAAACTCACGTGTGTACAGCACATGACCATGGTCTGACCAAGTTGCAAGCACATGGACAAGCTTTGTCACACTGAGACTGTCATTTTCCATCAACTCTTTTTATGAGAAGGAGCAAAGAACACACATTGTCTATGACCATCTGAACACACTAAGAGGATCTTCAGCTGTTTCTCCTTAGGGTTGTTTCAAAAATCCCCAAATGGATTTTATAGGTTACAGAATAAAAATAAGATGAATCTCAAAAAGAAAAAAATACATTTGTACCATAAATTCAACAGATCTTTTCAGTATAAAAATTAAATACATTCTTACCTGTCTGATGTTGTGTCACTTGTTACTTGGTGCTTTACTCCTGAACCATTCTTAATTGATTCTTGTCTGGTGAGCCCTTGAGATCTACTTTTGTCCAAACCTTGCGTGGATATGTCACCTGGCGGACCTTGGTACTGCGAATGCTCCTGCAGCTTTGCCTTTTTCTCTTGAGGTGCTTCCTCGTTCCGCAGACCTCTGATACCTTCTTGGTCAGGCTGCTGTGGTGCGTTTGATCCACTGTTATAAAACCAGGCTCCGGATTTTGTGAGGATTTCTTGTTGTTTTCGGCACAAGTTACATACCCACATTACCTGTTCAGACATATTTAAACAGAAAAGTTGTTAGCTAGTAAATACTGTATACAAGTTTTCATCAAGCATACATCAACTGATTACTGACATTTCCAAACGTATAAATAATACTGTTCTAACTTTTCTATTACAATTACAATAGTTTATCTACAGCACAACAAAATATGTCTGTACAAACATGGCAGACTTTTTTTAATATATATAAATAAAAATATTTTTAATCTACCTTTGCTTCATGATTTACAATACAAGGGAAAGCCACAGACAGTAGACAAATATATGAAAAGCATCTACCAACTGGAATTCCAATGGCATCAAAAGTAAAAATCGAAAATAAAGACTAAAGGCTGAGGATGACAGAAAAGAGGAAGTGAAAAAAATGTAATTAAACATTTCTCTTATTTATTCATTAAACCATTTTCTTACTAAGTCAGAGTATGGAACTTTGGAACAAATCCTCTGCTTGTTTGCAACAAGTAACTTCAGAGCCAAAAGGCTCTGCTGTGGTCTGTATTTTATATTTACATGAAGAAGCTGACTTCAAGACGTGACTTGATTTTCAAACCTATTGTAAATTAAAGTCATTTTATAAATAAAGTAACACAGCACATATGGTGGGGAGTCTCTCCATTTCATAGCCAAGAATTAGCTTTCACTGTACGCTTGTTAAATGGTTAAAATTATTATAACTTCCCAGTTGTGAGATCCTGCACTTAGCAATGAGATTTTTAATATTCTAAAATGTGCTCATTTGCAAGGCTTTTGTGTCTGCTCACCTTAGTCACATGACAGTGCAGGAAACTGCCAATGCCAATTATTTGTAAATTAATTTCACATTCAATTCTTACATTACATTAAAATATATCAGGATGTAATGAATAAAATATAACAGGCAAGCTATTAATTCAATGGCATATTCAAATTGCTTATGATGTTATCTTAATTTTGATTGTATATAAAATTAATTTACTACAAGTTTAGTCCATCGCTCTATAATCTTTTTTAGCCTTAACTTGGTTCTTTATGTTCTTTATATACTTTTTGTCTTATTTCCCAGACAAAATGATATCACTTTGGAACTACATGTTCCTTCACTGTCTACACTCAGCCTCCGGTTCTAATCTAACACCAAGTTGCCTCTTTCAAATATTTACAGTACAGAACATTCAATGGCTAAAGTTAAAGCTCCTCGTTATTCTTTACATTGCTAGATGGTTGAATCACATTGGGAGTGTTTCCAAATCTGTAACCCACCTGGCTCTGTCCACCACAAAAGGTTTCAGAAGCTGCAAGCTGCATCTTACTTTTATTACCCAGTAAGTTATCTAATAGAAAATCTGGGCCGTGCCGTCTCGTTAAGTCTCACCAAAAGTGTTTTGGTGAAAGCTTCATACAGAAGGCTGCCGGTGTGCATAGCTCCTGCTCAAACTCTCCGACTGCCTCGTTCACAGACTGCCAGGCAGGGGTAGGAGGAGTAGGCCCTGCTCGCCGGTGGCAGTGTGCCCCATCCTGGCAAACATCCCTCCTCACTTTTTAGTGCTTCAGCTCTGAGAAGTCAAGTCAGCGGATTTCAACAAGGCGGAAGAAGCTATCCAAGCACTGACAGGGTTGAAAGGAGAGGCTCCCCGAGTAGCTGGCTGTCTGAAGTAGGCTAGATCTCCCCAGAAGAAAGGTCAATACCGCGTATGCTTCAGGTCTGGCCATCATTCAAATATAATGGCACAACAAGCCTGTTTTGCCTTTCCTGATAATTACATTAGGAAATAGACAAAAGCTCTGAAGTGGAGTTTCGACACAAAAGACAGAAGTATTTTTACCCTCCTTAGCCAGTAATGATTAAAAGCCTTTAGCATTTCTGCTTGTTCCGCACAGAGCTGAAAGAGACTTTCCATCTGTGTGTCAGTGTAACGAAAGGAGCAGGTTCAAAACGATTATTTAAGTATAAAAATATGTAAAATTTGAATCACTGCACAATAAAATCCCTGACAGCTTTTCGTATTATTTTCCTATATTGGTAGGTGTTGAAATGTCACAAAAACTCGGTATCACAGTCTAAACACTTGAGCAACTATCTCCTTGCCATCCATTTTCTCCCGGGACAATGCACTCCAGGACAAACAGTATTATCGTCCTGTACCCTACAAAATGATAGGTCTTCCTGAATGAACAGGATTTAGTATCTTCTCCTCCAAAAGCAGAATCACGAGAGCACTCCTGATCTAACCTCTTCCCCGTGACACACAAAAATTAGTGATCTGTTTCAATATAAATCTCAGCTGCTGCCAAGCTGGGTAGCTGACGATGTACATCAGAGCAGAGCAATGCAATTGTCAGGGCCACGAGACCTGGATGAAACAAGCAAGCAGTTTATGATGAAAGTTCGAACCAGCCCAGTCCCTGGGTAAAGATGCTATACCTATCTTTGCTGCAGTTATCTACAACGTCACCTGGTATTTTCATTTCCACCTACAGCCTGGCAGCTGTTTTTCACTGACTGTCAGTAACACATTACGGAGTATGGGCAACGTTACAGCCCAGGCCCTACTGAAGTCAAACTGGTTCCAGCTGTTTCCATCACGCAACGTTTCTTACAGACAACCCACGTAATTGGGTCAGACCTGCAGGAAAAAATATGGGCACTTATACTGAAAGCACCTCATGAAACAGAAGGAATAATTAAAAAAAAATTACTTAAGGTATTCCATGTTGGGGGAAAAAAAAAAAGTCAGACCATGGAAACACACATAGTTATGTATTTTGCAGATATTTTCTGCCTTTTTAAAGAGTGTTTCATAATACATATATCTAACACTTCTAAAGCTTATTTTACAATGTAGTCCGACATGCAGTCTTCCATAGTGTTGACCCAAGCAGTTATAATTTTAGCTTCAAGTAATGGCAAAGCCCATGGCAAGTGTTGCACAGGCACAGAAATTTACGTGCTGCCAATGTGCACCACCAAATTCAAGCCCTCCTCCACTACAGGGCGCAAATGACGTCTCCATCTTACCGTGTGTAGAAGCATTGCTGCAACGTACAAAATTCTGGTAATTTACAGCACAGACCCCTCAACTGAATGGCAGCCATGGGTGTAAGAGCACGGGGAGCAAGGTGGCATCCTCCAGGGCAGGACTTCTCCTCCTGCCACCACGCGCCTCTGGGGCAGCCACTCAGCAGCTCCCAGACCCCGTGGAGTGGCTCTCACCCTGCCAAGACCCCGACGGGATTTTGGGTGACTGGGACAGAAATACATCGGAGAGGGTAAGGGGAGACTCACAGAATCACAGAATTTTAGGGGCTGGAAGGGACCTCAAGAGATCATCGGGTCCAACCCCCCTGCCAAAGCAGACTGTCTGAGTGAATCTCATGCCTAATGCCTTTCGACATATCTGCAAAGAAGAACCACAAAAGCTTCCCCTCCACAGCAGTACCTACGAAAGGCCCTTCCCTTACATAAGAGATTTGCACGCCGGCGGGGGCACGCTGCCTCCTGCACCCACTTCTAAAACTCCTCACCACCACCCCGAGGAATTCAAAGTGTAAGGCACAAACACGCTTTGCACACAAACATCACTGTTGCAGTTTGGGGTCAATTCTCACCACTGGAGCACTGCCGATTTTAAAAGCAAAAGAAGGACAAAAATGTGCTTTTCAACAGCTCTAATCGTTAAGTAAATTTAGATTCTAAAGCGCGAGCGATGCTGATCCACATTTCAATACAAAAGCCTGAACCACCACCTAGTGCCTAGGCTAAGAATTGCTGAAGTCCTTTTCATTTCTCCTGCAAAGAGTGAAAAGAATCACACAAAATACATCTAGCCTGACATTTCGACATTAACTCTCATTTTAATTTAAGACAAATACCTTTTTTTTTAATACAATACTTTCTTTTTGAAAAGACATATTCCAAATTCAGATCAGACAGATTTACTCAAACCTTCCATCTGCTTGTAGTTCACTAAGATTAATGCTACACACAGAACAAACAAGTTCTAATTATTTTTGGATTTCTTCAGCACTTCTGACAAGACTATTCTACAGCATGCTCTAATTTCTTTAAACACTGCCCAAAAGCTTTCATTACACAACATTAGTACTATTTATTTATTCCATAAGCACACAAAACCAAACTCTGCAAAGCCTGCAATAGCTGAATAATCAGCCATTGCACAACTACATGTTGGACATAATTAATGCAAGAAAAACTACTCCTTTGTATTGTCCTAAATAAAAATATTACATATTTGTTCATCAGTTGAAATTCTTCATAACGTATTACACAGAGTAACTCATTAAAAGGGAAAAGAAATGTATGAGAAAATTATACCTCAATATATTTTAAACCAAAAATGTGTAATTTAACAAAAATGATACAGTATCACAGTCCTTTTAATAGTATCAGATAAATTATGGGAAATGACAGCTACCTCACAAAATGCTATTCCCCTATGTATTATTAAAGTATAGATGGCCCAACACTAACTTCTGAGAGCAAAATGGAAGTCTTCCTGCATTTAAGATTTTATTAAAAGACACAGTATATTTGATTACACATCAGCCTGAGTTTGATACTTTAGATACTACAATCCAATAAATATTTACCCTAAATCCTCATTAGCCTCCAGAACTCTAGTTCGAATTACAGGTCTGCAGAGGTCTAAAATCATACTGGAAGGGTAGTAAGACTTCCAGGGAAGAGTAAGGCTTGTTATTACGGTACTACCAGCTCCCTCAGCATTCATCTCCTTGCCAGAAGCAGGCAATATATTAGCATTATATTAACTGCTGTGCTTGCTGCTAGACAATTCCCAAAAAATTCACGTGGTTTAAAAATATGTATCTATTATTATGTGTACCATTTCTTAAACATTCTCAAAGGTAGCAAGAACATAGCATTGAAAGGAAGGGGAAGGAAAATGAAGAATAAGAAAACTCATTGCTTGAGCCCAGCATCAAGACAACTAATCACATTTACTGACATACTGAAGTTAGTTCCTTTTTTTCAGTCTGTCAGTCATACAGTCTGTCTGCAAATCAACTTGATTACAACAGGGAGGAAGTACAATGTCTGAAGCCACCCTATACCAAAGAAATGTTTTGAGGAAGAAATACTTCCACCTCTCCACTAGTCACTGCTTTGACTTGGAATAGACGCTGCTGAATCAGTCTTGGCACTGTGCAACATGAGCCAGCTTCCTCTGTACAGTCACTGAAGTTACAATTACACAGCAAACCCGTGTGTCTTTTGCTGATGCAGCCCTACCGTAAGCCCACTGATATCTTCCTTACCTCTAGTTCCCATTTCTGATGAGCTTTCCCTATTTTGCCTGTTTAATCAATGGTTGTCTTGATTCAGGGGCTGCAAGAACCCGTTGAACATTGTCTCCCCAAAAAATGTGATCAATCTACTCTTCTGGACATTGGTTTGTTTCCAAGTACATTACATCACCCATCTTTTCCCCAGTAAAATACCAACAGCACTTAATTCCACTATTAATTTTCCTGTTCAGAAGTAAAACTTTTTAGCACTCTTGGTAAAAAGAGTAGCTTGTTTCAAAGCTCTTTGAATTAAAATAGAAGACTTCTTGAAGTTAGCTAAAATATTAAATCCTATCTATTTGGTTCTGTACACTATCAAAAATGGATCATGTTTGCTCTAAAACACAATAATTCACTTTTTTTTTTTTCCCAATCTAAAATCTGGATTCTCTCTTACAGCTAAGACTACTGATATCCATTACTGGTGAGAGAAAGTTAATATTTCTTTCTACAATCCTTTTCTACATCCTTTCTACAAGATGCTTCCTTTAAAGTTTTTAATTCTATTATCCTTTTGTTGTTGTTGTTTTAGGTTGTTTTTTTCTTTTTGGGTTTGTTTTTTATTGAAAGCAATTGCTTACAACTGTTTATAACTGTGCAAGACTTACAGCATCTGCTATCAATAGCCAGCACTCATATTTCTGGAAAGCATAGGGGCTTTCACAACGGCTCAAGGATTTAGGGTTCATCTCTTGAGACATCCTTCTAGAGGTTCAGGTCAAGACCAATGCATCTTTTGTAGTTAGGAAGATTTTAAAAATATGAATTGCTTATTTTGGAGTGAATGGAATAGATCATGCCTAATTTATGCTCATACAGAAAGCAGAAACTTTCCCATTTCATTATACTGTTCTGGCCATACAGACAAGTCATCACCATGCAAAATATGAAGGCCCTGTATGATCACATTCTACCCTTTTTTTCAAAGAAATCTTGCTTTCTTTTTCCTCTGTTTTCTTTCCATGTATATATTCTTTTTTGAGACTTAAAAAAGTGTCTCTCTTCTTTTCCAGTGTCAATCCTACTTTGAGAAGCAGGTTGGACTAGAGGAATCCCAAGGTCCCTTCCAAACTCAATGACTTTATTACCACTTCCAATTGCATTTTTGTAATTCTTTTTTTAAAAAATAAAAAAAAAAATCCCAAATAACTGTTTTAAGGTCAGCAGAACTATTCTGGATGTATTTGATTGTAACTGAGAACAGAAACTCCTTGTAGTTGGTATAGTATTGTGAAATTTTTCTTAAAGACTTTTTAGTTTTTATTTGATGCCAATCAATTTTATTGCTTCTCTTACAAAGCCAAATGAATCTGCAAGATTTCATAACCGCTACAAAAAAATCTGTAACATTACTGACATTGCATACTAGCTTCTTCTACTGCTGTACTATAGCAAACAGAGGCTGTATTTTACCATTTATCCATTCAACTATACCCATGGGATGCCTTCACCCTTTCTGTAACACCACTTCCTTCAGTGAAATTAACGCATTCACTCAATGAAGTATATTACAGGAGCAAAGATTATGAATTTGTGACTATTATAAAAGAGTTGATAAAAACAACTTATTTTTTCAACGTTTTCTTATGCCACTAGTCTGTGCTATGGTACTGTCTTTCACTTTCAGGCAAGTAATAAAGTTAAAATCAGTTTGGCCAACTGCCAAAACTACTGTAATTTTTATTGGCCCTATATCCATAATGATTCATTTGGCTGTTTACACCTGCCCCATGGACACATATTCCTCAAAAATGTATTAAATACCTTCATGGATTCCAAGACTACTTAATAAAATTGGGAAAGCTTACAATACTAGTATGAGACTAGCATCTTTACATAAATTTTGAAGACTATATGTATTTGTACAAATAAATTTTGCAGATAATGGATATATTATATATGAAAAGTCACGATGGTCACAAACAGCTAAGTCAGCATAAAGTAGGCACATTGCTTGTGCACGCTTTTGATACAGTATATAGTTATGTGACTATTTTTTAAGCATAGAAGAGAACAATATCACAACAACAATGTTATAAAAGGTATACTCACTTTTTGTACTAATTCTGTATCAATTATCCTAATGGGACAGGCCATCTCTGTTGTAACAATTTTTTATTATCTTTAAGGCATATACAATTTCCTTCATAAATTTTATTTTTGTTCAAGAGCAAAATTAGTGAATAAAACACCTGACTAGGAAAATAAATTATTTGTGTTCAAAAAATGTAACAACCCTCTCCAAATGCACAACATTAGCAACTAGAAATTGTAAGTTGGAACGCTAATTTAGCTGGGTTAATATAAGCCAAAGACATTTCATAAGCATGCTCATTCTTTCTAAAGCAGACTGCATAAAAATAAGCAGTTCATATATAACATAACTGATGTTGTCCAAGATCTGTACAGGCACTAATTTGCCTTTTTCATTATGGCACAGGCACACCTGGACACTACTGAATCTGAAACGTTTCTAAACAATTCCAATGGAAATAGCACGTAATTCCTGCACAGCCATACAGACTATACACAATTCTTTCATGATTTCATAAGGAACTAGACGGTGGAAAAACTTCCAGTGAGGAAATGGCTGATGTGAAACCAGGTGTGATCTGGTCATAGTACACACTAGCAAGTGTTACATCCTAGCAAATACAGCTGCACAGCTTCCAAAGCTGAGTATGTAAGCTTATACATATATAAGCTTATACAGTACTCCAGAGGGCCATGAGGGCTCATTAAATAAGTGTGGTGGTTTTTTGCATGAAATAAACCTGCCGTAAGTGAATGGAATATACAACACTGTTCCACAAGGTCTTCCTTTAACTTTGGAAACTTGCATAATTATGTAACATATTGAGAATGTGCAGTTGACCAAGCTGCACCAATACTATAATTTTTAACAATCTTAAGGAAGAAAACTGAGCATGCATTTTCTGCCATTCTTCTCAACTACAATTTAAGCTCATTTAATAAGAATATTGGATTTAAAGAGACCTTGTGCAGTGATTCCATGTGCCTGCTGCACCAGGCAGCTTTACAATTTAGTAAAGTTCCAACATAAAATTAGCTAGAAATAATGAGGCCAAAATCTATCAAAATGCTTTTCTAAGGCTTAATGCTGCAGTGGAGAGAATGCCTTTTAATTTCCAGTGTTCATTTATTTCAAGCTACTTTTATTACTCTTTATTCTTATACCAGCGTCATTTAGTTTAAATAGCTCCTTTCTCTCCTCTGTGCTTGCTGCCTGATATTTCTGAAGAGACCAATCACATACCCACAAAAACCCTTCAGTTTTTGCAAGATGTAGCTCTCTTGGGCTAAGCCTATTCCAGAAAGACGTAGCCCTGTCACAGGGCCGGGTGCTGGCCCAAGATGGCCGATCAGTTCTCACACTTCCTGGCACAGCCCGGCCTTAGCTAACCAGCACCTCCCAGACAGTGCCAGCACACAGTGCAGGAACAGCACGGAGCGAGAACTGTTCCTAATACGCAGCTCAGACACAGCCACGCTGCTGTGGAAAGCAGAATTGAGGGGTGTCGGGCAGCTCTGGCCCACACAGGTGTCCCTGGCCTGGAGTACTGCGGCCTTAGCTTCTAGTCACACACGTTCACACACGTGATCATCCCAGCAGTCCTGCTCTGTACCTACAGCACGGGGAAGAAAAGCATTAAACCTGCTTTTAGCGCATCCTAGACTCCTATACTGTTTTCAGTGATTTACAATAAAAGGACTTTTAGTTCAGAGTAGATATTCTTATTAGTCCTTAAATTCCCAATTTTACACTTAGTGCTGTCTAATCTAACCCATTTTTACTACTGGAGTTTGCAAGATAATCTAGTTCCTTATTACGTGCTATCCCTTTCCTCCTCTGTGCTGACAAATTATCCAAATTTGTGTCACCAATGTATTTAATTACTGCATTCCTGTCCTCTATGCCAAGGCCAGTAGTAAAAATATTAAAGATCTTCCCAATACTAATGCTTGAGGAACTGGGAAGTTGCTTATAGCTTTCCCCTCTAAATCACTGTTCAGTTACGCCTCATTGTTTCACTTGAGCCAGTAATTTCTAGGTAGTGACATGTCATTTAATCTTCTGTAAAGAAGTTGCAGATAATTGTTACAAACTAATCCCTACTCATCTCTGCAGGTAAACTTGAGTTCCTTGAATTCTTCAGTCCAACTCTTTTTACCTGTTTGGTTGCAGGTTAATTCCTCAGAAAAGAATTTCTTCTGTAGAGACTGTTGTTAGAGCAACTGTTGCTGATGGATTAAAACTTTGTGGTGGAGGAAAAACAGATGAATTTTTGGTAGAAAAATAAAAATATGCAGTCATGACTGGAGTAAGGTAATGTAATAATCACTAGAATTACCAATTTTCCACAGCTTTATGGCAAAGTCATTAACTAACACTTTATCTCACAAATTCAGCATGTCTTTAAGGAAAGATAATTGGAACATTGTCTTGGTTTTCTTAAATATTTTTATAATAATTAGTTCACACAAAATATTGTGTTCCAACAGATTTGGCACGTAATAGAAATCATCCAAATGACAATCCCAAGTTGTTTTACTTCACCAAAATTCTTACTGAATCATAGAATCATAGAATCAATAAGGTTGGCAAAGACCTCCAAGATCATCTGGTCCAACTGTCCCCCTACCACCACCATTACCCACTACACCATATCCCTAAGTACCACATCCAATAATACTTAAATGTCTTACAGCAAATTGATTTTGAGACTTTTGTAGCCTTAAAGTCTCAATTAGATGTTATTTATGTTATGTTATTTTTGAACTTTGTGTTCAAAGTTGTGTACTCACATCACGGCTTTATTTAAAAACCAACTAATAAAAATATTGAATCATCTATGGCAAAAAAAAAGGTGCTGAGCATGTTCATTAGTTAATGCATGTAGACTGTTTTGAAAATGAATCGCTCAAAGCATTTACGGGTTATTTACTACTGCAAGACATGACATCAACATCAACAAGAGGCCAAGAACTGAGAAAATGTGACAGGACACAATAAGTCTGTGTTCTGTATAAAGATGTCACTGAATTGAAGTCAACAGAACCACGCCATTTACACCCTCTGTGTCATTACTCACTACTGAAATTGTCTGAAAAAAATGCAAGATTCAACTGTAGTAAAAAAGTAACAGAATGGTAAGATGCCTATAAAGCAGTTACTGCTGTATTGAATCCCATATAAACATTCCTCAATTTAACATAAAAATGCTGCCTATACTCTAGCAGCAATGTAGTCACAGCAGCAGAGATTTCAGTGCATGCTGCAAAGCTCAGCTGAGAAACTAAGACATATTTTCTGGCCAGAAACCTACACTGAATTCCATGTTAAGACAGATACACTGTGAGAAGAATTCAGGATGTACACATTTTATGTCTACCTGAGATGCTGTCACAATTAACACTGGCAGAACAATATAAAAATCTAAGATTAAAAAGAAGTAAATGCATTTCAGCTTAATAAATTTCAAAACAGAAAAGCAGAACAAGAGTAGAAAAGCAACAAATTTAGTGACACCCAGCAGAGTCAGGTATATATTACTTATCAGTATGCTGAAGAGAACAACCGTATTTCTTGAAGGAAAAAGGAATTTATGTATGAAATGAAGTTTGTTATTTTTGTTTGTTTATATATATATATATATATCTTTTTCTTTTTTTAATTCCAGTCTCAAATAATTCATTTTGTTAGGAAACACATGAAGATGCAAACAAAGTGAGAACAGGAAAGTATCTTGAAGAACACCAATAATTGAACAGGTTAATCTCTCTTCAAAAAAGAGTCCACGCCAAGATATCAGTTAGCAGGTAACAATTAATGGACTTTTCAAAAAATCTTACCTAATTATAAAGACAATTTAGTCCTGACAAACTATGCATCATGACTTGAAGCTTTCAACAGAATACGATGCTTTTTAGAAATATGTCTTGAAAACCATGTCTATGCCTTAAAAATGACATGCAGTTTGCCAACAAGGAGCGTGTAGTTCATTAGGAAATCTTTTTAAGTAGGCTGGGCAGGTATTACATTCTAGCTGACAGCTGGAAGCTCTCCTCAATTTACCCTGATAAACTAGCATATCTTACTAGTGTCATCTCCATGTGGCTTCTGCTTCTCCCTGCATTTTTTCAGCATACGCTGGAGAGTGAAGTGAGCCCAGGTCAGTGGAGATACTGCAGGCAGCCCGTATGGATGAGCTAGGTTGAACATTTGAGGCTTCAGAAAGAAAAGTAGTTAAACAGGTCCTTTCATTGAGATCAAATCCTGATACAATGATTACTTCAAGAAAGAATATTTTATCTTCTCTCTTTATCTTCTTTAGATATGTTTTCATGCCCAATTCTGGACCAGCCCTACCCTACATATAACTCCACTGCAGGTGAAGGCAGCAGCCTATTTCTCTCTGACAAAGCCACCCATTTCTTCCTCAGTTGTTATGTGCAAGTTTGCTACTGCTGACATGCTGTGCCTCAGACAACTGCGTTACACAGCAGAAAGCTCCTTTCTTGTGGATTTGGGGCACGAACAAACCCTACCCTATGACAGCTAGGTGACATGCACATTAGAATGTGTCACAAAGAACACAGCATTAAGTTATACTTTCCTCGAGTAGGATAAAAAGTAGAAATGGAAATCATCTGAAATACTGGCTTAGTAATATCATAACAAAACCTTTCTGGCTCCATCTAGTGGGCTTTAGCGTGCCTTGGCAACGTGACCGTAACGCAGCAATAGAAAAACACTGGAAAGTTGCAGCAAGGACTGAAGTTTTCCTCAGTATTTCTGGCATGCCTATGAACAACCCCTAAAGTTTGACAGATTCCTTTAAAGATTCCTGTCTCATTTTACTTTTCTTTTCGATTTCAAATTGGGGTACTTGAAAGGCTCAGAGGCCCCCAATTCAACCTCACTTTAAGCATCGGTAAGTAGTGTCCCCCTCCAAGTTACGTTGTCTGATGTTGTTCATGCTGCACTATCAGCTTTCCTATAAGCTAAAATAAGTCTAGGTACTTTAGGATTCCTTCAAATCTGTGGAGTATAAAACATTCACAGTGCAAATCCTCAAATCTCTGAATTTGGTGAATCCCCTGAGCAAACATCAGCCATACAGCAAACTGTTTTAACTGCTTTTATTGTTACAACACCTTGGTTTGGATTCACCTTTATTGTTGGTGGTGGTCAGATGGCTTTGTTTTCAAAGATTGGTCCACCTCAGTACTACGAAGATTCTCCTTACACTAGCTGCTTCCAAATAAAAGACTCATTTAAATTCGTTAAAACGGCCAAAAGAATTTTAAGATTTCTTAACATTTCTGTCACAGAGCCCACATCAGAGCACACAGTAGCATGCATATTTCAAGTTCCAAATTAAAACCAATTTCATATAAAGAATCTTTTGTTTTTGTAATTGACTGTAAATATACTCAGAGAATTTTAATTTTATTTCTTAATTTCAAAGTTCTCTTTTTTTCCTGCATCTGACAATATGAAGAAATCAACGTTTGAAATCCCAATTTAAATGTCATAGGACCACTGACAAAGGTTTGTATAGTCTTTTGGTTTTGTTCTTTGCTATTTGCTCTTTACAGTTAGGACAGTAGCTGTAGTAACATGGTTAAGTTAAAGTGGATGACAGACTATGAACACACCAATAAACCACCTCCTGGTTTATTTTTTACGTAGTGGGTGACCATAACTGAACTTATACAGTCCAGCTCATCATCATGGATTCTAGACCCAAAATTTCAGCCCATTCTTCCAAATACACTTAGATATGTTGTCGTATGTTTGGTATTTCAAAAGATAGAAAGAATTAGTAAACTGTAAAAAGGAAGTCTGAAAGATCGAGGGAAGTCTGAAAGATTGAGGGTTCCCTCTAACACAAATGATGTTTGTAATTACAAAATCATGCCAGCTTCATTTCCACTGCCACAAAGTGATGTATTTCTCAAAAACCAATCCACTCTGACACAGACTATCAAAAGAGGGAAAGGAAAGCACTCTCAGGAAAAAGAAATTATTTTAGATCAATATTATTACGTGTGAAAACAATAAAGCAACAGTAAGGTAATATGTCTGACCTGATATTACACAAGAAAAAGGGGATGGCATTTTGTTTTTAATGTATCTAGTTTGAAAGTAATGTTCCCAGTTTTTGGAAAGAACTTTAAAATTATGATTTTTTTATATATATATATTTATATTTTTTTTTACAAATCTTAGTATACTTACACTACAACCTAATGAAGTGAAAACAGCAGTTCTTCTGCACAAAATCAGAATCTGCAGAATGACATCAGAACCATCCTCTCAGACCTGAGGCAAGATTCAACAGTGTTTGGATTTTCAAAAAACTCCTAAATTTTATCTTGCCTGAATTTATCAATGTTATCTTTCTTTATATGTCAGAAAATGGTAATATATTTAAACTGATGACTAGACAAGTCTGCATTCAAGAAAACATATATAGTAAGGATTTTCTAAGTTTTCTGTGATTTTTTTAAAGTCTCTAAGCTCACCCTACTCCAATAACAAGTTAATAAAACTAACTCACTTCATCACTTCCATTCCTTCTGTTCAGGGTCTCACAGGGACATAGCATTAAGTTCATAGTTCTAATGGATGACCTCTCCAAAATAAGGACAGAAATTCATAATACTAGAATTCTGAAGTACAGGCACAAAAACCACAACCACACAATTTCTCTGATTCTTAAAGAAAAACAGGGTGATGACGACATCAAACTTCAGTAATATAAATGATTCCTTAGTGAATTCCTGGGCCAAGTGATTGTAAAGGCAGTATTTTTCATCTACTAAAGGTTTATTTGCAGGATTTCTTGGGATCAGTTATTTCTTCACTCCTGCGTAAAAAGTTGATTTCCTATAAGCATGTGGTACTTAAGGCGGGAAAGAACTACTCACATCAGAATACATATATATATACTAACTCACTCTACCATATATTCACTATACTAAATACAAAACTGTAATTCAAGCAAATACAGGCCAGCAATCACACAAAGTTCAACATATCCACAGCTACCTCTACTTTTCTCCTGACTTGCTTTTCTCCCACTCCACTTCATAGAAAACCTCCCTCTAGCCTTCAGAGCTGCAATAGTTCTGATCCCCTTGCTTGAAGAGGCTGCTCTTCCCCCTGCAAGATGCAGTATTAAACCTTCTGAATGTACCAAAGGATTCGTTAGGAGAATACCACCAAACATGCCCAGTTACAGGGGAAACTATAACCAAAGATTGAACACGATTACACACAACTGCAAGGATGAAAACCACAGGATAACAAAGCTTCTATTCCACAGTAAAACTACTTTTTATAAACTATTATAAACTTACAATGGTAACAACTAAGGTCCTTGTATAAATAGCATGTTAGCAATGCCTTCTAATTAACTACAGTCTAACAAGACTCTAGTAAACATGGGCTCTATAAGACAAGCCTCAGTAACTCTCAAGCCTCAGTTACTCTGGCATATCCTCAAGGTTTAATAATAATGGTCACAGCTCCCTTGCTGGCCAGCCACTATTTTAAAGGCCTAACTTTCTGAAGGACTGCTGTAAGGTTTATTGCAACTAAACAGAAGCATTTAACCAGACCTGGACTCAGCGATTTTGGTGTATGTGGAAGGGGTTATACTTCTAGTCTGAGTAAAAATGAATGCTTCCTGTCAAAAAGTTCTGAGGACCTACCCAAATTACATCAGGGCTGTCAAAAAGGATAAGGTGTTTGAGTTCCGTTAATGCCCAAAATTCAGTGTTGGATTCCCTCTCACGTGCCAGGACTGTGGCTAACGAGGTTAGAGATACTGGCTTTGAAGAGGTCAGCAAGTGAAAATTCCCAGATTTATAGAGAACTCTTCTCCTTCTGGCCTAGAGATGCAAACTTTTCAATTTAGCTTCAGCTGCGAGAACTACTGCTTGCTTGAGGGAAAGAGAGAGTAGCAGTGGAGAACACACGTGTGTTCTACAATATTGATATACATACGTCATCTGGCTCTGTCTTTCCACATTAACAGATGTGAAGAAAACACTTTCCCAGATCAGCTGGAGACTCGAGAAAAGTAGATCACTAGAGCACCTCGTTCACTTGCAGCGTTATCACAGCGACAGGAGCAAGGTGGCACACTGGGGCAGTGGTTCTGCATCACAGTCACATCCCCAAAGGACACAATGCGGTGCTTCCTAAGCTTAATAATTTCACCACTGAACAGTATGTCCAGATTTACTGTACTACTGTTCTCAGTTGGCTCAGGCACTGTATACTTTCAAAACAGATGCATACTTCTCTAGGTTTTTTGGTTGGTTGGTATTTTGGAACCTGTTTTGACAAAGCTGTCAAAAAGATCTGATACCCTGAGTGATCACGGAAACCTTACGAAACTTCTGGTTTGAAGTATCTTGCAGCAGGTCATTTCCGAAGGACATATTCTTCACAGATGTGCTCCGCAGTTTTTACAGAGAAAAAAAAATACATTTATCTTTAGGTCCAGATCCTTATCATTAAACGACCCAGTTAGTTCACAGTCCAACATTTCAACCAACTGTGCTCTACAGGAAGCTTCAACCAGCAGAACCCGATGCTGATCTGAGCGGTAACCAGTAAAGAAAAGGATATCTATTTAAAAATCATCAAAATCAAGGGCCATGTCTTCTAATTTTTACTGAAAAAGTTAGCGTGTCCATTTACAAGAGGTTTTCATTAAGTAAGCCTTTGGTAAGTGCTCTCTTCTCATGCTCAGTGTTGTACTGAACATGAGAAGCAAACATTAGTAAACAGGGTTAATAAAAATATTTATATGGAATGAAGTGTAATAGGCTTAGATTTGCTATTACTTAAAACTGAATTTAAAATTTGTGACACAACTACAGTAGAAGTATCAGAGCCCTACTCAGAATACAAAATGGTATTTTATTAAGCCTTTGGCACAATAATATTACAGAAGTCTAATGTTGCAGTATCAAAACTATATTTTTACAAAAAATCTATAAGTAGGCAGCTAAAATAAATAAAAGAAGAATCTATAAAACAAAAATGATCACATTAATCTTAAAACAGTTCAGAAAGTTAGTTTACCACAAAATGAATAAATAAATAACCACCTCTTCGTAGTATGGTGCATAATAATAAAACACTTTGGTTTGGATTTAAAAAAAAAAAAAAAAAAGGGTTTTAGACATTTTTAATGAGCACTTAAGACTGGTGTCTGGCTGTAGAGGATAACCTGCTAGACGATTTTCACTTTTTGCTATAAAACAAGTATGTTAATAACAATGCAAACAACTTTGCTCTTCCCAAATGACTGATGCCAGACATCCACTATAGGGAGAGCTTTCTTCTTCCCCAGTGATATCCATGACAAAAGGAAAACAAAACCAGGATCAGATAAAACTAAAAGAGAATTTAAAGCAGATTAAAAGAGACATTAAGAGACAAATTTCCTTTCCCACAAGAGCAAAAACAATTTCTTAAAACATACATAATCATCATGGTATTGAAGTTTAAAAAATGTACTAACACAGAATGCAAACAGACAACTAGACAATTGTACGTATCAAGGGAAAAAAAGCATTTGAACCCCATCTTCCAATGTAGAGGCAAAACTATTCTACTCTCTCAGAAAGACACCACACACTCCTGTCCTGGTTCCAGTTAGGACAGAGTTAATTTTCCCTCATAGTAGCTGGTAGGGTGCTATGTTTTGGATTAGGATGAGAAGAGCGCTGATAACATGCTGATGTTTTAATTGTTGCAGAGCAGTGTTTACACCAGGCCAAGGACTTTTCGGCTTCTCGCTCTGTCCTGCCAGCGAGCAGGCTGGGGGTGCAGCAGGAGCTGGGAGGGGACAGACCCAGGACCGCTGACCCAAACTGGCCAAAGGGGTATTCCATACCATCTGGCGTCATGCTAAACAATATATAGGGGTGGCTGGCCGGGGTGGGGGGCCGGCTGCTCGGGGATAGGCTGGGCATCGGTCAGCGGGTGGTGAGCAATTGCATTGTGCATCACTTGTTTTCTTACACATTATTATTATTAATACTATTACCATTATCACTATTATTATTATTATTGTTATTATTATTTTCCTGTCTTAATAAACTGTCTTTATCTCAACTCACTGGCTTCACTTTCCCGTTTCTCTCCCCCCATCCCAGAGAGGGAGGGGGGAGGGTGAGCGAACGGCTGTGTGGTGTTTAGCTGCCAGCCGGGTTAAACCACAACAACTCCCTACCTAGAACTGTAAGAAATCCAAATTGTTAACAACAATAAATATCATCTTTCTTAATCACATGACCAAGAATCTGAGAGCAAGTACACCTTAATCAACCAGGTCATGACTCTGAAGTTATGTAACAATTACAGTGAAACTGAAAGATGAACAGGTTAAATGAACGTTATTAACAACACCCCAGAAATTTAGATATTTAAAGCTAAATGGGAGGTGTAGTCATGAACATAGAAAACTAAATGACTATTATTCTAACTTTTACTAATTAAGACACATCTATGATTCTATCAGTATAAAAATACTCTAGGAATCTACTTCGTGAGAGCACATTATCCCCAACAACAAACAGGACTCCTGTTAATTTTGTATATGTATTTGGTTTACAAAGCATCGGGTTTTTTTCTTCTTGCAGACCTAAAATGATAAAAAGGACTTTTGAACTACATTGAACTAATTCTCAATAAACTACAAACATTAGCACACATCAATTGACTGAAATTGAATTGGCTACCTGAAATCCAGATTTCTCCATAGAATCTCCTTGATATCTCTCATAGCATCTTCTTGATGCTGAGTGAAGGCATCTTGACAGTAAGTCAAACCAAGGGATTTTTAATTTTCAAATGCCTCCTATTTATACTTCATAGAAGACATCTCGTTTAAACACAATATTTTTCACATTTATTTAAACTTTCTCCATGAACACACTGAAGTCCAAGATCTGCTGAAATTGTCTACAACAAGTCATGCATACTATGCTAAGTAACTGTTTTGTCTGTGCATCCAATACTTGATGCATCAAAAGGTGTTTGCCGTATAAATTCCTATTTTCTTGGAGCAGATCTAAACAGCAAACAGGCAATATTAACCCTGGTGCAAGGACTTTTTCATTTAATTCCTCAACCTGTAAAAAAAATTACTCCTTGAAGACATTAGATAAAGTTCTAAGAGTTCAGAAAAAAAAAAAAAAAAAAAACCTTGGGAGGTTTGCTGCTCTACTCTTTTACTGGCAATGTCTTCATTATTTATATATATAGGCACTGGTTTCCAGCCACTGAAGCTGAATCTAGATAATTAAACATTTACAACATCCCCTGCTGTTCTGTGTCTAACTGTGTCCATAGAGTCCTAGGTGTGCTGTTACACACCTGGGACTGAAACAAGGAATTTGTTGAGCTACCTTTGATAAAGGTCTACACCTGGAACTTAATAGCACATGATATGGTTTCTGAATATTGCAACAGTTGGCAAATATAACTTACTGCTCAAGAACTGTTCATCGTCCTGTTCTGGAATTGCAAATTCATTTCAACAAAGAAAATGATAGTGAAAATGTATTTATATCTAACATTATATATTATTGTTATACTGTTTTCATACATATTTTAAGACAAGTTTATTTTAAGATAGCTTGAAGAAGCTATGAAGTGGTAAGTGGTTCACAATCTGAAATTAGAAAGCAGATTTCTAATGCCATCAGGATAAGACAAATAGCAAAATGAAAGCAAAAATGAAAGCCATCTAAAACAAGCCATTTCTAATTTCTGTACTATAAAATTGCACCACCAGAGTGTACACATGCAGGACAAGGCTTATAGGAGGAACTAGCATCTTTTACACAGACGGAAGGTGGAAAAATTATACAAGCCATTGGGCACATAAACCCTTTCTCATCTGATACAGAAGTACATATGTGGATGTAAAAGGATTTTCACACCTATGTACTCCTCTAGTTAGTGTTCTGGTTCATCCTTAAGCAAGAAACACATCTGAATGTGCTCTCCAAGCATGGAGTTTGCTAACAAAAGCAAATAGTCTCAATACAGAGTTATATTAAAAACCCTGTAGTCTTTAGATTGCACTAATTAAGACTACTCTGAAGCTAGATCGTATCAAGAAGTTTATTATCATTTTTCCAATTAACTTTCAAGTACAAGAAAAACTAGAAGAGGAGAACGGCAATTTCTAGGGCCACATCCCCCTTTCCTTGAACACCA
Organism: Anser brachyrhynchus; assembly: GCF_964034855.1. Lineage (NCBI taxonomy): Eukaryota > Metazoa > Chordata > Aves > Anseriformes > Anatidae > Anser > Anser brachyrhynchus. The sequence continues at coordinate 140,563,663 of NC_137695.1, read as the reverse complement.
TGGTGTCATTGATCTGTCCATGAGGAAATGGGCCAAAGGGCTTTGCAGTAGAGAAAGAAAGGAAAGAAAGGAAGGAAGGAAAGAAGGGAGGGAGGCAGGATGGGAGGGAGGAAGGGAGGGAGGAAGGAGCCTCATTCCATCTCACTGTCCCCCAACTTATCCAGCAGCTCACAGAAGTTAATATGAAGTTTAGCTACAACACAGTGTTTAGCTACAATATAGTGTAATGTCCCTGTTCCTTGACCGACAGAGTGTATCTTAGTATGACAGTAAGGTTGCAAAGTTAACAACACATGGAAAGAGATCTAATTTAGGAATAACATTTGCATGCCAATTTAGCCATCAGAACGATTTATTTACTACATGTGGTCTTCACTGGGATTTCATGCAAGTTTAAAACTACAACTTTAATAAGGTGTATGTATACTGACTGTTTTTTCTTATATGTAACATTGTGACAGTCTTGAAAATACTGGAAATCTTAGTATTTAAAGTTATCTATAGAGAAAGTTTGCAGGTATTTACATTTACTTATGTTTTGCAATCCAACTCCAAGAAACAGAAGACAGAAAAACTGAGTTTTCGCTATCATGTTTGTTAGAAGCACCTTCTGTTACTGGAGGTAGGCTCCTTAGTGATGAGGGAAACAGGAGTGAGCTCTGAACTCTGTAGAGATAAAGGAGAGTAGCTCAGACAAACGGATACATGAGAAATAGGATCAGAGAACACACCGGGATTAGTGAACTAAGACAGGAAGGTCTAAGTTGCCAACCCTCTGAATTACTTCTAGAGATCCCAATCTGAAAGACAACACTCAAGAGCTGAGGAAAATCATTAAGCTTCCTGCAGCTGAGAAATGTCTCAGCAAAATAATCCTACATAATAGCTGGTAAAGGAGACTTCTGTCAGAAGTATTTTAAGTCTGTGAAATATCCTGCTGTTTTTGCAAGTCACTTTGTAAAGAAGTTGTTTGTTTTTCCCAAATTTCAGTCATCAATAAATCAACATTTTTTTAACAGCATATCCCTTAAAGCACTGGCAGACCTTAAAAAGCTTGATGATACTCGGAGCGTGTTTCCTGATAAGACACAGAAGTCAGAGTCAAATGTCAACAATAGGTAAGAGTTTACCCAAACAGGTATTTTCCAAAAGCAAGAAGGCAACGGTGTGAGAAATAAGCCATGATTTGGGTTATTCCCAAAGATTATTACAAATATTTGTCACATCTGGGCAATCCCAGATTGCTACAGGGCACCGTGGAGGCGCAGGCCTGCAACACAGCTGGGGTAGAAACAACGGGATTCTTGGCCGGGCCCAGGATCTCTTCAGGAGAGTAGTAAAATGAGAAACACTCTCTCTCTTGTTTAACAGTTCAAATGAAATTTCCACAAAACGATGTGAGCATTCTCACCACCGCTTTGGTCTCTCCTGACTGGAATAATAAAATTCATTACTCTGGAATATGCCAAAGGAAAACTGGGGAATCGGAAGTTTTTATCTGCAGTAAGACACATAGGGAGAACAAGGCCCAATGTTAATTGCTTTTGATCTTTTCTAATGTAATTTTACAATAAATTGTTTTATGAGGCTATATTGCTAAAAATGACTGCAATTGTCTGAACTCTGTCTATAATCTCAAAAATGATTAAACCTTGATTTAATAATTAAAGTTAAAAGAAAACTCCAGAGTCAGTCCAGCTATTAGGGGAATTAACCTGGGAACCTATTCAGTAAATATGTTTGAATCTGAATTTGCCTAAAGGAGACTTTGAGACAATTTCATCAAAAAGTTATTATCTGCAGGTTCTTAAGACTGGTGAAGGTTGAAGATTTGGTTTTTGAAGGCAAGCTATTTGTTTGTGCCTTTAAGTATTTCAAAATACGTATTTTTACAAAGGTAGAAGACCCACTTCAAGGTCAGTGTTAAATGTTTTACCCTCTTCACTCAGTGGATAAAAACAGAACAGGATGAAGTTCCCTAGCTTTGCACCTCAGGTTTATCCTTTACAGAATTATACGCAGTTCTGTTGAAGGCTTTCATTTACCTGTAGCACCTTATAACAGATTCCCTAAAAACAACTTCCTAAACCTGCTAAAAGAGATGAAAGAGCAGAGAAAGGACCAGACTGTCCCTATGCCAGGCCACTGAACTGCCAACTTCATGTCACAAGTGCCCAATTTATAATGCAGAAATACAGCTATGAAAAGAGAATCGATTCTTCCAGTTTGAGTTACAGGTGTGTGATAGTATATGTGAGATTAACACCTAGCAGTTCGGTCTTTCCACTTGATCTATCTGGTGGACTCCAGATCAGGTTCCAGTATCATCACTGCTTACCCAGGAGACTATTCCCCCGGGCACTGTAATAAAGGGGTTGCACGAAAAATAAGGAGAAACTTCATCTCACTAGCAGGAACGTTAAGGATTCATGGTATCTCTGAAGTCCCCTTTCACCTTCAGATTTCGAAAAACATCTTTTCCATGTCATACACTCCCATATACACCATCTTTTTGCCTCAGCTGACTCCAGCTTTATGACAATCGGTGACTGCCTCCTAACTTCCTGGGATGAGAGAAAAAACAGATTTCATTACCAGCTACAGACATTGTCTAATACAGAATGAGATTTTCACTCTCTTTCAGACAGAGCAGCATTGACCTTAACAATATTTGTTGCAAATTATAGTTCCAAATAATTGAATTAAGTTGGAGCTAACTCAAACCATAAAGCTGTTGTGTTTTTTTTTAAATCTCTGTGCCTGAGACAGTTATTAAACAAAGAATAAGAAAACAAGCACTTGAAAAGCATGAATTGATGTATCTAAACCTCAAACATTCACAACTAAACATTCCATAGGGATTTTAGAAGTTTTGAAAAGCCAGATCCATAACCAACACGTGAAGGAGCCTAAATCAGAAGGATCCGTGTTTTCTCCTGCCAGCTGTTTCCAAAAACTTCCTTTAAGGCTTACTTGTGTCCTCAAAGTATCGGTGACTTTAAAGCCACTGCCTCCAAGCAAAGGTATAAAAATATAGTTTTGTTTAAAAACAAGCTAAACTTCAGTCAAAATTAAAATATTCACCACTAATTCATTTAGTAGTATTTGCAGTGAAGATATGTTTTTACGCAACCTATATTGCACTTCTTAGTTCCTCATATTTTTAATCATTTAATTTAATGGTTTTCAATGACATAGCTGTACGATTTCACTACTACAGCTAATGATGTTGCTCATCTTAATAAATTTATTTGGTTAGGAATATAATTGTGAAAATCTAATCTAAGGAGGAAGATGGAGATCCTGTGCACCTTTATTTTTTGAAATACACTTCAGTCAGCCTTAATTGACTCTTGTTTCTCAAAGAGCACTCCTCTACTTCATGGTCACATTTGATTGAACAATAGCCACACTAATGCACAAGATCATTTAAAATGTACCTTTGTTATTTAAAGAAAATAAAAATACAGAAGATGGAAAAAAATCACTGAACATTATTTTTCCTTAAAAAATAGTCAACTATTTCCTCCTCAGAGATGATCTTTCTCTTTTATAACTTAACATAAATGACTCCTTTCTGTCACATTTGTGCCTTGATTTTGCAAAAGTACTTGATACACTGTGATACCAGACTGAGGAATGGCTGGGGCAAGTGATTCAACTTGGAAACAGGTACAGAGAGCTTTATACTCCAATGTGACAGCAGTATGAAATGTAAGTTCTCTTCTATGGATATTTAACAGTACAATTGCAATACTAAAACAGAGTGAGAATTCATGTCCAACTCCATTCCCCATAATAAACAGCACCAGCAGACTGGTATATGATTGTCCCCTTCATTCATCACCATGCACTGTCCCAGCTTTTCTCTATAATCATAATCTTTATTTCTCAAGACAACAAACTGAAATGTTAAAATACTTTCTATTCTTTAACGCCTCACAGGTTTTGGATACACCTGATTTTCCAAATCCATATTGTTGAATCATACAGTCAACATCCTATCAACAATCACCAAATATCTATGGCTTTATCCATAAGTAGATCGAATTTGCCACTCTACGGCTACTAAATACAGAGTAGGCTTCCTAAGAAATACTGGAATTCACGCCTTCTCTAATATGTTAATGATAGAAAATTGCTAACAAAAAAATAGATAACTAATAATATTAAGGACTCTTTGCATGGATTAACCTACTACTGAATGCTGTATCACACAAAATTTAAAAAAAATCCTATTTATCACAGAATCACAGAATCATCTAGGTTGGAAGAGACCTCCAAGATCACCTAGTCCAATCTCTGACCTAAAACTAACAAGTCCTCCACTAAACCATATCACTAAGATCAACATCTAAACGTCTTTTAAAGACCTCCAGGGATGGTGACTCAACCACTTCCCTGGGCAGCCCATTCCAATGCCTAACAACCCTTTTAGTAAAGAAGTTTGTATCTGCATACAACATACCAGGGTTTTTAACCATACTAGTAACACTAAAAGAGCAAGATGAAGACCGCTTCTGTCCCTACTTCACAATATTTGTAGTCAAGAAAAATCTGACCTGAAGTATGTTCTTCCTTCCTTTATAACTTCTACAACATATATTTCAAAATCAGCAGAATCAACTCTTTAGCTCCTTGATATGCAATTGTTACTTGCGAAAAAAACTAAACAGTTCATTAGCTAAAGAAATTCCTGTCCCTTTCCTCCTTAGCACAGGTACACAGTAAAACAAGCTAATCATATAACATTATTCCTGTAACCCCCTTTCTCTTCCCCTCTCATGCTCCCAAGAGAATTTAGGATTTGGTACTGCTACAATATATGTGAGTGCCTCATGGGCATTAGTTCCTGCATTGACTGTGGGAACACTGTTAACATGCATCAATTACAAGATTATATGGAATGGGAGAAATTCTTCAAGGAGAAAATAGTTCCTTTGATTCAACCACCATTTGAAATCTACAGCTACCTCTGTTATTCTAGGAACTGGTGTTACTTCATGGCTTCTGTGAGTTCACAACATTTTAACTGAGAAAAAAAAAAATCTGAAGATGCAGGCCAAAAAAAACTATGTAGTCCTCTAACAGACTAGGGGACCAGTATGTGTCCCACCACAAAGATCGCTTGCCCCCTAGTAAAAACATAGCCTAAATGGTAACAGCAGCAAATGACTGACAACTTTTATATGAAGCAACATATTTCTGAGCCATACATGTGAGCTGAATATGAGCCTTGACACTGCTACCAATAAAAAATCCCATTTTTTGCAATGAAAGACTGTGCCATGTTGCATATGGATGCTAAAGAATCACTTTAGTCCGTCAAATATTGGAACTTACTTGCCAAGCACTACAGGGCAAGTTGCTTTACAATTGCAATTCCCTTCAGAAAACATTAGCGATTTTCATGGAAGAGCAGATTTATATTAGCTCAGGTAGTTTTCTTGATTCCATTCTTTTTTTTTAATAATTGCATATAATCTGGCAAAATATTGAAATATATTCAGGCTTATTCTCAAATTCATCTTTATACTACCTTTTCTAAATGCATCTAAAATAAAATCAGATTAAAATATTTCCTTCTGGTGTAATATCAGCAAAATAAACACAGTGTCAGTGACATGCATAACTTCTAACGTTAATTCAACATTATGCTCAATACAATATGTGCACCACATTTTCTGAATGCCCATGTGTCATTTAAAAAATAACATATGTTAATAGATTGCTCTATGACATTGCTGGCTTATTCCTAGATGTTAAGAATAGATACGTTTTCTTAGTTATTACTGACATCTAACTGTATTGTCATTAAAAATCAAAACAGAACTACCATGCTACATAAAGTTACTAAAAGAAGCCAAAACATTGAGAACATCAACATCATTTGAGATTGAGAACATCAACAACACTGCTACCACATAGGAAAAAGTTATTTTTAAAGGTTTATGTGACTGTGATAAAATTAATTTGTATTTTTGTAAGAGAAACACCTCATAGACAATTACCTACTTAATTTGTTTTTCAACTGTGCACATATCATATTGCAAAACTAAAGGAAAAGTAGGGGCATGCTCACAAAAGCTGCAGAAAGGAATATCATGCATAATGTCCACAACAACTCACAGATTATTAGTAAGTTATCTGAAAAACAGGTAAGCCTTTCATGCCAAACATTGCTTTCATTTCAATGATAGTAACTCCCCTTGCCTTTACCAGGAATTACACATGTGCAAATAAAAGCAAATGTAGGCCAGGAAACAAGTCTACACAGAAAAGAAAAGGACTTAAGACAGAAAAAAGGCTCTAACCACTTTGTCCTCCTGGAGTTCATATCCACGAAAGCAAGAAAGAAAGGACAGAAAAAAGACAAAGAAGGAAAGAGTCACTTTCATTCTGAAAGCAAGCAGTAGTATTTGTTAGTAAAATAAATGAACAAATTTCAAAGGAATTATTGTATGTCATTCTTATTTCCCCATAGTGGTGAAGAGGATCCAGTGAAAAATGTTTCATTTTAATAATTTTCTTAGTTTTATGGGTGAAATTGAGAAATTTTATATGTCCAAGAAAATATTTGTATAAATTAAAATTATTTTCTTTGTGGAATTTTCTAAGACATGACTCCAAATTATTTTGAATTACCTTAATAAATCAAATGGGCATGTCATAAAAAGGATGCAGAATTTAGATCCACATGCCTTGGACCCCAGTATTGCAAATGATTAGCATGCATCAACCTTTTGCACTTGCACTGAGTCCAGTGAAATGAAGGATTTTTGTTTATTCTAGCCAGAAATAGGGGATACATTATGGCATAACTACATGTTCATCACTCAATAGCTCTTTAAAATAGTAGGGTTTTAAAGCACAAGGAGACAGAGTTTCTCAAGCATTTATTGCATGTCATGTCAGATCTATATTACTTATATACTCCTTTTCATATTCATAAATATTAAACACAAATATTCCCAGTATTATTTTCCTTGAAGGAACTGTCTTTTTAGCTAAAATTGTAAATGGAATAATGCTTCAGAAAACAAAAATATTCAAAATGGTTTCAGACAAAACTCTTTCCCATTTTTGTGAACGACGATGAAAAATGCATAAATGAGCAATATTTTCTGGTACCTCAATGTCACATGCCAATACACAGACTAGATCTAGGCATGGAAATGAGCACTCCACTATGTTGGGAATACATCTGCTCACGTAGAAAGGGTGAAAACTCATTTTATAGCTTTATTATTCAGATAGCCTTATGACATGTAACTTTGTGCTCCTGTGCTCTTACAAAAGTTTCAGGTTCCCCCCCAATGCTAGACACACAAACAAACAGGACAGAATACAGCAGAGCCAGCTAAGACAGTCAAGGGGCAGAGCACACAGGGAGAAGCTGAGGGACACAGGCTTATTTAGCCTAAAGGCTGGGATGCGGATGGGTGGGGGAAGAGGGGAACTGTTTGCAATCTTCATCTACTTAAAGGTGAGCTATGGAGAAGACAAAACCAGAATTTTCTTGAAGATGCACAGCTGAAGGACAATGGGTTGGATCAGATGTAAACAAACAAAAAATCTCAGGAGTTGATAAGCACAGCAAGAGCTTGCCCAAAGAGCCTATGGAATCTCCATCCTTACAACTCAGTCGGATGAGATCCTGAGAAACCTGGTCTCACTGTGATGTTAATCCTGCTTGAAGCAGGAGATTGGACTAGATAACCTCCCCAGGTCCTACCACCCTCGGCTTACTCTGTGATCTTATGTGCAGTGGTAAAACCTAAAGCATTTCCAAAGATGCTAGAGTTTTTTGATTGTTCTTGGTTAAAGAAATAGGAAATAGCATTGAAAGCTATCTAAAACCAAGGAACTTGTAAGCATTATCATTCAATGTGCAGAGTCATTTATCTGCACAGCATCGGGTGCACCACTGCTTTCCTAGCAGGGCTTCCTGTCCTACCACAATAAGAGTGGCAGGAGTTGCTCATAGGTGTTTGGAATGAAAACTCCTAGTGCCTCGATCCTCTGGAGAAATACACTCTACTATGCAAGAGGAGCATAATCCATAAGCATGTGCTTTTAGCAGAGAGGCTAAAAAATTTTGAAATCATAAATGCCTGCCTGGTTAGGTTCCTTTCTCGGTGAATGTCTCTTAACTGCAGGAAGGGGTAAGTAACAGCACAAAAGAGCAATTAAGTCAGACTAGCCCAGCTCCCCAGATTAAGGATGCAGACAACAGTTTAAAACTGTGTTCAATTTTGAGCAAGAGAACTTGACAAAATTAAATTTATTCCTACAAGATCCAGTAGGTAAAATAGCACAGAGCGACAACGATAAAGATTTTAAATACATGAAACTAAAGAAAAAAGTAAAGGTAGCATGTTTCAAGCAAAAATTAAAACTGGATACAATGGCATTTAAACTAGGAAATAGGAGCATCTTTAAAATAATCAATAATAAATGAGAAGTGGAAACAGTAAATAGAAGAGGTTAAAAATTACACGAAGTTACAAGAAGAGGTAAGATCCTTACAAAAACAAATTTTGAGATGAAAATTATTATTTGATTTTTTTTATCATAGAACTTAACTTACTGTTCTACCTACCTAGGCTGACTACTCTTTGAAGCAGAATTGTCTGTTTCTAGCACAGTATTTACTGTCTTAATAACTTTTAATATCTTCTTATTTACCTTCAGTTTTTTATATTCTCCAGTGTACCACTACTCCTGAAATTTTAAAACAGACTATAAACAAGGCCCATGACATTTCAAGAGACTGCTTAGAAATAGTGCCATTTTGAATATTAATTCCTTATAATCTTCTCTATGCAGTACCCATAATTTAGTCATTTGATGATGTAGTATTATGTGTAGTGTTCTGCTCAAAGATACACAGTGAAGCATGGGACAAAAGGCAATAAATACAAGATAGAACCTAGGAAATTCAGACTAGGTGTAGGAAATCCTTGTTTTGTTTTTAATCAAGAGAGTGATGAAGCACAGGAAGAGTTTGCTCAAAGTGGCTGCTGAATCTCCATCCTTGAAGATTCAAACTCAACTGGACAAGGACCTCAGAAAACTAATGTAATTCAAAATTTTTTGAGCAAGAGGTTGGGTGAGACACCTTCAGAAGTCCTTTCCAACCCAACGATTATTCATCAATAGTCTGTCCTCACTCATTAAGAAAATCTAGCTATATTAGCCTTTTTAAATAGCTTTCAACTACACACTATACACCTGCATATATTTAAACATTCTGCTTAGCCATCAATATGAATCTTTCCCACTTTTATCTCTTTTCCAAAAATAATGACTAGCATATATTATTCAACGTCCTGACTATTTTTATGCTACTCTAACATGGTGTTCCAGTCTATCCAAATTGTAAGTGATAATTATATCTATAAAATTTTAACTATTAAATATTCTAATAGTCTTTTGCAAACACACGGATGATCTACACCTCTTCATATTGTGAATTATGTTCTAATCTACTTTTTCCACTCAGTAGTTTTCACCTAAAATACAAGGTTCTTTAGAACATTTAAGAGGAATAAAACCATAATGCATAAGAAGTGAATATAAGAAGAAAAGTAAAGACGACAATATACAAACCAGTAAAAGAGAAGACTCAGAAATAACAAATCTAAAAGACAGAAACAAACTCTCACTGTAACACTGATATGTATTTAAGAGAAGGCAGCTTAAGAGCTTTGAGACAGTTTTTCTAATAACTATTCTTGCATCACTAGGTTCTAACATTAGGAACTATTGGCTCATAAATATTGATCTGGTAACACTCTTCTGTTCCATCACACTTTCATTTTGCCAAATCTTAATTTGCATTCAAGAGTTTCCAAAAGCTTAACTTTACTTGAAAACGAATTAACTTTAATCACAGAAGAGATAAAGTAAACATTAAATGCATCCTAAGAATGTAAGCAAGGAGAACAGAACAACTCATATTTCCTACAAACTCAGTCAATATTTGTGAAAATTGTGGCAGATAAGTCATGTTCACGTATCAGTAGAGAAGTCTCTTCTCTCTTAGCTTAAAAGATATTCCAAAGTACAAGCACTGCTTAGGTAATGATTAAAATAATACATATTTACTCATTTATAAACTATATACTCAAAGGAGATGTAAGATAATTCTCAGAAATTAACAGCATAGGAAGAGCTTTAAACACTTCAACATATCAGTGTAAATTTTCCAATGCAAAGCAGCAATTCCAGAAATTGGTGGCTTTGGAGGCAGTTCTGACTCCGCATTCTGTCATTCACACTGTAATGCGTGAATCCCAACAGCTCAACAAGACTTGATTCAGACAGAATCTACCGATATGGAGCAACTTTCAGGATGAAGTGTCTCTTTTCAGAAACAGGCAATGAAATTTAAAGAAATGTGAAATTCAAGATAAACAATTACCCTTTACTAGACACCTAGGACTACCGCCACCTTCTCAGCTGCTTCCCCCAGCATCGTTGCACAGCATTTGAGTTCACACCAGTATAATATAAGGAGTGACATGACTGACGATATCAGAGACAGTCCAGTCAGTCATTTCTATAGCAAAGATATTAAAGAAATTATCCCATCCAATTCTCAAAGAACAAATGCTTAAAAAGCAACAAATTGGTCAGATTTCAGCATATTTATTTGGTTCCATGTGAAAATGCAAGTACATTTTAATATCAGTTTTGTGGGAAAAGGCCTTACCTCCATGAATACTTAGACACAGAAATGTGAGTAAAATGACTGGAATTTCATTCCATATTCAGAAGAAATCTAGCATTAAGTCAATATCTACACCTTACCCTTTAAAAAAAATGTTAGAAGGTGAATCTGGCATTTGACTGGGTGAGCCAAAGCCACTGTTCAAGAAAGTATTTTTTCACCTTAAGTGCAAAAATATCAGTTTGCCTAATATTATCAGTTCTTCATTGTGTCAGGATCATAATAATCTCTATGGTTTTTGAAAGCTTTGAAATAGAGTGAAGATTTCAAATATGCCTAGCCTCTGTTGAAATTGAGGCTATCATCTGCTCTTTAATGAGATTCAAAACAGCCACCAAGTGAAAATAGCCTAAAATAATAAAGCGAGTAACAAAAATAGTTTCTGCAGTTATCACTTGAAAGAAATGATAATATCCACAAAGCTTCTATTAGAATCACAGATATTTTTTTTTTTCTGAAGAATTGAGAGAACCTGAGGTGTCAGTACAGAAATGCTGCAGCTGGGTAGCTGTTGCTATTGTAGCTATTGCTACATATAAGTTTGCATGAGAAGCTTACAGGCTGGAAAGGAGCAATGTCTCCTGGTTAAAAATGATTGCTGTGCAAGCCTTTCATCAGAGTACCAACTGAAGTAACGAGAACCCCATTTTGCTGGGGCAGCATGCTGCTTCCATACTGCCCAGGCACAGAGAGGGCCAGCGGCCCAGCCAGGGCCAGGAGCAGGGCACAAAGGGTGATTTCAGCCAGGCCATGCCCCCACCAACAGAGCAGTGTCCCATAGTCCCCACAGGAGGAGAACAGGGTAATCCCAACAGGGCCGTGGTGATGAGGCAGAACCAAGGCCCGCCAGGAGGCCAAGCCTACAGACGCCGGTCAGCAGGGGCACAGACCAGCCGTGGCGCCAAGGGAAGGACCAAGGCCAAGTGCCTAAGCCAAAAGCAGCTCCAAACAGGGTGTGGAGGCCCCCACAGGGCTCCAAGCAGCTCCAAACAGGGTGTGGAGGCCCCCACAGGGCTCCTTCTCCCACAGCTTTCCCTGGGCTGATCCCAGGCTACAGCTGGGCCGCATCAGAGCTGCCCTAAAGCACAGGCAGCCAAACACTGCTGGGGGTGAGGGACGGGGAGGGAATTGTGCTAAGGACCATGAGGTATATGGCTGAACTGTAGTCCCGCTAAATTGGGGTATACCTTTGGAAAGCTGCTCACCTCAAATTAAATGGAGTTGATCATTGTTTAGAGATGTTTTTACAATCATGGATGTGGCATTGTTGTTTTCAGATAACCATGACCAGAGTTCAGCTGTGCTGTAGGTCTTTAGCATATCTGATAATATGAACTCTCTTCTACTCATGGAGAGACTGGGATGTGAAATTCAACCCAGTTAGAAGGATAACTTTTACAGTCTCCATTTGTGAATTTTAAACTTTTAAATAGGAAACTGTCTTTGGAAAAACTCAGCAGCTTCCTTTCCTTTCTTTCCGAGACACCTGCACTGAGATTCTCCAGAAAGATGAATACAGTTGTACATTACCAGATTCTACAGGTGTTACATGGCCTAAACTGAATGAAAAAAAAATAAAAAAATAACCTAGAGTTTAGAGAAATCCTTTCCACCAAGTCAATAATGTCACATTTCTTTTCTAGAGAAACACAGAATCGAACCGTGTCTCTTAAGGATCAACTTATTTGTATGCGACTGCAAATCACTGAGTTTATTCCAAATCCTAGTGACCTGGAAATCCTGACTGTGACAGACTAATTATTTGGTGCCTGTCAATTGTCAACAGAATGAAATGGATTACACTTTGTGGCTGCATATGGATGGTCCACGCTGTACATCCTGCAGCTGGAAATGCACTCAACAAAGAAGAGAAAAGAACTTGATGGTTCTCTGAATCAAACATAACCCAAGAAATAATCAAAATGCAATTTTTTGACAGAACCAGAGGGAACTGAGGGAATTTTCCTATATATACCCTGTGTAGTTCATACAGAGATGTTAGGCCCTAGAAAGCAACTGAAAATCTCTTATTTTTCATGTTCAAAGACAAAGAGAGAAGAATGTTTCAGCAGGTGTAACTGATAGTAGATTGCTGAACATCCTTAAAGCAGGTATACACCATACTTCAAATTAAGTTTTCACACAAGCATTGTTTTCTTCCTCTAGGAATGGAATGTTGATTTACTGAACTGGCATTCTGAGCTGTTGAAAATTATATTTACTGCACACAAGTTTTATCTATCTGAAGGCAGTAGATGTCAAACATTTTAACATAGAAATTTCTCAGCTGCATAAATCTCATTCTGCTGTCTACTGCCTCACTCTCTGTATTTTCCTGTATAAATCAGTATACGATTAAGAACGAATAGCAGTGTTATCTTGTGTATCAGTGGTACCTATACCACTACAAATTGCTGTTATGTGATTTATTACTTGAGAAACACAATTGCAATCAATCTGAAATTGTTCATAATCATAAGAGATGCCAGTTTAAGCTCCCTTATTCCCACAAAATTTAAACTCCCCATCCTGGCTGAATACTCCTATCCCTAAGGTCATAAGCAGGAGCACAGAAGCAGCAGTACCATCATTATCAATTTTATCTGTTTGATCTAGAAGGAACTTCCACATAATGATCATTTTTGTACAAAATGGACTTAATTTTAATGTAAGCGTATGAATTAGCTATGTAAGTTTAACGTTTTAGCTATGTAAGCTAAAGGTATCAACTTTAGTAAGGGTAAGTCATGTCTGTTACATTTACTAAAATTCCTTCAAGGAGTCACTGAGTAAGTGATACCTGCTGATATAGCTGAGTTTGGCCTCTGGGATTTTAAAGAATATCAGTGGCCATGAAATAGGAATAAATTATTCCGTGAGAAAACTTTATTAGTTTAAGACAAAAAGAAAAGAACATAAATAAATGGTCAGGGCTTTTTAAGGGAGAGGTATCACCAGTGAAGCCTCACAGAGAATCTCTCTAGAGATGCTCTGCCCAGCATATTCATAAGTGATCAAGAACAGAAAGGAATGAGAGCCAGAAAAGTTTATTTACCACACTAAGTTATCCAGAGTAGTAGAAAAATACCACCTGAGAAGAGTTGCTGAACAGACTCGTAATACTGAAAGCAGAAGTGGGCCTGCAGAAAGACAGATTTAAGAAAAACTTTCTAAGCAGTGGACCTAAGAGGGTATGGAAGAATCTCACTGGAAACCTGTCAAGAGACAGTAGAGAAATATCGGCCAAGTTCAGATCCATCCTGAGGAAGATTCCTTCCAACTCAAACCATTCTATGATTCTAAATGATGTCTCAGAACATCTCATTAGAAGAAGCCTTCCTCCTAATGCTTTTATTCTTTGACTCTAATTATGTAGACATTATGAATCCAAGAAACTGTCTCAATTGTATTTTATAATCAGATGAAATCAGTACAGGAATTATTATATCTCTGATTAATGGTAACACAATTTAGTTATAAAAAGCAATAATAATGTGATCTTACCCAAGACAAAAGGTTCTATACAAATTTTAAAATTACTTTAACAAAATTTGGTCATATCAAGGCAGTTTGACAGATTTACACAATCTCAGTTACTTTAATCATCAGCAAGTAGCAGGTTCTTTTCTACCCTGTCAATCAAAACCTGAGTCCATTATTTAAGCCTCCTTTTCAATCTTGGACAAAAAATACATAACGTTGTCACCTGCCTTCCAAGCGATTAAGATAATATTTGCAGTTTGCATGGTATTTGCAATGACTATTACAAGAAGAAACTGATTTATGGAAATAAATGATACTGACAAATGATTACATTAATAAATAAATGATTGTATTGATTTACAGAAGATGTTGCAACAAAAGGCTAGCGTAAGAAGTCCTGAGTAGTCAAGAATATTCTACAAATATCTGTCTGAAACTGAGAAAGATGTGTGAGATGTCAACATTTTATCTAAAACACTAAAACTTCTTTCAGAACTTAAGTTTTCTGATTACCTCTGTTCTACTGAATGTTTTATTCTACGACCAAACTTCTTAAAAATTCAACTTGCTGTTTTACCTGTTGTTGTACAATAAAAACCAGTATACTAGCTGAAGCTCCATACTGTTAGTGCATTGCATTTTTACTAAGAATATGATAATGTAATATACTTACATGTGTATATATATGTGCATATGTTTAATAGATAAACATTTTAAAAGTCCTTAACATACTGTATATACTATTCTAACACTCGTTTTACGATAATCTTGTACAGAGGATTCTGGGCAAGCATAACATTAAAAAAAAAAAAACCTTGCTCTAATTTGCAATAGTCACAGCGTCTCAACATTAGCATCACTAGCTCACTAGCTAGTGATATACTAGCTAGTATACCTCCTGGTCTCCAATACAGAAACTCAGTCCTCTATTCAAAGAACTGTACTTGCATGAGTCTTAGAGTAGAAAAGTGGCATGTGTTAATGTAAAGGACACAGTCACAAATCCATCTGCAAATGGAAATTATTTGAAATGAGGACAGATGTCTCAGAAGACCCTAAAGTAGACATCATTTCATCCTTAAAGGAAATCTATTTCAGTAGCTATGTGATTAGGATGCATAAGCAATGAATAAAAGATACTGAGGTTAGAAGCTTATTACTAAACTTTTGTAAGTCCATACCTTATTTGACCGTAAAGACACTCTTCCTCCACAGCGTGCACAGAATTTAGTTTGGCAATATGAACAGTTATGGCCACAGCCATCAGCAAATTTTGTTTTGTGGCAGATGCCACAAGTTGGGGCATCACCCTTCTGCTCCTGCTGCTGCTGTGATTCTTCGCCCATCTTCTTCACTTGCTCCTTATACATTTCAAACTGCTGATGTAATTTTCTGCAGAAGAAAAGAGATCATTAACAGTTGGGTATTTTTCATTTAGGCCCACAAATACTTCACAATCACTAAACCACAATCAACTTCAGAACACAAATCAGAGAGAAATACGTGTAATTTATGATATTCCAGAAGTGTAACCTTCAAAAACTACTACTTCTCCAACTGAACTAAACTCTAGGAGGTGGCCCAACACTAGTAACATGCAGCAAACAGTTCAGCTGTTACAAAGACAAGTAATTTGCTTTGGGATGTGACCAAGCTGTGAGCTGCAAATACAACAGTAGGAAACATGAAGTGAGTGATTCATAATCCCATGGTACTAGATGATAAACTGGTTAATAGCAGGAAAAAAAATCTCATTTATTTTTCCAAGTGCTCTTTCACCTAGTTGCACCAGACACATGCAAGTATCTTATCTTAATACACCTTATCTTCATTTATCCAGCAACACTGGATATTGCCAATATTGCACAGATTAATTATTCTAAAATGCTTTATCAATCATTTATCAAGCAATGGGTGCAACCACAAGCCCATAACAAGATATGTCAACTTAGCAACTTACTATCCATTATTTAAGCCATTCATATCATTACATATTGACCACCACTTCATGCCACCTCACGGTAGAGGACTACCTTAGGTGTAAAAACTAGGGACAATATTTTAAGACACACACACACACAGAAATCCCACATATTCTACCTCCCATTTCCAGTGGACTAGGAGCACATTCATATTCAGATACCAAGTTCATACTGCAACGATTCCTTCAGGCATGCTACTTCACTGATTTTCTGATCCTGTAATAATCAAATCTCTATATATGATAGCTATGTTGTCTCACTACAATAAAAGTTATAGACTCATTTCACGTTCTATAATAGATTTTTTTTAAAACCCTTATTTCTAAAGGTAAAAAATGACATGGGAAATTTAGTTTTCATCGTAAAATTTCAGTTTCCTGTGGTTGCTGAAAAAGGCTGGAAAATGTGACATAGTATAAGATATTGAATCACAAAAAGAAAACAAGAAGAACTTCAACTTCTCTTTTATTTTTATCCCTGTGATTTAAAGGGGTCTGACTCATGATCTTTAGTAGGGAATGATTCTTAGTAGAGAATTCTACTCACCTAATTTTGCTAATTGAGACTGTAAATTTCAGCAACCTAAGAATTACTAATCTAGTCTAAGCACTTTATCTACTATCCTGGACAGACACAGGCACAACCAAAAAAATGAAGTATTTCCTATGAAACATTAAAATGGTATAGTAAGCCAAAAAAAAAAAAAAAGTGCAAGAGATTTATTTTTCTTAGAATTAGTTTTCCAGAGAGTCTTGAGATTACTTTTTTTTTTAATATATATACATTTATATGTATGAAGTCTAACACTGCACAGAGAGTAAGAAAGCTGGGAGACCAGCTTTTTTAATACAGAAATATATATTTTATACAGTTCAGCTATAAACTAATGATACAAAATGGCTTCATCAGAAGAGTCAGAGGCTCTTACCAAGACAGACATTAGCACACTCGGTCAGTTTAAAATTACTTCAAACACTATTTATTTACTACGGTTCCCCACACATATGGCAAGAACTGTTGGTATTTGCTTGAGTACCTTCAGGAAAACTCCCCTAAAAATACAATTTGTGTTATACCACAGAGGAGCCATAGGATTTAAGAGGCAGCTCCCGCCCTCTGTCAGGCAAGGCAAGTAGGTAGGCCTCTTCTGTGCAGCAATGGGACGTCTCCTGCTCTCAGCCCCACTGGCCTTTTCCCAGAGAGAAAGCAGGTTTGCCTCATGCAACTTATGCCTCATCTTTCTAATCTACCAGCTCTTGTCACTTGAGTTCAGTTTTGAGTCCACACACTGCCCTCAGACCGCAGCAGTCCCTTGCGCGCTGCCACCAGGAGCTCTGGCCTGAGGCAGAGCAGAGAGGGCCCGCTGCTCCCCCGGCCCCACAGGAGGGACATGGGGACACTGCAGGAGGGATGTGGGGACACTGCCCGAGGGACATGGGGACACCACGGGAGGGACGTGGGGACACCGCTGCCCCAGCAGGAGCCTGAGGGGTCAGGGGCAAGGGGCTTCCTCCGCCTGCTCTCCGGGTCCAGGAGTTCGTTGCTGACTGTTCTGTGTTGAATGAGGCAGGACACGAGTCACTAGTAAGAAAGAGCTGGATGAAGTTGAGAACAACATTTCGTTCTGGAAATCTGGCACATTTCATCGTTTTACACTGACAGCACTATATGGGTAGTTGGCAGTCTGGCCCATGTCCATCAATAACACATGCAATCCCTAAGACTTTGCTTGCTGTTTAATTTTGCCAAACATTGTGTTCTTCATTTAATGCATATTATCTATGCTGAACTTCAAGTTTATTTTAGGTTGCATTTAGTTTTGTGGCTTCCTTTTAATCTACAGTCTTTGTTTTTATGATTATTTTCTAACCAGTCTCACTGATGCATAAAAAGCACAAGCCTTTTGCCAATTCCTAAGCCTCATGTACTGAAATAATTTCACTTTTGTTTCCTCTTGGGCACAAGCATCTATGCAAAGGTCACTGTAACTTTTGCCTCAAAGTATAAACTTTTCAAGGTTACTTTACAGAGAAGTTTTCTAAAATCCTCATTCTAGTAGCAAATATTTTTTCTGCCAAAATAGTTCATTATTACATCATTTTCTGTTTCAAGAGAAGTATTACACACTTTGACAGCTGTTGGAAAAAATTAAACACAGAAGACAAAAGTCTATTAAATAATCAGTCTACACACAGTATGCATTCTACTTACTGAGCAGAACCACTTGGAATGAATATGCATACTTGAAACGAAATAAAAAAAAACTTTCTATGGAATATAATAATCATTTCTTAACATCTAGCTTACACGGGTTTAAGCCAAAAAAAAAAAAAAAGGTAATAACATGAAGTGATAAAAAGGTGTTTAGAATAATTCAGTACTTGAAGAACATTTTGTAAAAATCGTGTAACATTACAGAAAACGTAACAAATAAAATCCCATTTTGGTCACGTTGTCTGCATTCACATCTCCACTCAGAATGCTGCTGCCTGCGAGGGCTCAGGAGCTCAGCCACCGGGGGACCAAAAGCAACCAGTATCAAGCCTCCCATTTCCAGTCCCTGCACTCCCAGGAGGTCCTCTGCTAATGCGAGGGGCCCAAGATCCACGCTGTGAGTCTTAAAAACCGTGTTCTGCAGATTACCTGCATATCAGGCCAAAATGCTTCTCCATAATGCAAATCTTATTATTAGACATGCTAGGGTTTCTGTTTGTAAACCCAAATAATTACATTGAACGATACAGTAAAAAAATGTTTAAGTGGAAAACTTAGCAATGGGTATCTATAACCCCTACCTATGTGTATTTGGACGATGGCCTCAATAGCACCGTCACACACCATCTGTTTGTCCTGATGCAAAATCTCTCTCCTTTTCCACATTGTTTCCAAAAAAATACAAGAATGTACTTAAACTACTGTTGTAGTTTTAGAGGGAAAGGAGAGGCTGGTAGGAGTCTATGCATTAATGATGATGGAAAGTTAAGGTGGAAAACTGACATTTAAGTTCTGGTCATTTTCATCTCCTGTGAGAATGAGTTCCCTGAATCACACTCATATTTGCTGGAAGTTACACTGGTGAAGTTCATGAGGCTTATACATCACTAGTCAAGACTTGCGTACTGTAAAACTGTATCTGAGATAGCTGCATAGAGTATATTTGGGTATTAATGCAACCATTTGTAAAAGCTGTCAAGGTCAAAAAGGTGTTTGTTCTGTTTTGTTTTGTTTTCTGGAAAGGAGTTCATTTAATTCTGCTTATCCTTGGTTCCCCACACCCTTCTGGCAATGAGAAATGCAGTATCAATCAAAGAGCAGGAACCCACGGGCCTCTCATGAACCATGAGCTACTGCCAAAGGTAAATAAGAAAAGCAAGTTCAGTCATCTGACTTCTGCTATTACGATGCAGAAGTTGTTTTGTCCTGTCCTCCAGAAGCGTCCACAGATTTTGCAGTATTTTATCCCCCCTCAAAAAAATCCTTAATACTGACAAGTAGCTCCAAAGCTACTGCTGCCTTAGAAAAGTTCACTTCAACGTTTCTGAAATTTCCAAAGCTGAGTACCCAGGGTGTAGAAGGCAGACAGCAGCCACTTCTCAGATCCTGGCTACGGTTCTCTCAAAGTTTTTTCATTATTTTTTTCCCACTGATTGAAGCCTATGCCTCATTTCCGATTCCCAGGCACAGAGCACGGATGTGGCTGGAATCCAGACTTCAAAAAGGGTTTGTTCACTCTCAGTTCTGCCAAGTCCCTTCATTCAACCATTTTTTCAGCACAGTGGCAGCAACCACCCCTTAACAGATACATCATTTTTCCCTCTACAGTATCAAACACTTAAAGCTTTCTACTTTTACAATAGTGCTAGCGAACCTGCCACTAAGCACACCCACTTCTTATCTGAATGGATATTATTCTTATGCATGTAATCCCATGTGTTAGGGACAACTGACAAATGACCTCACATGTATTTTCAGCACTATGTAAGGAAATGGGCAGCTAAACTTTGAGTTTATGCCTTCATATTGGCGTGTGGAGGCTATAAAGAAGTAACTTTAACAAGAAAACTATCTTCAGAAATGCAAAAGGGAGCTTTCCTGAATCGTAAAATGTCGGTTTTGCCAGTATATGGCTGAAATGAGAAAGGAGACCATATAAAACTCATTTTCATAAGATCATGATTCTACTTTAAGTCCAACAGATAAAGACAAATTATTAAGCAATGGAAGACTCAAGCCCAATTTCATAACAGAACCTCCCATCAAATTCTGCTTAAAATTAATGAGTTATCACACAGACGCTGATAACACAACTACAGTTTCAATGTCACTCATAATTCAGAGTTTTGAGCTTTCGTACCACTGAAAATGAAACCCTGTCTGAAACTAGATGCCAGCAGTGATCTCTACAAACATTCACTTAACCCACAGCACTTTAACTTTTTGTCAAAATGAACTTTCCACTGTCTCATTAAGCTGATGTACAATTTTAATTGTCTGGTTTCCTCAAACGAACAATAATTAACTATTTTCTACTGTCAGTAGGTTTAACTTCAGAGCTAACTACCTCAGTGACATGTCTAAGCTTCAGCTTTACCTAAAACAAATTCTACTGAAAAATATTTAGAGAATGCAAATTGAAAAAAGGTTAAAAACCACAACTGTGCAGTAAAATGCTACTTTTTAATCTATGCTGGTGGGAACTTAGTACAAGCCACTCTTAAAAGTAAAAGATATGGACAAGAGGAGGTCTTCAAGCTGCTCCATATCCATTCTCTCTTTGTTATTTATTAGGGCTTTTTGCAAAGGCCACCAGTTTGCACTATTCCATGTTCTCTGCTTATTTGACCTCCCTCACCAAACAGCAAACATTCCTCATTGCTCTGCTCTTATGTCATAATGAATTAATCTTGCATGATCATAAATGAGCTTGCAACTACAGACAAAGTCACATCATTGAATCTAGTTTATTTATTAAGAAACTCAATTAGAAAAAAAAAAGACAAGCAAAGATGAGGGGGAAAAAACAACTCAGTTTTAACAACTTAGTGGGATAAGACTGAATAGATCAACAGGCCGGTGGGACTGAAAGTCTAACTGTAACTGGAAAGATTACAAGGATTACCTTACCTGTCCCTTTTTTTTTCCTTTTTTCTGATTTTTTTTATTTTTTTTTTTTATATAATGCTCAGTATTGAATAAAACTGCATCCTTTGTTTAATAACTGTTTATTAGCAGCAGTGAGGCTGCTCTTTACTGGCAAGGTAGCAGTGAACAACAGCATTCTACGTACAACAGGCTTGCACAAGGCTACAAGAAAAAGTAAACATGAAGAAGATTAACATATGGCCAACTAAAGCCTGATCCAATTAATCTTACGATATTTCTGTGTGGGTTTAATGACAACACGATAAAGCCAGACAATATGTACATAAAGGAAAAAAGAAAGCAACTCCTGGTTGTGCCCGTTACTTCCAGGTTTCCTTAAAAACATTAATACTTGCTTCTTCCTTTTCTGTAGCAGACAGTTCAAGCTAATTGCAAGACTGAATTAGGAAGTGATATCTTCGTGACTGTCTTTTTATTTGTTAAAATTAATCTGCAACTGAATTTTTGAATGTATTTTCACAATCTGTACTATATAAAAAGCTATAAAGTCCCAATTAAGGCTTAAAGAGGCAGAATGTAGTAACACATCCAACTCATTCTAGCTAAATTTTTTATTTTTTCTCCATTAAAACGTCTTTGCTATTCTTCTAATGAATTTTGCCAGCTACTTCTGTACCTTCTCCACCTATACTGGAAATATCACTAGGACTGCTTTTTTAATGCATCCAGCAGGTAAAGTAAATCCACATTGTTGCATACGATAGAGGTAGTTTTCCAAATACTCTTTTTCCTACCATGTGACAAGGCTGGCCCTTCCCAGGTAATTTCAGGTGTCCTTCAAAGTAAGATTAACCATGCCAGCTGTAACAGGCAAAGGTAATCTTCCAGTGCCTGACTAATAATAGGAAACTCTCCAAGTTCATTCCACAACTGCATTGCCTCAATTAAAAATACTTTATCTCCAGCTCCATGGGCTTTGTCCCTGTGTTTGCATTCCCCACTATCCCACAGGAGCAGCTCTGGTAATGTGCTGAAACTGTAAGTACTAATCCGCAGCTGACGGGGAAGATCAGGAACCAGTAGTTGGACTTTGAGTAAAAGCAGGCTGCCAGGAAGTGTGTGTGGCAGAGCGCAGGAACAGGCTCTTTAAAGATGGGCATTTGTACTGTCATTTAATTTGTATTCCAGCCCAGTAAAAGAAAACTCAATTAGAAATTACAGATATACAGACAATTATGGTCAAATGTTGTTTTTTGGTTGTTGTTTGTGTGTTTTGTTGTGTTTTTTTTTAACTAGTTTGTAATGAAGCAAGGTGTAAACAGCTACCCACATGTATGTGCCATACATATCCAGATACTTTCAACTTCATCTGATCAATTTCAAACAAATCTGACAGGAAAGAACAATTGCCCGAAAGAAATTCGGGTTACAAATTTGTAAAAATAGCCATACTGACAGAAGAGTACATTTGGAACTGTCTAGTCGTGGGGGAAAACTGCATCATGAGCTCAAGCTTTACTGAATATTGGAAAGGATACAGGTTTCTCATTTGAGAGAGCGACCTGGTAGGTGATACTATTTGTATCTCCAGCTATGCTGATAGCATAACAACATCACATATGGCAGCTGATAAGCACCTTGTGTTAAGTGGTAGTGGGGTTCTCAGTAGCAGTGCACAGGAGCAATGGGTCTTTCAGCATTCAGTCTCCTACTGATGCTGACCAGCGTCTGTCCTTAATTTCTACAGAGAACACTCAAAGGACAGGACAAATCCATAGCATGCGTATCGCTGTAAAATAGGCTCATCAAACTTGTGGTGGGATGTAGCATCACACACGTTTAGAATCCAGACACTCCCCACTGTCACCACATGCGGTGGTCTAGGTACTAGGAAACTCCAGGTGGACACCAGCGTTTCTCAGACCGCTGCATCAATCAGCCACAACAATCCTCGCTGTGAAAGGCTGTATGTATTAGCTCTAGTTCCAAACCACTTGTTCGGAAAGGAGAGTCAGAGCTCCCTGCTAAGCAGAAGGGAAATAATATTTTAAAGATGATTTTTTAACAGAAAACTACTTTAAAATCGGGATTGTTTTGTAGTTACTGCAACATCCCTATGAGGTTTATGCAAAAATTAAGATTTATTTAGATATTTTCCATGCAAAGTTGACACATGTGCAGACATATGCAGACTTTTATCCCCTATGCAACAATTCTCACCTGAAATTTAGATCACCAAGTATACTTGGTTGAGGCTCTCAGAAAAATAATCCTTTTACAGTCTATTTTTATACCATCACTCTACATTTTACATTTAAAAACCATGCAGATTTTTGTAACTGTTGTTGCATTTTTCTTCCTGATTCACTCAATGGAAATGTTTTGTAACAGAGACCTTGTATCAGTCTAAAATTATTAGAAATAGCGCTGCATGTTGGCTATTTCTGATTTTTTTCTGATACTCTGTCTTAAGTAACCAAATAAATATCAGTTGTAAACAATCTTGTTCACATTTATATACTTTTTAAAATCTCAACTTCTTTCACTGAATAAATTTGGCAGTAATCACAAATTTCACTTTAAATAAAGGAACTGAATAGCAGATGCATTATTAGACCCTTATTTCTTAAAGAACAGACTCATTATTAAAAATTATACAAAATACCGTTCTATTCAAATAATTCACCCACAAAAAAAAGTTTCCCAATTTATCGTACATTTGTCTGGTTTTCATAAATCATACTGTTATTTACTTTACACGTTTCCTTTTAAGGGATGCAGGGTTTACCAAACGTACCTTAAAAATGCTAATTCAGTGGCTGACTATTAAGTGCACTACAACATTATTACATTTATAAGAGCATCTTCAGCAGAGATAATATTTCTCACAGTCACTCAGGTTACTTTATTTGCATCATCAGTTAACGTACAAAAAGAAGCCATTAACTTCATGCCTGTAGTTTTAAAAATACCCCAAAAAACGAATTTACTGTGTTGAACTTTTTTGTAATCTTTACTATGAAAGGCAAAATTATTTTTTCATTAGACGATTACACTCACAACCTAAATAAATACATGCCAAATAATAGGTCAGACTGTCTTGGCTCCGAAATGTAACACCTCCAGACATTACAGTATCATGATTAGAGTGAGTTCATTCCACATCGTTTACAACATTCATGAGCAGCTTCAATTATTAAGCAGCCCCTATCTTTTTACCTCTGCGACAGGACTGTTCCTATCTTGACGATTTTCCTTTTTTAACGAACAGGAAATAAATTTGAGCAATGTTAAGGAAGGTAGTATATGCAAGCCTCAGTTGTGTTTACTATAGTGTTAGCTCATCATCTATGTAAACTACACCAACGTGCTTGATGCTGAATTATCACCACCGTAGATATTGTAATAGGTGGTAGTAATTAATTATGGTGGATCTGGGTTTTGGATGGTTTATGAATATCAGTATTCTTACTGTAAAAGGATCACCAGTGAAGCCACCGTGCTAGCAGCACTACACGGGGAGATCCTGTTGAAATACCTCTCCCATTTTCAGGAGAATGTCATTTTCCATATTGTTCATGTTTTAAAAGTAAGAGGAAGTAGGGCCAAAACACATCGATTACCTTCACCAGGTTAGTATAACATCTTCTAGAAACAAAGTGAAGAAATGGTTCCTGACACTGAAATTCAAATATGAAAACAGTTACGATTTTTCAGGTGCAAGTAGCTCACAAAGGGAGAGGGATGCTCTCGCCTGCAGGAGAGATTATTATGAGTATATGAACATGGCGTGTAACAATTTTCCCCATGTTAATTGTATCTAAAGCCAGGCTGCCATACCTTCCCTTTAGTCAAAAAGTTCACTAAACTCAACACTTGACTGAACTAAAACATAATGATAATTAAGTTAACACAGTATTTCTCCATTTTAGGTAAACAGTATTTGACAATAACTGAAAAGATAAAGAGATTTGTGCCCCAAAAACAGTATAAACAGTAGTTAATCTAACACTATTCCTAAAAGATAACGTTTGACTTTTCTAAATAATCAGAGCTGTGCAAAACCAGTCCCCTCCCCCCACAAAACAAATGTGTGACAGAAAAGATCAAAATTCAATCCTATATTTATATCATTTATTCTCTTAATTAAAGCTTATTAACTAATCATTAAGGTCTGAGCCCTGTTGGGCATAAACGAGGGCTGTAAGACAGCAGTACTGAGCCAGCAGTAGGCCTGCTGATCACGCTTTGCTGTTCGTAACCCAGCGGAGTGGAAGCGTGGGGTAAGAGCAGGCCCTGAAAACCAGCAGAGGCAAGAAGGACACCGTGACACTCACAGGCCAGGAACTAGCCCAGAGACAGCTCTGTGAAATTCGCCTTTCCTGTAACACTTAAACGCTATTCTCTGCCAAGATTGCGATCTCAGTTCATTAAAGCCTTTTCCTGGAGTACTTCTGTTTGGAAAAACAGTAAATAGAAGCAGATTCTACTCACATTTGTTTTAGCATAATTGCACTTAAGTCAAACAAGCCCTAGCTCTGTTCTTCATCAATCCGCTTCCTGTGTAACAGTCCTCATGCTCAAGCACTGTATTTCTCCATGTTGCTGGGCAGGACTCATAGGTTACTATATAGACTACTGTACCATATACGTGATCCTGTAAGTTGCTGAGAAATCTTTTTGTTTAAATAGTAAGATGTACAGATCTGAACTGATCAGTTCAGCCAGCTCAGAGTCACTGCAAATCAGACTCTGCAGGTTCTTACTTCATCTCATTGCTCTCCCTCTGCCCCTTCCCTGAGGTATCTTCAACTGTGGTGGTATTTCAACAAATCTACTATCATAAATTAAAGATACTGTTGATAATCTGCTATATATTTAGCAGAAAAATTATCAATTATCCTTCCTACAGCAAAACATTGTCAATTCCACCTGAAGAGTCTAAGTCCACACGTTTGAAAACAATCACCATTTTTATTTTAGATAAACCCTTTGCATCCAGGATTGACCAGGTCCACGGACACTAACATTCAAATGCTCAATATCAACACTGATAAATGTCCATTTCTTCTTTGTGCTAATGCAACTGACCCGTTACAAAACAGATCTTTGTAACTATGTTTCCAGCATTGGAAGCAGTATCCTTCTTCAAATATGGCCACCCAAAAAAAGTCGATTATATATACATCTCACTTTCGTCTTTCTGTTGGCAGAGAGGCAAAGGCGCTGCCTATGACATAACTGCCAATACCTGAACAAATCACCATCTAAAAAGCTGAGCAGAGCAGACAAAAGTTTTCATCCTGGGATTATCGTGACTCATCAGTACATGTTTAACCAAAGAAAGAGTATTTATTTAGTGTACATCGGTAATTAATATTGACATAGTTAAGGAGTATACACAATGGAGTCATAAATTCAATAGTAAACCTTTTAGAGAATAGTTTCCAAGAGTACAGATAGCAGAACATTTTCTTAAAAGATTCATTAAGGATAATATAAAGAGAAGAATGCAGTGCCATCATTATGTATGATGAGACATGGCTGGAATAAATCTGTTAACTCAAATACACACTCAATGTTGAAACAGGCAACATTCTGCTGTTTCAGAGGTCATCTGTTAATCAGATTTTTGTCATACAAATGTTGTGGTTTTCACCCTGTTGGTGAACACCATAGTAGACACAAGAAAACGTGTTTTGCCCTTAGGCACGTAACTGGGAGATGGGGGGTCCCCAACTGTTCCAAAACTGCTTTCTGACGCGGTTCTGTATCCACGGGCAAAGCAGACCTGCGCTGGGCAGGCTGTGTTCCTGCTGACAGCACTCACGTTCTCTTTCCACTGAATATCCTTGCACGGAATCAAGAACATCCCCTTCCTAAAATAAAACTATCCTTAGTATTCAGCTGTGGAAGCATGAAATACACAAATGGATGTAAAGCTTACTAAAGGATAAGAAGGGGTGACACGTAGAAGGCATAACTGGAATTACTGGCAAGTTGAAATCACAGAATCATGATTGTGACAGACCAAAATTCCCAATAGCGTACAATAAAAACTGGGGTTTTGTTTCTGTGAGACTGCTTTTTTGCCCTATGACAATCTTCACCGTCTGTTAATGTTATTCATAGATGAGACTTTGTACCCAGTAGTACTCATCCTCACCCCAGGCTTCTGATCGACTCACCCTGGCACCATCTGTCTATGTTTGTTCTGAGTCCAAGATACTCCAGGAGCCACATCACTATGAATTTACTTCAACTTTCTCTCTATACAGATCATAATCAGAAAAACATCTTTAGGAGATAAGTGAATTTCCTTCTTCTGTAAAATCAATAGTGCTGTTACTATGATCACAGAAGGCCAGCCAAGAGAGCACATGCAAAAGCAAATGGGGACGATTATATTGAAAAATTAGAAAGATCTACTCATCTACAAAATAAAGGGCTGTTTGCTGATTTCATTGATACAAATGCTTGGAGGACCATGCTCTTTTCGGACTGTAACTGAGATATTCTGGATACCCACTCGGTCAACCTCAGATCTCTAGAAGCAGACTAGAGCAGGAACTACCATCATGACACAACAAGCTGCGCCTGGTGATGAAGGACAACCATCTCACCTAGTGTTTCTTTCCTGGGCAAATGTGGCAGAGCTCCACATCCTACAGTCAGCCTTTCTAAACCACTCCGCTCCTTTTCTGCCGTAAATAAGGGAGGACAAATTGACACTTCCTTCCTCTAGTCTAGTCTTCTTTCCTCTAGTCTGCCCTTCCAGACCTTTTTGAATAAGGAACAAATACTTCATTTTATTTATATCTAACAAACTGGCCAAACACATAAAAGCATAGAACAGAGAATAAACTCTTCCAAAGCCAAACACAACACTGGTTCACAGCTATCAGTTACACAGAAATGGTATTGAAAGGAGTTGTTAGTTTAGAAGCACGTAACCAACATTTGAACTTTCTCCAGGAAAGCTCTGCAGCTGGGAAGCCTAATTGTATTTCCAGCGTGCCTAATTGTGTTTCCTGACTCCAGGGGACAGGAATTCCCCAGATACTGATGACTGACAGGCCTGGTTCTGCTTTCGACCTGCAAGTAAGCAAAAATACCCAGTTATGTGAAACTTAGCATGAAAATCAACCACTGTTTCTCCCCTGGTATCATTAGCAGCTGGAAGTGCTCGATACTTCACAGTAGCACTCAGCACTACCTGCACCCAGGTCATTTGCAGAAGTCATTTGCACAGGTGTAAAGTGCCCTCAGTATGTGCGTGCATTCAGTAACAAACATTAAGGTGTAGGGCTTAAACCACACAGCCAGCCTTTGTGAAGCACCAAACATCTTCCAGTGCCAATGAAACCAGGTGGAGTTAAAAGGTACCCAACATTTCTAGTGCTACTGTCACTAACTTAGAGTGTTTTAAAACCTGCTTTCTTGTTCTGATATTGTTTATTGGTTCATGAACCTGATTCTTTTTTCAGAATTTTATGCAACCTTTTGAGGATAGTTACACAGTTATGATGTTAGAATTGATTCATCCACGACGATTAAATCTTTCCCTTCTACTGAATATTTAACCAACATTGTTCATGGTGTGCTTTTCACATCTTAAGATCAATCATACATGATAGAAAGAGCAAATAGTGTTTATTGCTTTAAGAACAAGCTGCACCTTTGGTGCAAAAAAAAAAGAAATATTCAGAATCCTTTGTATCTCAAATTAGCACTCATTAAAACTACCCTTTTGAAAGCCTTTTTATGACACCAATTGCTGCTTATTTAAGAGGACTGATACAATTGATAATTTTAAAACTTCAGTATAGACAGATTATAAAACTTGGTCTGATTTAAGTCATTATTGAAAATACTATAACCATTACTATCTGGTCTTGTAGCAGGATCAGAAGTTCTTAACCAACTTATCGTTATGCCTTCAGATCATACACCAGAGACAGTCCAGATGTACCATACAGATCTCTCCTCTAAGTTTCAGGCTGTGATTCTCTCTATGCAGAAATGCTGTGCAATTGCTGAGCTCCCAAACTTTCCTTCAGTTTCAGGCACGGGTAGTGCAAGTTCCATATGATAAATTTTTTGTTCTGTATTCCCAATGGGAATAATGAATCAGCAACGAAAACTTAATGGAGGACAAAGAATAACTTAAGGCATGCCATGTAATGTAGATAATGTAAATCCTGCTGAAATTCAGGCTTTGGTATTTGTTATGTTCAAAAGGAGAATCATGAACCTGGGCACTATTCATCAGTGATTCCTGTATTCTTTATTTTCTGCCCAAGTATCAAATCACAAATTCTCCCAGCATGAAGAGAAATCCAAGAGTAGCAAAATGCTTACAGTATTTTGTGTCAATCTGTAAGTAAAACATAAGAAGCAGAAGACATTCTCTTTTTCTTTTCTTGTGCTTAGTCTCTGACAAGTTGTCTCCAGGAATGTGACTAAAAGATTATTTTAAGAAAATAGCAGCTTCATAAGAAAGCTAAAAATATCTTGATTATGACAATATTTCTTTGTTAAGAAATGGTTAACAAAAAGATAATTTTCTAACTGTGGATTTTCCTCCAATCTGAGACTAATAGAGATATATATCATGAATGTTTATTTAAAAATTAAGACATAATCCATGAAAAATATTCTCTATATTGGGTATTGAATACTCACTCCTGAATAAAACTCCAGATGTTTCTATAGCATAAATCTGTTTTTGCAACGCTTAATAATTGCCTACATTTCCATATATGCTCTTTGCTGAAATTGAGTCTGCCCTTTGTGAAATCGAAGCCTTTTTAAATATTTCCAGAGAGTTTTAGTCAGACTACTTCAGCAAAACCAGCCACTCTTTTACCAGCCCTGACAGATACAAAAGAGGACATAAAGGAGTAGGTATCTGTAATGGAATGAAAATTGCATGGGAACACAGAAGCATATTAGAGGAGGAAAATAAAAATGTAAGTGATGGATATTCACTTGTTTCAAATGCGCGCGAGGGAATTTGCTCACTTAGCATCAGAGATGAGCAGGATAGGCCATATACCGACAGCCACATTTAAACATGTTGTTACACATATAAATGATCATTTGCAGTCTAAAATGGTCATGAACATTTGGGAAAGTAATGTTCCAATTTTATTTGGCAAGTCAAAAACATTTTGTTCTGTTTGGGGATCATGATAAAAACAGATGTCTTGGAACTAGCAATATTCCAAGTATAATAAGGTTCACACCACTTCTACCCACAAAAGGTAGTTTTCTCTGTCATTTTCAAGGAAAAAGATTTTAAATTATTAAGAATAATGCATAGGCAGTAGAGTGCAGCAGCTGAGATACAATCCTCTCTAGAAGGTTTGACCTTCCTAAGATTTGGTACACATCATATATACTGAACTTGCTGTATGACCTTTACCATCAGTTCTTTAGAGAACAAAATGCCCAAATCTTCTCTGAAAAAAATGAAAATATCCATTATGGTTATACTCAGTGCCAAAATAAGTGGATAGCTTCCCCATCTTGCAAGAATCCCTTTTGCCACTGTCACGAAGGCAGGTGCCATTGGAGACTGGGCTCGGTGACTCAGCTGCGTGCTTAACATGCTTCCCTCTTATTATAGTGAGATTACCACTCCTGTCTTGTTTCAGTCAAGCTTAAGCCAGCATTTTCTAAATGTATTTGCTTATCTCATTCAGACAACCTGTCATCCCTCTAGGGGTACTGTCCATTTCTTTTGGAAAGCAGCTCAAAGCAGGATGTTGTCAGCATATTAGTAGCACCACAGACCATGAGATCCAAAAACTCTGAGAAATTCCAAAAAATATAAGAGAAAATCTTCTCATATAAAGCTTTCTGGAGCTGCTTTACTGATGTTACAAAATACTGCAGTCTGTGCGGCCTAGGTAGCAATGGGTTTATTTAAACCTTATGCATATACATATGGAAACATTCTGTTCTTAGTCATACTAATTTTTTTATTATTATTATTGTGCAGAACACAAAATAGCTTGAGATTTTAATACACTATTTAGCTAACATAGCTTCATTTCAGCTCTACTTTATTTAAAAGAACAATTATTTTCCTTTCTTATTATTTATCTATCATCTTATAGAGTGAAGTATATACATTGGGATTATCCCATTTGGGGGGAGGAGGGGCGTCACTTTTTCTTTGCCCATAATGCTAACTGCTGACCAACTAAATATTTTTGGTTTTGTTCTTCTCTTTCTATTTGCAAGACCATTTCTCCTTTTAACCCTGGATCCTCAGGGAATTCCTTATTATGACACACCACCTGGCTTTTGTTTAAAGATTACTTTTTTTTCTTCCATGAATAGGTATTTTCCCAAACAACAGGTTCCTCACATTGTCGCTGAGTGTTTTTTAATTCCTCAATTAATAACATTTAATTTATCAAAAATGTGAAATCTAGTTTCTTTGAACATTCTGTGGGTTTTGTATGCAAAATTACATTTTGCGTGTTAAAACTAAAACAGACAAGTTGGATTCAAAGTTAAATCCAGAAAAATATATTTCTTATGATCACATCTATCTGTCCCTAACATGTTCAGCTCTGCCTTTTGATAAAACCAAAACCCACCATATTCATTACTATTATCTTGGCATCACTAATAATGTGAACAATACAACCAACATAAATAAGGCTTTCTTACATTAAATATTAGGAGGAAAAAATCTGATATGAGGTCTAGGGCATCTTTACAAGTCAGTCAATTGTAACTTTATGCTAAAAGTGGTAATTTTTACCAGTCTCATGACAGTAGTGGTCATGATCAGTCATTAGAACCACACAGCAGAAGTTGCTGAGTTACCTCATATTGACTTTATTTGAAGACAAAAACAGTTTTATAGTTAAAAAGGTATTTGGGAGATTTATAATATTTGACTTTGAGATAGCTCGATAGCTACAATCTCGGAATCTTTTTTTTTTTAATACCATAAATTATACTTTTATTTTCAGCTCATTTACTCTCAGTTTTCTCTCCATCTTCCTGTCTGAGAAAATAAACACAGTAGAGTGCTAGACTTCTCACGACTCCAATTTCACAAGTGTATTGGCTGCACAGATATATTTTTCTCTTTAAGAAAAATATTCCTTCAAGTGGAATGTGCTATTTTCAACAGGTTCTATTAAAAACCATACTGAACAGCAACTACACAGACTGCAAATAAACCTGCTGACTATATATAGTGTAACTTTCATTGAACAGTTTTTTATGTGGGCTTGCTATCACACTTGCAGCAGTCAATATGATGAAATTCAAAGCTACCTAGTGTTTGGTAGCCATATTGTTGACATAGGAAATTTAGAATACAAAAATAATGATCCATGGATTTATGATAAATATTTGAGAAATGCCAATGTATTTTAACTTGAATTCATTAGATATTCTAATAAATGGAGCGATCCTTTCAGAAATTGCTTTATTTCAGACACTGACTAAAATATCCACTAGGTATTAATGGCATGATGCTCAACAAAGGAAAATGCTGGGTTCTGTACCTGGGATGGAGGAAAATGGCTGGAAAGTAGCTCAGCAGGAAGGGATCTCTGGATGCTGGTCAACAGCAGGCTCAACAAGAGCCTGCGTTGTGCCCTGGCAGCCAAGAGAGCAAACTGTATTCTGGGATGCACTAAACGCGGCACAGCCAGCAAGCCTAGAGAGGTGATTATTCCACTATGTTTAGCACTGGTGTGGCCTCACCTTGGTTATTGTGTGCAGTTTTGGGCTCCACAATATAGTCCTATAAGGAGAGGCTGAGAACGCTTGCGTTGTCTGGTCAGGAGAAGAGGGGGACGAGAGGCGACCTCACAGCTCTCTGCAGCCTCCTGAGGAGGGGAAGCACAGAGCGAGGTGCCGGCCTCTGCTCCCTGGGAAGTGATGACAGGATGCACAGGAACGGCACAGAGCTACCAGGAGTGGTTCAGACTGGACATCAGGAGAAATTTCCTTACTGTGAGGGTAGTCAAACACTGGGACAGGTTTCCTAGAGAGGTGGCTGATGCCCCGTGGCTGTCAGTGTTCAAGAGGCTTTTGGATGATGCCCTTAATAATTAGTTTTAACTTTCATGGGGAAAGCAATAAACAAAAAAATAAAAATCTTTTGAGTATTTGGATCTCTTTAAGCAGTAAATGTTAAGAAACTTTCTTTCCTAAGCCATTGTAGTATCTAAGGAATTATATAACACAAGAAGGACTCCCCCAATAAAATTAATAGGCAGCAGGTTCAAAGCAGACAGAAGGTCACAACTCTCCTATACAACACCTAATTAAATTGCAGAATTCATTTCACCAACTTCTGAAGCCAAAAATATAAATAGATTTCAAATGGGACTGAAAATGCTTATGGCAGAGAGATTCGTAATGGCTATGAAATAAATGCAGCAATATGCACGCAGCCTTCACCTCAGGAAACCACTACAACACAGCCAAGTGGCTGTACCAGAATTACTCTCTGCATGCCCTGCTCCATATGTGAGTTCTTAAATATCCATTGCTGGGCATTGCCAATACAGATTATGGGAATACCTCTATTTTGATCGGAGCTTAGTGCAACTAAATAACTTTCCAGGGTCCTTACAAAAAATATACAAACTCTAAGTCAAAAGGTTATGCACAAAGAACATCAGCAAGTCCTAATGAAGAAAAATCCATATATAGCTTTTACAAAATACGTACTATATATATGTGAAGAAACAAAACCTGACGGGCTAATTGTTGAGCAATTGCTCAACAGTTGAAGCAGTTTCTTCAGAGGGCAGCTATGGATTTCTACTCTGTAAGGATGCCAACATGGAAAGACCTTGAACAGTGCAGGTAAAACTCATGATGAAGTACACAGGAGCTGGAGATAAAAATATTCTTTATCAAGGAAGACCAGATATGCAAGACCACTCTCAATATTGAACCTTTGATCCATCATGACAGCTGGGACAAATGCCCAAAGACTGCAGGAAAGCAAATGTCACTCCTGCCTTCAGGAAAGGCACAAAAGAGGGCCCAGGGAAAGTACAGGCCGGGCAGCCTCACCTCTGCCTCCGGGAAGCTGATGGAACGGCTCATCCTGGAAACCACTGAGTAGTCAGTGTGGATTCACCAGAGGAAGTCATACTTGACCAACTTAATGAACTTCTGTGATGAAATGAGTGGCTTAATAGATAGGAGGAGAGCAATGGATATCATCTACTTTGTCTCCGGGAAGACTTTCGACCCCATCTGCCCACAAGATTCTCACAGAGAAGTTGATGAACTGTGGGCTGGATGAACTGATGCAATGTGGATTGACACAAAACTGGGAAGAGTGGCAGATACACCAGAGGGACCTAGACTGGCTGGAGAAATGGGCTGACAGGAACCTCATGAAGTTCAATGAGGGGAAATGCAAAGTCCTGCACCTGGAGAAGAACAACCCCATGTACCAGCACAGGCTGGACCCCACCCAGCTGAAAAGCAGCTTGGCAGAAAAGGACCTGGAGCTCCTGATGGACAGCAAGTTGAACAGGAGCCAACAACGTGTACCCTTGGGGCAAAGAAGGTCAGTGGTATTCAGGGCTGTATTAAGCAAAGTATCGCCAGGAAGTCAAGTGAGATGATCCTTCCCCACTGCTCAGTCCTGGTGAGGCCACACCTGGAGTAGCGTCCAGTTCTGGGCTCCCCGGTACAACAGAGACCTGGGCATACTGGAGTGAGCCCAGCAAAGCATAACAAAGATGATAAAGGGACTGGAGCACACGGTATGAGAAAAGGATGAGAGAGCTGGGTCTGTTCAGCCTGGAGAAGAAGAGGTTCAAGGAGGTTCTCATCAATGTCTATAAATACCTGAGGGGAGGGCGCGAAGAGGACAGAGGCAGGCTCTCTTCTGTGGTGCCCAGTGCCAGGACAGGAGGCAATAGGCACAAACCGTACCACAAGAGGCTACATTTAAACATCAGGAAGCACTTAACTGTGAGTGTGACTGGGCACAAGAAGGTTTCCCAACAAGGTTGTGGAGTCTCCCTCCTTGGAGACTGATGTTCAAAAACCGTCTGGACGTGGTCCTGGGCAAGTGACTCTAGGTGACCCTGCTTGAGCAGGGCAGGTTGGACAAGACATCCAGAGGGAACTTTAAACCTCAAATATTCTGTGGTTCTGTGATAAACAATTCATGTCCAAAGGATGTCAAACTATTCCTGCCTCAAAAATACTTTGAGAGCAAAACGGAATTTCATAACATGATACCTTACATTCTCAACCACTAGCATGATTCCTTCTCTGCCTTCTCACACATTTTGTCCTCCCCAGATTAACTGTAAATAAGTTTTCCATCACTGAAATTGGACAGCCAGACGTATCTTAAAATCCATTACAGACTCAGATACTGGCAGTGATCTCAAGTGGAAAATGTGCAGACATTTATAGATAGTGGTAAAAATGTCTTCAGGCATACAGACTTCTGTGTCTTACAATGATCCCCGAGTACAACAGTTCTCTGCAATCCATTAAAGTCAGAAAAAGAAATTAAATAAAAAAGTTGCACTATTAATATTTCTGTTCTATTTTTCTCTGTGAAAGTTTAAAATAATCACAAAAATAAATCATGTTCATTAATAAATCAATGATATGATATGAACACAAATACACAGTGCTGGCAGACACTTTAAAAAGTCACTTAATCCATTCTCTTGTCCTAGTGAGAACCACCTACACTTGGGTCTCTTGTAACAACAGATATTTACCTAGCCAAATCTAAGATTTTCAGTGACAGAGCTTCCACACAAGCCCCAGGCAAACTACTTAAGCATTTTAAGTTTTCGTTCCATTAAAAAGTTTTCCCTACCAAACTGAATTGCTGAATCCTCCCTGGCACAATTTAAGTTTAATTCTTTCTACTTGAACATGAGCAGAATAGAGAGGAGATAAATTTCCTTCCAAACTACGACAACTTTCTGCATAATTAAAGATTTGTTCATCTCCTTCATCCCCTGGGATTTTCTCTCCAGTAGGCTAAACCATCTCATATGTTTCAACCTTTCTTTATACATGCCATATTATTTAGACATATGACTAATCTTTCTTATTGCTCTCCAATGAACACTAACCACTCCACATCATTTTTGAAATACAGTTTCCAAAACAGAGCACACTATTCCAGGTGAGACGTTACCAAAGCTTAGCAGAGTGAAAACATTTCTTCACAGAGAATCTGGGCTTATTGTGTATACATCCCATTATGCCATTTACATCCTTCACAAATACTGACGCTTCCTCAGCTAACATACTATTATGGCTCCCAGATTCTCTGTCAAAGAACTTCTAGTTAGACAGTTTTTTTTCCATACTAGGTCAACTGCATAAACTATCCCTACCTAACTAAACTACCTTACATTCATCCTGCTGAATAGTATCAGACCTCTATTGCATGGCACCATAACACCATAACCATAGCTTGTTTTTATTCAGGATATTTTTGGAATATAACCCTGCTATTAAATATCATACTTCTCAGATGCCTTGTGGCATCTGTAAATTCAATGAGTTTACAGCATAGTTCATTTCCTAGTTATCTAATAAAAACACTGAAGAAAATTGTTTCCCCAGAAATGGCTGTTCAAAAAAAATCCTTCCATTATAACAGTAATTTTCACAGTATTTATAAAGTGGTTTTTCAGCAACTATAACTCGGTCATTTACATTAAGAACAGTATTTTGTTTCTTCAAAGCTACATGCTTCACATGTACAATACTGGTAACCAGAACAAACTGTGATGCATTGAGGAGATTAAGAATACAAAGGAGATGCTGGGAACAAAATTTAATATTGCAAATACCTAACCATAATCAATAAAGAAAAACTCCACTACTAGTAATATACACAATTTAGTAAGAAATTCAGTGAGGAAATAAGACCCAGAGCTCAAAATAATACATTGCCTTACAGAATATCAATTTTATGGCCTATTTCTCTGTTCAATTTTGTCAAAATTTCTGTGTATTTTCAAAAAAATAATTAACTGTTTTCATGCCCTGTATGAAACTCCACTTAAATACACATATTTAAAAATAAACTAAAACTGATTCTGCCTGAAATATAATTAATAACAAATAATATGCATGTCTTAAACCACTTACACAGGGGTTCAAAAGCAAACATTTATTTTGTAATGTGAAGTTATAAAACAATCCGTTTAAGAAGAAAATACATAACCATTTAAAGTTCAAATAATATCAGATGTCACATTTAAAAATCTTAAAATTTGATATATTTTTTTAGTTTCTCATTATGAAAAGAATATTTTCAGCTTCATGCTTTAAGTTCTACTCTAAGACTGAATGTCCTAGCTTTGCCAGTTCCTGTTAAATCATAACATTTTCAGACTGAAAGAAAAGTAAAGTTTTTCACACAGCTTTCATACTGGCTTAGCACTGTAGAGGGTCCATGGATGAAATAATGGCCCCATCAAAGTCAAAACTCCCCTGAATTTTGACAGAACCAAAATTTCACCTTATATCTGCTAAAGTTTTGAAACTTTACAGATATTTTAGAAGCATGAAAAAATGAAATGACATTTTCCTGGTCCTTTAAGAGCTCTTCATATTATACAGATTTGTATAGCATTCTATGCATGATCACTACCACAAATACCATGCATGTACATAGATATGCTATGTATAATACAACATGTCTTACCATTCAAGCTCCGCATGCACAGAAAACGCATCACTGAGAGTTTCACGTATGGAGCATTTCCAGAAAAAGGCAAATGGAGCAGTAGTATTTCCTCAGATTGTTTTCTAATTTAATTTCACTTAAATTACTGTTAAAAATGTCAAAGTTGATTTTCAAGTTTTCCCTTTGCCAATAAGGGTTGGAAAGCAAACAGTGTCAGCTTGTAAAATGCCTTCAGCAGGATGTTCTACATGGGCAGTTCTTATAAACCTACTCTTCAGTATGTTTTAATGCTATACAGACATTACTTAGTCTACAGAGAGCAGCTTACTTACGTCTGGGGCTCCTTTTCATTTTGCTGTTTTTGCTGTGGTTGAAGAACGTTATTTACCAGCTCAGTGATCCCACTAAAGGGAAACCACCTGTTTAAATAAGCAAATAATGTGACTGAATAACCAATAAAACCACACTAATTCAAATGTTTTCTTATCCAATGATAATAGAAAATATACAGGCGGAAAAGCTAGAGCCAATGGGAATGCTAGCTGCAATACTAAATCAGCCACTAAGGGGGTAAGGGAAACAAAGTTTTACAGTTAACCAGTTCACAAGCAGGCAGCAAGAACCTACATCCAACCAAGATGTGGATGAAGTAAGAAGCTGCAGGCAGCTCTCTTACAAGCCAGTCAGGAAGCAGATGGCAAACTAACTGCAGCCTATCAGGTATTAGGGTAAGCTAATACCATCAAAGGTGCAGAAAGCAGAACATGGCAAAGGTAGAAAAGTCAAGCCTACTGCACTTTTAAGATATTTTACTTACTGTGTCGGCTGTGGTTTTTGCTCTTCTTTGACCCTAAAAAGATAAGTTTGCACAACTGAGTGCAACATGCTGTAAAACAACTACTCTGAAGTTTTATAAGCTGTATCAAATCAGTAGGAAAAAAAATCTTACCCTGAGTTAAAAGGAATTCCCTTAATATTTGTTGGGTATTTATAATAAATGGGTATTCCTTGCTTATTTCCATTTAGGATTAAAACTGGGGAAAGCCAAATATCTAAAACTTCTTGTTACAAAATTAGATCGGTGTGGTTTCCCCTAACTAGCTTCCAATTCTTTGGACAGAATACCATGTCAGAACATTTCCAGCAATACATTCAGCTATAAATGCAAAGGAAGGTGTTTTGATTATCTTAACTATAATCTATTTTCTAGATTTTTATTTTACAATCAAATTACCTATCATAATTCAAGGTGAATTTAAAACACGTAACATCATTTAAAATGCACCACCCTAAACTAACAGGTTAAAGGAAATTCTTCTCTATATTTATTAAACTACAATTATGTCAGCGTCTGTAGACAACGTAACTCTAATAACTAAGGAGGGAAGACTAAGGAACTTGACTCTGAGTGAAGTTTACTTTTACTTGCTGGAAGAAACACTTAGATAATACATACAGTAAGTCTGCATAGTACTGATTAGCGTTTGTCCATCATCTTCAGGAAAACATTGTATCTGAAATACATGCTTTAATTTGAGTAAGCAAGGCAATGTCCTATGCAATTCCTCTCCACCAAGTCCAAGAATAGAGATGTGTACTCATAGGAAATATTTACATCTCTCTGATATTTACTCTCTCTCTAATTGCACCTGTATGTCCTAAATATCAAGTTAGGCTCCAGCTTCCCTTTACATTCAATGAAACCAAACAGGTTCCTAAATAGATGTCCTGAATGTCCCTCTGGAGAAGCCCTTACTTAGCAAAGAGGGGAGTGCAGGCTCATAATTTAAGCAGATGCTTAACTTCAGATAAAAGACTAAAGCTCACAAAAACAGCTTCACATCTCCTCCTCCATATGATATGTCACTGTGACTACTCCTATAAACAGGGTTCAGTGACTAGACAAGAACTAAATAAGGGAAGTGGACACTGATACACTAAAAATTTTGAAAAAACAAAATTTAGTACAGAAAGAGAAAACTGAACATGCAGCACACAGTAAACAGTCCTGTAGCACGGCTTGCCTTTTCAGCATTTTAGAAAATTATAGTGAAAAAAAAATGTTCCAGTACAAAACCAAAAAACGCACGCAGATACATTTTGAAGTTAAGAAATATGGAAATAAAAATCGCTCATGCAGTTGCAATTCCACTCCACCATGCATCTTAACTGCACTATTATCTTTCACCGTGAGATTCCATACTGTTTTATCCACACAAAAACCAATGGGAATTGGCATCTGTACCTTCTGTACTAGGCAGCTTAAGACATTTTAGAGCCTCCAACTTTAAGGGCCTGAAAGCTCTATTTGGTAAACTGTGAGAAGGAAGTGCCACTGGACAAAGAAAACTGAAAATATATTTCCTCCATTGTTCCTTATATTCCTCTCAATACATGGCTACCAAACATATTTTCTAGACACTTAAATTACTATTTCATTTTGAAATTTTCCATTGAAGTAAACAAATGAAATATGAATGTTTCACATATTAAGATTACAACCAACATCCTTCCTTTGGACTGGAACCATGGTCATTTTTGTAACATGCAGAACTGAGACCGAAATAGAGTGAGATCATAATTTGCAGTAACGCACACTTCTTCAGAGAGCTCCATTTGAAATCTTTGTGTTTTTTTTTTTCCAAGAGGATTTAGCATCTTTACATAATTGTGTATGTTCAGTGACTTCAACTGCAGCTGCAAATCCTTTGTATTTTTGAAAATCTAACAATCAGATTTTGAATTAAGAAGCATTAAATAAAGAAACATTTCCCATTAGTAGCCACCTTGAAAATCTGCATTTAAAATGGTTTTCCCCTCATTTTATAGGAGCATTGGGTTCTAAGTCAGGATATAAATGGCTTCCGCAATTCAAAATGTATCTCCTCCGAAATACTCTTTTCTCCTACAATTCTGTGTCTCGTCCACTGTACACTTTCCAACACTGCAGTTACGTGAGGACAAGAGCCTCTATTATTATATAACGATGACGCATCCTTGAGTACTATCCACATACCCTTTAGTCCTTTGATTAGGCAATGATCTTTCTTGACTTTCTAACAACAATGGAGGGGAAGATATAATTTGAAATGAAATTATTAAAAATATCTATTGAAAAAACAGATTCTACCATATGAAGTTAAGCTCATATTGACCTTGTGGGCCAACAGGCATGGACCCTTTGGGTGTACAGCACAGACATTTCTCATTCGAGGTCAGGGAATAGATTGAGATTCTGCACCCAAGTCAGCAAGCCAGAGGGAAAGGCCTGCTAATCTCTTTCCAAATGACTCTTCAATCAGACAAATTAGGAGTAGAAGCTGCAGTAACTCATAGAAATATTAATGTATTTAGATGAAATACAAGGAATGTGTTTTAACACAGTGGTGGT
Source organism: Anser brachyrhynchus (assembly GCF_964034855.1). Taxonomy (NCBI): domain Eukaryota; kingdom Metazoa; phylum Chordata; class Aves; order Anseriformes; family Anatidae; genus Anser; species Anser brachyrhynchus. The sequence goes on along the minus strand of NC_137695.1, from coordinate 140,522,285 downwards.
TTAAATAGTTTTTTTTAGACAACAGAGGACTCATGAGACTCCAGATTCTTAAATCCTGACTACATACTACACATGGCGTTGTCCTTCCTTCAGTTACAAGAAGTGCCTTGTGTTTTACTAGGGAGTGTGCTCCCAGATTTCCCACATATAAATTGCTTTTTCCCATCCTTTCAAAAATCAGCAACTAATAATTCCTTACAAGAATTGGATTAACATGTCAAATATATATATATATATCCATTTACTCATCAGACCAACTGAGAAATACCGAACTGTGTAACTGCATTCCGCTTCTTGCAGACTACATCTTAATTTTGCCTTCCCACATCTTTTCAATCTGCCTTCTAGAAACTTCACCAAGAAGGATGCCAGTTCTAGTTATTGACTAGAAACAATTTCCAATAAATACCTGTTTACTAAGACCACCAGCAGGCTGCAGACAATGTGATCAACAGTGACTGGGACAGTGCATTCCAACAGCGCAAAACATTAAGTAATTCTCTACCTATTTTCAAGTTTGATGAAAATTTCTGTCCCTACAGGAATTCAATCAACACTGTGTACAAACACCACATTAATTCTGAAACATTGAAAGAATCTGAAACCTTTATCAGTTCACAACTTACTTTGCACAGATCATAATTCCGTATCCTGCATCATCTGATTCACTTTAAAACAAGCCAATATTTTTCTGCTTGCCAACAATAAAAATTTTTTGCACTTTGCAAGTGTAAAAGTGTTTAAGTTGTCTGGAACCTCTGCACTTTGAAACATTCACAGTACCAATCCTCTTGTGCTCTTCTGCAGGCCTACACAGTGCAAGTGCCAGACCCTTTGACCTCCTGAAGGCACCAGTATCATTACGTTAGACCTCAAGTCTCATTCAACACTAAGTTTCCTCAAAGGTCATGGCTAGTCCCATTGGTAGAGAGAACGAATAGGAGGACAGAACAGAAAGGTGAGGGAAGAGAACAAGAACAACAGAAGCAGGATAAGTTGTGAAGGTATCGAAAATAACACAATTTTCCTCAGCCCTATAAAATCTTAATAATTTTCTATTCTTCAATCTACTGCTATCACTAAAAGCACTTACCTAAAATCTATTGTGCCAAAACCATACAGGATTCTTCCCAAAAGATGTGTTGGTAAACTAACAAGTACTCTGTCATCAGATTTCTCCTCTACTTTTATATACTTTGGTGCATAGCCACAAAATCACGTGGGTAGAATTCAGGTGCCTACATCCACGATAATGACCCATAAAATATGGCCCATACCTTCCAGATATGTGAAATTAAACAGGTACCTAGTTCTTCTCCCGTGAAGCCTGGGGATATGCAGATTTCAGAACCAGCCGTCCTTGCCAGGAATAAACATCTATGTCAAACACAACATTCAGATTTGCCAGCCACGGACCTACAGGCACACGGAGATCGGATCAGCAGGAACAGTCTGAGCGTACCTCGTGTCTCCTGAAAGACCGGGAGACGCACAAGGCATGTAACACACCACCTCGCTTCGGTTTCAAACGTTACAGGCCAGTAGTTGGGCGCCTTTGCTCAGCGGCAGGAGAGCAGCTTCTTGTGCTCTCCTCGGCCTGAGGGAATCACGAGCACGCCCCTCATCTTCCCACCACCTCAGCGAGGTTAGATGAGGCTACACCAGGACAGAAGGGTTTTTCTAGCCCTTTTGCTGAGAGGGCTGGAAATACAAACCTACCTCTTGTTTGGAATTCTGACTTCCCTCCTCCGGGGAGGTAAATACCAAAGTATTTATTATTAAAATTCATGTTGTAATTGATGTTGACTCACTTTAATTAAGTCGTTGATGCTTTTACAGTAGCTATTTTCATTCAACGTATTGCCTGTGAAGTCCAGCAAATGGGACACTGGCAGGAAATTTTAAGTTTGGGGAACAGAGCCTAATAGCCCAAAACTCAATGCAGAATATATGTAGTCTCCATGAGAAATGCACGTTACACCAAACTTGATTAAGAATTAAGATGAGATTAAATATTAATGCACAGAACTATCTCGTTTTCCCAAAGCAAATCGCCCAGGAACAACGAGGGACGGTCTCAGTTCTATAAAAAAGCACCTTCCCGTCTCGCTTCCCCTGCAGATACAATACTGACACTGACCCCAGCCGCGCTCACAGAAAAGAAGTAGAGAATAGTTGGGTGAAGACTGCAGAAATAATTGTCTCAAATATAGATTTCTAGTTATGCACACACAAAAAAATCTGGAAGAGCAGTATCATTCAAATAAACACAACAGCATGAATGCCAACTCCTTGACACCCACATACACTATAAAGGGAATTTAACTTAATACTGCCCTCAGGTTCTGCATTTGTTCTTCGCATTCCAGATCCTGCTATCACAGACAACAGTAAAGAGCCAGCAGCTAGCTCAAAAGTCAAGATGCCAACACACAGGCTTCAACAGACATATTTGCTGTCTTCACTAATTCTCTCCGATTATTAACAGATTTCAACTATTCCAAAAACATTTGATAACCAGAAAATGTCTTCTCAATGCAAGCATACTGAAATGCACAGACTACAGACAAAACTGTAAGTTCAGTTTATGGATTTTACGTTAGATACTGCTATTTCTTGCACAGCTGTCTGAAAAATGGACATACTGCTAATTGGCAGGACTACTGTAACTGTAAATCCCCAATAACGTATTCTGAATATCTCCATGAAACTTTCCACAGATTAAAATGCAATTACTAACTGAGTACATTCCAGCGATCTTCGAAAAAATAAAGCATTACCCAACATGAACTGGGCTGAAGATGGCGTGGAAGGTGAAAAAGAAAGCAAAAGCAAATGATTTCACACTCTTCATCGCGTTAAAAAATTCTGATTAAGGTACGGAACTGTCTGTCTTAGGAATCTATACATTCCCATTCTCACAGCACATGAACAGCACAATCTTTAAAAATATTTGCCATCACCAATATTTATGTTATGTAGAAAAAAATCATCCCCAACGTACCTTGGAAAATGACACCAAAAATAAAATAGTATTTAAATAAATAATGATAACATTCTGTTAGCCTTCCCCTCCCGTCCTGCCTCCTGCTCTCTCTGAAAACGGCATAAATGTGTTTAAACCACCCAGGGGATGCCAGTTCCATTGGTCTAACCAGGGACTATGTTGAAAAAGAGGGAGGTCATCTTCTCCATCCACTTCAGAGGTTTCCACCACCACTGTTTCGTGGACTGTAAGGTCCATTAATCCATTTTCCTAGATTTCCTGCTGTGGACTTTTTCTTTTCTTTTTTCAAATCTTTTTAACAGTATCACAGTGATATTCCCTCCACCAAGTGACAAATCAAAAAAAAAAAAAGGGAAAAAAGGGGGGGGGGGATTACTGTGCAGTGATTACCTGCTCACAACTCAAGTCTAAAATCAAGATGCATGATACAGACACTTTGCCTGAATCCACTCTTGACAAAATAGTAAACAAAGCCACAAAGTCAAATATGTGTAAAGTCTGCATTTCCCTTGAAAGAGGGATTTTTTTTTTATTCATTTAGAGAATATAAGTAATTGAGTTAAGAAGGATCGTATTTTGGACAATACAATAATGTCTTTTCAAAGAAAAAATTTTCCTGAAGAAGTGTTCAGGTGATTTTCCTGATGGATTCTGACCTGATCATAACAACAGTATCAGCAGTTTCTGCAAACACAACTTGGACATCAGAAGCTAGGAGGTAATTGAGCATTGGATACTGCTAAAGAAGCAGGTGAAGTTAGATGCTTGGAACAGAAATGGTATCTTTTAACACAGAATAAATTTAAACCCACCTAAATCCTTGCTGAAGTGGTTAAACATCACCTGAGGTCCAAACTGAAGGAATATCTAAAAGTACAAGAGAGACAACAAGAAAACTCCATACACACTTTTTGAATAAGCACAGACCTACAGATGATGCTTTACAGTAGCCCAGACTGCATGAGCTGCCTACAGAACCTCAGATGAAAATCACCAGTAAACACAGTAAATTCCATACAACTAGAACTACTCTGACATTTAGATGATAAATAGAAACGGGATGAATTTATCAAAGGTACGAGACAAACATGTCAAGGTGGAAACATGACAGTAGCATCTTTAGAAAATACATACTAAATGTAGTTTAGTTTTTTGCTATTTGAAAACACAATTTTTGCTATTTGAAAACACAATGCTCAACAACACCATACTTTGCTTTCAAATCGGAGTGGGGAAACTGACAGTAAGTTTTGATTATTTCAAAACCAGCCCAATAAATGAGACGACTTATCTTTGAACATGAATTCCTCAGGGCAAAAATATTTCCTATTACTTGTTTCTGGAGTAAGAGACACTGTTCTATAAATGAATTCAGAAGCTTGTGCATTATGTGGTACAATCCAATCGCTTCCTTACTGCATAACCATAATGAGTTAATAACTAAAAACTACTTTTTTTCCAGGAGCTGTTGGCAGAAGAGCCTTTAGGTATACAGTCATTTTGGAAATTAATCCCTTCAAGACTGGTGACAATAATCTCAAGGAGATTTTCTGAGTTCCTCCTATTCCTTAATAGAAAGCCTCCACATTTCTCCTAGCCCTCTCAGACTTTTTCTTTTCCATAAAAGTCTTGCTATTGAAACCATAAATTGAATGTCTGAATCACAATGAGTACATGAGCAAATGAGCGTAGTACAACTGTAATAATAAATAAGTACTACGCTGAATGGTATCCACTGTGTTATGTGCGGTTCCAATAACTAATTCACGGATCAATGCTCTCTCTTGAAGGTTATCCAAAATTGGAAGCAGGAGGCCTCAACCAGGGAGGTAATATCGAAAGGTCAGTGTTAAAAATCTAGTATTTGTCCAAACCTACCACATTGTTTAAACTGAGCTAATGCAGCTTCTTCCTATAATTAGCAACCGAGAGTATTTTGGTTATCACAGAGCAAGTGGGAATTTGTAACCGTCAGCACTAGAAGTGGTTGCCATGTGGAGCACGCCAGCTGCCTCCCACTTGGGTATCTTGTGTCTGCCGAGGATTTATGAGAAAACTAAGAACAACATGTACGAAAACTAGGAACAGCAAAAATTATAGGGCAATAATTAATATGAAGTTTTGAATGAAGCAAAGTTGTCAAATAGGGGCAATAAAAATAGCTAGAAGACTGTAACATTATTCAACCTGCATAAAGAGGCTTTGAGCAACCTGGTCTGCTGGGAGGTGTCCCTGTCCACAGCAGGGGTGTTGAAATAGACGGGCTTTAAGGTCCCTTCCAACCCAAACTGCTCAATAATTCTATTAACGCAAGAAAATATATTCAGTGAAAAAGTGTCTTCCAATCCTAAAATTCCAGAAGATTTTTATGATTTGTCTCATTTACTAACTTTAGTGAACTAGGAGTTTCACCATTTTGAGCTTCTCAGGGTAAATTATCCATTACTTGGTAGTTGTACCATATATAACAGGTCGAAGATCAGCATTAATGAACATTCAAAATGTAAAATCGAAAATTAGATTGTGTTAGAAAACCAATAAGAGCAAAACAAAGATCCAGTCAATGCACATGAAGGCTGCCATAGGCAGCAGTTAAAAAGAGCAAGCACGTTTTAATGCGTTCTTGAGCCCCACTAAATATTATTTGACTAGAAGTTTACCTATTTACTTTCTAACGGTTCTTTTAAAAAGCAGCTAGTATGATGTAATTCTTTACTAGAATGAATTTCCAAATCCAATTTCAAGCACATGAGACATTAAACTCAAGGAGGTAAGTGGACTCCTTTCTATACCAACAGACTATGTTCCTACAAATACTGATTTTCCTCTCTTTAACAAGCTACATTGTAAGACAATAGTTTAATCATCTAGACAGTAAGACAATAATTTAGTCATCTATCCTGGCAGTATATTTGATAACACTACTGTCTCCCTCACGCAAACTACTTTTCTGTAATCTCAACGCATACACTGAAAAACGTTTGAATTACATACATTAGTAGAATCCAATCTCCTAATGGAGATCAATTTTTGACAGCTAGAATTTTCAGCATATAGCTTACATGCTATCTGAAAAAATCCATATTTGAATTTATCTATTTTTAAACAAAACTGAAGAAAATTCTTATTGCCTTCTATTAATGTTGTTACTTTGAATTCAGCCAAATTTTGAATTAGCTTTCCTTCCTTTTTAAGACCACCTTAACAAACAGTTACTTAGAAAGAAAATATTCCTTCAATACAGTCCTTAAGACAAATACTCCACACTTACACCTCACCTTACTTCCAAAAATTCAGGTTTCACCACATGAGATGTCATGGGTTTTGGCTGGGACAGAGTTAATTTTCTTCATTGATGAAATACATGCATAAATGTATCTCAGTGTAAAACACAAGTTTACAAACCTACTCAAGCTTCATCAAATCTGCAATTTCCAAGCACAATTTGATCAACAGATAACTTTTAACAACTGATAACCAAATAACAATTTAGTTGTTGTTCTACATTTCTTTTTCTTAAAAAGAGAAATAAATGTAATTTAAAATGACTGGGGGGAGAGAGGGACAGAAAGGGATTGTCCTTACTATTTAATTCCATTTAAATGAAAACTTTAAATTATAGTGACATTTTAATTCATCTGAGAGTCTTCTACATTCTTACACACTTGTAGGTATATCTAGACACATGCAAGGCAAAAACACTGTAATTTTTTATATTTTTTTAGCTAGATCCTAAGGATTTTAAAGATATATTTATTACAGTATCTGGATTGCAACTTTCCTTATTTAATGTAATTCCCATTAATTCTATATTGGAAAGATAAGACTTTAAAAAAATACTTAATGTTTCAATCTTTTTTGCAGATAACTGAAATTCTTAGGGATATCATAAAACAAAGTCAAAAGCCTATCTTAAAACTGATACAAAAGCTAGGAAGCTGAAATCAAACAACTGTTTAATCCCCTTTCAGAGCATTAATTGAATTTTACATATTTCAAATATTCTCCAAAAACGATGGCTTTGCAAGTAATAAACATAGAGATGTAACAATGTAAATAGTTTCATTTTTTTAACCAACTACTCCAAAAAGGCAGTTTTCACTAGGTGTTTTTTTTTCCGTCTTCAACAGTAGATGGCATTCCAAGCATCTCCTGCAGAAAGCGCTTTCCTAGCTGCTTGTAATATCACCAGCTGCTACACTGAAATATGCGACCCTGGGCTCAGCTGTTAGCAGGTGAATTAAATAAAAATCCATTTTAACTCTATAAATAATTTGAAATGCATTAGTAATTACTTTGGTCTTGATATTTTATTTTGCCTGTTAAGTAAGAATTTTTTTAACACCATTAGCTGTAGCATATTCACCAGGTGAAAACCACAAGCACTACAAGAGAGACAGTAAGGTAATATTTCTTAGACTATGAGGTCTAACTGCATGAACAGGATCCAAATTTCTTCCAGTCAGAGCCCGGCCAATCCTAGAGAATTGCACAGGAAATAACAGGAACAGAAATCAATATTGTGCATTTGTTCTTGTTTTCAGCCTCTTCAGAATCAGCCTTACAGAGAGCCCCTTCGCAGGGCTGGCTTACAGCTTGCATCCACTCATACCTAAAGCTATGAATAACTATCATATAGCAGTGTTAGCAGTGGAGGTACCTCATCAGTAAGGACAGTGTACTAAATGTTAAATTGCATGAAAAATACCAAAAAAAAAAAGAAACACATCATAGTTTCTGCTACAAAAACAAGATTACAAAGTAAGATTTAAACAGGAAACGAAAAACCAGGACAAGAAAAATAAACAAGAAATACAATAGTAATGCAGTCTCTTATTCCACACATATTCTGTGACAATACTTTCAAATTGATTTTTTTTAATCTAGGAAAGTGTTAGTCTTACTGACACAAACTTTACCGTGACATCTTGTAATAAGAACTGACAATTAAATTGTATATATCTTAGACCTGAACATGTTTAACAGCCAATTTATCAAGTCATTTAGTTTTGCTAATTTGCTATTCGCATAAATCGTGAGAGGTGGATATTACATTATTAAAGAACTTTTAAAATTCTTTATGAGGAAATAATTCCAATATTCTTAAGATTTTTTGTTATAAAATACTGCTCTTTTCCCTGAAAAACAAGAATTAATTGACTAAAAATACAAATGTACATACTTAAAGATTTTAAAACTGATGTTGAAAGAATACTAGAAGTCTTAGAAGAGGAACTGCCTGGGTAAAAGCATTCCAAACATAAACCAACTTGTCTTATTCTTGAAGGAAGTACCGAAAGGAAGGGAGGAAGGGAGGGAGGGAAGGAAGGAAAGAAAGAAAAACTTCTGAAGAACACACTGGTGTGATTAATTTTTAACAATTTTGATTGCTTTGTCCTACAAGTTAAATTCTTTCAAATAGCTTCCATAAGTTAAGGACGTACTAAGCAGAACCTTAAAAGTATTTAAATTATCTGCTATACAAAGTAACGAAAATTGTTTCTTTCAAACTAAGACGTTAGGGCCTCTGAACAGAGTTCCTTAGCCTCTCCAAAACATCTCATTTTAGCTAAGAAATAATTTTAAATGCTAAAGCTGTTTTATTTTTATTAATCTTCATTAATCCCTGCCACATACAAACCCCTGCAGTAGCCAGTGACTGAACCTAACTGAGACATTCCCTGCCCAAGTGACTTATGGTTTTCTTCATCCTCCTATCAGCTTGCAACACCAAAACCTGAGAAGTGTGATGTTTTGGGTCCATTAGGCTTGATGTTTCAGAGTACAATGCAGGTTGATCAATTAGGCACTACTATATTGCAAGACTGTACAGCCATCATATATTTCTTTTGAGGCATCTCCTTCAGCATCTTTTTATATGGCACTCAGCAAGTCACTTTAACAGCCAGTGAAAAAAAATCCTAAATTTAATTTCTCTCAGCATCACTGACACAAGAATGAAACGAGGATCTGATCTGTGTAACTACTGCCATTGCTCAATGAAAGTAAACCACCTACTCTATAGATAGGCACCAGCAAAGAACTCTGGAATCCCAAAGTGAGTGACGTTAAGAAAACAAAAACCGTATGACTATTTAGTAAATTCTGTTTGCTTGTACTCCATTAATTGGAATTCATACGACAACTACTCACTCAAAAGTACTCCTGCAGGCCACCCATCTAACCTCTGAGATCTCATATAAATAGTCAAGGTCAATAAAAGTTGTTCAAACATCTAATTTCATTCTTCTAGTCCAAAAACACATCATAGTGGTTCCTGAAAGTAGTACAGATATTCTTGTAAAAACAAAATTGTCTCCCAGAAAAGGTGAAAAACTTCCATGTCATTACATTTAATAGAGACTTGAATATACACTTTAAGTATAACTGAAACTGTAACACTCTCGTTTTCTGTCTTTCTTCCATTTTTCTCTAAGATTAGCTTTCCTAGTTAAGCTGCAAAAAACCTTCCTACAGTCAGAGTCACAATTAAGTACCTGGGTTGGTAGCCTTTCAGCCTTTCCACCAAGTGTCAATGAAAGTTTTTAGTGTACAATCAAACATCATACTCTAATTAAATAAAACCACAGTATTCTCTCAATGATAAACATTTCAACGTTGACTCAAGAGCTGAACTTCCTGAAAGGACGTGATGTCTCTTACAAGGTTTTATAAAGAAGAAACTGAAGTTTTCCTCCTTTGTTTTCTGTATTTGCTTGAAATAAATTTAGCAACCAATTGAGAACCTAGAAGATGTTCCTCTCCCAAACACAGGTGATATCTGGAACACTCACTGCTTATTTCTAAGAGTAACCAGCTTTAAATTCCAGAAACGTAGAACTGACCACAGTTGGTTAAAGGCATTTGTACGGGGAAGATCTCTCATTCTTCATCCAACAAATCTATACCTGTACTAGAAGCATAAATGGAAAGTAACCGACGTAAATACTTTTGTGAGCACCATTCTTCAGAAACACAGCTTATTCATACTCTCCTCTGAAAAGTTTCTGAATGTCTAAAAACAGCATTCTGGATTGCAGCTTTGGATGATCATTTATCTCATAAATCTTTATTGTAAAGCAGACACTCATTGTTCTCGTTTCCATCTAATTGCAAGCATTCATTCATGTCTGTTTGCAATTAGGGTGCATTTAAAGTGAATAGAACTGCCATTCATGAAGACACTATATATAAATGAAAATTAGTAAATACACAGTGACATCAAAACCAGCCCTAACAATAGTCCCATGATTTAAAATGTAGCACATGGTAAACATCCTGGAAAAACTCACTGGTAAACACATTCTGCAGAGTTACAACACTAAGTACTCCAAGTATCCATTTCTAATGGTAGTAGGAAACTAAATTCTGTAAATTCAATATTTTTTTTAAATTCAAACTATTCTTACAAATGCAAAGTAAAGGTGATCTATAGAAAACAGGTTTAAAAGTTACTTTCAAGTTCGTAAACTAGTGATTTGGTATGCTTCTGTTTTGTAAGAAAATAACAACCCTTTTCTTCAAAGGAAGGATGTACAGGCATTTTTGCTTAAAGAGACTGAGAGGAAAAAAAGAGTACTTCAAACATCATGAAAAACCTACCCAAGATCAGCATGGGGAGTAAAGTTTTGTAGAAGGTAAAGATGGAAAGACGAGTTTATGAAGTTTGAGTCACAGTTATTCTCACAAGTCATGGTTTATCCCAAGCACAAGTTCAATACACACAGCCACAGAGTAGAAGGCAAATGAGAAAACAATATCTTAAATAGCTTAACATATAATAAAGATTAGACCTACAACCTTGTATCTTGTTTGAACCTCCCAAACTATAATTTATGCTCAATACTTCTTGCACCATCTTCTACTGTGGGGCATGAAGAGCAACAGCCTTTCATTTATTTGAAAATCTTAAAGTTACCCTCAGACTTCTGTCTTAAAGTATATCAAACTTGTTCTAATTTGTTTCCGTGTTTTCTAGAGATCTCACCTGGACTGCTGTCAACTAATCCACTGCTATTTTGAGCTGCTTTTTTCAAAACTGGACACGTTCCAGCTGGGCTGGTGCTCATCAGAAGTGTTTTGTAGGACAGAGCGATGTTTATGCAACCCATGATGGCAAATACCCATAACAACATGGACAATTAAAGTTCATGTTCAGCATAAGAGGCAGTTTAAAACCTAGATATTGCACTTGGGAATTGCCGCCCAATCAGTTGCTAACTTCAATTTAAACAAATGGTTACCTCCAAGCATAGTACTTACTGAATAATATCTTTGTTGAATACCATTCAATAATTTTAGACCATATCACTGATTTATCAAGATCATTTTAAACCTCTTTCCTAGCATGCTTCTAAGTGCACCCTATGCCATCATAATGGGCATTAATGAAAAGAATGACTGACTATTGTCAGACAACTCCGCAAAGTTTCACTTGCTGCACTGTTCCATTCAGACAGAAAACCATCCACAGCTACTCAGTAAAATTTTCTGACTATTATTCATTAGTATTTACTACGATTCTACAAGCAGTTTTCTCTGTATCACCTTTCCAGGGTTACTTCGGAATAAGTTCTGCAGGATGACTGCATTCCTCAAGTCAAGATATATTCTCTACTGCCACTTCTCTGTCTGAAAAACCCGATACCTGTTGCAGAATTATGTTACGTTTTTTGGCACAATCTGTTCTTGATAAATCCTCATTGGCTATTATTCACTTCCTCATTACCTTCTAGATACTTACAAGAGCTTTGTTTATTCCTTCCACTGCTTTTCTGGGAATTAAACTGGTCTGTTTCATGTCTAACTCTGTATTTTCTTCCAACAACCCCACCTCCAATTTTAAAATGGATCCTGTGTTTGCCCTTCTCTCATCTTCTCAAACACCATATCCAGAAAAAAAGATTTCATTAGATGTCCTCAACTCTTAAATTACTTAGAAAAAACTCTATGAGACCCAACTAATTAGTATTTTTATTATTATTTTGTGATTCACAAGTATATTTAAACTCAATTTCAGAGACAATCCTAGAATCTCAATTAATTAAAATATTGCTTTAGCGACCAAGAGCAGGCTAATGAAAAGAAACAGAAAATCACTTTCTGAAGACAGTTTGGCTATGCAATTACTAGTAGCAAGTCTAACCAAGAAACAAAATAAAAACCTGTTTAACACTTTGGGGCAACAGTGTCTTGGAAAGCACAATGGTTTCTTACTAATATGGATGATCTTTACTCACGAAAGACAGAAAAAGTTCATCCATCATAGCCCTACCAGGCTTGTCTATGACAGTGTTTGCCAATATCAAAAAGTCCTGTTTCGGTTGTGCCAAACAGTTAGATTTTTTTGGAACCTCTCTGGACTGCTCTCCCAAAATCTCAGGATTCTTAGTCACAGCTGGCTTCTTAGTTGAGGAAATGACATTGATGAAAAACAGAAAAAGCACACAGATATGGATGTGCTTGTCACAGCTGCAGAAACAACACATTCTGAGACACTGTCTTACTTGTAGTGTCAGTTATATACTTATGTGGAAAACAATACTTTTTTTCCTCCACAAAAGAGACACTAACTACAAGAAGACGGAGGTTTTATTTAGCTAAACTCAATCCCAAATTTCATGAAGAGGGTATACAATTCAAATACTTACTTCAACCTTTCTTTAAAAACACTATACAGCAGAAGGGAGGTGAAAAAATGCACAAAAACATTTCCAATATTAAAGAATTTAGAAAAGATGGGGAAGAATATCATGAGGACTGGGGAAAATGTCAGTGAGACCTGAGCTCATTTATTTTTACATTACTGGAAACATGTTGAAATTGATAGCTTTATTTGAATCTTTTCAATTTCTATACGCACAGAAGATGTAGAAACTCTTAAAAGAATGTTTTGACTGCAAATTGGTTCGTTTTGCTCTTTCACTTTAGCACTCTAGCTACTTGATCATCCAAAGCGTACGCATAGTAGTTTGCAGCAGGGCCCATTATGGCTGAAGCAAGCAGTCATCTCGATGCACAAAGAAACAGCTATGAATGAGAAAATAATAGAGACTGGTCTGCAGCAGGCACAATGAATGCAATTACCATTCGTTTTGGAAGCCCTGGCTTGTTCCTTAACACGTATAAAATGGACAATATTGATATAGACTGAAAAAATCTATTCTCAAGCAACTCTCAAGCAAATATCAGAACTAAAACGTAATTTTTTACAAGTGAGGTGTTTAAAATATTGAAACATTTTACTCACAATACTGGTGAAACATCACAATTTTAAGTCAATATTGGACCAATTTCTAAATATTTTCACCTTCAATCTCACTTTCTTGAGCCAGATGCAAAAACCGCTCAAACACTTTGTATTAGATACTTGATGGATGAAGTCAGAACATAATGGTACCTCCTCCAACATAAAATCTATTTAACCTGCGGGAGAGCTACAAAGATGGTCAAGAGTCTAGAGAGCAAGGGGAATGTCTGAGGCCCCTTGGTCTGTTCAGCCCAGAGCAGAGCAGGCTGAGGGGAGGCCTCATGGCGGCCTGCAGCTCCCTCACGAGGGGAGCGGAGGGGCAGGCGCTGAGCTCTGCTCTCTGGGGACAGCGACAGGACCCGAGGGGACGGCATGGAGCTGGGACAGGGGAGGGTCAGGCTGGGGGTTAGGGAAAGGTTCTGCACCCAGAGGGTGGTCGGGCACTGGGACAGGCTCCCCACGGAAGTGGTCGTGGCACTGAGACTGACGGAGCTCAAGAAGCATTTGTACAACAACCTCAGACAAAGGGTCTGATTTTTGGGCAGCCCACTGTGGAGCCACGAGTTGGACTTGGTGATCCTTGTGGGTCCTTTCCAACTCGGGATATTCCATGAGTTTATGATTAACGACTCTTACTTTCTCTTACTGTGCACTCAATGCACTCAGAAATTTTCCTTTGTGCATGAAGCCAAATGCGTAGATATATTCAGCTGATCACTCCAAGATAAGCCATCATCTATCACGTGCTATTCATATATTAACAACCATCTAACTGAAAAGTCATTTATCTGAAATGAACATTATGTGAGTATTTTCACAGTTACACGAATGTATTTTAAAAAGGATAAGTAATAATATGCACTGAAAAAATAAAAGGTTGCATTCTATGTACTAGGCATGTCACCATGAAAATTAAAGTTATTTCAAATGTGTACAGTTATTTAAATAATGATGAATAATGTTACCTAAAAACAGGTATTTTTTTAATGTGCCCATTTTGTTCATTCATTTTCAAACACATCTCTATAGATTGTATATCTATAACTATAGAGATCGCTTTTTAATTTCCCTAAAATTATTTTAATATCTCTGACTGCAGTGACTACAAAAAGTAGCACCGTGCAAAAAGAAAGACTATATCCAATAAGGTTAGATGAAGCTATTAGAACATACAATTACTGAGCTGCAGGAAAAGAAAACTGCAGATGTTACCAGTTTGTGTGAAAAAGGATCTTTTTACTTTCTGTATAACATTTATACAGCGGCTTATAAGACAGCTCAAGGAATACATTGCACCTGGACCAGAAGCACTTAGAAAATAGAAGTGAGAAGTGTGCAACCACCCCAATTTCTGTACAAAATAAACAAACTCTAGATTGACCTATGTATGGCACAGATACAATGACTACCTAATTAATTTCACACAATGCTTTTTATTTTACTACTAATAAAATGCTGCTGTAGAACAACCCTGATTTGCAAAACACTCTTAGAACAGAAAGCAGTGATGGAAGTACTTTGCCTTCTTCCACAGTTCTTGTAAGGAAGTAGCAAGCTCTTTTGATTGAAATAAAATGGCATTCTATATATAAAATGTATTTATATCTTTGCAAATAAATGCAAGAGTTACACTGATCATGGCTTTAGAAATCTTGCCTAATTTTTCTATAATGCTTCAAAGCCCAGCTTAGCATCTGGATGTGCTGATTTTACCACTTATAACGATAGCAGGGTTTTGCTACTTAAACAAGATCACTTCAGGAATGAAGAACAGCTGTTGGAAGCTGAACGAGATGAAATGAACAGACAGAAGAGACCACTTTGAAATATCTGCACTCCTATCTGGTTGAACATATATATCCTCAAACTGCCGACTCAGTCAAATATTTAAGAATTCTCCTGGAATTCCTCCTGATAATGGCCTACCATAAATCAGCACCTACAGCTGCCTTCTCCTTTCCTGGTTTGTCAGGACATTCCATTTCGTCTCCATGGGTTCCCATATTTATCAGCTGCCATTATCTTTAGCTATCTCAATCACAGTAATGCAAAACTCCTCAGCAAGAAGCTATCAGCCATTATCAAATTCCATCCACTACATTTTTCTACCATAAGGGCTGTAGCCTAGTTTTCCGTTCTCTGCATTGATTTTTAACAGAATAGAGTGTCAAGTATAAAGTTTCATTTATTACCTTCAAAATGCTCGGCATCTTGTGACCAAACATGTCCAGAATAAAGATCATGGCCAACAATTTTACTCTACAGGCACGACGATGGTTTTAATATACTCAAAAGGAGAGAGCACTTTTCTACAAAAATCCTCAACTCCCAAACCATCCTGATCTCACCTCCTCTTATATGAACACAAACTTAAAAAAACCACCAAGTTAAAATAAACCCCACTAAGTGCACATGAAATGCCTCCCCCAGGGAGAGAATGTGAAAGAACAAACCGAATGTAACAGATGTTAGTCATGTCATTTAATGCATGACTGAAAGGCTAAAGACACTTTGTTGATGAGGCAACATACGAACCTCTGCAGAAAAGAATGGGATTTGCACTTCAGAATCATTAAATTTAGGGAACAGTTTAATATAAAAGCAAAGACAATTCTCTTTTCACAATTAATAAATTGGAAACCATAGAGAACCCAAAGAAGATGCCTCAGAACATCTGATTTGCTATTAGAAAGCCTGTCAAAAATACAGAAGACTGAGCTTCACAATTAACATTATATCAGCCACAGAGGACACAGCACTGCGGCCACAACGGTCGATACTAATAGTGCTCTATTTGTGATGTCTTGAACTGTTCCTGTGCATGGTTTCAGGATGTAAGTGGAGAGACTTCATTATAAACATTAAAAAAACTACTTACTGAAACCACAAATGAAAGGCAAAATTCCCGTCATCAGTGTATTATTAATTATAGGTATTATAGCACAGCAAGAAAAATGATTATGTACTCAGACTTTCTTTAAATAAAATGGAATATTTGTTCCCTATATCACTGATACTAGATTTGAAAAAAGCTATAATTAATAAAATATAAAAAATAAAGATATTGTAATAGTTGTATTTGCTTGCAGTTACTTAAAACCCTCAGAGTTCAACTCAGCTCCCACAACAGGAGCACTGAAAGCTTCAATGTGTTCAAGTAGCATTAAAAATACTTTAAAATATAAAAATATTTAGGGAATGTCAACCACTTTCCTAAATACTAGTCAAAGTTAAGAGAATTACCAGAGATGGTCAACTTATAGTATTTTTACAAATCTTTATGGTATGCAAACATGATCTGTCAAATTGTCAGTGTAAGACTTCTTATGTGAAATTTCAGACTGACAGGAAATGTAAACTATTCTCTACAAAATGGAGCAGAATTACAGCATCAGTGATGACACAATTGATGTATTTTATCTTGTCATCTCCATGATAAATATACAAAAAAAAATGTTTTGGTTGGAATGTCAATGACTACTTAAAAGTTGCATTCCTCATTAAATATAAACCAACTGATTATGGATACTGTAAGTCATTTTTAAAAGAAGCAAAACACAAATTCATTATCACTCATCCCCTGGGAAAGAAGGGCAAATTACCTGTAATCATTCTTGGAAGGAATAATATACCAGGATTCATAACCTTGCACGCAAGTAATAACAAGGTGTTTTGGCACACAGAGACAAATAAATTAGTGAAAGTCTTAGACTTTTTTTTTTTCCCTGTTTTCTTATTTAAAAATAACAGCACTACCTTATTCATGTCTGTTTCATATTTCTTACTGATTCAAGGGCATGCTCAATATGCTGCAGCCATTATATGGGCATAGCTGTCAGGCAAGCAAACATGCAAGTCTTAAAGAAGGCAAGACTAAATCAACCTTCAAGAAAGAGTAACTGCCCAGTTCGCTTTCCAACAAAAATGAGCTCTGCATTATTATAGCACATAGAGGCCCCAAATGACTCCCTCTCACCACTGCTATGTTAAAGTCCACAAGTACAGCATGATAGTTGGAAAGCTTTGCTTTCCAAAAAGTTGAAGTTCATGCTCAAAGACTTCAAATGCTTACGAACGTATGAGCATGTTAACTTCACAGACATCTCTGCACAGACAAGGAATAACGGTAAGAGTTAAAGTGGCTGCTTTGCTGCATTCTTACAGGGGCTAAAAAGAACCCCAAGAAACCTATCTGAAACCTCTAAATTATGCACTAAATTAAGTACAACTAATTAAGTTATGTTCTCAAAACAGAATCCAGAAACTTGATAAACTGACAAAGCAACTGCGTAGATCTAGCCAACAGAAGCAAAAGGAACACCGCTCTTCTGAACTTGACTCCTCTAAGAATTTAGGAACCTGACCGAGGCCTTTCTGCACATTTGAAATTATGTCCAATAGCACCACGAACTGTACTTTCATAGAATACTTTCCAGGAAGTCAGAACCTGACTGGACAAGTTCCCTTTTTTTAGAAACATGGTATCGATCTTTTAGAAAATAGGTTATCCAGGCAGAAATGAGAGTCCTGGGATGGAAATCCAGACTTTTTTACACTGCCAGATGAAGTCTTTCCCTCAGGCAAGGAGGAGCCTGCTCTCCTGCCAGCCACCGAGTCTTTCAGCATTGACTGTGTAATATCACATGTCCAACAGCAGGGATAATGAACGGTCTATCAGACTCTTCACGTAATGTTTATAGGAGATGTGAGCCTCAAACACCCTGGGTGGAAGGTTATGGAGCAAATCCTACTGGAAGCCATTCCCAAGTAGAGGAAGGACAAGAAGCCAATGCAAACAGCCACCGGGGTTACCTGAACGCCCGAATGACCTGATTGTCTTCAGTGATGAGAGGGATAGCTGGGTGGGCAAGTGGATGTAAAGGGTTTTGACCCGCTCTCCCATAGTGGTCTCACAGCCCAACTGGGGAGATGCAGACTGGACATGCAGATCGTAAGGTGGATGAAAAGTTGGCTGGACTGCCAGGCTCAAGGGGTAGTAGTGATCAGAGACTGAAGTTCAGCTGGTGGTAAGGAACTAGTGGTGTTCCTCCAGGATCAGTCATGAAGCCACCACTCTTTAACATCTTTATTAACAGCTTGAAGGTGTCTGTCCATCAGCAAGTTTGTGGATGACACCAAATTGGGAAGGAGCAGGGGGAATCTGTCAATACGCTTGAGGGCAGGGCTGCTATGCAAAAGACATCACAGGTCTCGAAAAATGGATAACAGAAAAACCAAATTTCAATACGGTTAAGTTGAAAGTATAGCATCTTGGAAGAAATTTGTGGCCCAAGCATTGAGGAAAGCAGCCTTGGTTTAAAATATATATATATATATATATATAAATGGACAAGCTGAACATGAGTTCACAGCATGCTTTGCAGCAAACGCCAACCACATCCCAGTCCCCATTACTAAGAGTTTAGCCAGAAGGTTGACAGAAGTGATTATTCCCCTCTACGCAGCGCTTGTGAAACCACACCTGGAGTAACCCGTCCAGTTTGGGCTAACCAGTGCAAAAGAAACGGCAGAGAGCCACCAAAATGGTCACAAGGCTGGAGTACCTGATTTACAAACAGAGGCTGAGAGGCTGAGTAGAAGCAGAAGAGTAAGAAGAACAGAAAGCTAAGGGGAGGTCTTATTGCCATTCACAATTGCCTAATGAGGGGAGCAGGAAAGATAGAGCCAGACTCTTCTTGAAGGTGCACAAGGGACAGACAACTTGGAACATGGGAAATTCCAACCAGGCATAAATAAAACATCTCCTGCTGTAAGGATGGTCAAATACCAAATATTTGGTCAAATGCCCAAACTTTGACATGCAGGGAGCTTTAGAACAAACTCTTGGTTGTGTAGCAATGGTTAGGTGCACATCTGAAATTTCTTAGCCACCTGAATCTCTTATGTTCCCAAGACAAGGCATAGTTTTAGCAATTTGAGGGATTATTCTCTATAGAAGTTAAGCATGGGTGTTCAAGGCAAAGAAGCACACTACTTGTTAAATGTTACTATCAGTGAGTGCTGCTTTGCTTCTATTTCAAACAGAAATGGCTCATTCCACAAACAAACACCAGCTTCATTTTTTTACATTTTATTCTGCCATCAATCATTATACTACCTGTTCATTTACAATTCTTAACGCAGTATACAAAAATAAACATTTGAATGAGGATTCACAGAAGCTCCTGTACAAATAAGATATGCCAGTTTGCTAAATGATAGGTAAGTACTATGGTAAGAATATATATATATATATATATATGATTTTCATTTAACTAAATACTATTCAAAAGAGGCATCAGCAATTTAGCTTTGTCATCTGAAAAGATGAAACAGCAAAATCTATTCATGATCCGCTGTTGAGGTTGTTGGAACTTATTACACAATGTACTAGCTGTAAAAAAAATTAAATAGGATGATAAATATTCGTTCCGAAACATGCAAAACCTAAGTTCCTGTAATTGTTCATATGTAAAGTAAAACACATCTAACAAGCAACTCTATCAAGCAATGTGGCAGGTGGTTTCTGACAGATGCATTTGATCTTTCTTTGTTTAATACAGAACAGGCTGTCACTAAGTGACAAAGTGAACAAAACTTTCCCTGCATTTGCTTTTTGATGGGTTAACCACAAGTGGCAACAAGTAGGCTACTTTCATTTTTTAATGATTTCTTTCAACACAGTTATACAAAACCTTGGTACTGATAAGAAGTAAAAGGAATCTTTGTAACTACATTGGGACTCAATAATATTTTCAAAGCATACTACGCAAGATGAGTGAATTCATTGTCTTGATGTCCACAGATATCCAATGTGTATTTCTACCTCTTTAGTTCCCAGATGCTACAGAGGTTACCCGAGATGTTTTCATTAATCACTATAAAAAAGATGTTTTCCTTTCTGATGTAAAACAAGAGAGTTGCAGTTCCAACAGTTGCTCCCCCCATGACAAGCCATTCAACCCTGGAGACTGAAGTAAGTAAGCAAATGAAACATGCCCAGGAAACGTGTACCTGGACAAAATGCATGAGACTGTAGGCTTCAGAACTTTTCCTATTGACAAAAATTTGAAAATCTAGGAGTATACATTAATACACATCTGGTAGACAAGAAATCATGTGATATGTATTGATAATAGCTATTATCAACGTTTCTTCCTAGTTTTACAACAAAACCAGACAAAATCTGCTCTCCTCAAACCAGAGTTTAATATCCGAAAATATAGGAAAGATATAGCAGTATGTCTAGCTACCTATCATAGCCAAAAGGTTTTAACGTAAACCCCTACAAAAATTCTACACTCTGTAATGTATGCCCACGTGGTCATAATGACCCATTCTTTAGAAACTCATAGCTTTAAAATCTATGACTAAACAATTTAAATACAAACTATTAGGATGCAAACTGAATTAAGTTTAAGACAGTTTGAAACATTTTGAGTAGAACTGACCAGTAACAGCAACTTTGAATTTCTTTCTGAAAAGAAACCCTACAGTTTCATACAAATTTCTTAACTAATAAATTAGTAACTATTAATTCATTTTATTAACATTATCTTTCTAAATTTTCAGTTTCATGGAGATTTAGAGATCATATACAAATATAATGAAATTTCCATATGAATCTAATACAAAAGACTACTTAGAAGTAATGAAACTGAGAAGTAGAATATTTAGAAATTACCACAAATAAATAAATCAGTACAACTATTCCCAACATGTGGTTGAAATTAACTTACTACTTTGAGCTGGGTTTAGTTCCACTGCAATGCATTTATTTTTGCTTTAACGATATTTATAATATGAGATGGACACCAGCAAAAAAGAATGAACAACTTCACTTTCAGTCAGCAATTACTACAGTTTGTATGATTAATGTACATGTTCTTACATTTTTCCTTTATACTCATGTATACGAAAAAGGTGGAATTCTGAAGGGTGAAAAAGGTCTGCTTACATCAATGCAATCTTGTGGTTTTCTGTGCCTTGAATAGGAGGGTAATGTGACGTGACATTTTCAATGCCATAATGATAAATATGAAAAGATAAGAAAAAAAGCTTTCCAAGTTGAACATTAGTTTACAGAAGACTCTGCTAAGGTTTGAAGACCTAAAGTTAGATTTACAACACCAGCCGGGTCATTGCATTGGAAGTGTTCCTCTTGCAGTCTTCCCTTGGTCTGTCACTATGCTTCATTCCCAATGAACGAACTTAGGATATGAAGATACTGAATAGGACAAAATCCTACTTTTGTAATAGAGCAGAAATCTTTTATGTTGAATTTGATATAAGGATTCTTATATATGTATATATGTATAAGACATCAAATATCTTTGAAAAAATTATATTGGCAGGAAATGATACCAGAGGCAAACAGTGTGAATTAGCAATTGAAAAAACTTTCATTTCAAAAGACTCCTATCACCAAAAGACAGTGTGTTAATAATGAATGGTAAGCTAATCAGAATGCCAGGTACAGCCTTATGTGAATGACAAATATACAACTGAAGAATGGGCAATGTTGGATAATTTATTTAGTCACCGTCTGCCCGAAGGCCAATTTGCCATCCCCTCCATCTCCTGTGGCCCAATAACCAAAACAGTAACAAGCATTGATCAGCCTGATCCTGAGAAACATCCCAACCAGACCAAGTTTAAGAAAAAAGGTGTCTCAAGCAGCTACTTGTAAATAACAAACAAAACCTACAAGGCAAGAGCCAAAAGCTATCTCAACAGTTCTTTCTCTTTTTTACCTTTTACCTCCTTTTTCCCGTTTCTCTTGCTGCCATCACCAGATGATAAACTTCCTTCATTGCAGCAACTCCATGACTGCAGCACCCCCGTGAGCCAAGGAAGAATAAGGCAGCTTTTTAGGCAGCAATGCCATAACTACTTCAGGCTAACCAGGCTTCACGCTCCTCTTTCTCCAGCAGTGAGTTGCATATAAAAACAAACAGAAGAGGTGAATCTTCCTTTTCCTTGTTTTCCTTTACCTTCCCTTTATGTGTGTTTGTCTGTAAAAGGAAGAAAAATCAAACTACCCATGGCAGCTAAAGCCCATTGTCTCCAGGTGTTCCCTTTTTCCTAATGGGATCTATAAAGGACTGCCAGGTATCGACAGGACAATTTCTAAAAATTCCCTAGTTAGCATGAAAAGATTAGGTGTGAGCATTAAAATAAAGGTGTTACTTAACTTTTTTATGTTTTAAAATATTTTAATTGTTTTCCTTCTTCTCCTGTCACTTTACCAGGAGTTTTTCAGAGATTTCTGTGGTCATCCATTCAGTAGGATTAAGTAGGCCCACCTCTCTCTTGTCAAAACTTTCTTTTAGCTGCTCGGCATTATAAAGCTATTTGCTGAACTCATCCACCCCTCAAAGATGACAGAATACCACTCTTCTATCACAGTTCAGCCAGTCTCTTACAATTAAGCGGCACTCTGGCAGCCTCCTGAGCGTTAAATGCTGTATGAAGTATAAGACAACATGAGCTCTCCTTCAACAAATGAGAATTTGTGATCACAAAACAGAAAAAGGCAGGGGTAAAGTAGTACAATATACAAGGTAGTGATACAGTATACAGGTTAGGTAATCAGCATGAGGTCAGAAGTACATCTTGGAAAATCCAGATTTGTGTACGATCAATCAGCAAATCGATTAGTTTCACCATTCTAGTTTGGAAGGAAAAAAAAAAAACATTTCAACAAATAGAGAAGTGAACTGGAATTTAGTTTTCCTATCAATTACATTGTGATCTGGAAAAATTATAGGTTCCTTGCAAAGACAGAAAGGCCCATGAACTACAGCTGTTCAGCCTGCCATTTTGCCAATTGCTACACTGTTCACAATGTGTTCAAATAACCTATTGTCACACTGATAAAAGACAGAGTAAATGGCAAACACGTAAGGTTATTTCATTTTAATATAAATATTAAATTTACTTTTGCACTGTTTTTCACTGGCATAGGGTTAATTTTCTTCATAATGTCTCATATGGTGCTGTGCTGTGGATCTGTGACCAGAACAGTGCTGATTACACACCGATGTTGTACTTATTTGTAGTTATTCCTGTGTAGAGCCTGCACAGCACCAAGGATTTCTGTTTCTCACGCTGCCCTGCCGGCGAGGAGGCTGGGGGTGCACCAGAAGCTGGGAGGGGACACAGCCAGGACAGCTGACCCCATCTGACCAAAGGGGTATTCCAGACCATACGACTTCATGCTCAGCAACAAAACTGGGGAAAAGCAGGAGGAAGGGGAGGACATGTGGAGTGCGGGCGTTTGTCTTCCCAAGAAACTGTTATGCATGATGAAGCCCTGCTTTCCTGGAAGTTGCTGAGCATCTGCTTGTCAATGGGAGGTAGTGAATGAATTCCTCATTTTGCTCTGCTTGCATGCACAGCTTTTGCTTTACCTATTAAACTGTCTTTATCTCAACCCACGAGTTTCCACACTTTTACCCTTCTGACTCTCTTCCCCATCCCACCAGTGGGAAGTGAGCAAGTGGCTGCCATCCGGGTTAACTCACAACAACTTAAAAAAGATAAAGCACAGTTTCCAGCTCAGGAAAAAAAAAAAAAAAAAAAAGAGGTGATTCTTTGATTTTACTGCAAAAACTTTTGAATACAATTTAAGAGATTACTTAAAGTCTTAGAAAGAAAACGTAACAACATTTAGGTAGCAGGAATCTCTGGTTCTTTTGTGCTTCAGTTACTGCCTTTGTGATTTTATGAGTTGGTATTAATTTACAGACATATGGTTAGGAAAGATTCAAGCTGATATTTGCACACTTTAATTTGCAAGCCAGGCTGCATGCAACACGTGTGCCGCTACATCTCATGACTGCGATACTGCACTGCCCTCGCAACCAGGAGTGACTGACCCCGAACAACCATTCCTGGTCCCCAGCCTTCATGCACACCAATGCCCTCCAGGTAATGCAGGACCTCTGCAGTCACAGCATGGCATGGAGAACACCATTGCAATATTTTATTAAAAAGCTAATTTAGCAAATCAGCTATTTTATTTCATGTTTACGCCAATCCAGATGGACGCTGTCTTTATATCTATTCAGAAAGTTGTATCTGCTTCATTTAGCACTCCTACAAAATTAGTTGACTACTCATTTGCCACTTTTATAAAACTTCTGCTTTGAACTTCTTAACAACATGAAAGAAATGTTACATAAAGCATAAACAATTTGTGTACTGAATACGCAGTTAGGCTACCTATCCAACCTACACTCAGCAAAAAGTAATTCCGGTATCTAAAAACGTATCTCCAATAAGTAGTTGAAAACTAACTGAAATTCTCTTTCCCTGAATTTAAGTACCTATTTTCTATGAGGCACACTACATTTATAAGTATACATTCACAGACAACAACCTTCTAATTCTCCCACAAATATATCTACAAGAAAAATATTCCTTTACACTCGAGAGCTGTCCCAGAGCTCTCCCAGTGCTATCAGATACTATAGAGCTTTTATCTGTTTAGATTTATTCAATCCAAAAAAAAAGTGAAAATGACAGTCTTAGTATGTTCTCTTTGTTCTTTTGAGTCATGCTTCTACCATAATAAGTACATTTCCATAAATTTTCACCTCCACTAATATCTCCAAGATATCATTCTTCTGACAATAAACCAAATTTTGTTTTGATTCACTGGCTGATTTTTCACTGCGTTATATCTTATGTTACCTTTAGTGTCTATTCATTTTTGGCAAAATTATTTACCTAAATTCCTTTTCCTGATATCTGAATTTGTTAGTGATGAAGCAGATCAGGAAAAAAAAAAAAGTTTAATCCAAAATTCCCAGAATTTAAGGTTTAGTAACTATGAAGCTCTAAGATATTTTTTTAGTGGTTCTGTTTATATAACTGAGATCTGTTTATATAAGATGGTTCTGTTTATATAAGATTTATATAAACATATAGGTTCGTGTAGGTATAGATTAATGAATATTCTTGTTTTATGAAAATACAAAGATGACTATGCACTTCCATTATAAAGTTGTATAAAGCAATTGTATAAAACTTCACTGCTTTTCCACCACTTGGCCTGACACTCTGCATCACAGGTTTATACTTCATTTCTTTAATAGCTTCTATAAAGTTTTCTCTATTTACAAAAACAAAGCTGCTAGAGAACAAATTTAAAAAAAAAAAGACTAAATCTGATGATATTATATTGAACAGCACTCTTAGAAGGCAGCCCTTATCATTAGACAAAGGATGTGCCGCTGGTCATCAGCTGGCAACTAAACGAAAAAAACTTTGCAAGTAACTACAGATCACACAAACTCAAACAAATTCTTAGTTTTAGAAGCCAAATCTTCATTACTTTTCATCCTCAGAGAGAATCGTTTAACCTGGAGTTCAAGAAGTGTTTGGACAACACTCTCAGAAATACGGTTTAATTTTAGATAGTCCTGTGTGAAGTCAGGAGTTGAACTTGATGATAAGGAATCCTTATGGGTCCCTTCCAACTCAGGATATTCTGATTCTCCAGTATCATAGGCTGAACAAAACAGTATCTGAAACAATAGCTCTGAACTTCTAGGAGTTACATCATGTTTTGATCCAGACACTTGAAATGAGAATCGAAGGGCTCTTTTCCCCAAGCTTCCTGCTAGGATCAGGCATCTTACAGGATATGCATTATCATCTTCTATACATTTTCGTATGTGTTACACTTATTTCCCACCTCAACTAGAAACAGATCACACAATTTTCAAGCGCTGCTCTGCTAATTCTGCTGACATTCACTGGCAGCATGTCCCATTGTGCTCCTTCTATGAGTTAAGGCAGAAACCTATGATCAGTTACTGTTAATACTTCATCAGCTTCTGTAACGGAGATAAAACCTTCTAAAGGTTTCATCCTTATGAGGATCAGTACAAGGCAACCTGATGTGCTTTGCTCATACGTAACCATTTCTGTTCATAAAATAAAGAACTGAAGAGTTCAAAAATACATTAGAAAGCTAACATCATTTATAGGATTGCTTCTTCAATTCTATGCGTGTATTTAAAAAATTACATGATCAAACATTGTTTTTCCCAAAGATCCTCTGACTTACTTAGTAGAGATGTTAGGTATCATTTGGCTAAGCAGGAGTTATTCAGTGTTTTGTGTTCTCATTTCAGATACCATCGGCCCCATGCTGAATTTACTGTGTACTATTCAAACTCTGCTCTCACCACATAATTCAGTATTTTCACTGGACTTTTCAATAATTCTTGCTATTATAATCCCGACCTTTAAAAAAAGATGAATTATGACTAATAGAAAATTCTTCAAGATATGTAAGCCATGAATAGGTTCCCACCAAGTGTGAGAATCACATTTAGCACTCAAGATCAAACTTAGCTTGAGAGGACACTTGCACTCAACTACTTCCAGTGCTGCTCACCCGAAGTTTTATGGCATAACTTCTCTACCAGGTGCTCTATCACACCTATAGGTCACTGATGCACAATCCTCAGCAAGAGTGGCTGATCAGCAAATCTCAAAGACGTAGGAGCACTTTGCAGTTGATATTGCCATTGCTGGAGCCCTCAGGCTCCTATATCCAGTGTAGCTAGCAATTTTGTGGTGCTTTCACAGCAGTCAAGAAACCATTCTGATAGCCTTGAATGCTAGGGTCTTTGGATACCCCTGATTCAGAGTCAGAAAGACAACAGAATTTTGTATAACAAATGAAAGGTAAATTATTCTAGACATCCAGGATGGAATGTGACATCCAGAATGTAATCAATATCCTAATTCTAAACCTATATATAGGAAAAAGAAAAAAAAAATGAAGAATCATGTTAACCTAAAGAACACACTAGAGCTTATCATAGACTCCTTCCTAAGTGTAAACTTTTTCAGAAAAAAAGTATACAGAAGGAATCACCCTTAAAAGACTTCCTACTTCTCAGGCAAAAATGGCAGCTAACACAAAAGATGCATTTGTACAGAGATGGAGGACTGATTTTATTGTCACAGAGTAAAACTCAGTGACAATAAAAAATAAAAACTCAAATTAATCTATCACCATGAGTAGTATCATGTACTGATGTCTGAATTGAAGAGGAGATTCACCTCAGGATACAATACAGAAAAAAAAAAATTTCCAAGTGAGAACAGCTGAGGAACTGAAAGCAGAACAAAGTAACGTCACCACACAGTCCCAACCACCTGCCTATCCATAATCCATGAGAGAAGGCGGCTTTTGGTTCCACACACCACCACTAGATTCTGAATAATCCCTCATTCTCAAATCTCTGTAGTATAGCTTCTTAGACAGGAATTCGTATTGAATCTGGCTCAGACAGAGTCAATTTTCTTCAGTGACCCATGTGGTGCTGTTTTTGGATTTGTGACAAAACAGTGTTGATAACACAACGTTCTGGCTATTCGTGAACAGTGCTTGCATAGCATCAAGGCTTTTTGTCACGCTTGGTTTTTGAAACATTTTGAAAATTCCTTTCTTGTGCAAGCACAAGCCCAGAGAGAAGCCCACCTGACACTCTAGGGTGACCTGAACTGCCAGATTGGAAATGTATCTAGTGAAACTCTCTGACAAATAGTTTTGAGATCTTTTCCAGTTCCTTCCTCTTTCTGAGATCAAATGTCTGGCAAATCACTACAGTTCTTCCAAACATGTCTTCACACAGACAGACATCAGAGAAGGTAAGAATGGCTGTCTGACAGAAGGATACCATACTGCATGCCAAGCAAGGCCTGAAGCCAGAGTACTTTTTTCAGAAGCAGCTTTGTGGAAAAGAGATGAACCAAAGCCCATAAAAAGTTCTAAGAAATGAACCTTTTGATTGAATATGAACAGTCAGGAAAAGAAAAAAAAGCAAATACATAGATAAAAAAAAAAGTAATAGAGGAGGTTCAAAACAAAAGAGGAGCTGTTCCATGTTAAACTTACGGAATCCAAGTTTTGCTTCATATATTTACATTTCTGAAGTATATGTATTCTGCACAGAATTCATAAAGGCTAAAAAAGTTCTTTAGACCATTATAAAAGTCCCTCGGTCAGTATTAGGAACTGCAGAATCATAAACCAAAAAGAAGTAACTGATCTTGAAGGTCTTTTCCAACCCAGATGACTCTATGCTCCATCAGTTATTGGTGCTGTTCTTTACTGTGTACTTACAGATCCAGTGCTTCACCTTGTTTTGAAAGAATCGAGTAACAAGAGTTCTAGCAGTCTCTGTAATAGACTACTCCCATAGACTAAGATCTCATTCACAGAATTTTATCAACATTTCATACATTTGTTTTTTTACCTTCTTCTCCTTGATTTCCTTCTAAAGTTGTGTAGACTGCTATACCCTTCCCCTTTTACTGTCATTTAAACCTATAAAAACATGATGAAAAAATAAAGAATCCACATTTCTTGTGGAGTTCCAAACAGCTTTGCAGTTGCCTGAACAACTCCTAATCCATCAACTTACTTCTGACAGAGGGCTTAAAAGGTGAATGCAATATTCTAGCAAAGGTCACATAGGAAAGGAATGGTGACATCTCCAAAACAATGGAAATTAATTCCGGAACCACTCACTATGCCTACATTAGGAATGTTTTTCATGCATAGAAATTTTGGTATACAACTGTAAAAAAATCTTATTAAAAAAAAAATGAAAAATTGCTATAAAAGACAGACTATACTTGAAGAACATAGTCCTTCCTGCTAAACATGTCATGCTAGTTAAAAAAGTTTAAGGGTGTCTCGATTCACAGCTTTGCCAGCACAGCAAGTTGTTAACTACATTTTTATACCCCTATTTATGCTAGCAGAAATCTGTCCTAGATTTCTAAGTACTCCAATTGCTTTTGTGAAGTTACCTATCCTTCTGGTTGCAAAAGCAACAGTGTCTTCAGGGCACTCAGCAGCCAGGCCTACTTCACGTCTGTTTCTACCCTAAGTCTGCGTTGCAGTTGCAAGAATTAGACTTGCAGACTCCCTCCGAACACCAGGAGCCCTTCTGTGCTGTGCGGGTGACGGAGCCCTGGCACAGGCTGCCCAGAGACTGTGGGGTCTCCTCCTTGGAGCCCTTCAGAAGCCGCCTGGACGTGGTGCTGGGCACCCTGCTCTGGGTGTCCCTGCTCGGGCACGGGTGGCACCGGGTGGCTCCAGAGGGCCCTGCCGGCCTCAGCCATCTTGGAAGTCTGTAAATCGTAAAGTTCCTCTAGAATCTCTCATGGGCGCTTTTTTTATTATTTAATTTTTCATTCATCTCTGGTACAAAAGTAGAACACATACTTCTGCTGTCAACAGCAGGCTAGGCACCCCACCAAAACTGAAACAGACTGACGCTTGGTACCACACAGGCTAGCTGACGCGAGGGACAACAGCAGAAGCCATAACAATAACAGGGTAATGGCCGGTGGCCTCTGCGCCACCTCCATCTCCTCAGCCCCTTCCCGAAGGGCTGGCTGCGCCCACGTGGCCATGGCCAAGCATCAGGCGACGCGGGACCCTGAGCCACACAGAGCCGGGTGTTCCCTCCCCAGACCGCTACATGAGGGTGGCAGGGCAGCCAAGGGGCCTGGGCGGCGGCGGCAATGCAGCAGCTACGTGTGTGACTGTCTCCATGTTCCCACTTACATCTCAAACAGCTACAGCTGGTCTGAATTGTAGTAAAATGAGAAGTGGGGGAAAAAATGGAGTAAAAGTAGGGGCAAATACCAGAGAAAGAATCACAGAATCATTAAGGTTGGAAAAGACCTCCAAGATCACCTGGTCCAACCATCCCCCTACCACCAATGTCACCCACCAAACCATGTCCCTAAGCACCACGTCCAACCTTTCCTTGAACACCCCCAGGGACGGTGACACCACCACTTCCCTGGACAACCCATTCCAATGCCTGACTACTCCTTCTGGGAAGAAATGTCTCCTAATTTCCAACCTGAACCTCCCCTGGCACAACTTGAGGCCATTCCCTCTAGTCCTATCACTAGTTATCTGCGAGAAGAGACCAACTCCCAGCTCCCCACACCTTCCTTTCAGGTAGCTGTAGAGAGCACTAAGGTCTCCCCTGAGCCTCCTCTTCTCCAGACTAAACAACCCCAGCTCCCTCAGCAAAAGAAGCAAAACATTAAAGAACAAAAAGGTATAAATGGGCTGAGATTGGTTTAAGCAGATCAGATCTTTCTGGCTCTAAATAGTGATACACTAGCATACCTTCACATTAGAGAAGTGAGAGGAAAATACAGGTCTACCTACAAAATAATTTACCTACGAAATAATTAGAAAGTTGACCATAAGACATGCTTGCCTGAGACAACTCGAGTCTGGACTTGGGGACATAATAGTCCCTTACTCCTTCTGTGGTCTCATCTCCCATCCAGCTACACTCTTAAAAAAAAAAAAAGCCATAGGAATGGAGAAAATATATCAATTTCCCTTTTAAAAGCAAAACGAACAATGATATTTTAATTACAACATCTGATACTAAATATGTGGACACCAGTAGGAACTTGGCATTTCTCCCCTTTGCTTCAAACTCTTTGTGATTATCATCTCTGCATATACCTCACACAAAAATACCTGTGTTTTCAATAGTTGGTTATAAGGGAGCCTGTACTTAACTCAGGCATGTTGGATACTGAAACTTACTGGTGGGAGCTAGAAAATAATCTTCAGTAAGCACTTCTGTGCATTATGTGGAACCCTCTGGCCTGTAGGAGCCTGGTACGTTTTTCCAGCTCTGCACTCGCAGAACACAGTGCAAATGCAGTACAGTACCAGCTTTATATGCTTCCCACTGCTATCAGGAAACACTGTAATGCCAAATTTTCTGTTACAAAAAAAAAAAAAAAGAGAGAGAGAGAGAGAGAGAGGGAGAGATGGAAACAGCAATTAAAGATTTAAATAAATAAATTTAAAAACATTAACACCTGGCAAGAACAGCACTCCATCTGTTCTGTTATCTAAATTACAGTCACATATACCATTTTAACAAGATTTCCAGCTAAGTAAATAAATCCTGTACTATGACCACATACACATATATCTATATCCTCTAAATTGTTACAATTAGCACTGCTTTAGTCTTTTTAAAGCAAACTACTAATTCTTTACCAAAATTCTTAACAAAAAGATGGCAAGTTTATGGGTTTAATCCCACATATCTAGCACATTCCCACATTTTAAAATGGCAGTTCTCAAAGCTTGGATACTGTCAGCTAAACTCAATGCAGATATGAAAAACTCTGGTGACAAAACTCCACGAAAGTAAAGTTACTGGAATTTGAGGATGATTGAAAAGAGTTGTAAGAAATCTTGAGACTGAACAGACAGACAACTAAATGTTAGATATGTACAAAGTAATGCACATGGAAAAATAATCCTAGCTACAGCTAGAAAGCTCACTGATAAATTAACTATTATAATTCAGGAAAAAGAACTTACAAGTGGTAGTCAAAAAAGGCAAGAGCAATAGCTTTGCAGATTTATTACAAAAAAATACATATTACTGTATCACTTGATAAGAATATGGTATGCCCATATCTTTAACATGTCTCAGTTCTAATTATCTCCCCTCCAAAATAATACAACTTATTCAAAAAAATAGTGAGAAAGACAGTAAGAGGGATAAGCAGTAGGGAACAATTCCCATATCCAAGAATCTACACATGATCCTTTTAAGGATTCAAGATTAAATTGAGATAGACTGAGATTGTCTAGATTGTAAAGAAATAAAAATTATTTAAAAATAAAGGGGGGGGTTATAAAAAAAGTCTATTCAATCACAATTGATGTGGTCAAGGTGAATATGGCTCCCCTACTTTCCTCAGGTTAGTAGAGCTGTGTGTTACCTACTAGAGTTATCACATGGCAAATTTAAAAATAAACAAAACCAAAGGGTTTTCTTCCACACTGCATTTATTCAGTTGGGAATGTGATACACAGTATGTTGCTAAAACCAGAGGTATAGTTTCAAAAAAAATTAAGAAAAATTTCCACACAACAGATCATCAGTGCCTCTCGCGTCCAGTGGTGTGAGTACAATAGCCAACTCAGCAAGTCTTAAATTCTTGCAAAATCTTTTCTGAACAAGGATAGCTACAAAAATGCCTGTTACAATATTCATTCCTAAAAATTCATGCCTCAACACTGTCAAAGACACCAGCCTAGATATGGGTCCAGCAGGACCAGTTTGACTGTTTGAACATGTTATTCATTTAATCTGTCATTCACACACACACACACGTCTGATTCTTGTATTATGGAGAAGGTGAGCTGAGACAAGGTAAATAAATTCAAAGAGATTGAGAATGCACAGGTGATACGGCTCACTTCCCATTCTGCACTGAACTGCAAAACCAGTGCAGTTCAGCCCTCTTAACAATCAAGATGGAATAAATGAGACTTTGATCCAAGTCTTGAAGAAAATCTAGAAAAATACAGAAAAAAATACCTATGCCCACTGAGGAGGTGGGAACTCATCTCTTCTAGTACTGAAAGATTAGTTTCTGAATTCTGCTGTATATTACCAAGCCTGAGTATTACAAATCTGTTTCCTTTGCTATTTCAATTCCTGAAGCCTCTTAGAAAGGTAAAGTGTACTGTTCCCTCCCCAGTCGTCACTTAGTATAGAACTTCAAATACTTACAAACATGCTAAAGTAGACGGCAGAATTTTCTCAAGAAAGTGGCAAGCTTAGTACCTCATATTTCTATGGAAGTTGAAAAACTTTGCCTGTTCCTTCAGTAGGTGTAACTGTTTGTGGTGAAAATATGAGAAGTCTAAGGATCCACTTACATGAGATCCCTGATGTTAAGGATTGTTAATTTCCTTTGTACACATATCACTTACTGAATTAGTGGAAGCTCCTCATGGCCCCAGATCAAATGATATTTTGGTTTAGTCAGAATTTTCTTCTACAAAACCCCAATTTGTCTGCATGTCTGCAATGTTATATGTATTTCTGTTCACAATTTTCTCTTGAATACATGGTCATTCAGTAGTGAATAATGTTTCAGAAACTATATGATTTAAAATAATGAAGTGGCTCAATATCTATATCTCCATTGCTTCCAACAGGTTTCACGTTATTTTTATTCTATTCCTCACCAACCTGTAGAAACAGCAGACTAGTGTAACACATCTGATACCAAACTTCATTGCAAGCTACATGACTCATGCTCCGTAAACAGATCAACGGATAGGTATTACAAAATGTGAATTATGTTTGGTTTGCACAATCATTTCAGTTCTGGTGCCATCTTGTAAAGCTACCTGTAAAGAAGTTGAAATAGTCTAGAATTAATATACTTTTTCTCAGTATACATTTACAATCTATGACTATTTTGCCTCATGAATTTATTCTTCGTCCCATCAACACTAGCTTCTCAAATTGGCCATTACCATGGCATATTCTGCAAAGTCTGAGAGATGTCATAACATGTCTTCACATTATGTTCCATAAAAAAAAAAATCCCTCTAGATTCTTCAACCTCTGAACGACTCTGCTATAGCCTTACTTAGGTATTCAACACTTCAGAAATCCCCATTCTAGCAACAGTAAACCAAATTTCCCTTTGTGACAGTTGTCTCAGGCATGCACATTAGTAAATGTGACTAATGCTTCCTTCATCTTAGCCCCTTACCTTGGAAAATGATTACTTATTAATAAAATCCTTATAAAATTAAGCTATTTAATGTAATATGACTGTTTAACACAAACTGAAACTCCTACAGGTACAGTTCCTTTGACACTTAATGCCACGTGAATTGACAATTTTTAATCCATAATTATTTTAGCA
The DNA here is from genome assembly GCF_964034855.1 of Anser brachyrhynchus. NCBI lineage: Eukaryota > Metazoa > Chordata > Aves > Anseriformes > Anatidae > Anser > Anser brachyrhynchus. The sequence continues at coordinate 140,488,257 of NC_137695.1, read as the reverse complement.
CTTGAGGGAAAATTAACACCACAAGTTATCATAGGAATTGCAAGTTTTGCATTTGCTGTGAAGACATAACTATCTTTCTCATTCCATTATCATGTACAGTAATAAATACTAGAATATACAAGTGAAGCTAGGTCACTATGGATCCTAAAGGAGCCAAAACAGCGTTTCAGAAAGACCCTAAGTGTCATTCATACATAATTGGGAGTGATCCACCAGGGCTCAAGTTGTATTGAGCTTTGGGTCAAGGTAAGGAAGACAAAAAGGGTGAGGCAAGAGCGAAGTACAGGCATATCAACAGTAGAAAATAAAAGCATGATAAAATATGCTTGGTGACTTTACACCAACAGACTTTCTGATCTGCAATACTTAAAAAACAAACAAACCAAGAAAAGCACACGACTCCCTAGCCTTTACTAAAACTCTCTTGGAAAGTGCTGAGAAAACAGTACTTAAAGCCTTTAAAACACGTGCATAATATAGCAAGAGCAATATCTAAAGAGCAATAAATTCTTGATAGATGGTCATATAGGTGCTCTCTCCTAAACATTCTGCAGACAAAACAGGAGACACCAGTAGGAATCCTGATTTCAATATACTCTCTTAAAAACTCCTCTCAAATTCTGCCATTCTAACACTTGACAAAGATCTGATCCATTGTGTCTTAATTCTCCGGCCAGAACAAATGGGCAGAATCTAAGAGTGCAAAGCTTTCCGATGGAAACCCAGAGATTTTGCAGTGGTCTTCTGTGATCTTCTACACATTGGAAGGGAAAGAGCCTGCTTTTCAAAATGAGGAAACGAGACATTTTCAAATTTTTGTTGTTCAGCATTCTCAACATTTTTCTTTATTCACTGTAATCTTCTGTCATCTATTGCTTCAGATTATGTGAAAAACCTTTCATTTTCTAAGAGAAAATTTAAATAAAAGAGAGAGAGTGAATTTAATCCAGATTTCTGAAGGACAAGGAGAACATGCTTTCAGTTCCATCATGACACTCTTCTCCAGATGGAAGCCCTGAATATTTTCTTGACAAATTTCCCATCTTTGAGGACAATGAGCTTTCAGTGGTTGGGCCCCATCCAGGCATATAACCCTCACCAGAAACTTATTTAGAATGAGCAAGGGATTCATGATGAGAATAAAGAGAATAATGAGAATAAAGTGTTAAGCTAAAAGGTGAAAAGCAGAGTTTGATAAATTTCTTTATTCATTTTCTGTCTGCCATGGATACCATGTGCTGAGACTGAAGACAGAAGCTTTCAGACCCTCAAAACTGACCACCACACCAAAACTGGTTTCTAAGCTAATAAAAAATTCCTCCTCGGTTTCACAGATCTTCAAAAAAAAAAAAAAAAAGCAAATGACTTTTTTAAGAAAATGACTGTCCATCTGTAAGAAGCACTCTTGGCAAATCTTTGTTTTTATTTGTTATTTTATCAACAGCAACAGCACCACAGTATCCAATGTTTCCACACAGATTTGCATGTGTAGTCTGAATCAGGGAATAAACACAATTCAGGAACAACATGCCATGAAATGCTTCGGGCTTGAAGAAAGGAAAGTGAAAAAGAGAAGGAAGTAGTTAGTCTCCCAAGTGCTGATGAGAAATTTACATCATCCACAAGTCACGCTTCAAGCTTTTTTTCCACTTGAAATGCTGAACAGACACAGGAGGAAATATGAAAATAAAACCATCCAGTTTTTCTTAGGTTATCATGATACTTTCTTCAATGACAGCACAGGACACGAAAGTAGACTGGGATTTAGTCTCTCAATAAAAGCGTAAGACTACATCCTCAGCTAGTATAAATTGACATCTTCCATAATACTTTTCTCACTAGGACACTTCTTTATTTGGAGAGAAGTCCAAAGACAGTACAGGAGAAATTACACTTCTCTCTAAGCTGTTTCTCTGTGAATAGCTCAGACAGATCCCCCACCTTATTTCTCTTGCCTCTCCTTGTGCAGCTACCTCTTATTTTTTTAAGAGATTGACCCCTTACTAGGAGGGCAGGTATCTGAGCCTGTGGAAATATGCCAGTAAATTAGTACTGGGAGAAGAGTCTGACATGAATTCATATGGTGGAGGAAGCTATAAACCAGAAAACAGAAGGGAGCTATTCTCAGACCCCAACCTTATTTTGAGAACTGTTCCAAAATTTTCAAATTCGGACAGGATGGGAAGGGAAGGGGGTGTATCTGTGACATACTGTTTACTTTTTTTATTAATCTCTTTGAATAATATCTGGTTATAAATGAAGAGGGAAAAAAAAAAGGAAAAAATCCACTGCATACCTGCTTTAGTAATTAACTCTAATTTTCTTTAGAGTAACTGATTAACAAAGATGCAGCCTTCAAATAAATATAGGTTAGAAACAGCTCTTAGTTCTAAGTGTTATTTACTATTTGCCTGTTTCATTTATAAATATTTATTGTTGTCTCTTTGCATGTTCCCAGAATGAGCTCTCTTCTGGTTTGTCCAACATTACTGGGAGCAAAGAGGCACATTTAAGAGCAGTTCCTTTGCGGAATGTCAATCACAGATGCATTTTAACAAAACTCGCAGGAAGGCAAATAGATACTACAAATCTTACCATAATCCTGAGTAGACATCTACTTCCAAAACCACAAAGATTCCTGTTAGCTGCCCCCAGTGCTCGCAATATAAATTAGATAGGGAAGAGTAGGGCAAGGTAGGCAATTAAATTTGTTCTCTATTATACTCTAAACATGGGACTAATGTGGTTGTCTGAGGAGTTAAATAAGTTTCTTGTTCTAAATGAGACAACAGAAGGCTATTTGTTAGGTGATAACAATAATTAGAAGTACATTTTGTTTGTTGGCTGTGTTGAATACGCAGAAAAGAATATTTAAACAGTAGAGCATGGATAATCTGGAGATTTTATAGCAGAAGTTTAGCCCTATGCTGTTATATTGAGATCATGATGAAGCACTGATTCAGCAAGTGACTTCAATCAACAGGACGGAAACAATTTGACATCATATACACATTTTGGGTAGAAAATTGGTTGGATTACATAGTTTCAGTAGCTAGCTGTGAGATTCCCAGCCTGCCATAACAAGACAGGTAGTCAGAGTTAATCTGTACGGATCAGCTGCACTCATTTGTTCTTACCTGAGACATATGTCAGATCACACATTATTAATGACTTAATATTTTCATACATATTTGTGAGTGTACTCTAAGGCACAGACACTGCTCTGTAACAATTTTCTGTAACTGACTGAACAGAGAAAGATGAAAGAGAAAGGAGTTACATTTGAGACACCAAGACATTCAAAATCCACATAAGGAAACGATGATACAAGGTACAAACCTAGCAGCAAATCTGTTTTACAGAAGAATGAACACCAAGAATTTGGAAATTTCCTATGAAGTGGAATTACTGTTTTATACCCAGCTTGATCGGGACTCCAGGTTTTGCAACAAGCCACCTGACAAGCCCAGAACGAAGGGTCCTGGAAGCCCCAGCTGTCTCCTCTGCTGAAGAACTGGGGACTGAACAACTCAAAGGATGCTGCTCCCCGCCAGCCTGCCAGCGAGCCTGCCAAGATGCTGAGGAGAGGAGCTGGCAGGAGTCCTGGTTTCTTCCAGCAGAATCCAGATATCAAAACTTGTCTGGCTTCTAGCAACATGTCACGGTTTGAAAAGTCGTCCAAAAAAAAAAATCTTCACAAAAATCGAAAAGATCTTTTTCATTACTTTGGTGAACACGCAGATCCCTACAAAAAGTTGAGAAGGTGCAAGGAAACCTTGACTATACCCAGAACTTACAGAGGATGTGAAAAGATTCCCAGGAGAACATGTACAGGTGTAGTACTTCTGTACAGTATATGGCAGTAAGGAATTGTATTGGTAGAGTTCAAAAATTTTTTTTAAAATTAAAACTCCACGCATAAAAAAAATGCTTCCTACCCTCAAGAGCTTTCTAGTGTCACTTGCCACTTGGATGTGCCTTTCAGCAGTGATGCTGAGCAAAATCCAGACACTCTCCCTTCCGCCTTCCTTCTCATGCTTCCTGACTGCTGTGTTTAATTCTGCATGCCCTGCAAAGAAAGTCACTGTACGAGCAGAGTAACATTTGCACTGAACAAAACCTGTCTGTATCACAGAGAGCCTTACAAGGAAAAAGCATTGCAGAGAAAAAAAAAAAAAAAAGGAATTCTGAAAGAGTCGGTGAATGGCAAAGTCACAGTAAACATAGCTTATCCTTAAATACCGCACATCAAATAAAATCTTTTTCTTACCCCATTTAAAAACGTGCAAGGAATTTTTGTTTCCATTTTAAACAGAGCCCTGGAAAGATAACCTATATTGAAATGGAGTGCTAGACCATAAAGTAAATAGAAAAAATACAGGGAAGATTTTGAGGCTAGCTGATGAGATCAGGAATGAATAATACTTTGTCACAGATCACTTCTTTGATCACTTCAAATGAAACCAGAGGAACTAATAGCAGCCAGATTTAGTGCTGTGGTTTCTCCTTTCCTTGCCCTTTTTTTTTCCCTCTGATGTTATATTACTTTTATTTCCGATCCAAAGAAATTTCTGTTAGGGAGCTAAATTCATCCAACATAAATATCCTCACAACAGATAGCCTGATTTACAAAAATATTTTTTCTACTGCGTACGAGGCCTGAAAGGACAGGTCAAATCAGCCCCACCTCATAGCATTCAACAGTAAAACTGTTAAAATGAGAATAAATGCCATTATTCACTATTAGGGTACAGCTAGGGGCACAGCAAGCTAATTGCTTCATTACAATGGACAGATTAGATTATTAAGAGTGAAATGATTATCAAGTGCACAGTCATGGGGTCATACTGGCTTCTTCATTTCTCCTGGAGGCACAGCTGTACTGATGGCAAAGAGTGTTTCTAAAACTTAAGTATCCAGGAGGCTGCACTTTTTCTTTTCAAATGAGGACACTGTCACTCTGATTCATGCATTAATCATTTCCTGGTCAGACTACTTCAACTTTTCCTAACAAGGATGAGAAAATACAACTTGTATAAAATGCAGCGACCTCCCTGTCAAACAAGAATAACCTGGGAGAAGATGCCTCCTCACGCCTGTGGTTAAAAACGTCACCGCATGGCAAACTCCAGATTTTGCTGCTATAGATACTGCTGATTAATCCATAATGCAACGCACGCTGCAGGTGATGGAATTCAGGACAGGACCTGGGATGAACCTAAACATGTCTTCTGTGTACCGGGACTGAAATATCCTCACCTCCAGACCATCCACATCAGGTATGCTTTACAGTACGCTCTCACCTGACGCACACAGTGTTGCTTCTTATTTGTGGAAGCCAGGACACAGGGGAATAGGAGAAAATTGACACACACTTGAATTTTGTCTTACTACAGAGTAAAACCTCAAAGCTGAGTTGCACACCTGGATCCAGACAAACTGCAGGCATCAGGAAACATTCTGAGAAACTACTGACGGAACATCCTCAATCTGGAACGGCAGTTTTGCAATTATTAACGATTGCTAGACCGAGCTCAAATTCATATGCCCTTTAAAATGAATGGCCCGCCTTCTAATTGAAAACTTTCCTCAATAAAAAAATCTTTCCTCAAGGACAGAAAATAACAGGAGCAGAAAGAAAGAGAAAGATGAACGCGCTGAGTTATCCACGAGTCCTGCGGACAATGCGAGTGGATCTATTTTTGCTGGAAGGTCAGAGGACGGAACAAAACCTACTCGTGCGGCTTCAGGGGCAACATTTGTTGAAGGCTCTGAATACGTGTTTTGGGAGTGCAAAGGGATAATCTAAGCTTGTTCTTGGTACTAATCACGTCCTTCTTAGTGGCAGAGCAGACAATCCCAAAATTTGGGAACAGAATGTCATGGTCCATGCCATCCCCACCTCTGCCCAGGAAACAGCCACACAGGTGCTGGAGATGGAGTGCAGCAGGACTCAGTCCTGTCCCCAAAAAGAAATGCAAGAGCTTTGTATCCCTCTGTGGTTTGGAGTCAATCCTACAGGTGCCTCCAGTCAATCCATCCATCTTCTGAAGGATTTAGATCAATCTGCTCTAAGTAAAACTGGATAAAACAGCTTACTAAAATAAGGAAACATGGGAAAAGCAAAACTAATGTGGAAAGCTAGGCTTCAACTTACTTTAAGCGAGCCTGACAGATTGAGAGAGCGCAAGTAGGTTGTAGCAAAGCAAGAAAGTGAATAAGCAAATGAACAAAACCGATAGCACCCAGGCTCTCGCATTTTGACTGGCACGGCTGTCTGTCACAGGCAAATTAAAAACAGCACTTCAGTTTGAAACTGTGCAGCTGACAGCGCAAAAAAAAAAAAAGCTTCAGCTATCAAACGCCAACTGTTAGAAATAACATTAATTAAAGACGCCCTTTTCAAATTTCTGTACTTTGATTCTTACTTGACTAAACCGGATAAATTTAGCTACAGACAGGAGTTAATTTTGTCAGCACCCATGAAGACGTATTCCTTCAGCAGCAGACAAACAGGGATTTGCCACTGAAAAGAGCTACAAGAAAGATATACGGACAAAGATCATGCAAGACAGGACAGCAACTATTTTTACATGTTATCTACTATAGATAAAATAGGTAAAAGTGTTTTATAGTGTAAGACAGTAAAAATATTTTACTCAGAAAAATTCTCCTAAGGGGACCCCAAAAATATTTATATAGCATATATAGATATATATATAGTAACTATAGTAACTATATATAGTTAACCGGCCTTAAAAAAAAAAAAGAATGAGAACCACTGAAAGCCCTATTGTCCTCCCTTTATCTATTGCAAACAAATAAAAAACTAAAAGATGTGTCTACATACAAGATGATGTCACAAGTGTAGATATCAAATTGCAATTTCCTTTTACTCCCTTTTTATTACTGCAAGCACAATCCTTGCTATACATGCGATAGCCTTGAACTTTAACCCAAAAGCTTTCTCATGTTTGGGGAATGTACACTAGGTTCAGTATTTAGTAAAATGCCAACTTTTATACTGTGTGTATTCCACAAACTGTCATCACACGAAATTATTTACAGGTACCAGAGCAGCTGAAGAGGCATCAGGTTAACAAAACATGATTTAAAAAAAAAAAAAAAAAAAAAAGGCGAGAAAGAAAACTTAGAAGCAAAAACGAACACAAGAAGTGCTGACACTACAAGGCTTGTTGGCTTCCCTACTTTTGAAGTTCATTTTTAACAGATACAGCGAACAGCATCATTAATTTCAAAAATTGTAATGGATACCAGTCAGCTCTCTCGCTTGTTAAGGCTTTCTGGGCAAACAGCAGCCAGGCTACAATCCATGCTTTCAGTTCACACACTTCCAGCTCAAGCAGTATTAACAGTGCACATAAGAATATTTGAAAGGCTGATCAGCGATTATGACAATAACAATAAGGCTCCTCTGTATCAAGGGAAATCAGAAGCCCTACGAGACCAAAGAATACAATTTTATCCTGACGTAACAGGGCTTTTGTTTCAAGATTTCTCTGTTATGGGTGCAATGCCTCACTTCGGATTACTTTTCTCTCCACTCTTCCACCTGCAACAACGCCACTTCGGGAACTACAAATTCATTGCTTAAATTCTACAGGACAGGCCAGAGGCTGTCTGCAGTCTCTCACTCCCGCATTGCCATTATAAATTTTGACATAAATGATGAGGAATAATGGACCTTTTTTTTTTTTTTTTGACAATAAGATTAAATCAGAAGTGATCTAATGACTTCAGTAGACTTATAACAGAATAAAAGAATGCAAGTTAATCCAAAATCAGGCTCAGTCATTTTGTTATGAAACAAACAAAAAAAATCAGGAAATCATCGCAAAGTGTTTTATTTGCCATTGGTATGGTATAATCCAAATATTTTCTGACAAGCTTCATCTGTAAAAAATGAGTTAGGGAAAGTGTCTAATTTTAAATTAATCTGTATTAAAATCCATAGAACTGAGAGACTTAAATGGTCACCTCCCAGAAACTTTTATATATAAACTGGATATAAGATTACAAGAATTGGAAAATCCTAACTTGTATAACCTAAATATAAGCAAAATTAAAAATATTAAAACAGTATTTATATAATTTGATATTTGGAGTACTATAATAAATATACCACTTCTTGTGTGGAAACACTTGTTTAAGATGAACATGCTGTCCATAATATTTTCTCTATTTCAAAATAATCCCATTAGTATCTCAGATGGATCTCTAGACAGTATATAGAAGTTCCATCCTCGTTTTCTTTAAAGAAGAACACCTAGCAAGACTGCATATTCTTTACATACAGCATTAGGAAGAAAGACCTTTTAATATTTCATTTCACAATAACACAGGAATTCAAGCCAGCAGTACAAACTAAAACTAATCCAGTCGGACACTGGACATTTGTAGAACCAGACACTGAGACAGTATGAATATTAACCTGTGAAAAAGTAAAAGCTTACTATGCCCTCCAGATATGTGTCTAATATTTATAGAAAAAAATGTTTAAAAGAAAGGTATTTTAATGAAATTGCTGGTTTCTAAGTGAATGTGACATTTTAAAAAATATATAATTTATTCATATTATTCCAAATAATTCCAAATTATTCCAGAAGAGAGGATTGTGATTCTAAAAAGAGAATCACCACTCTCATTTGGGGGTACAACACATGTTAACACGTTAAAATATTGTTTCTGTACTAATTTTTACCGGTAGCCTAAAGGGAAGGCATAAGAAAGGGGATAGATGTTTGATTTTTCAGTAAAATGCTGATCAGAGATGACTGCTATAGCAATCCAAGAGAAAAAAATACTTTCTGTCCAATAGTAGATTGGAGCTCCTAATGAATACTGGGCTAATATTAGCAACTAGGCAGTACAAAATATGTGAATATTTAATAGTCCTACATAATAATCCTATTCCAAATAGATTTATTTCTCTCCTGAAAGAATAAAATGTCCCTTTAAATTATAGCATTGCTTGAAAATAAGAAGGCTAGGCATTCAGAAAAATGTTACTAGTACGGTAGTATTTTTAATTGCTCTATTTCTTAAAGTCTTTTTTTTTTTAGAAAGAATTCCATTATTTCAATGAGGCTACGTGTCAGATGCACAAATAAATTTGCAAGTCTATTACTTTAACTACAAGTAAAACATTTAAACTCTTTGATGCAAGGTCTATCTTCTTCTTATGTGTTGGCATAGATGGTAGTAACATTAAGTTCACACTTCGTGTTTCTCTGTGCTATCTTATAAACTTTCAGTAGTTCATGAGTTAATGACCCTAGCAAATTTAAATTCCCACATATTTTTTCAGCCATTATTTAAAATTGTTTTAATAGTAGATTAAATTACAACTTATTCATATGCCCTCTATTTTAAAATATCCATGTAGCCCGCATTTCAGGTAAATTGCAAATAAATTTAGAGCCAAAATCATCTCATAATTTGAAAAATCAGAAGCTCTCATCTCCACCCAAAAACTGAAATGAGGCAAAGCATTATTTCACATTATTTCACGCATTTCAAAGAGCACTTGGTCATTATGCCACCTGTGAAAATACATGAGCTTGTGTGTGTGCTGCAATTACAACTAGGATCTTTGCTACACATCCTTCATTATTTATAACCAGATCGCATTGGAAAATGGAACAACACAGCTTTCTAGAGCCTATCCACCTGGCCAGCATCATCTAAGGTATTTCCTCTCTCTTTCTTCCATATCCTATGAACTGAACTGCTGTGCTACATCAGAAAATCAGTTTTAAGTATCCAAGAAAACAGCCTGCATACACTGGGACACGAAAGCTACTTTAACCTGAACTAACATCAGCAATGGCCTTCCAACTCCAGTTATTCAACAGTAAAATTTAAGGAGCGTTTTCCTAGTTTTCATCACAAGAAAAGGCTCTGAACATTAATTCTGGCTGCATCTACTCAAACCTCAAAAACCTTCAAAATCGGAAATGATTTCATAAGTGTTGATTGCTGTTTTTCTCAATGACTGCAACACGAGCAGTCATTGCAGACTGTGGAAATAAGAGTGGAGCAAGCCCATCGCTTCCAGAAACATGAAAAGCACTGTAGCTAATCTCTCCCGGTCCCTCAGCTGTGCTAGCACAGCTGCTTGCAGGACTGTACAGTAAACCAGATCAGTTCCTTTCCACAGATAAAAATAGCTCTGCCGAAACGGGGAGGAGGAGGATATTTTTAAATTCCCTGAAGCAGTTTCACTAGACAGTTCACCAGACACTTGCACCAGGGCTGCGGTGGTGTCACAGAGGCACGAGGAAGCAGCTCAGGTGGGGATGGAGCTGCCTGTGTGGTACTGACACCAGAGCACTACCTGGGGCTCCGCAGCTCAATGCAGCTGCTCAGACCCACCTTTTGGCGGAGCTCTAGTGGGTTTATGTGGGAAGGTTTTGGCAGCGGGGGGCTGCAGGGGTGGTCTCTGTGAGCAGAGTCCAGAAGCTGCCCCTTTTTAGATAAGGGTCAGTTTCAGCTGGCTCCAAAGGGACCTGCTGCTGCCCAGGGCGTGAAGCTGGTTGGGCCTCTGGGAGAGCAGAGTTAAGAAAGAGGGGGAAAAAAAAATAAAACTGCTGTGCCACAGCAGCTGGGAGAGAGGAGTGAGAAGCAGCCCTGCAGACCCCAGGTCAGTGCAGCAGGAGGGCAGGAGGTGCTCCAGGCACGCAGCAGCAGTTCCCCTGCAGCCTGTGGAGAGGCCCCTGGTGGAGCAGGCTGTCCCCCTGCAGCCCACGGGTCCCACACGGAGCAGATCTCCACGCTGCAGCCCGTGGAGGAGCCCCCGGTGGAGCAGGTGGATGTGGCCTGGAGGAGGCTGCGGCCCATGGAGAGCCCCCGCAGGAGCAGGCCCCGGGCCGGAGCTGCAGCCCGTGGAGAGGAGCCCACGCAGGAGCAGGGGGTCTGGGGGGAGCTGCCGCCCGTGGGGGACCCGTGCTGGAGCAGTTTGCTCCTGGGGGATGGACCCCGTGGGACGGAGCCGTGTGGGAGCAGTTCTTGAAGAGCTGCTGCCTGTGGGCAGCCCCCGCAGGCTCAGTTCGGGAAGGACGGCATCCGTGGGAGGGACCCCACGGGGAGCAGGGGCAGAGAGGGACCGGGAAAGAGCAGTGGAGATGAAGCGTCAGGGACTGACCGCAGACCCCATTGCCCATTTGCCTGGACCGCTTGGGGAGGAGGAGGTAGAAGAGGGTGGACGTGGGGAAGATGTATTTTTTTTCAGTTTCTCACTGTTCTAGCTTGTGAGCAATAGGTAACAAATTTCATTAATCTCCCTGTGCTGAGTCTCTTTTGCCCATGATGATAATCGCTGAGTGATCTCCCTGTCCTTATTTCAATCCTTGAGCCCTTTCCATCGTATTTTCTCCCCTTTTTCTTTGAGGAGGGGGAGTGAGAGAGCAGCTATGGTGGGGCTCAGCTGTCCAGCTGGGTAGAACCACCACAGGAGCCTCTCTTTCTCTTGCTGTGTTGATTCAGCAGGAAACCAGGGAAGGGTGCTGGCATTAGGCTCAAACTAGCCTTTCTAAATATATTTACAAAATATTTACTCCATACCAAAAAGGAAGCTATGCAATTTTTCATTATGAATCCAGCAAATTCCATGCTTCCACACAAATTCCAACCGAAGATCTCATTGATTATGGCAATAGAAAGCTAACAATGAATTAAAAGACAAAGATATGAGTGTTGATAGGCAAGAGTTCAGTAACAATCCTTTCATCCCTTTGTATCACATCCAGAGAAATTTTCCACAGAAAAGCTTTATTAAACTGAAACTAAGGCTAAAATACACATTAGTACTGTAAATATGAAAGCTATTATGCAGATGTTCCAACCATCCCTAGAAAAAGATACTGATGATGATCAAATATATTAAGCAATGGAAATGCATAGAAAAGCTCTTGTATAAACCTCATTCCACATCATGATAATACTGTTCAGTAATGTTATAAATACCAAATGCAAGTTATTTGTATCCAAGACAGAAGTTGTTTAATGGTACTTTCCCTCTTCTAACACAAGCCACCATCTTTCTTGTGGGCAGCTTTACAAAATGCCTAGCAGCACCAATGGGAGGCAAAAGCCATTTTAAAATAGGTCATCTTTAGTAAGGCAGTGCTTCATCGTGATTGTGTTAGGCACAGCAGCCCTGTTGAAAGAAAAATTTTTCATGGATTACTACAATAAAACGCTCCTAAGCCCCTGTCAGAGAAAAACTTATGGTTACAAAGAATGATGAAAAATGCTACCAATTCTAAACCACTCTTTCTTATTTACCTAAGAATAAAACTAAGAGCATATTATTCATAACAACAAAACATATACAACAGTACCTTTATTTAGTTAACAGGCCAGTGAACTAATGATTTACTTCCAGGAATTTTCAAGAAATCCTTTGTTTAAAAATAAATGTAAATTGGGAAGGATATGCTCTATTCTTTACATGCACAGTGGCTAAACGCTGAAAAAAGTTATTCACTATTAAACATAAGTTAGAGTGAAAGTGCAGTTTCAGTGAATGTTTTTCCTTTTTTAAGTATTACTAGACAAAATTAGGAAGTCCAAACAAAGGCACATTTTTAACCTATATTCATTTTAATTAATGTATCTCTTACATGTAAATAACTGGTCCGAATGAGTTGAGAATTAGTTATTGATGTTGAGTTTAAGTTTGGGTGTAAGTATCATTGTGATCATAGTCTAATGATACAACTATAATCACTTGTTTGTGTAGAACAAATATGACCATTCACACTAACAGTTAAAAATCTAACTAAAAGTTTGTTTTGCCATTCCACAAATAAAAGCATGCTTTATATAAGAGCATATCTGCTATAAAGACTTTTCAAATATAGAACTCAGACTGAATTTTAGACAAGAACTCAAAGTAAATCCACCTTGCAGCCCAGAAGGCCAACTGCATCCTGGGCTGCATTAAAAGAGCAGGTAAAGGGAGGTGATTGTCCCCCCCTTGTGAGGCCGCAGCACAAGAAGGATGTGGGTCTGTTAGACTGGGTCCAGAGGAGGGCCATGAGGACTGTCAGAGGGCTGGAGCACCTCTCCTATAAGGACAGGCTGAGAGAGCTGGGGATGTTCAGCCTGGAGAAGAGAAGGCTCCGGGGGACCGCATTCAACATTTCAGTACTTGAAGGGGACTTATAAAAAAAGATGGGGAACAACTCTTTGCTCAATCAGATAATGACTGGACCAGGGGGAATGGTTTTAAACTAAAAGAGGGTACGTTTAGATTAGAGGTTAGGAGGAAGTTCTTCACTCAGAGGGCAGTGAGGCCCTGGCACAGGCTGCCCAGAGAAGCTGTGGATGCCCCATCCCTGGAGGTGCTCAAGGCCAGGCTGGATGGGGCTTTGGGCAACCTGGGCTGGTGGGAGGTGTCCCTGCCCATGGCAGGGGGCTGGAACTGGATAGGCTTTAGGGTCCCTTCCAACCCAAACCACTCTGTGATATGATCCTATATTCATATATACACCACAAAGTAGCTAAAAACATTTATCTTCCAACAATGCCTAAATACATTAAAAATACATAAATGTGTATCAGTGTACAGCTATAATACATTAAATTTCATTCATCCCCATCCACCGCTGTGTTCAGATAGCAACCAGACAGAAAAATTCATTTTCAAAATACTGAGTGCTTTCTCTTTACTCTACCCTGAAAACACCTTTTCTTGGCTTGGTGTCTTCACATCACCCTGTACAGTGTTTTTCCAGATAAACCATGAACAGGACAGGAAAACATGTATCTGGATTTTCTGATACTTAGTTTTAAACATGGAAGGTATGATTTTTAGAAAGAAATATGGAAACTAGATAAAAATAAAATTATATTTCCATCATACTTTTTTTTTTCGCTTAACTTTACAACCTGCTAATTTTTGAATCTTTCTGGTATTTTTGGTAAAGTTTAGCAGAATAATGAAAATTCTTCCCTTGAAATATCTTCTGATGTTAAATATATTAACATGGAGTAATAGTAGCACTTGAGAAGTATTTCCTACTCAGTTACATTTAGTTCTGCAAACCTGCCACTTATATGTAAATGTAAACCAGCAGAGCATCTGCAGGTATAATTTTACAACTGATCCTAAAAGCCAATAAAATAATCAAAAACAGAACAAAAACTTTCATTATAGTAATAAATCAAAATAACATTCTTTTTTTAAAGAGTTCATGCTGTTTACTGTTATATTTCATATCTGTAATATTATAAGTAATTTGAGAAAATTTAAGAGTTTCCTGAAGCCCTTTAACTTCAGTACAAAACACGTGCTCAGTAAAAATATAATCCTCAGCCTCCTAAACGTGACAGTGATGCTATTTTTCTAGCTGTTAGATAATACATGGTTCAGCTGTCACTTACTGTGCAGCAGTTGGTTACACAGAATGAAATGAATCATAATCGCAGTGACTAACCAAATTAATGGAAGCACGCTGAATCAAAACCCATGTTCCCAAACTGTCTTAAGGCCTGATTCAGCAAAAGTGTATTTGATTTCTATTCCACACAACATCTTTGGCAGATACCTGTTTATCCAGGCTTTTAAAGCATGAAAGTTTCAGAGCTCATATTGATGGCTTCTTTCAATAGCAATTCAGTAGTATTTTTTATTTAGCTTGCTATCAAAAGTGCCATACCAACTTCTAAATACAAGGTAGCTACATAAATGTTGTTAAACTAAGGACTTACTGGCGGAAAAAGCATACAAAATATTCAAAGTATATGTTGAAACATACTAGCTTACATTACAGCAGAACTTAACAGAAGAAGAGAGATGGCATGTGACTTATGGAGAGAAATCTTAAATTGAGTTTAAAGACAAATCTGTATTTCCAGGTAGTTGAAGTATCATGTGTTTTTAACTCCCCACCTAACAAACTGACTATCTTCAGCCATGATTTTCTATTTTCTGGCTTGAAACATCCACTAAACACTCTAACTGGTGAATGGCACAGGCAGATTTTCTTTGCAATGTGCTTTCTTGATAGATACGCTTAATCCCACATACTGGAAATATCTTGTGTTCTAAGGGTTTCTTTTAAACCTCATTCTTTGAAGGCTTTTGGAACTTAAAATATAATAAAAATTATACAAAATCCTAAGAATAACCTAGAAAGGAAGCATACTCAGTTTCCCAGCAGTGAGTCTCAAATATTAAAGATATGGATAAATAAACATGCCCTAATTAATAATTCATTAAAATATTAGCAGAAGATGCAGATCAGCAGACAGGCTTCTAAAGAAGTCTAGAAAACTACAGGAGTCAATGCCAGTGCAGAAAGTGTTTATGGCATTTTCATTAGACCAAACAGTGAAGAATTATTCTCAAAGTCAAAACTCCAAGGGTAAGATTCAACTCACCTACGATGCCTATGCAGCAGAACTGTGGCATATTTTACCTTCTTTTTAGGTCCATGGCTGGAAATGGGCTCTGCAATTCATCCAGACTATATGAAATGTCTACTTTAAGATAAGATGGATCACAGCCTAAAGGCACCTATTTTCTTCCATTGGCTCTAAATTGAATTTTAGAAATTCAGTATTTGCAGTTATTTCATATGTAGAAGTATTATACTATATATACTCATATCTGATCCGAATGATCCCAGAGATTCTCTGCACTCAATCCCAAGCTACAGAAGTTGCAAATATGGAATGAAAAAGACACCAAAACTGAGGCAATAGCTTTCCTTAACCAAGCAGTTCTCTGAGTGCGGAACCCAGAAAAGACCAGTTTTGTGAGGACACAACTCATGATTAATTTCTTTTGATGTCTATGCTTGGTTCTCTGCTATAAGGACTCCTTGGCATCTAGGGAGTAGGAGCAGACTTTTCCTTGGTCAGGAATGTGAACAATCTTTTTCCAGTAACCACCTAGTTATTTTCATTAGACCCTTAGTAACTAAGTATCTCTCAGACCTCAACAACTTTGTCAAATTCCTTTTAAATCAGCCAACAACTTCCACAAACTGAATAAATATAGCAGAGGAAGCAACTGTTTCTCTTACAATAGCATGAAAGTTACAAGTCTTCCCAAGGAGGTACAAGACCTGTATCCTAGACCCTCCTCAGCTTGAGAACACTTGAACACAGCTCTCTCTTCTCTAACCAACAAGCTATGGGCAAAATTGGAATGAGATTATTCTGCCTTCTGCCTATGAAGTTCAGCAACTGTGCAGTCAGGAATGTGAAAGTACAGACAACCAGGAGAAAGTCTAAATACCTCTGCGATTAGGATACTCTATAGAGGCAAACCCTGGTCGTCGCTCCAAGGGCTGTTTTCACATTTTATTTAGGCACCCTAACACAACATTCGTAAGAGGTATCTGATACAGACAGAATGTAACTCAACAGGGATGAAGACAAACACCGGGGTAACCAAGTTCAAAATACAATACCAGGAATGAAATCACTCCACAGCAGTTCTGCAGAAAAGCATGTAGAAGGCAGTAGATCACAAGCCAACCATGAGGCAATTTGCTATGCCACGACAAAATCCCCAAACACGCGTGACACTGGCTGTCAAGGAAGGCGTTGTATGTAGGACACATGGTGTTATCTTTGCACCCTCCCCATACACTTCTGTTTGGAATACAGTGCCTCATTTTGGACTTATTTAAAAAGCTCAATTAGAAGCAATACTGAGAATAACAAGAACAGCCAAAAGTCTAGAAAATATGGCCTGTTGAGTCTACAGAAAGGAGACGACGAGAATCTACAAGAGGATACATAATCACATTTGTGCAATATACGAAAGGTTGCTGCGAAGAGTAACGGAATGCTCTGCGTTTCCACTGGGGATGGAGTAAGCAGCAAATAGCAGGAAATAGATTTAGGCTTAACTTTAGGTGAAAAAAAAAAATGTAATGGAAAGGATAATTACATTGAGTACCTGAAACAAATTACCTAGGGACACCAAGGAATCTCCATCCCCAGTTAGGACGGTAGATGGATTCTTTGTTTGCATACCTCTTGGCAGACGTATATGTATATATACACCAAACTATCACTTGCAAAAATCTGCGCAGGCTTCGTACATAACTGGGCCAGGGAAATTTATGCCAAGATCTGTTTGGCCCTCTACTCACCTTCTCCTGCATACACAGCACAACTCTTGCAGAGCCGACTAGCTTGAACTCTGTGTATCGCCTGCTAAGTGCTCTTGCCTCGGCCACAAAGCCTATGTATTGCATAGGTGTGCCCTCACAGCTGGGAACCACTGTATTGGACAAATAAGTGTCAGGAATTGCTGTGTTATAGTTGGTCATACCTGGAGGCAAAGGATGAATTGGAAGGCCTCTCGAGGCCTCAGACAGACCTAATTTCTACTGTTCTTTGTTTTCTGAGCTTTAAACAGCTTTAAAAGCATTAATTCTCACTCATCCTTTTGGTAAAGAGAAAAATGTACTCACACCAAGAGTTTGAGTAACCGTACAGGGAAAAAAGGTTTATTACTAACACACTAGAGCACTCGTTTTTGAAAAGTTATATAGAATATATCTGCAAAACATTGTCCAAAAATTATGACTGATTGTAACTGGCAATTCTATTTAAAGGCCAAAACATTTGATATCCCTTATGTGCTTAGATAATACACCTTCTAAAGAAAGACTGTCCCCTCAAATACATAGAATCCAATTTTCACACTATATCAAATACCTGGTAATGCTATATGACCTGTGAGTCTATGTACAAATATAATACAGTATTTGCTATAGGAAACCATTCACCATAAAACTATCAATGTTGAATAGAGGAAGTATTTAAGTAAATTCATGTAAGATTTAAGAAGAAAGAACTAACCCCACAAGGACAGTAAAAAGAAAATAACTTCTTTATATTTCAATTAAAGATTTTCTTTGTGAATTTTCTAAACGGAAGTACTTGGACTTTTTTGAAACACAAGTTCAGCTCTTGCTAAATCCTGCTAGAATGAACAGGATATCTCAGTGTGGTTGTAAGAACAGTTTAAAGCCTAAATCAAAGATATTCCTTT
The DNA here is from genome assembly GCF_964034855.1 of Anser brachyrhynchus. NCBI lineage: Eukaryota > Metazoa > Chordata > Aves > Anseriformes > Anatidae > Anser > Anser brachyrhynchus. The sequence continues at coordinate 140,470,214 of NC_137695.1, read as the reverse complement.
ATTCAAAACACCAAAGATAGGTAGTGGACTACCATACACTCCTCCCCCATCAAAATGCATGAATTTGATTTCAGTTAAATGCAGCTAAAATCACTCTACAAACACGTTCACATGGAAAAGTGTGATAGCAGCTGAATTCAAGACTACAGAAGAATTGTCTTCCACCTTCAATGAGAACAGCAGAGCACTACATAAATTACTTTGAACTCTTACTCTCCTAAAGCGACATATTAACTTCTTAAATGCACACCTACTTCCCTATGCGATCTTGTAGTTATTACATTAGCTGTTATAATCTCGATCCTGACTGATAATCCCTTTGCAGTGTCAAGATGATACCCTGGAGAAACAAAGTGAGGAAGCAGGCACTACAGAATCTCATGCAGAAGCACCTTTTCAGCACAGCACTGATTCTGCAGTTTTAGTGTATCACCAGAAGTTCAACAAATCATGGAAGGCAGTTGCTAGGGTTTAATTAGCTTTAAAAAGCACCACCAGATTAGATATAAACTCTTCTTCTTCTTCTTAATAAACTATTATAGAGCTTCAACAGCCAGCTATAATTTGAGGCGCTAACACTTCCTCCTGTTACACCATGCAGTACTTCAGAGAGACATAATCTAAACTCAGTAAGTACAGAAAATAACATGGCTTGATTTGAACTCAGATGTATAATCGCAGTTAATTTGCTTGAAAAACAACTGGTTTTGAATGCCATTTTTAAGCAATCAGTCTTTAATTAGGCTCTTCCTGAGACTGAATTATGAAGACGCCCCTTTTTAGAGAGATTAGTTTATCTACGATAACCTGTAGCTGTTAACCATGATATTGTAAGAAAAATGATTAAGACAGCCCATATGATCTAGTCTTCCTATATAAAAAAAGTCCCCACCTTGTTGTTAAGGTGTGATAGCTGTAGCAGTCAAACAAGCATAGAGAGATCATAACTAATCATTTTTTGTGCTCTTTTCAGTTTTATCTCCCCAAGTTCATCTTCTTGTCAAAAAAAGCCATCACAGAAACGTAGGGGAAAAAGGAAAGAAGCTGGCAGCACAAGATCCTTCCTAGAAAACAGGAGCTTGGAACAGGGAGACCAGCATACACAGAGACTTTCAAACTTACCCTTCTGACTGACTCTGAGTAAGACAGCAAAGCTCTAAGGAAGCAGCAGAGCAGCGGGGTGAGAGGCGGCATTCACTTCCCAAATTCCCAAGACCGTCATGCCTACCTTACAGATAAAAACTGAACGTTTATGTACATGGGTAATTTCACAGAGTAGTTGCACTGAATAAAATTTCAAAGTTCAAACCATTGGATTACTTTTTCCTCCTTGTTACGGAATTTTGAATGTGCTCCAAGCATTTTAAAACTTCGGTGGCAGAGTAGAAACACATTTTACATGAAGTTATAAGCCTCGGTTCTGTAGTAACTTATCGCTTTGGTGCATTTTTGCACTTACAATTTACATACTAATTAAGCTGTTGTTTCAATGGAAAAATCAATTGTTTAATGTTCTCAGTTATTTAGAAGTTATCCAGCTCACAGACACAGGCAGACAAAATCCAGAAAGGACCATTCATTGCCCTGACCTGACTTCCAGAGACCACTGAATTTCACCCAGTCACCACTTTCCAGGATACGGTCCCAGCACTTAAAGTATGGTCTACACTCTTGCCTTTAAAACGCAAAATTGGGAATTGTCTTTTGGTTTCAAACAAGTGTAAAAGCGTATTTATTTCACACGATGTATTTTTCAGAAAGCAGACATCAGCTGGTGTTAAATATCTCCTTTTTGGTTTCCTTGTTAACCAAATCCTCTATCAGCTTTTCTTTTTCGATCCCGTATGATGTTAGGCCTTTCTACCTCCAAGCCATCCTGCGTGCACTTTTTGAGTGCTGGAACATTGAAACTACTGCAATCTTCCGAAATTTTACTCGACGTTAACATTAGCAAACCCAGTAATTAGCGTTACTGCCAGTCTGTATAATCTCCAAATGCATTCTGCTTAGTCACTAACAGGAAGTACCACTGCTGTTATTTGCAGACAGTGCCCCAAAGTGTGCTAGCAGCTTCACAGAGCAATTGTAAACACTGGGGCTTCTTGAAGAGCAAGTGGTACAAGCCATAGCATCCTGAAGAATATTACCTACAGTATAACATGTCTAACCATGTGGCAGGAGAGAGGAATAACCAACAATGGTTATTTTGAGAGACCAGAAAAGCAGCACAAATTTGTAAAACAAAAGAAAGGGGAGAAGAAAATTACAAGAAAGCAGAGAATGAGGTAGTAGGAAGGGAAAAGGGAAGGCAAAAGGGAATGGAAGAGACAAGGGGATTTGTGTTCTTCCTCAACTACACCTGTTCTTACAACTTCCATTACCACTTACCTCACACTGCATAAAGTTATAAAAGAAAGTATGATCAAGGTGACTTTAATAAAAAGTAGAAATAAAAGCAAAATAGCAAGCGGTGTAACAATGGCCTACTCTGATCAGCACCCTAAATTCAGACAAAACTCAGTGTGAAGATATCGGAGCATAACTTCAGCAGCTAATGCTGCCTGGAGTCCTAGCTTACTATATAGCCAGAAGCAAATCTTCTTGCATTACCCTAAAAACTTTGAAATTCCCATATACACATCTCTATTGTGGATTGGGGGGGGGGGGGGGGGGGGGGGGGGGGGGTGGGGCGGAATATTCACCACCTACACCTGTCATCCCTCCAGCCTCAAATCCAAATCCTAAACACACAATCCTTTTAAAGCGGTGTAAATCAGAGCTGATTACTTATAAAGCAGGATAATAATTCATACAGCAGTATGATAGCCATCTGAGATATTTACTGTGACTTTCAGCCATCAGTCTATTGCTTCCTCTGTCCCAGTCCCGGTGTCCTGCTCCACACCCTGCACACCGACAGCACCATACAGAGCCTACACAGCCTAGCTTCTTTGCTGTCTCCTTGTCATGGATTTTATTTCAGTCATTTCTTACCGTGGCTGTACAACTGCAGACATGAAGCAACTGAGCACATGCAAGTGCACAGCCACCCGTACCTTCCTAGAGCTGTGGGCCTCCTGGGGGGGCTCACGGAAAGCCACCCTTCTCCATCTAGCCCACCGTGTGCCCATCCGTCCTCTCTCCCTCCATAAAAGCGATGGCAATGCCACTTGATTTCACTCACATGCACACAAAGAGAGATCTTTTATGGTAAACTTAAGCAAAAGCTTGCAAATATATGAAAGGCTGGACGATTTCATAAAGGAATTTCTCTTGGGGAAAGCTTGCCTTCTACTGGGCCAAACTGTCCATACCCCTGGGAAGCTGAAATGCCTGTGTTTTCAGAGCCGTGAGCCTGACTTCGCTAGGATAGCATTTCATCTTGCTTTCAGAATAGCTCAAATAGCTTAGAAGAACCTGGAAACACACAGTACTACAAACAGATAAGTGTATACGCACACCACACAGGCTGAAACTATGTCTTTACAAATAATGTCAGCACCCTAACACCTTCTACAAATGTTTCTTTTCCTGTGTGCAACCTCTCAAGTCAGTTTCTTGATATAAAATACAAATGTCAAGTAAAAAAGCACACAACGGATTCCATAAATCAATGCATATAGAGGAAACGTACTATCTAAAACCCCTTAGAAAGCATACACACACAAAAAAAAATAGAAATTGTGAGAGGAAGGATGTGTGTAACATACAGGAAAAGTCATCATCAAACATTGTGTGGTATCCAAGAAATTAAAACACCCACAAGGATAGAAGTTGAAAATATGTAAATATTCCTGTAACAGAAGGACTTACGCCCAGTGTACTTTCTTCTGAGTGAACTCATTTTCTCCAAGTACCATGCATTATGCATATTGAACACTACGCAAAACATATGTACGGTAACCTTGTCAAAAAAGGCACCTTCCTAGCACAGGACATTCAAGATGCACTCCCAGGATCCCAAAAAATCCAAAGGAGAGACAGTCAAAGCAGCAGAGTTTGCTGCCTGTCCTCCTTTAAGAGCGGAAGCTCCACCACAGGAACACAGAGCAGAACTGCAGCTAGGCATATTTCACAGAGCAAACCAGGCCAAAGGAAAGAGCAAATCTGGAAAGCTTCAGTTTTACACGCCATCATGTTCCAGCAAATCCTGGCAGGAATTCATGCTGACCTGATCACTATTAGTTGCTACAGATTACAACTCAATACCATCTGCATTTCCTTTCCCCAAAAAGAGTAAAACAAGCAGAAGGAAAAGAAGTTATGTATCTATTTTAAATCCACACATATTTACCCCAGGGAGCGAAAGAAAAAAAAAATAGTCCACATTACAGATGTGAGTCACACTACTTAATGCACTTTTGGAAGATGCTCAAATACCACAGTGATGGGCACGGCATAAGAATTTGAAAAGCACAAAATAGAAATAGAATGCAGAAAGGAAGCAGAGCCCAGGGACTAGCCATTCATACTGACACTCAATCACCATAAATTATCTAAAATTTAGAGGAAATCCATGCTTGTCCCTCTCTACAATATTTGAACAGTTCTTGTGCTAATATCTCTAAGTGTCAACTCTTGTTTCCAGCATCTTTTTTTATCCTCCCATATTCCTCCATGGAATGAAATGACACAATTTTATTGCTTAGTCAGACAAAAATACCTTCCACTTCAAAAGGAGCTTGCCTTCGAGGAGAATTACACTTGAACAAAGACTGCAGGATTTAGCTCTATATTTATCTATATGCAATAACAGCAGTTCATTCATATAAATGCAGGGTTTTTTTCCTTTCTTCTTCTTTCTCTTCTCTTGACAGAAGGAAAACTTCTGTCAAGAGAATTAAGCTCAGTAATACCTACCTAAAAATGCGGAACACGCTCTTGCGTGACTGGTGAGGGGTTATGCTTAATAAAGCTGTTGGTATTTTCAGAATAAAGATGCATCTGACGGTTCAAGGAGCCACTTTGCTTTAAGAAAAATTAAACCGGTGAGGTATTCATCTGACACCAGATCTCGGTATCCTATAAAGCACTGTGGGCCATCTATCCCAACCCCACTGACACCAGCATTTTCATTACAGAGCCTGTATCAGGCTAGCCTTTGTGTATAAACTCCGTGCCATCCCATTTCCCTCGCTGCTCTCCCAGAACTCAAGAGGAAACTTCAGCGAGGCACCACGAGAGCCTAACCCTCATGAGAAGTTTTTAGTTTATCTTCAGATTGTGATGAAGACCTCTCTTTTGTCCCGAGCTCCTGCAGATTACAAATGAAAACCGTTCTGTTTCACTGAAGCCGATTTTAACTCGTCACGAAACAGCAAGGGTTTGGTTTTCATTTGTAAGCTTGACAATCCAAACTGATCCTGGAATCGCATGGAGATCGCAAAAGTTGCCAGGAGCTTTCTTAAAAACTGTAATGCTAGCACTAAGTGCCTAAATTGCAACTTGAGCAGTTTTCCTTTTCCTTTGGTAATGATTGTTTATGAGAGGAGAGATTTCAGACAAACGTGTGTTCATTTTTATGACACGCCATTTAGAAATGTAAAAAGAATTTAGGTTGCTTTAAAATAAAAGCGTCCCAACAGCAAGCAAAGCGAAGAGCGCAGGCTGAGAGCTGTTTAGGGCACTTTATTCCCAGCGCTCACGCTACGCCGACAGCCTTCAAACCGATCACCACGCATCTTCGCAAACCGCCCCGGGCGCTTCAGGAGACCACCTCACGGCCCGGCAGCCGCCAGACGAACGGCAACTGGAAGTTTTCGTTACGGTGACACCAGCGACAACGCGGCCAGGCTCGGAAAGGGGCTCCCAAAGCCTGACGGAGCCCGGGGGGGCGGCTTCCCGGGACCGATTGTTGGGGTCCGCCTGCCTCACCGGGCTGCGCCTGGCTTGGCGCCGTGAGGGGAGCGGCGCCGAGGGGGGAGGCGCTGAGGGAGGGGAGCGGCGCCGGCGGTCCCGGGCCAGGCAGCCCCGCTCCCGGGGCGGCTCCCACCCGCAGCCGGGCGGCGGCTGAGGCTCGGCGGACAGCTCCCGGTGCTGAAGGCCGGTGCCGGTGGCCGTGCCCCGTGCTCCCTCCTGCGAGGCGCAGCGGGGCGGGGGCGGGCGGCAGGCGCGCAGCCGGAGGAAGATGGCGGCGGTGCAAACCCACCCGGGGAGGCGGCCGGAGCGCAGGCCCCGGCGGCCCCGGGCAGGGCCGCCGCTGACCGCCCGCCGGGCCCCCGGGACGGAGCTCGCCGCCGCCGCCGCCGATCCGCCCCCCTCCGGCGGCGCCAACCGCCGCCTCGACCCACCTCCCGCCTGCTCCCCCCTTCCCTCCCGCCGCCGCACGCCGGGCGAGGACGGCACCTGTGCGGCCATGTTGGGCGCCGTGCCCCCGCCGGGGCCGGCGGTAGAGCGGAGCCGCCGAGCGCCGCCGGCCGGCCCCGTCCCCACCCCACGCCCGCCCGGTTCCGAGAGGCGCCCCCCGGCCGCCCCCCCCCCGCAGCCCCCGGGGCCGGGCCCTGCGGGGCGAGGAAGGGTTGGGTGCGCCCGCCCTTACTTGAGCACGGATTGCTCCTTCTCCTCTTCCTTCTTCTGGCGGTCCATGACGGCCAGGATGATCTTCCGCTCTTCCTCCGTGAGGTGGCTGAGGTCGGGCATCTCGGGCTGAGGCGCCGGCAGCGGCTGAGGAGGCGCAGGGCCGCCCCGGGGCCCGGCGGGAGCCGACATGTTTGGGGGGAAGCTACGGGAGGCGCTGCCCTGGCTCCAGCGGGAGCGGCCGGCGCCGGGAGCAGCACATACAAATCAATACCCCGGCGGCGGCGGCGGCAGCCGGCAGCACAGCGACGGCCCCGCCGGCGAGGGGCGGGGTGCCCGGGAGCCCCGACCTCGCACCCACCCGCCGCCGGCTCCCCGGGGCGGGAGGGGATCGAGGCGGGGGGGCGGCGAGCAGGGGAAGGAGAGAGGGCAAGGCTGAGCCCGGCGAGCCGGAGCGCTGCGGGCCGGCTGCGAGCGGGCTTATCCCGAGCACCGAGCGGGGAGACGGGGCTCGGAGGCCGCCGCCGGGGGGGCTCGGGGTGAGCGCGGAGCCCCGGCGCCCCGGGGAGCGCAGCGGGGGAAGCCCCTGCGGGCGAGCGCCGGTCCCGGCCGCCGGCCGCGGCTCATAATTCCTCGCCTGCCGCCGCCGCCGTTCCCCGGCCGAGCCCCGCCGCCGCTTCCTCGCGCCGCCGCCGCCGGGATGGAGGCCGCCTAACCCATCGCATGGCGGAGGAGCCGGAGTCACGGGAGGGGGCCCCGCATCGCCCCGCCGCTGCCACCGCCTCCGCCGCCGCCACCTGAGCAGCGCCGGGCCCGGCTGCCGCCCCTAGCGGCGCTGGGCGGCGAGGGGCCGGGAGGGAGCGGCCATTCGTTATTTATTTATTTAATTAATTTGTAAGGGTGGTGGTGGGGAGGTGGAATTTAAAAAAAATAAATAAATAAATCACAAAGGAGGAGCCAACGCGAGCCGGGAGGACCGAGACGAAGGGAGAGGGCGGGCGGGGCCGGGGCTGACCGGGCTCGGGGCCCGGCGGGGCACGGGAAGGGCTGGGGCGAGGAGAGCCCGGGCAGGGGCAAGCCGGGGAGGCTGCAGGAGGGACGGGACGGGACGGGCCGGGCTGGGCCGGGAGGAGCCGCCCGCCACAGGTGGGGCCGGGCCGGGCAGCCGCGGCCTGGCCCTGCCTCAGCCCCGTCCCCTCAGAGGCCTGTGGGTGCCGTGGGGTTTGCCCCAGCGCCTGTCTGAGGGAGCCGGGAGAGCAGGGAGGCGGTGCTGAGGGGATGAGGGAGTCCTCCTCCCGCCCTGGAAACCAGAATAGACCTCCTGAAACGCCTCTGCTGCCTGTGAACCCCCCACCTCAGCAGCCAACTTGATGACGAGTAATTTCTGGAAAAGGGATTTGTGGAAATGCACTGCCAAAAATGCCATCCAGCCCCAATAAATGGGAAATAACCTGTCCAGGAACACTGAAGAATCCACATCTCTGTCTTGTCAATCTATTTACAACCAGTAGAGATCTACCTGCCGTTGTCTCATAAGACATGACTCCAATTTTACATTAACTGCAGTATATACAACGGTATATGTATATGTAGCAGTAATAAAGTGGTTTTATAAGCTTGAGTTTGGACAGTTGGAAATCTCCAACACAAATTGCACGTTTCTGGAGCTGGTGCTCTTTCTAATGAGCTGTCAACTTACAACCAGGTGCAAAGACTTGGAAAAAAATACTGAAAGTATCATGGTCCTCATTAGCTGTATTTCCACAAAGAATAAATTCCAGGATACGGTTTCAGTAACTAAACAGTTCTGCCTCCAATGTTGTACTAAAGATATTGTCCCTTTGGGAAAACAAGTTCTGGAGGAACAGATCACCAAAAGAATGTGACAGGTTGGCTTTAGTAAAACAAATCTCAAAAGTAATCCATCCCTCTTATCATGCACGCATATTCATCAAATTTTAATTTTGTCCAAGAAATTCATTGGCATCTTTAGCTAAAAGGAGCCTGTTCCACTTCTTGATGTAGCCTCTCGTTATGTGTAATAGACTGTTAATCTACACAAACCCTTGCACAGAAACTGAGCATGCTATATTTAAAAAGATACCCTTACAAAATAAACTGTCTGATTTTCATCAAGTCCTCAAAGCATTCTGCTCTTCCAGTCAACATCACCTTCACCTTTCCGACTGGATTCCAGCCAGCTGGCTTTCACCCAGTTCCTTGTTTCTTCCAGGCACTAGATAAATCTGGCATCTAAGTCAAAAAGAGGAGGAAATGTAGAAGCGTGTGTCATCAGATTACCAAAGATAGTACAGTCCTTATCAATCTATAAATGTTGAATGGCAGAATTAACTGAACTGATCGCTTTGGGAAACTACATTTTATCCCGAGGAAGTGAGGAAAGAGAGAAATCACTCAATCACTTCTAAGAATAGTTAAAAAGTACAGGGACGGCTTCAAAGCAGCCTCTCCACCCTCCCAGGTTACACAGTTATTTCACAAATATTTTATGTGGTGTCCCAGCCATAAACACCAAGAGTGTTGTGATCTTAGGTGTTGTTGCAAGACAGTGCTACTGTTCTTTGTGCAAGGCTTCATCCACCTGAATTTCTTTCCAATGGGTAGTTACCTCTGAGCTTCCTGGATTTATAGTCCCTGCTTCTGAAATCATTTCAACATACCTCTGATTTTCCATCCACAAATTACAACTACTTCCTCTCAACATGACCACAGAATTTCAAGAGCTTTCTTTTCTCTTTGATATTTGCCCTGTTCCCACTAAATCCTATATCACTAAACATGTAACTATAAACAAATCCAGGGACAGGAACTGTAATCCCCATATAATATCTAGTTATTTGCTTTGAAAGGATAGAGCAGATTCAGAGCATCCTGTGACTCACTGAAGAAATGGCTCTGCTTGACTTTTCTGTGCTGCTACCTTCCCTTTTTTTTTTCTCATCAGCTCCACCTATCATTCCTCACATTTTCCTGCAATTAAAAAGAAACATTATTTGTTCATGTTCCCGTCAACTTGCACAGAATTGTCTCAAGCTGCTTCTGCTGTTTACATTACCCAGATGACATATTGATGAAAATATGCTCAGAGCAAACTTCTCTACCTACTCCAGAGTAATTGTGTCAATAATAATGTACAATCAACCAGCAAGACAAATTATTATTATGTAGTATGATCGTTTCTGAAACTTATTTTTAAGGAACATTCATTTGTAATTCCCTCAATAGTAAAATGTCTACAAACTCTGACCTTCACTTTCATGGGTCGTGGCTCCAGGTACCTGCCCTTCTTGTTCATTTCAGCTCTCATTCTGAATACACTGCTATACTCCGAAAAACCAGACTCTCATTCCTGTTTTACATTCTTCTGTTGGAATTGTTCTTCTGTTGTATAATCTACAACTGAAAATGCCCTCCTTTCATATATCAAAGGTACTTTCTTCTGGTGGTTTCTATGAGTTAACTACATGTACTGATACCAGCAGGGTTAATAATGCAAGCTTTTTAATACCCTTTTTTTTTTCTGTTCTTTTCCAGTTCTCTCAGACAAGGGGTTCCCAAGGAAACAGCGGTATTTTAACCTGATTTTATCAGGTTAAAGACCACAGAATGTCTTTCACTAAGGGTCTCATTATACTTAATCCCATTTCCTTCCTTATAGCAGCTACAAGAGTAAATGAGTTAGTAGATTCATTGTTCAAGTGTGCTAAGTGTAATTCTTTCCTGAAAAGGTAAAGCTAACATCTGCTTTTTAGTGTTTTGTGTAAGGGAGCATTCCAGTGGAACTAACTCTTTCCATTATTTCTGTCCCAAGTTGAAAGATTAATTTGGAAAACACCTTTATGTAGCTGACATGAAAGGGACTTCAAAGCATTCTGTTATGGATCAGGGAATGGAGAAAGTGAAAAACGTTCTTGGTTGAAAACCTCCAGCACTCAGACTCTCGATAGATCAAATCAAACCCAGCAAGAAGTGCATCCTACAGGACTCTTCGTTCCTTTACAAGGCACTCCTCTAATTCCTGCTGAGGAAGGAAAAAACTTCACACTGCAACAATTTGCAGTTCCCGGGTTCTATACAAAGTGCTATCAAACCATCATGGACTGTTTTATTGGTGTTGTCTTGGACCTCTCCCAGCTTTCCTCTGTCTAAATTGAGGAAGCTAATACTGTATAATGTTGCCTACATTTTTCATTTGGTTTCTTCCAGGAGGATTTTGCTATATGTAATTTTTTACTGCTCCGGACAATTTGTTCTCTCAGTTGGATACTTCCCCATAAGCAATTTGAAGAATGATAGGTATTTTGGATTAGAGGGCTGCGGTCTCACCATGTCCATCATGGTGATTCCTGGGCTTACAGAGGAGTTCCAACCTTACTCCTAAATCAGCTTGGGTGACAAGACATTTTTTGCCTCCTCTCAGTGTACCGAGAAGCTTGTGTCCAGGCTGTATTTGAGAATGCACGTGGCTACAAGGGGGGAGAGGCACTGTCACATAGGTGTTCAGCAAGCACAGGCAGCTGAAAGCTGAAGAACGGGTGAGATAGGTATAATTGTTTTCTGAATGGGATACTTGATTGACAGGATCTCTAGGGCTTGGGGTGTTTTGTCCAGAGCAAATACATACAATTCATAAAATCTTAAATACGATCAATTCTAAGAGCTTTATCATGTCTCATGCCTGTAATTCTGATTAAATGCTTAGTTTGAAATACTGAACTGTGTGACATACCATATGCTGAATTAAAGGTGTAGATGAATGTCTTTATAGGATCTTCAACTTGCTCAATATTTCTGCCTGAATTTGACATTTCAATTTTGCTTGCTGTTCAATTAGTCAGTTGAAGCTCAAAAGAGGATTTTTTTTTTGAAAGAAGCTAAAAAATCCTGTATAATGACAAGAATGCAGGCAATCTGAACCCATTCAATTCTTGAACAGTACCATCAGTGCTCCCAAGTAACTGGGCAGTAACTGAATTCCTGTACACTGACAGGCCACGATAGTACTAAGTCAAAGATTTTGTTATCAACAGTATAGCAATTATACAGATAATTTTCAAAAATCATGCTAAAACCATACAAAAATTTATTTTTATTGGTCACTCGTGGGCCCTTCATTGGTATTAAAAATTGTCCCCAGCTTGGGCCCTTTGGTTTTTGCTCAAGTGTTCTGAGTTGTCAGATACTATACGTGTTTCAAAATCTTAGATTCATAGAATCATTAAGGTTGGAAAAGCCCTCCAAGATCACCTGGTCCAACCATCCCCCTACCACCAATGTCACCCACCAAACCATGTCCCTAAGCACCACCTCCAACCTTTCCTTGAACACCCTCAGGGACGGTGACTCCACCACCTCCCTGGGCAACCCGTCCCAATGCCTGACTGCTCTTTCTGAGAAGAAATGTCTCCTCATTTCCAACCTAAACTTCCCCTGGCAAATCAGCAATATTGAGCATATAAATGTTAGTCAATACATAAAACACGCACTCACCCTGGCACATCAGGTACTTAGAAGTTTGTCACACATTCCTGTAACATATGCATGCAGCATTGCCTTGCCTGTTTGCTGCCTACTAAACCCTTTTTCCCTGACCCCTGCTAAATTTCTAAACCTCAAGCTGCTTCAGAAGAAACACCAGTATTCTTAAATCCCACGTGACTTTTTTTTTGTTCATTTAGTCACAAAATTGTCCTTCAAACTTGGTACAGAGTACCGTGTACCAGATCTCAGGTATATATTCATCCCTATTGTAGCGACAGCTTGAAAGTCCCAAATCTTCTGATACTATACAAGACAGAAATGAGTGTGGGTTTTTTTTTTTGGTTGGTTGTTTCTTTTTGTTTTGTTTTGTTTTTTAACGGAGTCCACCATGCAATTTTTGTCTCTAAATTCATTATCCATTATTAAAAGTCATAATAATATCTGGACATATTATTATTACTACAGTAATTCCTAGAAAGTCTAGTCACGTATGAGGACTGTAGTGTCCTAGATATTTATAGAAAAAATAGCACAGACAACAGCCTGCTGCCACCGAAAGCTCGGAGTCAGAGAGCCACAGACAAAATGCAACTGGTGGGTAACTCACATAAACACAGTGGGTTGAAATGAAAAGATAGCAGTCAGATAAAGTTAGCAAGAGTAAATAAATGGAAGATGATTATTTTTTTTCCACAGACATTATCATAAGATGGGGTCAAAGTGGTCCTTGAAGAAAAATAAGGAGAGACGGTTTTGTAGGCTGGAGGGTACTGCTGGAGGAGAACCATTTAAAATTTTCCACAGTATCACAAGGACAGGAAGTTTAAAGGTGAGGTCTATCTGCTCAACAAAGAAGGGAACATCCATCCACGCAAAATCAGGTCTTTGCTGCACCCAGGTGTGGGACCCCCAGCACAAGAAGGATGTGGACCTGTTAGAGTGGGTCCGGAGGAGGGCCACAAAAAAGCTCAGAGGGCTGGAGCACCTCTCCTACTAAGAAAGGCTGAGAGAGCTGGGGATGTTCAGCCTGGAGAAGAGAAGGCTCCAGGGAAACATTGCAGTCTTCCAGTACCTGGAGGGGGGTTATAAGAAAGATGGGGACAAACTTTTTGCAAGGGCGTGTAGTGACAGAACAACAGGTAATGGCTTTAAACTGAAGGAGGGCAGATTTATATCAGACATTAGGAAGAAATTCTTCACTCAGAGGGTGGTGAGGCCCTGGCACAGGCTGCCCAGAGAAGCTGTGGATGCCCCATCCCTGGAGGTGCTCAAGGCCAGGCTGGATGGGGCTTTGGGCAACCTGGGCTGGTGGGAGGTGTCCCTGCCCATGGCAGGGGGCTGGAACTGGGTGGGCTTTAAGGTCCCTTTTAACCCAAACCATTCTAAGACTTTATGATTCTTTACTGAGGTCCTTCATTCATTGCATCCAATGTAGGTTGTGGCCTCTCTGTTGGCAAGAGAGAGAAAACACTGGCTTGACTTTGATCATTTTCCTCAAAACCCAAAGCCAGCTGGGCTTTAGCTGTTTGAATTTGCAGCTAAGGTTAATTCTCTCAAACCTGGAATACAGCAGCTTTGATAATGAAAATATGCCTGAAAGGGATGATAATTAAAGCTTAGCATATGGTATTTTCTATCTAGAAATCTACCTATCTAGGATTCACATCTGCCAAATGACCAGAAAATTAATCATGAAGTTCAATTAATTCAAATAATAGATAAAGACAGAAGAGGTAACATTACTATACTACTTCTAAAAGCATAACGGTATAAGACTTTTATTATTATTATTATTCAAACAGTCTTTCATTACAATTGTAACTACAGTACCTAAAGTAAGAAGCCAGTATTCTGTGAAAGTCCCCTGTATATTCCAGAGACTGGAACGACAAAAGCTAATGTCTAATTGGACAACAATTTATTTTTTGTGTTTTGAGATCATACATCACTTATTTGACTCTTTCAAATACTGTTTTCCAAAAAAAAAACTCCCCTTGATACTAGTTGACATACCTCAGATAAAATCAAACTGTGCAGCATGAAAAGTTTATGAAGAACAGTATTAATCAACATTAATCAACTCTGTCATTTTACTAGGCTAAGGGAAAAATTGCATTAGGCCAAATTAGAGTCAGCAAATGCATGGTAACACTACCGTGCCTGCTTTGTTGTCTGCTCTCCAGAACAGGATTCTGCCACACTTAAAAGCACAAGTATGATTAAAACAAGATTCATTCGCTAGCTACATTCATATAATTACATTCATAATAATTTCCTAATAAATAGGAAATCAAAACACTCTGAAAAGGGATTTATGTGCACAAAAGCTTGTCCATTTTTACTAGCAACATTAGTCTAAGAAAATATATACCCATTATTACTAATACCTTCCTCAGTATACAGTCTCATACAGGTTAACATGAAAAACATGTTTTTGGTTTGCTGGCAGACAGCAAAGATAGCTAAAACATTAATAAACATTCACTTTATATTTTACTTCTATTTCCAGCTTTTCCTGATGAGAGTGAGGTGGAAGAAGCAGTGGCTTGGAAACATCTGTTTTCACAGAGGGCAGAGAAAAAAAAAAAGCATTGTGTATGAAAAATTGTCTTGAGAAGGAAGGGATGGAGGAGAAGAGGTAATAAATGAGCAAATTTCTAGTATTTCATCTTGCGTTTCAAAGAGGCATACCAAAGTAAAAGGTAGTGAATTTCCTTCTTCAAACGTAAAGGGACATACCAGGAATGCGTAGAAGGAATGAGACAGTACTTTAGACTATCAGCTGTTAAAGCCTAGCCTGCCTCCTTTAAAAGGGACTATAGCTACTATAAAATTAGTAGGTGATACTTTCAAAAGCAGGATTTGTATGACTTGGAAAGGAAAAGAACAGAAACAGTAACTACCCCAACACCTAGAAATCACACAACGCTCAGTTAAAACTGCTCTGTAGCCTGTATTTCATTGAACAACATGCTACAATTTAGGGTAATGCTATAGACTTGGTGTATGGATAAGCTCAAACAGGAGACACTGCACAGAAAGACTTCCCAGCCTCGTCTCTACTTCTGCATGGGGAGGGATCCACAGCAAATTTCTGTGCTCTCCCACAGAGCAAAATGAGCAGGCATTCTAGCATCAGCCATACTAGCAGGCTGAATTTGTTCTACACATGAATTTAGGGAGGCAATAAACCTGTTGCATTTGCAAAAGCAAGCAGGTATCCAGCTGCCCAGGGGTTCAGATATTTGCAATTACTTCAGTAATGCAGTCCTGTCCTTACAGTGCTCGTCTCATTACTGTTGTGCTTCTCTCTGTAACAGCAGCTAGATAAATAATTTATTATTGTTGTTGTTGTTATTATTATTATTATCCGCTAATGTATTGGCAGTAATATCCAAATGAATTCTTCTTCTATTATTTCTCTGGTTATGCATTCTTCCCTGTATTTGTCTTGTGTATGAGCTGTTCTGATGATTAGCTACCTTTCTGTGAGTGCATTCTCCCATGCCAGCTACTTCAAAGAATGGCAATAAAGAAACCATCAATAAAAGTTGTTGGCATTTTGTTGGTGATACTAAGGATTTCATAGGTATTCACCCCTCATACACCACCATTGTCAAAAGCATTAATGGCCATCAGAAGTTCAAAAACCATAAAGCCTGTATGTAAACCCATATGTAAACCTCAGTGTAAAAGTATAGAAAAATGAAATGAGACGCTAGAAAAAATGGGGAAATAAGGCATTGCTATGTATTTAAAAATCACTGTGCCCCAAGAGGAGCATAGGACAGGACACCATTTGACAAATTGGTTTCAAAAGCTGGTTCCTCTTCTTGTCATCTAATTTTAATGAAACAGGCAACGGCCTTCTCCAATAAAATAATGATGATAATTACTATTTTAATAATAATATACCATAATAATAAAATAATGATTCACACAAGGGACACGGTGGTTTTCCCTCCTCTCTTTTACTAACTGTACAGACCAGAGATCCATTCGCCATGTTGCAAACTACCAATGATGCTTTTGGTGAACCTGCCCGGCAAAATGGATATTGACCAAGGGATGAGGTATTAGATCTGGCTTCAAAGACAACCAATTCAATACAAAATTTAGGGCATCGTCTGCAGCAGAGCATAGAGCAATCTCTTTTCAAAATGGGCTGCCAGATTTTGCCAATCTGGCTGTTACTCAAAGCACTTCCTTCGGCCAACACCTCAACATTTATCTTAGAGAAGAAAATGTTAATTTCTTTATCTCCATCAGCAGATGCAGCATAAGATATAAAAACTGAAGTGCTGCATCTGACCGGCAGTAGCAGCTAACTGCAGGACAGCCGAGGGTGACACTGGTGACTCACGCCCTGAGAGCAAGGAGGACATGTTGGACACGTGGTTTCTTGCTTCTCTCAGGAGGAACTATTTCTCATTTCTGGTTAGAAAGTTGCCTCCTGTGACTTTATGCACCCCATGTTGCTTCTTAGGCTTTCATATATTCATCTGCTGTGTCCCTGAAGACTGTACTGCCACGATTTAGCATCTAGCAACTATTTAACTCCATTGCTTTGTGGCATGGTTTTTTTCCTTTATTCATGCACACAATGAGAAGCATACACAAAGATGTCTCAGCTTTACTTAACATTCTCATAAAATAGCTTCAAGAAGAAGGGGTTAACCTGTTTGTTACTTGACTAAACCATTTCATATGGAGAAATGTATTGCCCCTTTATATGGTGATGCCTACGTGCGTTTATCAATGATTTGCTGCATTTAGATCTTCATCCTCAGAGTAGCATAAAATATCCTGGTTTTATGAACTTTTCTTTCCTGTTTTGTCCATTTAATTTGTAGTGATTGCCTCTTGTACTTCTCCAGTTTTGGCACAATTAATTCCACATTATTTTTGAAATAGAAAAAAAAACAACATTATATATATATATATTTCCCAAATGGTGACATTACATGAAGTAAAAACTACATGACAACAGAGTAGGGTGCAACAGGGCTAATCATTGGAGAAAGCAAGATCTGGGGTGATAGGAAGCTACATTTGCATGACTCAAGAAGGAATAGAAATTTCTACAGGGCATAGATTCATGAGTCAGAACCACATATAGAAAATATGCAACAGACAAATTTTGATTTATAAAGATATAATTCTATTGAGAGTTTCTGTTAACTGGACCATAATCTATCTGAACATCACTCCTGTGGTTTATAACATCACTGAAACCTCTTGTTGTAGTCCATTATGCATCTTTATACTCCCCAATATTCTCTCGTTCTCTCTCTCTCTCACACACACACGCAAATGTAGGAATCTGCAGGACCTGAAGGATTAACTAAATAATGAAAGGAACAAATTTATCAGATTTCTATTCACATAGCATTTAGAAGCATTTTACTTCAAAATGTTACAAGCAGAAAGAAAGCATTTAAAAAAACGTTGAAAAAACAGGTCACCAGACAACACATAACAGTTGTGGTATTTTCGATGTAAATGAAATTAGCTGATGGCTGAGAATAGGATTTTCAAAATCCTCTAAGCACCAGCTACGAACAAACAGAGGAAAAGCTAATTTAACCTGCTTAATTCTGAGTATACTAAAATATAAATTGCCAGCATTATGCTGAGTATATACACACCCCCCACACTCCCAGAGTCAAAAACATATTTTTCCCCATTTCTGTGACTAGTACCTTGCTGTGTTAGGGTTGCTTAGGAGACTCTGATCCAGAGTTATGCCAGCAGGATTATGTAAGCTCCCGACAGGTCCACCACGGCCGGGTACATCCACGGTAGAGGCCAGACAGAAATTCCTCTCCCAGTTCTTCACGCGTGGGAGCTGGAGGCAAGGCTGACCACCTCCCTCTTCAAAAATATTACTGGCTAAGTCTTCACTTTGTCTCCATGACAATTTCCATCTCAATTCCTTGGATGAGTAGATAGTCCCAAATGAACCTGTGCAACAAGCACCAGTCCAATCCTGCAAGGAGCCGGACCCGTGAAGTAGCTGCTGCTCCAGAGTCGCTCCACATTATGTACAAGCTCCTGGCATGTACACACGATGCTGCAAGCTGGAAAAATCAGCTCAAGTTATGAGGGAGATGGAAAATTACAGTATTGATATTCTCAGCGTGAGTGGGTACAGATGGTCAGGAACAGATTGTATCAAATTGAAGAACAATAATAAAATCATGAACTACTCAGGTTCCCCAGCTGGAGGGAAAGAGAGAGTTGCCCCGACTGTGAGTGACACCACGCAAAGAGCCCAAAAAGATGGGGTAAGAGCCGATCAACTGTGACGGCACAGGTACACAGGTCGGGGTAGTAGGTGAGGACGAAAACCCTCCCAGCACAGCCACATTAGAAAACCATCTTCTAAAACCTCGTATAGACCCCCCATTAACAGCAGCACACCCCCACTGCCTTGGGTGGGTGAGGATGGGAGAGCAGGGACGGCTGGATACAGGCTAAACCCGGAATTTGCTCACACAGCAGCGCCGATGAAGAGCTCATCCAACTTCGATAACGCAATCACCTGTTGATGGCAAGAACAAGCTCTCGTGCCCACAAAAGTACATCGGATTGGTGGTAAGGAAAAACACAGGCACACCAGTTTTTAATCTGCAGAAAGTTTTGTTCATTCCTCCGAACGTTTGGGCATGTAAGTTGCGTGTGATGACAGTGAATATGGAGTATGTGTTGCCATCAGGAAAACAAATTTAAAGCAAATACTTGCAGAAGAAGCAAATTAGAAAATCACCACTGAAATTCTTGGAATTTAAATGTCAGTTCTTAAAAGAACAAGTTTTCCACATTGACAGGCATAATTTTCAGCTTTGGCATAAACTAATTTTGAGTATCTGAAGTAAAACATACTTTAATACTAAGAATTTTCTAGTATTTTTTGGCAGCTGGAAGGAGAGGTGTCTCCCTGCAATGGGACTGTATGTCTTCGTAAGAGAGGGCCAGGCAAGCAGAACCTCCCAAATGCTCATGGCAAAATGGTGTTAGAAGTGGCAAAAGGGAATATACACGGCTGTGAAGAAAAGACAATCACATTGGCAGGCGGCAAAAAAGCAGCTTCTGAGGTTTGTCTTCCAGCCACAAAAAGCTTGCAGGTGATTTTAATCATAGCTAGAATGAGCTAATAAAAACAAATGATGAAATGTTAACATCATCCAAAAAAATGAAAATTAAAGAGGAGACAATTTCATTGCATACTGAAACTGCCTTGTCATCTGAAAAAAAAAAAAAATCAATTCGGGTAATTCAAATAAGACAGCAACTGTGAGAAAATCATCTTGCATTAAGCTGGAAGTAGCTTACAAAAATGAAGAACTGTAAGGCATGGTGTTGGAAACAACAGATCAGATCTGCTCAAAGAAGGCAGCAAAAAGGAACAGAAAATGATGCGCTAAATCTCGAACTGAGCACAAGAGAATGACTCCACTGTAGAGGAACGTGGAAGAAAAACCTTCAAAAACTTACCAAAAGACAATTTTAGTGACTGTAAAACTGACACAGTCTTCTCAAGAAAATTCTTCTACTGACTACACTGAATTGGATTTACAACACTGCACCTTCAGGCACCTTTAAGAACAACAGGCTGCTTTTCTCTGCCTGATGTTACGCTGGCCTTATTGTCAGGCTGTGCACTGTCACTGAACTAAAAAGGCACAACAGCAACAAATGCCACACAACCAGCACCCTAAATTCTGTTGACTTAAAAAACCTTTCAAAAGCATCTCCAAAATTTTTCAGTGTCCCTAATATACAGGAAAAAAAAATTTTTTTTTTTTTCCATGTTTTTTTTCGTTAAGACAAGCCAAGATGTCTAACCTCTTAGTCTAGAGTTATTAGTGAATTTATCATATTGATTTTCATATCCTTTAGCTTTCAGAGGCAAGAGATCTTCAAGACAGTGAAATTCGGTGGTCAGGTCACACACGTGTAGATCTAGACATTGCTGATGACACCTGCCTCCTGGACACATCAATAAAAACCTCATGGCTAAAGAACTGGAAAAAGAACGTGACCAATGCAATAAAATCTCCTGAGGGCAAAAAGTCAAAAACCAAAGGTGATGGACATCAGCGTGGCCTCAGATGGCCGCGTTGCTCTGTAAGAGGGAAGTCCTGTTGTTTATTAGCTCACTTAATAAAACAGACACTTGTGCACGAGTGCAACTGTGAGAAATGACTCAAGTGGAAAGCCTTGCTTTTCCATGGCGAGCCTCCAGCGGGGAAACCTAACGCCCTCCGCAAGCGAGGAGTCTTTTGTAGCTATGCATTAAACATACACCTGTGGGCAGGAGGATGGAAAACTGCTTTCGGTGTGGGCATTTCCCTTGCTTACTCACAGACAAGTGGTTGCACAGGATAAGGCACGCCGCGTTGTTGGACTGGGCACTCCTTCACCTCATGGCCCAAGGCATGAGTTTCGGCATCTGCGAAGCCAGGGGAACCCAAGCGTTAACTGAAGCAGCAGTTTTGTAGCAAAACTTGGAAAAACACAAAGGCAGTGGCTTGTGATAGCACAGCTTAAAGAGAGCTGACCTCTTACACTACCGAAGGTATGAAAAGTGGGTTGATTTAAGAATGCCCAATAAAACGAGAACCTGACTGATGTGCAGCTTCTTCCTTCAGCTGTCTCTTAGTGAAAGATTCAGCTATTCACTATTCCATCAGCTCTTTCCATCACGTGAGTGAAGGTTTTGGTTACTAAACGTTTTAACAAAACTTTTTTAAATATTTTTTTTCAGCATTTAGTTCTAATATTTCTGCCTCATTTTTTCCCCATGTCTGCCACCACCAGAGCACCCCTTATCTTGACTAGCCAACTGAGTTCTGACTCAGCCCAAAATGCACTATGATGTTTCTTCCATGTATAGGGTTCAGTGAAAATCTACATCTAGGGCAGTTCACGTAAAAGACTCTCCACAGAATAAGACACAAAAGCCATAAAGGTATTTGTCTTTTAAAGCAAATTACTGTGCATTGTCCACAATTTAAAGAACTGTCACTGAGCCAGATTTCTGTTTTTATTCTTTTTATTCCTGGGGCAGGAAAAAACCCTTCTGATGAAACCTCGATTTCAAATCACATTTAGGCACCCAATTACTGCATTAAGTTTATTCCACAGTTTGACATCAATATCATAATCCCGTTACCTACTCCATGGTGCTTTAACTTCTGATAGTGAACATTTTCTGTTCAAGATATTCTACCGAAGCCACCAGACAGCTATAACTGACAGGATTATGTAAAAACAGTGGCTTATCATGGATGTCCTAACATTTTCTGATTTTAAGTACTCACTCGAGAATGACGCCACTGCAAATATAGCCAGTGGTTTTGTTTGCCAAGGTTATATTTTGCCTTAAGTGATGCAAAAGAACACAGGCTCCAATCCTGAAATAGCCGGTCTATAAATACGATACCTTTAGATATCCAGCTGAGCCAATGAATCTTTTGCCTTCAGACTTAAATGCTGGATTATCCCATTTGTGGAAAAAAAAAAAAAAGGTATTTTAGATATTTGCCTTACATACTGTACGTCATGAGAGAGCGATTTCTCCCTATCGCCTTTACTCAAACTGAGTGAGAAAACTGCTGACATGCTCCTTCCTTTTCCGTCTGTGACTTAAAGCTCGCTCGACTCCTGCTGTGCCCAACCCCAGCACTTCGGCCAGCTTGTAAAGCCTGCCTGTATGCTGGTAATAATCCTTCCCCTCGGCTCTCCCTTCTGCTGAGCCTCGGGCATCTTTGATACCAGGTTGCCTTTCCGCTAATACATCCCAAACTCTACGCACACCAGAAGCCCCGTGGAGTAGGTTTGGAGGCATCTGAAAATGATTAAAGCAACCATAGGCCTTCCAGAGCTTAATGATCAGCGTTTTAAAGGGATTCGGGGTAATGTTCCACCAGGTCATATTAAATGGTAGAAATAACCTCATGAAAGAGGTACTTGTGCTTTCTGGTTCGCAAGAGCTAAATGATAGATCAAGGCCAATGGGAACCACAGAGAAAGCAAGAATTTCTGAGGTGCTCTTTAGGGAAGCAGGGATGTGACGAGAACAAAAGGAGAAGAGAAAGAAAACCGTACTGCTGGAAAAATCTGTAATTCTCTGATAGAGCCAATTTTACAAATACAAAGATGTGATTTCATCCTCAAATCCTATTCAATCTCTACCTTAGATCCCAAAGTGCAGAAAAACAGCAAACATCTGCTCTCGCAGGACGAAGTGAAAGAAAAGGGAAATGAATAGCGACAGAGCTGCTGCTGCCTGCCTACCCGGGAATATTTGCTCCAGAGTCAAGCAGGAGCGCTCAGACCGAGTCTTGGACAGCTGCTGGAAGGGTTTTGCTCCATCAGCACGAACTGGAGGACTTGTCTCACACAGGAGTCCGATGTAGCAGCCCCTCATAGCAGAACTAACAGATCCCCTGTCCCTTGCCACCTCCCACCAGTCACTCGTTCCTTGTGCCATCGCACAAACGAGCTTTTACGTGCTTTTTTGTAAATTCATGGCATTCTCAGGCCACCACACAAAAACTGTTTTCTACAATAGGGCTCTCAGAAAAAAGACACACCTTCAAACAATTCCTTTCTGCTCGAACACACGTTAGAAGCTTTTAATAAATACGTGAGTGCAGCACATCCAGTAAATCTATATTAAATCTGTGGTTTTCTATCATACTGTGTTTTTTTAATCACATTTTTACAATGATGGTCAAAACGCTGCCTCCATCCATTTATCTTCTTAATAATCAGCAGTGCTTTTTGTCTGCTGGAAGATCTTTGTTCTTGCCCACCCTGGCCCTCGGAGCGGGAAGCATGATGCAACATGCTATGAACTGCTGATCACATCCATCTGCCCTCCGAGAATGCAAACGTTTGCATCTGCTGAAATTGCTCTAGAGTTGGACAAAATAAAAAACACTAAGAATGCCAACATTTATCCATATAGCAAAAACTTGAAAATCAAGATCTCCCACTTCATATCCCAAGATCCACAGAGATCCCAGATCAAATTTTCAAGATGATGAAAAAAAAAAAACAAACCAACTCTGTTTACAGTCAGTATTACAGCAACTGCTCATCACCTTTGAAAATAAATCCTTAAATTTCAGACTATGTCTAAATAACATGATCTTCAACTCAGAAGCGTGTACCCTTTCAATATAATAAGCAATGCCAGTTTCAACCGTTTTCAGTTGCTAGCATTGAACTATGATCTTTGATTTTGTCCTATTTTTCTTCACATACCTTTTTATGTCCGAGAAGCCCTAGGTGAGCACAAAAGTCTTTTCTTCCTAATTAAAGCCCACCTTCTTCAAATACTTTTCCATCTTTCCCTGGTACAACAGTAAGCTCTTCTTCAAATTTCCCACAAACTACTAGCCACAGAGATTTCTTTTTCCTCAGCTTCAGCACCTCATTCATCTCCCTTCAAAGGTTTTAGACTTTTGTGATGCCGCATAGCAGACAAGAACTTCCAGAAAGTGTCGGGTAACGCTTTTCATTGCTTTTGTTCCTCTTAAGCTGAATCACCTCTGTGTGTGATTCTGACGAAATCTAGAGATTCACAGGTTAACTAGCTGTCTGTGGTATCCTGGTGTTACTCATAAAATACAACAAAGTTTTAAATCTTAACATAAACGTTTAAAATATGGAGAAACGTTCCCTAAAATACCTATTTATCTCCACCAAGTATAAAAAGAGCTCAGGAACACAAAGCTCTTTACCACACCTGTATTGCAGACATCTAAAGTTAAACAAGGTGAATTCAACTCCAACGGCCCTGTTATTAATTCAATACATAGGATTAGAAAGCACCACAAAGATATTTGGATATAGCAGAGTGTGTTAAGTTACCTGGTTAAAGGTAAGCAAATTAAACACAAAGATGTGGCAAGGATCAGAAGAACAATTAATGAATTAATGGAAAACAAAACACTTGTCCTAAAACCAAAGGAGAATGATTAAGATGATTCAAATGGCGCAAAACCACTAAACGAAGCACAGGAACCCTCCTGGAAAGCTGTGCAAACAGAGGGGGTTATTGCCTAATGGATTCTTACAGGATACACGGGGAAGAGAATTTAGGAACAAAACAGAGAGAATTTAGGGACCATGTAAAATTTCTTATGGGATTTAGGGGGATTACAGTAATGTGCAATACCAAATATGAGTAGGGAAGGGAAGGAACCAACGTAGACTGAGGAGAAACAAGCATGGGAAAATAGAAGATGAGGATCATAAAGGGGGACAAGTCACAGGCCAACACATTACTGATTCCACTTCTACGCATGAGCCATGCGCTTGAGCACCAGAGTCATAGAGTCACAGAATGGTTTGGGTTGGAAGGGACCTTAAAGCCCACCCAGCTCCAGCCCCCTGCCATGGGCAGGGACACCTCCCACCAGACCAGGTTGCCCAAAGCCCCATCCAGCCTGGCCTTGAGCACCTCCAGGGATGGGGCATCCACAGCTTCTCTGGGCAACCTGTGCCAGTTAAACCCTATTTGGGACTGGTCTTGTGTGTATGTGTGCATCAATGCCAGCAAACTTCAAGTCAGACATGCCAAGGAGCAGGCCAACAGGAATGATCGCGAGCCGCTGGAGCAGGACCACACATCTGAGGGACCTGAGGGCCTAGGGGCCAGCAACTGGGCGAGACCGGGGGCTGAATGCCAGCTGTGGGGCTGGGCACCCCCAGACCTACACCACCTGTGCGCATAGTGCACAGGGGAACGTGGGTCCTGACCAGCTGGAGAAGGAGCAGGATGGAGCTGTAACACACAAGTGCAGCTTGCGTTTACACAAGTGCCACTGAACGTGCTGCTCTCTGCCCGGGCTGATTTGTGCCTGGCCCTGTATTTATCGTTTGCATTGCACGTAGACGCACGCTGCGTGTAGGCGTGCACAGGGGTACCGCATGGTAATGGTTATTGTTACATGGGCCTGGGGACACAGAGTCACAGTGAGATGGCAGGGGAAAAGCCACCCAGGTCCCAAAGGCTGTGGGATTCACCTACTGCAGAGAAAGTGAAGAATGCCCACACAGACACCGGGGGGAACCGTTCTGTGGAATCATTTCAGTTGCTCTAAAACTTCTATCTATTTCCACCCTGAGTGGCAGTTTAGTTTGTACCAGATATCTAGAACACACACAGCAGAATGAATTCTTTTATTCAAGAACCTCTATCAGTATGTAGCCCGGCTGTGGTAACGCACGTGAAGCGCTGGTGACTGGTTGCGGCTTCACCCCGCCAGGCAGCAAAGCACCACGCAGCCGCTCACCCACCTCCCCTCCAGCTCCCGGGGCACCCCCGGTCCCCTCGCTGGCCGGGCAGCACGAGGAGCTGGGAAGTCCTTGGCTCTGTGTAGGGTAAGAGCTGCTCTGCAACAACTAAAACACTGGCGTGTTATCAGCGCTACTTTAATTACAAATGCAAAAATACAGCACCACACCAGCTACTACGAAGAGAATTAATCTACCCCAACCAAACCAGCGCGTGGCTCCATAGATGCTTTATCATCACACAGCTCAAATGCACCAAGGGTATAAACACTGATTTAAATATTTCTATATCAAAAGCTATTTCTCTTCTGAAACAATTTTTAAATATCTTCTGGAAGTAACTGTACATACAGATGTTATCTTTTCTAATCAGCAACAGGCATGCGGGCACTCTATTTGGCTTAGAAAATAGTCCATCACCTCCCCCCCACACATTTTTTTTTACATCAATCAAATCAAAATCTCAAAAGCACTCAAGTTTCTTTATATTTTCTGTACCTTATGTGATGCTAACAATTTCATTCCACATAGACTCAAGTACACACACGTGCATCTGCATGTATCCGTGCCCTTTTTGTATACAACGGTTTGGATAAAGGTAGGCAATGTCTTTAGGGTGATTAAGATGAGGCCTGATTATATCTCTCAAATCAAGGGGAAAAAACAAGCAGAAAAATTAAGTGCTCCAGCTCCTTTAACACAAGCTCTAAACCATTTCAGTGATGGCCCATGACAGACTTGTGTGAGCACTTATTGCAAGCACAGAGCTAGCACTTGACTACTATAACAAAAAAAAAATCAATCAAAATACTCTGAATGCTGTGGTATTATCTATTTTTGGTGTTGGAGACTAACTGTAAGGGTTTTTAAGAGGGACAAATCAACATCAGCGAGCACAACAGGCATACAAGCCCATGGCCAAGGATCCTCTGAGCATACAGACAGCAAACCTGCAGAATTCCAAATGACTTCCAACCAGAAAGCCCCAGCCCACACCTACGCTGTTTTTACAAATAACTCGCTTCTAGAAGTTGTAAGAAGACTCGATTTTTGCAAACAGACTTCTTCTTGGAATGCTACGAGAGGGTGCCCCACTTGAATATACTCGATGTCAAGGCTAAGATCTCTGTACACTGAATTTGGAAAAAGAAAAGGAATTCATATCAAAATACACTAACATGTGAGGCCTCCGAGTACTCTGCTACCTTTACAATTTCTTTTTTTTTCTGTACAATGCCATTACAATCTCTCTAGCAACAGTTTAACCAACCTTGATCCTTCGAGTTGCTCCACTTGGGGGCCTGGCTGAAACCAATAGTGCAGAAAGGTCTTTGAACACGAAGAGATGCTTTGGTCATGCCTCTACCACGCAGTGGAGCTCCACACTGATACCATCACATGTTGTGACCAACTTCACTTCAGGACTGAAAACTCTCGAGCTACGTTCAGAATTTTGCACCAACGTCAGGTGGCAGGGCTTGTTCACACCAAAGGTTAACACGACTCGGTAAATCAACAACAAACTACAAACTCAACTGAAACAGCCAAGGCTGGAAAATTTTAATCAAATTCCAGAATATTAGTCTGGTTTTGCAAATTGCTCAGGACTTGACTACAGCTGTTTCACAAGCCATACTTTGGACCGCACGTTCTCCATCAATTTTCTCAATGTTTCAGGAAGGAAATGAAGTGTATTTGGCACAGAGAGCACTGTGTTAGTACAGGAGGCATACAGCCAGCATTAGGCTATTCCCTGATCTGTTCTACTGCTTCTCGTCATCCTACTTACTTATGCTCTTCAGATCTGCTTCTCTTCCTGCATTGCCCCATAAGGTATGTGATCCAGAGAGTAAAAGACACATTATGGCCTCTTATAACCAAAAATCCGTAATTTTGCCACGATGATCCAGGAATCTTGCCTAAACGGTACTAGAAGCACTCAAAATGGTATTTCCAGAGTTTAAAGCAAACAAAAAAGTTAAAATAGGAAGTTTATTCTAATTGTGTTCATAAGTTATCTTTTGTGCATAAACTCAAGGGACAGGAGGAAGGGCAGTTACCGACTGCACAGTAGTACAAAGGCTGGAAAAACTTTTTTATGGAAAACACTAAGCAATGTTTATGGTAATTTAGTATCTCTCATTTCTGCAGGAGAAGGCTTCCGCCAAAAAAGCCCAGTTGAATTCCAGAACAGTTGTCTGAGCACCTCACCAATATTGCCAGTAAAAGCTAAGCTCATCCCACTGGAGGAGAAGCAAGGCATTTCCCAGACAACAGCAGCAACAAAGAACTTTGGGCTACAAGTACCTTGAGAATTGTAAAACTTTTATTTTTGTAATGCAAACTTCAAATATGAGGCTTACAATAAGTCTCATATAAAGAAGTTTTTGGGTTTTATGTAACTTGTGACACCTTTCATCCAGATTATACAAATTTTAAATAAGCTAAAAAAGATATTTATTCAACTGTCATTATTAATATCAGAAACTTTTAACAGTCTTGATTTTGTACAAGTGAAGACAATTATTGCACTACTGCTACAATGTGTTTCTTCTTCTCTGACACCAATGGCACAGATCCTGGTTTGCTGTGCTTGCGACGATTCAATTCCCTAGAAACAGAAAGCAGAAAAATACAGTTCAGTAGTCATCACAAAGAGTTAACAAATATCAGCTTCCTCCTTAAGAAACTACTTGAAATTAAAAAAATAATAATAATTTAAGAATTGCTTAGCTTTTATTAGCCAAAACCAACACATTTCGTCCTTTGAGCAGGAGGATTGTCCCTTCAAAAAGTATCTTTAAAATTGGCTAACTCAGAATAGCTTCCAACTGACTCTTTTCTTGGGAGCACAGCTTTCTTCGTTTTCATGTTAGCAGAATTTGCTGCTCAGATTTGTAGGTAGCTGAGAAAGTTGACTAAAACCCACTACTTTTTGTTTTTATTGTTAATTTCATGGCTACAGCAAAGTATGCCACCTTCTGCTCCAATATTCCAACATGACAGCGATCCAGGTGACTGAAAACGCTCGTCCTGGAGTTTGCATTAAAAAACCCCAATAACCCACACCTCAAACAGGCCGTTCTGTTTCTGCTGCAGTGTTGCATCATGTCACACGTAACGGAGCACTGTGGCTCTTTCCAACACGATACTCAATCCTGTTTCTTCAGCACATTTTTGGGAAGCAGCCAGTGTCCTTGTTGATACTGGCACCTGTCTCCCCCTTTTTTTTTTTATAACCAAAGGTTAATCCATCCAGCAGTTCGTGATCACTTTTCAGACGTTAGAAGTAGCTCATACTCGTTCCTCCCACACCCTGTAGCTCTAACACTCCCATACGTTGCTACCACAGCACTGCAGTGATGCATTTTATTAATACAAAGACAAGAAGATGGAAGAGGAAGACATACTTTCGCCGACGAGCTTCTCTCATGATACGCTGTTCCTTGATCTGGCAGAATATACTTTTAGGCAAGTGACGGTGCCGAGCTATGCGTTTGATCTGCGGGTGATGCTGGAACTTCTCCTTCAGCTTCTGATTGTAGTTCATAGCTGCCTTCTCTCGTGGTGCAAGCTACAAGGAAAATAACACAGACAAGCATGTTATAAAAGAACAGGGACTTAACTGTCAGGATTTTCTCTACAGTTTCTCTACAAACGCTGAACTTTGGCAGACAGTAAAACCTCTTTGATCAATCCGCTTGCTCTCCTAACCAATGCTGATGATCAACTTCCGCTGTTAAAGATTTGCAGGCATTTTAGTCACTAGTCAGTATAAGTACAAATGCTGTAATGAATTGTCTTCATGAACTGCTTTACAGACAGCTCTTTATGTGGCCTAAATCTTATCCAGCACCTTGATCCATTACGAAGCGCATTGTACATATGAGATTTCAAGTACTAGCTTGCCTATATGGCACACAGGGAGTTCCGGCTTTCATCATACAGCTAAAAATATCATAGTATCACAAACACGTGAAATAAAGGTGAAATAGTACTATTACGAAAGGACATAAATTTCATCCATGTTTACCATTATATCCGAGACACCATTAACAAGGCTGAAACTGAGAGACGTCTCTTCCTTACAGCTAACTTAGAAAGTAGTTTTTCAACTAGGCATGTTTCTTTTGGTCCTAGTCCCTGTTTATCACGAGGAAAATTTGTGTGTG
This sequence comes from Anser brachyrhynchus, assembly GCF_964034855.1. Lineage (NCBI taxonomy): Eukaryota > Metazoa > Chordata > Aves > Anseriformes > Anatidae > Anser > Anser brachyrhynchus. The sequence goes on along the minus strand of NC_137695.1, from coordinate 140,440,710 downwards.
CTGTGTTTCTGTTTAAAGCATGCACTGCTTCACGAGGAACAGCAGTATCTGTCTTTAGATTTGTGTGGTCTCTGGGAATTTCAGCCGCATTTTAATCTAGAGTGCTTTCAGAATTTAACTAAAGCAGCAAGTGAATATTCATGGAAGGGAAAAAAAAAAAAAAGTCCTCTATACCCCAAACCACTTTGTTGTTTTTTTTTATAGCAAAGTATCTACATCCTATCATCCCCTTCCTACCCCCCCTCCAAAAAGACTGGAGTTATATAGTGTATTTTACCTTCCTCCATTTATTTAATCCACTATTAACTGTTCATAAAGCCTTCAAGACAAAACAGTTCAGACAACTTCTATTAATCCATCTTTGCAACTGGCTCAGTTTCACTAATTCCTTACTTTCTAAACAGAAAACAGACCCCTTGTTTCAGACAGACACACACACACACTTTATTACAGAAAAGAAATCTGGAAATCTCACCTACTTTACAAAGCACACTTTTTTTTTGCCTTTGAAATCAGCAGTTGGCTATTTCTTCTCCACTCCGGAGGTTACCTTTAGAAGTGATTTCTGTTATAATATTTCATAAATTCTGAAAATGTTTATCATACTCAGACAATTTTGGTCAAAAAAAAGACCAAAAATTGTCTGAAAGCAGGTAAACATAAACCATATGAAAGAGGTTTCTCCAGGTACAAAACGTGGAGCTGCTCATCACCCACAAAAAACTTATTTCAGGCACCCAATACACACAGTATTCTTAACCTCTGTTTGCCCACACCATTGCATTCACAAAATTAAATCCGTCTGCTTTACTTATATTTATCATAACCTCTCAAACTGCAAGTGAGTAAATTCTACACTCCTAACCCAATAAAACTATCTCCTTTTTAGTGAAATTTACTCTAGTGAGCCAGCCTGAATAGATGGTTCTTTCTCAATAAATCCCAGGTGTTCCCACTCTGCGGAAAACTGCCAACACAAACCAAATTAAAGAGCTTTTATTTTAATTAAATGCAATGATTTTTCTTTAATTTAAAAGAGCAAATTGGTGCTGATTTAGCGTAACCTTGATGATTCTACAGACAAGAGGTGAATCTGTAAATTAAAGATACACCCAGGACATCTTATTTAAAAAATTAATATAGATTAGATGGTGGTTATGTTTGAGTCTCATTCCCTTTTCACGTGCCATGCAGCTTCTAGAAGGGCACGTAGCTGGTGCCTTCTCATCCAACCACCAAACACCGATGCCCCATATGCCAGGCTGTGCCTCTATATGATGGGGGAGGGAAAAAGTGTATTAATGACAAGTTTCTATTTACCAAAAATACCAGATAGCCAAGAAAGCGGACTGCAATAAAGTACTGAATTCCAATTTCTTTCTTGCAAGTCATGCTACAAAGGTCACCCCAGACAGCTGCGGAGACCAGCTTCCCGTACTGCTTTGGGCTGAGGAAGATGCCATAAACGCAGCGCTGGTTAGCAGGACTCGAGATTTCATTTACGGGGACCAGAACACTCTACAGTGTAAAAAATTTGGATTTACGTGACATCATGAGTGAAAGACGTGCTCAGAGATGATGTTTGACCCTTTCTCCATACATCCTAACGTGAATGTGGAACTTCCTTCCTACATGAGGAAAACAGAAATCATGTGGTAGAAAAGTAATTGATTGGTGCCAGTACAACAGCTCTACTACACAGCCAGTACCTAGAGTGAAAAACGGGGAAAATAACCCTAAAATGCAAGTTGTTAGCAAGAGGAAGATGCGTCCTTAAGAACTGCCTATGCCTCTTTCCTCCCTCCAGATGCTAGAGGCGAGTTATTTCGCACGCCCCCAGGCAGAAGGAAGGTAAGCATTTTTCTGGAGCCCTGACTGAAGAGCTACAATCACCTTTCAGAAACCGTACTCCTTTTAAAGTGGGCTGCATCTGTAGCACTTTATCCCACTCACTACTAGACTCCTCTAATTCAGCACGGGAATACGAAATGGCTGTTTATCAACCCTCTCCAGGCTGCCCTTCTAGGTTAGGGCAGACAGAGCACAGATGCAACATATTTTTAGAATACAAACATATCCCAGCAATTTTCTACACTGTAGCTTGTGTTTAAAATTTTTCCACTGCTTTGATGAAAACATTCTTCTAAATTTATTGCCATTAAGTTTATTACTTGTTATTTCCTGGAATCAAAAACTTTACAGATTCTTTACATCTAAACGGACAACAAAAAAGAAAGGTGATGTAGAAGCGGAGAGCACAAAATCGTAGCTAAAGGGATGAAGCTACGTGTGCACTGAATCACAATCGGCAGATCACTGAGAAGAATGCCGTGTCACTCAGTACCTGGTGCTGCTTGTTATCAGCCTCATCTCGCACAATGGGACTGCGCACTAGGAGGAGACTGAAAGGATCTACAACTACTTCGACAGTTTTGATGCACTTCGCTAGATCAACACCGAGACTTGTAATTGCACTTTCTCCAATCTTTTTCGGTTCTTACTCAAAAGCCATTTCTGCACCTTGTAGGAAAGCAGAAAACTGATGTTCCAACTCTGTTACACCCACTTCTCACACCAGCTTTACACTTACTGAGACACAAATCATTCACAAGCATGAAACTTTCTTCTTCAATTGTCCGGCACTCTGCCTGATCCTTAGCTACTTTGGAAAGGTAACAGAGCCAAATTTTGCTGCTGTTAGTCACAGAAGTAATGTTACTGACATTCATACGTATTACAAAAAAAAAATTGCAGGTGCAGGACTTTTCTGACATGTCAGTGTACTGAAGAACACTGCACCTTCAGGTTTTACTGATGGTTCATTGCTTTCACTATGATTAAAAAAAATCTCTCCCTTTCTTTGTACTAATTATATGAATTCTATATTATTAACTGAAATTTACTCTATTACTGCTTTTCCAGCCTTTTCCCTCAGACAAGGCTCTTTTCCCTTTTTCTCCAATCCAAAGGCACGCCCCTTTTCAGAAATCCCCAAGCACAAAAGCTTCACATATATTTAACATGCCAAGTTCAGGTACACGTCAAGTCCATAAAGTACAGTATTTAAACAGTCTGGAGTATCTTAAAAAACTCTTCTGTAATTGGGTCTTTCATTTCAGGACACGCAGAGCTAGTTGTTTACTGCCTTAAAAATAAAACCTGTGAAGTCCTATTTACCTTCAGACTGTTACTGGGAAAAAATACATCAGATTTTATTTAAAAAAACATAAACATTGCAAATTATTTTAAAACAACTCCTGCAGTAGAGCCAACAGAAAGATTTGGGTTTTGTTACCCCTACATAAAACCCATGCAGACTTAACTGCCAGTGAGTGGAGACGCAGCATGCCTCTGGCTCCTCCAGACGTTGATTCTTCCTTTAATGTTTCACTGATTTTAAATAATGACTGCAGTGCCAAATACATTAAAAACCAAAAGAAACATGCATGTCAGAACTGATGACTGCTGGGGTAGCCACAGTTCAGAAGGTACAACTCTCCAACTGGATAAGTGTTCATCAGTCACAGCCTAAATACTGTGTTCAGCCTAACTTCCTTGGATCCCGGCAATGCTGAAAACAAGACTAAGTGACCGAAAAAGAAAAAATAAAAATGTTGGATTACCACTTTTCTTTTGCTACCCACCCCCACCCCCAAAATATCCATCTTAAATACAATGTATTACAAGATGTTGGCATTATATCAGAAATACAGTGACCTTTGGATGAGTCATTCAATCAAATCTTCTCAGCTAAGAAAAATAGCAGACCAAGCGACTAAGCATTTAAGACACATTCTGACACTTCCGACAGAATTACTGAGTGTTCAGCTTTGAATATTCAAAATGTTCAAAAAATAGCCACAGACTATGGGAGAACCGGACTTTTATAAAATGAGCTAGCACATGTCTATGGAGATAAGAACGCCAGTCCTCAAAAAAAAAAAAAAAGAGCAGGTGCTAAAGAAAAGCAGCGGAATCTGATAAACAGCCATTAACACTTGCAACATTAAAACCTGCAGGAACTACAGGAACTACCAAGTTGGATGGAGCAAGGATTAGCACAGCTGCCTGCAACCACATGACATTCCCAAGGTATATCCAAGAATGGGATAAGCTGTGAAGGTTCCACCCGAAGTCCTTGTAGCAATTATTCCCTAAACACATAAAATAAAATTTCATAGTGCTTCCAAAATCTTTTATAGCAACTCTATCAGCTCTGGACAGTTACTAATTTAATATTCATATTCTGCGTCTTGCTAAATTCAAGGCTTCAACAACATCGTGATTGAACATATTTCCACACAAGATACAGGGCTGTGAAACACTCTCTCTTCTTATTATAACATAATTCTTCGCAAGTTCATTAGTGTCACCCATGTGAAACGAGAGCAGTTTTTCTACATAATTCACTGTCCTTTTTAAGTTCTTCCCATATTTCTAAATAGCTTTGCTTTCTTAAAATGCCTCTTGATATTGGAAGGTGACAAGCTGTGTATTCTTAATGACAGGATGAGTTTTCATTTCTGATTTAAAAAAAACAAAAAACCGAACAACACAATGTAACATGCCACTTGACCTACAGGTTCAAGGTAACTATTGACTTAGTCTTCTTGGGAATTGGTGGCTGAAGATCTTTGCCAGAAACACAGAATCACAGAATTGTAGGGGTTGGAAGGGACCTCAAGAGATCATCAGGTCCAACCCCCTGCCAAAGCAGGCTCCTTAGAGCAGGCTGCCCAGGTAGGTGTCCAGATGGGCCTTGAATATCTCCAGAGAAGGAGACCCCACAACCTCCCTGGGCAGCCTGTTCCAGTGCTCCCTCATCCTCACCGTGACGAAGTTATTTCTCATGTTGGTGCGGAACTTCCTGTGATCCATTTTGTGGCCATTGCCCCTTGTCCTGTCCCCACAAACCACTGAAAAGAGGTTGGCCAAATCCCTCTGTCTCCCACTCCTCAGGTATTTATACACATTGCTGAGATCCCCTCTCAGTCTTCTTTTCTCCAGGCTGAACAGACCCAGGTCTCGCAGCCTTTCCTCATAGGGAAGATGCTCCAGGCCCCGTATCATCTTTGTGGCCCTCCGCTGGACTCTTTCCAGGAGATGCTGTGAAAACTGTATCCCTATGATCCCTTAGTAGCAGAACTGAATCCTCTGCACGGCCCCCAAGAGGCACGTCAAGCAGGAATGGTGTGCTTAAAAACATAAACACAGGGTGTTTTGTGTAGGATTCACTGTCAGGTCAAGGAACACAAGACTGTTAATGTGCAGAACATACCCAGTACCAGAAAGTCGTAACTGATAGTGCCTTTTCCAGACCCACCTATTGCCAGTTGTCACTGATGTAAATACCACAGAAAAGAGCAGAAGGTAACTTACCACTCTACATCTTGAATACTGGAACAATAGCTAAGTAGTCCTTCTGGTACGTAACATTCCTGTGACGTTGTGTTGGTTTTCCCAGTTACTACCCAGAGCAAAGCATCCTTCCTCTTTCATAAAAAAGGAGCCATTACCACCTAGTAGTCAACGTAATGTACTTTAAAATACTAACTATCATTCTATGTGAAAATCATGGTTTTGACATTCTTCTTACCCACTTGTCCTTCACAAAAAGGGTACAGAACAAAGGCGCATGTCAGAAATACCACAGATGATTCTGTTCTGGAACAGCATGTTAGAGAGACAGAACGGTCCTTCTGTACCGAGCACGAAGGTAGTTAATAAGGACAGAAAATTTCAGCTAATACTGTAAAACCAGATGAAAAGGGTCTTCCTGTGAGACTATGGATACGCCAACAGGAAAACACGTAACAATACTGCCCAATACTGCACTGTTTGAGTAAATTTAACATAAAATTTAAATCAAAAAGTAAAGCCTGTAATGAATATCGCAGAGTCCTTGGAATTAGCAAGTATGGGGCTGATATTTGTGTGTTAAAGGTTTTACTGAAGCTCAAGTTGGAAAAATCCGAAGGATCAGTTCAAAATAGGAAAAAAATAACATCCTAAACACAATAGAAGAGTTAGTCCATTAAAGAAATTCAACCTAAATAAGAGTTTGTAACCACACACATTGTACAGGCTATAGAAAAAATATAGCTGAACAGCAAGGATGGGAAAGATAACGGGGCTCCTGAATACCTACGGTGAGTCATGGCTAAAGATAAGCGTGTTGTTTTAGGAGTGCTGCTCCACATGCAGCCCTTCACAGAGCACAACAGCCCACGAACCTTCCTGCTCCACGCTGCAGCCCCAGTACTCCCGCCAGCCCCAGCCCACCCCCCTCTATGCAGGAGCTATCACTGATGGAGCTTCACCTCGAGCAGCCCCAGCCACAACTACGGAATAGATCCGTCCCTGTAACAGTACGATGTTCTTCCCTGACTTACGGCTTCCCTTTCCTCCCCCCTCACTCCTTCCCAAGATCAAGCAGGAATTCCTCCAAGAATTGTTCGACAATTCTGCTTTTTCTGATGGGCTCAGAAAGAGCCATGTAAGCACCTCCAAGGTACCCTAACAACGTGAAGCTACGTAAAGGGACTACTCCCAGAGGACAAAGTGTCAAATTCATTCTCCAAAGTTACTCAATGCTTTAATACAGCTGTGCAGATGAATACATGTAACTGCTAACTGCAATAGAACATTTTGGTTTTATCTATATATAATCATTTGAACAAGTGTTACTGAAAAAGACATGCATTCATTAGACTGATGTCTGCTCCTACTAGGAAGGCTTCAACCAAAGTGAAAACACTGAATTAAAAGGACTTCAGACTAGCTTGACCACTTGATATTTGAGAGTTACATAGTTTAATGACAACCTCTGATATGCATTGGTGCAAGTAATCTATTTTACAATGCATACGCTTACCACAGAATGCACTAAACTTGATCCACTCAGTTAAAATTTTTTAAAAGTAGTAACCCTAAGCTTCAGAAGAATCACTTGTGTATGGCTAGCTTCTAGAACTAGAAGTTAGTGCTTTTTTGCTAGTACAGAGGGATGACTACTCACCTGTAGCACCAAGATAGAAAACTCTGGTTTAGTTAGTAGTGGTGATTATTGTTAAAATTAAACAAGAAAAAAAAACCCACACACAAAAACCTGTATAGCAATACAAAGGCATGTAATCTTACTAAATGCCACGGTAAATGCAATGAGCTGTATTATTGTATGTTAGTTTTCAAATTAAATGCAAACGTCAAACTACAATTTTACATTTTCCCTTTAGAAACAAGTGTTTAGAAGTTGAACAGACTAACCAGTTGTAATAGCAAAAAACAAAAACCACCAAGCACCGCCTTGTGATAACAAAACGTATCTTACCACTCCCAGTTTCTCAGAAGCATTAGCCTTCCACAGACGGATATTCATCTCATCTGAGCCACACAGAATATATTTGCTATCTGAAGTCCATTTTACAGTGATGACATGCTGCATTCGCTTTGTGTGATAGACCTCCCTAAAGTGAAGAAAAACGTTTTTTAATTTTTACTTTTTTTACTTTATTATCACCTTTCCTACATTACCTTTGAAATAGCAGAAAGTTTTCCGTTCAAGGCAAAATCTACTATATGTTTTTGATTCTTTTTGTACCTACCCCTTTTGCGTAGGGGTCATGTCTTAGCTGTCATACAGTGCAGCTAAGAGACCTTTCTCTTTCTTCTACTCAGTTACTTTTACAAGTAAAACCCAAGTAGTAACAGAAAGGAAATACAGAAACAATGACTATTCAAGAGCCATGAAAAACTAGATTGTGGTTGAGCCTGTGGGGAGTTGCAAGAAAAACAAACGTAATCAATAGACTACCTTAAATAAGCTTAACCACCACTTTAATTCACACTCAAGTGATACTCTACAAAAACAACAAAGTGAAAGACTGAGCACAAGAACCTTCTGAAAACATCACTGCTCACATCAGGTTTTGCTGACATTGACGTTTGATACTGTGTAAGTACATACATGTTTTCAGAAGCATTTCTGTATTAATTTCATTTTACTAGTTGGCTCAGTAACAGACTTTTCTCCACACACCTTTGTGGAACTAAGTATTTTACCTTTCCTTACTCTGAATTTTCAGCCTTTGTCTCTCCCGTTGCTGTCACCACCAGTTATCAACTACCATTCTCCGGGAAAGGAAACACACAAAAGAAGATGGCCATATAACCTGGTTATGTCATTTAAAAAACCTCACACAGACATTTGGTTCCACTTACCAAGAATTTATAGAATCTAAATCAACTTCATAATAGATCTTATTTCTTAAGGCTACTCAATTTCTAAACTTAAGCTTTCTTTTTAAAATAGAACAGAAAGCAATGGAAGTTAGGAGTTGTTCGAATTGGCGAGAGATCAGAAGTCTGAGTTAACTGGAACACAGTCAGGATCCTTATTTAAAGATACACTCAAGTGTCCTCAGCTTTCCAACAGGGATCAGATCTTCTGCTTGGAGACCTCTCTTTATTCCACAGGATTCATTTCAACTATGCAGTTCTGAATAAGTCCAGCTTTTAAAGAATTTTAAGTGTCCCAGAACGCCCTAGTCAGCTTATAAGTGGCTAAGTTCTTCACTTGTAAGGCTCTTCCTCACTACATTTACAGCAACTACAAAGAGAGAAAAAGAGAAAAAGGAGCAAAATAGAAAGGGGAGCAAAAGAGAGCAAAATGGAAAAATGCCTTCCTTATCAACAATCTGCTGTAATGGGGAATAAAGCCTTTTACTCTTCTACTGTCGCATTATGGGGTCTGCTCACTTCCTTCAATGATGTGCTTTAACTTTGCCTAGCACCACTTTTACGAACATTCCAGAGAAAGGAAAACCCGTGGAAATCAAGAGATGTGAACCATGGTGTTTAATAATACAAGAATTGGGGGAAAAAAAGTAAAAAAGAAACAACAAAAAAACAACAAAAGAGATAGAATACGTGATTATATTTAAAATACTATTACAAAACAAGAAAAAAAAGTAGAACTACTTGTAAATTAGCTATGAAAGAAAATAGAAACAACCCTTCTCAGTCCCTAAACAGGTATAGCAGCATACAGACATGCTGAATAATGCACACATAACTATATTGAACAGTAACAAAAATATATTCCTCCCCCAATCAGTATTAAATATTCCTCAACCCCCCCCCAACCACCTCAGACTTAAACTAGTCACAATTTTTTGGGGGGGGGGGGGACGACAGCAGAAGGCAACTAAAAGAAAAAGTAAAGTTAATAAAGAAAAAAAAAAGTCTGACAGAGAATAATGAAGGTAGTTTTACGAAGAACAAATGATACAAGACAGGCCTGATAACTTGCTTTGATTTTCATCAAATTGAAAAACAAAATAATAATAGTAATGGAGACGCAGTAGATCCAATCTGAACCTCAGCAAAATATTTAATACAGTGCCTTATGAAATCTTACATGAGAAACTAATTTAAACTGAATTGTATTCAAAGCATTGTCACATGACTCAAAACCTGACTATCACAGCATGAACAAAAAGTAATAAAGTGCACTGAATAGGATCACCAAAATGTCCCGGACTGATCCTCAGGAACCCACACTAACAGTGCTTTTCATGGGATGTCTTTACTAATCATCCGTATAGGATGAAGCTAGTCCCAGAAAACCAAGCTCTACAATATTCTAAGGCCTGCAAACTTCGGTGGTGACACATACAGTACAAGGTGACCTAAAAACACTAAAGATACACAGACAGGGGAAGAATATAGGATTTATCTTGGTAAAACACAAGCGAGTATGCATAAGGACAGTAATTCAAAACTGATACTGCATCTTGTTGGAAAGCAATCATGTCAAGGAAACTATGCTGCCATAACAAAAGTGTGAATTTGCAGATTATTAACAGGGGAAAAGCTAAAACCCAGACGTATACAAGAGGTGGTATCACACCATAAAAAAGGAAACAAACAACCCATAAACAATCAATGCTTCTTTAGGAACACAGCCTCCATTCTGGATATCTTTGCATTAAAAAGACAAATAAAACATTGTATCGAGAAGACCCCACCTTAATTTTAATTCAAAATTGCATCAGCACTGTTATTTGTTAAACACAAGTTCTACACTACCACATTCTCCAGAATTACCAGTTGATTACCTGACCTGTCAATCTCGAGGTACATACAGAATAAGACTTCGACATTCACAGAAAGTGAATGCCTCAACGAAGATGGGAACGATTAAGAATTTTGAGGCCTAGAGAGGGAGGTCACTGGGATGCATGAGAGCAAGAGAGAGAGGTGTAAAATCACTCACCTGCTGTGGCCTTTGTCCACAGGAAAAATGCGGACAGACTTATCAAAGCTGGCAGAGACAAATTCTTTCCCCGTGGGTGAATAATCCACATCAAGAACAGCAGACACGTGATCCATATGCACCATGACAGGCGATGAAAGGAAGCGCATATCAAAAGTATATAAGCTTTAAAATAAACATATGAACAGCTTAATATCTGAACCACTTGTAAGTGAATAGCACATTTTTGCTACTTTAATCATACACAAATCATACTTGAAGATAGATCACACTGCAGAGGGAATTCTTTAAAACTGCAAGTAACACATGAAAGGTAAAAGGTGTTGAAGTGAAATAATATCAGGAAATAATTATCAGGTGACAACTAAATACTTCACACGAAAGGTAAGAATGATGTAGTGCTTAGAGGCTGAAAAAAGTTTACTAAACAGAGGATTTAGTTATTGAACAGGACCCAGGTTTCTTGTTCACTCCCAAAGAACAGGTAGGTCTCCACCACTCCCTTCAGCATCTGTTTTTGGGTCATTGACTGACCTGTTTCTCCAACAACCACACTCTGTCTTCAGATGTAAGTATATAACCTGAACAAGCATCTCTGAATCACTTATTCTCATTAGGGCAACACTCTCAGCTCTGCAAGGTTTCTAAGTCTTCCCATAATGGGATCTCCAAGTAATTCAAAGTCTACTGTGAAGTTCCCATTTGTTTATCACCCTTTCCTACAGCCTGATGGTCTTTATACCAGGCAACCAGTGACTCTGTAGAGTCCAAGTAATGCTTGTCCTTCAACACACAGAGATACTTCTTAAGCAGAGCAGAACTGCACTGTCTGTAGAAAAGCCTTACATTAAATATTAACACAGCTGCTGGACCTCAGCTGGTTAGCTCTTAAGCACTTCAGAGCTTGGGAAGAACAGGTGATGCCTACCCATACCCCTTAGAATCAACAACCTACTGACACATACCAAGGCACAATAACTGCGCGGATCATTAATTTGCTCCGTGCCAATAAACCAAGACGATTTAAAGACAAAGCATTTAACGAAACCAGATTTAAGTATGCTATTTAGTAGAACTACTGTATTAAAAACTTGTAATTTATCAGCAGGCTCCTCACCCTCCTTGCTGCAGATGAATGCATAGCTGGAATTAATTCAATGTCTTTTACTCAATTGCTTGTTGGCAACTATTCCTTTTCCTTCTGAATTCCCCAAGAAAAAGTATGCTAACATCACATTCAAAACTGCTACTCTATGTAATTAGCTAACACTTCAGGCATATTGTTGATTTGTACATTTGCCATTGCACTCATTAATTGTTTTAGTTTGCAAGAAGGGAATTGCCCCTTACAGTAAGAGCTAGCAATTTCAGTTTAGTGCAGGGAAAAAATGACATAAACAGACTAGGTAGCCTTACTATGCCATAACCAAAAATGTGAAAAGCAGTACATGATATACAACACCCATTTTCAAGGTCTGGGCCAGATTCTATTTCCTTGGAAAAACAGCTTTAAGATAAGCGATAAAATCCCTGTGTTCCAGAAGAAAGCAGTGATCTATTGTTAGATCACTGACTTCCTGGAAACAAGGATATGGAGCACATTTTGCAGTGGCCTAGTTTTGAAGAGACAGCTTTTTCAATATCAGATTAGCTATTCACATGAATACTGTTGCCCAAAAGTAAAATACTGCTGTGAGATGCTGAAAGGATAAGTACTGCAGTCTTTGGAATTGTTTCACAAAAGATTAATTTTAAGAAACGTTCTCATCAAAATAGCTGATCAGTACAATATATCAAGCTTCTCATGAGCTGGTAAGAAAATAAATACTTATATTGCCTCGGACTGGCAATATTATTTAGTTTCCAGGTCCTATTGTAAACTATGCTTGCATAGACTTAACTGCATTTTTTGTAAATTAGAGTGCTTCCACACCCCACCCCACTCCGGTACTGAAAGAGGCAGTCTACCGCTATTTTTATTTTTATATATATTTTTTTAAGTCATTTTAACATGACGATAAATCACTAAGATACAGAAAATAAAACATAACATGATCAGGATTATCAAAAAGCAGGATCACACTTACTTGTAATCTTCATTTGCTGCAGTAAAAATGAAAGCTTCCATGGGGTTCCAACACAGTGTATTTGTCCTCATGTTCAAGATAACCTGGAAGATATTTACACATTGCTACCTTGTTGCAGACAATAAAATACTGGCTATATTTCAAAGCTTCTTATATCATGGAGACAAACAAACATTTTCTAGATACAGAATTATGGTAGAGCAATAGCGACATAAATGTTTACTTATCAGTGTTACAACTGGAACTGAGACACCCTAGCTCTCATCACATGCCCATTGCTTCATGCTACACTGCGATTAAATTTTCTTCTATAAATCATCTTGGAAGCAAGTCCTTCTTATTGTTCGTTTAAACTGGGATCATCATAAGAATTTCACTCCATTGTATTCACAGAAAACTTCAGTTAAGTGCTGTACAAACAAACATGCCCAATTAAATGGTTATTTCAAAGGATACGGTCATTAAGCAATGCTATGATCTGGAATCTGCGAAGTGATTATAACATTCTGTTGTCCTCCCAGTTATTGCTATCCCTTCCTTATTTTATCTCTAAAATTGCAGTTCCTGAATTCTCCAGACCAGGTGCCATTTCTCATTGAAGTGTCACGCAACGTGTGCAGCAGTTACTCTGTTGGAATTTACTCCCCACTGTCACTGTATTAGCTGTGAGTTACCTGCTACAGACTGGTAAGACTTACTTGCTGCTATTTAAGCAGATGACTGCAAAGAGGTTGCCTTGGCTTGAAGCAGGAGTAGTGCAGCTGACGACTGACTAACAACACCCTTCCACCAGAGAACAGTGGATTTGGAAAGAGCTCTCCAGCAGCTGCATGCTGGATGCCTCCACCTTGAAGGAGGCAATGATTGCTGGGCCACTGTGGGGCAGGAGGAGGTGATGTGGCACCTGGTATGACACATCAGCTTTGGCTTCTGCTGAGTCTTGAAGGAGCTTTCAAAATTTAAAAAGAACTCCCGTACGGTATACGTCTACTTTGTGTCAGGAATAATTTCAACTTACTAACAACCTGCACGTTTTCCATAACAATGCAGGCCAGCCATAATCCTACTTGAAAATTCTGAAATTTGTCTATTTTATGCTATGGTACTCCAAACTCATTTCTGTTCTCACTTCACTATACCAAACACCATAAATATGTAGGCATACAACAAAATATAATTGTATGATTGTGTTCATTATTTTAAAAAAATAGAATTTCAAAGCAAGTTAGTAGTGATGACCCCTACTGAATCCCCACAAAAAGATTTGGATCGTGACTTTATAAGTGTGTGCATAGTCTCACGACTCTCATTCTCCATAAATCCTCATTTCCTACATGACATTATTCTACTCAACTTGAGATGAAGTCTGCACTGCAAAATACCGCTCATTTTCAGAAATTACATGCACCCAGAACAGAATGTAATCATCAGATGTGTGAACTGCTTTCTATTTTAAAAAGTGACTTTACTGCAAGGATAGGCCACTGAAGGGCCCTGTGTTTACAGTAGTGTGACAACTACAGTTTACTCCGATTCCAGTATTGTTTTTCTAATTATAAACCTTGTGTGTATATATTGTGTGTGTATATATATATATACACATATGGGAAGCTACCGATCAAGAAGAGTTCTTTAATCTTCTCAGTTCAAGTTTTCTAGGCATTGCAAAATGAGTACAACACTAATTGAAACACATTATATGTAAAACAAATATTTTAAATCATAACACAAAGTAGACCTAATATTGCTGGAAAACCCAGCTTCTTCTCAAAAGGGGTCAGGTTTGGTCAAAGTTCATGCTCCACATATTGCTTCGTAATTCCTCCACCCAAACTTAAAGCATTGAGTTTATTGCAGCAGTGGCATTTGGAATGAAAACAGTGCCTGTACAGTTCTAGCATTACATTCAGTAACAGATATGTATGGCAACCTGGGCTGGAAGTAATTTAAGTCACTGTGAAGATGGTAGGAGCATTTCAGAACTATCTAAACTTGTAGCAGGAACCATCTTCTGAAACTCTTTTTAATCAACTGTAGATATGGTTAGTCATTTCTTAGGAAAAAGCCCCTGTTAAGACATTACAAATACGTTAAGTTCCCAAGACTTGGCTACCTTGTTTTATCTAACTGTAAGCACTTGCTAAGAAAGAGCCTGGAGATTCTGAGATTACTTCAACACAAAACCAGACCACCCAAGTAATTAATCTGTCCTTTACTATCTACAAGGCTTTTGATTGAGGTGAACATCTCAGATTGTTACTATTTCTGGCAATGGATAACACAGTTTCCATAAGCTCTTTAAATGTGAAAGTCTATCTTTAAAACGTCCCAAGTTCTTTCCTTCTGTGATCCTACAGGTTACACAAGCATGTCTTTCAGTTTCCAAGCACTCTACCACCTAATAAATGTCTTCCTCTTGTTATACAAGAGGAGTGCTCCCCTTCATCCTACCATTAATGATAATTAATGATTTCCTATTTATGGAGCATCTCACCATCTTATTTGTTCCTCTTTGAAACATAAGCCTGTTGAATAAGACTTCATGGGCAGAAAAACTGGGCAAGAGAGCTACTGCTTCATGATGTGGAAAGTTGTACTCCTATTTCCATTAGGAAATGGACTCAACCCCTGTTGAGTTCCAAATTCACGATAGTGTGCAACCTGTTTTGCTGACCTATTACGCAGAAAACAGCAGTGCCAGGAACTGTACGTAGGCAAGGTGCCTCTGTAAGGGACATCCTTCTCTTGGGAGTTACAGAGCTCTTTGCTCTCAAGGCAGAAACAGGCATAAACCTTTTCCTCCACAGGGGAATCATTCCTATCCCAGCAGGAACCCGACAGAAGCTACTGCATCCACAGATGCAAGCAAGCACTCATCAGTTACGCTCTTATGGCAGGAAACATGCCTAAGCATGGTGCTTGCTAGTTATACATGAGATATATATACGTACATACACCTATTATATACATTATGGGTACATTATGGGTATATATGTGCACATATATATACTTTTATATACATAGCATATAAGTAACATCACATTGTTAGACAAACTTAGTTCACAAATGCTCGAACTACATCCCTTTAACTTGTAACTGCAGATCTATAGCACTGGCTGTGTTGACACTCAGGTCTCCAGCTGGCATTACTGATGATTTTTTAAAGTACTGTCTCTGCGGCCCAAATGAAACTTCACTAAAAATTATTGGGGCACAGGAAGAGAAAGAAAGAAACACTGTTATGCCAACAACATTCCTATTTTATAACCACGTGAAAGACCATTATAATGTTCTAGTGTATATTAGAGCACCTGCATTACAGACAGTATGTAACATCCAGAAGGATACTGAGAGTATAGTCACGAGCCATAATATTGTATTTTAAGAAGAAAAATTGTAAAGATAGCTATGGGGTTCAAAAATACAGCAGTTGATCCAGGTTAATATTTCCATATAAATTACTGGTTTCTTGTTTTGAATCAACACATACATTTTGTTAAAGATTAACAAGGATCTTCATGTCACTGGTAAAATTCCATACGTATAAATACAATTTTGATTTCACTGCAAAGGAGTTCTGAAATGTTTACACTAGGTGCATAGGGAAGGATTTATCTCCACGTGAAAGAAAAACAGCCTTTTAAATGCAGAGCAAGGCTCTCCACTGGTAGAAACGAAATGCCTTAGAAATTACCTTGTTTCCTCCAAGCAAGGAGAAAAAAATAAAAATCACACACACAGAGACACAATGCAATACAAGAACATAAAGTTCTTATTGTGAAATTGCTGTCAGATCAGGCACTTTATCAAGAATTATAACAGAGTGAGCATGACAGCCCGCCTGAATGCAGAAAAAGGCCCTTCTAACTCTGGTTTAGAATTCAAAATTAATTCAAACAGAGTTAAAAGACTCAAAATTAAAGATGATGAAAACTCGGTTGTTCAGAGCTTCCCCTTCTGTATCTTCATCAACACTTAGACTATTTACATATTAATTATTACTGCCATAACCTTCTGTTAAAAATTAAAGTCATAAATTACCTTCTTTAATGGAGTTGATTGTCTCATATCATACAGCACAATATTTCTGTCAGAAGCACAGCTTCCCAAAAGGTATGTCTAAATAAATAAATACATAAATAATCAGTGTATGTTATAAAGATTTTTAGAGAATAGTCAACAGCTTACATTAGATATCTAAACTATTTCACTACGCTGGTAGTCAAATAGCAGTTCCTTTTCCAATTAAGAAAATACATTAATTGTTCTTTATGTGTAGCTAATTAATAAGCAAAAACACTTCAAATAACTTTCCCAGTAAAATTCAGAATCCACACAGTCCTCTCTACAAGTAACAAGCACTTTCTCTGCACTTCATCCAACACAGCCCACCCAAGAGCTATACAGGAACTGCTGGAGAAGAGCAGATCAGATGTGGTTGTTCTGCCACGAAGAGGGGGAGAAGCTGCTGCCACAAGCAATAAGCACTGCCACAGATGAGAGCTCCACAGCCACACAACTGCTACATCATATAACATGATATAATTGAGGTTCAGGATATGTATTGCTGTGGGCAGAACAGAGACTGCCCTAATTTTCTTTCTGTTCTCCCCCATTAACAGAAACAAAAGATAAAGGGATGCAAATATATGGTACTATTTTTTAGGGAAATATTGCCATAAAATATATGTATACAACCCCCTACATATTATGTGAAAACATTTAACAAAATTTACATTTGGAAAAAGCAGTTAAAGACAATGTTAACAGAGTTTAGATCTTATACTGATTAAGAAAAAACACTGATTTCCAATACATAACAAAAAAATACCTCAATAGGATTAAATTTTACACTGCTTATGCTATCAAAACCCCATGTCAATGAACACATGGGACTGGTCCTTTGCTCATCCCAGATGTCCACTTGCTGGCCGCAAGTGGCAAAAACAGCTTCTTTCCAGTGGTGATCAATTCCTGTATACACTGTCTTTAAAGGAAAAAAAAAAAAAGAAAAAAAGAAAATTTACAAAACCAAATGTATAAATAAATGCCTAAGTGTGTTCTATTATACAACAACAATAACAAAAATCAACAGATCATTACATATCACACCTCTCATGTTTTTATTCATTTACATTACTGAGAACCAAGTCACCACTGCTGCTGGAAACCAAGTCTAATTAGATGTACGTTTACACAATAGGGTGGCTTTCTGCATTTTTTCCTTTGTGCTCATTTAATATGCATGCGTGCATTTCTTGTTAATTTCTAATGGAGATGGCATTACAAGCCCATTTACAAAGTATGGCCAACTTTAAAGCAAATGAGAATTTTATGAGTACAGTTAATTTTCAATTAGGAAGCGAAAAGTATCTCCTACACATAAAAATAATTAAAGGGTTTCAAGATATCTACTTATAAAAAAAATTCAGTTTTCTTAAAGTAAGCTTGCCATCAGCTCAAAGTGCTGAAGTATATTTATTTCTGACAAAAGTAGATTAAAATGTAAAGTCAAAATTTTGTATTGAATGGCTGTGAGGTATGGCATGAAAATAAAGTTATTTAATGAAGACTAAACATTGACAACAGATGAAGGGAAACAGACAACAGTAAGATCTGACGAGTTCCGAGAAATGGGATGATTAGTATAGACAGATCTAAGCACCCTCTGATGGCACTTGAGATATTCCTTCCTAGCTACATGTAAAATAAATATAATAAAAACTTGGAGATACTCTTAAAGCGCCATTATAAAATTTGATGCCGTCACCTTACAACACATTGTGGTAACAGGTGATATCAACCTATTTCTCTCTCCTCCAAAAGCCACATGAGAATTGGTTCAAATTTAACTCAAAAGAAGAAAAGTGGGAAATCAGCACTTAGATTTACTACCTTTCCAAGAATTGTATGAATTGGTTCTTCTTCTTCTCCATATGCCGGGCTCTCCATTTTCCATTGCTTCACAGTTTTGTCATCACCAACCTGGAAACAGTGGAGAAAGCACGTATGGTTTTACAAAAATATATTCCCTCTACTTTACCAGTCATCTTTGCAAATACAGGCAGCCTTTCTAAAGGCTACTATATATACAAAAGTAAAGTGCTCTCTTCATGCCTCCAAGTGGCAGATTAGTTCTCCTTGTTGCGTTATTTCAATAGAAACTGACAAAGTAGAGGTACGTGGTCTGGTTGGGATGGAGTTAACATTCTTCACAGCAACCCATATGGTGCCGTGCTTTGGATCTGTAGCAAGAACAGTGCTGACAGCACCAACGTTTTGGCTATTGTCTGCACAGTGTCTATGCTCCCTCTGGTTGCCCACTGTCGGTTGTCATGCCTGACACCCCCATCCACAACTAGGCTAGGGGTGGGCAAGAGACTGGGAGGAGACGCAGGCGGCTGACCTGAATTGGCCAGAGGTGTACTGCGTACCACAAAACATGGCGTTCAGCAATAAAAACTGGGGTAGAGGAAGATGAAAAGAGGAGGCGGGTGTTGGCTTCCAAGGTAACTGCTGCTCAGAGACTGTCTGCTTGTGGAAGTAGGTAAGTGATTTCTTTTTTGTTGCTTGTTTGATTGGTTTTGCTTTTTTTTCCCCCCCTCTTTCTTTCACCTATTCAACTGTTTTTATCTTAACTCATGAGTTTTTTCACTTCTGTTCTTCTATTTTCTTCCCAATCCTACCGCTGTGGAGTGGGAAAAAACAGGCAAGAGGCTGTATGGGTGCTTGGCTAGGATGAAGATGCAACAGTATACCCTGCTGATTTATTTCCAGAGCCAAGGACACTCATATCTGCACACTTTGCTCCAGCATCTTTATATCTGGCTATATTTAAACAAATTTTGCTTGAATGGGATCTTCACATGTAGATTTTTTATGCTAAGTTTGATTTAAACAAAGGTTTGTCTAAACATTGGCAAAAAAAAGTCTCTCATCTAGTTGTCACTTTGGATATTCTCCAGAGATACTACCAGGGTTGAAAGGAAAAAAAAGGTAAGCTGTAACGTGACTGCTTATTTTAGGTTACATTTTGTGATTCTTAATCAGATGGCACCTTAAACTCCACTTTATCTTCTGGAAGTAATTTAATGAGCATGTAAACTGCTAAAAGTCAGTCCACCTCAGTTGCTCCAATTACCTGTGCCTCATCCCATGCTACCTCTTGTATTATGCCAGCACAAGCTTTTGCGTGGCTGTACAGTGATCTGGATCAAGGAAACAGACTGTAAAAATAAGTTAGCTATGCATGCTTAACTTCCTCTCCTGATAGCACTACTTCTCTTCTTCCCCTCTCTCAATTCCCAGGTAGAGAGATTGTCAAAAAGGGATTCTGATTTGGAGTCATTTGGAATTTTCTGCTGAGACTTTCCCAGCATTGTAACTACTGTCCTCATGACCTGGTATCTACTTCAGGAAAAATAAATATATAGCAATTAAAATAGCTCTTGTGGGAGAAGGTGGGTGATTTCCCTTATGTTGAGCTCAAAAGATGCAAAACCCCAGTACACTAGTCTTAAAAGCAATTCTTTTTATTTTGTTATCTTAGAATTGTTCTAGTGCAAACAGGAAGACATACTACTTCCAAACAGCTTACATGCAACTGAATTAGTTGTGGTTGATACAAATGAATAAAGTCTTATTAACATCACCTTATTGAACATAATTACTCAACCAAAAACCAAAGCCATCTTGAATAGATCAGGTTATCTTTCATCACAAGCTACAGAAATATTCAGAGAAGTAACCATTTCCATGTCTTCCAATGAACTTAGCCTATCTAATTGTTCAACAAACATAATTACCTGCTTCTTTAATGAAAACTAGATTACTCAAATTCTAATTAAATGGCTCCTTTAGCAATAATCTGGTAATTATCTTTTCCATAGTCTTGAACAACATCCATATCACAACACTGAAAGTATTTTAATCAGAAACAGAATTGTTAGGTTCACAGACATATTGAATAAATTAGTTCAAATTCTAAAATAACTTATTCTCTGCTATGCAGTATTTAAATATAAGTTGCTCACTGGAAAACAAATGGTGAATAGGCACTCTGCATTGTGAGACTGTATTAAGGAGAGACACTATACTTACAGTAAAGAATGATGTACCACAGAAACGAGCACACATGCCTCGAACAAAGCCTTCATGGGCTTGTAAAGTACGAATACACTGTCGTTTGGTCAAGTTCCAAATTCTAACCTGTTAAAAATGGAAAAGTATTCTGTAGTTATTTAATTAAGTTTTATAAGTACAAGAGATAACATATGCTGTAACAAAATGGCGTAGCTGGCTTGAACACTGGCCAGATTTTATAACATTAAAACTTATTTATTCCCTTCTTCACAAAAATTTTTTTAAAGTGCAGCTCTTTGCTTTTCACCCCATCCTCCCACCCAAGCTGTACACCTACCTTATTCTTCCATTCCCCTATTTTTCAACTAGAATTCTTGCTAAAATTGTATCATTGCTGTTATCTTTTAGCAAAAAACACCCCTTCAAAGAGAAAAGCACAAGGAAATAACCTTTGTAACCACGAGGATGTTCTCATTCCAGTTGCTCTATTCAATTTTATAATGATGCCCACCTCTTGTAGAGGTTTCTGTTTCAAAGTATTTTGGCCCATTCAATAATAATTAAAAAAAAAAGTAATGGAGGAGCTCAATTTTTACATTTGTATGTATTGTTAGTACCCCATACTTTAGTTGCTCTACCAGTGTATAAGAAATCAGTCCAACGTTTCATATAAATTTATTCCTCTCCTCTTTGAAAAGGTTAGTCTCCACAACTAACATGACGTGTATGTTCTATAAAAAGCAAAAAGCAAGTAGGAACCAAGAAGACACCTTTAAAATATACAAATGTTATCAAATGAAGAAGGTATTGGTAAGAGGACAGAGAAGACAAGTATATATTTTTTATGCAAATGACTCCAATTAGAGTAACCTTACTTGCAATTTTTAATATTTATCTAAAATATTACAAACAAATATAGGATTAGCATTTTTTTCAATATGCTAAATTATTATTCCACAAAGGTTTTGACTGCATGCCCCTTCCTCCTAGCTCATCTGACTTCACATTATCTTCTAACTCTGCAGCAGTTCACCTTCTTTGGAGGGGGTGTGGAACAGCAAAAAGCAGTCATTATGGACTGCAAATATTCACATTCACTGCTCCATCCTGAGGAATTGTTAAATCCCCTTCTCACAGCTAAAGCTGCTGCCTAAAGCTTTTTGAAACCCTCTGTGTGCTGGGAGGTCACAACCTGCAGTTTGAGAAACACTCTCCCAAACTGGGTAAGCTGCACCTTCTGAGAGACGATCACATTTGAACAGAATTGAATATCGTAGCTCAACAAAAACACAAAAGAAAGGTAACTAGGGTGCACTTAAAAAAGAAAAAGAAGGAAGAAAGGGACTTTTTTTTTATTGTGGTTTAAAACTGCAGCTTACCTCTCCATCACACGCTCCAGACAGTACTGTAGACAAACTCTTTGGATGTTTGGCCATGCAATTAACTCCATCTCTGTGGCCATCAAGTGAGCTTAGAAAAGGTTTTGCAAACACACGTTCTAGCTTTGTTGCATTCAGAGCTCTGGTGTACTCTCGTGGAACCTCAAACGGATGCAATACGGGGTCATAGTTTCTTGGAACTGCAGTAAGAGTAACACAGACATTAGAAACCCATAATGTGAAATGTAGGTCAAGGTGAACTGAACTAGAAAGCTTTTCTCGTTGATTTTCTTGCTGTGGAGAATTTTCTGTGACACTGAGATTTTTACATGTATCAAGCAAGGGTCTCTCTGCATCTGTCTGTAGATAATACCTTACAATAAAATGAGAAAGATAGAGGATATTGACATGGTGCTCCTGGCTTCTGTCACCACTGTTCTGTTTTATGCAAGAGGGTTGAAAACTCAGCAAAGCAACTGTCAACAGATCAATCATCGAGACTTAATACTTAGTTCAGTCTGCTGATCTCCAAAGTATATTAAGACCTCTAAAATCTCTGATGAAAAGGAGCTGGATATCACTCTGCAACATGACAGAGAATTTGATTCAACAACTTACATACAAATCACGCTTGGAAAATAAAGATCACAGAAGGGCTGAGGTCGGAAGAGACCTCCGAAGGCCATCTAGTCCGACCCCGTGCCAAGCAGGGTCACCTAGAGCACATTGCGCAGGATGGCCTCCAGGTGGGTTTTGGATATCTCCAGGCAAGGAGACTCCACAGCCTCTCTGGGCAACCTGTCCCAGTGCTCTGTCACCCTCACAGTAAAGAAGTGCCCCCTCATATTGAGCCGGCACCTCCTGTACTTCAGTTTGTGCCCATTGCCTCTCATCCTGTCACTGGGCACAACTGAAAAGAGACCAGATCCATCCTCTTGACACCCTCCCTCAGATATTTATACACACTGATGGGGTCTCCCCTCGGTCTTCTCTCTTCCTGGCCAAATAGGCCCAGCTCTCTCAGCCTGTCCTCGTACGATAGGTAACATGTATTCAGATGTCCCAGTCGGTAACTTTAATAATCTTTTTCCATGTTATAAGTAAATAAATAACAATAAAGTGCCAGTTACGACACCCCTTCACACAGCACAGCCCCCTGCCTCTAAATCAATCTGATAACAATGTACGCAGAGTTTAAAATACCATAGGTCCCCTGTCCTCAAAACCCAGCCTGATATAGCGCAGCCGAGACTCACTCCTGCTCCTCCTGACAAAGGGTGGCGATTTTACAAACCGTGTTACTGACACTACAGTGAAAAAACCGAAACCACCACGCCAGAGGGGAGCCCGGCGGGGAGGAGCGCGGCCAGCCCGGCTCACGGGCCGCGGGCGGCCGCCGCCATTTTGTCGGCGGCGCAGCGAGGGGACGGCACCGGGGGCGGCCCGGGGGGGGCACCGGGCGAGCGGCCGGGGGGCAGCGGCGAGCCCCGGGGCTTCACGGTGCTGCCGGGCCGGGCTCAGGAGATCGCTGCCTCCGCCTCAGAGGCCCACGTTGGGGAGGGAGCAGGGCACCGGGTGGGGAGAAGAGGTCCGGGGAGGGGGGGGAGGCAAGGGGACCGGGGGGGGTGCTGCTCACCGCGCTGCAGGTCCAGCTTCGTCTCCCGGACATAGTCGTCGGGGTTGCGGCTCAGCACCTTGACCCGCATGGCGCCGCGCCGCCCGGCTCCTTCCCTCCTCCTTCCTGCATGTGACCGGATGGGCCGGGCCGGCCGCAGCCTCGCAGGACGGGACGCGGGGCCCCCGCGGCTCCCTCACCGGTACCGGCACCGCCACCGCCACCGCCGCCGCTGCTGCTGCTGCTGCTGCGGGGGGCGATGAGCGCGGCGCCGGGCGCCCAGGGCCCCGCCGCCGCCGGGGGCCCGCCGGGGGTGCCGGTGCGGTCCCTGCTGCGCCACGTGCAGCTGGAGAGCCTGGCGGCCGGGCTGAGCGGCGGCGTCGTGTCCACGCTGGTGCTGCACCCGCTGGACCTGGTCAAGATCCGCTTCGCAGGTGGGGACGGGGACGGGGGGCGGCGGGGGGCGGCGGGGGGGCGGCTGCTGGCTGGGGGGGGACACGCGGAGGCCGCGGGTGGGTGGGCTGTCTGCAGCCAGCGTTCAAAGTTCGCCTTCGTGCAGGGGGTTTTCAACAGTCAAAACATAACAACGGTTGTATTGTTGGGCTGGCTGTTAACAATAGGGGTGTTGGTTTGCGGAGAGCCCTAGCTTCTTCGGCCTTCCTTAGGTCAGCATCTTCCTGTTGGTTTTGTCATTAATATAAGAAGCGTTTTGCCCTTACATCTTCTCTTTTATAGAGGTTTTGTTGTATTTTTGGGTTGATGCCTTAAGTAGGTATGCGGGTATCAAAAATAAATTCTGAACTATTGAACAAAAGTCTTGCAAAACCTAATGCGTTACGTTTTTCAGCAGACTTTTTGCGAAGTTGGATTTAAATAGCCTCTGCTGTCTCATAGCGCGGTCGCATCCTGGGCTGCATTAGGAGGGTGCAGCCAACAGAAGCGGTCCCTTCTCTCCGTCCAGTGCTCCTAAGGCTCGTAGGACACCTGAAGCACCGTGTCCTGTCTGGGGTTCACCAGTACAGGAACGACATTGACGTGCTGGAGTGATGCCAGGGGAGGCCACCGGGCTGGACAAGGTGCTGAGCGCGTGGCACAGGGGGACAGACAGGAGCACAGAATAGAATATCCCGAGTTGGAAGGGACCCACAAGGATCATCGAGCCGGTCAGGCTCCGGAAGAGAAGGCTAAAGGGAGGCGTTATTGCAGTCTGTGTCATTGGAAGACATGGAAAAGGTGAAGCCAGGTTCTTCTTGGAGTGAGTGATAGGGCTAGAGGGAACAGGCGCAAGCTGGAACATAGAAAATTCCGGTTAGCTACTAAGAAAAACTTATTTTTTTAACCGTGAAAGTAGTCAAATGCTAGAAGAGGTTGTTCATAGGCTGTAATCTTTTCAGCTTTGGAAATGTTCAAGAACTGACTGGGCATGTCCCTGATTAGCCTGATCTAATTAGATGTGTTTTGAGCTGGGGATTGTATTAGAAGACCTCTGGAGGCCCCTTCCAACCAGAATTACTTTATGCTTTTATATGATGGTTTCAGTTTTGTCACAGATTTCCATCTGTTAGGTTTTGCTTGGACTCACTAAGACTGATGGCTTTTTTTTTTTTTTTCCCAAAAAAAAGTTTGTTCCAGGTCACTGAGATCTGAAGTCCACGTTTTAACAGCATAGCTCGTGTGTTGGTTTGTGATACCCAGCTATTGCACCTTGTGGCACAGGAGAGAATAACCTGGTGATATGCTTTGGGTTTAGATGTCAGTTCAGGATGTAAGCTCTACCTCCCTGCTGTGTGTGAGTGGTCCACAGCTCTATCTTTTCATTGTTGGAGGCCACACTGAGAAGTTTTTGAACAAGATCTGAGTTATTTGTTGGTACTCCAGTGTTAACCTTACTCTGCCTTAGCCCCAGCTAGCTTTTCAGTCAGACGGTACAGAGAGAAAGGGATCGTTTCACATGCTTCTTTGGTTTGAAAATGATGATCCCTATACTTTGTCTTCAACCAGGAAGAAAAAGCTGAGATCAGAAATCAATGCTATAAAGATCTTTGGTAGCATCATTGACAGACTTGCATTCATGTCTCTGATTTTCCACCTTGTTTAATGTGCTTATAAGCCTGATTTAATGTCAGCATGGTAAAAAAATAAAATGGGAAGGTCTAGCAGTGCTCATTCAGTAGGAGGAAAAGGCATTTAATTATGTTCTAGTTTTGAGTGATTGTTAAGATATCGAGGACTTGTCACAATATACTCAGAAAAAAACATTTTATCCTTAGTTCTGAAGTCTGTCACAACATACAGCGCCGTACACAAAGTTCAAAGGAAGAGTGAATAAAGAATATGGCACTGAACAGAAAACATCTGAAATTAATGATTGCCATCGTGTCCTGGTGGGGATACAGAAACTGTGCTGACTGTGAAACTTCACGATTAATCATACGTAAAGTTTCAGTCTAACCTTCTGTCTATATGAAGAATGAAAGTGCCTGCTATAGTGGCATCCTAGAATAATTTAGGTTGTTGTCAGTAACCAACAAACTGTCTTGCTGTTATGACAGGAACGATGGTAGCTACTGCTTTAAGCTGTATGAAATCTGTGCTCTAAAATAAATCTATCAAACAAAGACTTGGGCATTCTTTGTCTTGTTGACAGTGACATTTTCTGAATATTTGGACAAACAGCTGTTTGGTTATTGGGTGAAAGCGTGCATATTTGGTGTTTTCAATCAATTCAGTGAGAAAAGAAGTAGAACATGAGAATTGATGATGGGAATAACCTTTGGGAGTTCTGGTGAAAACTGACATTGGAATCAATAAGACATGGCTTCCTGAAAATACTCAGGTCTTCACAGAACATTCAAAAGAAGATTTAAGTTACAAATTCTTATATGGGGCATTACCAAACTCTTTGTAGAAACCTGTTGTCAAAGAGCCCACACGTATCACTTGAAATATGATGTGAAATCCTTTGGGCGCTAAAAAGAAAGGACAAAAAAAAACAACATAGGTCAAAGCTGCTGCTCACCAAAAATGTGCATTAGTGCAGTTAGTCTTGTGAGATTGATGGAAACTTTCTTCTTGCAGAGCTTTAAACTTTTTTTCTTCTTTTTTAAAGTTTTTAAGTCTAGATTTATTGAAGTTGTAAGCCCCAACATGTGCATACTTTTAAAATACAGCTGATTAGTTAGGCTTTTACGTTCACTTGCAGCTTTGTTTGGAGGCTGTGAACTGCTGGGGTGGCTTTCACACAGCTGAATTTCATGCTGCCGGCAAGTGTTTTTCACTGCAATTTCTTTTTTTTTTCACAGTGAGTGATGGATTGGAGCTGAGGCCAAAATACAATGGGATCCTCCACTGCATGACTACTGTCTGGAAGCATGAAGGACTACGAGGCTTATACCAAGGGGTAACTCCCAACATGCTGGGAGCAGGGGCTTCCTGGGGACTTTACTTTTTCTTGTAAGTAGAACTGTAAAATGTGTCAGATCCTGTGCAATGTACTGTTCAGATATAAACTCCATCTACCCTGTGAGGGTATATAAAAAAATGTCCTAACTGGCTTATAAACTTGCGATTCTTTTAGTACATCCAGGTCCGTTACCCGTCATTACGGTTTGCTGTTTCAGAACGTAAGCAATTTGAGTCAGAGACCTGTTACTTTGTCAAGTACAGTGCATTCCCCTTGATGCTGTGAAAACACTAAGGAACTTGAGAGATGGTGACATCACTTGTGAAGAGTCCTCTAAAAGCGCAAATAAACTGTGCTTAAAGCCTCACAGAAAATAAGAACCTAAACTGGCATGTTAAGAAGTAAAGGACATGATAAAGTTTCCTACTAAAGCTAAATATTTAACTGCTTTTTAATAGTTCTGCTAACAGTTATTTCATTGTTTTTGTTGATGTCCTTTACTTATAAAGACTATTTTTTAATATTCAGTGTTTTCTACTGTATTAGCTGTGTAACTGACCTGATTTACTGCTGTCCCTATTAATTGAAACATTTTTGAGAATGGTTATTTGGTATTCCTATGCAAAGCTCACTTGCCAGTTGTCTAGACTGTTTTCGTTGGACTTCAATCCTCAAGCTTCGTTGTGAGCTCCTATTGACTGTTCAGCTCCTAGTGACACTTTTAAAACCTCAAACGCTGGAAACTGGATCAAGAGATGAAAACTCAGTGAAAACTTCTGTTAGTTTTAATAAAAAGTAGGCTGTCTGGTGGGTTTCTTTTAGAAATTACTTCTTGAGATAGCTGTTTCAGGATGTAGCCCCATTGATACTGATAGTAGTCCCTGATCAATTTAAGTATGTGTTACCACAGTTGACTTGAAAGAGTTAACTGTTCAGAAATCAATTAATCAAGCAAACAATGATAGTTTGCTTAGAAATCTTTTCAAAGGTTATGTACCAGCTATTGTTCTCCCTCATGGTAAATGAGAATCAGGTAGTGGGTTTGTTTGTGCTTTTTTTTTTTTTTTAAGTGAGACAGATTTGTTTTTACCTTTACCGAAATATATTATACATTTTCCAGTTACAATGCCATCAAAGCTTACAAGAAGGAAGGGAAGCTGGAGAGTCTCAGCGCAACTGAACACCTAGTGTCAGCTGCAGAGGCTGGTGAGTTAAATACAGAGAAGATTAATGTTTTCTGCTAGCCTGTCCATATGCTGCTCTTTGCCTTTGTGTGTCAATGCTGTTCTTTCTTACAGGTGGCAAGTGTAAGTGTTTGAGTCCAAATGTAATCACTTATTGTCTGTAAATAAATTAATGATGTCTGAGATAAATGGATAATTAACTGTGGTCCTTTCAGTTTTGCTCAGTAGTGGCAGTTGGTAAAATCCCTTCTGACCTTGTTTTCCTTATGTATAAGTGCTTTCTGTATTTAGTACTATATTGAGTCCCAAAATACAGCTATATAAATCAGCTGTTACTAGCTTGTTAACTCATTAAACTTTAAATTCTTAGACCTGGAAAAGAGTGTAGGCCTGTTAAAGTTAATAAAGTAAATGAATTGGTCATAGGTCTTTGAAAATCATTATCTAAGGTCCAGGTTTTCTTTGAAACTATAGATCCAAAATCAAAATACAACTTTAACCATCATGACTTTTAATACATTGTTTCTGACTTACTTTCTTGTACATGCTTCTGTGTACTATTTAATCTAGGTAGTTGAGAAGATTTTATTAGGATGTTGTAGCATTCGCTTACTGTTGAAATACAATGCATATCATTTGATGCAAAAAATAGTAATGTCACTTTACAACTGCATTAAAGCTACAACAGGTTGCTTGTGTTAACCTGTCAATATTAAGTCAATTTCCCATGACTGAGATGTCCACTGAATTTTGAATAATTGTATGCTTGGAGACTAACTAAGGTAATTAGGAGTACATTATGAAAATACTTACGTTCTGTCTACTACAGGTTGCACTATTGAGTGTGGAACAGTGAGGGGAAAAAAGGGGATGTGCTGTGAATGTGCATAAAGCTGGATGCTCTATAGACACAGCCCCAGCAGGAGTATGTTGGACTTAGTTTTGAGCTTTAAAGGCAGAAAGAGAGAACAGTGGTGTGCCTAAACTTTGCCTCTTTCAAGTAATATGAGTACTCTTGTAGAATAAGTAGTTTTGTCATTGTAGAAGCGTGCGTTACACTGAACTGAACAAACTGGGACCAGCTTTGGCGTGGGCTTAACGATCAGTCTAACTTCCATCTGTTCTCAGGAGCCATGACTCTCTGCATTACGAACCCGATATGGGTAACGAAGACGCGACTTGTATTACAATATGATGCTGGTGTTGATCCATCAAAGCGGCAATACAGAGGAATGTCTGATGCTCTTATGAAGATATATAAGACAGAGGGCATACGTGGCTTGTACAAGGTAACAACATTTAAGAAAAAACTCCAGGATTGGCTGGCACCCCTCAATAGCATTGTGTGGCTTTAAATGCTTGTCTACAGAAAAAAAAAAAAGCCCAACTTGCGTGTCTTTTTTTTTTGTATTAGCTTATTTGTATTCTGTGGGTCAAAGCAAAGATCAAGCAAACAGGCTTAAACTTCAGAAGAGGAATTACAGTATTGAAATGTAGGAAATCACTGAAGTGTAAGCTTTATGTCTAAGCTGTCTTCTGAAAATACTGAAATGAGAGTAAACTACAAGCTATTCTTTAATTTTTTGAGTCTCCCCCAAACTAGGATTTGGATAAGAGAGCAGCAATAGTGTAATCTATATTGCTGCTAGTGACTTTTTCCATTTCATCTCTTATCCCTGTCTTTCTGACATCTTGTGCAATGTAACATATGACTAAAGTACTTGCTAATTTTTTCTTCTACAATGGACGGTTTCACCAGTGCTCATTTGCCCCCTAGTTATTCTGGTCTGTAATCTGTCATCTCTAGATGCATAAAATTTACAGACTTCTAAAAATGGTCTGCATATGTGTGGGGTTCTTGTTCCGTTTAATTTAGGGAAACAGATGGCAACTGGATTTGGACTTTTTGCCTCCCCCTTCCTTCAGGCCATGACATCAAGATGCATTCATCAGTGCCTGGAAGGTGTGAAGAAACCTATTTTAGTCCAGTCTGGCTCTTTTCTTGCAACTAATGCTATAGAACAAGAACACTGTCTCTTAGGAATTGTCCTGATTATTGAACATTAACTTTGTTTATTAGCAGTGAAAAATACAGTCCTTTTTGCTAAAGACTAGTATGCCACATGCTGATGAATACCAAATTCTGACGCCAGGAACAAAACGCTCATTCCTAAATTGAAATTGTCAGGATTTCTGATTTGCCTGCCTGGATGTCTGCTCTTTTTCACGTAGATAAGTTTTAATCTATTTCCTCTGTTAGGATTTCTTTCTATTGAGTTATTTTTCAGATTTTTCATGCATGTAGTATGTGTTACTTTTAGCACTAGACCCTTTTTTATAACATTAATCTGCAAGTGGGTAGTTAAACCAGGTAATTCCTTTGAAGGAGCAAATTACCTGCTCAATTAGCTGTTCTGAAAAGAAGGTAACCTAGATAGGTCCTGATTGATCTATGTAACCATTCACACTGATCGACTTCTGTTTAACATCCGGATTCTCTCAACCTTGTCTGTATTGGGGAAGAAGGTACATCTTCAGGTGGCTTTTTGACTTGTCCATAATGTGGCCTTCTTCCATTTTCTGCTTTTGGGAGGGAGTTCACTTTTGTTTCCTCCTCCTTGCTTGGTTTAAAACTCAAGGGTTGAAGTTTTATCAATCACCCTGTGTTGCAGGAGCTGTAATGCAGATGAATGTCTTTCTCCTCTTAACCTTAATTTCAGAAAGAGTTCCTTAGAGCAGATAAGGAAAATGCCACTGCAAGTTGGAAGTAAAATCTGGAAGTTGTTTCCTTCTGATGTATTTGAGATTAGCTTTCCAAAGAATGGTGGTGTTCTCCAAGCAATTCCGTATCTTGCTCTCTGTTGCACAAGATGCAGTTGATGTTCTGAGCAATTCTTTTTAGTCATTTGTGGCAAAAGCCTAGTAATGTTAGGATGCACCAGCCTTTCTAGTAGGGATCAAAGCTGTCTGTTAGGTATTGTTAGTTTATTAAACTGTAGTTCATCTGAAGTTGGCTTCCCTGATAATTTATGCTGCTTGAACTTGGCCTGGATTTAAAAAGAGGAGTAGGAGCCTTTCTTTCTCTTGTCATCCCAGTAATCATCTAGTCAGTGATCTTCCCCACCCTCCATCCATAGGCTTTGTCCTTTGATTTCAGTCCCCCAGATGACCGGGGTCGGAGCTGCTCTGCTGCACTCCAAGCTGAAAAATAAACCCACCACTTTGGGGTTATGCAGTTTGAAGATGCCCAGTAGATCTGTTGGAGATCTGAGCTCTGAAAATGGTTTTGCCTAATGAAGTTGAATGTCATGCAACCATCACCATGTTAAGTGCTGTATGTTTCTCTTCAAGTCTTAAGGCAGGAGAGACCAAACATTTTAAAATAATCTTGACTGTAGGAGTTTGCACTTCAGGAAAAACATACAGTATCTCTGAGCTCTTGAGAAATTGTTAGCTGTCTAGTATGGAGTGGCTGACTAAAAAAAATGTCAATCAAGAATGTAACTAACATTCTTCTTGGCTTGTGTGATTCTTTGTATTTTCAGTTTCATTCTCTTTTAGTGATGATGTAGAGGCAGCAATTAGAGCAATGCTTAATGGACAGCAGTAATATAAATGGGAAATGTGGAAAGTTTAAGAAGATTTAAAAAATGTAGAGTCATCAAGACTGAGAATAATAATGCAGTATGCTAACAACAACAAAAAATCCTAGTAGTGTTACATGCTCATTACCAAGTGAAAATATATTTTACAATCACCCTGGACACTTCCTTTCAACAGTTTCACCTTTGGTAGGCAAGTTTCTGCAATCCGAGGATAAAGTATTTTTTCCAGTCCATTAATGTCTTAAGACATTTAGCTCTCTTTATTTGCTATGGTTTTTGCTTGTGCTCTTTTCCTCCTTGCAAGTGTGAAGTTTATAAGCTAAGTGACTTTCTATGTCTTTGTTTTTCCATATTGCAAAATCAACTGGGATTGGATCATCTTGACTTTAAGTGTGGCCCCAGGCTCTAGACAGAGAGAGAGGGAAGAAATAACTTTCACATAAAAGATGTCATCAGTCTTTGCCTTGAAGGAATCGAGATGCATAGTGGCATTCTTCCAGTGTCTTTCTGCACGAGTTGTCAGAGCAGGGCATTCCGGTACTGCTGGCATTGGCATGCTGAGATCCCAAATGAAGATGGTGCTACACAGATTGCAAGGGGAATCTGCTACATTCTCTCAAAACATACCAGAGGCTGTTCTGGCATGAGCTCTCTCAGACACTTCAGGCAGTGTTGTGAGTACCTCGTCACCAAATGAACCTCGTTCCCTGCTTTACTAAGAAGCATAGGCTTTCCTCTGTATACGTTTGCCTAGGTTTCTTTTCGTCTTGGTGGAGACATTTGAAATTCTAACCAACTGGATGCTTTTTTCCTACCCTGGATCTTCTGTGTGTGTAGCTGTTCTAAGAGAACTTTAAAGTATGATTTTTTCCACATTGTTTATTGGTCAGAATTAAATACGTTACCATTTACGTTTCTAATTACATATTTAATTTTGTCCATTATTCTAATCTTCCAAAACAGAATTCAAGCATTGAATTCTTCATTGAGCAAAGATTGTTCCTGCTCATCTCTTACAGAAAAAGTCTTCTAAAGATAGGCTTTGAATATAAAAACTAACACGATTTCTATAAAGAAATGATTTTTTTAAAAAATATCCTTACAGTCATATTGTAGATGAAAAACAAATGTCAAATTTTATCAGGTTTTATGGCAAGAAAGTTATTTGCGTGAAATTGCAAGAATAAGGGGTAGGAATATCTTTCCAAAACTTCGTCAGGCAGATATTTCATTACTGAGAAGAAATCAGTTTTGCTTTGAAACACTTTTCCCTAAGAACACGTGGACTTGAAATCCTCCTTTTTTATGATTAATAGCTGTGTCAGCTTTTATTATGCTGAGGTTGATTGGCAGATAGTTGTCTCACTTTTCCTTATTGCATCTTTTAATACTGGCTCAACACTAAAAGTCCTTCAGTGTTTGGAAGTTTTCCCCATCACAACAAGACTTGCAGTGTTCTGGTATTCATTTACCAAATCTCATCAGTAGATACTTTAGGACTCTTGGGTACAAGTTATCCAATCTGCTGGCTTAAATTTAACAGTTTAGCACTCTTAAATGTTTAACATTCTTCTCTCATTAGTGGGGAAAATATTACCTCATTCTCCTATGATATAAATACATCATTGTAATTCTTTCCTAGTACAAAGCAATTGTTTCCTCTGTCTCATAACTTTTTAACTGTCTAGTAATGGGTGTATGTTAGTGAAGATTTTCCCTGCTATCACTGTAGCATTTCATACTGTTCCTGGTTCTGCTGACCCAGATAACTTTTTCTTTGATATTTTCAGTAATACTTTTTTGTCTGTTCCTCCTGTTACTTTTTTATATTACTACCTAATTTTCTTTCTGATCGAGGATTTCTGAAAACCTGAGTTGTCCTTTCCCATCTGTTGTAGCATCAAACTCCACAAAATTCTGTAATTATGCTCACAGTTGACAAAATTGAGGCATTTTTTTAATTCCACTTGTCCATATTTAGGGAACTATTCTTTCTAGGTTAGTGGTTGTGAACTGGGGACTTTAGCTAGTCCCTAATTCACTTGATCAGTTCGTGGTCACTGATGATTAATTTATGACCATTGTTTTTTACTGTGAGAAGAAATTAATACTCATTTATTACAGAGAGGTCCTAAAAATCACTGTCTGCATGACTATATTATCTTGAATTTAAGAAATCTGTAGCTTCCAGAGAGTTAATCTCTGAGTGATAGAGGCTCAGTGTGATTTTTATGCCTGCTGTTTTCTTTTTTTTTTTTCCTGAAAGTTAGGAGTTTGTGAATTAATTTATCTTTTTGTCCAGTTACACAGTAGACATTTCAGTTGACTCCTACCAGGTTTCCTTCTCTTCTCCTGCTCCAGGTTCTTAGTAGTTTATTGATCTGTCTGTATTCAACATTTTGGGCTTCTAGTTTAGTCTAATACAGTTTTGTGCCTGGACACATCTTTTATATTCCTCTGTCTTTCCTGAATTGGTCATGGAAAAGAAGATAAAACTGTTCAATACCACAGTGTTTTGAGACGTTTTGGTTCCTCGAGTCCTTTTTAGTCACGTTTTGATCATTTGCTCTGTTATAATTTTCCCTTTGCGACAGTTTTCAGCAAGCTTTTGGCTCCTATAAGTCATTTGCAGCCAGGATGATTATTCCCCACTTATTTGTATTTTTCCAGTGTAAGTGACCAACTCTCTAACAAGAGAATTAGAACTTCTCAGAACCCATGCAGCTGTCAGTTCATTTTCAACTGAGCTACTCCTGCCTTCTCTTTCTTCTAGAGACGCTTCAGAAAATACCTGTTTTCCCCCTTCACTTCAACTTTTCTGAAACAGTTTTTGTAAATTTCCACATTAAGTTCCTACTGTCCCTTACTGCCCCTTACAGCTGTCAGCATTTCACAGACTGCTTCATGACTTTGTTCTTGCAGTTTGTTCTGCTGCGTTGCTTTGGGATGTGCTCTGAGCAGGGTGAGGAATGCACTCAAACCGATGATCTGAATTATAGGTTTATTTTTTTAATGTAAATCATCCATAAGACCTTGTATGAGTTACCTTTCCATCTGTGCACTTCAGCTTTCTACTGTGCAAGTGTGTAAATATATTATAGATTCATATATATAAACATTTATGTGTATATAAATATATATAAACACATGTACTTATCTATCTGTCTCCAGGACTTGATCACAAGAGTTTTTGTACCTCTACTTCTAGTAGCCTTCCTCACTGAGACCCCAGCTTATGTAATTGCCTTACTGGTCTCGGGTGGGTATTAAACAGCTTACCTCCAGTCCCTGGCAGTTTGATTTGCAAATCAGCTTGATCGTATTTTTATAATCCTGATCCACATTACCAGCTTTTTGAGACCTGTCCTTGTGCTCTGTTAGGTGGCGTCCCTAGGCCACTTGCTTTACCTTTCTTCCTCATTAGGTGTCTTAGCCTGTACGTCATTCAAGAAAAGTAACATGCAT
Organism: Anser brachyrhynchus; assembly: GCF_964034855.1. Taxonomy (NCBI): domain Eukaryota; kingdom Metazoa; phylum Chordata; class Aves; order Anseriformes; family Anatidae; genus Anser; species Anser brachyrhynchus. The sequence continues at coordinate 140,405,614 of NC_137695.1, read as the reverse complement.
TACACTTTGAATGCCCACCCTGAAGAATACCAACAACATGTGGGTTTTGAAACATACTACACAGCAAGAGCGGTGCAGTCACGATTTTTAAAGGAATGGTGGATATATTATGTGTATAAACTGAACTCTGTCAAGTCGTATGGTTCTTGTGGATTGCTTTACAACCTTGGTTTATTCCCTTTTTTAGGGATTTGTGCCTGGTCTGTTTGGAACTTCACATGGAGCACTTCAATTCATGGCGTATGAAGATTTGAAATTGAGATACAACAAGTATAGAAACAGAGTATCAGATACAAAATTGGTAAGATTATTGAGAACAAAAATACATTCATTGGCATGTGAACAAGTGGAGATTTATTCCGTTCATCTAGGTTATAGAACGGCCAAGTCTACAATGTATTATTGTATTGATGCATTAGTTGAAATATAAAATATATAAGGAAATATGATTTTTCACTTTAGGAACAAGCAACTGTTTGCTGCTGTTTTTCTGTAGGGAAATCAGGTTATTTTGGCAAGTGGTTTAAGAATTTTAGGGGGAGGAACGTTTTTTGAAAATTGTCTTTCTATGTGGAATCATACGCAGTTTTCCTAAACACCTACCTATAAAACTAGTCAGGTGCAAATTGGGCAAAGCTATTGTTACTTTTGGAACACCTGAAAGAGTTCTAGAAGAGTTTCATTTGATAAGAATGAGAGAGCACAACAAGCATTTTACAATGAATTACCTAAGGCACTCTGTATGCTCTGTAACATTGCCAATTTTTGAAATGAGTTTATTGGAAATGGAAAAAAATCTGTTGTTTAGTTTAAAATTTTAAAATCAAACAAGATTTTGGGAAATTGGCTATTTTAAACCATAGTTAAGGCAAGCCTGTTTTTTTTTTTCTTTTAGAACACTGCAGAATACATAACGATGGCAGCTGTATCCAAAATATTTGCTGTGTCAGCAACTTATCCCTATCAAGTTGTACGAGCTCGTCTTCAAGATCAGCATAATACATATTCTGGTGTGTTTGATGTGATCCGCAGGACATGGAGGTAGGCATGCAGCATTAAAAACTCGCATCGTGGAAAGTGAGTCTTACTGATTCACCGTGTTTACTTGCTTCCATGCTGACTGGTTATCTGTATGAAGCCATTTTGTGGGCTCTGCCACTAATAGCTGTAATCTACGGAGAAAGGAAGAGAGAGGAGAGGGTCAGTGCTAGCCTGCAAACTTCTGTTGTTTACTCTGCCTCCTTATTCTCTTCCCCACAAATTTTGCTTAGAGACTAGGAAGGTTTAAAAACACGCCATTGAGTTGGTTCTTTGGGGTCTCTTTAACAAGTCTCATTTGAACTGCTTTAGGTCATCATATATGACAAAAGAGTTGGGCTGGTGGGAGTTGTGGCTGATCGAAATTCATAGCAGGAGGAAGTGAGCTAGCCAGGGCTGATCACACTGATGTCCCCGCAGTACCCTGTGGCCTGCCTTCCTGGAGGATCATTAGAGAGCTGTTATTACCTCACACCTATGCATATCTTCTCACAAACCCTCTTCGCTCAGCTCTATAAGGCGTGTAAGAGTTTTAACACAGCACTCCGTAGTTACTAGGACTAGTCACCTTTGCAGCGTGCAACCAATGTTAATCTTGCTTTGGACGGTATTTCTAGGTTGCAGCATACTGCTAGAGGGATGTGAACGGGGTCAGCTAACTCCTGGGGTATTAAGGGGTGCTGCGTGAGTGAGGCTGTGTTGTTCCAGAACCACCTGTGGCTCAGAGACACTGCAGCCATTTCAATTGAAGCCAATTCTAAGTGAAAATAACTCTGATATCTCAGTGCTGTGCCCTTCAGTGCTGCAATTTACAGGAAGGCTTATTAGTTCTTACAAAGCATGAATGTACGCAGACATTTTGAGCCCACCACAGTACTCATGAAACACAAATGCAACCTAGAGCACTCAGAAGAGTGGTGTATAAACCACACCCAAGCACCTTCCAGGATCTGCTTTGACTACTCATCACTCTGGGTGTCCTAGGTCCATATGAAACTAGAAAATAGGAAGCTGAAATTAGAAGTCTTCAAAACTTTCTAACAGAAGGGAAGGTGAAGGGTTAAGATTTGATACGCTTTGACTCTGTAAACACTTTAGTAAGAAATTATTCTGAACTTGTTATTCCTAATCTGAAGTACATTTCTCTCAGTGAGAGAGCGAGAGAAAAATAACAGGCTTTGATTTACGTCCGATTTCTATTAAAATATACTAATTAAATGTTTTTCTGTGTCGTTAAAGGAAAGAAGGAATTCATGGATTTTACAAAGGAATTATCCCCAATGTGATCAGAGTGACTCCTGCTTGCTGCATTACTTTTGTAGTTTATGAAAATGTGTCTGGTTTTTTACTTGGTTTTAGAAAAGAAAATAATTAAAGGTATAAGCTTGTGTTCAGAAGGAATCTATCCTTTATTTTTTTATATTTATGATCTGGAAGAGATTTATTTCAGCAGTCTATTTTGACACTGAATTGATTTAATATTTTGAGGAAAGAACCTGGAGAAATTAAAACCCTGCCCACATCTCCTCTGCTGAGAGTTCCTGCCTTGCTACATTTCTCTCTCTTCTGAATCAACAGTGTCTGCTTGGAACAGATGTCTGCAACTGTGAAGTAGCATTGTGACTGGGTGAAGGCAGCTGTGCAACAATTCAATTCATCCTGGCCTGCCTGGAATAATGGGCTAATCTGCTCTGACAAGTCGCAAAATAACAGTTGGTCAGATTGTGCTACAGAAAACTTCATATAAAAGCAACTCTGGAATCCATCAGAACTTCCTTAAATCTGAGTCTTACGGAGAAAATATGTATGTATTTGTTTACAGCAGTGTCTTCTGAATCCACCTCTGTTATCTGTCAGGTTTTAGATTATGGAGTGCTCCACATTCCATCACTTATCCAACACAAAAATGCTGTCTCAGTGGGGTGCAGTTTGGAAACTCAAATGTTTTGTAAGACAGTCAGCTGTCCATTCCTGGTTTTGAGTAATTGCCAATTGAAATCCAGTTCTTGAGTCATACCAAGACAGACTTGCGGTGTGGTTGTTGGCTTGTTTTAATACCAAACCAAAGTCCGTTGTGTGCATCGCTGGCAACTTACTTCATTCGTTTTCTCTCTCTTCCCTCCCCACTCTGACCAAGATGTTCCGTCTCTGTCACTGTTGCATCTGACCAAATATTACTAAGTAAATGAATATTTGAAAGTAGGCTTACTTTAAAAAAATATATGTATGGTTTTTCCTAGTAATCCCATAGTGATACAGTTTTCAAGCAACTTTAACTACAAATATGACTACTCATTTTGAATAATATTCTTTGAAAAAAATCCATAGGTAGTCTAAAAATACTGTGCACAGGACTTTCTTAAAAATCATTCATGTCTTCTGATTTAGTCTCAGGAAATGACTAAGAATATACCAAGTGCTAACACAATAGTAAGCAAAATTACAGTACATCTCAGTAAATTTGAATAACAGTGCTTATTTTTATGGCAGTAATTGCTGTCATGGATATGTACTTTTTGGAAACTTAGGTGTTGTTTTTTCTTTTTTAGTTCTTCATTGAGGAAGTACATTACTGAGCATAGCATCTGCCTTCTGCTGTTATTATGAATGTATGAATAAATATCTAGAAAGTAGCACTTAACTAAGGAATAAATAAGTTAGCAAAGGTTATTCAACAGGTGGGGATAAATAATCAATTTCATAAAGAATAGAAAATACTATTCAGCAAAACACTTGAATAATCTCTTAGAGAAGTTTCCTGTTTAACACAAGACTAACCAGAAGCAGGAATTAGGGAATTGGTTTAACTTCTAAATTTGGAAAACTACAGAAACTGCTTAGTATTTTGAATTTCAATTCTGTAGTCCTGTTGCTTGTTTCTGTTGATACTATTGCCACATCACACTTTGTGTATGCTTAACTTTTTAAATAATTTACTCCTTTTCCTCCCTAATCCCATCCTTTCTACTGTTACAGTTGATAATACATTAAGCTATCTCACTTGAAAGGGCATGTGACCATTATATCTGTTATTTATTTTGTTTGTTTGTTTAATTATAAAAGCTTCCCTGTACACTTAACTGAAGATCAAATTTACTGGAAGTTTACCATGCAAATTACTGCATAGAGCCCTATCAGCTACTGCCTTCTTTTGCCTTTCGTTGGAAATTTTTTATTTGGGTTTGTGTTTTCTAGTATTCAGGATTCAAAATACATTGTGAAGACATAGGAATAAACCATACGAAAATAAAAAAAGTTGTGCACTGACTGCCCTGGATTAGCATGTTGCAGACTCAGAGCGGGGTGCGTGTGATTCAGGATAAATGTAAAGACAGTCTCCAAGTGTGTACACAATCAGTGACTGTATGTTAACTGACATCCTCTAAATTCACGCCATAGTTTAGCTTACAGTAACTAGTTTGTGTTCATATGCCCTAAAACCCCTCTTGCCAGCCAATAAAAACAGTGGCAGTTCTTCAGAGACATAAATGCCAGCTGTGCTATTTGCTGGCTTGCAGCAGTATCGCATGTAAGCTTGCAACAGGGAGAACCTGAATGCTCTGCTAGCTGCAGTTGTGTTCCTCTAGCATTTTAACAAAGCTGCGGATGAGCCATCAATTTGAGACATGCCTTGGGAAAATCTTATAACCAGCTCAGAAGAAAAAACAGGATTTTGTATTAAAAAGCTAAAATAAATATCTCAGGTGTAATGTTTTTCCTTTTAGTTTCTGGACAGGGTGTATTTCTGCATGTTATACATGCTTTTTCTTTTTTATTTCGTTAATGTGAAATTGATTTTGCAATGTAAACGTGGATATTATTTACCCTTAGAATCTGTACCTTTTTTTTCTTTTTTAAGACTTGAGTACATCATCTGTAGCATTTGGAAGAGAGTACTCTAAAATGCTTCTGTTAACGCTGCACTAGGTAGAAGATGTGCCATGATCAATGTTGTCACTCCTCATTACTTCTTGTCCAGTCTGGAGGCTGCATTCAAATATCTGCAACATCATTCTTTCAGTTTGGCAGTACACTCTTTGGAAAGCCAAGGCTTTTCAGCCGGCTTTATTTGTGTATCTTCCAAACAACATATCTAGCTTTAACACCAAAGTGATTGTATCTATCTGACAGGCTAAATTCAGAATTATTAATTGGAGAAATAAAACCTAAGTTTTGTAACTGTAAAATTACTCAGATTTTGCATGATGACAGTGGAGATCAATAATAAATGTTTGCACTGAAACCTAGCCTCAAGCAGAGGACGGAAGGAAGGAAAGCTTAGATATTTTCTTTCTACTTATTTTTTCAGAACATATTTAATACCACTCATCATCTAGGTGACAGTTAAGTCACAAGAAGTTTGTTGAGAGATATAAGACTTAGCAGAGCATCCGCTTCTACATTCACATTCATAGGAGTAGGTGTTGGGTATGCGTTTCAAAGACTAAAGCCAAGGCTGGAACTTAGAAGTGTTCTAAAAGAAAAGAATTGTGTATTATAATACCGTGTCAAATACCTTGAACAGTTTGCTGACTAATAAAATAGCCTGGATTTTTTTTTTGTAAAAGGTCTTATTTATTTGATACAAAAAATTACAGTTAACTCCTAAAATGGTGTTGGTATATTTTCATATATCAAAAAAGGAATTATAAAAGTTAATGAAGGTTTTTTATATTTATTTTCTAAAATGATTATTATAAAAAACCTCTGCAATGTGCAAAAAGAAAAAGGTAGACAAACACTATAAAAGAAAGAGTTTGGTGCCTTTTAGTCAAAAACTTGCATCCAACTCTAATTTGTATAGAAAATTGTACAAAATAAAAATAGAGATTACAAAAAGGTAGGGTTATTTTGGCAATTCTTCAATGATGATACGGGAGACTGAATTCCATCCAGTAGAAGCATCTCCCCTTGGATAATCGGCGCAAGTCCCGACCCAGATGGCAATGTCCACCAAGCCGGCGTTGATCCCCTCACACAGACCTTCCACTGGTTAAAGACAAAAACCACGTTACCTCAGCAGACACAAACACACCGTATTTTGGAACTGGCAGTGGACACAAGTACTTAAGAACAGCAGTTCATTGCAAGGTCATGCTATGTAGTTAAATCTAAATAGCATTTTTAGAAATAAAACCTGGGTATTACTTGGCAACGCAAGTTTCAGAGCTGTGTGCTACCTTTATCCATGCTTCTCCCTGATGTCTGTTACAGCACATGAAGCTGGGGGAAAGCAACCCTCAGGATAGCCGAACAGGAGGTGTAGCTGCTACTTTAAATGTCCAGATTTACAAATCTGCAGCTGGGATATGGCTTCAATCCCATCCAGCCACCATTTTTGCAGTGACAAGAGTCAGTGGGGCAGGCCCACAGCTGTACCTGGATCGGCACTGCAAAAGTTCCCTTTTAGCACTTATTTTTTCCCCTAGCACTACTAATTGGAGGTGGGTTAATGAAAACAAGCGTGTCCTACCCCTGGGGGAATGAAAACCTATCATAGCAACCGATGTTAGATTTCGTGCAGTCATGAAATACTACAGAGAAGAAAGGGCCCCTTGCAAAGAGCTGGGCTGCTGGCTTCATGATACTTTAGCTTTGCTCTAAGCTGAGAGCAAAATACAGCTTAAACCTCTGATGCAATGGTGTTAAAACCTGATAAATTAATGCAACTCTTTTGGTTTTATAAATAATTCTCAGAGTGTATCAACCAGCAAAAGGTATCAACTTCACACTGGGCCCCTCTTCCTAAGATGCATTTATTAACTAAATTTGCTACTGGCCTGTAATCCACTGCTGTTCGTGCAGCCTTGGCATACATACCTGAAGAAGTTCGGTGTATATTAATAGTAGAATTCAGTTCTGGACTTCCTTGATCTAAATATATTATGGCTTCAATAGGAAGTGGCCCAGCACATTCCGCTCCATTGAAAGTGAAGTACCAGCGCTGACAACAGGCATTTTTGCATTTTAGCCGAAGTGATCCGCTGAAGAGAACTCGGAGCGCGCTGTTTGAGCGCATCTTTGTAAACGTACATTCCTAAGAGGGACAAAAAAGTTTTGGTAGCAAACTCTGATTTTGAACCTACTCCCTAGAATGGCTTTCAGAATGTTTTGGCCAATAGTTTTATTCCCTTCCCTTTAGAAAAAAAAAAATGACCAATAGTGTCTGATGCAAAGATGCAAATCAGAAACAGCACCTCATAGCCGATAATGGAGAAGGGGAATTATGGAAATTCTTAATTTTATTTAGACAATACCTGCTGTTAAATTGGTAACCTAGTAACCTTCTGGGATTTATGTAAGGGGATATGAGCTGTCCAAAAGCTGCACTCAAGTCCTTGTATACGTGGACAGTGCAATTTCTGCCTCTGATACCAGAACTTCTAGATAAATTGGTTCTCACTCCAGCCACAACAGTAGGAGTTCAATCAGTCCAACCACTCTGGGCACTGCTTCATAGCTCATATTGGGAGGTAGGAATTGGGAGGTGGGATTTCCTCCCCTCTTCTACCCTTGCACCATTGTTTTTGAAGGTTTTGTACTCAGGGGCTGCAGCAGTGGACAGAACATTTGGGTTAATGTGGACAACGCTTAGGTCTGCTCCTGAACAATGTTGATCCTCTTTGGAGTAATAGCTAAAAACTACTTACACCAGCTCCATCGTTCTGAAACGTTATTATGGAAATTATCGACTGGGCACACAGCTGATAAACACAGTTGAGATGGATCTGAAATAACCTCTGGGAAGTTTACCCTTATGTATGTGTCAAAAAATGCTCCAACAGGAAATGTGTACTATTTGTGCTACCCTACTCATAATGTCAGACTTTAAAACTGCTGTGGTACTGCCTAAGTTGGCAAAGTGCAGCGTCCTAGGTAACGTTAACTTACTGCTATTTTCCCAAGATCTATGCCGTAATTAAGTGCACTCCACGAACACTGCTTGAAGTTGGGTGTCCAGGACTCCTCGACGCTCTCTCGCATGCACTCTCCCTTTTCCCCCTTCAGCCCGTCCCGTCCTGGGATTCCCGGTGTCCCAGGGATCCCGTTGGTTCCTGGGTTTCCATCCCGTCCAGGAACACCGCTGGGGCCTTGTAAGCACATGCCATTGTACTGAAAAACAGAGCAGAGCTTGACGACACCATCCATTAACTCTGAGGATAACCAAGTTAATCAAACAACAACGAAAATACAAAATACCTTGTTGTGACACAAGCTAATGGGTTATTTCTGGATCATCAAGAAAATGGTTCCAGGAGAGGAAAAAGCAGGAAAAATAAAATGTAAAAGATAAGCAACGCCAGCAGAATTTGCTGTAAATTAAGACTCCAATTATTTTATGAAATGATAATCAAACTTAAAAATAGAAATGGTCTCAGTCAAAGGATTAAAAACCCTGATAGAAAAACATCAGAAGGTTGAAAACATTCAAATGCCGAAACAAAAACGATCAGTTGACTTGTAAGAGCCCTGCTATGCGTTGCTCTGCTCCGTGCTGTGTGCAGCACGAAGCATGGTGGTGCTGGCGGGGGCTTGGGCAGCCGCACGCTGCCATAACCCGAGCCCAGGCTTCCCACGCACAGCATTGGAAGCACATGCACAAAATGGTGGCACGCTCGCAATCCCCAACCATTATGGTACCGGAAAGGGCAAATGCTGCCATCCCAGGCTGCACGCTAGTACACGTTGCCTTCATACCTTTTAAGATTTGGCTTCGCCCTGCTTGGGCAGGTGGTTCGTGCAGCACGGGGCACCCTTTTTTCCCTGAGGAGCTGTGCATCTGGAGGCACCCAGGCCCTCCCCACAGCAGTGGCTGCCAGCACACTTCCCCATCTGCCAACCCCATCCCAAACCTTCACAGACAGCTCTCTGGTCAGCTCTGCCCCACCTAGTACCGATGTCTGTTCAGCCCCTTTTAGCCCCCTAGAGAAGGAGCAGGTCGTGTCACTGTGCCCCTCCTGCAAGCTGTCGGCCCCCCAGGAACCTCATGTTCCCCATCCCTTCTCCTTTGTCTCTTGGGGAGCTTTCTTCTTCTGGGGTTTATGGATTTTTTTTTTTAATGTGCTTTGGTGAAACACATGGATGACGCACATATGATCGTGCTGGTCACTTCAGGCTTGGCTGCAGCCATTCCATGGATACAATCAGCAGCTACAGGAGGGGCTGAAGTAAGGAGAAAGATGAGCCCTAGAGTAGTAACAGGCACTGGGATTTCCTCGCTGCCGTCACCACAGAATGCAGTGCTGGAGCAGCGGGATGTCTGAATCACGAAGGTGGCATTTAACAAAAAGGCAGATGGCTGGACGGCCGCTTGGCGAAGTACGTGCCAGCCTAAAGATCACGAGAATTAGGCGAAGGCATTCCCGCTTGGTACAGCCTGGGCTTTCTGCTCTTGCTGCCGTTCTCCCGTGCCGAGCCGAGCCGTGCCAGCCGGCCACGAGGGGGCAGGCCCGGCTCAAAGGCCGGGATGGAGCCGTCAATCTTCCCAGCGAGAGCATCTTGAGGAAAAAAAAATGATGTGAGCGAAAGGAATTATTGCCTCGGCTTTGGTCTCCAGTCCAACTAGATCCGCCTGCGCTTGCCAGATGGAGTATTGCTCATGCCTTCCTGAGCCGGACGTGCATAAAGAATCTTTTAAAACGAAAACGCCCGCAGGAGCAGCAGCTCCCATCTCGCTCCTGCCTTCATCCTGCTCCCGAGGCGCTCGGTGTGGAGCTGGCACTGAAGCTCCCACCCGCACTGCGCTGCTCCGTCTGCCGTGCCCGAAAGCTCGAAGCAAGAGAAATGCCCCGAATGAGCGGCCCTAAGGCTGCTCAGACACAAACCCCGAGCTCCTCCACGTGTGCACATTCCTTATTCTCCACGCAATCCAATGGCCGCAGGGAAAACGAAGGGGTGACGGTGTGCAAGGGAAGCAGCTTTGCTCCCGGTGGTGTTTCGGCACATCGCCCTGGGGGTCTCGCCGGAGATCGTGGAAGAAACGTCCAGGTTGTGGGTTTTCTCCAGGAGGCGAACGGCAGCCCAGCGGCTCACGGAAATCGCTTCACATCTGCTTTTCACATTCCAGGGACTGGAAATTCTCTCTCCTTTCTTTCTATCCCCGAGATGGGATAGTCCCGGCGCACACATTCGGGTTTCTGGTTGCAGTGGAATTGCAGAGGCACGCAAGTGCCAAAGGCTCCGCGGAAAAGCGGAACGAGTACGCGTCCAGACACACTTTTCCCGGTACCCAGTGGCTGTTAAAGAGCAGTTCTTCGCTTTCTTTCTGCTTCTGTCGCTCACCGCTCATTCAGTAGCCTCTCCTCTCGGCGACCAAGCAGCACTTACTGCTGACATTACACGGCTCCACAGATTTTGCCCCTTTCCCAGTGGCGTGCGGAGGGCACCCCCCCCGGCTCACAGCGCACCCCTTATTCCTGCGGGGCAGCCTCCCCTTAGCCTCAGCCTCTCCCCCCGGTGCCCACCCGGTGCCTCCACCCTCATCCTCCACAGAAAGCCCCCAGAAGGGCTCCCCCGCCCCGGGCCGGCCGCTCTCCTTCCCTCAGCGCCCCCCCGCCGCCCCTCGCCACCCCCCCGCCGCCCGAGGCCCCTCAGGCCCCCGGCCCCGCCATTTTGCCCCGCCGCCCTCTCACCGTGTCGGCCGCCACCTCCCGCTGCCGCAGCGCCTTCTGCTTGCCCCGGGGGGGCTCGGAGCCGCCGGGCGGGGGGCCCGAGCCCAGCAGCAGCGCCAGGAGCAGCAGCGGGGCGCGGAGCATGGCGAGAGAGCGGCAGCGAGGGGATAAATGGAGCCTTTCACGGCTCCCAGCCCCAGCTCCCTCCCCGGGGAGGCCGGGAACCGAGCGGGAGCGGCCAAGGCAGCGCCGGCCCCCGGCAGCCATTGGCAAGGGGCCGGGGGGCTCCCGCCCCCTCGGGCCCCGCGGGGGGCTGCGGCCGGGACCGGCCCCGCTGCGGACACCCGGGGGCTGCAGAGGGAGGGCGGAGTGGTGGCACCAAACCCTGCCGGGCACCGAGACCTGAAGGCTTTTATCCACCCGCCTCGCCTCGCCCGGCTGAGCCTTGTCGATTTGACACAATAAAAGTTTTGGTTTTTTGTTTAAAATAACGCCTCTTTTCTTGGTCGTAGCGGTATATGGGCTATACGCTGAAGTATACGGGCTATACGCTATGCTGTATGCCCGGTAGCATTAAGAGCGGCAGCACCAGGCACTCGAAGGATAACGGGTGTGTTGCAGCCTCTGGGGTTTGCAGAGGCGGTTTCCAGAAGGGGGAGATACGCCTCAATACATTTTTTTGTGAAGTATTTGTCAAAACCACACATTTCTGCTGCAGGAATGCACGTTACGAGACGCTGAGCCATCCGCTCTTTCACACTGCACAACCAGAGTCCTGTGTACACAAAGCCTCCTTACATGGCAGCACTTCACATACCTGTCTCTAACAAGCAGGTATCTCCACTTCAAACTAAAAGAGGGGAGATTTACATTAGAGTTTATGAGGAAATTCTTCAGTCAGAGGGTGGTGAGGCCCTGGCACAGGCTGACCCTGAGCAACCTGGTCTGGTGGGAGATGTCCCTGCCCATGGCAGGGGGTTTGGAACTGGATGATCTCTGAGGTCCCTTCCAACCCAGGCCATTCTGTTATTCTTTCCACTCCAAGCAGCAGCAGGAGGGTGAGATGCAGACCCCGAGCTGCCCTACTCCCAAGTGGCCCAAACGCTGGGCCTGACGCCAGCTGTATTTCCGAGGTACAGCTGGAGGTACACCCTGCCTGGTGGAGTAGAGCAGCACTGCACCCAACATGCTTCGTAAAGCAGCGAGTCAATAATAATGCCGCCCTAAACCAGGTGGGGAGATTTATGGAATGATGTACGTGCTTAATTACAGCAGCAGCCCCAGTGAATATCCATGAACGTGCACGTGCAGAACGTTTCTTGCGCAATGGCAGGACACTGCTGGTAAACCTTCGGTTTGCCAGGTCGGTGGCGCTGCTGTGAAGGTGGTAACGTGTGACTTCTCTGCAACTTGCCTGTTTGCACAAGCATGGCATTGTTGCCCAGGTGTCTAGGGATCCCCAGCATCAGCACGGACCCTTCCCAGACTGCCGAACTTTTGTATCACCGAGGGTATTTCTTCATGAGGTGTGCAATAGCAGAAGCACACAGCACAGCAGTGCTGTAGACCTTCATAATGCCATTGCTTATTAGGTAACAAAATGTGCACATGCATCTGTATGCATTTTCCCATCTGGGTTTGCTCACCCTTAGAGTTTAGGTCTAGGCTAGAAGCTTTCAAATGCGAAATTTGTGAATTTCCCACTTTTCCAGGGGAAGAGTGCTGTAAGAAAGGTCCTAGCAAAGAACGGTAGGACATCTGCTTTGAGTTGTGGTAAATGTACAGCACAGTTCCTTGCACCCATTTGACTTGCAAGGCAAATTACAATCTGGAAAACAGAAATATCAACATCCTCCCCAGCCTGGTTCAGTCTAAGTTCTTGTCGTCTAACAGGCTTACGCTGTGTGCTTTCAACACATCTAAATGCTGTTTATACTTCTGAGGGCAGTCACTATTGCTAAATATCAGTGAGACCCTCAAATTGAATCAGAAATACTTATCTGCTTTGCCTTAGATATTTCCAGGGCAACAGGAGCTGTTGTAATAAACTTGGCTGACCATCTTTAAACAAGGATCCATCTTATATCAACCAATGATTCCATTATCTTACGTATGCGTCCATATGATACAGCCTTTATTTTTTATATGCAGCCTTACCAATGGAGGTACATGCATCTGTCATTTAAATGTCACCAAAATCTTCTAGACAAGCAGGCTGCATAGCCCAGGCATGCTCACCATGTCACTGTTGGTGCACTGCACGTAGTAGATGCTCATGACACTGGGTTTGTGCCACGTGTGAGGTCCTCCCGCTGCGACTGATATTGTTTTCCCCTCCTCACATAGCCTCTCAGCACCCAAAAAACAGCCACACAGTCTGGAGAGGAGGATGTGCTCATACATGCCAGTGTTTCCACTCAACCCATCTATAAAAGGTTTAAATTCAAGGGCCTGCCCATTGTGTTGCTGGGGCTCTGCTTTTCTTGCACATTCTTTGACTTTATAAATACTGTTTGTTAGAGTCATGTTTTTTTTTTTTTATTTGAACCAGTAAATAAATGGTGCTCATTCATTCCTCTTCAACTGCAACTGCAGTAGGAAAAAATAAGAGCATTTTCTAATGGAAACCCATTGCCCATGGCTAGTGCAGAGGCTGGGACTGACAGACCAGGTCCATAGTACAAGTCTGGTGAAGTAGACCCAAATCTGGTGGAAGAGCCCCGAACAGATCTGGTGGAACATATCACCTCCTTACACAGGGAGGAGAAGCTTTAACCACTCAGACATGTTTTCTTCTCAGATAGGAACTACATTACTTCTGGCTTTTCACAACCAGGAAAACCAGGCGTAGGTGTCTAAATATTAATTCAATGATGAGGATCCGGAGCCAAAAGGGGCCCAGTATGGGAAGTGCCAAGCCCTGGGCCTTTCATCTGCCTTTAACTCTTACTGCTTCCTAAGTGTCCCTGTTCTGCTGTGCCTGGGGATTCTGGCACTGAGTGGCAGTCCTGGCTGCGTGCTACTGTGGGGAGCTCGTGTGTGTCATGGGCTCAGCAGCAAAGCACACGGGGTTAACATTGCTGTGCTCAGCACTGCAACACCCAGTACCTTTGCTGATCTACCTTTGGTGCCTTTAATTGCGGAGTTCATAATTTAGCTCTTGTTAACTTTCTTACGGATGTTTTGGGGTAAGCTGTAAGGCAGCGTGAGAGGCTGAGCTCAGAGAAGGCTGCTGTATTTCTCGAGTGGCTCTGTGCAGCCTGGCTGTCTGATGGAGGAAACAAAGAGCCGTCTGTGCTGCTGCAGAAAGCCGAAGTAAGAGCTCTCAGGAAAAATTATGGCAGGTCTAAGAAATACATATCTCATATTCTTCCAGAAAAACCCACACAACTTTGGAACTACATAAAATCAATGGGATCAGTTCCTCGATCCCTTTTAACACCTTTTAATTTATGCATTTTATTTATATAGTGTGTTTAATACTTTACCGTAATCTAAAACTCCTTCCCCTCTACTTTGCTCTTTTACTCGCACAGATTTACTTATTTAAAAAATCTTCCAGTAGCTTCTAAATAAATGCAGTGAGTGTGGCATTGTAGTTACAGTAGTACTTTGCAGGTATGCATATTAACACTGGAATTTTAAAAAATTGTTTGAGGAAGTTTTTTCTTTTTTTTATTGGATTATAATACTCAGTAATGTCCTATTTCAGTCTTTGCAAAAAGCTTAAAAGTGTAAGTCGTATCAATATTTTACTTTCTGGGATTCCCTGCCTCCAGGTAAAAGTCGAATTATGCTAACAGTTCACTATGCAAGCTGAGAAAAAAATATAAAATAAAATAAAATATGATAATAAAAAAAAATAAAATTGATCATCTGAGTAACAACCAAAAAGAAAAAGGCAGAGGTTTGAGCAAAATGACAGCATTCATCAAAAACAAGAGGCAAGTAGCTGTCATGAAAGCATACACTAACCCTTCAGAGGTTTGCCCACTGAGGGAAAATCCTGTGTCCCTATACAGGAGGAAGGCATTTTTTGAGTGTGAGATAAAAATCATACAGTTAGTTAGTCATTCATTCTTCACGTGGGTCATTCTTCTGAATAAGCACTTATTTCACATAAAAAATACTGTATTCTTGCACAATAGAAAATACTAGAAAGAGGATTTGCTCTTTACTACTCAGATTACTACTCTTTACTCTTTACTACTCGGATTAATTAAATTTTCAATCGAGATAAACCTTTAATACATTTTACCAATAAGAATGGGACATATGTCAGATATCAGAGCATGTCTTGCAGGAAGCTTGTCCTTTTGGAAACTGGTGGAGCTATTAGCAGATCCTTTTTCCTCCAAGTAGCCAGCTGACTTATGGTTGTGTTTCCCTCTAGCTGTTGCTTTTACAATAATAATTTAAGCATTGAATATATTAAACTCAATACAGCTCATACATTGTCAGACAGAAATAGATAAACTTCAACAGAACTCCTAGGGAGAACTGAATGCCTTGCCGATAAAGGATAATTCCGGCCATCCAGACTTATCCATCATGTAAACGTTATGATGAAAAGCCCGTGTTTCCACTTGCTTGTTGGGTGAAGCTCTCTGACTCCGAAGAAGTCCGGCAGGCCCTGCTGCAAAACCGCCCACCAAGTGCACAGCGCAATCGTAGCAGCCGTCGGAGTGGTGTCTGGCTTGGAAGGGACGTCTGGAGCTCATCTGGTCAAAGCAGAGCCGCTTCGACGCCCATAGGGGAGTGGGAAAATTACTCAGCCCGGTCCTCACTTGAACTCTTGACAACAATGGTGATTATAGAGAGCACAGGAAGGGTACAAATGGACCTCCAGGGAATCGACATCAGTAAGGGGGGAGCTGAGGCTCAGGAGAAACATTTGTTCATTAGAGTGGTTGTGAATTAGTCAATGGTAGAAAAATTATTTGCCTGTCTGAATCCTCAACGAATAGTGAAGCCTTTTATGGAACTGAAAAGCTGACTTTTCTTGGGTCCTGCACTTGTGAACAGTTATTAGGATGTGAACTACCACGCTCCATTCGGACACAAAGGCTTCTTCAGTGAAAGGAATGATCTTGTTTTGCTACACTGTTCATCTAGTGCCCTGCCATAGCTCTGTCCTTCCAGTTCCAAAAAACGGTAGCTCAAATTAGTGATAATCCTGAGATTAAAGGAATGTGCTTCAGCTTTGAAATGTTTATTTCTTTTTGTATCCAGCAAGCCCTGTGAAAAGGGGTACCTCAGGGGAGGCACGGCAACGCTGGGGTGTGGGCTATGGGCCGAGAAAGGTTTGCGTAGTGCTCCAGGATGGCTTACAGAAACCAGAGGTCTACAGTCACCATCACTAACACACACAACATACACAGAAGACTGGGGATGGAAGAGGATTAAGCCACAGAAACAAATGAATTGGTTCAGGACGCTCAAGAGCTGCACAAAACGACAGAGGGCAGGGGGCAGTGCCACAGCTCGGCAGTGACAGCTCTGAACGTGGGGGGGGGCTGCCACGGCTCTGCCCGTTGAATGTGATGGTGGAGCCTGTGGTATTCCTGAGGCCTGGCTTTTCACATCCACACCACCCCCAGGCAGCCTGGCCTCAGCGACAACACACCACAGCTTGCTGCAGGCAGGGCTGTGGGCCGGCTGGGCAGCACCTACCTCGTCTGCTCACTGATGGACCCCATGGGACGTGGAGTTACAGGGGCTGCTGGGGCAGGCACAGTGAGAGATTTTCACCATAGAATCATAGGATCATTAAGGTTGGAAAAGACCTCCAAGACCACCTGGTCCAACCATCCCCCTACCACCAATGTCACCCACTAAACCATGTCCCTAAGCACCACGTCCAACCTTTCCTTGAACACCCCCAGGGACGGTGACTCCACCACTTCCCTGGGCAACCCGTTCCAAAGTCTGACCGCTTCTTCTGAGGAGAAATGTCTCTTCATTTCCAGCCTGAACCTCCCATGAGCAGGGTCCCATAGCTAGCCCCAAGGATACTTCAACAGATAAAGTCTTGCATTAAAATTGTTGCATATGCTAAACTACAAATCTTAGTTGACTTGCATCTTAATCGCACTAGTGAAATGGTGCTGGAAATGGTCAAGCACAACGCCAAATCATCGTCTCACATGGAGATGAAATTGTGTTCTGGCCAGAACAGTGGAAGACCTACCAAATTCCTGTGAATAAAATGTCTTTTTGAGTCCTTCTTTGATTTATGTTTTTTACAGTGTGTGCTCATCTAACTATGCTTCTCTGTGGCATAACTGCTTCTTGTGTGGTTTCTGTGCTTCTGTCCTTGTAACTTTGCTGTAATTACAGCACCTCTTGGCTGATTAAAAAGCTACATGTCACAAATGAGTGAGACAGTTTCCCACTGTCAAGTACAGAAACTTTCAGTATGTGTGCCCTGAATATATCTAATGCTGTTGAGGTTATATTATTTTAAAAGGCAAAGTTCTCCCTTGTTTTTTCATTGCTTGTCCTTTCTTGTTTTGCCTTACTGGCTCGGTGACTTTCTGCTTCTCTTCCTAGGAAACCTCAGCCTGATTAGCAGCTTCTCTCAGTGTCTGTTCTTAGGATGATCTTCCCTACTGAAATCACGTTTTAGGAAAAGCAGCTCCAAGTAATTTCCAAGGTGAGTCCTGCCTTGAACCAGCCCAATGCATTTGTATTGCATCCACTCACTCACTTTTCACAGTGTCATGTCTTCACATTTCATGAACGATACCCTCTTCGACTGTTAATCTCTGCAGCCAATGCTCTTCGGCTGGAAGTCCAGGTCGCAGCCCTGCCTGTAGGTACCTGGAAAGAGAGCAAGTCCAAGAGAGGCCTGTGTCCAGTGGGCAACATTGGTGACCCAAACCCATAGCCAAGGAACCTTTCCACCTGCTTCAGCATCCTCGAATCCTCCATCTTTGTCTGGGTCCTTCAAGACTGGCATGTACTGTCTGATAGTAGGTATGATACTACTAGAGTTAGGTCTGGGGAGAATGCAGCTTTCCAGGTAGCTTAAGACATCAACAAATTAAACAATTTAATATTAATTTTCTCAGCGACTTCACCTGGCAGATCCAGTTTTATATGATCAGGCACTAGGAAGATAAAGTGGGATGCCTAACGTCTTCATAGAAAAAGGATGCTTTGTTCATCCTCCCAGAACATATTTTTTCCTGTTAAGATCCTTTTGGTGGCCATGTCTTAACAATCCCACCGTCATCTCTGTAACTTACAAACTTACTTAATGGAAGTGAAATTTCTTCCTGCCTTTTTTTTTTTTCCCACTTCATGTGTCCAGACAGTCCTAAAATATCATTATATTCCTCTCTAACACGTAAAACACATGATGTTCTTACATGACAATACTGCTGTGCTTGAGAGCATGTTCTAGCCTGGCGACCATTGTCCCTTTGATTCACTTATGCCCAGTATTGATGCCCATTTAGCACTTCCATTCCACAAAAAGTGCTGTCTTCCACACAGCTCTTCTTGCAGAAATGGTTCTTCGCTTCAGTCACCTCTTCCTTTCCAGCTTCTGTTAGTGCTGAGAAACCACCTGTGAGCCATTTAATGAAGTTAAATTGTTGTGGGTATAAAGATAGCTCATGTTTGTCATTAGTTTATTTTAACCAGCAAGACCTGAAGTAAAGCAAACTTTTATTTTAAATTTACTTTTGATGAACAAAGTTGAAATACAGGTACAACATTAGCAAAGAATTCAGATATAAATGTCCTGGCATGTTTTTAATCTTTTAATTACACTTTGCATCTCAAATACTTTTTAATTGGAAGCAAAATCCGGTTATTATACAGAAGCAGATTTGATAGATGTACATCAGAAAGGTACTCCTAGCTCCACTTGCAGAGACACAAAGCAGACAGCTCATGAAGGTGTGGTAGAGGTTGCCCAATTCTTCATTTTTTTAAAACTATGCTTAAATTTTTGTCCATTAAAAAAAATGTAAGTACCATAAGGAACAAAAATAAGAGTGAAAGAATAAGCACAAAAAGAGTAAAACACAGGAAATAACATTTATTCCCATGAGACTCTGAAATACCCCTGGTGCCAGCCATCTAAATTTTTGCAAATACCAGAGGTTAACACTGGCAGAGATCTTTACCCATAAACACAGCCGGAGTGGTCAGATACCTTCAAAGACCTATTCAGCAAGCAGCCAGCGTCAGCGCAGGGCTGCAGCAGCTCCCTGTCCAGGTGTAGCATTCTGAAATTGCATCTTGAACCTGGGTGGTCAAACTTCAAAGGGAAATGCGATTCCTCATGCTACTCAGCTACTGAATTTTTTCCGTGCTTTGTGGAACGTTAAACTTATTTTTATTAAAGCAGTTCAACTTTTCATTTTTTTATTTTTTAGCTTCTGAAATTCAAGTGGCTACAAGCATCTTCAAACCAAATGCATTTTTCACCCAATAAAGAAAAAAAAAGACCCTCAGCTCTCCACAAATCAGTTGAACAATTGTCAAACAAAAAGTATGTTGCATTGTTACTGCTCCATATCTGATTTTTTTTTTTAAGTTTAAAAAAGTGAAAGGATTTTAAGAGATTTTAAATACTGCAGATGTTTTCTTGTTACCTGCTAGTACCACAGTTCAACTGTTACCAATAGGAATGCAGTAGCAACCCCTTTGTCCATACCCCCATTCGGTTTTCAGAAACTTCCAACATTTTTGTTTCTGAATACATGTATAGCTTTATTTTGTACTCTATGTAAACTTTATCCCAAGTTTCAGTAAAAAGTTAGCAAAATAAGACATTAAAAAAAAAGCATACACAAGATTAACAAAAATTACTGTATTGTTAAATTTCAGGCACTTTATATCACAAATCAAACAATTCAGTATGTTAAATTTATCTTGGGACTTGAAAACTTGGCGTAATGCACATTTTGATGTAAGTTATGACAAATCCATTAAATGAAAGAGGAGAGCTAAAAGACCATTTAGCACACACATTTTTAAGGCTTGGAGAGGTTGTCGTTATCCTCGACTCCAGCTTTCTGCAAAGGCAGAGAACTAGACTAGCACTGGCTTTATCTGTATTTTAAACTACTGGAGTTACAGAGCATCTATCCAGTCTTCATTTAATTACTTGAGTTGGTAGAGATGTTCCAATAATAAATTATACGTAATTTAAGAAAAGGTCCCTTAATATGAATTACCTGTATTCAAGTTTTAGAACACTTGATCGTGATAATTTTGATTAGGTATCATGAAAGCAAATAACCAAAACGCCTTTTATTAGACAAACAACACTTCAGAGCTTCTTTATAGTCCATCATTGTAAGGCAATCTTCTAGACCATGGCTCATCTCTGCACCTGTTTTCTTTCTATTTTCCACCCACCATCATTGTTGTAGGCATTCAAATAGCTGTTGAATTTTCCAGCTACTACTTCGGTGTTTCAAGGTTAAAACATCCAGAGATCACAATCACTAACTATAAAGTTCACCTTGGGAACTTACATTGTTAGTTATTTATGGTATAGTACTACAGTCTAATTCTACCACTGATGTATTTCACTTGAAATGAATGACTGTTTAGTCAGTATTTTGCAGTTCTTTGAAAGTTCATGTAGTTTTAAGACCCAAAAAGTATTGCTGTTACTTCAAGATTACTTTGTACTCATCTTTTCAGAACAGTTTCCAGAAGCCAACTTTTTCCCAAACTGCCTAAAAAAGGAAGTAAAATATTTATTTTAAGAAGGTCATAGCAAGAGCATATTGTGGAAATACACATTCTATATAGTCTAAAGGAGGTCTTTAGCTAGAGGTCATGAAAGAAAGAATGCTGTAAATGCTAAGATGAAAGAGCTAATTCAGTTTCTCACTCTTTCATAACCTTCCACGTTCATCTGAACAATTCCCACCATTGTTCTGTGTCTTGGTTCTCATACAGGAGGGATAAAAGCATTGCAATAATCATTACCTCATAGAGCTCTAAGTAAAAATACATTAAAGTGTCTTAGGTGCAGAAATGCCACAGTAATAGAGGAATAAACATGCTGAATCCAGTTAAAAAGAAATACCAACGCAAACTTTTACTATACAACGGTATTTTTATTACTAACAAAGACAGTAATAACAAAACTACTGAACATGTATAAAGTTACCCGTTTACAAACATAACTAAAAGAACGAAGGGTACTTAGTGTGCATTTTCACAGGGTTTTCTCACTGTCCTTCTCAGCAGCAAGAATATCAGATATTTTCAATGGGGAAAATGATGAAAGAAATAGCACATCCTATTTAAGGCAATAAATTACAAATATGAAAATGCACATGACAATATAAAGGTAAATACATTCAATTTTCAATGCATGATCAATAAAACAAGTAACTCTGGTTTATCAGAACAGTATTTGCCATTGACTCAGTACTTTTATGACCTTTGTGCCATGCAATTTTGCTCGATTGTTCAAAGCATCAGCATGAGTGCTGCACAAACTGGAACACAGTTCCTCCACACAATAACAAAATAAAGGTAACAATTTAAGAGCAATGTTCCTCTTAGTAATCGAACACACGATGCTGAACAGTCTTACAAATTGCAGTGAAGTTTCAGTTTAGAAATCCTGGCTCCAAATCACCTCAAGTAATAAATGACATTGACTTCACTGGAGCCAGGACTTCTTTAGAGATGAATGATGAAACGCTTACGCACATCAGTATTACTTGCTCTGGAGCACCATTCTATCATAAGAAAGTATAAGAAAGGCTACCTGTATTAAGGCCTTCTTGAGTTAAAGAAAATATACTGCTGTAGCATATAGAAAATTAAACTTTGTAGAAAAGTTATTAAGGTCTTATGTAAAATGTACTGTTAAACAAGCTTGCATCTTAGTTTATATGCACCACAGTTTATTTTCTGCAAGGTTTCTCTACAGATTTAAAAAAAGAGTTCAAGTTACTTGCATAGAAACAAAAGGAAGCATACGCTTTCACTGCAGTTCAGTAAAAAAAACAACAAAAAACCACACAACAAACACATACTTCAGATTCTGTCTTCCTTGACAGAGGATCTGAAGCATTTCCCTGCTTGGCACTACGCACTGGAACACCATACCAGGAGGGGCTCAAAGAAGCACTTTTCTGAAGTACAGCTGTATTCATGTACTATTCCTATACAGGATGCCCACGTCTGACCAGTCTTGCCCCAAATGTGTAGTGTATGGTGTATGTTTTATATAAAGATACAATCTGCTTTACTGTGAACTACATAAAATTGCCTGATCATCATAAAACTGTTGACCTCAGTAGTATCTAACGGAAGCATTATTAACTTTACCAAGTTTATACAATTAATACAAAACAGTAGTTCTAAATATTGACCTTATGCAGTTATTTACATAATTCATTTTTATGTACAAAATAAATCACTATGACTCCAGATTCCCTTTCATATTCAGTGTAGAAACTACCATAAAACAGTGCTATAATTGACACATCATGACAATTTATAAAGTTTATGCGTCTCTTATTTTTAAGTGATAATGCTTTTTAATAGATAGTAAAAAAGAAAAAAATCCAAAACAAGTAAAAAGCTGAAAAATATCAAATATGCAGATGGAACTAGTATGCCTTGAAAAGTAACAGTGCTTTCTATGGATTATTTCAATACAGTTTATTAAAATGTGTTCTTTATATTGGGAATAATATTTTTCATCTTTCTTAAATTATTGCTAGTTGATCCAGCTATATCCTATAGAACTTCCATTTCCATTATTCCTGGATGGGTACGAATATAGTACATTATTGCCAGTTGTCCCCACTACAAAACTTACATTTTTATAAGTGCAAAACAATGTGTGTCTGATTTTTAATAAGGCACAGAATATCCGTTATTTCCAGTGTAACAGAATCCACATCAGTTTTATTCGTTGAAAGTGTTCAAATAAAAATCAGTCTTTCAAGGGTTTGAACTGTTTCCTGAATCCAACTCTTTTCTGGTGTCTGAAGCCGAGTAGACAAGTAGTGATATGGAGCCTGACTGTGAGACATCAGGTATTTGTGAACTGCTCCTTTGTAATGCAGGAGATTCAATAAAATCATTCTTAGGAGTTACTCTGTAAGTAATGAGAAATAAAACACAGCGAGTCAATTTTAAGCACAATTCACTAGACTGGAAAAAACATTTTTTAATTTTTTTTTTATTTTTAGCAACAAACTGATAATGTATCTTAGCTATTTTCCGTTCAAGAGAAAACAGTACAACTTTGTATACTTCAAGCTTTTCTTTTTTTCTGACTTGTCACCTTTCAAAAGGATTGTATTGCAGCCACAGATTTATTCAGGGTCACAGCTCAACAACACAAAAATATCCTTCAAACTGAAGCTCCAGCACTCAACACTTAAAAGGAAAAAGAATCCTAAATAACAATAAAATAGCCCATATCATATTGTAAAGATACATGGCCCTAAGTCTGCAAGAATTACAGTACTCTCGACAGCTACTGACAGTTAATTGTACACTGATTTGTCAAGGAGAAAAAACAGAAATAGTAACAATATATGTAAAACAAGTAAAAAAATGAGTTACGGAATCTTACCTTCCTTCACCTATTCTCTTCACACTCCCAGACAAGCTACTCATATCACATGTGCTATCTGCTTTGTTTCTTTTTTCCACCTGATCCACGGTCAGTTTAGAACCACATAACATTTGATTTCCACTGTTTTCGCCTTCCTCGACTTTTTGGGCTGATGTTCCATCTGCCTCCTTCTCAGATGTCTCCGGAGACGTTTTAATTTCTGCAACAGTTTCTTGGCTTAAGTAATCATGATTAGTGATCGCTACTGCAGAAGTTCCATGATTTGTTGTGCCACTCGTGCTAGTCCCCATTGACTTTGAAATTACTTTCAATCTGTGTGAACTCGATTTGTAGTGCTTCTTTTTATGTTTAACTTTGGAGTTGTGCCTCAAGAAAAATTCGCACGATTCTTGCAGTACTCTTCGACTCTCCCTGATTGGACTGAAAGAAAATACAAGCATATAACTGAATGATGAGGATAACCTCAGGTACAATGCATTATAGCTTGGTACACAAAAACATAAAAAGAAGAGCAAACAATGATGTGATCTGAGCTGGATGTTAATGAACATAAAGAAAACAATTATATATAAAAAGAGAGAAAAAAATCTTATTGTAATGGCTTCAAAACAATTATGCCCGTGGAACAATTAAATAAAGCCGATTTCTACATTTCTTACTTCTGCAAGTAGGTCCAATGACTTCAGTAGTTTAATCATCTAAGAGAGGAAAGCAGGATTAGCTCATAAACAGCTGTATTACCAAATTAACTTTATGTAATGTAAACCTTGTTCATGTGAAAAAAACGGCAAGCATTATAAAAATGACTTCATTATTTTAAAATTCTTATAGCTGAAAGCAGTTAACATCTGAAATGCAAGAAAAATCCTACAGGAAATGGAAAAAGAGAGGAGAGGGAAAGGAAGCTATAAGCTCACCATCATGGAATGTAGATGTAAAATAAAAGGAGCTTAAGGACTGCATAAAGGGAAATTCAGAGAAATAAAAAGATCTTAAAATACATTATAATATGTGAGTAACACAGATAATCTAAGAATGATTAATATCCTTCTGAAGGATCCAATCTTATCCAATGAAGGAATAAAAGGGAAAAAAATGACAGTTATGAGAAATGGAGATGATCTGTAACCCGTTTAAAACCATAGATATACATTTACTAAAATTAAGTAATTAAACTGTATTACTCTGTCTCAGAATAAAAATAAGGGACAGTAATTTAATACAATAAAGCCTAGCTAAGGATGGGACAATGAAAATTAAGTTTCAAATAAGATAAGCTTGACAAGATGAGAAAAACAGAGGATGTTGTTATTCCATGATAGTAAACATAGCTCAGTGCTGAAAAGTCTGAATACATGAAAAGATCCAAGTTGATGGCTAAAGTTATCTTTCCTGATTTGACTGGAAACCAGATATTATCCAACGCTAAATACAACAGTATGTCTACAGCTCTATGAACAGAGCAAATCAGCAGAGGAGAACATTTTTGTCTTCTGAGAACATAGTCAAGTCATTGTGTATGCAAAACTTCCACAGTCTTCAGTGGAACTTTTTGCTGGTGCCCATATGCAGCAAACTTCAAGAGATAAAGGGCCCAAGGACAACGTTTTGATTACCTGAGACACATTTAAGAAATGCCTGAAATCCAATATATTTAAGTATACACTTCAAAAAACAAGAATAAAAATTGCTCTTACTCTCTTTTGCGGTTTCTGTTGAAGAAATTGGCCCATTCCGAACAGGTCTTTTTACTTCCCACCCAGAAGACTGGAGATATGCCAACAATTAGTGTCAGCAAATATTTCATCAGAAACAAAAATATTTCTGGTCTTGCTAGTGCCTTTGCCTAGAAGATAACAAAGTTTAATAAATACAGAGAAGACATACTTCTTATTTTTTGAATGCAGAAAACCAAACAAATTATGTAAAAGAGAGACTTTCTCCTCATGGCTGCTAATCTTTGCTGAGGCTTGTACTGTGGACAAATGCAAGACATGTACAGTCAAGTCGGATCTGGTTAATGTCTGCTTGCAGGCTACAGCTGGATACACAGAGAGATTAGTTAGAAAGAAATATTTTTCTTTTAAATTGACAGGAAAGGTAATTTTAGGGGTAATAGTTTTTGTAACCGTGTTCTTCAGAGATGGTTTGTATGGATGAGATTCATCCCTTCAGCTTAAAAGAAACAGCGGGTGGATGAGCTGGGAGTTAATCAGGTTAGACAGGGAGCTGCAGGGAACAACATAGCTGTTTTCTGTTTATTGCAAAATTAATCCACCTATTTGCAGAACAGGATCATAAGAGCCGAGCCATTTAACTCTGTAACAGACCATCTCCTCCTCCTAGGCTGCAAATTTAATTTATGTTACCTGGCTTACCTGCCAATCCTATCTACAAAAATCAGCATTTCTGTTAGCCACATAGCTACTTAGGCTGAAGTTTGTTTCTATTTGGTTCTGTTCTGATCGACGTATCATGGCTCAGGGAAGCCACGGCCAAGCACGCCACTTTAAGCTACCGTACAGCTCTAACAGCACACGCTGTTTGTCATACGGACAGAGCCCAGTAAGTACAGCTTTGTGTAAACTTGCTGTTGCTATTTACTCTTTCCAATAGGTTAAAGACTGAGGATACAGGCTCTGTGCGCCTTATTATGCTAAGATTGTATACCTAAGAACTACAGAACAAGATGGTTTTGTTTGTTTGTTGATAAAGTGAATAAAAGCCTTATTTTCAACCTTGTTTAATTCGAGCCATCTAAGTTGAAACGGAGCTCAATGTGAAACTTCCTGAAGTGCACTTGTTAATGAAACGTTAATGGAAGCAAAAAATAGCCAAGTAGCCTGTGAGCTCTGATGTTCAGTTTACACCAAGTTCAATACAAAGGATATAGAGGATGCTTAAGAACGTGGAAGGATCAAGCCTTTTTTCCCCCCCCATAATGCTTGTGTTTATATTCGTCTTTTCGATGACAAGTTATTGCAGTAAAAACACAGATGGTATGTACAAAACAATGAAAGATAACATGAGAAACTTGCAGTTGCCTTAGTGATGGTTTCTCCTTTTATATTTGTTCTTAAATGGAATGTCACAAACCACAAATTACTTAAAATTGCAGAGAATTTTATGTATTTAAAAAGATTTAAGAGATTTACATAAGGTTCAGAGTACTGGCTCTGGGGCAGCTTTACTTACTTTAAAAGCCTTTTGAAGGAAGTTTTGTTTAGGAAAGAAAAAGTCTTATGTGAACATCTCTGCAATTTAAAGCGTTTTTATTTTTTAAAAGATTTCTTCACATTATTGAAAATTAGCCTGGAAGTGACAGCTACCATGGAAAAAATATACTGGAAATTTGTTTTGTAGTTTCAAGTGCTTTACAGTTCTATACTTCAACAAAAAAAAAGACGAAAATGAAAATCTATGGTTATAAACAACAATTTAAATCCAATTTTCAAGATCCATTTTTTTTCAACTTCAATTGAAATTGATGTGAATTCACCTTAGGTACTGAAATACAGAACTAGGCATCCAAATACAGAATGACTGCTTTTAGGAAAAGACATTGTGAAAAACAATCCCTGTCCCCAGCATTACTCATGGCATGAAGATTGAATAATCCCATTACAGCTGTGAGTTGGAATTGCTGAGTGAAATCAATTTGTTTAGAAGAAAATTTCAGAGGAAAATATGATACCACCAATTTTAACTTAAAAAGCAACTAATCATTGCATGTTCTTGAACTGTTTACTGAACATGAAAATAATTTATTAAACGACACTACAAGATATAGCAACGTGTGAGGGGTTTTTGCTAATTAACTTATCAGTATTATGTCCAAAGGAAACTGCTACTTGCCTGATAAGGACAAGGGATATGGTACTGGTCACAGTGGTCGAACACCCAAGTCGTTTCCCAGGTCTTCCGGTTCACCAGCTCATAGACATAGCACCCGAGAAGTGCCACAAGTGGCACCAAGTACAAGCCACTGAAAACTCCAATTCGAATCATGAATTTCTTTAGCTTCTCTTGGTTTCTGCCATCATGCTGGATGACTTGCCGCACATGATTTAAAGAGATAATACCAGCTAAAAGGAGAGAGAGACCGAAAAAAACACAAAGGCATAACGGCAGAAGCACAAAGTACAGAGAGGCATCCACATCGTAGAGACCCACAAAGCAAACTCCACTGATATTGTCCCCTTCGACTTTGTTCATGGCAAGAAGCATAATGGTTAGAAAGCCGGGTATTCCCCACGCAACGGCATGGAACCACATAGCCTTCTGTGCGATAGCTTCACAGCTCCATTTCCTTCCTGCTGCGAGGAACCAGGTGATGGTAAGAATCACCCACCAAATGGTTCCTGCCATAGTGAAAAAGTACAAAACCATGAAAAGGACAGTACAGGCTTTGTTTTGGGAGCCAAGAACAACCGTTTCCCCAATTTCTAGCTTATCGTCTGCCTTGTTACAGGCAGTTCTATTCCCAAGCAGAAATCCAATGAAGTACATTAGAGACACTATGCTGTAACAGACTGAGTAATAAATGATTGGCCTCTCTGGGTACCTAAACCTTTTAACATCAATCAGGAAAGTCAGGAATGTGAAAAGCGTAGCACAAAGACAAAAGATTGAAACTATTCCAATGAAGCTTTTCGCAACATCCAATTCGTAATTTTTGAAGTACATATTGGGACATGGGGGTGCACACTGATCGATGCCTAGAAACTTGTAGCCTTGTCCATTGGAAGTGTGCAGGTGCCGGGGACACCAGAATCCATAATCCCTTCGCGTCTGTCCTGGGGTCTTCTGAGTTCCGTGTGCGTTTGTGGTTACAGGAGCAGTGGCAGGAGCAGTCTCGTCACAATTGACTAGTCTAGATAAATTAACAGAAGAGGAAATATCTTAATACCCCTCATTATCAACTAACGTTATTTCTTACTGAAAAAAATGAAGTGAAAAATCTGATTCTAAGCACTATGAAATTTTATAGATAATGCAAAATGTGCATTATATGAAAAACCTCAGTGGTATTTTTAAAAAACATAGAATCACAGAATGGTTTGGGTTGGAAGGGACCTTAAAGCCCACCCAGTTCCAGCCCCCTGCCATGGGCAGGGACACCTCCCACCACACCAGGTTGCCCAAAGCCCCATCCAGCCTGGCCTTGAGCACCTCCAGGGATGGGGCATCCACAGCTTCTCTGGGCAGCCTGTGCCAGTGCCTCACCCTCTGAGTGAAGACCTTCTAACATCTAATCTAAATCTCCCCTCTTTTAGTTTAAAGCTTATTCCCCCTTTGTCCTAGCATTACACCCTCTATAAAGAGTCCCTCCCCACCTTTCCTGTAGCCCCCTTTAGGCACTGGAAGGCCGCTGTAAGGTCTGCCCGGGGCCTTCTCTTCTCCAGGCTGAACAACCCCAGCTCCCTCAGCCTGTCTTCACAGGAGAGGTGCTCCAGCCCTCTGAGCATCCTCGTGGCCCTCCTCTGGACTTGTTCTAATACATCCAAACAGAGCAATGTATTTTCAGTTTAGAAGGCTAATCAAACACAGCTATTTAACTGTTGTTGTCTGTTGTTTTGTTGCTTATGAAACGCTTTACTCAAACTGCAATTGTTCTTTTATAGTCTTAATCCACACTATTTCTTTAATATTAATATATAATATTTATAGTAGATTTTATCTGGATAGACTGGTGGAGGGACAGCAAACGATCTTGTCAAAATGCAAGCTTCAATCAAAGAACAAAGACTGCTCACAGTATCTAGAATTAACTGATGACTAGTGTGTGATGGTGACGATTATGAGTTTGTGTTATAATGATATTTCATTGTCAACAGCAATAAAAAGACAAAGCTAAAAACATAAGCATTGCAAAAAAATCAGTGTTTTAAAAGTTCATTTAGAAATTGCTTAAGACTCAATTGTTCAAAGATTTAAGTGGACAAAATGTGAGGGGTTTTTTTATGATTAATATAGGAGTAGCAATGTTGGACAGGTCTTTGATTATTTGAGTATAACTCCAGTAAGCATTTATCGAAAATGGGATTTATGTTAAGATGCATTCTGAGTTTAGGCATGTATTTAAAAATAACAAGTTTTGCATTCTAGCTTTTAAAGCGAGATTCTGTTATCCCCAAACATTCTTTGTCAAACGCTACTGTAGGGGCATGTCTGCAAGGAATGCACTGACCTTACACGTCAGCACACTTTTTCCTCTCCATGTCGATTTGGAAGCTCAGCTTGAGCTAAAAAGCCTTAAGTTCCTTGTTTCTCTGCATTACTATGTTGGCCAAATAAAGCCAGACTACTAATTAAGAAAACTGATTCCGAAGCAGATTCTTTCATTAACTGTGGGCCAGACCAGTATGAACATCAGAACAGCGCAAACTTTATTCACCCATATCTTAACAGTCATTATGCATGTTTGTAAGAATATGAGTATGAATCTCAGAATTGCAACTGAATTTGAAGCCCATCCTCATGCCAACTCCTCTTCTGCTGTTTTCAGAATATCCTGTGTTACTTGCCCTTCCCTGTGTCATCAATTGGGCAGACATCATTTCCCACATGAACAATGTAGGGCCATTTTCAGTAAATGCTAGCAGTAATACAATATTTTAAAGCTGCAATGACTCCTGCAAGAAGTGGAATTTGATTTGAAATGTCATTTGGAATATATATTGAATCATTGGATTAGCTTGTAATTTTCCCAAATTTTCAAACCAATTCTGGAAGACTTTTGTGCACAAGTCTCAATTTTTGTGCAGAGAAAAAGGGAAATAGAATTAATGCCATATATCTGTCATATGCGTTCCAATACGGATTTCTACCAAGAATCATGGCACAGGGCTACTGTCCCAGCTCTGCCTCAGCCCTGTCATGGATCAACAACTACATGGGGGCTAGAAACATGACCTGTTAAGTTTCCACTCCTTGCTCCTTTCTCATACTTTTTGCCCTGATGCGGTTAAGAACACTTGGCATATAACATTTATAAGTATCTCCAGTTGAAGGTCAGAATCTCAAAATGATTAAACCAGAGTTGTTTAAGCCATTCCCGTTTTATATATAATGACTGTCTTTTTCCCAAATGTAATATAAACTGTCCTTTCTCTGGAACAAAGACCTGAACAACTGTGAGAAAAAGGTGCAATCACTGGAAATGTGACTTCTGCCATGCAGTACAGGAAAAGTAATACAAGACTGAATTTGCACATGTAAGTCATTAGGAACAAGGTAAGGCTTCTACTATTTACTGCTGTGTGTGCACTCAAATACAGAATATTTTAGATACCGTTATTTTATGAACAATTATTTATAAAGACCCTGTAAAGTACTGTTATTATCCCTAGTACAGAGATCAGAAAGAGTGACATCTGTGCTGTAACACTTATTATTTTAAATGTAATAATTTTAATAATTTTAAAATAATTTACTAATTTTAATATATGTGACCATTTTAATAATGAAAAAAGTAACATATAAGAATAGTCCTATGCATAAGCACTGCAGGGTCACCAACAACACGGAAGGTACAGCAAGCTGATTTTTAACATCCTGTCTCCAATTTTCAACTCTGTCTGGGTTAATTACGGTACATTTGAAAAATACCACCTCTGCCACTTATCACATGAAAAATACCCCACCTGTTACATTCCAGCTCTTCAGGCCACGCGATTCCAAAAGTGTCAATCAACGGCTTGCAGTCAGAATACACTTTCTCACAGAGGTTTCGGCAAGGATGAATCACATGAACTTGCTCCAGGCAGGCAGGAACAAATGCTTTGCACAGAAATGTGTGGACGTCTGGTGAACAGTGGAGATTCATAAGAGTGAGAAAAGGCTTTGGGAAAGAAAAAAGCTTTGATTAGTATTTTTTAAAATGTAGTTCAAGACAGTAAAATTAATTTTTATCACTATGGCTCATATTTCTTCTCCTGGAGGTTTGAAAAGATAGAGAACACTGTCCAGCAGTTGTGAAAGAGCAAAACCTGGTGGTTTGGGTGTTGAGGAAGCACTCCTGGGCTGCACTGGCTCTTCTAGAACAGTCCCTACTCTGAGATCTTAGTCCATCTGTAACTATTTAAATTTGATTTTTCTTATTAGTGTTAGAAATCTGAAAGCAATCATTAAAGTCCAAGATTTTACTTTTTAAAATGGGGGGGGATGTAAAATACTAAGTTTCTATTTTGGCTATTCGGCTTCTAAATAGGCAGGCTGAGATTTTTAAAGATATCCTTGTACTTTCTGTTGAAATTACATTTTCAGTCCATTGTGTTGTATTCATCATCTTCCCTCAGGCTACAGAATTTGCTGTGTTTTTCTTCTTTTATATATAAATATATATTATTAATGCAGTCCAAATACGTTTAGAAGCGAGCAATAATGATATTTCAAGATCTCCACAACTGAGAACTTTTCTACCTGTATTACTGGATGCTAGACAACGAACTACTGATGAGTATTCCTAGTGGAGAGTTCGCAGAATGAAATGTAATGCAATTTTCCTGTCCCTTGTTCATTCAGTCCATTACTCACAGTCAGAGAGGCCTTTAGAGAAAAAAAAAAGAAATCTTTCTCTGCATTTTACTAACTTTATTGCTAGGGTAAATGACTTTAGCCAAACCATACCATGGGTATAAACTTCAGCCAAACCAATAGCTGTCAGTCATTTTTCCACCTGCTGTGGTGCTGTAAGGCCAGCACGGTCAAGGAAGCAAGCAAGAATACACCAGCAGCACCCTCAGATGGGCTCTGGTGCTTGTAAGGGATTTTGGACTCTGGTACTTGGAACCAGCAGCAACAAGGCAGGTCGAGAGCAGCTGGCTGGGCACGTGCATGTTCAAAGGCTCCGATCTCTTCATTCTTTAATAAATCCCAGTATCCCGGTCTGCTGTTTGCTCTGCCTTCCCTGCAACAACAGGCAAAGCTCCTGATCCTGCTCATTAGGTAAAGCCAGGTCGTTTAAACAACCCTCTGGGGCAGCAGGGATTAACCGAGGGCTGCGGGCGAAACGATCTGCAGGATCCCGTCAGCCTAAGCGCTTTGCAGGTAGGCTTTTTGATGAGACACTGCCTATTTCAGGAAAAAGGAATCCCTGTATCACGTGTAAATAGTCAAATTCATGCGTTTCAGGAAAGCTGAAACAGTATTGAACACACTTTGACACGTGCTGGTAAATAGGGACACTGCACAAAATTTTCAAAGTATGAAGAACTTTCAGTAAAAATGAAGTGACCACTAAGAATTTTATTTAATGCTTTGCCATTAACAGCTCCGTATCTCAATTAGTCTGAATTCTTCAAGCAGCGACCGGTAAAGGAAGGATTAACCTCTGAGTCTGGAACAGCATCCTTAATTTTGTCAGCTTTTAAGTATCCCAAATATATCCACACCCACGTACCAAGACCAAGTCTTACCGCTGGGCATGCAGTTGAAAAGGAAAGACATCGATAAGTAACTTCCCCTTCAGGTGGGATACCTCGGTAAGGAACACAGGAATGGGGAGGTGGGGGTAAGATAAGGCAGGGTAAGAGTGACAGAAAAACATTTTATGGAAAAAAAAATAAAAATGTTGGCACTACGCTTAGAGGACTGACTGCAAGCTGCACGTGCAGCTGTCCTTACAGTACGGGCACCTGATTCCCCAGCTGCATGACTGCTCTGCAGCTGCCTTCCCAGGAAGGCGACTTGAGGATTTCAGGACAAGGAAAGGTGCTTCCTAAAATGCTACACTGCCTCAGATGAAAAAAGTAGTCAGCCATTAGCCCTAAATGAATTACATTTCCTTTGCACTGTCGTGGTGTTCATACTTTTCAGTTACTTTTTTTTTGTTCAAATATCTAATTTACATTAGCTCTGTTCTTCCTTGCACTTAGGATAAAATAAAGATAATAGTTTGAGTGATCGTACAGAAATTGAGTTTACGTTTGATGTCAACTCCTGGGGAAATCGTCTTGTTATTAATTCTTCCTTTTTATCCCCTCACAGTTCATCTCAGTTGATATAAAACAAAATTAATTTTGCAGAGCAAGTTTTAGGGTGTCAGTCAAGAGCTTTTGCAGACTTAGGTAAAACAGCAATATTTTCTCTAGAGGTAGGAAATTTAAAAAATGGTATTCATATTTATAAAATCAATGTTGTCTAAAGAAATATTTTACCCTCTATTTTAATTAGCAATTATTTTAGATATTTTTCAACATAATAAATAAGGTGACAGTCTAAGTAAGCTCACGATACAGAAAGTGTGCATAAAGAAGCTGTGTCTGGTTAAAAAGTCAGGATTTGCAACCAACCTCAGCCATGCTAACAACTTCTGTGATACGGAACGATTCCAAAGCTAGAACAGCACGGCAATCACTGCGCAATTAATAAAGCTGCGTATTACAGACAGATAATGGCAAGTGAAAACTTGATTGCTGGAGTTTTACTACAGCATGTTGTCTTTGGCTACTGCGGTTTAAGGAACAGGTTTTGTTCCAAAGCAAAACTGTCCCAACAGATAAATACAGAAACGCCAGATTAGAGGAAGAAGAAAGCTATGCTCAGCCTGCAAGGTAATTGGAGCCGAAATCCAAGGGCTTGGCTGATGAGAGTAATTGTTCCTATAATATCTTTCAGCTTGTTTAAAATATTTACATTTTGACACCTGGAAGTGCGAACACAAGTAGAGAGCAGGAAGCGTGGTGTTCTCACCACTCGGCAGACACCGAGTCAGACAAACGCGTATTTAGCTGGGTTCCCCGATCTGGCAGCACGGCGGGCATCGCGGGACGAGCCGACATCCCTCGGCGCTCCTGATGTATTTATGCTACATTAGCATAACGCCCTTTTAAATCTCGATTTCTGTCCCTTTCATAATACGCATCGCCCTGGTCACGTCTGAACACTGACCTCGCATTTCCCCAGAACAAGCCACAGTGACCACAAAGGCTCTGTGCTGAGCGACTGATACAAGATCGTGGCCACTCACATAAAGAGTCACCTACCACCTCCTTGCCCAGCCATATCACAAGACCTTTCTACAACCCTCCAGTAAGTTGTGTTGTCTTCATACCCTGCCCACCCCTTTCTCTGGCCACGCATGAATGAGCTGTGTATCAGAGGTTTCCGTACAGGTGGCTGGGCGACCACACTAGCCATTTCTTTGCTATGGGACCGAACTATCATCTAATGATTTCACACCCTACATTGTGGGGGAAAAAACTACAAAAAAAAAAATAACCACACATTTATTTATTCCTACTTTTCTTCCTGTTCTTTATACAGGCATTAAAAAAGAAAGTCCCCTCTGGGTTACCAGTGTGGTTTATTTAAAAACCTGTAGCATATGACCACGTCGAAGCCTTATTGAAAATCAAAGTATAATATACTGGCTGAGCCACCTTTTCCAACGAATCTGTGGATTACAAAGAACTCCAACGGATTTTGTTGGCCATAAGTTCCCCCAACCAAAAAACCTCTAAAAAATGTAAAATAAAGCCCTTTGCCCCACGCACAAACAAACAGGATTTGTAAAGTACAGATTTATTTTTAGAAATTGCCTACTTCTACCATTTGAGAGCAACAGAAGAGGTGGCAAACTGCACTTGGAACTCTGTTTTCAATTAGGTATCTTTACATGTGGGCTTCGTGTCCAGCCAGTCGTTTTGGAAATGCTGCGTTATAGAAAATAATAGGTCTGCATTTCCTGACGGACCACGAAAGCAGAATCTCACCAAAACCAGGAGGAGAAGTATTCGCTCCTTCTGCTGGATAGCATGTAAGCAAAAAGGTTGAAACCAAGACCAGAAGCTCCCCCAAAATAAGACCTGGTTGCCTCAGGGCTGTGTTACCATACCTAGCAATAGCCACCGTTGTCCTGTCACATGGAGGACAGAGATGAAAACCTGCAGATTTGGTGACAGCAGAGTGAAACAAAGCTGTATGCAAACCAAGAACAGAGCCTCGCAAGGCCAATGTAAGTCCTAAAATAGAAATTGTCATCTTCCTGCCTATGGGAAACAAAACCCAGTAAATACGAGGCAAAATAAAATACGCTAACAGTATACCAAAACAAAAAAAAAACCAAACCACCAAACCACCTAATAACTAGCAGAAAGCGACTGTAAAGCCAAAGATGGTGTAGTCTGTAATGTCCCCAAGTAAGAGTATGGGAAAACTAAGGACTGAAATGCAAACTTTTCCACTGCATCGTCAGTGCAAGAATCTAAGCGCAGAACTGCTGTGAAGCTCATGTGTATTCACTGTGGAAAACGAGTAAGGTCAAGCAATCAAAGACCAGAACATCACTACTGACAAGGGGAATATCCTCAGCACTGAGCAAAACACCACCTAGCCTAGCACTGGGCTCTTTAAGGAAGCATGTCTGTATCCCATTTTCTCCAGAGGGAAAGCCAGCCTATCTCAGTACTCCAGCTATGGTGTGGCCCTGCAGACAGGAACACAAGTGAGATGCATGAAAACAAATGGTACGGCGTGGAGAATAAGTGCCCAGGTGCAAACAGGCTCTTAAACATCTTTTGCCAGTAAATAAATTGCAGCTTTCAACTCCACGTTAATCTCAAGACCATGAAGCTTTCCTGTTTTGTGCTTGGCAGGCTTAGAAAACCAAGATGTAACAGAAACAAAGCTCAGTACTCCAGGAAGATGCTGCAGGTGAAGACGACTTCGTTCCATCTCATCTCAGTTTTTCCCTAGAGAAAAGGATTAGCAGCAACTACTACATCACCTCTGGTAATGTATGTCAAAATGAGTGAAAATGTTCTCCTGTACTTCAATCAATGTCAAAGAAATATTTAATACAAAAAAATGGTAGATGAAAATACCAAAGACCTTGTTAAAATCAGCTCTTGTAAATCTTAACTGGCAAGAACAAGTATTTTTGAGTTGCCGATAAGCAGAGGTGAGAGCCTTTGCTCAGCTATTTGGAGCCAGTTATGTAAAACTAACAGCCCACTCTCCTCATCGCTGAGGTTTAGCTACCAAGTTAAGTAAGTTAACTGAGCTAAATGTATTAACACTGAGGTTAATGAAGTTAAAACAATGAGACACTGTCTCAGCATTAAGCAAAGGCACCTGTTTCGTGGTTTGATGTGAATCCTGCACCCCAAAGCACCAGCATTGTAACCTTACTCCTCACAGCACTGCATATGTCAATTGTGGAAGCAAACATGGGCTTAAATCTGAATTTCTGTAATCTTAGCACTCTGGGTGACCCGTATGTCTACCTGTATTAAGGGTGTACTTTGCTATTCATAAAACCATTCACCTGCTTTTCAGAAAATCTGCAGAAGTTTGTTAT
Organism: Anser brachyrhynchus; assembly: GCF_964034855.1. Lineage (NCBI taxonomy): Eukaryota > Metazoa > Chordata > Aves > Anseriformes > Anatidae > Anser > Anser brachyrhynchus. The sequence goes on along the minus strand of NC_137695.1, from coordinate 140,369,079 downwards.
GGGTAACAATTTACAGTATCAGATTCAAATAACTACTCCAGTAAGTGCCATTACAGACTTAAAAGTACAACCTCAAAATCTAAACACAATAGATTTTAGCTATACACCTTAATATGAAGTGTCGGAAATACGGCCACCATCAACCACTGCAATTATAAATGCACCAGTCTCGAAAAAGTAGGCAGTGATCACTCTTCATACTCAGAGCTATACTACCAATTAATCCGCAATACCCCCAGCTACTTTTATAATGAGCTCTTTCAGTTAAGAAGAGTGAAACATATATGGCATGGTCGATTTAATCCTACACTGTTGTTTCAGTAGAGTTATTCTGGGCTGGATGCAAACAAGACCAGCATTGTGCCCAGGGAAACTAATGGCATCACACAATTCATTGTGTTTATACAATTGCTCACGGCTGCAATGTGAACCGGCTGCCAAGAATCTGATTCCTTGTTTGTGCACAATTAAGTCACGACAAATAAACGTACCAACACATGAAACTAAATTAAGGGTGAAATTTGCAAGCTAGATTAGATTCAAAGCAGAGCTGAGAAGAGACTAAGCTCATGTCCAAAGCGATACAAGTAACTCTTCTACGACAAACGTTTTTTGGACCTAAAATTCACTGATAGGAATACAGTATTTTAGATATTAACATAAATACATTTAATATGCATCATTAAATTGTGCCGATTTGATGGAGGTAATAAACATTAAAATAAAAGTCAAATCTGTGTGCTTTCAATAAGCTGCCTTTAAAGCATTGCTCTCTGCAGCTTGCGAAATAGAATTAAGGCAAATACAAGTCAGGTTTAATTGAAAAGCTTGTAAAACCTTTTCTAAACTAAATTGGTTCAGAGGTTACAAATATAAGAACGAAAGCTTTTGTCAGAATTGAAAGCAGGTTACTCTAGTTGTTTACAAGAGACAAATCATTTCAATTTCCTACCCGAGGACAATCTGGTTCAAGAAGCTAAGAAAAAAAACAAAGGAAAAATATAACAATGGCTCAGGAACTGACGGGCACGCAGCTGAGAAGCCCGTGCAGGGCAGACCCTATGCGGTGCAGCTGCTCAGTGAGCCAGATCGCTCACCTGGGCGTTCAGTGTGGCTCCACTGAAAGCACGAGCGTACTTGCTAACCCTTTGTCACCACCGTCCCTCCGTATGAAATATACTTAATATATAACTTGGTCGTGAGCTTCCTAGCCGTTCACAGTGGATGGGATCATTAACCAGAAACACAAGCGGTGTAAGTACAAAGCACAAGGGGGGAAGGCTTTCAAAGGTCAGTACGGCAGCACAACGCCCACTTAAAAACCCACCCCACCGGGCGCTAAGCTTACCACTGACACTGAGGGTGTACGTGGACACCAGAAGATCAAGCAGGCTGTTCTGCTTTTACCTCTATGGGTTGCTAGTTCTGGGTTGCTAAGTTGCTAGTTTTTCATTAACTAGCAACTACAGAATCTCTTTATGCAGCAAGACAACTTATTTCCATGTCTTCCCTTTAAGTATTTAATATAAAAATACATACATCCCTATACATATTAGCGGTAACAAAGCCTAGAAACGATACGAATGGAAATATTACATCTCGCTAGAAGTTACTACGAAACAAAGTTCCGGTGCTTTCCGAAATGGCTTATTAGCAAAAGTCACTGCATTTTGTGGTTCTAACCTAAATTATAGCTTGACCTGAATTATAGGCATTACAGCCTCTGCTATTTACAATACAAAATAAATATTAGAGAGTTTTCCTGAGCACAGCTCAACTATTTATGCACAGCTTTCAATTATATATGGTTTTATCTCCGTCTATACTATACATAGCATAGAAGATGAAAACAAGTTAACTGGTGGAAAGTATACCGCAGCCCTCAAACGTCTCAAGTCTAGACTACAGCAAAGGAGACCTCCACTGCATCTGGACTGCGGTAGCAGAAACATCTCAAAAGAATCTGAAATCCTTCACGCATTTGCCACGCGTTAGAGGAGCAAATGGATTTAGTACTGAACTTTTTAAATACAGGACACAGCTTAGAAGATTACCAGTAAAAAAGTTGATGGACTGCGTGTTATCCAGAAGGTGGCTCCTCATTCAGAGGGAATTCCAGCAGAAGTACCAATTGCTCTGGTTCCAAAACAGTCAGACCAGATTCACGTTTTCCCCTCTGAGGAAAGCGATGAACCTCAGCAGAACAGCACCACCCAAACGCAGACGAGCAGTAACCCTGCAGCACACTTTCTTCCCTGCTTACTTGACACAAACTACAGCAGGAGACTCTCAGTTATGACAGCTCTGATAGTCAAGCACTCTTCTTGCAGTCTTTGGGACACCAAGTAAAGAAACGAAGAGAGAGATTCACAAGTGGGACGAGTACCACAGTGACCTGCGATGCTGACTCAGAGCCACCAGACCTCTCCTCCTGCAAGACATTCACCTCCCCTTCTCTGACCCCAAGCCACGCTAACACACTCGATGCCCCTTATCACAGAATCATCAGGATGGCAAGGAAGCCACTTCTGTGGGTGTAAAGGCAACGTACCCAGCCGTGGTGCTTTTACCGTGCTAGGCAGCTGAACACCACAACCGCTCTCTCACTCCCCCTCCTTAGATGAGGAGGGGAAGAAGTAAAGGAAAGAACAACTCACGGGTTGAGATAAGGATAATTTAATTAAAGGGAAAAGAAATTATTAAGGAAAGATTATTATTAATTAAACAATTTAACTAAAGGGAAAAAAAAGGGGGAGGGGAAAAGGGAGGGGAAAGGGAAAAACAAAACAAGTAAAGGCTATGTGGAAGTGCAGAGGAAAGAACTCTCTCTCTACTTCCCACAAATGAGCGATGCTTGACCACGTCCTTGGAGCAGGGCCTCAATGCACGTAGCCGGTGTTCGGGAGGACAGACGTTTTCACAACGAGAGCCCACCCCTCCCCTCTTCCTCCTTTTTCCACCTTTTATTGCTGAGTGTGATGTCATATGGTATGGAATATCCCTCCGGTTGGCTTAGGTCAGCTGCCCTGGTGATGTTTCTTCTCTCACTTTTTTGCCCACCCCCTTGGAGGGTTTGAGAGAGTCCTGATGCTGTGCCAGCACTGCTCAGCAGCAGACACAACCCTGGTGTGATACCCCTGCTGTTCTAGCTACAAGTGCAGAGCACAGCACTGCATGGGCTGCTGCAGGGAAAGTTAACATCCCAGCCAGACCCCGTACACCGGCTCTGCAGAGGCCCAGCCACCTACCACTTCCCCACGCCTGCTGAGTCCGCCCAGGAACACAGTTATATGGCGTAACAGCACAGACACCGAGCCTCAGCTAATAAACCCTACCAGACCTAAGCTGTTCTTACACCCAGCAGGAACTGGTTGTCTCTGCACAGCCCTGCTGGAGCTGGAAGAAGTGGGAAGTATGGCAGAGGCACAAACTAATTTTGCGAGGAGTTTTGCAGGGCTCAAAGCTGACCCTATGAGAGCTCTGCGTGGAGCCACGCTGCTGCTTGCATCGAGTATTTCCCTCTTTGTAAATCTGGGCTCGTCCCACCTAACCAGTACAATAGCATGGCACTGACACTGTATATGAAAAGGAAAATCTGGATTACGAAGATAGTTCCCATGCTAACGGGGAATGACCTCGGCCTCACAGATCCCACACAATGGGAAGTAACCACGAGTTGATTTCTTTCCCGTGTGTCACAGGAATGAGACACAGCTTGTCCCATGGCCAGTGTCAGTGCCTCGACGTACGACCTACTGGAAACACGAGAAGCAGAAGCCAGAGGAAGCACTGCTGGTGGCGAGGTACCTACATGCAGCCTGATGGGCTTTAAATGTAATAACTCCGCCATCTGACTCGTGCAGCCCAGACTGAGGTCATCTGTTACATCACAGCAAAGCGAAGGGATTAGTGAAAGTTTGCAGGGATTAGCGACTGTAATGATTTTCACGTGGTACTGAATCAAATGCTTTACTGAACTTCAAACGGACTGGCTTAGTTAGCACCTAGAAAATCTGCACAGGTCGCTGCTGCCACGCACGCAGGTCAGCCAGCAGGAGAGGATCCTTCGAATGAAATCTCAGCAGCACCAGAGCACAGGCCAACAAGTCAGACACAACGCTGGAAACAAACGATCCAGGAGTCTGAGCCACAGACAGAGACAGCTGAAAAGAACAATGGAAAAGCAGGTGGCAGCCTCGCTTTGTTTCTGTTTGGGAAGCCCTGACCACGCGGCGAGCTTTTCATGTGCTCAGCATCCACCGCCTGCTGTAAATTCTGATCCGCAGCTATTTTCTGTGAAAACACTGCTTCTGGGAAGGTCGTTGTGGGTGCAGAACATAAAAACAGGCCTGCCACTTTAATCCACTTGTACGGCCGTAATCTCCGCTGTATTTTGAAAACATAACACATGCAGCAATTAATGCAGAAAGTAGATCATTGTTGCATAGAAAAAGCAGTGTGGAAGATTTCTAAAGAGATATGTAAGACCTTCATGGAAAAAAAAGTGATACTTCATTCCTAAGGACTTGTGGGAAACAGCTCCCATCTTTCACAGACATCTACTTTGTGATATTTTTGTTGTTATTTCTAAGATAATGTCTAAATGTCTAAAACAGTGATAACTTGACCAGTTATAGATTTTTGCTCTGCAGATATATATATATGAGATATATATATATATATATATGTATATGCATCTTAATTCCTCAATTTGTTGATTTTTATTTACTTTGGGATACATGCCAACCTTAGAGGCAAGAAAGCAAGAAAAACTTGCTTCTAAATAATATAAAAAAGCAAAACAATCTGAATTCTAAAGGATGGATGAAGCAGCTGGTAAGGAAGGAAGCTTTACCCACAACAGCAATTACTTTATGAAAACTTCCTCCTTCCTTCAAATGCAAGATAGCCAAAAATACGAAAGGGCTGTCAACAAAACTAAGGATCTGATGTTTCTACGGGAGCCTCTTTCTGCACCTGCAGCCTCACACAAAGTCTCTCCTCCATTCCCCCAAAATCTCCACCCAAATCCCTGACACCTTAAAACGCTGACCTCTCTGACAAGAAGATCATCACCTGCTACAGCGCAGAAGCAACTTACCGCTGCTTATGGGCAACCTGTTGAGAGCTTGTGCCCTTCCCTCACCGGAGTCACTCAGAACAGACACCGCTGTACCCCGGCACCCACTGCACCGCAGAAACCTTCCCCCAGCTGGGTGAAGCCGGGGGCTGCCACAAGCACCGTTACTGTTCTGTAACCTCGCAGGCAGTCAGGGACTCCCATTTGCTCTCTCCCTCCTTCACAGATGCTCCTGATAAGCAGGCACGTCTTCCTTTTGTCCCTCTGTCCTGGCGCCTCGCTCCCAGACTGCTGCAGGCAGTGCCCTGGGCGGTCTCCCTGCGGCTGAGGTGGCGCTGGGGAAGGAACCAGGCTGTGCAAACGGACGCTGACAAACTCATCGAGGGCACGTGGACGGACCAGAACTGCTCTTGCCAAACTGGTAAAGGAGCAGGAGGCGCTAGACACAAGGCACGGGTGGCAACCCCAGCGGGAGGCCTTCCCTCGCCCTCCAGAACTGCCAGACTTGTCGCTGGTGGCAGCACTGGGTCAGATGTGCAGATCCCTCCTGCTCTCCCCGGCTCTAAATGCCCACGTTAGGCAGCTCCTCCTCAGCACCAGGAGGTGCTTAAAATCCTCGAGGCCACCTTTTCTTCTACCCATTCATCTCAGGATCTGTGGGCCACGTTCGCCTTCAGAGCACGGAGCTGGGCTTGTAGCTCCAGGCATCCTCCCCACGGATCCCCCCAGCTGGATTTTCAAGCTTTCCCTAAAATGGTGCACCTTCCTAGGGCGAAATGGGTTCAGGCCCTCTTGGAGCAGCTGCTTTTAATTTTGGCACGCGGGGTAAGCATGTGGAGAGTTTGGTCACCGAGTGCTTTGTGAACAGGAAAGGGGCGACCACTTCTGGCACTGAAGAAACGGGGCTGTGTAGGCCCGCTGGGGAACAGCGTGGGACGGATGTGGTCATTCTCTGAAAGAATTTGATCTGCCAGAAGTCTAAGCACAAGAAAGAGGGATTTTTTTTTTTTTTTCCCCAGGAAGCTCTTTCGTCACTTAAAGGGATGCAATGGAACAGATATATTTGGAAACAGGACATCTCTTCTGCCCTGCAGAGGCTGATTACCCAGGCCTGCCCCCTGCACCTCAGCAAGTTTTCACCCCCCAGTTATGGGCTGCTTACACAGCCCTTATGCTCCCCTGAATACCTCCCCTTCTTCTAACAGTAAAGCAGAAAGGGAGCAGATCTCCATTCATCTCCACTAGGTAGTTCAGGAGAAAAGGGCAGACATCTGTCTGCGTCTTCTCCTCCAGCAAGTGAACTGCACCGTGGGTCCAGCAATCACAGCTGCACACAACACACAAAAAAGGTCCACGAAAGCAAACAGCAAGGGGTGACGAAGTTACCGTGCTCGCCCCAAAGGCTTGGTGAATCAACAGCCAGCACACAGCGAGAGGAAAATACAGGAAGCCTTGTGGTGCAGACACTCCTACCCCCTCCTTCGGGATGGAGTAGAGAAGGCAAGAAATGACCCAAGAGTTGTTTGAGAAATCACAGATAATCATCGCACTGCCACACTGGAAGTAAAAGCAGTGACATCTGACCACATCCCCTGTCCCACGCGCTTCTTTCCTGGACATTCATTTCTTGTGGTCTTTATCGGGGAAGGCACCGACAACATCCTGCATCCACGTGTCACCCTCAACATCACACCCACCTTGTAACAGGAACACCAAACCCACCTTCCACTTCCACCCACACACAGTACGGGCACAGGCGCTGCACAGCCTCACAACCCACGGACAGTGGACAAAGAGCATCTCTCAGCTGCAAGAAGGTGCCTAAAACCCACTGTGGCCCCTTCAGAAGAAGGGAATCCAGATTAGGGAGGCTGGCATGGATCTGTTCTTTCATAGGTGTCCTCCTGGAGTAAGCAGGCTGCAGCCCCAGGACTAAGCCCACCAGTCTCCACGTACAGTGCTTGGTGTAGCCAGTGACCACGCTTAGCAGGAGAGCACGGAAAAGGAGTTGGAGAAGCACAACGAGACCCAGAGACCTCCAGGGCTGGCACCAACTCCTGACCACCACACAGGGCACTGCGGAAAGGACAGAAGCCTTCAGGAGACCAACAAAATAATTTATTTTACCCACGAAATCAGCACATGGGGTTTATGAATGTGTTGCTCAAGCTGCTACTACTGTGAGAGCTAATGACGACTTGAGTTACTTTGAAACATCTGAGAGCAAGTGCAGAAGAGTGCAAAACCAAAGAGCCCTGAATTTGCATGTTGTACGGTGATACAGATTTGTCTGATGCACACTCCTGACTTTTCAGCAAAAGCTTTTCCACAAGCAACAGTGATGCTCAAAACAGAATTATTCACATCCAACTATTCTGTATTTCTGGAGACTTACCAGCACAGAAGTCACAGTGCTTTGTGTTTCCTTTGATCCATGCGAAGCAGCTATAAGAAAATAGTTCAGCATTTGCAAACTTTGATCTAACACGTACGGATCTAGTTATTTTAACACAAATCTTTTACAACCACCTTGTTCCACTGAGCTAGAAAAGTTACCTTAGCCTGTACTAAATAATGACGCACAGCACGCTATACTTAATACCTTTTTTTTTTTAAACGACTTCCATGTCAGTTACCACCAGTGATAATGGTAAGGAAACAGCACAAATGTTTCCAGCAAAATATGAATTGCAAAGCCCCTCGTGCTTGTTCATACCTCTGCACCCTTTCTCCAGCTGAGGCTCTGAGGCAGCATCATGGAGAAAAAGCAATTCCAAGCAGATACCGCTGATAACTGCTTTCCTAATTGCAGCTGAGCTACTCTAAGAGATTTCGGCTTCCAGTTTCAAAGTACTAGTGGCTCGTGTACTGTAGCAAGCACTGCTCCTTTGAGGTAAGGGAGAGAGGCAGGATGCCTGTCTGTACAGGTTTCAGAAAATTCACACCTGTGCCATTTTGCAGAACATCCCACTAGCAGCATTCTGCACTAAATAGCACTTAAATTCCTCAACACTCCCAACCTACAGAAGGTGGAAAACTTCATCCTATTCCTCCTCCTGTGTGTGTAATATATTTAATATCAATATACATACTGATTTAAGTTTGCCAGTTAACTGGTTTCCAGTTTTTGCAAGTATCTTCACATTGAATCAGTTGCTAATTTATACTTAGAGGCAAATTAAGTGATCATATTAAAAAAATTCATTGAATTTACAGAGGTAGAAAACCACAGAACTTTGGTATCGAGCTTCTGAAGGTACTTCTTAATCCACTTCAAATTGGTTTTGGTGGATGAAACTGACTAGCTCTTGAAAAAACTTGAAACTTGACTAGTTCAGTTCACTGAACTCGCCACAAACATGTATTCTGACACAACAGATTTAGAAATATGAACAAAGGAAGTTATTACAGAGTAATTTTCTCTGCTTTGCTTGAATAATGCTTTACGTTGACAACCCACTCCAGATAGTTGAAGTAATTGCACTCGAGTTAGAAGGGACTTGTTTTTGAGGATTGCCACGAGAGGGAGTTACACCTCTGGAAGTATGGTTGAAGGGTGGCTTCATCACAGCTACATCCATCCATCTTCCTCACTAGACATACTCTACGTCTTCAGTCAGAGTAAAAACACGAGCAGTGGTACTGTTCAATTGCTTTGAGACAGATACTGCAAGTAGCTGCAAATAATTAGCTTCCACTGTCATGCAGGTGTTCAAATAACATACACAGAAAAGCTTCACACCATTAAGTCATGTGGTTGTACTTTCCAAAAACCTCCATTTGTTGCATAAACAAAGCTAATCCAAACAAACAAAACTTGAATAGTTTGAATTCAGTCTGTAGAGTCAAAAATTCAATTAAAAAATATGGCGGGTGGGGAGGGAGCAAATTACAAACTTTCTGTTGCAAAGAATAAGAGCCAAGGAGGACTACCACCATTAGCAGAACCCCTATAACAGAGGCCATAAGATTGAATAAGCCCTTCTTCCTGCTCTAATCAGTTCAATGTTCTGGTTTATTGCATATCACCATGAAGAGCTGATACATGAGGCAGAAATAATACCACGAATCAGCTTGGTGATCCAATTGACTTCCAGGAGGAAAACCACCACGTGAGACTGTGGCTCCCCGTCATTCTCACCTGGAGGATCACTATGAAGACATCGAAATGCCAATTTAACACCTTTCCAGACAGGAGAGAAAACTCTACAGAAGCCATCATACTCCACCAGATGGAAATCACAGCTCTTCTGGCCATACAAGACTCCCCACTGGGGAACACACCCGTTGAGCCTCAACAGTGGGCTAGAGCAGACTTCACAAGGTTTTGGAGAGGTAACTTCACACTCAGATGAGGCTCATCCCCTTGACTGACTATTCTTTGCTCTTTCTGGGAGTAAGCATGACGAATAAATAATGAAAATAAGTTTCCAGAGGGCATAGGAGCAGAAAACAGGATTAATATCAAGCCACTTCCTGCACAAAATACTTGAGATTTCTTGAAGAAGTCTCCACCATATGCTCTTGGATTGCACAATTAAGCAGCTTGCTCAAAGTCAGTTAAGATAAAGTAAGGAAAATATTACAAGCGTCGGTCTTATAACCCAGTGTTTACATTTTAAGACCATGCCCAGCCTTGAGAACAAGTTGTGGGGAGGGGAAAGAGAGATGGAATTAAAAAACAAAGCCTTTGAGCATTCCTACTGAGGATCAAAAGAAAAAAAGTTTTAACCAACATACCATTAAAATTCTTTCTTTGGTACAAACGGAGTTTGGACTACCAATTACAGAAAAATTCAAGCTCTTAAAACACAAGTCTCCTTCATCTCCCAACCTGCTGCTTCTTTGTGGCGGTGAAATGAAGTTAAGCAACAGTCCCAAAGTCCAACAGCTCCTCCTCTGCTGCAAGTCCCCTGAAAAGCAGAACCTTTGACACTCCTGGGAAGTCTCACTGCTGCAATCAACCATGACAAACCACACTGGTGCTGTTACTGACTACCACGTAGAATCACTTCAGAGGGCATAAGCTACTGGTATAAATTGGTCTCAGGGGAGAGGCCCACCAAAGAACTGTGCTAAGCTTACTGTACAACTCCAGCTAAACTGCTAGCGCCAGATACAACACAGGTTACACAAGGGGGGGAAACTTCCTTATGGTTTCATCAGTGAGGCAGTCTGAAAAAGTTGGTTTGGCCAACCAGTACTGTCCAAATGCAATCAGAGGAAGGCAGATCAGGTAGCTCAGAAACATCCATACAGCACGGGAGTAGTGAGGTTAGTGAAGTACCAAATTAGAGGCCAGACCATAGCAGTGACAGGACACTAAGAAGTACTAGGACGCTAGGTCAAACCCTAGTGCTGTTCCAAACAGCCCCCCGTCAGCTGGCTGAGTAGCGATCAGCCACCACAGGAGCCAGAAATGATTATAAAAAGACAGGATGGAGAAAAGGGAACAACAACATTTCTTGCTACCATGCCATTTTTATAGAGAGTGCTAAATAAAAACAGGTAAGTCATGAACCCTCTCCAGGAGGAACTAGGCGTAACTTACTGACGATACAGGAAAGTCACAGCAAGCAAAAGTGACGGTGGTCTCTGCTGTAACAGCAGCGTTCCTGGAAGGCACGAGCACTGACAGAAGCTACCTGCCAAGTAGGAACCACCTGCATGCCTGACAAGATAAAATGGCAGGCGCTGTAGAAAGAGAGCACTCCAGACAAAGCATGACTGGAGAGAGAGAGCACTTTCCAATTTAAAAGCGCACAACTTATCTGAGACCTGTGGCTGAACTGAATTGCTCACATGTAGAGCTCTTAACATTTGATACCAGATTTTTCCATGTATCTACGTGGGGCTGGCAAATACAACGCAAGCCTCTGCCCTTCCAGACTGGCAGCTAGAGGCCAAAATGGTAATCCTAAGTATCCCAAACAGCACTAAACAAATGCTTTGGCAATTGAACCAAGCTCCTTCTCCAAGCTCAGTAATGCATATGCAAATAAGATTTTAGTAGTAGTACTAGCAGCGGCCTTCCCCAATACTACCTTCAATTTTTTTTTAAACCAGAAGCTTCTGAATTTTAATCTCACTTCTGTTTCACTCTCTGCACAGCACAAGACTTTGAGCTTTTCAAGACCTGTGTTAAGGTGTTCCCCCTCCTCTTACTACTGAAAAGCCATTATTAAAACAGGTTTAAAACTTGTTTTACAAGCCTCTCACCCAGAGAGGCTGTCGCCCTCTGTAGCTACTGTAACCGGCCAAGCTCTTCCACAAGGTGGCATGCTCTCAAGGGAGCCATGTTGCAGGCAGTTCAGGTAGCAAAGCATTTGTTTTTAGTTGGAAAAAAAAACAAAACAGAGGAAAGTTTCTCTCAGTCGGGAGTTTCAGCGTTCAGTCAAGTGACAGCACAACGCAAAAACCACAGTGGAGAGCAAGGCTATGAATAAGTTTAGGTACCTGTCCTTAATAGATGGAAGAAAAAAAAAATAACAGTGACTTCTAAACATTGTTTTTGCACCGCCTGAGTTCAGGTGGGCCAGGATTATCACCCGAGTATCATAGGCTATGTCCCTAGAGAATCTCAAGAACTGCTTTATGTATTAGTAAGGTGCGTGGGCTTATGTGCGATCTGTTGAAGAGCTCTAACAGCCACATTGGTGTGCTACACCAGTTCCTCTTCCAGTCTGATACAGAATCCAAGGGGCATGTGTCTGTAGCTCCCTTACGCACTGCTTACACAGCCACAGAGCAATAGTGCAGTCCAGAAAGCTTCAAAGAAGCGTTATCTAGTCAGCTTATCTCCCTTGTCATTCAGCGCAACAGATATCACTGCTCAGAGGACAAAAAGGATGTATTTCGCACTGTTTACATTTCCGCGCCACCTCAGGGCTGGGATAACTCACCTCCATTTGGAGAGCAGCGGTGTCCTGATCGTAGTGCCCCATGATATTTGGGAAAAAAGTCATATTGTAAGGCATTCTCGAGCACCTGGAGATGGTGATCGGCTCGCACGTGAACAGGCTGTGCCCTCGCACCAGGGCCAGGAGCGAGGCGCAGGTCACGGCGGCCACGAGCGCTCCCATGTTGCCGAGCTCCCCGCTAGCGGCGCATAGCTTCGCCCGGCGTCACGCGGGCCGGCCTCTCCCCCGAACACGCATCCTCCTCTTCTCCTTCCACGGGGACGCGGGTTGCAGAGGCGGGCAGGTCGACCATCAGACGCCCCGCTTTCGCTACTTCCCCGTTCTCCAGCGTCTTTCCCCAAACCCCTCCTTCCTCGGACCTGCGGGCACAGGAAGAGCCGAGGCAGGGCGCTCAGCGGCCGCCGCGCCGAGGCCGCCGCGCTCGGCCTCCGCGCAGCCCCGCGGCCGGTGCGGGGCTGCCGGGAGGGGACGGGAGCGGGGCGAGGAGGGACGGGAAGGGGAGAGGAGGGGAGACGAGGCCGTCCCGGCCCGCACCTACCCCGCCGGGCCGCTCCCCGCTGCTCCCAGCGCCCCGGCTCGGCGCTTGGTTCCCAGCCCCGCCCTAGGAAGCGGCGCCCGCAGGGGCGGGCGGGGAGCGGGGCCGGGAGGGCGGCCCAGGAGCCGGGGCTCGCCGGGCGCAGCTTCGGCGCCGGAGCCCCGACACGCCCGGGCCAAGCCCCCGGCGCCCCCTCCTTCCTCCTCCGCCTCCTCCTCTTCCTCCACCGGGCTCCGCCTGGCCATGGCGGCCGCACCAGTACAGCCCCACCACCCCCGCTACCCCCACCACCACCTCGCCCCCTCCCCGCCGCCATGGCCGCGGGCGGCACGGGCAGGACGCGGCGGCGGGGCCGCTCCCGTCGTACTCGGCATGGCGGCGCCGCAGCGGGGCTGCCTTCCCCTGAGGAGGCGCGGGGGAGAGGGGGCACGGGGAGCCTGAGTGGGGTGACAGAAAGGGGAGGTGGTGTGGGGCGTTTGGGACGCGGCGATGAGAGCAAGGGGGTAGCGTGCAGATAGAGGCGGAGCAGCTGGCTGGGGGCGATCATGCCCTCATGTCCTCGCTGCCTTCATGCCCTTCATGGCCCCATGCCCCTCATGTCTCCTGGAACCCAAGCTCAGGCACCACCATGTCCTCTGCCACGCTGAGACCCCATCCAACAACGAAACCCCGTTGGGAAGCAGCCAGGCTTGGCCCAGGTGTAGGAGTGCTGCGCGCCCCTCGGCTCTGCGCAGAGCCACCTGAGGAACGGGAAGCGCCAGATGCCGAGACATGCAAACCAGCTCTAGGAACGGTCTGAGGGTGTTCAGGCAGCCCTGCACCTCTGCTCGTCTGCCCCAAGGGAGTCTGTGCAGTCAGGCCTCCTTACCCAGAATCCAGGTAGTCCGTCCGGGGATGGCGGCGAGCGTCAAGCTGCACGTTGCCTATTCAGAGGACCGCAAAAGCTCTCCGTGCAGATCTTTTGTGTGTAAGCTCCTATAGAAATATACATGACCACAAAACCCCTCCTGAGTCTTTTACGTGAAACTATCTTAGCACCTGTATGAATCACGAGAAGGGTTGTACCTACCTGCCGCAGATCCAAATAGCTCAGCCATTTGAGCAAATGGAGTAACTTGATAGCAGTAATGGAATTCAATTTGCTATACAAACAAGCAGCCAAATGGCAAGGTGACTAACATTTTCCCAGCAGGTTTCACAGATGGTATTAATGAAACCTTGTTATGTGCAGGTTGTGGAAGTTAATGTGCTACAGCGTACAAAGACCTGTGTTATCCTCTGTCGTCATTCCAGTTCTCATCCTCCAGCTGGCTTCAGGTCTCTCTCAGAAGCTCCTTCCTGTTCTAGAAATACCACATTTTTCTTTTCATGAGTGCTGAGAGGCTGCACACGCTGTGGGTCTGGCAGTGAGAGCACCAGGAGCAGGCAGGTGTCTCCCCAGTCAGCTTCTGCTGACATCCCAGGACAGTTCTTGCTCAGCTCTCGATGAAATTGCTGAGCTGCTCTCTGCTCTGGGAACACCATCAGTTCCTCAAATGTACCCAAACTTTGCAGAGACTGGTTGTGTTCGGTGCAGATTCAAACTCCAGCAGCTTTCTACTGACTTTCCTTTCTAGTTTCATTGGCTAAACCTGGAGGCATTTTCACAGAAACAGGAACAGAATTACCCTGGACAATCTGTACTGAGTGAACGCTCTTTGCTTCCTCGTATGTAGGGTTGACAAATTCTCAGAGAAGCTTCTGTTGCAATTTTAATACAGGAAAAACAGCATATCTTACATGATTTTCATGAAAGCTTAAAAAGAAATTTTGCTGAAACAGAAAAAATCTAAGGTTTGGGAATTTCAGTCAAACATGGAAGTTTATGAAAGTAACAAGCATCTGAAAATAAAGTATTGTGAAGAGCTCAGCAGCCTTAGCTCTGCTGGTGTCACACTGTGTAAATATAGCATTATATGAAGTGATGCCTTAGTTCCTTCTATCAGAATGCATTTGCATACATAAATTAAATCTCTAAAACACACGTATGTCTAAATAACATTGTTCTCCTTCCTTAAAGACTCTCCTGTTTTTGTTAGATGACTGGAAAAGGCAGAGAAAAGGAAGGATGAGCCCTGTCTTCAGTCACACTATTAATATATTTTGCTTCCTCTCAACCTAGTTGCTAAGCAAGTTATTCCTGAGGCTGGTTCTCAGAGCCATGATCTAAATATATTTGTTTCTGGCTATATAAAGGTCTCGACTAACCAGAGTGAGGAATGTGAGCACTCTCGCTGGTATCCAGCAAGGCACTTTTAAGTATGAATAAGTGTTTTAAGCATGTACTCAAATGTATTGCTGATTAGGGATGCAACTACTCAGATGTGTAAGTACTTCGCTCACCTGGCACTGGAGATATTGTTAACATTTCAGTTAATGTAATATTAATTTTCTGACCTTTGTCTGGCACCACTTCAAACAATTATAGTATAGCAATTTTCACTACAAAGAGTCTAAATGATTTAGAGCCTTGTTCAAATCTCAGGTCATCTTCAGATGCCTTTCAACACATTCAGCACAGGGTGTTCAGCAGCGGTGGCCGGCAGCTCCCCTCGAAGCTCTGCTGACTGCCACCACCCGCACGGATGCGATGGAACAGGTCACGTACCATCACCTCAGTGCCCACGCTCCATCCATCTGGCTGGAACCCATCCTCATCAGAAATGTTAACAACCTGCCTGGGCTATGAACTGCAGAACCCTTTTCTCCTTCAACTGTTTGTGTGGACGTCCCTCCCAGAAAGGTGAAAAACAACGTGACCACATTTGCTTGCTGTGTGAACATGTTAGTGCACCCTGTGCTCATGCACTAGGGAGGAAGGCTCCAAGATGTACACTGGCTTGAGCTTTCTCCTGTTGGCACATCTAAGAGCTTCATAACTGAATTATATTGTTGGAACATTATACCAAAGTTTGACTTAATATAATTTAAATATTACAGATTTGCCAGTTACACAGTTTGATGTTGGCTGGTTCAGTTATAAGGTTCACGATGTTCTTATTATTCTGTATTTAAAACACATTATTCATAATTTGGTGAAATTTAGAAGGAGTAAATAGCCAGTAGATGGCACCAATAAATCCTGTTATGAGACTTAAAATTAAAATCTTTTTCTCAAATGTGCTTGGAAATGAAAAACAATTGCACAAATAATAATATTTTATTAAGACAATTTATTCTAATTAATTTACAGTAATAGGTAAAATGTTTCAGTTTATAAACAATGTGTTTTTAAGTTAAAATTTTACCTTTTAATTCAACTCATGAGAAGGGCTTAGAAAGAGCACATAGGTGTTTTGCAGCAATTTTGCAGTTCTTCAGTAAATCTGGTCTTTGATCAGGTAATGCCTTCTGAGCACTTCTCCAATCTCAAGCAGCTGTGTCAGCTTAAACCGTTGTAGTACATTTTTTCCATAAAGCCTTTAAACTGTAACACCCTGCAACAGCAGTGAAAACTGGAAAAGGAAGTATATTTAGAAAGCCAGAAGGTTTTGCACTGCCATGTGCTAATCGCTCTAGTGGGTTCTTGCAGCCCATGTCATCTTCTTCCCTAAACAAAGTATGACCTATTTAGACTTTAGTCCTTGAAAACATTATGGCTGTGTGGTTTGTGGCACCCACACAGGCCGCACATAAGATGTTGATTTCCTTTACGATAGAAGGATCTCGTCTTTCATTTGTCTGTAAATGACAACACTGTGCCTTCACAGGGTTGCTTTAATAAAACAGTGATTATGCTAACGTTATTCCTTTCCCATCAGGTTACCTCGCCTAGGCTCGGGTACTGAGCACCATGTAAAGTTAACAGGAAATATGTCTATAAAGGGTAATTTTTTCTAAGAATGATCAAGGAAATTTCATTCCTTGTGGACTTTTAGCAGACTTCACTCCTGATAAATCTGCAACCGATCTTCTTGGGTGACAATAACAAAGAGCAGCGACAGTGGGTGTTTTCCCATTGGGGCTCCTCTTATCTCGTTCTTTCTGTGGCTCTGTACTTACTTTGGACAATGTCACAAAGGCTGAGGGAAAGGAAATCTGTGTTACAGGGCATGAGTCATTTCCAGTGGAAAGGGCTGATAGGAACCAAGCACTCAGAGTGGACGGGCAAGGCAGCAATGATGCTGACTGCAAAACAGCAAATACTGACTTAGGATATGCTGTAGTGTTGTTCTTTGTTTCCTCAAAAAAAAAATGATGCATTAAGGAGAGGGATTCTGTCAGGGAGTATAGTGATAACAGGACAAGGGGGAATGAGCTTTAAACTAAAGAGGGTAAATTTAGATTAGGTATTTGGAAGAAATTCTTCACTCAGAGGGCGGTGAGGCCCTGGCACAGGCTGCCCAGAGAAGCTGTGGATGCCCCATCCCTGGAGGTGCTCAAGGCCAGGCTGGATGGGGCTTTGGGCAACCTGGTGTGGTGGGAGGTGTCCCTGCCCATGGCAGGGGGCTGGAACTGGGTGGGCTTTAAGGTCCCTTCCAACCCAAACCATTCTGTGATTCTGTGATTAACTTTAGTTGAACTGTTCCTATTTATATGATGTGCATATCACAGAATCACAGAATTGTAGGGGTTGGAAGGGACCTCCAGAGATCATCGGGTCCAACCCCCTGCCAAAGCAGGTTCCCTAGAGCAGGCTGCCCAGGTAGGCGTCCAGACGGGCCTTGAATATCTCCAGAGAAGGAGACCCCACAACCTCCCTGGGCAGCCTGTACCAGTGCTCCCTCACCCTCACCGCGAAGAAGTTATTTCACATGTTGGTGCGGAACTTCCTGTGATCCATTTTGTGGCCATTGCCCCTTGTCCTGTCCCCACAAACCACTGAAAAGAGGTTGGCCAAATCCCTCTGTCTCCCACACTTAAGATATTTGTAAACACTGATAGGATCCCCTCTCAGTCTTCTCTTCTCAAGGCTGAATATCAAATATCAAAGCAGAATTGACTTCACACAGATTTCAAACACGGCTTTTTAGGTTGGTAGTTTAAGATATTTATTGAAACATGAAAATGCCAGATATACAACAAAATGAGTTTTTGGAGTTCAGGCACTAACTGCTATAAGGTGATTCTGAAGGCAATCAGCATGTTAAAAGCAAACTAAGGAGCATCCACAGCATCATGCAAGGGTATTGGTAATTAAACCTACCCCATACGCAGCTGATGCATATTGTCTTCCCATCATAACAACACAGTTCTACGGTGACTTCCTAAGTTCTGGGGAACTACATAGCAGAATAACCTATAAAAATAATAATAATAAAAACCTGTCTGTAAATATACCCTTCTGACATCTCCCAGTTAGATTTCTGGAGCGGTGGATTGACTATCTGGTTAACTGTGAAGGAAGAAGTAAAGATAGGAAATACAATGTTTTTGTTTTCATTGGTTCACAATCTAATACTTATTTTTAATAGCATTCCTTTGAAATTCTGTGGGATAAAGCTTTTATTAATGTATAAAAATTAGGTAGAAAGTATGGCGGTCACTGTAGCCATCATCTTTATGTATAGAACAGCAAGTTGTTTTCAGTCAAAATCTGTTGTTTTCTGTCACTGTTCAGATCTATTTATAACAAATAAATTATTTGAATCTTATATTTGAATCTTTAATACTCAGAAATAACAAATGGATGTGCTTTTCCACAGGTGCTCCTGAGCTATTACCAAATTGAAACAACATGCGGAATACTAAGTATATTTTCAGCTGAGACATACAGTTCTGCCTGAGATCAATGCAGAACACAAAAATGAGTCACACTTTAGATCTTAGGGAAACTGTAACCACATAACAACTAATTCGTTGGGTTAATAAAATCTGGTGCACTCCAGGACTTGTGTCAGCATTACTGTTCTAAACTAGGATTTGCAAAATATGCTTATGGAACCAGTTATACCGTGTTGTGGGAGATAGTGTTGGCCACTGTTAACACTTACAAATTATATAAACCTCATTTTCTCAGTCTCCTTCTGCATCTTTTCATCCTTGCTGTTTGGGATCAACCACTATATCATTAGTCAATGTCTAGAAATGAAGCCTTTCCATCCAACAGTTTGCAGTCAAAAAGGTTATAGAGCCAACTCTGTGAGTGTGAAATCATTTCAAATGCAAATTATGACAGAAAAAGGAAATGTGAAATATCCTGAAACAAATTTAAAAATATATATATACAAAGCCAATAATGAATGAGAAAATAAAGGCGCTAGGATGTGACTGTAATAACCTTAGTAAATCTTGAACAGGAAAAAAAAAAACAAACTGATTCATTAGTTGATTCTAAGCACAAAAGTACAGTTGCTCAAATATACTTAGTTAACATTCAAATTTGTCTTCCCACCTGGCATAGAAGGTAATTCAGCAGTTCTCTGATATAGTCAGCTATGACTGACAGATGATTTGAGAAAAGGTGAGTCTCAGAAGGGGCTAACCACTACTTAGTTATGTATTTTTACATTATTTTTGTAACAAAGTGTACTTGGTTCCATGTTTGTGCCTTCATTTTCTTTCTGGGACTTTTCTGCTACATACCTGGATATGCTCAACTTCAAGAGGTAGGAGAAGGCCAAAAAGTAAAGCGTCAAATAAAGAGGGAAGACCAGAAGGAAAGGTTGAAGGAACAGAGGTCAGGCTTCTCTGAGGCAGAAGGATCAGATGCGGAGGAGAAAGGCCAGAAGGCTCTTTTCTTCTCTGAGCAGGGCAGGCACAGGAGTCTGGGCAAGAGTTTGCTTGCTGGACAGGGATGGAACATACAAAGCTCAGCTCTGGGCTAAGCGAAGGATCTTGTGATGCATCCAGAATGGCAAAACAAAGCGAAAATGTAGCATATAGACCATCAGAAAAAAAAAAAAAAAGAAAAAAAAAATCCTGAGATGCAAAGTAGGATTTATGCATGCCCATGACACAGGTATCCTAATCTCCTCTTCTCAGAGCACTAGTTCATGAAGGCCTGTGGTCTTGGAAAAAAGTGGAAAAATGGCTCAGAAGTATCCATAAAGCTTTCCCTCTTACAAGGGAAAAATGGAGGTCACTCATACCATCATCTCTGGGATCCTAAATAGCTTCTCTGAAAGAAGAAGCATAGAAAAAAAGAAGAAACAAAGAGAAACTTAGGAATCACAGGAGGCTTCTCTTGCCTTCCTTGTCAGCAGCAGCCTTATCGTCGTGGTTGTCTTTGTCCTCAGAGGACCCAAACTGCCCTTGTATGATAGGGATGCCCATGTTTCCTTCTGTGAAGGCACTCATGGACATCGGTGTGATGTCCCTGTCTGACAACAGAACATATAGCTCAGATCCTCACAATAGCAGAAGACAATGCCTTAGCAATAGCTAAGTGTTCATTATTGGTGTTAACTGTCTTGCAAGTCTGCCTTTATTTAAGTCTTCTACTGCTCTAAGTTCCCGTTATACCCATGGTGGGCCATCTGAGCACAAATGACATGGTGAGTCACCAAGTGCCACTGGTGGTCACCCCATGCTATGATCCTTTACTCAAACTTCCAAGCAGTTTAAGGACCATCTGAGGGGTTCAACTGGTATCGTGATATGCTAGAAGTGCAGATTCTCCCAGAACATTTTTTTTGTGATTACATTAGGGCTAAGTCTGTGGTGAGGTTCTGTGTCTGGCCCAACTCCTCAGTGGAACCATGCTGTAGGACTGATGACTTTCAGAGTGAAAAGTGGAAGTAAGCTAAACAACCTAGATGGAGAGGCCAATCATGGCTGGTAGCTGATACAGGCCTAAAAATGCTGACAGCACTCAAGTGATTAGGCCAACGTAGCAGTCCAATTCTCTAAGAAGGGGAGCAAGGGATATCCAGGGGGTGTAGCACTGTTTATAGAGGTTAGAAAAATAATGGAAATTCCATACCAAAAGTGCCGTAAGGCAGCTCCTAGGTCCTTTTCAAAATGCCTATAAAACAAAATGGATAGACAAGACCACATTCAGTTTAACTCACCCAACCCAGTTTCTGCTGGAAGTGCAATTGGAGTAATGTATCTATGATTTTTCGGTCTGGTCCCTCGATGCATAAGTCCAGCTTTGCTGTCTCTTCAAATGTCGTAACAGCCAGCATGGATTAAGAACTGAAAAGAAGTATCTAGGAGCTTAATTCTTCACCGCTCAAGAGCAGTAATTTGCTCCTGAACAAAGGGACAGAAAATAAATTCATATCATTAATAACAGAAGAAGATAATGTTTTGTTTCTATTCTCCAATTTGCACTTGCATTATCCTAACATGTGCCTCATTATACTATGCACCAAAGTAATTCAACTTCTTTTGCAAAACTCAGGTGAAGCAACTGTCATATAAAAAACTCACATAAACAAGCGCCATGGAGTAATTTATATTAAAAATAGTTACTAATGTTTTCAATAGAGGACAAAGAACAATTTCTGTTATCATATCAAAAGTTATAATGTATTCATTGATTTACACTGATATAACCAGCATTAGGATTTAATCCAATGGGCTGACATTTCCATAATTCCATAATTCATATGTTTTCCTCTTTCTATTTTCCTCTTTGTACGTGTTTTGGCAAGATACATGTTTCTGCATCTCTGCCAGTTCCATTGCGTTATGCCTTTAACCACTAGCAAATCCAAGGTTTCTACATTCCTGGGAGTAAAGAAAATAATTCAGCTAAGCTTTTGTTCTAGCTCTACGGGAATTGTGTGAGTGAAATTGTCAAAAGCCAGGAAAGAATTCTCAGATTTCTACTGATCTGGAAGAACCTAAAGCTACTGTGTGTTCAGGAACTGGGGAGGGGAAGGGAAGGGGAGGGAAGGGAAGGGAAGGGAAGGGAAGGGAAGGGAAGGGAAGGGAAGGGAAGGGAAGGGAAGGGAAGGGAAGGGAAGGGAAGGGAAGGGAAGGGAAGGGAAGGGAAGGGAAGGGAAGGGAAGGGAAGGGAAGGGAAGGGAAGGGAAGGGAAGGGAAGGGAAGGGAAGGGAAGGGAAGGGAAGGGAAGGGAAGGGAAGGGAAGGGAAGGGAAGGGAAGGGAAGGGAAGGGAAGGGAAGGGAAGGGAAGGGAAGGGAAGGGAAGGGAAGGGAAGGGAAGGGAAATCTGGAGCTTTCTGCCTTCATACTAATTCACAGTAAAACAGCATGGTTTCATCAGGATTATAGGCTACCATGGGAGAACAGCAGCAGCAAAATACATGTTGAATGGATAAAGAAAGAGACAGTTTTCACTTGTAAACAAGCACAGAAGTAATTTATTTTTATATTATATAAAATTATATAAACAAAAACTATGAAATATATAAAAAACCACTGATTTTCACCCACAGGTAAGTCACCTTTTACAACATTGGCTATATAAAAGGATTCATGAGAGTGTAGTATATACTCATTTTAAAGCCTTTGTGGTAAAAAAGTAAGCAGGGTGGTATGCAACGGTCTTAGTGTAAGTGAAAACTAGTGTCACTTGAATAAAAACTTACCTCTGATAGGTGCAAACCAAAGTAGTCAGTCAGTGCAGGGAGAAAGATGCCATGTAGGCCTATCCCCACTGAGTTTTCAACTGATTTTTTAGATATATGGGAGAAAATCATAAAGTAGAAACGATTTATGCTAAATTGCACTGGTATGGCTAAGCAAAGCTTGAACCTGTCTGCCATATGAAGAAGGAAATCGTTATCTCAGCCTCAGAGACATTCCAAATACCCAGCTGGAGTAGCAAATGCGATTACTTTTCTGGGAGCCTGACAGGCAGCCCAAGAGCAGTGTCAAGATACATGTATTTATTGCCAAAAGGCTGGTCACTTGGGCTTGCTCAAGCATATCTCCAACAAGTTTTTGAGAGAACAGAAATTTATTTAAGAATTCAGCGCTGACTGTTAAAGTATGTGGAGTAAATGCCATTTGAATTCAAAGAGAAACAGTTCAAAGAACTGAGCAGCCAGGTCAGGATATCCTGGGCTAATAAGAAAAGATCATTAATTTAACACTGGAGAGTCCCAAAAGGTGATGGTAAATGAAGTGCTTAGGAGCCAGCAGTATCTCCTCTTAGAGAGCTGCTTTCCACCTGCTTCAGAAGCATCCAAAATAAAAGCCCTCAGTTATTCATCCAGGTGACAGCGAACTTCCAGGACACAATGTGCTAGAGACGGTGGGGAAGACGTCTCAGTTAGTCTAACAAGTGGTAACCACAAGTGGCTCTGAGAAGGTCTGAGAAGTTACTGCACTTCAGCTCCGAATGAGCAACTTCTCATCTCAGACAGGGTAACTGACCATTCCCGTGGTAATTTCTCATTGCTTAAACCATCAGTGGAGGGTTGTCTACTGTATGAAAAAGGAGGATTTCAAATCACTGCAGGACCTTCTAAGGAGGATGTAGAGACTTTAGTGTGAGCCTGGATGATGCTTCTGCCATGAGTCATGCTTAACTTGAAGGATGTTGACTTAGAGAGGCAGCGCTGACATGACTGGGAGAAAGAACTGAGAGAAAACTTTTCAGCAAATGTTGGTCACAGAAGAGCCTGGAGATGTTACAGGAATTAACTCTCTTTGCTTGCATCCTGCTGTGGCCAGGGCAACAGGACCTTGTGTCATCTCTGTAAATAAACAGAGCCACATCAGAGATATCTGGCTCTGTGATCAAGTTCTCCTTCTAAATCAAATGACATGAACTATGCTAGTCACTTTGATCAAAAAGGTGTAACACATGGTCATTTCTGGAAGGATTAATTTGTTGATTTTTCATAGAATCACAGAATGGTTTGGGTTGGAAGGGACCTTAAAACTCATCTAATTCAAACACTTGGGCAGGGATACCTTCCACTAGACCAGATTACTCAAAGCCCCACCCAACCTGGCCCTTTCCAGATATATAATTAAAAGTAACCCAGACTTTACAATTTTTTAAGACCAGAGATAAACGAAAAAAATTGCCTTTCATGTGAGGAATATCATATGAACCTGCATTAGTCCCTAATCCATCCAGTTCCAAATTCAGCTTTGGACAGCTGACAACTGTTTGTGAAGGCATTAGCCCTGTTGTAGCTTATCTTCAAAATGTCAAGGTTGGTCTCTTCTAGAGCAGGGTCACTGCATCCATACTGCACAGCCGTGGAGCTTGGTTTGGTCCACATTCAGCAGGCTTTCCACCATCTCATCCCTTGGCCTTTTCTGGAAGTATGACACTTTCCTGTCTCGTGTAAGGCACACGACTGCTCCAGCAGATTCTGCAAAAGGTGTCTACATGCTCCCCATGCTGATAACCACTTACTGCAAGAACATGCTGCCCACCATTGCTGCTGTTGTGCCATTGTGACTGCTTTTTATTGACTCTACCACTGCCACATCTGACTCCTACACTTGAATGAAGTCTCTCCTGAAAACCTGCAAACATGAGAGTAAGTAGACATTTGGCAGGTAGAACAGCCATCCATCCTAGAGGGGTCAGCATGTGGGCAGGCTGTTGCCAAAAACGTGAACCATCGGTTCAGGTTCAGGAACTTTAGATGATTAGATTCAGGAATCTGATGATCCTTAAGGTCCCTCCCATCCCAAACTATTTTATGTTTCTATGATAACTTTCACTGGGGACTCACCAGGACTGTATCCTTGCCAGTTTCTCTGTAGTTCAGAAAAAAAATGTGACCAGGATAGCAGTGTCCCTGTTGGGACCAGGATGACCAGGACTGGATACCAAATTCTTATATATGGGGGCCATATCCAACAGCTGATGGGGGCAGCTGGCAGAAGCCCATGGCAGAGGGATATGCTCTGAAACCTCATCACCTGTAAGACCACCAATTTATGTCTACGTAAGTATGATCATGGTGGAAGTTTCTGAAGCCATAGTCCAGATTGTTTGCCCTTAAGTGCACTGGGTTTGTTTATAAATTGACAACTTACCGGTGACATTGCCATAAATATTAACTAGAAACAGAATATTGTGTCTGTGTGTGTGTTTGAACGTGTGCTTTCTAGGGTTATTATATTTGTAAAGTGACAGAATTGACTCTAAAACAAGGATGTACATGTGACTAGGGTGTGCTAATAAAACATTCATTAGGTTATCAGGAAGCTACAGCTCTATGGTGATTGAAGGAAAACAGGGGGTTGTAACAGGAGCCCCTGAAAGTACCAGCACAGGATGACAGTAGAGGCCTTCCAAGTGCAAGTGCAGAATGATGGTAGAGGCGCCATGACTGTAAGCACAAATCACACATTTGCGTGGTCAGCTATTACTCACTAAAGGAAAACGAGCCTGTGAATTAGGTTAAACCTGTTTTAGGGATAACAAAGAGAGCAAAAAAGGAGCCTCCAGCATAAGTAAATGATACTATATATAGCAAATTCAGATATAGCGTGGAATTGCAAACCAACGGGGAAAGAACAAGTAAGCAGACTGCATTAGAAACCACATAAAAATGACTCCAAACAGCCCCAGAGTGATGAAGAAGCCCCTCAGCATTGACGTCATATTCCTGGAGGAGGTGAGGTGAAAAACTATGGACATGAGCCTCATATTCCTCGGAGGCTGTAACTCCCTGCTTCCATCCTGGAGCAGGCTGGTGCCCTGACGCAGAGGGGCAGGGCAGGATGAGCACAGCACCAGACAGCCGGGTGGGTGCTGAGCAGCGTGTAGCAGGTGTAGCTGAATCCCCACTGGGAATGAGCTGCAGCAACTGAACAATTTGGACTATCTTTATTAGTATATCGTTTTATAACCAGACTGATAGTAATTCTTTTATTGGACAGTTAACATTTTTATGAGCCTAGCAATAAATTCTTGTCTCTGCATATATGAAATGTGTTTCTTTAGCCCCTATAAATTGTATTGACTGCTTAGTCTGGTACCCTGTCCTTGAGGACTGGCAGTTAAAATTCAGTACAGATGCCGGTGGAGAACACAGAGAGTCCTTCTGAGAGTCGTGTGACATTTTTGCAAACAGTGCTTTGAAGGCACAAGCCTGCAGTAATCACACAGGACCACGGTGCATTCATCATGGTCCCATGGTCGTGGCAGTCTTGCTTAAAGAATAACAGTTGATTTTACCTAGAGATGCAGAAAGATAGCACTTGTAACTTGGCAATGAGCACATAGTAGCTGAGTGTACAGCATCCATGGGCTGAGTGTGTGTATATAGGTGGACAGCAGTGTGTGGAAGTGGAAAGAGTGGTGTGCTGCAATGAGACATGTGCATGAAACAAATGCAAGATACCAGCAGGGCTGGGCTATGAGAAATCAAGAAATGTGTGCGGAGTTGTTCTGCCTGTAGAAGGAGGCTAGGGACTTAAAAACCAAGGGCTTGGGTTGCGGTTGGACTACCAAAATGTCATTCACAAGGAAGCTACAAGGGCAAAGCTGATAGAAACTGGTTTTCACAGTTTGTGAAAACAGCTGCGCCCCAAGGTGAATGAGTAAGGCCTTGAGTGAACTACAAATAATGCTCAAGCCAACAGCTATGAGATGCTGTGCACAGGATCAGTGTTGGAGGAGTGGGTATGGTAGGTGTGTGAAACTGTTTCCTCTGAGCGGTAGCTGTTAGTGTTAACACCATCAGATTAGCTTTAAAAGCTTGGGAACCACAACTGTTAACCTTAGATTAGCCAGAAATAAAAAGTTACCAACCCGGTTGACTGTTGTACTGGAATTTTCAATCGAATATTTGCAAACATTAATGATATCCCTAAGTTTACACTGAAGCCTTTTCCTAGGTCGTCAGTATGAGGGGGCCTGAGCAAACTTCCAAAGACTGTCAGTCCCTCTTCTGCTCGGTCTCTGCATGCGCCCGGGACAACCAGAGAATGTCCTCCTGACGTGTGTGGGCTTCCACATCAGTGCTTCGTAGTAGGCCAAAGTCTCTGCTTATACCAGAACAACACGCACACTAGTAAATCGGGCATGCCTTTCCTCAAGCTGGCTCTTCCCCAGAGTAATTAAAGGATTGCTCTGCAACTTACAGGAGCTGTTTGTAACACGCTGCTGATGGTCCGTGACACATGCCCTGGGGCACAACGCAAGGGCATCCATGGGCGTGCCGGGCTGGGAGGCCTGTGGGGTGGAAGAGATCTTTGTAGGGCAGATGGAGGCAGACACAGGATAACCCCTATCACCTGCAAGGGCAGCTCCAAGGACAGCCCTTCTCCCAGGCCAAAGCCCCGATTTATTGCAGAGGGAGCTAGCTATTTTGTTCCAGTGTTCACTGGGAGTCAGCACGCGTGTGTGCATATGTGCGGTGCAGATGGTCTGGGACTGGGATCGAGGAGCAAGTACTGGAGCTAAGTGATTTGGCAGCGTAGATTCACCCTGTGATAAAAATGGATTTGTAATATGAGATGCTTATGAGAGGGAATTGAAAAATACCTGCCTAGCACAGGCTTAAGAGGCTGCTTTCTTACCGTGGATACAATTAATGTGTGGTAGGAAAACACAGTGCCCAGACAGATAAGCAGCAATGACAGCATGCCTGCTGGAAAATGTGGCCCAGGATATATTCTGGAAGTTAATCTGCTGCATTTATTATTATTCCACGTTGTCAAAAGATGGCCACAAGATCAACCAAAGTCAAGGGGCAGAAAATCCTAATGTACTAGGTGTGGAATCCCAGAGCAGTAAGGTACTGCATTCCAGAGGTGGGTGTAAAATGCTTGTCTCAGCCAATTAATTTAAACATGTTATTTCACCTGAAAGGTGGTTTTGAATTAGAAACACGGATGATGAATGCCATTTGCATAGAACACTATATCTATCCACTAATGGTTAACTCCCTGCATCCCAACAGTTCCCAGAGGTTATGATACTACTTGTGCAGGCTTGTAGCTGGACAGTGAATCAATGAGAAGTAACTCTGCTCCCGTGCTTGGCAGCACTGATCATGTGCTTTGCTTCCCCAAGTCCACATCTGAACTGTGCACAGGTATGCTCTCTGTATGATAATAATGCATAGACCCACATGCTGCAAAAGTTATGTCACATTAGTACTAAAACTGTTTTGGTGGGGAACTAATCTGAGGATAAGTAGATACCACTGCACTGCAGCAGGGCTGGTTTGGGGCCGTTGACGAGGTTCATCTCTTGTTGTTTTAGAATCAAATCAGCCCTTCATCCCTTGAGTGAGTGAACTGAATATTAAGGAGATAGACCTGGAAAAGTCTATCTGCCTTGCATGAGCAAATCCAAAAGTTTTGTTTTCCAGTAAGAGCAGATACAACTATAAATATTTTCATGACATTTGCATGTGACAGCTTGTGACAGCGGATAAATAACAGGCTGCTGATTACCTGAGGGACCTTTTCCCAAACTGATTTTGACTGTGAGCAAATTGTTCTTTCTACCCATGCAGTAATGCCCCAGACGTATTTGCCCGTATCCAGGTATGTGGTTGTTTTGCAAAATTTAATGGAAATTAAATTAAAGCTAAATAATACTGATTATAATGCAAGAGTGTGCAAGCAAAGCTAATTAATACAACTAGCAGCACAGCTTAATCCTGACCTGTGGCACCACTCCCATTCTTTCTCCTTCAGCCCTATTTTTCCCTAAGCAGCCACCCACAGCAATCCAAAATGGCTTCTTTCAAACATTATAGCAAGCTTGATATGGAGATTTGTAGGGACATCACACTTTCTTCTCTCAGGACTTAAATGATGTTCAATCCTCCAGAAAGAAAATAAAAGATATTAAGTTCTCCCTTCTCCCTTCTTGCTTATAAACATCCTAATTCTGTCATTAAGGATAGGGATTTTCCTACTTTATAGTGTTTGCTGAGTTCTTCCGTGCAAGGAGCTGTTGCAAATAAACATGAATTTTATCCTATTAAAGTGATACATGTCAACAAATGTATTATCTGGTGAATCAGCTTACTTTTTTTATCCTACATTAATGAGCCAGCTTTGGAATTTGTTTATTCATGGGCAGGAGATTGGCTTTTAACTCTTAATAACACTCAGAGAATGCCTGAAAAAAAATATGGAAAACCAGACGGTAGGATTTGAAAAACTTGGGATGATGATAGGACAGAGCAAGGGGTCTTGCGTCTCCGCATCTTCTTCGACCAAATCTCATTCATTTCTGGTACCTATACCACACCCTTCCCTGAGAAAATCTGGAAAGGAGACGCTTCAGAAGGCACAAGAGCAATGTGGGATACTCAGCCTGAGGACACTGGAAGTTTGATTTTGAAACATTGCAGTGTATCGAGTTCCTCAAAACATGAGGGTAAATTTGCATCACTGTGGAGTACAAGTGTGCTGTGGACACATTGTTTACACAGCAGCGTACATCACATAACACCTCATAAGCTTTGGTTTTAGAAATGCTCTGACAGCCCAGACTACAGCTAGGCCTCAGCAGTTTTGGTAGGTGGTGTCGAGCCTCTCTTACACCCCCGTGGGGCGATCAGCTCCGTGAAGCACGAGGACAGCGGTGCCCGTCTCGCTCACGAGTGCCCGCTGCTTGCTGCAGCGAAGGGCTGGCAGAGCAGCCACCTCAGCACACACTCCTGGAGACACAAGAGGAACAAAGTCCAGCAAGCCCCAGATGCTTCAGGGGCTTTGCTTGCAATGAATTCTCTCCCTTTTTCACCCCCTGCAGCAGCAAGGAGCAAAAGGAGCAGTCTGACCCCCAAGTTCGGAGCATCTTGCTCTCGGGGTCCCATGGGCTCCTACATGCCTCCCTGCTGGACTATGGCGTCCTTCTGCCCCCAAACTCTTTTGCTTTTTGGCACATCTGAAAGCCGTTCCTTTGTACCGTTCTTCCTTTTCAATAGGAAACAAACTAGTTGCTGTGTCAGCATCTTGGCCAGGAATCAAGGAAGAACAAGCTGCTTGTCAAAGAACACCCTAGGCATAGATGATTAGGGTAGGGGTGATATTTCAGCAAGAGTAACCCTTTCTGACTTTAGGGGAAAATACTTTATTTATTGTAAGTGGAAAGACTTGGGAAAAGAAGTATTACATGTAAAAGGCATGAGTCAATTTCTATTGCAGAGGTTAAACAATGCAGCAGCTATTTTCTCTAATCTCTGTTTTCCAGCTCAGCCAGGAGCAAGTGTATTTTATTACCTATGTATTGTATTTCCCTCATACATTTACAGCACCTGCATCAAATCATCAAGAGCAGCGGACCACATCCCTTCTGCTCTCCCCCACCCTCTGATGTTCCTGCTGAAGCGAGCCAGCCTGCTGGCTGCTAATCCTTTGCTGGCAGAGTCTTGGCGAGCACAGCTCTTGTTGATGAGCAGCTGAAGGCTGTGCTGCTAGCCTGGGCCATGCAACTGCACTACGCTGCTTTCTTCTGCCTTGCACTTGGCTGCCGTTCTTCCCACAGTACTGGGGATTTTTTAATCCTTGGACAGGTGCTGCCTAGAATTCATCTAGAATTCTAGAATTCATCTAAACTCTAAAACCTTTTAATGTGGACCCAAATGCACAGTCCTCAGTAATGTCACATATATGTCGGTATGCCACTGGCGTACAAACAAAAAATAACATTTTGTACCTGTATATAGTGGCAAGGTCCCTGAGCAGAATTCAATTCTTGCTATCTCTCATGTACTTTTTTAATCTTCACCTCACATTTGGCCACCTTGTAGGATTTGCTCATTGCACACTCATTTTAGCACATCCTAGGAGGGTCAAACACATCAAAAGATTCTTAACCTCTTCTGCAAGAAGAAGAGGATAGAGCTATATCAAACATATCAGAAATGCTTGGCTTCTTCTGCAGGAAGAAGGCAACATAGCTTCATCCTGAAGCCTGAACTGGGACTTGACTCATAGGTTATCCCACTTTGTTTTTGACTAGCATTTCTGAAAATGCTTTTCTGATGAATATAGCAAGTCCTGTTGCAATTCCTTTGGGTGTTAGCTGAGCACTGAACTGTTTCCCATGAGTCACAAGAAAAGCTACCCTTTCTGCATGTTTGAATATACAACTTCTCTATCTGTTGCCATGCCATACAGGCTTTCTCCAAGATTTTGAAATGTTCCTCACCAGTAAAACGCTTCTACATCGCTAACTAACAGAACCATCCTAATCCTTATACATTTATTTTTTATTATTATTTTTTTTTTACTGTTGATCATACTCCCTTCCCATGTTTTGTCTCAGCAAACACTGTGTCCAGTGGGACAGGGACTCTCATTCTTTCTTCTTACACAGCAATCTTAGTAATGAATCTTTGGAGCATAACTGGTAAAAATGACAAGAGAGGGAGGAGGACAAATAGCTGTCATTACCACCCAAGAAGAAGTGGGGCTTTAATTACATGAGCATGTCATGCCCACCATGAGCATGTCATCCCTGTTCCCCACAGTCATTGTAATTGGATCAGCCCTGAACACTACAAGATTAATGCTGCGTGTCAAATGCCTCTTTTATTCATAAGTTTTCTCAGGGAAGACGTACCTGGAGAACAAAAAAAAGATAACTTCAGGGTTCTGGAATATTTAGTAGAGCTGGGGTTTCCATGGGTTGTGATAGACCAATAATGTGAAATGGAGAATCAGTTGTCCCTGCACCACAAGACAGGTAATACCTACTGTTTTCTTAACAAACTTGCCTAGATGTGCTGTCATATACTTATTTATCCTTAAAGTTTGTTATTTTCTAACATTAATTTTTTCCAGCTTCCCTGTAAATCCATTTCTTCTTCCCAGTCAGCATAAAAAAAGGAGACAAGGATGCTTCCATCAGCGCGCTCATTTCTGCGCTAAGCCAGCACACTTCCTTTGGTCTTTCCCAGTAGACTTTGCCTTCTAGATCTGCGATTGCTCTTGCTCTTCACAACTTTCTTACAGTGGGGTGCTTGGAATAGGGCTGAGTACTTTAGCAGAGGCCTGCCCGAGGCTGTGTGGAAGGATCACCTCAGTGTGCACCACATCTCTTATTCATGGAGCCAGCTCACAACTCTAATATGGTGTCTTGCTGAGGGAGATGTCTCAGATTCCCAATGTCTCCCACTTTTGCCATTACAGTAACCACCAGCTCTCCCATTTATAATTACAGAATTGCAATTCCTCTGATTTGTGACCTTGTAAGTCCTCTTTGGCAAATATAGCAATTTCTTATGGGGAATACACGTAGTTTAGTTTCTTTGATGTGGCCACAGTCCATGAGCCACAACCTGAGAAGATCAGATACAGAAATACTCTGATTCCATATAGACAGACAGTGGGAACCATTCATTATACCTCCTCAGTCTTAAAGATAAATCAACAGCAAACACAGGGATGGAAAATATATACAGTAGTAAACAGATGCTTAAATTTTTTTCTTTATTTCTGTTTTCAAGTTCAAGGTCAATCTTCAATAATTTGCAGATAAAATGAGAGTACAAAAATGCTCCTTTTAGTCTAGTTTGAATCCCTATTTAACTGGGTTATTCATTATTTCCAAAGAAAACTAACTCTGCTTTTTCAAACACTGTTTCTGTGCTCAGATTAAATAGCTCTTTCTTTTCAGAAGGCATGTAAAACAGATTTCAATTCAAACATTAAAACCTTTTATACTTGGGTGTCAGAATCAAAAGCACAACTCAAAGGCTCACAAAAAACTTGCATGAATTGCAGAACAGAAGTACATGTTAAAGACACAACAATGTAAACACACACAAACATACACAAATGGATTTATATGTATATCAACATATGAGAAAGAATAAAAAAAAGTTTCTGGTTTGTACGTGATCTTCATTTAGATATCAAGAATGTATGTTTAACTTAGCACTTACATATTGCTTAGACAATATTTGTACTTTCCTACTTTTTAGTAAAAGGTCCCAGGTTTTGCTGTTGCACAGTAGAATTGTACGTCTTCCAGTCAATGTCATGAAATTATGAAATATAGTGAGCATGAGGGACAAGATGAAGTAACAGTGAAAGATAAAATTACACTGAGTCACGGAGAAGGGGAATTGCCTAATGGTCTCTGCTGGTAACTGTAAATTCTCTCTCTTGTTTATCCAACATCCACTTTCTTTTGAGTGATTACATTTTTCACATATTAGAAGAAAATATATTTTACATATATATACATACCAGAATAAATTCCTATCCATACGTTGTATTGGCATTGTGGAAACATGACAAAATAAGTTTGTTTCTATTTAAAACTTGAACTAACGTAGACCATAAAAACTCTTCCAAGGTTGGCAAATAATTTCAGCAGGAAGTGTGTTGTTTCAATGCAGCTTTAGAAATCCTTCTGTGCAGCCAAGGACCGTGGAACAAATTAGGTGGCATAATATCTTTTGTGAGAAAATTACATTTCAAAAATCCTGTCATATAGGAAGACAGAGATGTCAGCAGGCTCTTCTCTGAAAGTGCGTGTCCTCTGACAAGGTTATTTTACCTCTGTATTTGAGCCATTTATATTTTCAAGACACTACTTGAAGAACAGACCCTGTAAGTAAGCCTCCTCACTCCAAGGAAGGCCACTGGGAACGAAGATGTCCAGTTGACCCTTTGAGCTTACTTCATCCACTAAAACAAACAGAGGAATCTATTTTTAGTACTTTAAATTGTCTTGTGCAGTATAGTTTTGAGCTAGATTCTGCCACCCTTAATTATACAGAGTGGTATAATATTTCATAAGCAAATTGGTTGTCTCTGCTAGTAGTTGTCTCTAGCAGAGGCAAAGTAAAGAAAACATAAATATAACCCAATCTACGTAGAGAGGCAGGATTCGTGTCTCCACAACGTGCTGTTAGTCCTATTAAGGTCCTTGGGAACTTACACATCAAGAGCTAATAAACTATCATCTTGGACATAAGGTAATTTCTGTTCAGTAACCACTTAATGAATAAGAACAGTAACGTGTTACAGGAAAAGACTGTATGAGGTTGCTTGTAGCTAGACATGGTTCATACTGCAAAGGCTGGATCCAGTCTTCGAATGCCCTGAAGTTATGACCTTGAAGTAGCTCAGGAAAGTTACCAAGAGCAGGTAGAGAGGTCATGCAGGGCACTCCGCCTTTGTGGCTCCACAGCTGCCACCCTGACGGGGGACGCGGTCAACAAAAGCAACATAAGCACAGGTAATTAGGTACCAATGCCGTCTCCTGCTAACCACCCTGTCATATCTCACACTCTGAATAGGAGACTCAGAAGACTCCCCGGTGACTACTCATATTCAGACAGGACTATCTCTCATACCGATGTGCTGCCACCTTTCTTTTGTTGTGTGACCTAAGACAACAGATGCATCCGGTCAGCACATCAGTACGAAGCGATTTCTTAGCTAGTAAATAACCTCACTGCCAGCACCCCTTTGTCTTTGTGTCTGCTCACCCTAATGTCATATCTGTCCAAGGCACCTCTCTGTGGAACAGCTTTTTATGTAATGAAACTTCCCTTTTGCCTTCTTTCAAAATCCACTGTACCCTTACACATACCAGCATGGTCAATTCCCTTCTGTAGCTTTCCTGTGTCACACGGGTTTATACTGTACTCTCTCTGCATGTAAATCCTTTGGAACAGGAGTGGGTTACGAGTTTGGCACAGACCTGCAATGGCTCACGGTCTGCTCTGCGCAAATAATGCAGAATCCTGAACGTGTGCTTTCAATCAGATTAGTACATGGCCACAAACAATGGCTATCCATTTCCAGATGAATATTGCTGGGCTGCTACAGCCAGTTTATTGTTAGAGGGAGTCAAGTCCCTTCCTGTCCTCTAATGTTGCAAGCAAGTTGGCAGAGAGCCACAAGCTGGAGGGATGTATACAGACTGTACTTGTCTTACGTGTACAACACTATTTTCCATATTTTTTAGTTGTTTTATGTAAATATGCAGCACAAGATCGGTTTTCAGATAACGTGTTGAACTGCAGAAAGTGTAGCACATGTTTTTTGCCCCCTTTTAGGACATAAAAAATATTTCTTATAAATACATATTCATATTACAATATGTATTCAATACATATTTGTTGTATGCAAAAATCTCTTACTGGTTCTGGATTTTACTTTGCCTTTGTGTTGGAATAATTAATAAACAATTCCCTATTGCATAGACGTGTTGTACTCCACAGAAGGTGTTAAGTACTCATATACCTAGCAGCAAGTCATTAAAATGATCATAATATGGAACAAATCAGGATTCAGTCCCACAGTTCTATTTATAATGATTTGCCCAATTGCAAAAAAAAAAAAAAAAGATTACTTGCATTTCATACATGGATTTCCTTTCCAGTGCCATCTGTTTGTTATGAACAACTTTCGAGTAGTTGTTTCAAATGACCTTCTAAGGATATCCATATATGTTTGGTGGAGGAGGCAAATAAATTTACCTGTTCTATTTTCATAAAAATACAAATTTACAGAGAATATATATTATTATTTCTATACTGAGAAGTAATATATTGAATTAATTCCTGGTCTTCACTATACTGAAAATTTATATTCCTTTCAGCTGTATATTTCTGATAAACATGGATTACTATGACACAGGAGGCATACAAGGTAACTAAATACATTCTGCACACCAAATCAACTACAACTGATTGAATGGAGTTAATTTTTTGAGCTGCCATTGGCAGAATATTCTTTTAAGAGTTATGGTTATTTTCATGTAATGTTAGTGTTTACTATTTGCCCAGAGTCTATTGAATTCAGTCTGGGTCTCAACATAATTAAAGGGGCTTGTCTAAAAATCCGAAATAGCCAGAACTCTACTTGCTAGCTCAAACTAGGAACTTCAGGTAAGTCTGATTAATATGAAATTTATTGTTTTTAAGTCCTAAATTCTGTCAATATAGAAAATAAATTAAAATTAAGTAATTGAAAGTTTAATATATAAAAAGATTGCTATATGACTTAACTTTATATTACTGATATGTATAGTTTAAAAGAGATTTAATGGAAGCCACCTATGTGTCTCTTTCCGAGATATCTGGGTTTGAATTTTATGAAAGTGAGCTCTTTAAATGAACTCTGTAGATTTGAATAAACACACGTTGAACCCCTTATGTCTAAAAATGCAGATTCATTTTCTTCATTTGCTGTTTTAAATTGAGATGAACAATGCCTCTCATCATGCAGTCTCATCCCAATAGCAATGCAGAACAAGACATACACAAGTAGATAACATAGCACTTAGTAAAAAACAAACGGCACAGATTTTGGTGTTTGTCTGCGTGGTGCCACTGCTTTAGACAAACGACATCCTACAGTGTCTGCAGATGTTTTCTACAAAACATGTTTCTGAAGGCACTCAGCAGCAGCTGCCTACTGCATCCGACATAGATCATCTTGAGTTCTTCAAATCTTCAGTGACTGATCACGTTTAAAGTGCAGCGAAGTATTATCAGGTCCATTCTCACTTTCGTTTTACTTTGTTAATTGACACAATTCTTTGTTATCCTTCTGTCGCTTTGTCTGATGTTTTTTGTAACATTAATGGTGACTTCTTTTGTGGGCATTTTCTGTGTGTCCCGTTTACCCTGTGAAAGTTTTAAACAGCACAGTGAGTTCCACACCGACAGGACAGAGCCATTGGCAACTGCCTCATAATTAATGGAAACACTTCTCTTTACTAAACAGAACGACCTCATCAATCTTCACAGTACTGTGATGTGGAACAAGTTTCTCATTCAGCTTGGGTGTAAGCTTTTATAACTGCTTATAGGCTGTGGACATCAGTAGGCTTTGGATCAACCCTCTTGACTATTATTAGCATTTCTGTACATGTGTATTCGGAAAGTGGGGCAGATAAATCTAGTTACAGTCCAGAAGTGGAAAGCAGAGGCTCCTGTGGATGTCACTGGGAATCAGGTGTGACTAGCCTGAGACGGACTTTTCTCTAGTTTCTTTTAGGCTTCTTAAAAGAAAATACATTTTCAAAATAACACTTAGTTCTATTTGCATATAAGGCCTACGTACAATATATACATTCCAGATCTTTGTCAGGTTATTTCCAAATATTCAAAAAAGTCAGTCTCTCTGAAGCATGCAAACGCATCCCTAATTTAAATTTATCCTCCTTCATCTCCTATTTTGTCTGCTTGTTTCCGTAAACAACGTGCTGTAATGCTCAGGAAACCGCATAGGTCTAGCAAAGGACACTCATGAGTGGGCAGATATAAACACAGAGCTGAGACAGGTGGTTTTGATCATTGCATTTCCAGTGTTTCATGAGACAATTTGCCAATGTAAATAAAGCCAGGTAAATTAAGTGTAATTTACTTGGTAATAATGCCAGCTGTAATAATGTCTGGTAAAATTCCACTGATACGAATGGAAAGTACATATTTATCTGTGGGCAGCACTGGGGGTCACATCTTCCAGTGCCTATTACTTCTCATTTCTGCACAGAATGCACCTGCTGCTTTGCTATCTACTCCCCCGATGCTCATATTCACACACTGATTCTCCAAAGACCACATGTAACAGGAAAATCAAAGTAGGTTATTGTCAATCAGTGACATAACCTACTTCACCTTTGCTTTTGGGGTTGATTGTCCATTATATTGCCTTCACTCATATTAGGACTCTTTTGATCAGCAGCATCTTTTACATCCAAGTCCTTTTCATCTTGCAGACTTCCAGAATCCCAAAGCGGCTGCGGCTGGCAGGGCCCTCTGAAGGCCACCCAGTGCCACCCTTGCTCAAGCAGGGACACCCAGAGCAAGGTGCCCAGCACCACGTCCAGACGTTACCCTCATGGGGGAGTGCTAAGCTTTCTCAGACACAGCCCATGCCATGCCCCTTCCCTTTCAACATCACAAATTGAACCCTGTCATATAACCGATGGATTGGGTGAAGAAGGAGGATGCTGTAGAGCTTGATGCTTAAGAAAATGAGACGCAGAAAGGTAAAGCAATTTACCCCCTACTACCTCACAAACCAATGGCACAGCCCAGGTTTCCTGAGAGCTGCACATGCTATATCACATTGCTTTCTATGGCATTTAGAGATAAACTGTAGTCAATGTGAATGTCCCGATGAATAAAATGGGCACATTTTTAGTTGGGGTGTTTGTGCGTGTGACAGAAATAGTCACATTCTCTCCTCTAGGCATCTAAATTTTAGGTGTCCAAATTGGAAACCTACTCATCTTATGGTTACCTAAATAGCTGAGAAAAAAAGATTCAGAATTGCAACTCAGAGCTGGAGCCTAACTCAGGTACTACACCTTCTCCACTGTAGGAAGCTACGTTTGCTTTTTGGCTATAAGAAATTTAGACAAATTATCTTTCTTTCTTATATACCTCCATTTAGAAGTAGAGAATAATGTAAATGCTGTAATAAAAGTGCTACAAACATTTTCTGATGCTTTAAGCACCAGAAATTTTCTTTCCTCACTGGGTTACAATAGTACAAATACATTACTGAATGTATCTTAGCTAGAAAAAGGTAGGAGGATACATTCAAAGCCATAGTGCCCCAGGTCAGGAACACGCACTTTGCCTAGAAGCCAACACTCACAGTATTAATATGTTGTGGGAATTTACCCATATTACCCCTATTACGCATATTTAGACTAGTAAGCCTAAACGCAGAAGTAATTTTTCAATTGCCTGCAGAATTAGAGAAACAATCTCCAACAATATGTCACGTATACACTATAATTCTGAAGTGTGGCCAAGTCTCTTTCAAATGGGATTAATAATTATGTTAGTTGTATTCAACCACATTCAGCCTGACCAGTTCTTTTTTCTCTGTGGGCTAATGCTTATAAAAGGCATTTATGTTTTTTTTTTCTTTACAGCAAACCTGTGGCTCTAGATATCGTGCTGATGTACGATGTGTACCTATACTTTTGGAGCTGTGGGATACAGCAGGATTTGTGTCACTGGGGAATGTTTCTGTAATTCCGAATTGCAACAGGTAATATAGTGAATGTTTAAAATAAGCATGAAAAGTACCAATGCGGTGTTTGTTAGAAAATACAACTTAAAGCTTACCGCAGATTGCCTTTTCCATTTGCTCAGGCCCCAACGACTGGCTTTTTCATCCATGGTTTTTACACTGGATGATCCTTCTACAAAGCTTACAGTAGGTGAGGGGTAGAAGGAGGTAGGATCTGATCCAAAGCCTAGTGAAGTTGTTGAAAGGACTCCTATTGCCTTCTTCAGGCTTTGCATCCAGCCTCGAATGAACCATGCAGCGCACAAAATTTCAGCAAAGCAGTAATGAAGGAAAGACATATTCCCTTTCAGATTTTTAATCTAAATAATTTGCACAACACATGGCACAGTGGGACTGAGCTGAAGAATAATAAGCCTTTTTTTTTTTTCCATAACAAGTGTATGGGTTGCTCCAGCTGCCAAATAAAACATCAATTTTGTGGCCATTCAGGCATGAGACATTGTCAGAGGCGCTGGGGTTAATCACGCTGTGGTGCGGTGCAACCATTTTATCTTATCCCAAGGCATCAAATACAGCTTGACTGCAACAAGGAGGATTGTCACAAAAATCACATTGACCCAGCTGAGGCAAGCACTGAGTGCAGGGCACGTAATTAATTACACCCTCACCTCTGCTGCTCGGAAGCCGCTCTGCCGCTGTGGCACAGCTCCAGTGGGGTGAACCGTGGGGTTTGTGCACTGGGGACCGCCAATGGTCCTCTTCTCGGCATTCAGAATCCCTGCCGTGGCTGACGTTGTGCTTACACCCGTCTGAGCTGATTTTCCATCCTCCAGAATACCTGGTGGGGATGTGTGAAATTGTGCAATTAGTACTGAGCAGCTGGTTATAACTGTGGCGGTGGTTTCCTCCTGTTTCACCCCTCTTTGTGACAATGCAAGTCATGGATGGTGCTTCATGGCACCACAGTGAGAGCACCCTACCTCGGTTTGTAGCTACCATCCTTACATTTATTTTATTATTTTTTTTTCCCTTTCTTCTATATTCCACCGTGAAACATTGACTCAGAAAAGATGGAAGATGTGTTAAGGAGTACAGAACATTGGTAGCATTTCATCCATTTGCAGATCTCCATCAGCTTCGGACTGTGGGAGTTCCCACACAGAGCTGCTTGCATGAGCAAGGATTTAACTAAGAATCCAGAAGCAGGCACAAAAATGAGTTCCCCTTAAATCTGTTTTGGTTATGGTAAATGTAGGGAGCATGACAGAAGAGAGCAGTATAGACTTAAGTGTTGCTCTATTTATGGCCTCAAACTTATTTTTGTTGAGGAAACGAACTCAGAAAAAAATATATTTCATACTGTTTTGACCATCAGTAATAAAATAAATTATTAATTTGTTTTCTGCTCTAGCTGAGTGGACAAGGCAGGCACTGTACAGTATAATACTGACCAGCCTAAAAGAATTTTCTCATGTTATTACATTAACAAAATCTGTTGTCATTTACAGTGAGTGCAGAGCACTATGCATCTGGTTACAACACTGAGTCTGAAATCCAAATACAAAGAGCAAATGGGATGCATGACTCTAGGTCTCAATTCTATTTTGGCAAAGCTTGTTTATAAAGAGCTTTATGTTCTAATAGGAAAAAAAAATTACTAACTGGCAATGAAGGTATC
The DNA here is from genome assembly GCF_964034855.1 of Anser brachyrhynchus. Classification (NCBI taxonomy): domain Eukaryota; kingdom Metazoa; phylum Chordata; class Aves; order Anseriformes; family Anatidae; genus Anser; species Anser brachyrhynchus. The sequence continues at coordinate 140,329,069 of NC_137695.1, read as the reverse complement.
AAAACTGAAGAAGATATGAGTAGTCACAGATTCTAGGGGAAAAATAAATATGAGGAAAAACAATGACAATTTGTTGGTACTTGAAATGTGCATTGCATCATCAAAACCTCCTGTCATGAACCATGTGGGAATCCAAGCACAGTATTATGGGTATTAAAAATGAAACAGAGGAAATTCTGAATTCCTTCTGAGAGATCTGTCAGAAAAGCAGCTTTATCAATGGAAAATAACAGTAGCAGTTTGCAAATGCAATGACAGCATTGGTGGATAGGGGAAGACACTGTCCCTCATGACATCCTTGTCTCTGAGTTGGAGAGATGTGACAGATGGACCACTCGGTGGGTAAGGAATTGGCTGGATGGTCGCACTCAAAGAGTCGCTGTCTATGCCTCAGTGTCTAAGTGGAGCTCAGTGACAAGTGGTGTTCCCCTGGAGTCGGTACTGGGACCAGCACTGCTTAACATCTTCGTCAGAGACACGGACAGTGGGACTGAATGCACCCTCAGCAAGTTTTCTGATGACACCGAGCTGTGTCGTGCGGTCAACACGCAGGAGGGAAGGGCTGCCATTCAGAGGGGCCTGGGCAGGCCTGAGAGGTGGGCCTGTGTGAGCCTCGTGAGGTTCAACAAGGCCGAGTGCGAGGTCCTGCATCTGGGTAGGGCAATCACAAGCACAAAAACAGGCTGGGTGGAGAATGGGTTGAGAGCATTCCTGAGGAGAAGGACCTGGGGGTGGTGGTTGACAAAAAGCTTGACATGAGCCAGCAATGTGTGCTTGCAGCCTAGGAAGCCAACCATGTCCTGGGCTGCACCAAAAGCAGCGTGGCCAGCAGGGTGAGGGAGGTGATTGTCCCCCTCTGCTCTGCTCCTGTGAGACTCCACTTCGAGCCCTGCGTTCAGCTCTGGGGCCCCCAGCACAAGAAAGACATGGACCTGTTGGAGTGAGTCCAGAGGAGGTCCACGAGGATGATCAAGGGGCTGGAGCACCTCTCCTATGCAGACAGGCTGAGGGAGCTGGGGTTGTTCAGCCTGGAGAAGAGAAGGCCCCGGGCAGACCTTACAGCGGCCTTCCAGTGCCTAAAGGGGGCTACAGGAAAGCTGGGGAGGGACTCCTATAGGGGGTGTAATGCTAGGACAAAGGGGGAATAAGCTTTGAACTAAAAGAGAGGAGATTTAGATTAGATGTTAGGAAGAAATTCTTTACTCAGAGGGTGGTGAGGCCCTGGCACAGGCTGCCCAGAGAAGCTGTGGATGCCCCATCCCTGGAGGTGCTCAAGGCCAGGCTGGATGGGGCTTTGGGCAACCTGGTGTGGTGGGAGGTGTCCCTGCCCATGGCAGGGGGTTGAGACTGGATGGGCTTTAAGGTCCCTTCCAACCCAAACCATTCTGTGGTTCTACAATTGTAAGATTTCAGAAGTCTGAATAAAAACTAGTCACTGCACTTCCCTAAGCAGTCAGAAGATGGTGATAGAGTTTTCCCAGGACAGTTTAACTTGTAATGGTAGTTACTAAGAATAATTCTAGATTGTCTATTTTTTGATTAAAAAAGTAAATAAATATTGAATTGAAACTTGAAAATATTATATTATAGTCTATTTAGGAAACAAAAAAAAATGCTTCAATCTTTGGAACTGCCTTTTTCTGCTAGATATAAAAACAAATGCTGTTTTCACATATAAATTTACAGGCAACTTCCCATAAGACACCAGTAAACCACCTCTCCTACATCTCTAGAAAGTCCATACCCACTTGTATTTTAGGTCTTCCTACCCAATCTTCCTACCAACCCACAGTGTACAATGAGAGGCAGAAAAGTGACTTGGTGCAGAACACGAAATAGTATAGACTGATACCGCACAGACAACCAGTTTTCAGGAAGGGAGATGCAGAGGCCTCTATGTATGAGTAAGAGCTCTAAGCCAGTAGTCATGGCACAGGCTGCTTATTCACCTTGCAGAGGAGCTGTGTGAACAAGTTAGAGCACAGCCTTGAACAGGCAAAATGCTCTAGGCATCCCCTACTAATTCCATTAATTGAATCTCGGATGTTTCAAGCATATATGAGTTATAAGTTCTTCCTTCTGTGGAGTCATCCTCCTAAATTACTTTCCACCGTGTGTCCCTTTGGCCATATGGCCTCTAAGTAAGTTGTCTTGTGAAACAGCTGTCTGCTGAAAAGTAACTTTGTTAATAAGCACAGTTGTTCATTTATCAGAAGATTGTGTTCCATCCCTCCTCTCTCACAGAACATTTTTTGTTACATCAATATTTTTCTGGAGGCTGATGGAAAATCTTAATCACTGGTATATTTGGTTCGTTTTTTTGTTTTCTGTTAGCTTGCAGCCTGAGCATCGTCCATTGCAGGGATGAGACATTTTTCCCAATACTTGTCAGAAGTGAACCAGGTATCAGCATCTGAGACTTCCACTGTCACTCCCACTATATCGTTATACAGATGAGCTTGTGATCACCAATAATAGATGCTCCTAGCAGAGTGACAAGCTTTTTTTATAGAATCATAGAATGTCCTGAGTTGGAAGGAACCCATAAGGATCATTGAGTCCAGCTCCTGGCACCACGCGGGTCTACCCAAAAATTCAGACCATGAATTATTTTATTCTGAAAGATGTTTGCTATTCTGAAGTTAAGTAACTCTTGACTGCAAACCAGAGATGGTATTAAAGAAAAGATCAGGAACAGATTGTTGCTTTTTAAATAGCAACTATTTTGCATTGCTATTTGGAGTTTGCCACAGTACACAGAAATGGAAGAGCTAACTTTCCTCTCCTGCACAATCTGGAATTCGCAAGCTAACAGGCTGGTAATGCTAAGAGTCTTGCCTCAGTGTCATTTAAAGCAAGCTAACTGTCTGGATATTTATACCATCCTCACAGCACAGATTCGGTAAATACCCTCCACAGACTTTCACTGTAGAGCTTCAGTAGAGAATCATACAAATGGGTTCAGCAGTGTTGTTTTCATTCTCACTTTCCTGCCTTCCTGGACAACACCTGCCACAAGTCTGTGGGCCTTCTGAGGCCAGGGAAAATGGTAGATCCCATCACAACTCTCTGATAACTTCATATCTTTTATTTTTAAACAAATCGGTAAGCTTAGAATATTCTTATGGCTCCATTCCCAAAATCAGGGTTTCTGGGTGGTTATCAAACCTCCACCAAGGTAACGGTGACCTTCTCCTCAGGAATGGCTAGGCAGTGCCTGGGGACGGCCAGACTGTTCTCATCATGGGAAGAAATGGGTGATAAGAGACAGGCATTTCTTTGCTCATAATCCTGTTTGTTGAAGGTACAGGAGCTCTCCCTCGATGACCACAGGGAGGACACACACCAAGCAGCAGCCCCAGAAATCCAAGCCTACCTTCTTACGGAGAACTGCACTTAACATAATTTGTTCTCCCCAAGCAGTGCTCACTGTCTTCTTCCTTCCTACTGGGTAAGCTGCACGGGCAAGCTGACTTTTGTATTTCTTACCAGCCCGATAGAAATCCTTTAGGCGGTTGTCTGACAAACACTTCTTTCAGCAGCATTGGAGGAAAAAAAAAAAAAGTGTTATTTTTAACTGAAATCAATCTCTGGGCTTCATTCAGCATCCAGTGACGCAAGCAGTAGCCCTGGCACAACGTAGAAGGTAGCACAGGAGCTGAAACAAGCCGCAGAGACCAACTCACGTTGGTGACTGTTGGAGAAGTCTGATGGTTTAAAACCAGATGATAATCTTCAAATAATTGTTCATTTTAAGTATTTTTAAATTCAGAATTTGAATAGATCTTGAACCAAATCTCCCCCTCCGCCCCCCCCCCCCCTTTTTTTTTCCCACTAATATAGTGGCATTAAAATAGTGTCCTTTGTTTAAACTTCACCAAACACAAAAAATATGGAAAAAATTGGATATGGACAAAAATCAACTTCAGTTATTCAGTTTGACACAGAAAAACTAGGATCAGTCCCTAGGACCTGTGCATGTTTAAAATGTTCCACAGTTTAAAAGAAGGGTATTTAAGAGCATTTTTATAATTGTGTCGATACGTAGTGAACAGAGAGCCACCTAAAAGGAGAGGTGTCTTGATACAAGCAGGAAGACCAGCAAGATGGGAAAATCTGCCTGGAATATGTATCCTGTGTGAAGATCAACAGACATATCAGAAGTAATATAAACTCCTAAAACAGGACAAGGTGGGTATAACACAATTCTCACTATTAACACAAAAATTAAATGGTATTTTTAGTTAGCTCATATAAACAATATCTCTCTATATAGAGAGAGATAGATAGAGAGAGAGATTTTATATAATATATAAAATTAGCTCTCTAAGAACATCTGCTGCTCACAATTAGTAGTTTATAATAACATTGAATATTCAGACTCCTAGTAGGACACCGAGTTTTTCCAGTCTCTCTGGGATAACTGCTTACTCTCTTTGCTGTAAACTTAATGAAAAATTTAATGTGTGTTCAAGTAAACATCAGAATTAGTTTTTAGAAGGAGGAGTCTGAGCACTTTGATGATGCTGTTACGTTAGTTCTATCCCTGCTCTAAAACTCTCTTTATTAAATAACCGTAGCTATTATCTGCGAGTTCCGTAGTGCTTCAGACTTTTCTGTTCTTTAAAATATGATAGCGTCCTACTCATGACTAACCCATGACTTAAGTTTTCTTCATAAAATATTCTAGGTGGTAAATACTGTTCACAGACATATTTTAGTTCTTAAATGACACTTGAAAATTCTGCTCCAAAAAGTTGTTCATAGGCTTGCAAAGTAATCACAAAATAAATAAAGCATGTTTAAATCGTATTTTGTAACCCTTTAAACCATTTCTCTCCCAAATGGGGAGGGAACAATCTAAGAAAAATTTTTAAAGAATCATTTCAGTAAAGAAGACGTTCATCAGAGAATTCAAAGAAAATGTAAAACATGGAATAAAAATTTTAGGTGTGTGTTTCTGATTCTTTTTCTGTTATGACGACAACGCTAGTGATAAAACCAGGAACAATGTATAGATGTTGCTGAAGTTCTTCATACAGCCTGGTTATTCCTAAGAATTAATGCATAAACCATCCTTTATGAGAATATCTCACAAAGATAAGAGGAATTTTTTATTTTTAAGATTTAACTCTTTCTAACCAGGTTATAGTATGGAAATAAAGATGATGTGAAGATGGCAAAAATGACATAATTAATTAAAGTTGCAAAAGAAAAACTGGAGTAAAAAGCAAAAATGCAAAAAGCATGGATCAACAGCTGACGCAGATACAGAAAAAAAAAAGAAAAAAAAAGAGAGAATTATGGGGTTTTGTGCAGAACAGTTTTGTGCAGAACAAAAGACAAAGATATGACTTCCTCATAGCCTCATAGCTTTTTCTATACCTTGTCTCTGTATTAGGTAGCTAATACATGCTTCCTAGTGATCAAGAAAGGAAGAGAAGCAATGAGAGAGCAACACTTACAGGCAGCCCGTAATTATCAGGACTCCAGGAAACTTCTCAAAACCCAGATGGCATGAAGGTATGGCTATCTGGTTGCATAGACTTGGTCCAAAGAGCAATATCTTAGTAAGATCCAAGATGAACTGAAATCGTATGTTACAATATTTTATAATTACAAAAAGCGATGTTACAATAGCTAATGCTGCCAAGAAATTTGGAAGGGGTAGGAAGCCTGGTAGTACAGAGGACACATTAACCTTAGCCATTAGGATCAGACCTTTGTAGAGGAAATGATTCCCCATGTGCTTGCAGCAATGTTCTCCTGCCTGACCTCAAAGCAGGAGACACAAATTCTGGCCTAAATAAGCTGCAGATCTGACCCAGTACTGTGCACCCTGTGCTGTCATGTGGCATGGTACTGAATAACAAGCATGCATGTGTTCAAAGTGAGTAAATGTTGATGAGTATGCCAAATTTATATCTATGGAACTGGCAATGACAAACCAGTAAGGTTCAATTTTCTGGTTCAGCAACACCCTTTTATTTATCACGGCTGTTATCTCATGAATAATGCATAACTGCTTTTTAAAATGCCTGCATAATAAGATGTACGCTGCACTGTAAAGATGTACTCAGAGAAAATTCACAGTAAAGAATAATGAATGCTATTACTACAACATGCAGTTGCTTCCAGAGAAAATATGTATTTGGTACCATCACTGAATTTCTTGCTTTTAGTGTCACAGATAGATAACAGATATACAGATCACTGAAATACCTGTCTTCTAGGCCTGCTCTCCTGATTTGAAACTACTGATGCTTGGGAAAACCACACATCTGCAGGACTGGCTGGTGGTAGGCACTTGTACAGCAAAAATACAGCATAGAGTGGGTCCTATTAAAAATGAATGGCTAGGAGGCTGTGAAGAGAGTAGAGCTTAAGTCATTGCCTCTGAAGCAGAAGCCTAAGGGATGATGCCAGATGGTCAGTACATCTGCAACAGACTTTTTTTTTTTTTTCCCAAAAAAGGAAGGATTTGGAAACTTTTGGACATAGCAAAGAGTGAATTTTTTCACTCTGGATAAAGGAGCCAGAAGATCTGCAGAGGGAGAACGTTCTGCAGCAGGAAAATGTCATCAGAAACATCTTGCATTTATTGAATCAGCAGATATAATAATGCAATAAATTTACCTCCCAGACATTCAGAGAATCCAGACTGATTTATCTGAACTCTAACATGATATAAACCGTCGACAGTGAAGCAAAACAAAACAAAACAAACAAACCACAACACAACACAACAAAACAAAACAAAGTATTTGTGTCTTTGCCACTAGGGGCTTGGCATTGCCCCCAGCTCGCAGCATGCCCTGCAGCTGGAGGGGCTGCATCCCATGTCCTGTCATCTGCTTGTCTGAACTCTGCTTGTCCCAGGAGCAAGGCAGTCTCATTTTCTGTTTAGAAAGTACCTACTTTGCTTTCAGGGCTAAGGAACTAGGTAATAAATAAGAGCAATATGAAGAGATCTGTGTTCATGCAAGACAAGAGGACTCAGATAACACTTAATAGATAACAGAAGGCAAATGAGACTCTCTGATCCTCATTTGGCCATGGTTTTGTCATGTTCAGAGCCTTACAGAATTATGTTCTTCTGTAAGACAATGGCATAAAATGTCTAACTTGGTACTAAAAGCACAAGCTCATGATTAATATATTTAACAATGTAAATGATATATGCACAATGGGGTCCTGGTAAAACTGAGAAATTAAGCAACATGTCTTGCTTTCCTTTTTTCCAACTTCATTTCTGAGCATAAGACAAATGTGATTCTTAGAGATCTGTGTATTTCAAAACTTCTCCTATCATGGCTTTTCTGAAACATGGCAAGATGCTCCTCTTGTGTAGATAAAAGGAATTTTTTAGAGATTCTGAAACTGAAATTTAACAAGCGCATGCATAAATAAACGTATGATAAATAGCTCTGAAAGTCTGGTTGGATTTATTACGGCAATATTAAGATTTCTGATATAGAGTACTCAAGGATTCTAGCAGACAAATAGAACACAGGAAAGTCAGCATTAAAGCCACAAACCTTGATGTGCTCTAGATGGTCTTATTTCTCGGTTACAGACAGATGCTAAGTGTTTCCTTACTGGCATGTTTTGATTTCAATTTATGATCCAGAATCATGGTACAACTTCCCTGTTCTTGTAAACAAACTTAACAATTTTGCAACCACATCTATGAAATGAAAGGTGAATATAAAATTTATGTTTATTCCAAATAGTAAAACCACTCCGCGATGATCTTTAATGATGTGCAAAACATCTGCAAAATATTAGCCTGGATTTAGATTTGTTGACTAGTCATGCTGCATGGAAATCTGAGTGCTCTGAAGATGCAGTGATCATTTCAAAGATCAAGATACTGCATGGAAAATAGACTCCAGAAGTAGATTAGGAGGGAATTGGTCTGATCCTGAAGGGAAGATAAGAAATGTAAACTTGAAAGAATTATAATCAGAGTGCTAGGGAAGGACTTCATGACAGAAAGGTATCAGAGTCTGATGGATGAAGATACAGATTTTAATAGCTGGAACAGGAATGAAGAACTGAATTCTCACTACATTGTGGAATAAGTATTAGCAACATTTTGGAAGAGCCTTTGTACACATGGAGAAGTCACAGACATTGATGGCTGAATATTTTTTAAGCCTGGGAAAATCTTGAGATGGAAGAGATTAAAGAATTTACCAGTGCCACATGATGTGCCAGAAACAGACCACTCATTCCTCCAAAGTGAAAACTCAACATACGAATAGCAAACCTCCAAAACACTTTTTATAGTGTTAGAAATATAGACAGAACATGGATCTGATTCTCCATGTGCAGAGATCTATACTACGTTTCAGTACTGCCTGTGAAAAATTCACCATAAAAAATGATACACTCCATGCACGGTGCTGTACTTCATGGCTGTCCAAGCTAAGTCAAGTCACCCCTGTTTTCCAGAGGTGTTTGCTTTTGGATCAGTTCCTGTCTGATACTTTCCTTTTAAAATGAAAAGAAAAAAATAGGGAATCACTGCGCTGGATGGAAAACAAGATGCACGCTGCTGACCCTCTCCCAGCCACCCTTACCACAACTGCTGTACCCACCCTCTCTTAAGGACGGTCCTGAACAGTGGCTTAGATTTGCAGGTGTTCTCATGGTCTTTCTTTCTCCTTAGGGAGGGGGCAATGAAACATCACTCATTTTGTTTTAGAATAATTTCTGGTACAGAACTAGGAAGTATTATTAACATTTTCATTACCTAGCTAATCATGTGTGGAAGCCTAAGATGAGTAGGTTGTATCATTTCAATTAATCACTGAGAGAAGCAGCAAAATATTTAGGCAGATTAAACAGAAATATTCATGAAAAACATCTAAAAACACATGAAATTTGATCCAAATGTCCCTTCAGTTTTGCTCACCAAGGTTCAGCAGCTGGAAATCGAAGCAGAAGCTTCCAGGTAAGACATGAAATGTGCTTTAACAAAGAGTGATTAGCTACTGGAATAATTTAAAAAGACTTTGGCAAAAGGTCAGTGACTGACAAGTTGTAAATTAAGTCTGAATTTCCTGAAGATACTCACACTCCATGTGGGAATTGATTCAGAAAAAAGACAAAGGGCTGTGTGGCCAGTTGAAATTTCCAGCCTTACAGTCTATGTATATTTGAATGGATGTTGATGATTTCACCAGCTCATGTATGAATGTGATCATAAAATATTTTGCCTTAAGATATCCGTATGTATGTGAAAAAGCTGCTGCTCATATTTTGTGTTCATCCTAAAACAATTGCAGTGGTTGTGTTAAAACCTAATGTTATCAGCTGTTAACAATCGGCTAAGTAACTCCATGACAATTTCCTCATCTTTTCTCCTGCCAGTGCTGAACACACTCAGAAATCACTCAGATATGAGAGACAGATACTCATACTTCTAGCACAGCAAGTGTTAGCATAAAACCCTTCTGATAGCCCTCGTGGGAAATGCAAGCAGTTTACAAGAATGACAACTGCAACGTGACAGGAAGCAAGGAGAGGACTATATCCAGCTGAAACATACAGAAATACAAACGTATGCATTGCTAGGAAACTGGTTAAAAAAAAAATAATAAAAATCAGTCAGTAGAGGAGCTGGCTGATTATTTTGCTCTTCAGTAACTGGCATCCACCTGAGCAGGCTAACCTGAACCCATGATCTTCCAGGAGGAATGGGAGGCTGAAAATTACTTCTTTTTCATCAGATGCTTAACATTTAAGGCTGAGTCAAGCCAACGGCAATACAAAATCAGTCTGGAGGCTCTCGGTGCATTTAAGAAAACCTTAAAATGGGAAATCCTACCTTGCAGCCTAAAGCTGCCAATGCTACCAGTAAAATGTTTCTCTCCCATTTACCTGTTTGTTTTACTCTTAACCTGCATTTTTCCTAAACAGATCGGGAAAGGCAGTGTTACAGTCTAGGGAAATAATTATGCATGTGCTCATCAGATAATAAAATTGGGGTAGGAATGCATTGTCTATCACTGTGCAATAAAGGTACAAGCCACTTTTTTTCATGCAAGTGCACTGCAGAGCCATGTATGTAATCACATAATGCATCTTCTGAAATGTTATCCACATAATCTCAAAAAGAGTGCTGCTTTATGGAAGTCAAACCAAAAGCCTTATACTAAACTCATAGTTATATTTTTTTCAGTCTTTCCTATTACTGTATCTGAATTTAAGGTAAAAGACAACTTTAAATCCCAGAACTTTTAGTTGTAATCTACTGATTTCATTTGTAAACTGCAGGAATAGCTGAGAAAAAAGTGGGATGAATAACATCAGTTTTCTTTCTATTAAGAAATATATTTTTATGCCTGACAACAGGTATCCAGATTTTTTTCACTTAAGTGCTGGATTACTGCGCTATGTGCTCAGTGTGAAAATTTTGGAAATTTTAGTCAATGGACAGTGAGGTAAACTGGACTCTGTGCTATGCTTCTCGTATAAACACATTACACCTCTGTTTTGAGACTGGGAGTCTTCACTGGAATCTTATTGCAGTTTTCAGTGTTAGTTTTGAACTATACAATCCTAAACTGGAAAATATAGGATTAGAACAGGTGAGAAAGAGTAAATTCATCCCCCAAAAACAGAAAAGAAGAAAAAAAAAAAAAGGAATTTTTAAATGTCCTGAATGGGAATATAAATGGAGGAAAAAAAGAAAGGGGAGATTTTTCTACAAGAAGGATTTTACAGAACAGTTTCATTCTGAGAAACCTGCAGGCAGCAGGTGCCATTGACAAAAGCACTCAAAGGGGAGAAAAGAGCACAAGGGTTTCCTGCTCGAACACTTGCCCTCTCTCGCCATCCCTCCTGCCCACTGCTGGCTCCAGCAGCGGAGGTCAGCAGCTCTTCCCACAGCTAATGAGAGCCCTTTGGGCAAGCACTAACAACATTCTTCTTGTTGTTGTTGAAGATTTTGGTGCTGCGAGAAAATCGCGAAAATCATCCAGAGAAGGTTCCCAATCCTCTCAGCTGCTTATCATCTCTGCTGATGCCTTTCTACTTGGGGCTACGGTGACAGCAAGGAAACTGTCAAGGTGTTTGTGCACATCGCATTTTAGTGGCTTTGTTTTATCCATGGGTAAATGACTATACTGGGGTAAACTATCAGTCCTAGTGGGTCTACTTTAGACTGCAAGAGGGTTTTAGCAAGACTTGGCCTTTGTCTGAAGGGGAATTAATCAGAGATGAAGAGACCTGATGGGAAAGTCATCACACTATGTTTAAAAATCGTAACTGATTGGGGCTCAGGTTGATCAATCCATTGTCAGCCTTTTCCTTCAGCAAAGCAGAAAGATGCCAGCACCCTGCTTTTGTGGGGCAGGACGGGCAGCCGGAGGGGGCTATTTGCCCCATCAGAACATACTAAACATCACTGGCATCTTTTTGCTGAACTGACAGAACACAAGAAATAAAAATACCCACAAAGCAGATGATCACACAGAATGGCCATAGTGCGAAACAGCAGCAACAGACCCACCCAAATTATTTACTTTCCCTACACATTCTCCCAAACAACATTTACTTCTCTAACAATCCTTCTCTCATAATCTAGTAAAAAGCTTAAGCACATGTGGTCTCAATATCAACAGGACTTTTACCATGCTCAGAAGTAAGGAGATGTTTAAGGAGATGGGTATGGGTCTGATGACTCAGACATACAAGGAAAATGTCCTTAAGTTCTCTGATGATATACTGAGACATTTTGTTGCTTGCAATTCGTATTTCAGCTTTTGTGCTTAAATGACATCTGTACCTATGTGAAATTAAGACAATATTAAACTGTTAAACTAGAGCAAAGGTTAAAATGCATGGCTTGGAAGAATTTACAAGCAATGGTTAGGCTAAAAAATATGGTTATTACAAAAAGCTCTATTTATCCTCTAACTTTTCTAATAATTTTAATGCTGTCTTTCAGTGGTGTAACTATTGGTTTGGGCCATCACTGGCTGAGCAAAACCCAAGGGTATGTGGTCAATGAAGAACGGCAGTGCTGAGTACTGTCTGTGCAGTGGGCTGCCCACCGTCATTTATTGCAGAGATTATCCATTTAGTTCTATTGTTTTCCTCCACTGCTGTCTAAGGTTTTTATAATTCCCTGATCCATAGACTCATGCAAAATTGTGTATTTTTACTGGCAAAGGCTGTTGTTATTTTCCCATTTCCAAGGCAGGAGTACAGCTGGGCAGTGCACCAGTGCTGTTCCCCTTATGTCCTGCTACTTCACATCCCTCTCTGGCAGGCGTGCTGAAAAGTTTAACTAAAGTCAATGAAGCATTTGTGGATGATCAGTTCTTCCAAAACAGCAGGCTCTCTGAGCTTTTGGTATGGAGTTTGTGCTTTCTAATCCTCTTCTTGTGCAGGTGTTAAAGGAGCTGCGATAACACGCTCTACAGAGGAGCCTTACATGTATAGGAAGGCTATTATCCACCCATGTAAACGTTAACACACTAAAAGCTGGTGTACAAAGCTGAGCAGACACATAGGAACCCTGCTTTCTGAAAACCAGATGATAAAAATTAGAAGGAAAAGCTTACTCTCTCTATGAAACATCACACATGCTCTATTTTTCTTTCTTCTCTTGCCTTTTTTTTTTTTTTTGGTGTGGCTTAGAAGGGTTTGTTCAGTACCATCCTCCATACAGAGTCCAGAGACTGTATAATTAAAGTCCAGAAACAATATTAAAATGGGTTCCTCTAACTCATACCATATTATTATACCCAAGATCTGGATTAAGGCAGAATATGGAACTACTGTAATCTGTCTACAGCCCAGGATGATGCTCTGCCTATTCACTTTTACTGTAATTCTGAGCTGCAATAAGGTTATGTCCTTAAAATATCACATGCCAGAATCACTGCTGTAGTTGTTCCTTAAACATACCAGATTTTGAACCAACCAGTTAAACAAGCAGTTTTAACAGGCAGAAGAGATACTGATATACCTGGATTACTCACTAGCAAAAGCGAGCAGTCTTTGGCTCCTAAGTGAAAACAGTTTTTTTTGTTGTTGTTGTTTTGTTTTTTTTTTTTAATTAAATGCTCCTCTGCAGTCTGATTTACAAGAAACAATCTGCTGCACAAAAGAAGTTCTTCATTTACAACCTGATGCTTATTCATTTATCTTAAGCCTTTAACTGTATGTTTACCTGGTAAATGAAGCAAGAGACGATTGCAGCTGTGGTCAAAACCAATCCCAGTCTGTGTTGTTATGGCAACTAGTATTCAAACAGCCCTAGTATTTTTCTAAAACTGCATTCAGTCTCTCCTACTATAAAGAATGGAAAAGCAATTTTCAAAAACTTCTATATGAAAGGTTGCCACTGAAGCACTGCATCCTGCATACTGAGACTTGGCCAGAGGCTAACTGCGAGGATGAACACGGGCTATAAAACTTCCCGTAGCTGGCAGTAATCACAAAACAGCAGCATAATCGTGTCCTTTAACCCCAGAGGAAAGAACAAGAATTATTCATAAGTGCACAACTATGCTAAAGGCAACCGTGTAAAGTAAAATGCTAGTCAACCATGCTTCTAGATACTAACAGCATTTCTCTCCTACTCTTGGGATGGATTTTTTACAGGTTTTTGTTTTTTTTTTTGAATAAAAGGCTACAATCTGCTCCCATTTCATAGCTGTTTTGTGAATGTCTTCACAAAGGGATGAACTGATCCTAGTGTAGGTTTCATTTCTGGCAGATCACCAACTGCAGTTCTATTTTCTGATGTCAATTGTTTCTCCCAGGTGCATCAGGTCATACCTGTGGATAATATTTTTCTTCAGTGTGCTTCAGGAGGAAAGACTTTACTATAGGAATAGTACAAAGCACAAAGACAATAAAAACCAATTGTCTTTGGTTTCAAATCCTTAGCTGATACTGTGAGAGAGGCAATGATAAAAAATAAATGAACATTTTATTAGTCGAGGCACTGAACAAATGAGTTCAGAGACAATCAATACACAGCTTCTCAGCTCTGATACAAGGGAGTTATTTTTCACTTGGTTGCTACATCATTTAAAAATTAATTACTTTTATTTGCATTTAAGTAACAATCTCCAGCCAAGACTGGGGTCGTACTGTGCTACTCACTGTTGGAAACAGTAAGGACAGATCCTGTCCTAAGGAGTTAGCAGCAAATGAGCTAAATCTTGACCGTAAGGTCTTTCTGACCATGAGGCAACATGCTGCTTTATCCAATCTAAGGCACTTTCAAGCGTAATAAAGAAAAAATAATTGAATACAGCAGCTTAGTCACTGAAAAAAATATATAAAATAAATAAATAACAGAAAGAAATAGAAATAAGATGGCCTCCTTGAGAAAAAATAAATTGTTACAGTTGCTACTTAATCAGTTTTTAAAACACTTTTACAGTACTGGTAGGAAATTGTGTATCTTAACTTCCCAGCCTACATATATGCACATATCAGAGAGTTATCCCAACGTAACACAGCAGAATATGCAATTGTGTTCCAAAATACTTCAGTTTTTGTGCAGATTTTTTTTTTAATTTAACCTTTTCCCTGTGGTTTGCTTGTAACCCACGCAGTCCGCCCCTGGGGACCAGCCTGATCCTGTGGATTCTTCCTCCCTCCCAAAGTCATTTCTCGTGCTAACACTTCCACTTAGCTGAATCAGACTGTCTGAAAGGGAAGGCAATTTGTGCAGAGGGTTGCAAGGATCAAGGAACGGTTACCAAGCAGAAATGTAGTCTATTATTTCCCCCAGCTATAGCCTACGCAGTAGCCAAAGCTTGTGAAAAGTTCTTCGCTTGCACACCAATGGTGCTCGTATGAGAAGCCGCTCCTTTGTACTCTCTCATTGTGAGTCTTGCTTTTTTCTCCCTCCTGGAAGCCACTCGCCCTATGAACAGTACATAATCTTGTGGTTTAGAAGATGTCTTTCAATTTCACCACCTGCAGCGCTTCATGAAGTCGTTTATTACTTTTTTACTGCGCTCATCCTTACCAACGCACCCTGTTCATCACTGCCACAGGCTCAGCGCTGTAATGCAGCCAGCTGCGATCACACATATTTGTGTCTGTTAGCGACTGGTCCTGAACCTGGGAAAAATTGTCTGTCTGATTTTAGCTATATTATATAACAATTGCTCTTGTCCCACAGGTCTTCCCCCTCCAAAATGGAGAAAAATGTTAAAATGTAAAAAATCATGTAGGGAAGCGAACAAATATTCTAAGGAAGGATCAGCTGAAATAGAAAGAAAAGAAAAGGGAAGGGAAAATGAAAAAAACTATTGCATGACTTCCTTTTTAATTTAATGAAAATTTAGCTCTCAGAATGCTTTAGTAAATATACAAACATTTGGCTACACAAATACATCCAGTTCCAATGAGAGTAGACACAGAACACTAAATATGCTGTCTTACAAGAAGAGAAGGATAAAATGAAATTTTGGGATGAGATGAGATTACTAAGATTAATATATAGCAGTTACTAGCCCTTTCTTCATTAGTATGCTCACTGATCCTGTATACCACGTTCTTTCCACCTAAAGTAATTTGTCCCTCTTTCCATTTTGATATCCGATGTCCGGGGTTGTTCTTTTGCACTTATTTGACACAAGCCAAAAATCCCAGCCATCTTGTTGTTGTTGGTTCATTCCCCAAATCTTTTCTTCATCCTATCTTCACTTCTCTCTCTTCACTGAATTTCCCCAATTTATTCCAAGGGAAAAATGACAAAGGACAACTGCATCCTCTTCTCCCGGCCGCCTTTGGCTTGTCCCCTTCCCCCTGGCTCCCAGATGCAGCATTTTCTTACCTCCAGTTATCCCAGTTGTTATGGGATCACATCCCATCTCCTCAGCTGCCCCGTCTTCCCCTTCTCCCCTCCCTTATTCCCCTCCTTTGTCTCCCACTCTTCCGTAGTTCTCAGCTCTCACAATGAAGCCGTGCTTTCCTGTTTAAGCCTTAAACCCACACTTGACCTCATTTGCCCCTCCAATTGCTGTTTCCTCTCCCTTTCATCTGTAAATTCACGGAATGCCTCGTTTCTGGTCACTGGAGTACCTCTCCTTAGTCCCTTCCTTTCCTACTCAGCCGTTACCCTACAACAGCTCTCACTGAGGTACTTTATGACTTTCTAGGACCACTGCACATTCCCCAGGTTCCCTGAGCTGCTGGCTGCGGCCAGCCTGGCTGTGTCGAAGTGTGAATCTCCCCTTTCTGAAGCCTTGTCCTTCCTAGTTCCTATTAGCCTCTCCTCTCCTCATTCTTCTTCTCTATTCTCTTCTGCAATATATTTTTGTAGAGTTTTTCTCTTGCCCTAATCATTTACTAGCGTACTCGAGAGTCGTCTCTTGTCCTCTTATCTCTGGTATTCTCGTCTGTGAATTCAATTATCATGTGTTAGTGTAGAACACTTACTGATCTACCCCTTTTTCATCTCCTATTCAGTATCACATCTCAGACTGTATCTGGCTTCTCCGTATGATGTTCAGCCATCAACATAAAGTAAACATGGCTAAAATAGTGATAAGCATGAGTCCCGAGGTCATTCTTACTGTGTCTAGCCTTGACTGCTGGAGATAGTCAATGACTGTTGCCTGTCATTCAAGCTTCCCAGCCAATAGCATCTCAAACCTCATTAAATTCCTTAGCTAATCCTTTTTTTTTTTTTTTTTAATACAGCATTTCATATGCCAACTCACCTTCCAGGTCTCACAATTTGCCATGCAATTTCCGCACAGCCTTCCTCTGGCCCCCACGAGCACAGCATACACCCTTCTCTTCTCCCTCCCTGTCACGTTTCGGTCAGCGCGGAGTCGTCGTCTCCCCACTCCGGCTGGCCGGTGATGCCCACCTTTGACAATTTGCAGCCATGCCCTTTTTGTGATTTCTTCCTGGTGCTTTGTAGCCCAGCATAAAAAGCTGCAAAGCTTCTTCCCTCACCACACGCACGCTGAGGCTGCCCGTATGCATTTACTGCTTTACATGCAAGCTTGGATCTATCTGGGCAGCACTCATATCCGTGTGGTGCTTGTACAACAGCTAGCACAATGAATTTCTGCAGCTGGGCTGAGATTTCTAGACACCGCTGCATACCGACTAGTTCTGAAAACACGTTAAAAGCCCACATCAGATCAGAGCTCCTCGTTCCCTATCCCACCTTCGTCCCTAGTGCAATCCCGTGGATGCACGGCTAAGGCTGTGCCACGAGCTGCCGGGAACTGGGAGACTCAAACTTGGCAGGGCACCATTTGATCCCATTTCTGTTTTGCGCATCTCCCAAATTGCATGGTATGAAGCAGCAGGCTGGGACATCGCTACCTCTTATTTCAAACCTATTTTCTCGAGGAGCTGCTTTGCAAAACAACCCCCAGAACAAACAAACACCCCCCAAATCCCCAAACCCACCGCGTCTTCCACCTCCAAACCCCACCTCCCCTCCCCTCCTGGTGCCCCATGGGGTTCATAAGGCCACTCGCGACCCCCCCCCGGCCACCCAGCCCGGCGGGGGTCCCCGACCCGGCAGTGCCCGGCTCCCCCCAGCCCCATCCCTCCCCGGGGACCCCTCCTCGCCCCCCGCCCGGCCCCGCTCACCGGTGCGCCCCGCGCCCTGCTCCCTCCCTCCGGCCTCGGCGCCGCCGGGCTCCTGCGGGGGGCTCTCGGAGTCGGTGTAGGTCAGCCAGGTGGACTCGGTCTCCCTCGTCCAGCTCTCGTAGTACCGAGGCTCGATGGCGTCTGCCCGGCTGCCCCCGCAGCCCATCGCGGCGCCCGCTCTCAGCGCCGCCGGGGGCTCGGCAGCATCGTGCTGCTCTCACTGGCACAGCTCGGCTCGGTTCGGCACGGCTCGGCACGGCCTCCCCCGTCTCCCCCCGCCTTCCCGCCCCCTCTCCCGCTCACCCCCTCCACTCCATCCCCGTCCCTGTCCCCGCTCCTCCCCGCCTTTATCATCGCCCTCAGCCACCCCTCCCTCCTCCCTGTCCCCTCCCCTCCCTCTTGCCTCCTCTCTCTTCCCAGCCCTTCCCCTCTCCACGGCCCCTTTTTCTCCCCCCGACCCCCTCCTACCCCCCCTCCACCGCCCCCTTGGCTCCCCACCGGGTGCTGCACCCCCCCACGAGGGCGGGGGAACAGTCACCCACCGTGGCTGGCATCCTCCTGGCCTCCTTCCACAGCCCCTTCTGCATCCCGCGGTTGGGTCTTGCAGCCCGTTCCGTAAAGCCACCTGCCCCCTGCTCGATTTCACCCCTGGAGCCTCGCTCCTGGCTTTGGCATTAGCGCAGTTGCTGCTGGGGAACTGGGAACCCAAGGTGCACTGATCAGTGCCTTGCTGAAACTTACACTCTTCCTCCTTCAACGCATGCTTTGGGAAGCACCCGAGAATAAACAGGGCTACGGATGAGATTCCTGTAAAACAGAGTATAATTTACACCAGAGTCAGTAATCTCAGTGGGACATGGGGGCTTGACACTGGCTCACGCTGATGGTGGCTGCCGTTCGTGTTGCAATGGCTGCTTCTCAAGGCCCCAGCAGGGATGGAGCAAGCCCCATTAACATCAGGCCCTGTAGGATCATACCCTGAGAGGGAAACTTTACCCTAAATAGATGTTTCTCTCATGTAATCATTTTGTAGTGGAGCAGCGTGACCACTTCACCCAAAACAAGCTGTGGAGAGGCGCAGAAGTTGTGTGCTGGGCTTCCCGCGGGCACACAGCGCAGGTGTTAGCTCGAAAAGAAGTGCTGGAGAGACTCAGGCTGCCTTACAGCTGGAAGTAGAAGCATGAGGACTCTGTAGCTAAAAGCTCTTGTGCCAAAGGACACTGTAAGACCTTCAGAGGACTTTGGCAGACCCAACCCTTGCATCCCGTCCAGCGGGTACCCCCTTCTGATTGGGAAGGGATTTGGGGCAGAGCAGTCTCTCCACATTGCTGAATCACCACCCATCGCACTTCTGGAAGCAGATGCCTATTTAGATGTTTCTAAGCAGCTTCTCAGCCAAATACTGACTCACGACGATCGTACTTCCCTACCGAGGTCTGCTGAGATCCCTCGCAGCGTGCTGCCGCCGCTGATATTTGTAGCCCACATACTTGTGTTACCGAGGCCCTAGCACCAGTGGGGCAGCGAGCTGGCAGCCATTTTGTCATCACTGGGATCATGCTTTTATGGATTAATAGGACTTTTTTTTTTTAAAAAGGGGTCTCCAACAGAGGGTTTTTGGTTCATCAGAGTGCCCCACCAGCGAATAGTCTCTGGGGCAATAGAATATTGTGGCATTTGGAAGCAAATGAATGGACCTAACACACAACCCACTGGATGTGTGCCCTAAGGGCATGTCCTAGGGAAAACTGCAGAGCATGCCTGAGCCTCCAAAGAAAGCTCGAGCAATGCAATCAGTGTCTCACACCATAATTACAAGAAGCGACTTCCCAGACAGACAGCGCTAAACAACAGACACGCTGCAGCAGAACCTCTGGGGAGGTTTTTTATTTTGTTTTGGTTTAGCTTAAAAATTGGAAAGACTCTTGTAGCACGCTGTCTTATTGCTTGTGTGCCTTCATGTCAGTTAGATTTAAGTTCACAGAGACAGAATTACAGAACGGTTGAGGTTGGAAGGGACCTCTGGAGATCGTCTGGTGCAACCCCCTGCCCAGGCAGGGTGCCCCAGAGCACATTGAACAGGATTGTGTCCAGATGGCTTTTAAATATCTCCAAGGAGGAGACTCCACAACCTCTCTGGACAACCTGTGCCAGTGCTCTGTCACCTGCACAGTAAAGGTGTTCCTCATTCAGATGCTTGCTGTGTTTCTGTTTGTGCCCGTTGCCTCCTGTCCTGGCGCTGGGCACCACTGAGCACAGCCTGGCTCCGTCCTCCCTGCACCCTCCCCTCAGGGATTTACAGACAGAGATGAGATCCCCTGGGCCTCCTCTTCCCCAGGCTGAGCAGTCCCAGCTCTCTCAGCCTCTCCTCACAGGAGGGGTGCTCCAGGCCCTCCGCCATTTAACATCCCTTCACTGAGCTCCAGGTCTCTCTTGTACTGGGGACCCCCAGGTGAGGCCTCACCAGGACTGAAGGGGCAGGATCAGCGCCCTTGGCCTGCTGGCCACACACTTCCAAATGCAGCCCAGGATGCCGTTGGCCTTCTTGGCCACAAGGGCACATTGCTGGCTCATGGTTAACCTGCTGTCCACCAGGACTCCCAGGTCCCCCTCTGTACAGCTACACTCCAGCAGGTCAGCCCCCAGCCTGTACTGGTGCTTGGGGTTATTCCTCCCCAGGTGAAGGACCCTGCACTTGCCCTTATTGAAATTCATGAGGCTCCTCTCTGCCCAACTCTCCAGCCTGTTGAGAGCCTTCTGAAGGGCAGCTCACCCCTCTGGGGTATCAGCCACTCCTCCCAGCTTTGTATCATCAGCAAACTTGCTGAGGATGCACCTCAACCCTTCATCCAGGCCACTGATGAATAAATTAAACGAGATTGGACCCAGCACTGGCCCCTGGGGGACACCACAGCTACAACTGGACTCTGTGCCACTGATGACAACCCTCTGAGCTCTGCCAGCCAGCCAGCCAGTTCTCAATCCACTTCACTGTCCCCTCTTCCAGCCCCCACTTCCTGAGCTTATATCGTGGGAGACAGTGTCAAAAGCCTTGCAGAAGTCCAGGCAGACAGGTTCTGCCTGTACTCACAGAAACTACATCTTCTGATGTATTTTCTGTAACACAGTCTTCAAAGTCTTGAAAAGCCACAGGCAAGAGAACAATGCAGGGCCTCTCTCTCTCTCTCTCTCTCTCTCTCTCTCCTATCACCAATAAAGAAGAATTAGTCTGTAAATGTAAAGCAGGCTCTTAAACCATTGTACTGAACCACAGGACTGTTCATGGAGCCCTGTAAAGGTGCCATTTAACTGGAGCACTCTGCATCAACCTTTCCATTTCTGCTCTTGGTGGAGCACTGAGCAAATTACTGCAGAAAAGTAATAGCGCAAATACCTCTGCGTTCACGTTTACATGCCTGGTGTAATTTCTGAGTGGTTTATTAAATCGCTTGGATGATAATAAGACTGGGTAATTTTCACTGTCAAATATTAAGGTTTGACAAGGCTCAGATTAATTAAAGCATCCTTCAAAACAAAAATGTGTAAATAACTAACAGAAACAGAATACATTTTTCATCTGTAGTAAGTAAACTGTTTGATTTTATTTTCATCAAATCCCAGTGGAACTGAAAAATGCCATTTAAAATTGTATTTTCTTTCCACAGCTAAAAGAAATGCTCTTGTTTGGTGTGTTTTGAATTAATTAAAGAGACTAAGAGAAAAACACGGTTTTGTATTCCTTTGTTAATAGAGTCAAATCCAATCAATTGTAGGCACCTCTGTATAAAATCCATTCTGATTAATTAAGAAAATTACTTCTCACTGGTGAGTGTGCCAGGCACAGTGCAGCATTTCCATGTAACTGCACACTTCTGATCTGCTCCTGAGCTAAGAGCAGACCCCAGGACATGCATCGTTTGTGTGAATGAGCCGGTAGCTATAAAGTGCAGCAAGCTATGACAATTAAATACATTTTCGCTTGCATGTTGGCTGACATGAAGAAGATAGTGGTGGTTTTAATACAGCAATATAACAAGAACATTCATTTGAAAATATTAATTTTTCCTTGCACTGAGAATTGTGTCAGGGAAGAAAGTGGAACAAAAATCTGCCCTCAGAAATGCAAAAATAAGCAGAGTCAAGCTAATCTTAGGCTGAGCCCACCTGTGGAGGGCTGGTCACAGTAAGTGAAGGACCAATATCTGCAGAAATCACAGTGGGAGAAACTTCATGACTTGTCTTTCTTTCTTTCTTTCTTTCTTTCTTGCCTTCCTGCCTTCCTGCCTTCCTTCTTGCCTTATCTTCTTTCATTCTTGCCTTCCTTCTTGCCTTCCTTCCTTCTTTCCCTCTTTCCTTCTTTCCTTCTTTCTTTCCTTCTTCCTTTCCTTCTCTTTTCCCTCCTTTCCTTCCTTTCTTTCCTTTCTTTCCTTTCTTTCCTTTCTTTCTACATTTCAGCACCTGAAGTGTTGCAGCCTGGCAGGAGCGAGATTGAGAATGCAATTCTTTTTGTCTCATTTAATTTGTCACGCTGTTACCATCATGCCGGGAGCTTATTAAGGAAGTAAAATGTGATCTCTGTCTATTAATCATTAGCACAAGTATGGTCTCACATAAATCCTATTAGGGGAGCTTGTAGTGTATTTTAGCTGTTCTGGTTTTGTGCTGCCTGCTGTACAACAGCAGCAATGCTTTTCCTAATAACTGCCAGTAGTGCCCGCTCTGTATATTCTGTTTTGTATCTATTCCAAAAACCAGAATAGGAAGTAAAGGGGCAGAAAAGGCAAGGGATGAACAAGGAAAGGGTCTCCTTTCTTCAAAATAGTTTCTCAAAGCAGATTTAAAATAATTTGATTTCATACTTATCCTCAAAAATAGATGCAGACTTGTGGTAGGATGCAAGGACGTCTTTAGTTTGTCTCACAGTTCATGTGCATGGAGCATCCTTAGCACTGCTACATTCCCAATGGATGGACCAGTCTGTTAATGACAAAAGTAGCCTCACACACTGTAGAGCTCTCAGAGAAACAAAATAGACATGGAGATTTGTCTCTCTCAAAGGGATAAAACAGCATGGAGAGGAAGATGAAGGCGGTGTAAAATCACAGGTCCAACCAATGCCAGTGTATGCCAGATATTAGCTTTACTTGTAAAATCAGATGTCACCTCTTATCCTGATGTTATTTGTGAAGCCCTTATGGATTTCATTACTATATCACTTTTTATCAACTACTGAACAAAGTCACCAGCATCCCACAGATGTGGGGAGCAGGGAAGAAACTGTGGAGGTACTCAGTGTGCCATCTGCAGGAAGATCAGTTGGATATTCTCTTTTCTGTGTGTGCGCAATTCTAGGCCAGTCTTTGAGTGACAAGAATGTTACACAACAGTGCTGTGATTCTGGAACTAAACAACCTGAATTCTGATCGTATCTGAATATATCAACGTTTCTGTCTAGGTTTCCTACATTTTTAAAGGAAACCATTTGCTCTGTACTTCATATAATTTTCTAATATTAATCTGACAGGCATATGAATTAAAATGAGCTGCTTTTCCATCCTACAGAAGAGTCCAGTGACGTCTACCATCAGAAAAAACGAAGAGGTTTTTTTGTTGTTTTATCCGTAGAGGCATGGAGGAAGGAAAAGAAAGAATGACATAAAGAAATATGGTTACTTCTTCCCACATTTATTTCCAAAAATATTTAGGTCGTATTTTTGATTGCACTCCAGGCAGTCTACAAGCATACAGATGCAAGAATTCAATATTGTTTGGAGTTACAAATGTTCTGCACATCCATTAAATATTTTCAAGATATGTGTGCTATTTTGTGTAAGTGAAACTGGACACTATATTTTAAAACTTGTTCTTTTTAGTCAGGTATTTTGTGTATCTGAGGAGAAATAGATTTCATTAGCTGTGTTACATCCATTGGACATCATCACTCTAAGTTTGCAATATGCCTGGAAGCAAGATTGCCGCTGCAGTTTTCACACCATATGTATGAGTCAGCTTTCCTCTTGACAGGCAGGTATTTACCTCAAGGAAATGATCTAGCATTCATCTTTACTTTTATGAGTACTTGTAAAATACAATTTTCTTGGCTTGATTACTCAAATATTTCTCAAAAAAAAATTTCGAATGTATACTATATGATTTCCACATTACTGTGCATTCATTATGTGTATTATGTTCCAACAAGGAAACAATAGCATTCATTTATCTTATGTGGCCATTCAAAGAAGTTTTCAATTTATTATTCACAGCTTACTGAAAATGTGATATTCAATATTAGCTACATCTGAAGGTTCAGAGAGATGCCTCCAAACAGCTCATAACCAGGAAAAGGTTAATTAACCTGCCCTTCCACTTCTTTTCATTTTTAAAGATGACTCTGAAATAGAACCTCAAATCCCAATACCCAGACAGCAAGAGTCTTCAAATTCCCACATCTGAGCCTGCCAATGTAATATCAAATTGGATTAAAATGCTCAAAAGACTAGTTTTCCAGATTCCTCATCGTGGATAACCGTGCCCAAGCAGCACTTAGATTTCCCAAGTTGCTGACCTGTTGTGGAAATTTCAGTCACTGAACTTTCCACACGAAACCTACAAGAGACTTTGCCCCTGCCCTGCACTTCTCACTGCTTGGATCTCCTGGTACCTCCTGCCACAGCTCGCCTTTCCCGATGGCTGCAGTGCACAAGCAGGAGGTTGAGCACCATGTGAGTGTATTGGCTTTCCCAGCAGGACATGTAGAGCTGTTACATAGCAGGCATCCAAGCGTCCTCCCTGCGTGCCATGTTACAGACATTTCATGAATGCGAACGTTGGTCCAGACTTGCCTGCTCGTCCACCTTGCTTTTCCAGTGTGCTGCGTGCAAGCTTCAACGTCAGCATGCGGAAAGATGAGATTTTACTTTTGCCTCCATCTATCTTCTGAAATGTCAGGAATTTAAATATTCTAAAGTTTCCTTGATTTAGGGAATCAGGTTTTGTACCTTTGTCTGCATTTGGAAGGTGGCATCACTCTGTGCTGAATGAGATTGGTCCGATGGCATTCAAGCACGGCAAGTGGATTGAAAAAACTTAGGACAGCAAAGTTGTGCAGTTGGGTGACAATGGAAACAGGGTTTTCTGAAAGTGGGATGTTAGATATCAAGGACACAAAGAAACGGCCTCAAGTTGCACCAGGAGAAGCTTAGATTAGCTATCAGGAAGAATTTCTTCATGGAAAGGGTGGTTAGGCATTGGAATGGGCTGCCCAGGGATGTGGTAGAGTCCACTTAGAGACACGGTTTAGCGATGGGCTTTGGAGTGTTAGGTGATGGTTGGACTTGATGATCTTAAGGGTCTTTTCCAAACTAAATGATTCTATGATTCTATATAGAGAGAGCACTCCCTATATGCTAGACATATTTTCCTTCAGGGAAAATATGTTCTTCAACAGTTTCCTGCAGGTTTGGCCATATTACTCTGTAACTCTGAGAGCTGATGGTTGTTTGCAAAGCCATTCTCTTCAGTGCAGTGTTTGAAGGGCAGCAGAACCAACAGGGGATGCAAATCCTGCCAGATAATGCCATGTAGCAGCAGGTAAGCTGAGATCTCCCTTTTAAGGATGGTATATAATCTTCCTCTGGCCTCTTTGGGTGTCCCAGACCTGTCAAAATAAGCTGAAGACAATGACATGAAATTATTTTCTGGGACTGAATTTGTCAGCTGTACACCATGCTTTGTTTGAGGTTGTTTACACATCAATCAGCCAAGGAGCCCGAGTGCGGTAGATCAAGTGCAGTCTCCACAGGTACAGCCGGGATAATGCAGAGGGAGGCTTCAAATTGCTCACACGGGGGATTTGTGGTGGCAGTCACAGAGGAGAGAGACATTGAATTTGTCACTAGCAGGGCATAAACCAGCCAGTGGCACCTGCAGTACCTTGGTACCAGCCGTGGTGACACTGGAGACGTCAGACCACAGGCAGCGCTGCATGGTGATGGATTTATTCCCCCTAGCCGAGTCCTTGCACAGCTCCTCCCCATAAAATCTGTTTACTCTGTGCTCTGTTCCAAGACTATTTGTCCCTAATTAAGAAGGTAAATCTTCAAACATAGTTATGAAATCAGTATTTCATGGAACTGAATAGCATCCTGGGTGGGAATTTATCACTAAAGACATTCTAGTCAGAGTGAATCTGGAGTTTTATGGCCTTAATACCTAAATCTTAATTAATATAGTTTTAACTTTTTCCTTCACATGCAATCTCCTACCTGCAGGATGCTACAAGATTAAGCATGGTCTGCTATGTTTTTGTTGCTTATAGGTAATTCATTTTTTTTGTTACAGACTAGATGCTATAACAGCCTAAAGCAACAACGCAGTGAAATCTAAATGTAATTAATAAGGAGGTGGGCATATGCTCCATTGGCTGTGTGCAACACTAGGAGAGCTATATAAATTGGGGAATGTATTGGGTTTATGTGGCAAGGTTTTGGTAGCAGGGGGCTGCAGGAGTGGCTTCTGTGAGCAGAGTCCAGAAGCTGCCCCTTTTTAGATAAGGGTCAGTTTCAGCTGGCTCCAAAGGGACCTGCTGCTGCCCAGGGCGTGAAGCTGGTTGGGCCTCTGGGAGAGCAGAGTTAAGAAAGAGGGGAAAAAAAAAAAAATAAAACTGCTGTGCCACAGCAGCTGGGAGAGAGGAGTGAGAAGCAGCCCTGCAGACCCCAGGTCAGTGCAGCAGGAGGGCAGGAGGTGCTCCTGGCACGCAGCAGCAGTTCCCCTGCGGCCTGTGGAGAGGCCCCTGGTGGAGCAGGCTGTCCCCCTGCAGCCCACGGGTCCCACACGGAGCAGATCTCCACGCTGCAGCCCGTGGAGGAGCCCCCGGTGGAGCAGGTGGATGTGGCCTGGAGGAGGCTGCGGCCCATGGAGAGCCCCCGCAGGAGCAGGCCCCGGGCCGGAGCTGCAGCCCGTGGAGAGGAGCCCACGCAGGAGCAGGGGTCTGGGGGGAGCTGCCGCCCGTGGGGGACCCGTGCTGGAGCAGTTTGCTCCTGGGGGATGGACCCCGTGGTACGGAGCCGTGTGGGAGCAGTTCTTGAAGAGCTGCTGCCTGTGGGCAGCCCCCGCAGGCTCAGTTCGGGCAGGACGGCATCCGTGGGAGGGACCCCACGGGGAGCAGTGAAGAAGAAGGAGCAGCAGGGACGAAGTGTTAGGGACTGACCTCAGCCCCCATTCCCCATTCCCCTGTGCCACTTGGGGGGAGGAGGTGGAAGAGGGTGGATGGGGAAAGGTGTTTTTAGTTTGCTTTTTTAGTTTCTTACTTCTCTAGCTTGTTAGTAATGGGTAATAAATTTCATGAATCTCCCTATGCTGAGTCTGTTTTGCCTGTGATGATAATTGTTGAGCGATCTCCCCATCCTTATCTCAGTCCTTGAGCCCTTTCTACCATATTCTCTCCCCCTTTCGCCTTGAGGATGGGGAGTGAGAGAACAGTTGTGGTTGAGCTCAGCTGCCCAGCTGGGTAAAACCACCACAAGGGAATTGCTAATTCTATACACATAGGGTCCATTCTGTCTGCTGTAAACCCAACCAAATATTTTCCTCTCTACTCTTATACTTTGTTTCCATTCTCTGCTGTGCCCAGAGGATGGAAAATAAGGAGAGGAAAACTGGCAGGGTTTGATTATGCTTGTGTTATCTGTGAATTAAGAAAGAGTTCAATTAGAAGAAATCATGCGGAATTTTTAAATCCTGTTTTGTAATTTAATAAAATGTTTTAAAACAACAAGAGAGATTATCCCTATTCAATAAGCACTTTTGACTATTTCTAAGCTTTAGCACATGTTAACTAAATCCTCTCCTGTTGTATGTCTTCCTTTTAGCTCCAGTGCTTCTGCTGAGATATTTTTTAATGGAAATGAAAATCTACCTGACTACAATTATCCTGCATTTAATCTCATTCTTTTAAAGCTCTAATTATGAAAGAGCCTGTTTTGTTGCTCATTTCCTCCTTTACTCTGCCTAAACTCTCGTTGGCCTACAGCAGCTTCTCCCTGAGACTCCCTGGAAGTTTTCACTCTTTGGTATGATGCGGTCAATCCCAAGGGGAGAAAGAAAGAACGGTCCAGTCCAGCAGTGCCCACTGCACACTGCTTTTAACACAAAAGTGTGAAATGCAACTGTAAATATTGTGAGGTCTCAGCCATTTCAGGTTGGTACACAGCGTCTGAGTCACTGGTTGCTGCACAGTGCCTGTGTGCGCGGCGTGTGTCAGTGCAATGGGAGAAGGCAGATGATACCGCTATTATGTGAAATCACTTCCACCCACTGCAGTGACTCACCAGGACGTCACCCAACAGGATTTACATCAGCTCCAAAATATATCTCCGTTATCCATTCCCGTCTCAGCAGATTATTTGTTTCCTCCTCCGGATCCTTCTCTGGATGACAACAACACAGCTACGTGCTTTTCTACCAGAGGTGGCACAGGGCTGGAGGCTCTGCCTCTCTGTTTTCAATTCGTTTGGCAGAACTGAGTTTCTGTCACTTACAGGGGGTGCAGAAATGCAGAACTGTGAGGGCAGTATTTTCTCTTTTCATTGAATGACTGAGCCCTTTTCCCATGAAGGAGGATTTCTTTTTCAGCTAAGATCTGTTGCCTCTACTAGGTCCATCTACAGGTATCTTGAAGCATTGACTCATCTGCTGAATTCACGTAACTGAGCACTGATCTTCCTTTGCCAGCGTGTAAACCGTGATGATTCAGGGGTAGTTTAATCTAGCAGAAGGACCACACAGACTCACTGGTCTCAGTTTAAATTTGCTACTGCTTATAGCACCCATGGGCAAACAAACTGCTCTGGGAAGTCAGCTGGACTTGGCAGGAAGAATCTGGTTTGGAGTAGTCAGCTACTGGCTAGTGGCAGTGCAGCGTCTCAGAGCTGTGGGAGCATAACTGATTTGGGCCTGTTAATAATATTAAATAATTAATTGCATTCTTATTTGTTTGAGGAAGTTGATTAAATTATTAGTTTCCTGGTTCTCTGCTCTGCCATACTTTGCGTATAAATGCAAGCGACATTTAAATGCATTTGAGTATTTGGGCTTAAATTAAATTGAACTCAGAGTGGTTTACAAATTGGAACGTCTCTGGAAGTTTGGAGTTCTGGCTCTGTACCTTATTTCTCAAACCCATAAAAAAGGAAATATTCTAGAGTTGGATTGCTGCTTAAGTAAATATAGCATATAAAAGTAAAATAAACCAATAAATAAATAAATGATCTATCAAAAAATCTCAAAACACATGGGGGAATTACTGACGGAGCTTTTCTATCTCTGCGCAGGGACAAGAAGTAATTCCCTGTACGAAGCAGCAGGTGACCAGTGCTCAGGAGAGGGGGCTGCTGTCACCCACCGGGCAGCATTTCCCCCTTGGCCACCTGGTCCTGAGCGCCCAGCTGCACTCTCAGCTAAGCACGGGCACGTGGAGCTGGGGAACACCACCCCCTGCAGAAGCTGCTGCATCTCTGTCTGTCCGTCTGCCCTGCTCCGGAGGTGCCAGAGCTCCCTGGCTGTGCTTAAAATCTGACTTCACCTATTTTATCCATTGCTGATAATTGATATTGAGAGTTCCCAGGTCTGGCTCTGTCCAAAGGCCAAAGCACAAAGAAAAGGCCTACAAGAGAAGCTTCACTCACCTGTCCTATAATCAAAGCTGTGCAGATTGAAATGTAGTATTTCACAGCTATGGGACTCTTCCAAGATTTTCCACGTTCTTTATTAGACAATTTCCAGGCATCACTTGCCCTCACTAGTAACTAAGTCCATGTCAGTTTTTAACTGCCAGAATTTTTTTCTTTATCTTCTTAAGTAACTTTTTGACCTTTGGATCCACATAAAGCAATACATCATTATAAAAATATCAAGAATTTACCTCTCTCTAGGAATTGTTTGCAGGTGAAAAATAGACTTTCCTATTCTGACTTCATGCTTTACTTTTATTTTCTTTTTAAACAGCAGTTTGTAATTACAACTTACCAAAGATAAGACTATGCAAGAACTTCTCACCAGCCAGAAAGCTGTGCCCTGTCCCTAGCTGGATTACTTTCAAGATATCATTTCCTAGTCAGCACTGACATGTTCAGCAAAGATCTGGTTGCAAATAATAATTCCTCTTTATTGTCCTTATTTCAAGAGCTTCATCATGGTATGTTGGTCAGGTTTTGAAAATCCATTTCAATATAAGTAACTTTTTATTAGCGTTATAAATTACTCTAAGTTTGAAAACAATTATATACAACTTTTTTTATTATTATTATTTTTTTTCCTGAATGGCTGAATGATGAGCTGAAATGTCTGCTTTTATGATTATGATTATGATTGTGATTATTATTATTATTGTTATTATTGTTATTATTATTATTTTATTTAAGCAGTTACCAGATTTCAGTGTAGGATATTTTGAATAATATCTGCCTAGAACATTATGACGCCTTCGAAAGCACAAATTGGAGGATCTACACGTTGTATAAGAATCTGCATTTTAACAGGCTAATCATATCTGTTATCAACATGGTAAAAAATTGGTTTACTAGAATACGGCTGATCACAAATGGCTAAAAATGTATGCTAACTTTGAGCAGACAAAATCGAGGCATGCTTTTATTTTTAAACAGAGAGGAAGGCACTGAAGTAATTTCAGGACTAGGATCTACTCAAGTGTTATTTGGCTGTTTAAAACTACATGTTTTACAAGCAAATAGGCACTAGTTCAGCAATCCAGTTCATTTCGAGACAGTTACAGAAGTTACGTGTGGAAATTTTGTGGGTTTTGTTATGCACAGTGGTCCTGTCGGGCTTAAAAGCTACTCACTCTCCAGCTTTTACCAAGTGAAACTTCTAGTCACGAATGAATATGGCATAAATGCTACATAAAAGCTCAACAGCTTTGAAAATCGCCTTCTCCTGAGAATTACCTGAATTTACTGTTGATACTTGGTTTCAATAGGGAAGATGTTTGTGTTGCCGATGTACAAAAAGCATGGGAGAAGTTCTCTCATGACAAGATGAGCTTTTATTTATCTGTCTTCTCCAGCACACTTCAGGCCTCCTGCTGGTGTTCTCCCCTGGTTCATGAGGTGAACTCACCAGACTGGAGCTCTTCACTCTAGAGGGCATCGAGGACTGCAGATTAAAATAAATTAAGTCTGATCTTCTTGGATACCAGCTCAGTGCATGAAGAAAAACACAACACAGTTGTGGAGTCTGATCAGACCCAGACCTACAGGCCAGAGAGAAAGGAAATTAAGCTCTGGTGATTTCTGGCAGTGAAGATCCTCATGCAAAAACATCAGGAGTCCTGCTCAGATTAAATCAGTACGGCTATGAGAGGAGGTTAGCAAAGTCAGTTCTGTCCCTGTTAATGGAACATTTTTTTGTATTTTCAGGAAAAGAAAAAAACAACAGAGGTTTGTACAGATACATGCTGATGTTCATGTGTGCAAGTATCGCCCAACTGTGAGAAAGGATCCGGAGTCCAGGAAATGGAGGAGGAGCTCGTCCACGCATACTTACAGAAAATCTCTCAGATGTAATCATGAGGTTGCCCTGAGTGCACCGATGAGACAGAGACTAAGCAGTTATTTCAGTGAAAAATTCTTTGCCCAATGTCACCTAACTTAGGCAAATGCCACCCATTCGTGCCGAGAACATTCCCTGAAATTTTGGAATTACTCAGCTGTTGTTTTTAGAAGATGCTGCGCTGCAGAGGAAAACAGCACCATAGGGCATCGCCTCACTTCTCGGTTAAGCCTAACATTGACAATTGCTTCAGCGCACAGATTATTTATTAGCAGCTTTACCCTGCACCTGGGAGCCCTTACCATGCGCCGCGGGTTTGTTGTACCACATCTGTGTGAAGAGAACAGTATGATTCACCTGGACCCTAAGAGATTACAGGCTGATAGCTGGCATGGGCTTGGTTGTTGTTTACTGTTTGCATTCCTAATGGTTGAGGCAAGGTGATGAGCCCAAATCTGCTGTCATTGAGCACAGATTTATTAGTGATATAACACCCATGTGTTCGGTGTGTGGCTGGGCTTGCGTGTGGCAGAGTGGTATCATCACCTTTGTTTCATTCTCTGAGTGTGATTCATCACAAACATATGGAGAAAACCCACAAATTTAAATAGCTTCAAAAAGAGTTTAAAAACAACAACAACACTGAAGAAAGCTTCATCTTAAAGCTGCACAGCATAACACTGCAAAGCAGGGTTTTGTGGAGAGCTTTGTGTAAGGACCACAGTTGGCTGGACACATGGCAGAATGGAAGCATAGTGCTAGGGATTCAGCTGGAGACTCAGACACCTAAACCTGCCTGTGCCCCACTACAGTCAATGGGGATCCAATCAATAGCTTGGAGAGCTAATAGATGGCCCATTCAGAAGGGGTTCGAGTCAGGTGGATAAGCAAAACACCAACTGCTGTGTGATGTGCCCCTGCCTGGTCTCCCACCACCCATCCAGGAGGACATGAACCTCCTGTAGGTCCCATGTCTTACCTACCCATCCTCCTGGGGCATCGCAGCTGCTTTATGGCACATCAGATGGCACTGGGCACAGTTATACAACTGCAACAAGCTCTGCGCCTCCAGTGAGAGGCTAGGACACATGTAGACAACAACACGAATTGTGCTCTCTGGAGCTGAATCTCACCCCCTGTCTTGCTTGGTTAAGCTGCCTTCTGTCTGCTGCCTCTGCTCTTTCCATTCCTTCTCAGGAGATGCTCATGCTGATAGAGATGCCTTGTCCATATTACCCAGAAATGCTGGATGCTTCACGACTTGTTTCTCTGAGATATTTTTGTTTGTAAAGACTTACTTAAATAGAGATATGACAATGTGTTAATAATTACATGGAAAAAAAGAACATGGTTAGTGTGTAAAGTAGCTGACCTACTTCTAAATATTGTTGTGAACTTTGCATTTATCTTCTTGTAAGGCTCCAATTTCACAGTTTTGTTTTACTAGAAAAGAGTTCAAGAGGAGTAACATCCCTACATAGGTATTTTAAGCACAAATGGATTTTGCATGGTTTTTCAGGTTCCACTGTTAAACTCCTTGGGGTCCTTGAATGAGAACTAATGAGAGAAACAAAGGCCTGAATAAGGTAACTGAATTATCTGCCAGTGAAGCAGTGCAGCAGGAAAATTATAGGTTTGATTCACAATTTTGAGTGAAATCCTTGCCTGACTGAAATAACTGACAAAACTGTCATTAACTGAAATGGGGACAATATTCGACTGATTCATTTTAGCTTTTTCACTTTTAAAGCTCTAAGGTTTGAAGTGCTTGTGTATTTATATGACAAAAATATATTTATTATTAAAACTGCTTTTCCCACCTTAACACAGAAGAATAATTTTCCACTTTTCTTAAGTAATACTTTTCTATAAGGTGAGCTAAAGTATTTAATGAATCTAAAGCAGTTTTTAAGGTATTTTAAGATTATTATTATTTTAATTTTAAAGTTACTTTAGACTGTACTTAAATAATTATCTATATATTTTTCCATTTGAAAAAATGTAGATTTATTAAAAATAGCTATTTTGCAGTAGTAAGCACACTTTCTAATAATTACTAGAAAAATGACAGGATGCATATACCATAATTAATTCTGGTATCATTTGAACTAGATGTTCCTAAAAGTTTAATCACAAACTTTCCACAGGTTTTGGTCCCACTTGAAAACACTGAGAGTAAAAGGCCTGAAACTGTCATTTGCACTAGCAGTGACTATCCAGCAATCGTACCACTGGATGTGATGGCAGTGACTGTCTTCTCGGCACCTACATGTGCCCCAGCAGGTGAGCTGTGCGGGTGTTTGAAGATGGTTTTAATGCTGCAGTCGCAGACAGACCATTCTGAAGGGCTGGCTTCTTCTTTCATTCATCTTAAAAAAAAAAAATTAAAATTATAAGAGCTGGTTTGGACCACCTCATACCTTCGGAGAAGGTACGGCTGATGGATCCATTTTGCCAAAAGAGTCAACACGTGCTTTACCTATCAGAGCTGAGAAAAGGAGCAGGATGGCCTAAGCCTCAGCACTTCCACAGGCTGGGAAGTCCAATCAAGGCCTGGGTGAAAACTGGACCTTCACTAATTCAAAGTCACCTTCACTTGTAACAAAGACTGCTCAGAGATAAACACTCGCCAGCACTTTTCTGAATTCTTGTGAAAAGTTTCACCACAAGACTTGTTTTAAAGGCCCAGGATAGTGTTCTGGGCAGTGGCATGGGGCACAGAATATGTTTCCACCATCGCAAATACATGGCGCTTGCCGTTGCCAGTTTGAGGGAGTGTGATACAACCAATCTGCCGGGCTTTCCATTCAGCAATATCTAAAGCCAGCTGGATGGCCTTCACTTCTGCAAATCAGCTCGATTCACCCTCTCCTTCAGCAGTTTCTGCGACTTGCCGTGTAGGACTCCACACAGCAGCCTTCCACCTCTGATGTTTACCCCCAATACGACAGGACCGATCAGTGAACAGGGCATATTGCCTCTCATTTTCTGGTCGCTTATTATACAGTGGGGCTTCTTCAGCACGTGTCACCTCCTCCTCTGGTGCTACTCCAAAATCTTTGCCTTCTGGACAATACGTGACCACTTCCAAGATTGCTGGGCGACTGGGGTTTCCTGTTTGAGCCCGCTGTGTGATCAGTGCAACCCCCTTTACTCCACGTAGCATCAGTTGCATGATGTGTAAAGGGGGCCCTCCCTTTGAACATACAGCCCAGCACCGGCAGTCTGGATGCCAGGAGCTGTGCTTCGGTACCAACCACTTCCAAAGCAGCACAAACCCCTTCATACACTGCCAATATCTCTTTTTTGGTTGGAATATAGTGGGCCTTGGATCCTCTGTATCCCTGACCCCAAAACCCGAGGGGTCGACTTCAAGTCTGCCCTGGCTCTTTCTGCCAGAGGCTCCAGGCGGGCCCATTCTCCCCAGCTGCAGCACAGAGCACATTTTTTACATCTTGTCCTGCTTGAACTGGTCCCAGGGCTACTGCATGAACTACCTCCCATTTAATTCGTTCAAAGGCTTGTCATTGCTCAGGGCCCCATTACATGTCTCCAGAAACTAACCGCTTTGGAGAGCTAGGAGAAGAATTTACCTTTTAGTGTTTGAAAAGAATTTTTGTATTCCTGTTTCATTCCGCTGAAGGCAACCTGTTGTGTTAAACTGTGCTCCCAAGAGCACAATCTTATCACTTTGTAATGAGTTTCTCTCTGCGTTTGCTGTGTATTTCCTGTTACATTCATCTAAAGCGTGTAACAGCAACTCAGGATGTTTGTTTTCAAGTTCTGTTCTGATAAGTAGCACTGCAGATAGGAGTGTGTGCTCTCCTCTGCTCTACCCTACCCTGGGCTAGAATTTATAAGCTCCGCGATTGTCATTGTTTTCTATAGAAAATGAAGTAACTTTAAGTTATTTGCATGTTAGACACACGCTACTTAGATCTCTCATTTGAATAAATGTTGATTGCTTTTTCCATAAGGAACCAATTCTGTCCTTCAAACACCTTTAAAAGCTTAAATGATGTGGCACTGGAGCTGTCCCTGATAATCACAGGTACTTACTGTAGCCTGGCAAGCAGTTCTACAATGCGGGTTTTTTTATTCTGATTTCCCCATGACAGAATGTGATAAATGGATAACTTTTGCTTTGCTATGCAATAGGAAGCTACTGGCATTTCTTTGTTATTTCATAGGTCTTCTTCTTAACCAAGTGTTATTTCTCAAGCAATTACAAACACAACTTTTGTGGCACCTATTTACTAGTGGTTAATCTTAACCTTGAACCAAGATGTAAAAACATTCACACCAATATCAGTATTTCTGATTACGATTTTGCGAGGGGCAACTGGGGTTTTGCAAGGGGTTTCTGGGGACAGCTTGGTTTTAGTCGCCGGTCAAAACTGTGTTTTTCCATCTTGCCTCTTCAAACATTTTCTGTATTATCGGTAACTGAAAAATCCATATATAATTTAATTTTTTCCAGACCCTTAATCAGTGGAGCATAATGGCTAGATTGATTGAGTAATTTGTCAGAGTACATTTTGTCCGATGGTCCTTTGGTACACCCGTGGCTGCTGCAGCATGGCTGGCCCCGAGTCACGCAGACGTCCAAGGTCCAGGGCAGAGGAGTGACAACAAGCAGGTTGCAAGCCTCTTGTAACAACGCAGCCAATTAGTATGCTGTGAAATGTAACCGATTCCGGAACAGTACTGCCCGAGGAGTAGTTTTACTAATGTCTACAAACTTTCACATGGGTGAATTTGGCAAGTTAGGTTGTTGCTTAGCTCTGGGAGATAAAGACAGGGATGCATCAGAATTTAGGGCAAGCAAGCAGGGACTGCAAATACTGAATACTTCTAAGAAAACCAGGCTGCTGAGAAGAGAGGAAGAATATTGCTTAGCAACATGAAAACATTCAAAACTGCAACCTCTGGTAGAGTGAAGGAGTACAGAAGAATGAGAGCAAGAGTAAGATAGGAAAGTCAAAGTAGCCGAAGGACAAAAGCTAAGAGGCTCAGTAAAGAGCATGCAGTGACCTACTGAAAGGTGACGTGACAGAGCAAAGAAGATTGGGGAGGAACTGGCCATTGTTCTTGGCTGCTTTTATGTGCAAAATGGGTTCCTAAGGAGTAGACTGTTCCTTGCACTCTAGATCAGTATTCTTTCTTGTGGTTGTTTTCCCCATCAGGTTTACAGGTGAAGTTAAGTTGAAAACCCTTTTCTGACTAGTGCCCCCTCTTTCCCTGTTTTGTAAGCTCTGACTGGGAGAAAAGGAGGGCAGCAGCTCCTGGGGTGGCTTTGCATCACAGCCAAGGTCTTCACAAGCACTTCCAACACCCAGGCTTGTTTCCATCTCCCTTGTGCTAGGCTGGTGCTTGTGTGCGAGTGCAGTGCCACGAGCCAGAGCAGGTAGCCCACACATGGGAAAATGCAGAGTTCCCAGCTGGATCCATTGGCAGCTCTGCCTCGTTGTACTGGCACTATTACTGGCACAAGGCAGGGAATGGCAAAACAGACATACAAGTAAAGTACCTGTGTAGTCCTGTCCACAGTGACTGTGAATTCCTCCTGAGGAGTCTGGAAAGAAGAGGCAAGCCTCTCTCTCTTTTCAAAAAAAAAGGTGAAAAGGTCTGCAAAAATGCTTTACAGTCTCCGTCTGCAGGGTCATTCTGTCATTTCCCTTTGTGGCCGTGGGTGTGAAGCAGGGCTGCATGTTGAAAAAGAGATGGTCCAGAAGTTTGAAAGTTAATGACTTCTGCACCGATGAAAAAAAAGCACATGATTCCTAACATTCACTGCATTTAATATTTGGTAAAATCAATTGAAAGAGTAAATGGTGTAGCCAACAAATCCACTTCTAAAATACTGCAATCCCATACTGTACCTGAAGTGAGAAATATAAATTTCTAGGTAGCAATTCTGAGTTTGCCAGAATCCTGGTTTGCTGTCAGGACGTTCCCTTCCAGCTCATCAATGAGTATTTGATTATGTGTGCAGCAGCATGTTAATTTCAGGAGAGTGTGGTGAAAGAAAGCATCAGAGTTATGTACAATATTAAAAATTTCCTTGGCATTATGAGACCACGAGATGAAATCATTAAAGGATCTCTTTAGCTCAAACCTTAATCACTTGGCAAAAGCTGAGCGAGTTTTCACCCTGACTGCTCTTTAGAAGTAGCTCGAGATTGCTCTCTAGAGGTGAAAAATCAAGATTTCATTTCTTCAAGAATTCATTAAAGAGCACACACACACAGGACATAAAGAATGTTAGAAGTTCTTAATTAAACTTCAGAATACAAAAGGCAAAAACACTTATTTTTTTTAAAAAGAACCATACTCGGGCCAATAAATAGCAAACAGACCTACAACCGTGTGTATGGTCGCTTTTCTTTTTTGTAAGTCTAACATGAAAATACAATATTGACAAACAGCATTTGCTATTCCAAGCTGGCTCTAAATCATCTACTTTTACTTAATTTAACTTTCCCTGTAGTTTTCCTCATACAAAACAGGTGTGTCCTCCCCCGTTTCCTCACAGCCTCTCTTCTCACCGGATTTAAATAAATTGTACATACTAGCCCAACAGTTTTAGGGAAATATAATGTTGCAATAATCTTCTTACAGGCGCTAATGAACCTTAGGAAAAATTATGTTAAATTCATAGAAGAGAATCATAGAATCATCTAGGCTGAAAAAGACCTCTGAGACCAGCAAGTCCAACCATCAACCTGAGCTGCTGAGTTCCACCACTAAACCATGTCTCCTAGTCCCATGTCCACACGTCTCTTAAATGCCTCCAGGGATGGGGACTCCACCTCTTCCCAGGGCAGGCTGTTCCAATGCTCGACCGCACTCTCAGTGAAGAAATCCTTCCTCGAGTCCAACCTAAATCTCCACTGGCACAATGAAGTTCAATGAAGTTGCACTAGCAGGAATCCAAATATTACACTTATGTTTTCCCTGACTGTCCAAAATGAGAACTTCTTAGCTATATAACAAACCCCGACTGTTGCAAAATTGAGGAGTCATGATTTACTCTATCAGTGATTCTTCCAGTTTGTGACATAGTACAGAAGATGCAGGAGTTCATCTGCTTGTGCGAACACAACACTGAAAAGATCCCATCCCCACCAAGTAAAGGGTGTTGCCGTTTGCTTATGACTTGTCTCACATATTGTGCCCTTAAAGACATGTAAGTCAGCGTAAGATAAACTATACAGCGTCTACCTGGAGGCTAACACTGAGCTGCTGGCAAATGTTAAAGTCTTTCGCTCTAAGAATCAAATGTAAGGTAGGTAGAACACTGCCTTTGGTGACATAAGAGATCAGCAGAAGTCAAACGTCCCTTCCGCGGTATGAATTCTACCAAAACCAAAACAACCAAATTCCTGAGAAGTTACCTTCTAAACACTTATTTTCAGGAATCAGTCACTGTGGTTCAATGTTCTTCTGTATCTAATAAATAAGCAGGACAGAGATGCATTTATCTTTCAGAAAGCTTTCAAAATCATTAATATCTTTATGGAAATTAAACTAACTCAGAGGTTTAAAAGCGGGGTGTTTCAAAATGCCACTATATTGAAAAAAAAGAACCAAAGACCTCACATCTGCTGGCCACTCTGGTTTGCTGTGTATAACAGCTGTAGTCCTTAAAATAAAAGCAGCCCCAGAAGCAAGTTCTTGAATACTGCAGGAGCACTCACACACATTTCTGGCCAAGAAAAAATTACAGCAACAATTAAAACATATTTAATAATAATAATAAAAAAACAGTAATTCAATATGTCACCAGATTGCTTCCTGTATCTATCACCTTACCTGATACAAAATCTTTTTTTATGCCCATTTAACGTTTGATTTTATAATGCACAGAGGAACAAGACATTCTTCTCCCTGCCTGTGAGCCACGGCCATTTTGTACAGAATTCCCTTTCCCTTCCTCCTCCTCTTTAACTCTTACGGTGGTGCTGCAGTACCCTTTTACCTTGAATTACCTTCAGTCTCTCCCTTCTCCCTGCTGAATCTTCTGTTCTGCCCTCGAGCAGCCCACGTGCCATTACAGCCCCGCAGCCACGGAGGTGCCTCTCCAGAGGTTGGGGTGCCTTGCCCAGCGCGCCCGCTCAGGGCAGGGTCAGCCAGCGCAGGTCGCTCACGTCTGAATCCCATCAGGTTCTGAGGATCTCCGAGGAGGAGGCTCCACCAACCTCTCTGGGCAACCTGTACCACTGCTTGGCCACCTCCCTCACCCCATTGACAATGCTCTCCCTGGAGCAGCCCAGAATGGTCATGGCCTCCTTTGCTGCAAGGGCACGTTGCTGCCTCGTGTTCACCTTCCTCTCCAACAGGAGGCCCAGGCCTTTCCTTGCAGCACTGCGTCCCAGCTGGTCGGCCACCAGCCCTCTGGTTATTCCTCCCCCGGTGCAGAACTTCAGACTTCCCTCTGTTGAGCTTCACGAGGGTCCTGTCAGCCTATTTCTCCAGTGTGTTGAGGTCCCTGTGAACGGGGACCACCTGGCGTATCGGCCATCCTCCCACTGCTGGCTCCAGCACTGACCCCTGGGCACACCACCAGCAGTAACTGACCGCTGGGTCTTCATGCCGTTGATCACAACACTTGGAGCCTGTCACCTCACCTCACCTCAGTCTGTCTCACTGTCCGCTTCCCTGCTGGACATCCACATTTCTTCTTCTGCCCGTTTCTCCACTCCTCCTCATCCCCCGTCCTGGTGATCCTGGAACTCACTGTAGGTATTATTTTCTAATACAATTTCACTACTAAGTTTTATTTGTGAAATATTCAATGATATCCATCAGCATTTCAAGACCCACGTTAAACTCACTAAAATATTAATACGTTGCTATTTTAGACACTTCTGCTGTGCAGCAGCTGTTTCTCCTTCTCAGATTTCGACTATTTACAGCCGTGTAAATCATGAAAATCCACTTATGCCTGCTTTTCCTATTAGGACATAAATCACCTGTCATTACTTACTATAGTAAAATTTCCATACTCCTCACATTCTGGAGAAGACTATGCTCTTCATTTCTTCCACAAATTCCTTTCTACTTTAATTCTAATCACTTGTCGTACTTCTCAGAGATGGAATGAAAACTTTCCATTTCTATGCAGTTTAAACCCTGTTCCACTTGCCAGGACTCCTTTAAGGACTGCAGAACTGTA
Organism: Anser brachyrhynchus; assembly: GCF_964034855.1. Classification (NCBI taxonomy): domain Eukaryota; kingdom Metazoa; phylum Chordata; class Aves; order Anseriformes; family Anatidae; genus Anser; species Anser brachyrhynchus. Next base: position 140,288,724 of record NC_137695.1, on the reverse strand, counting down.
TCAAAACTGCACAAAGAGGTTTTTATTGTAGCGTTTTGGTATGAATTAAAACTAATACAGACTAACTGCCATTCCTGTACCCAAATTACCCTTCCTCACCACTAGGAAAGCCCAACAGCATCAGACACCTCTGTTACTCCACAGTTTGTCATTATTAACTTTTAACAGTTGTCTCCTCACAAACAGGAATTCTGAATCGACCACTGCAGCCCCAGGTAACTCCAGTCTCCATGTACCACCAAAAGGCAGTACGCTGCAGTTACTCCCCTGCAGCCTGTGGAGAGGACACTGGAGCAGATCCCCACGCCGCAGCCTGCGGAGGACCCCATGGTGGGGCAGGTGGACGTGTCCTGAAGGAACCGTGGCTCAGGGAGGACCCACGCTAGAGCAGGTTTACCCCAAAGGATCGCAGCCCATGGAGTAGGGGATGAGGGTGAGGAAGGAGTAACAAAAAGGAACTGTTACAATCCAACTGTAACCCCTCATTCCCCATCCCCATCCCCATCCCCGCTGTGCTGCTGGGGCAGGCAACAGAAGAAGAGTGAGGAAAGAAGTCGAGCCTGAGATAAAAAGGAGGGGGGAGAAGGTGGGTTTCTTTTTTTGTTTTGTCTTTCTCACCATCCTAATTATTTTAATTGGCAATGATTTTTATTTTTTTTTTCCTGAGAGGTTCACCTGCAACAGTAATTAGTAAGCGATCTGTCTTCATCTCAACCCACAAGCTTTTTCACCTTGCTTTCTCACCCCATCCTGGTGAAGAAGGGGGGTGAGAGGGCAGCACGGTGGGCATCTGGCAGCCACCAAGGCCAACAACCCACCACAGCCTCCAATGCAAATTTCCCATATTTCAACCTGTGTCCTCTGCCTCTTATTACTATGTATCGCTGAGAAGTGCTCAGTCCCACCAGAAGGCTCCACCTTCCCTGCATCCTCTGCTCAGTTAGGAACAGCAGTACGATCACTCCTTAGCATTCTCTGCTCCAGTATGGACAGAACTCTCCCAGGTTCTCCTTGTATGTGGTACTGCCATACGCTCCAGCCCCCTGCCCAGCTTGGCAGCCTCCACTTGCTCCATTTTGTCGATGTTTTCCACGCACTGCAGAGTCCAGACATCATCTCACACAACGGGGAAGGATGGCTACCCCTGGACCCGTAGACTACCCTCTTACTAAATACAAACCTGGTTGGACTGTGCTACGTTTGCAACTTGCTTTCCACAAGGAGTCCCAGGTCCTTTTCTGCAGAGCTGCTGCTTGCAGGTCAGTCAGCCCCCTGCCCGTACCGGGGCATACAGGTCTCCCCTCTCCCGGAGACAGACTTGTTCTTCCCTTCGTTGCAGTTCACGAGGTGTCCACAAGCCCATTTCCCCCCGTGTCCAGGTGCACCTGAGCAGCAGACCTGTCCTGTCAGCACACTGACTGCTTTCCTCCTCCCCAAGCACAGGGTGATTATTCTATCGTCCAGCTGCCTCTTGCTTCCTGCATCAAGGACTTCTTCATTTGAGAAGACGCCAGTGCTGCTTCAGCAGGCACTACAGCTACCTTGAACAGGTCAAAGCGTACAGGAAAGCTGTTTCTGCACTGCTTATGGGAACTGTAAGCCTTTACCTTGCACTTGTTTGTAGAAGCGTTTTGAAAACACGACCAAAAAGAACTAAAAGGAAGAACAGAGAGAAGTGTTTAGCCTGAGTCCTTCTGTGATCACCAAAACAGGATTAAATGCTTTTTTGGGGGGAGGGAAAGGGAACTTTGCCCTAAGTAGTTCATTACACAGTTACGGTGAGCTCAGACCTAAGACAACTATGTAGACAATAATAATAAAATTATTTTTCAATACTTTTTCAATACAATTTTTCAATATTTTTCAATACAATTTTTCAATATTTTTCAATTATTTTTCAAAAATGTTTCAATTTTTTCAATATTCAACTGTTGATTTATACAGGGGAGGAGCTGACTGAAAAAGGGAAAAACCTTAAACTTGCTCAAACACTTTGAAAACCAGGTCAAGGCAGTAAACAGCTGTTACCTCCTGTGAAGGAAGGGAAGGACCATGGGAGTACAGGCACAACTGACTACTTGATGTTAGTCTTTTCCCTTTTAGCTGTAAAAATTACCATATGTAAAAAAAAAAAAAGCAAATATAATTAAGAGATTTTTTTTTAGAGAGACTGCAGAATCCCAGTTCATTATCAGTAGCGAGATGCAACTCTTGCTTTCAACAGCTAGCCTTTCCTTTTCGTAATCAGAGATTCGCTGTTGACTTAGAGATAAATTCCTCAAAACTGCTTCTGATTCATGATTAGAATCTACAGCTGAAAGCTCTGCACTGCACAGCCTCACAGCACTCCATTTTAAGGACCAAAGTGGAAAAAAAATCCAGCAGTTACAATCTCAATCTTAATTCAAGTCAGTTTTAAAGGGTACTGCAGGTGTTTGTTTTTTTAAAACACATTTAGCAGCTGGAATATATAGTGTATTTGCAAGGGGTGTGATAATTGCAATGGAAATAAACAACCCCTCTCTACATACATTCAATGGAAGCTGTCATTTGCTTTGTAAGGATAGGAAAGGATGACACACACACACACACAAAAAACAACGACACACTAAGAACCAAAGAAGGAATGTAATAATTCAGTGGTCCCTGGCTGCAACTGAATGAAAAGAGCAAAGAATTATCAAAAAGATTCCCTATCATCCTAGCTTGTTAGCATCCCACCTTACAGTCATCTTCCTAATAATTATCTCAAGTCTTTTCCTTAAGGTCATGAAGATATCAATGTAAAAAACATTCACATGTAGGTCTGGTGGCCAGAGTATTTCTGCACACAACAGGAGAAATACCTGCAACTCTTAAAATTGCGTTGAAGTCCATGGTAATTCTGTACCACTGCACACAGGATGCAGCTCTGGTTTTAGGACTTAACATATTGCTTCAGTTTAGACACAGACATCTGTAGTTAGGTGTTGCACAAGAAAGGGAGACATTTGCACAGGTATGTTTATTTTTTTTCCTGTGTGTTTACAGTGCTTCAATTGTAATTGTACAACATTCAAAAAGCACAATTTCTTACCAATCTTACATACTTTACATCACAGTTCAACAATGTTAACACAAGTGTATTTACTAAATCAAACAGAATGGCCATAAACATTTACACTATTCTTCTGTAAACAATTTTTTTAATAAACAATGGGAAATGGAATTAATACAGATCACCATATGAAAGAGGAATGACCTTTTCCTTAAATAAATCACTCTGTTTATAAATACTTCGGTTCTCTCAATATACATTTACAGACATAATTGTTAAAAGCAGATTGCCTACACTTTCCTTTAAAAAGAAAATGTCTGGAGATGGATCACTGTGGGTAAAATTCACCTAACATATGAAGCAAGCATGTGATTAGTAGAGTGTTAAAGGTATTACTGTACTTCACCCTCACTTCAGCTTGTTTACACCAACACAGAGGATTGTCATGTTAGGGAACTTTTACTTGAATTCCAGTAAATTGCAATCAATCTTGTAGTACACGTATGGGTAGTACTCCTGCTGGCTGAGGTTTAAGCCTGGAATATCCATAGTTGCCTGCAAGTGAAGTTTGGAAGCCAGTTATACTCTTACAACTCACATTTCTACTCAGAAGTAGATTAAAGCATTCGTATGTTTGAGAAACAAATAGGACGGGCAAGACTTCAAGCTTAAATTTCCATGTTCAAGTGACTGTTTAAGCAACAGACAACAAGTCAGAACTTGGCCAAATATTAACCTATTTTTCAAAATGAAACAAGTGCTTTCACAGAACCTAAGTAGCTTTGTATCCACAATCCACATCTGTTGCTATAGTAAACACTGCCACTAAATGGAAAGCAAAGGGCTGCAATTACGTTTTACTATTGTTAAACTCAGCCAGTTATAGGCTGCTGAGTGATCCAAAAAGTTACATGAAACTTAGCATCCCATTTTCACCTTGTCTCACATCCCCTCTCCGCCAAAGAGTCCTTGAAATACTTCGGAAAAAACATTACTATAAATATAATTTTAGGGAAGATCATTTTAAATCTTTTAAAAATATAGCTAAACTCATTGTGTGGTCTACCTCTACTTATTTAACTATGAAAAGCACAGCTTTTCAATACAAAATGAAGGTGGTAGAATAAGCCTCCCAGCAAACCAGCTTTAAACATGAAAATGAGACACCTCTACAGGTGGCAAGGATGACTCCACCTTCACAACTCAATCTCTGTCAGCAGAGAAGAACAATAATACAAACTTCAAAACAGACAGATATGCAACTAGAAGAAAGATCATTTCAGTATTTTAAGGCCACTGCTATCTCAGGAAGTGGACAATTTATGTATTCCTTCTGGGCTCAAAAAATAGTAAATGTGTTCAAGTTCCTTAAGCCTAGTTTCAGATCAAAGTTGACTTTATTTGAATTCTTTGAGAACGTGAACATGTATCCAGCCTGTAAGGCATCTTCCCATTGGTAGCAGGGAAGAATGCAGTAAGAGGGAAGAATTCAGTAAGAAGTGACTTGGGACTTTTACACTAGACAGCTCTTCAAATGCATTAGTTGCAACTTTAAATACTACCTTCCTTTGCAAAAATGTAAAGTAGAGGTGTTATTTTTATAAGGAGACAGTTTTCTATACTGTGAGAGAACTGTAAAAAATATGGAGAGATGTAGCTTTTCAGTAACACTAGTAAATTTTTATTAGAACAGAATAAACCTAATACTGCATGGGAGTAGCAGTTACAAAAATACTTACATCAATGATGGCTGCTGCACTGCTGTCAAGGTGTTTGTATAAGTCATACAAAACCTCCCTCAGTTTCTTCATTGTTTTCTTATTAGGCTGAAGCAGCATTGCCTGGAAGTTAACCGGCAAACCATACCTGAAAAAGTTAATCAGACAACTATGAAAATGCTGAAATAAACCTCCGTTTATCATTTCAAAGCAGAGTTTTATTTTACTTTGAGAAAGAATCCTATTGCTGATGAGGAAAGTCTACTCATTTTCATAAAATCATTCTGATTCTACAGTTCATAATAAGATGTAAAGTGGAACTTCAACTTTGAAATAACAGAACAGATATTTAAATGCCTTTAAAATCCCTGAATGCTTAGCACAACTCAAAAAGTTACCTGAAGTCTGGACTGAATTTTGAACATTCCCAGTAATCTACTTGCAAGGCTCTGCTTCTGCCACTAGGTGGAGAATCTAGTCTCTATTCCACCCTCCTTTCTAGATATGTGGAAACATTTGCCAATACTCAAACTAAGTCCAACTGTCTTCTTTACTCAAGTTTGTCTTCAAAACCTGCCTGCAGCGGCTATGAAAAAAGACTAGATTCCAAGTTAATATGCATTTTTCCTCCTCCAATTGTTTTCTTTATAGCAACTCTTACCAAAATTAACTAAAAAAGTCTTCCAGTTTTCTGATCAAGTCCTTTCCACTCTGAAAAAACAGATAATTTCTTTTATAGAACTACAACAACTGTTTATGTCAACTTATTACCTATACTTCTGAATAGGTATGAAGAAAACAAAACCAGATGCACTTTACAGTTAGAATATTGAATAAGAACTGTTGCTTATTAGCACACATTTCAAGATGTCAAACTATAGCACTAAAAGCATAAGAACTTTTTATTCTGAACTATTCACATTTCTCACTTAAACAGATGATACACTAAGCTCTTTTTACAAGCAGCTCAGTTAAAGCAAGCTAAAAAAAATCAGCAGTAATGACTTGCTGCAATCTAGAGTACCTATAACTCCCATCAAGCACTGGGAGAACACACAATTATCTACTTCAAATGTTCCACAACTGGAAGCAAGAGTTATGTGACCAACTATTCTTGCATCCCACTCTTTGCCTTTGATTACTCCTTCCTGTAAGGCAGGCATTCACAAACCTCAGGCTACTAAAGCTGAGCTAGATGTGCTTTTTCCCTTCCTAAACTTTGCAACAATTTATTATTCAGGTCTGTCTCATTACCTTAGAACAGATTCAACAAAAACTCGTAGTGCTTTCACATGAATCCATGCAATGAAAGCTTCACTGAAATTAACTTTCAGCCACCGAACCAGAGGCCCCTGTGAAAGAGAAAAAAAATCTTACACAGAAGAATCAGACAGTTAAGCATGTTTAAGCAAATACTCATTATTTATATCATAATATAAAGATAACTTAAAGGCAGAGTTCACACTATTGATATAATGGGTCAAGGGTAGTTTTCTACAAAGTAAAGATTCATTTAACAAGAACTCTGTTCTCTCTTCAGTACACCATCCCACCTGTCCATGGGCTAACTGTATTAAGGACCATTTCAACAATATCTGATTATTTCATTCAAATGTTCGTCCATTTTCAAACTTCACATACTATCAGCTGCAATCCTAGCGCTTGGTTCAACACAGTTAAGAGCAACTCAGCTATCCCTGAGCAGACTAGCTGGGCTGCAGGCTGACTATGTGTCATGTCATCCCTGCAGTATGTTCTCAGAATCACAAGCTCATGAAATCATTATGCAGTATTAACATGTCTTAGACATCTTAGGTTTCTATAATGACTAGCTTATACAAACTTACAAACTGTTTCTTCTTGTCAGTTGACAGCCTATTCATTTCTTCTTTATCAGCTTTCATCTCTTCTTCATTATACTGGAAGTCACGGACCATAAATCTGCATTTGGAAGTGGATAAAAATCAGAAGTGGCTATCTAGAGATGCTTCAAAACACAACAGAGAGAACACATACAAAATAAGCCTTACTTATATTCTCTTGCTTTATGCTTGAAGTCATCCACTGCCTTCCTGAATAAGGTGACATTGCAAAGGTAACTATCTTGATCCTCAAAAAGTACACTACACAGAAAAAAAGTCAGAATTATTAAGGTTCGAGTCACTACAGATCTGAAATACAATAGGTTAAGTTGTACTTTATTGCTACTTAGGCAGGAACATAAATGTAGATAATCACATGGGATTAGTTCACAAATTAAATGCTCTCTATAGAAAGTAACTGAAGCTTTAGCAACCACTCTTAATTACCCCCTCAGTAAAGAGTGGCACTTTGCATTTCATGTTCAGACACTTCACCACTCAGAAGCACTTCATATGCGCCTATGTATTTGGTCAAGTTAAAATTATTTTACTGGAAAGGGAATTGAAGTCAGTTTAGTACCGAAAAATTTAGACTACAGAATTACTGGAAATGTATGTTCTAAAGAAAAAGGAAATGGATTTAAAATACAGAAGTACTCAAATTAAGACAACAGAAATTGATTAGAAAGTGTTACTTATACTTTAAAGAAGATGCCAAGATTTACTATTTTATACTTCAATATAATGCCTATTCTGAGAATTCACCTTGAGGAAAAAGCCTTGTTGAAATTTAGACTGTTTCTCAATCCCATATTTTTTCTCAAACTGTTGTATAACACTTGTATTGAACAAGTCACCTCTTCTTTACCCATCCCTATATGCGATAGTTTCCCCAGTAATTAAATCAGAATCATTAGCAGATCTAGGCTGAAGTTGATCCAACTAAAATGTGACGTAAGGGAGAACAACCTCAGATTTTGTAAGGGGCATGGAGTTAGTAGTATCACCTATCTAGATCTACCCTATCAAAACCCGACTGTCAATTTAAATTAACACCACATCAATGCTTTATGCTACATGTTGACTTTATTTTTGATGTGGTAACGAAGTTGCTAAAGTGGCTTAACCCTGTTAATCAAATCCTGGCATTCATCTTCCCCATCATAAACGTCAGCACCAGTTTGGTACCAAGGGCCTTTGTTAGCACGCAACAACATAATCAAGCTTGATTGACTCAGATAAAACTATAAAGCTAGACATTTTGACAAGCTTTAGACTAATCTTTAGAATTTAAAGTCAATACAGATAAAGATCAAAAAAATGTAACACAAGCAAATGTGAGATCTAACATCTGACAACTTACTTGCTGGAACGTGGCACAACCATCTCCGCTAGTGTTTCATATTGCTTAACCCAGTCATTATAGTTTAACCTAGAGAGCACACAGGTCGTGATTACTTTTAGCATTGTAGACAAAGATCTTAGATTAGTATGTCAAGTTTTTTTTAAAAAGTTAAAAACATTTAATTATCACATCTTCCAACACAGATGTATGTTGTTAGAAATACAAAAGTCATCAGGGACAATTCTCCTCATACCATTTTTTAAGACTATTGCTAAATAAACTACATTAGCCAAAGTGAGAAATATTTTATCTTTGGTCTTCATAGAAGTTGACAGGTGCACAATTTCTGAAGTCAAGTAATGATGAAATTAAATCAGTCATCATTCAATATTGTTCTCAGAGGGCCAAATGGACTTAACTGTCAAGGTTTATCAGAAACTCCTCACACAGCTCTGCTCTTCTGAGTTACTAAAGGGAATACTTCTTCCACAACTACAAACAGGTTCCCCAAAGTCTTGCACTTGCCTAAAAGACCACTGAGCATTCGGGAAGCCCTGCCCTCCTGTAGCTGGTGGTGAAGGGATTCTACCCCTAAAACACTAAAAATAAGTCAAAGGTAAAAGAAAAATAACAGCTGAGGTATGCTAACCACCAGTTTTCTGCTAAAACTACTGCACCTGTTTTGCCTTCACCAGAGTTTTACACATGACAGACTACTACTGCATGCAATAAACAGCCCACATGCTATCTGCACAAGTTAGAAACTCTCCTTGTGCCTATCTCCAGGGAGACAGGCTAGCACTACAAAGCAGAATGAGCTGTCCAAAGCTTTGGCATTTTCCTTTATTTTACAAGCGTTTTGAAGACATATGTATCACAACTTTCCTTGGCCAGGGAAAAAGGGTGGTTTTTTTTATTGTTTTATTTCAGATGAGGAACAGCCTGTTCATTTTAAAGTTTCATGTTAAAGGTTTAACGTGACATAAGCACTATTGCATGAGTAGAGACAGAGAAATACAAAAGCAGTGTTCTCACAACCTGGAAAAGCGGGGAGTAAAGTAAAGGGTTCACTTGGTTAACTACATGGTGAATGCCAGCATAGAGCTAACCTGGGTAGTTCTATCACTAAGCCTTCTAATGGAAAACAACTCATGTTTTCACTCAGTACTTATTATTTTCGTAAGGATACTTTCTGCAGCATGAATCACCACGGCTAATACTAGATAAGAGACCTAAGTCTATACTCCCAGTTTCTCTAAAGAAATTCACGAGCACTCAGCATTGCTTAGGGTGAGCTCCTACAAACAATGGAATATTATACACACAGGCTCAATTGCAGTAGGTGTCCACATGTTTATGTTAGTAGATCCAGGAAAACTCAAAGCAATTTCAGTCATCTTTTCTTACAGCATTATAGGATTGTGGGGTCTACTGTTTGATTTAAATTTATTATTTTATCCTGCTCTTCAGAGAAGCAATGAACTTACTTTGGTACAATCACTAATAATGTGACCAAGTATTCTGAATCAAGTACAAAGTCCTCTTTCTTTACAATATCAGCAAGGCTTCTGGTTAGCAAGCTTCCTCTGTAGAGAAACAAAGACAATCAGAGCAAACACGTTTAAGAATTGAGCTGGTACAGACAACAGTTTCTATTGCTTGAAAACATAACATATTTCATTTAAGCATTCAGTATGGCAGATCAAACAAAGTGTCCTTACATGAATGTTATATACACAAAACTTTCTATCAGTAGCTCACTACTTTTTATCATTAGCTCACTCAGTGCTGTGTGTCATTTCCATATTCCAAAAACCTCACGAACTTAAGAAGCCAAGTTCTCTTTTTAAAAGTGATCTAAGAACACAAGAACCATCAAATTCTCTGTGAAGGCCAATATATGGAACCTCAGTTACAACCAAGCTACTGCAGACCTACATACAGAACCCCAATGAAAATTTAAAGCAGCAGCACATTGCCTTATTCACAAAAGAAGAACCTACACAGATTTAATGGGGCTTAGCTGACAGATTACCATGGCTTAACAAGGAACTTATGGCTCCCTCATAAAACAGCTATCATTAGTCTGACCCACAGACCTGAATGAGCCACCAGGCTTTCATCATTAACGATAATGGGAGGGTTGAGTCAAATTAATCAACCATATTTGGACAGAACTACTGTATCTCAGCTACTTGTCATGTGTACATGACAAGGCAGCATGTGGTCCTTTTTTAATTTGTCACTTGCATGTATGCAACAGCTGTCTCTCTGCTGGTTGCTTTTGAGGGAAGACACCCGATTAATAGATATGCCTAGAGCACAAATTGGAGTGAAGGAAAAAACTTCCTTGTTTAGCCAGACGTAAGCAGCAGTGCTACACACCACTTCAACAGCAAGCTTCTTTCAAGGGCTTCAGCAATTTATACGATTTGTACATGCGTTTGTCTATTTCACTATCGCTTGCCAATCACAAGTGAGAGATTACCAGGAAGTCAGCTGGTAATAAGCATCCTTCTATCACATATGCTACTCAAGACTGATAAATGCCTCAAAAACACATTAAGCTTAGAGCCAGCTTCACACATTACTAAGTTCTCATGGTTAGAAAAGTTTCCTGCATTGCATTAGCAAAAAAATTAAATGTGACTTACGCATTCTTTCTTTCCAAATTCTGAAGGTTCCCTTTTAGATTATTGTATGCCGAGGCTCTTGCTTTAAGATCATTGTCAATCTGGTTTACTCCCTTGAAGATCAAAAAAGTGTCTAAAGAACTGAGTTTTTAAATGATTTCTTAATTTCAAAGCTTAGATCTTTCATCTGCTAACAAGAACTCATTGAAAAATACACAAGCTAAAATGTTTATTTCTCTAGGGCTTAACAAGCTTCACTCAAGACTCAGAAAATTTTATGTTACAATTCCTACAGAGGAAAATGAACCAATAATAAGAATTACACATCCTCTTCTGAATTAGTGGTATCAACTGGACATGCACGCAGCTGATCAACTCCACCAGCTTGAGGTTACCACCCTCCAGCTCAGCTGACAGAAAAGATTATTTAAGTTTACCTTCACACTGTGATACAAGTTTACTGGTTAACACTGGGTAACCTGTCCTTCAGCTGTTTTTCACACTTTCCTCTCAAGAGTTTCAGTGGCAAAAATGATGGTACAGTCTTATAAGCAGCAAATCAAGATTCAAGTAATGCAAACCAATAATGCTTTGCACCATCTACAACTTAAGATGAGACTCTGCTGCACTGTATTAGCTTATTGCATGTTTTTTCTTGCACTTCTCCTTGAGATGAACAGCCTTGCTCACTCTGAAAGATAAGAGTATCAACTAGATGTACCACCTATCTCATTCCAAATGGCTGTTATTACTTGCCATTCTAAGTATTACCACTTTTTTTTTCTGGAGTTATTTCCCATTTTGTACACTTTAAAAGAAAAATACCATAAGTTCTATCACCATCTCCCTTCACCAAGTCATCTGCTGCTGTTTTACATTGGCAATGGTTTACAGATATAAAGGAAAATCTGTTTTACAGGTATTTTCGACAATCAGTAACAATTTATATACTTCAGAATGTCTGGAGTTGCACAGGGCCAGTTTCAGATAGACACAAACAATATTTCAGACAGATGTATTTACTTCAGACGATAAATGCATTTGTCTAATTGTTAGCAACATTCTCCATTTAATGACTCTGGTACCTTTTGATCATCTTTGAAACTCTTATATTAAGACTGTAACTATTTCACCGTTTAGACTGACTTATATTTGGCTTGCCAGTCCTCCTCAAGTAAGCCACCCTTCTCAAACATATCCTCTAGATTAATTGGAATAATTACAAAAGTAGTTAATTCCCAGTTAGGTCGTTTGGCAGCAAGTTGAAAAACACAAACCAAACTAAGTAATAAATAGCTCTCAAACATCCACTCATACTTCTACCAGGCTGTACAATGAAATATTTTTAAAATCAGTGTACTTAGCGAACAGCTGGGTAGCTGTAAGAACTTGGTGCAGCATTGCTCTGGCATTATACCACTGCCTACTCTCTCCTCCACCACAGTAAGTAGGTACAAGTACACGGGAATTGCCAGGGGCACGTATCTGAGCATGTAGTTAAGAAACTCTCCTTTTAATTGTGCCCAGGCTGTTGACAAAACATTCTGCTGGCATACACCACTTCAGGATACTACAAACAGCACTTCAGCTTGGGTATCCAGATTTCATTTTTACAAAATAAATCTTTCTTAACAGCTATGTCACTTTGTTATACAGCGACCTTGTTTATGGTAACACACAAGTTCACTTGTCTGCACCAGGAAGAAGTTGTTAAAAGCATGAATATCCTGGCAGGAAAAAAAGCTTTGAGTATTACACAATGTGCATAAAATAACTCAAGCAAAAACGCTTTATAAAACAAATGACCTTACCTTTGCAATAATTTCTGAAATATTCTTCAAGGATTGCTTGATCGGATATTTGGCCATATCCCACTGGAACCTTGTGATATAGGTGACCAAGTCAACTAAAATTTTGAAGAGGGACTTTGTTAAGACAGACAATAAGATGACTGATGTACTCCATTTAGGAATATTTTAGCAGAAGAGTACTGTAAGAGACTACTGTAGACCTTCGCACATATGTAACCTGTTGCTTAAGGAATCTGAAAATAAACTACCAAAATCTTAAGTTTTCTGTGACCTCTGCCTTCAGATATTGATATCTTTCCATCTCTGTAGACCCTAAAATGGTATTTACTAGTAACTACGATGGCTGGAGAAGCACAGACAAAATCAACCATTATTTTGCTTTGTATGAAAAATGGCTGGGAGAAGGCAGGGTTACGACTGTTACGTGCCTCATCTGAAGCAGCAGTTTTGTAAAACTATAGGACAGACTATCCCAAGTCCCTCTCTTAAAATAATTGTGTTAATTAGGACTGCTGCACTTGTTTTCACATTAATCCATTCATACTAACCTCTCTCCAGCACAGTTTATGAAAAAATGTATGTATTCAGACGACAGACCTGTACAAAGAACGTTTTTAATGACCAGTAACAGCCATTTTTATGTTCCACCAAGAACTTCTGATGATAGCCTTAAAGGATCAAAAGGCTTCTACAAGTGAATATTTAATATGCAGATCTGTAATTTTTTGCTATTTCGGATCCTATCATTCCTTTCAGGGTAAACGACCCGTGGGAAAACATGTTTCCATACCTAAACTAGGCTTTCAGAACATCAAACAGAAGCAGCATTAAATGTGTGTCTGGATCACCGCCTTCCCTCCTACCTCTCTTAGGATGTACATATTACGGTTAACACCTTACCTCCATTAGCCAGAAGATTTTCCTGAACTTTATCTTTACTGTCTTCCAGAACATCAGCCATATACTGGGCCACCTTCTTCACAACGCTGAAAAATGAAAGATAAAGCTAATAAAAAAAGAAAAGATTGCCATTTTGAGAAATGCTATTCCTAAAACTCATATGATATTGTCTGGAAATTAAGAGATTGGATCAGGCATAAAGTGTTGAACGCTTTACACATAAGTTTTTCAAGAGTACCAACTGGGCTTGCTATCTGAAGGAGACCAACTCAAACACATGTCAATTTATTTAAGTCATTCTCGAGCACTGCTGCTCATCAGTTCTCAACAAAATTAAGCTACTTCCCTTGCCTCCAGGGAATAAAGGTTGACACTTTCAAGTGTAATCCCACTATACTCCAAATTTTTTCCCCCCTCCTTTGCTTTTCTCGAGTCTCTGAATGTTTCAAAATCCTAACCCCATTCTCAAAATATGTAGTGAGGTAGAAATCATCAATAATAAAAATTAAACACAAGGCAACTGTGACAATGAAAAATGAAAGAAAACCAAAGAGCTATAGGGAAAACCCAGCCCAAAGCCCTCATGAGATCTGAGGCACAAGACCTGCCTTCTCCAGTAGAAAAGCTAATGTTTAATATTACTCACATGTGCCATGCCAAACATTTTCCTGTTCTGTTTAAAAACAACTACTTAATACTTCTCTCCTTGAAACAGAAGATAGCTCCATAAGTTCTGGCTATGGAAAGTTTAGTTATATTAGCTCAAAAATCACTCTCAAAGGACCATTAGTTCCTTCAAAATAAACAGCCTTTGCATTTAAATTTTAATGCTGTGTAATCATCTCAGTGGGTTAAGAAATGTGTTACCTTCCTGAAGTCTATAAAGAATACTCTAACTTGCTAAAATGCATTTTACTCCATCTCACCATCACTTCCTGCAGCTGCCGTACTCAATTCTGACCAGCTCTCCAGAATCTGGCACCACACAGCACTACTACAGGGAGAACCAGCCTTCATCAATGCATAATGTCCCGCTGTTCCACGAGAAGTGTCCCCCCCAAGCACAGATAGTAGGAAAAACAGCTTAGCCTACTGAAATCAGCTTATTGACTGCATACAAAGGATCACTATGAAACCTAAAAAGGTTGAAAAAAGCCCACGAATCATTGTGGATTGGCAAACCATCACATCATTGTTCAAATATTTTACATGCTGGTAAAAATAAACTGTTACCCCTCCACAAATGCATCCAGCTTAGCCAGCTCATCTGACAGACCAACTAAAACATCCAGTGTCCCGACCTAGAAGGAAGAATCAAAATACATTAGCAATTGTATACAAACCTAGAAAAAGAAAACACCCCTAAAACAGTTCAACTAAATACATAGAAGCCAGGCCATTTATATTGCACATAAATTTAAGGTATACTCAGCCTCTGCCCCCTTTAGGAATAATTTAATTCACAGGAAATAAAAAGAACAGAAACAAAAACAATTGTTAGTAACTGTAGTGAGCCACAGGAGTTTTCAGCGATAATTTCTCTAAATATTGTAGGTACCCCCTAGGTTGAAGGTCATCCTAACTCACATCCACGGAGCTCCTGGGAAGAGACTGACACTGATTGTACTACTAGATGTAGGAAGAGGGACTACTTCTCCTGAAATAACTCAGGATGGTCTAAAGACGAACGATGAGTTATGGCAGATGGAAAATGCTCTAAAAAGACAGCGTGTGCTCTGGGTCTGTTCCCTAGTGGAGGCAGAATGAGGCAGCATGCCACCTGAACTTGAACCATTCTGTAGACAGACAGGGGTGGCATTTTTTCCCCTTCATTTTGATAATCTCTCACTTATAAAGGATTAAACTGAGCTCACCATTCTTTTTGTTCGAGACACATGCTGGTGTCAGACCTTTTCTTGATGTCTCCTACCTTTTCCATAGCCTGATACTTGTAGTTAACCAAGAGAAACTGCTTTCAGATTTTGTTTCTCTTCCCTTCTCACAGTAATACCTCAAATGGTTTCCTTCCTATTTTCTGTAACACTCACTGGCTGGTCACACTCAAATGCTCTCAGCTGGAGACAAGTGCTACTTCTGGACACAGAAAAAGCAGTAACTGTTTGGTCATCTCCCCTGTTTTAAATCAAGCCACTTTGCTGCATCTCAGCCAGAAAAGCAGCAGCAGACACATCAGAAGTGTAAAAAAAAAAAAAAAAGAAAAGAAAATCATGTCATCTGAATCTGAATACTTGGATTGCAAATCTCCGTTTGCACCTTGATTTCCAAAGCTAATTTTCTTCTCCAGCTACCTGCTAGCAGTATGAGACCCCAACTGCTTCCTGTGGAAAAAAACCTGCTTTATTAGCTGAAAGAATGCAATTTGATGAACCTTTAAAACTTACAGTATGAGAAATAATCTTATAATTCCAGAGAAAAGATAATTGTTCGTCTAAATTAATGTTTAGATCCACACATACTCATCAAAAGACATCAGCTGTTTTCTCTAAGAAGCCTGCAAGTATTCATCACCTACAGTTTTAGTCTAAAGAAACAAACACACTTCTTAGGACATGACAGGGGGCTTACGTACCTTCAGGTCTGGAATATTGAACTTTGAATTAGTAGAAAGATTGTTATTTTTTGTGGTCGCTGCGTGTAGTTTCTCCCATGTCTGTTGACAAGTTTTTTCCCCAGGAGCAGAAATGAGCCAGAACTCGGTCATTTTTGTCTCTTATCTTGATGCTTTCTGCTTCTGAAGACAGGGGCAAGATGCTAGTAGGAGAAGGGAAGTGGGATGGAAGAAAGAATATCTGCCATTAGTTTAGGATTTAAAGCTTTGCCTGAAGAAAAATCATCCTGTTCCATGTAACTGAAATGCAGTCCTAGCCACTGGAAGAGATTCTACCAAGAGTATCACGTGGTTCCAAATTCACTTTTTCCTATCTCCCAAATCACATTTGCACGGTTGCAGAGTATTTTTAAACTGCCCATCCTGCAAGTTAAAGGCTGAGTTTGCAACATTAACATCTGCAACTCCACAAAAGATTATAAGCAATCTAACTGAAAATAAATCCAATAACACAAGACCCAAATCACGTTTTCAAAGCTCTGTGTAATCTCCAAGATCTCTGTAACAGACTGCTTTCTCTGTACATGCAAGAGAAACATATTTCAGCTCTGACACTAGAGCCTTTCCAATCACTTTTCAGATTAGAACAGTATTTCAAAGTCAATTAATACGCCATTTAAATGTATTTTAGGCAAACTTTGCTTAAGTGAATAAACTAAGAGGGCTCTCCCAGCAGCTGAGCATTTTGCCATGAAGGGGGGCTCTATTCTAGTCTCGGTACCTCTGTTGTCATTGCAGACTTTCCACAAAATTATACCAACACTAACATTATCAAGAGAGATCCAGTACTAAACACAGTTTATGTTACAGGGCTTGCTTAGGGAAACGTTAACCGTGTTATCGCACATAATGGGCCTCCACTGGAGGTCTACTATCAACATTTTGAAGAAAAACAAAATTTCCTCTTATTCTGAGGACTTAGATGCATTATCTTCCTTAACACTTGCCAAACTCGGTGAGTCTGTAGCACGTTACGCTTTCCTACGCTTCATTGAACCCTGGCCCTATAAAAGACCCAGTCAAGTTTACTGTAAACTTCACCCACGCACGGAGACATCCCTGCAGCTCACACACACACACTCAAGTGGCTAAGCTTTAGATTGGCTTTTGCTTGGACACGATTACGCTAAGACTAGCAGAGGCTTTGGAATGGATGTTGACTAAATAAAAGGCAGAAGTTCAGGTGGCAGCAGCAAGTATCCCCGCACGAGGCAGAAGAGCCGAAGCACAGAAGTCCAAGGCTCCTGTTCAGTAAAACAGACGGAACACTGCGTTCTCATGCTTTCCACTAAAACACAAATAGACCTTCCAGAAAATGTATAAAGTTTCCAGAGATTACACCAGATAAGGAAACAGTTGCATGTTCACAATGACAGTCTCATTCTCTGCATTACAGATTGGAAAAAAAAAATCTAAACATCTCTCCCCAGGAAAAAAAAATCTCTAATGGATCCATTGCAAAGAATAATTGGAAAACTTTAGTTACTGAAAGCAATCTTTTAAAGTCGGTTTTCAAGGACTGACTGTGCAGACTAAATATTGACAAGTCTACCATAAACATAACTGGCTGCAAACACCTGAGAGACTTGCAGCAAAAATTTAATCATGCTAAAAAAAAAAGTGAACTAGAGCACTTCATGATTCCTTAATACCAGAGGGGAAAAAAAAAAAACGAGTTGTTCAACTCAATAACCAAGATCTTTTTCTACTGCTCAAAGCAAACAAGCAAAGATGGAGCAGTTGTCACTTCCAGGAATCACAAAGCTACAGAACACCTTTTACCTGTTCCCCCCCCCCAATTTTTCTCTGCCTGGTTGGTTTCCAAGAAGCTCTGTCCCACTCCAACAACCAGGGGAAGTAAGATCATCCCCATCCCAGACACCCACTCGGTGCAGGATTATTTGAAATGGTCAGCGGGGAGGAGTACCGACACTGCCAGACACGTGAAAGACCGATAACCAGGCACTTCTCCAGCCAGACACAGACTAGTTTCAGCATCACGGCTTTTTTATGGTCCCAGAAAGGTTTTCAAATACATACACAGGAAAAAAGCTTCACAGAAAAGTTTTAAACGTTTGTTTGGATGCTTGTTCTGTGTAAGGAAGATGGAGTTTGCAACCAGAACTACAGGGAACGAGGAACAAGAAGTGGAAAAAGGAGAAGTGCAATAGAACTGTAAGAAAAACAGAAACAGACACTAGCCAGCCAAAAATACATATTGGCCCCCTGCAAAATGAAAGCTGTTACACTTGAAGAGCACCAGAGGAAAAAAAGGCAGGAAATACCACGGGTTTGGATCATTTAAGTATGCTGACGGTTTTTTATTTTTTATTTTTTAACTAAACTATTATTTTATTCCCTTGAACTGGAAATAATGGTATGTAGCCTTCCCTGAGATCCACTGCTGCAGTAAACTCATTCTCTCTTTAGGTCAAGAGGTATTTGTAAGCTGGCAAGCGCTGGCATCTCAACAGCCTGTAAAACCTAGCAGCGGTCTCGTTTTGGCCTTAACAACAGAACTACAAGGATAACAAGCAATTACCTGGATACTGCCCATGAATTAGCTGCACCTTGCCTCGAGAAGACTCCTCAGTGTTGTAGTTTTGATGGTATTTCAAACTGCACTTGCACAACTATCTCAACACCCCCAAATTCCAGTCCAATCCGTACTGCAATCTCACTGTGCTAAGCGCTGTCTGTATAAGGATGTAGTCCTGACTTCAACTGAAAGTCTGAGGCATTCTGTGTTGAAAACTAAGTTACATGGGAAAACAAACACAAGAACAAAAGCACACAAATAACAACCCTCTTGTGAGTTTTTTAAAACAAGCTGGCAGAAACAGATTTTGTTTAGCCTCTGGTTACCTCGTATCCCAAGAAAACCCCGAAGGGGCATTCAAAATTTCAAGTTCTCTGCTAACAAACCTGTGATTAACTTTCTTTCCTTTCTCTACTTAGCTATTTATTGCAACTGTAAACTTTAACTGAAGCAGAGTATCTACGGCAGAAGTAGGGAGGAGAACCCAAACAAAGAGCTGTCTACCAGCCACCATCGCACCCTCCTCACTCCCAGTGAGCACTAACTGCATTATTCCAGTCAATTTTTCCCCAGATGTCCCTGCTTTTATGTTCTTGGATAACAAACCCAGGGAAACAACCTACAAGAAGCAATAGGAGCGGGCGAATGAGCTTTTGTTTACACCCTGGACCTATGTGACTGGCACTGTTTTGTAACATACTGCTGGGTGGAATTTGTCATAGGATGGTTTTACCTAATTACTGTCAGCTATTTTTGCTATTCCAATTATTTCTGATGTACATTCATAAAAGAGCAGAAACATTCATAAATGGACATCCAAATTCATAAATGACATCGTCTACAACACGTAAATACATCAACTTAAAAATATGCAGTGCCATAGCACAAACACAGTTCATCGAGCTAACTTTCATTCCATGCTGCACCACAGCGATACTGAGCGAGCAGGAACCATGCTGCTAATTCTGCTGGATCTGGTAAAGCTGTCAAGAAATAAAACAATTTCTGAGATGTCATTATAAGTATATTCTGACCAACTTAAGCATGAAGGGCTTGCTATACAATGAGAAATTAAAAAAAAAAAAGTGGAAAACCCATTAAGCCAGGAAAATAAGAAGCAAAGCTTATAGAGAAACCTCTCTGCAGACCAGGCTGAACCAAAGTTTAGCAGTTCCAGGAAGAGGTTCTGGAATTCCAGCTTCATATACAGCATTAAGCAAGCCACATCGATTCTTACAAAACCTCAAGGTCATTAAATTATTATTTTCATACCGCTCAACTGAAGCACCAGCATCTCAAATAAATAAATGAATAAAATCTTGTGAGACCAGTGATGCTTTGACCCCCCTTCACCTTGTTTAGTACGCACAAAGAATGCGACCTCCCACTTTTAAGGGCTTAATACCACAAATACCTGAGAACACACTTCTGTCATTTTAGGTTGAAGGACTGAGCGGCGTCCCACTGAATTCCTCTTGACGCCTTCCCATAAACATGTCTGCAACACGACTCTGAAGCACAATAAAGGCTTCCATGAGCCCTCAGACAGTGGTTTATGTAACACAAACACTGCCAGGGCGTTCTGCTAGGCAAATAAACGCAACTCATCTACACGGTGTTCTCGGAACATCGCCTCCCTTGAAGCTTTTCCGCTGAATTACCTGTGCTTGAACCCCAGCTACTCCAATACCTGAAACAGGTTCGATATATTATTTTGAGCAGATTTCGCATGGCTACCCATAACTGATAGGGCTTAATTTTTGTATCGTTAACAAAAGAGGACAGCGGGAGGAAAAGGGACCTCAGAAGTAAAACCTCCCAGGCAGCACGCCCCGATGTGCCCCACGAAGCCTCCGAGCAGTCCTTTCTGCGACGTACTTGGGCACACACACACCGAGCGATGCCGGGACGGGATTTGCACTGCGGCTTCCCCTCGCGGCAGGCGGGCAGGCACCACGGCCTGCCCTTCCCCAGCCAGCTCCCAGCGCCCGGAGCCGCCCCGGCTGCCGCCAGAGGCCATCTTCTCCTCAGCCCTGCCCCCCAAAACCCCTCCTGACGCCGGCCTCTCGCCCTCCACCCCCCCCAAACTCCCCTCCCGGTGAGGCAGCCGGGCCCGGGGCCTCCCCCTCAGCCCTCCCCGGTGCCACAGGCCGGGAACGAGCCCCGGGGGCGCCCCAAAACCTCGACACCCCCCACCCCCAGACCCCTTCCCGCCCCCCGCCGCCCTCCTCACCGGCGGCCGCGGCCCCGTCACGGCGCCATCCCGCCCAACCGCCCCGCGTCACGTGACCGCCGCCCTCAGCTGACGCCGCCGCGGCGCCGGTCACGAGGAGAGGGTGAGAGGGGCGGGGCGGGGCCGGTCTCAGAGCGCGAGGGTCGCGGGTTCGAGACCCGGCTCTGCCCCTCAGGGCTTTGGCGGTTGTTGGGGTAAAGGAGGGAAATAGGTGGGATGGGGAGAGGTTGGCGTTTCGTGGCGGAAAATACAACTGGTGAACTCATCGGCGCTGTTTGGGGAGAAAATGCTGAAGTTTGGTGTTATGTTTTTTTTTACCCACAGCGCTGTGCTTGGCTCTTGGTGCTGGGTGACCAGAGGCAGGGGGTCGCATCCTGCTGGGTGAGGCAGTGAGAGACTGCAAGCCACATACGGGTCGGAGTGGCCTCGGCTGCAGACAGGCTTTATACAGGGTCACAGAATGGTTTGGGTTGGAAGGGACCCTAAAGCCCACCCAGCTCCACCCCCTGCCATGGGCAGGGACACCTCCCACCAGCCCAGGTTGCCCAAAGCCCCATCCAGCCTGGCCTTGAGCACCCCCAGGGATGGGGCATCCACAGCTTCTCTGGGCAGCCTGTGCCAGGGCCTCACCGCCCTCTGAGTAAAGAATTTCTTCCTAACATCTAATCTAAATCTCCCCTCTTTTAGCTTAAAGCTTATTCCCCCTTGTCCTAGCATTACAGCCCCTATAAAGAGTCCCTCCCCAGCTTTCCTGTAGCCCCCTTTAGGCACCGGAAGGCCGCTGTAAGGTCTGCCCGGGGCCTTCTCTTCTCCAGGCTGAACCCCAGCTCCCTCAGCCTGTCTGCATACGAGAGGTGCTCCAGCCCTTCTCATCTCCTTGGCCCTTCTCTGGACTCACTCTAATACTTCCATGTCTTTAAATATCATTATGTCTTTAGGAGAGAGAAGGCTACTCAGGTTTGAAACCCTATGGGTTCATTCTTGCTGTGTTTGTCTGACTTTGTCAGCTAAACTCTTGGAAAGCAGTCTTGGAAAATGTGATGGCAGCTCACTGATCAATACTATCAGTGTATGTGTACTTAAATGCTTTACTGCTATTGACCTACAGTGAAAGACTTGGGAAAGAAGACAGTATGCAGGCAGGTGGAGAGTAGGAAAAGATGAATTTAGAAAGAAACTGTTGCAGTTTTATTTTGGCACTAAAACCCCTTTTCCTTACTTTGCACTGTAATTCCTAAGTGAAAAATACCAGGCTGAAAATTGGTGTATTACTAGAGCAGCCAATTCCTTTTATTGTTTGAAACTGCTTATCATCTTAATTCACAGTATTATCTGGAGAAAGCAGGAACCATGCACAAAAAGCCAACTACTGTGGTGGTTTGTTGGTTTTGATGAACCAAGCAATTCTTTCTTTCTTTCTTTTTTTTTTTTTCAAGTGGGCACAATTTAGCACAAGCCTATAGCCACAGGTGGGTCATGGGGAACTCCCTTCCGCTGGCAGTACCAAGAAGGCACAGATGTGATAGCAGATACCAAAAAGGTGACTTCACACAGTCCCATCCCAGCAGAGTATGTGCTTTCATGCCTCTGGGAGCAACTCCAGGCCTCTAGTCTAGTGGTCTTCTCCCCCGTAAGTATTTATAGATCTAGCTGTTCCAGACTTTGCTTAGTCAAGCTCAAAGCATGAATGTTGTTAAACAACAACTGATGTGGCTAGTCAGTCTTTCTGTAGCCATTCATGTTGTTCTTCAGCCACCAGAGGCTTCTAAAAATATTCCCATCACCGAACTGCCCACAGCCATTCGTAATATCCTAGACATGCTCCTACTGGTACAATTGTGTTAGAGAAATATTTTTCATACCAGTATTAAAAAAAGCATGCTCTTAAAATAATCCAGTAAGGAAGAAATTTACCTACATTAAAAGTGTGCAAACTAATTTTTAAATACCTGCGTTCCAAATTCCATCAAGAAACATTTCTTAATGGCTCAATTATTAACATTCAATCAGTTTTCAGTGGAAATTATTGTAAAACTTAGCAACAAGCACATTTTCTCATTATTATTACAAGCTATTTCCTGTAAATGTAGCAATATATGCCATATACCAACACTAACTAGCAAATGCAAGTCATTAGCTATGTTATTTTTGGAACAAGATAAGATTTTTGAGTGATCCATAGCTCCAAGCTATCAGACGGAAACTTGGCATTATCCTCTATAAATAAACATAGTAGCTAGTGAATGATACTATAAAGTACTTAACAGAGGAATAGAAAACATTTCTGACCTGCATGATGACAACTGGCTTGTAAAACTGCAGGAGGGGATTCTGAGGACAAGTACCTAGAAACTACCACTGCCTAATGTGGCTGCTTTTGTAAAAATATCTGTGATTTCATTAATTAAGATCAAAGAGGTACAAAGCAGGCCTATAGGCAACCTGTAATGCTTCACTAGAAAACAAACAACAACAACAATGGAAAAAAGAATTAACAGAAATGAAATAATCAGGATATTATATGTCATATATATATATGTCATATATATATGTCAGTCTCACGTCAGTGCCTGGTAAAATTATGGAGAGGATGATCCTTGAAGTTATTGAAGCGCACCTGGGGGACAATGCAGTCATTGGTCCCAGCCAACATGGGTTCATGAGGGGTAGGTCCTGCCTAACAAATTTGATTTCCTTTTATGATAAGATCACCCATCTAGTCGATCAAGGGAAACCAGCTGATGTGATCTTTTTGGACTTCAGCAAAGCTTTTGACATGGTTTCCCATAGGATCCTACTGGACAAAATGTCCAGCATACAGCTAAACAAAAACATCATACGATGGGTGAGCAATTGGCTGACGGGCAGGGCTCAAAGGGTTGTGGTAAATGGGGCCACATCCGGCTGGTGGATGGTCACTAGTGGGGTCCCTCAAGGCTTCATTTTAGGGCCAGTCCTCTTCAATGTTTTTATAAATGATTTGGATGTAGGACTAGAAGGTGTTCTGAGCAAATTTGCCGACGACACTAAACTTGGAGGAGTTGTGGATTCGGATGAGGGTGGAAAGGCCTTGCAGAGAGATCTGGACAGATTGGAGAGCTGGGCGATCACCAACCACATGAAGTTTAACAAAAGCAAGTGCTGGGTCCTGCACCTGGGACGGGGCAACCCTGGCTATACGTACAGACTGGGCGACGAGATGCTGGAGAGCAGCCCTGCAGAGAGGGATCTGGGGGTTGTGGTTGACAGCAAGGTGAGTATGAGCCAGCAGTGTGCCCTGGCAGCCAGGAGGGCCAACCGTATCCTGGGGTGCATCAAGCACAGCATTGCTAGTCGGTCAAGGGAAGTGATTGTCCCGCTCTACTCTGAGCTGGTGCGGCCTCACCTCAAGTACTGTGTGCAGTTCTGGGCACCACAGTACAAAAAGGACATGAAACTGTTGGAGAGTGGCCAGAGGAGGGCGACGAAGATGGTGAAGGGCCTAGAGGGTAAAACTTATGAGGGGCAGCTGAGGTCACTGGGCCTGTTCAGCCCGGAGAAGAGGAGGCTGAGGGGGGACCTCATCGCAGTCTACAACTTCCTCGTGAGAGGGAGTGGAGAGGCAGGTGACCTATTCTTTGTTATCACCAGTGACAGGACCCATGGGAACGGTGTGAAGCTGAGGCAGGGGAAGTTTAGGCTGGACATCAGGAAGAGGTTCTTCACCGAGAGGGTGGTTGCACACTGGAACAGGCTCCCCAGGGACGTAGTCACTGCACCAAGCCTGTCTGAATTTAAGAAGAGATTGGACTGTGCACTTAGTCGCATGGTCTAAACTTTTGGGCAGACCTGTGCAGTGCCAGGAGTTGGACTTGGTGATCGTTATGGGTCCCTTCCAACTCGGGATATTCTACGATTCTATGATTCTGTGATTAGCACCCTCAGACTAAACACACAATAAGAATGAATTTCAACATGGTCTTTGGGCAACCTGTCAGTGAGAAACCTAAGCCAGGCATGCACTAATTGTAAACGCTGTCATGGAGAATACTGCAAAGGAATATTTAGCACCAGAGCTGCTACAGTATGAGTAGTTGTATGGTAGATTAAACAGATATGTTCGCTAATATTTTTATAAACATACTTATCCATATCGTTGCTCCATCTGGCCTGACAAGGATGTTTTTATGAAGACTCACAAGTCTGAAAGAAATAGCACAATAATTATCCCTTTAAATCATTGCATATGAATCCAATTCTATAGCACAAATTTATGTCAAAGAAGACCAACTCTCCACATAAGCATACAGTCAGCCTTGGATAACTCGTTTTTGTTCATCAAAACACTTATGCATAGGGTAAACACAGATTGACTTGAGTGTGCACAAGGGTGCACCGAGCTATTTGCAGATGAAATTTCTGGGCCTTTAAAATCCAGAAAGCTTAACCTAGGAGTTAGGCAAGAGGCAGCAGGGTGGCAGTGCTGCCCTTTAGGCCTGATCTTCTACCAGCTGCAGATAGTGATGGCTTTTTAGATTTGGAGATCGAAAATATGAACACATGAGATGGGCTATGGAAGTAGCTGCTGCCATTTGAAAAAAATGGTGATGAAAGTAACATTACCCCGGGCTCAAATAGCCCCACAGTACTCATATGACCCGGAGCACGTGTGCCACACCAGGCAGCAATGGGGAGTCCCCGGATGCCAGCGCGCTCATTGGAAATCCACGCCTGCTATGCGGGGGCCTTGGCCAAAAAGCCCATTGCAGGCTGATGTCAGAAGCCATTCGAGGACTCTGTCCCGTAAAGCCCTGTCATTTGCATCGTGAGTTGAGGTCTCCATTCCACGTTCCCTCACAGCGATGAATGTTTCCAAAATGAACACGGTGAAAAGATTTTGGTTTTTCTTTCTAGTGCAATGACTCTTGACATCTCTGTGCATTTCTTTGGGAGATGCAGATTTTATTCCAGTTGTGATGATTCACCCATTTTCTATCCATTTACTTGTTTTGATTTGTAGCCAACTTTTCTGCAGTGATCTCTGCAGATACGTGTTCTTTGGTGTGTCGATGACAGATACGACGTAGGTTGGCAGAGATGGAATAGATTTCCCTCACTTTCTGGTGTTCTCTGTGGCTGGTTCCTCAGATACTATACAAATAAAAGCTGAAATCCAGACCTCCTGAAGACAATGGAAGTA
Organism: Anser brachyrhynchus; assembly: GCF_964034855.1. NCBI lineage: Eukaryota > Metazoa > Chordata > Aves > Anseriformes > Anatidae > Anser > Anser brachyrhynchus. The sequence goes on along the minus strand of NC_137695.1, from coordinate 140,262,838 downwards.
TTACCATCAGTTTAATAAGATCACAATTTTAGTCAGTTTTATTGATGTGTCAGCAGGATGTTTTATTCTGATGATAATGTTACTAAAATAAAGATTCTATACAATTTGCAGGGGTAAAGGCCTAAAACATTAAAGCTCTTATTTTCTAAAGTCTGAAAATATCTGTAGATCAAAAGATAGAAAAGAGTAATATTACTATACATGCAGCCTGGCATCAAGTTGCATTGGATTCAAATATCTGAAAAATAGCAAGTAACTGGTGTAAGATAATGATGTCCTGTATAACACCGGGAAACTGTAGTGCAAAACCTCAGCCTGCAGCCTCTATCAGTTTGCCTGGTAAGAGAGTGAGAGAACAATTATTGTTTTCCCAAAGTTATTCAAAAAGTTTTAGATGAAAAGGGTGACTCTTGATTTTTTGTTTTCTTCTTTTTAGTCAGCCTGGAAAGTGGAGAGAAAATTAGCTTGTATTACTTTGTTATTTACTTTTATTTTTCATGGAGGTGGCGACACATGTTCTGAAGACGTTTTAGTAAAAGGTACATATCAAAGCAGATTGCATTTTAATCTTCTTGATGTTGCCAGGGAGACACAAGCTTTAAGACTGAAATTTAAATCTTTGAAAAAATATATTTGCAAACTGGAGCAGAAATGGTATGTTTGCTTCAGCCAAGCTTTGTGAAAGAGAATCTGTCTCTTCCCTTGCTGTTCCCCTGCTTTAAAACTGCCTCCCTGTCTTTCAGCTTCACATCATGGACGTAAGGAAGCTAATCAATTTGAATTTTACAAAAATAAAAATGTCCTGAATGTCCAGTTGCAATTGAAATCCCCATATATGTATGTATGCATATAGACATTTAATTATTCCATACAGTGTGGGCAACATCTTCAGGACAAGAGCAGAAAGTCTTAAACCATCACGCCTAAAAGCTTTGGAGAAGGACGCATTCTGATGGACTTGAAATCTACATCCAAAACCTTGTTCCAAATCAAGCCGAGGGAGGTTAGGAAGAGCATTTTCACACCCCGAGCGCGTGCTCCACGCGGGCAGCAGTGAGCAGTGCCTCGCTGTGTTGGGCGCAGGACAGGGCGTCCTCGAGCACCGAGATACCTGGGGGCGCACCTGGTTTATGGAAGGGGGGCACCAGGAAGCTTGGCACCGTCACGGGTCTGTGTTTCGGAGCCGAGCTGACGGGCTTGTGTCGGAGTTGCTACAGGGCTGGGTTCCTCGCTAGGGGCTGGAAGGGCTTCAGCAAACCCTGGGGCATGCGGCACATTTCAGCCACGGAGCTGCGCAGCTCTGCGGTCCACACGCTGCTGCACCAGGCTTCGTGTTGGTCCCACTCTCGAGTAACATGAGTTCAGACAACGTGCTCTTTGGCCAGCACACCTGCATCTACAGCAGAATTTGGCCAGTGATGCCAGCAGACCTTTGCAGGGCGCATGGTACTTGAAGCAGTTACACGTTTGGTCTGGGAGCAGAACGGTTGGATGCTCTGTGACGCGTGTGAGCAGCCAGGAGTGACCTGTGTGGGCACCCCCGACGCCAGACGTCACTTCACTGCAGTTAAATGCCTGAGGCCGATGGTGAACTTCACCAAGTGAAGTTGGGTTAGGTAACTCAGTATCACAGAAAGATATTTCAATAAATTATATGTCTGTATATTCTGAAAAATGGAAGGGCTATATAATCACAGCAGCAATAGCAACAGTGGACTGGTAACTTAGTTTGTGAGACTGTGAAGATACAAGTGACAGTAAAGTACTAACTATTATAATTTGCTGTCCAGGTCTGTAAGCACTCATTTAACTAGGCAGGACATCCCTTGCGCCTTTGTAGACGGTACCTTTGAACACAGAAGTTGCTGGTCAAAGTAGAGATAATGCACGTTACTACCTGAGTGATATTGACAGGAAAAAGAAAAGCTGTCTCACCTCTACGTAAACTGACCTGAGGAATTTTTCTCAAAAAAATCTTCTTCTTTTTAAAAAAAAATAAAAAAAGACAATTTGACTAACTTAGTGTATTATCTTCAATTTTCAGTTTCTTCTCATTCAAATCCTTTGGTTATAATCCCAGCCAAATATTTTCCCCATCACAGCATTGTATTAGAAAAGGTTTAGGGCATAGTTTGATAAGAAACTATTTGGCATCAGTGCCAGCTTACAAAGTCATTGTCTCCCGTCCGTGTCCTTGACTGCTGATCCCTGCCCTGCATTACCTCCCCTTCTGGCCAGTTCTGCACCAGCACAAGCATTCTGCGGTCACACAGTGGATTGATGTGGCTGAAAAAACAACCTTTTTTGCCCCCCGGTTAATTTTCAGTTCTTTAACCTGATTTACTCAGTGGCTGTGTAAATGTGTTGCTGGGAAGAACCGAGCTGCTGTGGGAATGAGACCCAGAAGGTACAGGAGCACCGAGCTGTTAAGCTGATTCATTCCACTGACTACTTAATCATGCCCTCACATAAATAAAATTATGTATGTGTTTGTGGTTTATATGGTTTTGTATGGTTTTGTGCTAACGCTAACAAAATAAAAAGTGCCAAATACAAAATTCATACATCATTTGGTGGTTTTATCTTTACTTAAAACTTCTGATAGAGGGCAATGTTAGCACAACTCATTGACTGATTCCCAGTTCTGTCCTCGTTTCTCACAGTCTATAAATGATGGCATGTCTGTCTCTTCACAGGCATGCTGCAAAGCTAATGTTTCACTCGGGGTTCCTGGGATCTGAAGTCTCATTTTGCCCAGCATACCTCTGAGGCGACTACATTGACTGTGTGACACTTCGCTGCATATTTATTTTTAATTCGCCTAAAGGGCAGTGATTTACCTGCTGGTACATTTAGATATTGAAGTATATTCCCCAAGTGACAGTGGAAATCTTTTGCTTGTTCTCACCGTGTTTTTTTTTAGCCAGTGGACAGATGGACTAAAGAAGTGCTAAAATCCAGGCAGTGCATTGGAAATGCTCAATATGGGCAACGGAGTAAGAATGAGCATCGTCAGTTAAAACCAGCCAAGCTGCTGCCCAAAGCACAGCTAAATCTTCGTTAGATTTGATGACCTGTGGTTTCCTTTGCTCGTCTTTTTATTATTCAGGATTTCTTGGTCCTGTTCGGTAAAGAAGCAACATGTGGGAGAAGATTCGGGAAAGGCTGCTCTCAGTGCAAAGTGATAGTGCAAATAGTATATTCAGTAAAAAAATAATGAAAACTGCTGTTTTTCAGTGTTTCTTTAGCTTGGAATTGATGTTCCCAGCCATAAAAGCTGGAAGCATCAAAACTTTGAAGAGTTTTGTAGCACAGTCTTACAGTCTCCAAAGATTTAGTTAGCTCCTCCATCTCACCTTTGCTTTCTCACATGACATTTGTTTTTCTGGCTTGGTTATTGTGAGGAAAGAGAATTCAGGGGGTTTGTTGAACAAAACAAAACCATAAGGCTCTATTTTTCCAATGAAATGGGCTTAGACATCAAAACAAAGCCTTGCCTTAAAAACGGTGACTGAGTCTACGAGAAGACAATTGTTGTTTCTGGGTTTAAAGAAAGATAAAGTTAAATCCTGCCACACTAAATCAGCTGCAAAACTTCTACTGAATGTGTGGGATTACACCCTTGGGATGCAATTTAAGCATTAAAGAACTGCAATCTGTGTATGTGCAACAGGTGAGCTTTAACAGCAAGGTGCAAATAAACAAATATTCCTGCTATCAAACCTGCTAACAGTCGCAAGCAATGTCGTGTTTCTTACTGCAGAATCACACTATATTGATTTTTCTTCCTAAGAAAAGAAGACCTGAAACACAACCAAGCTACTGATGTGCATTATCCAAAGTGAGGTAAAAAGGATTATTGTTAAGGTGAGTTACCTCATGTTCGCAGCACAGTTCAGGAGTCCTGACAGGACTTTTGCTCCCGGAAAACATTACTTGTTGGAAAGATAACCCTTCCTTTAGCAGAGTGAAATGACCCCACCGAAGACACCTGAGTTCATTGGAGCACTTACTCCTCACCTAAGAGGATAAACGTTCACCCAGCAGTGGCATTTGGATATTTTATCTTTGAATCTATTCCAAAGGGATATTCCAAGGTTCAGACAAGGAGTACATTTTATTTTCTCTCACACTTGGAATGCAGAAACACAATCAACATCTTCCAGTCAATTCCATCACCATCTTTTGCACCATTTTATTCTGTTTATTTTGCAGCTGAAAGTATTCAAAGTCCCTCTTTTTACAGGGCTGTTCTGGGCTTGGCTTCAACGATGTACTAGATTCTTCCATGTCAAATTCCTTCGAATCACATTTATTCTGCTTGGGTAAATTAGTAACCGGATTGACTGTGTTTCAATTAAACTGTGAAAATCAGACATGAGTTTGCTCTGAAACCCCTGGTTTTGGAAAATTTAATGTGAAACATGACCTTCTTAAGATAAGGCATGCACTGAGAACAATACAGATTTCTAGAACTGTTGACACTTGTTATGTGGATTTGAGGCAGCTGTAAGACAAGTAGGTGCTTTTTCTTGCCTAAAGCACAACTTGGATGCCAAATAATCAAATTTGGTAGATGCAGTTGCGAGTTACAAGCTAGGAAATGCCTAACATGTTGCAGGTGAGAAATGAGATGTAAAAGTTTGAATAAAAATAGATAATAATGGCATTCTTTAATACCACTCACTCATAAATCTCCAAGTAATATGTATCACTGGTATATTTTTGTTTTATGGATGAGACGAATGAAGCACTGGGAGGAGAGGTGGCTTGCTGCCGTGTACCAGCAAAGCAGCATTAGAGAAAAGCTTGAACCCAGGGCTTGAACACAGAGTGAGGATGGCCACACCGTCAGAGCGACTACCTTTTCCAGGTTATTTTGGAAACCAACTGTCTAAATGTTGTCTTACTAACTGTGTTTCAGGTAGAAACATGGTCAGGAAGGGCATAGTTGGGAGAGATGCCCTTCTCTTGAGCCATGATGGAAGGAAGGATACTACAGCTGGACAATAACTCTGTGGAAAACTTTGGTTCTTCCCACTGAGAAAAAAAAAGTGGTGACTTTTTGTCAGACAGTGCTCCTGACAGTGCAGAGCTCACATTGCTCACAAAAGTGCTTGGTGGATCTCTTCCCTTCCTCTCTGCAGCTAAATGAGGTCCCTACATCAGCTGCAGCTATGGTTTCTAAAAAAAAAAACATTGTTAGAAAAGTATTTTTTTCTTTTCTTTTGCATTGATTTGCATGTTTTATTTCTTCTTTGAGCAAGTTAATTGTTCTTGACCACTTTCTTCCCATCTGCTTTTCTTCTTCCTAGTGTGTTTTTTTTGCAGGGTACCAGGAGCAAAGTTTTAGCCTATGTTTAATCTCCTGCATATTCAGCTTCCCTAGTCCTCTACTTGCATCACTGGGACGGAGGAGTTACACGGATCTGGAGTTACATGTATGCTGCAGAGCTATGCTATGGTCTGTGCACACGGGCAGGGTGCATGGGGAAAGCCTGGGTGTGCCTATGGTGCTCACCTGCTTTGGATGCAGCACTCGTGCTGTGGATGCACACAAGTCCAGCACAGAGCACGACCTCTGCTGAAACCCAGGTGAGAAAAGGCAGCCTTGCTGTGACCCTCTCTGGTGAAACTGAGACCTCTATAAGTGTTACAGTAACACAGCAAGGGAGCTTGGGGACTTTGTGCCTTTCATCCGAGGGCTTTACACACAATTAAGCTTTACCATAACCTGTTTAATAGAAGCAGTCCTTTTTATAGACATGTTAGAGAGATGTAACACAAGGCTTTTTCTAAACTACTTTAGTGGCAAAAATCTCACTGTTAAAACCTCACATTTTAAATCTGATCTAGATAAAGTGAGGCAGTTTTTCTATTACAGGCACGCCTCAGGGCATGGAGAGACTAACGTTGCGATTCCCGATGTGCGGAGCATCCACGGCTGCTGTTAATTTCATTTGGGAATCTGAATGCTTAACATTCATGAAAATCTGGCCCTCAGCAATGGGGCCGGCTGTGGCTGGTCCTGCACACGGCTATAAGCACAGACACTGCCCCGGGGTCCTGCTCTGCTCTGCGCTGCCCTGCCCAGGGGTACGTGGGCGAGATGCCCATGGGCCCAGGGCTGGCACCTGGCAGGAAGAGCAGGGCGCGTTTCAGGGTTTCATGGCTCTGAACCATGATATTGATGCTAACGTGCAAACTGCAGCAGTGTCAGCTCCAAAAGGTTCAAAATAAGTAATTAAAAAAAAACCTTGTGATTGCATTTTAGAGATATTTGCTCCTTTCTGATGGCACACTTTTGAGGTTTTCTCTACAGCCTTCGATTCCTCCTTTACTAAACAAGCAGATCTCTCTTTGCAGCACATCAGCAGTAAAATACACGTAATATCACAAGCTCTCACAGTAACTTACCCAGAGTTGCAACACTGCAGCTGGCATACTACGCGTGCATGGAGACCTTTTGCCTCTGCAGCTCACACAACCCATTGGTCTTAACATCGCGCTTCTAAGCATCTGAGCTGCTGAATGAATCCAGATTTGGTGATCTGGTGAGAGCTGGTGTTTGCGGGGAAAGTGGGGGATCTGAGTAGTACTTGGCAAGTCCTTTGCCGAGTTAGTGGTGTGCACAAACTGCTGGATATTTCTGCTTATGGGATTGTTTTTTAAATTTGTCTTCTTAATCCTCAGGGTAGGTAATTTTTACAGAAAGATCATATATGTCTAAATTCAGGTCTTAAAAGTGTTCCTTTGTGGAAAGGGAGTGTGCAGGGCTAATTCTGAAGGAGAGTTACCATCTCTCTATGACCATAACACGCCTGTAATCTGCAAGATTTAACTGTTTTCAAGGGTCGTGAACAAGCACCCCCAGTGAGCCTCCCCCCCGTACAGTGACAGGGCAGTTCATGCGCCAGGTTGACATTTGGGGGATTTTCTCCTTCAAGTTATTCGTGAACTTATAGAAGAAGTAAAATACACGAGTGAGTGAGAAACTGCTGAAAAGGAGGGAGCTGTCACTAGGGCTATAACTATTGCAAAGTCACATCATTTTTTAAGGTGACACGCGTATATGTGTTGCATCAGCTGTTTTGCTGGATTAGCTGCATGGCTCACAGAGCCCTATATCCTTTCCCTGACAGTAGTCAGCAGAGGAAGGGCCAAGAAATGTCCTAATCCTGATTAGCTAAGGATTGGTGTAAACCTTGACTGCTTGCGGAATTTCAAACTGTTGCAACTGCGTGCTCCTGTGAATATTCATGCCCTTGCTGACTCTTACAAAGATTTTCCTGTAAGTTACAGCAGTCGTGAGTCCCACAATGAAACTGCCCATCATAGAAACAGCTGCACTTCACATCACATCCAAATGTGTCACATTTTAATTTCTTCAACTGTCCGTTTGTCCTTGCATCATTGGAGAGGACGGAAATCCATAATTTACCTTTTCTATATTGTCATTGTTCAATGCGTTTCTGTTACTTGTATTTTTGTGTTTAAGGAGACTTTTCTATCTTCAGGCTTGCTCACACTGGAAAGAAACAGAATCACAGAATCACACAATCACAGTCTTAAGTGCTGGTCTGAGGTGTGCAAGGATGGCTGGGAACAACCCAAAACGAGGGGCAGGGTGCTGAGAGATTACTTGCTTGCAATTTTACAGATTATGGCCAATATCGAAGATTAATTTTAAGTGATCAGGGAAGGAGAGGGGAAGAAGTAGGCCAGCTGGGCCAGCTGTGTCAAAGAGCTGCGAGGGAGCGGAAAGGAGAAGGTGGGAGGAGGTTTGGTATCTCTGCAGCCACTGTGCAGCCCCAAACTCTGTGGCGCTCCGATTCAAAGAGAATTGGGTCGTACGGGCAAGTGTGGAAGGAAGCTGGGTGTCTTTCCTTAGCTTTTCAAGCAGTTGCATGTCCCAGGTGGGACTGTCTGCAGAACTGTCAGTTTGGTTTTGTCTTTTTAATTCTATTCTATTCTATTCTATTCTATTCTATTCTATTCTATTCTATTCTATTCTATTCTATTCTATTCTATTCTATTCTATTCTATTCTATTCTATTCTATTCTATTCTATTCTATTCTATTCTATTCTATTCTATTCTATTCTAGCTTCATTTCCAGATTAGCTGGACATTTTTAGCCGAGAGCAATGTGGGAACCATTTATTCTGCGAGGACTTTCCCCTTAAAGGCAAGCTTGCAGCACTAAAGGTCTCACAGGCTGTGCGGAGGGCTGGCAGCAGTTTCTGAGCAACAGCCAAAAATATGTTCTTGCAGCAGCGTTTCCACACTGATGGCACTACAACAGAGGCAGCCCCGCTACAGGCGGAGGCAGTGAAACCACGTTTTGGCAGAGCCCGGAATTCCGACCGCATAGATGCAAGGGTAGCTGTCCTTTTTGCCGTTTTATTCTTCTTTGCCCAAGGCAGTGATGAGGATTATGTTCATATGGCGAGTAAAAACAGCCTTAATAAACACATCCTAGGTCTTTATCCTCTCACTTTTATCTCGCCCCAGAATTATCCGCATCGCTTTGAAGTGCCTCTCTGAAGCCAGGAGGAGACCGCTGTGGCGCTGGGTGCTGGGAAGGCAACTCTTTGGTAGTTGCAAGTTCTGCGGAGGGGAGGAGGAGAGAAACCCCCGATGTTGCTGCTGCTTCAGCCCTGCTTCAGCTGGTGGGGGGAGAGAACGAATGCCGTGGATTTCGCACCCTTTGCAGCTGGGGCCGAGAAGGGGTTTCAGATGACTTGTGCAAAGGGCCTACAGTTTCAGGGTAGCACATGCCAGGAAGGACATTCTCTTCTACCTAGCTAATTCCAAAAATATAATCTGCAGCCGCTGGCTGATCCGAGGGAGCCTCACGCGTGTACAGTGCTCGGCTGTCGGTTGACCTAGTTGTGAGTGCAGGGAGTCGTACACAATAACCGGCCTGTCAAGTGACGGCAGATTTCTCTACCCAAACAAGCAAACAAGAAATTAAAGAAAAGCTCCAGCCGCGCCGATAGATAAGCTCGTAGGGGCACACAGGGCTTGTTTGTTTGGTGTGGGGCTTGTTCTGTCCTCTCCTTGAACCCAGCGAGATGGGTGGGAAGCTGCAGCGAGCTGCAGCGCAGAGCTTCCAAGACGCGGTGTCTGAGCATCCGTCCTGCCCTGCATCCTCCCGTGCTCAGGGAAGTCCCCTCTGTCGTGCTCGTGTCTTCCTGTGAGAGAGAAAAGGAAAGGCTGACGCCCTCTCTGTTGTATCACCCCAGTCACAGGCACCAAAATGTACCAGTGAGACGAGCCACGGCGCTGGCGGTCCCGTGCCTGCCTGCTGGTGATTTCCTTATCACCGACCATCGAAGGCCCTTTGGGGAGCACTAATGGGACCTGATTTCAGAGGAAAAGCGTGTGGCATTTCTGATCAGTGGCTCTCTTAGGAGTGCACAGCCCCTAAAGGATCAGCTATAAACTTCCAGGTGCTGGTCTAAATCCTTTTCACTTCCGAAAGCACGCAGACACAAGAATTGTCCTGTGCTAGCAAATACAACTTCCGCTGCTCCCGTGTGTTTGGGGGCCATGCCATGTAAGTATTTGGGATGGCATTTAAAAATAGCTTCAGGAATATTCAGAAAAGTATTTTCCGCAACAGAACTTTCAGCCTCAGGTACAGTCCAGCAGGGTGGTGCTGGGGGTGCCACTGCCCCTCAGAGGGGGGGCTTGCTGCTATGGGACAGCCTTGCTGGTATCCCATAACACAGATGTGCAGCAGCTTGCTTCATGCTGTGTTCTAAAAGAGTCTTTGTGACCGTGTTAAGTAACGAGGACAGGGTTTACAGCGTGAAGAAGGTGGTTGTTTGCTCAGCAGCATCGCTACCCGACGAGCCAGGCACTTTACTGGGCTGTTTGCTGCCCTAGCCTGTTTCTCATCAGTATTGCAGAGTGTTTTTATCAGGGTATTTTCTTATCTGAAAAATATCTTCAGATGCAGGGAAGTGGCCCCGTCACTTCATCTTATTAAAAAGAAGGCCAATAAATATATCCCTTCTCGGTTTGGCTGTATCTGGGAGGTGTACACTGCATTTCCAGCGGGATCGGTAGAAGACTGTGATGCGTGGCTAACATTCAGGTCAGGGATGCTTTAGATGTATAGCTGCAGCAAGCCTGAGGCAAACAAAGCTGATCTGCATGCAATATATTCTCTTAATGAACAGACAGATGAAGGAAGGCAGACCTTGCTGTGTTACAGCTATGTTTTTTAGGATCCTACAGATCACAGCCTCCTTTTGTAATATTTCTGTGAGAAATAAACGCTCTAGGAACCATTCTTCCTACAACAGCGCCAGTGCGGATGGAACCGTGGGGAGAACCTCATCACCAGCAGGACAAAGGACCAGCACAGAGCTGCTTTTTGTCTGTAATGCATTACCCTGCGTACACAATCACGGGCCACGGTGCTGGAGCCAAACCTTCTGGACCAGGCCCAGCTCCTGCAGGTGTCACCACGGCGGTGCCTCCACCTCCTTCAAAGCCACGGCTCCTCTCCAGCAGCTCCACCACACTGGCCCCTGCTCGGTCCCACAGACCTCCTTCCCCCGCAGGACTAATTGGGATCCCCTTGTGTCCTTGCAACACAGCTGCACAAGCACGTCAGGGTTTGTGCTCCCCACCAGGGTGCTGCCAACAGAAGGTCTCTGTACGGATTTCTGAGCGTATCCTTGGAGGTCTGTAGTTTTCTGCTTTTCCCACTTCACGATATGAGACCGCAAGAATATAACACTGGTTTCTGAGAATATTAGTGCAACAGTTTGGCGAGAACTTTAAACTCTCAGGGTGCAAGAAATGGGAATAGAAGGTGACTTGGGCCTTTTTTTTTTTTTTTTTTGGCTTTTAATCATTTGCAAAATACCAAATAACGTTGCTCACTTACGATGCAATAGAAGTATCATCTGTTAGAGACGGATGAACAAAGAAGATAATATCATGCAAACTCAATCTGTGCTCCGATTCCTGGCTGGGTGTTAAAAATCCACCTCTCTGCTCCTGCCAGGTGGCTTTGCCTTGGATTTGGGTGGCCAAGGCTCACTGCAAGCACCGCATGCAGCACCGAGGGCACGGCGGGGGCCGAGCAGTGGGCCGAGGGCTGGCACTGCTGAGCGGGGGACTGGGGGTCCTGCTCCCTCCCTCCGTGAGGAAAACCACAAGGCACAGGGGAGCAGGAGTCAGAGCAGAGCCATTGCAAGATTTTCTGCAATGTTTTAAAAGGGCTGTTTGTTATAATAAGTTGTGGATGTGGAAATGTTTATTTTTTTTTCCTCCTCCTGGAGGTGTGTGTTAAAAAAAAAAAAACAACACCAATTGTGGCTTGCTGTATTTTTTCTTTCATGAATTGTACGCCTAGAGCAGGGCTTTTTACACTGCGATCCTCTTCAGTACCAGATCTAAATAGAGGATACTTACTGTGCACCTATGGGGATTAAGAAGACATGGTTTCTTTTATGGAAGGAGGCAACTGCAAGGTTTAGGTTTCTTCCTAACAGTTCAGTAGCTGCATTGCAAATAGTGTCACTACTTATATCGCCCATATTTACATAGTCTAAATATCACCAAAGAACGTAGGCTGCAAGAATCTGCGTCACAGAAATTCCTTTATCTTGCTTTTTGCAGTGCAAAAGAAAAGTCCAGTCATGGTAAAGTGTTCTTTGTTGCAAATTGTGTGTTAAGCACAATGAACACTCAAGGTACAAATCTGGAAATGATTCCAAGAAGGATTTCCGTCCTGGAGTTCTTTAAATTAATTCTTTGTTCATCATCTGTAATGATTAAATCCTCCGTATTGGTCTGGCATATATACAAAATTGTGATTGCCCTGTTGTGAACCAAAGCAATGCTTAGTACAATGTAGAGGACTGAAATGATACTCATTATCACAGTGGTACTGATTGTGGCTACCACTGCAGTAGCTTTTATTAAATTAATCACTTCAGAAGACACATAATATGTGATTGGACTTATCAAGATGAGTTATTTCTTCTCATCAAAATGAGTTACTTGTAACCTGCTGGCTTGCAAGAGATGAAGCTGAAAAATAAGACAATTGTAACTGCAATTAGCACCACACATCCGAAGGATATCTTGAACTTGTGCTCCTATTATATTTGGAGTTGTTATGACAAGTTTAACTGTTATGTGGCCTCTGGGGCCAAATCCTATTTGAATAATGGCGATAGTAAAATTAATGTATTTGAAACATCTATAAAATTCCTCTCCTGAGTTTGGGTAGCTAGGATCATCTATGCTTAACTACAATTATTATATTTTTTTCTAAGAAAATATTTTTCTCTTTCTAGAAGCACAAATATTCCTATCTTCAGACTTTTCTGGTTGCTTTTTCCCCCAGCGGGCTGTAACTTTCACCTAACTGCATGAACTGTCCCATGTTGTTTTAGATAGCTTATACTCCATGTTTGGCACTTCCTAACCTAAATCATTGCAAAAGAGGAATTTTGATTTTTTGAGTGTCATCAATTTCAGCTGTAATTTCAGCCCCCTCTTATCATTCCTAACCTCCCAGTGCACACAAAACACAACGTAGTTCTTTGAAACCGACATTGCTGTTCCTCTGTCCAAAGAGACCATCTTGGAATGACTGGGAATGGATGCTCTGCTCTGTATTTTATCTCCTGAAATACACCATGTTCATTTTGCAGTTATCATAGTGGATGCTAACATTGTTTGTTTTGTTGTTTATACTTTTGTAATATTATTTTTATTGGTGTTCTGGATATCGAATTGTAAGAGCATTCTTGGCAAGGAGCGTGTGCAGCTCCTGGCTCCTCCTCTTAACACTCTCAGTCACTTTGGTTGATGCTGTGACTGCGGTCATGGTGACACCTTCAGAGCATCACTCAAGCACATTAATGCAGCTTTAATTACTGATACAGCCACCCTGTCAATAAGCAGGCTATGCTGTACCATCAGATAATTCTTTGCGGGCATTTATGCTTATTTATTCACCCACAGCATAAAGCCACTTGACCTTTGGTAAAGTTTGTTGCTTAATCTCTGTGTATCGTTCTCCATACATTCCCCTCAAAATTTATTCCCCACAGGCTTCTCCAGTGTCTCATGAAAACCTGGATTTCTGGTCTGGCGTTTGGGTTGACCTTTTTTTTTTTTTCTTTTTTTTTTTGTTTTTCCCATGAAGCTTCTTTGGAATATCAGGATTCCCATCTGCCTGAAAACCCAAAGCAGTTAAATGCAATTTCAGGCAGTTTTTCTGCTTGAGGGCATGATTTCAGTTTGCTCATTATGACAGCCTTGCAGTACAAGTTGTTATCTGGCACGGGTAGGTGTATAGCTTTGTATTTTCATTGGAATCTCACTCATTTATTCTCTGTTCTGGGAGTACTGAAAGCTTACCATGTCATTAGTATTCTTTGTGGTCTTTTGAAAAATATCAGCTGCATCATTATAACGCCAGGAGAATGGGTCTCTCTCAAATGTGTCTCAAGTTCCCCTCCTATTAGGGCATGAAAACTATGTGAAAACTTCATTTTTGGCCCGAGCCAAAGCGGTTGCACGTAGAACCGAGCATTAGCGGCAACTAATTACGCTCTCCAGAGCTTCAGAGCAGCAGAAGACAACATCAGTGACTAGAGGAGGACGAGCAGGGAGTGACCTGGTTTCCCAAAGTTGTGCAGACAGCGACGGGAGCCGCGGCTGATGAGGAATGCTAATGGTGTCACGCAGCTGGCATCTCGCGCTCGGTGCCGCCAGCGGGCCAGGCCGGCCCCGTGCTGCTTCCAGGACGAGTGGTTCCGCTGGCGTGTTCTGCAAGCGGATAATTTAAGTCTCCCGTATGGCAGGCTGTGGCAAACTGAAACATTAAATGTGCCCCGTGGCATCAGCCTGCCGCTGTCCCATGAAGGCCATCTGGTGTGTGGTAGGAAAAATGTGGGGAAAAAAAGATGGAGACAAGACTGCCACAGGTGAGGCTCTAACACGGGTCTCCAGAAGAAGACAGAAGCTTCCCTGAGAAACGCAGACCCTTTGGTGTGCTAAAATCAAAGAGCTGAACTCACCAGGGCTGAAGGGAACGCAGAGCGAATAGGACGGAAGGCCTGTGCTGCAGTAACAGACTGCTACTGTTGGTTTGGTAGCCTTCCCTCCAGCTGAAAAATAAGCTGCCTGCTGCTTTCTGGTATTTCTGTTGGAAAATCTGAAGTCTAGAAGTCACGCGTCTCCTGTCAAAAATCCTTACGAACGTTGCTATGGCAAAGGCAGGGGTGAGGAAGACGCTGCCGAGGTTCACGGTGGCGAAGGGGAGCTCGCTGCGCCAGGCAGCCCTGCCCAGCCACGGGCGGCCTCGCGGGGCCCCATTTCTCAACACTGAGCACCTCGAGGAAACGCTGGCCCAGGCAAAAGGCTGGCAGGAGGCAGGATGGCTTTTGGATGGTGGGAGCATTTTTCTGATCAGAATTTAGAAACCAGACGGCTTGAAAAGACAATAACGAGACAGCGCTTCAGAACAAAGGGCAGCAACACAACGGTGTCTTTCTTAGCTGTGGTGCTGCAAGTGGGATCGCGCGTGCCAAATCTTCTGTTGTGTTTGCTGGTTTTATTCAAGGTGAACAGATTTATGAGTGTATTATATGTGTGGCAGAATAAGAAGGATGATTTGAATGTCTAGTTCATTAATTTTTCTCCACAGAAAAATGATAGGATACCCTTACATGCCCATTTCTACTTAGCACTTGGCAGAAGGGACAATCCACAGTTGCTAATTTTTAAGATTTTACGGTGACACAATATGGCATTTGGCGTGTTTTTTGTCACGAAACACCGGTAGGTTTTCTGAGTTCTCCATAGCAATCATTTCCTCCTATCCTCTTCAGTGGAACTGAACTGCTGAGAAGAGCCCCCATCAAAAAAAGGAGTAAGGAAACTTCGAGTTCAGAAAATGAGACAGTGGGAGCACCAAGGATGAGAAAGATACCAGGATGAGCAAAAAATCCTGAGGAATTAGATAAATAGGAGGAGGAAGAAACATTAAGGGAACTGCAGAAGAGGGTAAGACCAGCGGTATGCCTGGTGGGCCTCGGGGGGAGAGGCGAGAGCACAGGGCCTGGCTTGTCATCCTTAGTAAGATAACCACTGAAAGGGAAATCGAATGCCCCCTTCTGCAGCCCCTCACGTTATGAAATGAAAGAAGTTTCTCCAAATAGTAAGCAGAATTTGCCATGCCTGCACTTGTCTTGAAACTTGAAATAAAAAATATCAAGGCGGAATAGGCCTCCTTCAGCAACAGGAGGAAATCTGAATATGAGTGAAAAACATGATGAATTTTTAATAGCTGTATTTTTAAAGTAGCTGTGGTAATTTTGTGATTTTTAGTGGTTTTTTGTTTGTTTGTTTGTTTGTTTTTCCTTTTTTAACACTTGAGCCTGTCAGTGTAGTGTGGCACATTAGAAAACTCTTTCCACTGTTAACTCTACTGGAAGACTTTCCGCAGCGCTGGAGATCTGTTATTTTACATGTGTCCTGCTTTTGCCACCAGGGAATTTCAATAGGTATTTACATAGCAAAGTCTGGCATTCACCAGTTATACTTAATACCTTGCAGAAATGGTAAAATTTGGGCAAGTCATGTTTCCTGAAGTCCAGGCACTTATCTTTTCAGCCAAAATATGATTTCTGGGATCAGGTTCTCTGCTGCCATCTGTTCTCAGTTTTTATTTTGTAAGGCATGGCACGCGTATTCCTCAGCTGGATTAGGTCCACATCAACAAGACAAATACTGAAGGCAAGGTTTAAAGTGGAAATTCAGAAAGCAGAGTAGTTGGATAAGCTCCATGGTAAGCAATGCTGCATTTCAAGGGCTAACAATTCCTACACTCAAATATTTGTATTCTCAGGGACTACACTCTTCATTAATTTGCAGTTACCATGATGAAGTCATAATAAATTTCAGGGAAGAAGGAAAATAAAAGTAAAGATTGTTCAAGGTAAATGTTAGAAGTCCATTTTATTTTTACAAATTCCCAGGAAATACGCTGAAGGATTCCTGTCACAGCCATGAGGGTCTAGTTGTATGGATTCACTTTCTTGTTATTGTTGCATTAGTTTTTTTGGTTGGTTGGTTGGTTGGTTGTTTTGTTTGTTTGTTTGTTTGTTTGTTTGTTTTGCTGGAGGGGATGATGATACAGACAAGGTTAATTTTCAGTAAATTACATGAGTATTCAAACAACTCCATGGCTGTTCAGTGCAACAGCTGGCTCAGTGCAGGTGAGAGCAAGCCTTCCGACAGGTCTTATTAACAGTTTTAAGGGGCATTATGTTAACAATGCCATAAGAGCATTTAAATCCAGACATTCTACTTAAGAACATACATTCATTAAGGGAATATAAATTAAAGTCATCAGTAACAGGCAGTGTAATTAACATTTCTGATTTATGCAATGATCAGAAATGCATATGAAATTCTTCCAGTTTAAGATTTGTGAAAATGATGATTTGGGCATTGACAATTATTTACTAGATGAAACTCCTAGATTATTTTTTTTTCCCAGACTTTAATAACTCAATTTGAAACTTATCAGTTTGCCACGGTTTACAATATATTAGATGTTAAATGCAAGAGTATAACCATTAGCTTTTTATAATAAATGCTCTGTTGTAAGAAATAATTTAGCATATCATCAAAACAAATAGTAGAACTAATTGCATTCAATTTATCTTTGGCCATGTCCAATCTGGTGTGGTATTTAAAAGCAAACTTTGTCCAGGAGTTAAATAGAAGTCATTGAAACTGATTACACTTAAGATTGTGTTTACATGTGGTAAAATCTGAGAAACACAATCCGTAGATTATTATTTTAATCAAACTTCTAAACCCCATTTCTCTTACAGAAAAGGGTAAACATTTCCTTGGCTCCTCAGGGCAAAGCTGAAAGCCCAAAGCCCTGCTCTGTATCTAGAAAGGGATCAGGACGTCCAGAATGAAGGAAAGACACAGTGCCACGTGGCAGGAGGATATCTGGACCACGCTTCACTTCATGTGTTTCTCTCCTGCGAGGGCAACCCACCTGCAGGCCCCTTCCATCACCAGCAGCGGGCTGGGGCTGCTCAGCCCATCTGCACCCTCCTGCCGGCACCCAGCCCAGCCACAGGACCACAGCCTCCTCCCAGGTGTGGTGCTGAGGCCCTGCCTCGCACCGGGAAGGGGCAAAGAAAATTCTAAAATATACAGGAAAGTGATACATAACATGAGAGGAAAGAAGGGTATAAAAAAGAAATTGGCAAGAAGGAGAGAATGGTGGTGTTTCTGGTAATTAAAAGGGTTTTTAGGCTGCCTGCTGAGCTCCATCAAGAAGACTCTTTATCAGGGAGTGTAGTGATAGGACAAGGGGGAATGGCTTTAAACTAAATGAGGGTAGGTTTAGATTAGATATTAGGAAGAAATTGTTTACTCAGAGGGTGGTGAGGCCCTGGCACAGGCTGCCCAGAGAAGCTGTGGATGCCCCATCCCTGGAGGTGCTCAAGGCCAGGCTGGATGGGGCTTTGGGCAGCCTGGTCTGGTGGGAGGTGTCCCTGCCCATGGCAGGGGGTTGGAACTGGGTGGGCTTTAAGGTCTCTTCCAACCCAAACCATTCTGTGATTCTATAATTCTAAGTGTGTAGAATTCTGAAAATGTCCCAGTGATCCGGGGAACGTGCTCCTGCCACATCAACGTGTTCGTGTCACTGTTGATGCTTGCAGGAATCTTGTGTGAGGCTGCATCCTTCACTCTTCTGCTACTTATTTCATAATGTACCATAAGAAACAATTAGGTGCCTTGAAATCTTTTAATTGCAGGAAAATGTATTCTAAAAAGCACTCCTTATTATTCCTTTTCTTGCTGTTTCAAGCGTCAACAGAATTATCTGCCTCTTTTCTACATGATCTTTAACAAAACAAACCAATCCTGTTCTCAGAGCGCTAGGCACAGTTAATAGCTGCAAACCAGGTTTAGTGGAGATTTTCACGATGGTGATTAGGTAGGCAACATCCACAGCACAGTGCTCACTGGTCTGAGCCACAGTTTGCTGTCCCCTGTCCCTGGAGGTCTCCCCAGGGAGGTGAGCAGCAGAGCTGTGTTCCCTTTGCAGGGACGTCCTGGGGACTAATGGCCAGGCTCAGGTCAGCAGCTGTCAGCAGCTCATACCTCCTGCTCGGTGGCGGCTTTGCCAAGCCTGACCCTGCCGCCCCTACATGATCCTTGGGGTCATTCCTTGGGTTTTGGGAAAAGTTAGAAACAACTGAGATCTTCTGGCTTGGCAACGTATCTTCTGGTTTGAGTGTGCACACTGGGCCATGCACCCTCGCTGCTGGGTACCAAAAAAGAGGGTCAAGCACCAGCCAGAAGATATTGCCCCAGTCTTGTCTGATGATTCCTTCACATCCAGCTTTCACTTGCTCTTCACAATGGTCACATTCAGAGGGTACTGACTATTCAGGCCGGCTGTGATGAAATGCAGTGTAATAAAAATAATTCATCCCTGTTGCCTTGCTTTGCTAACTTTCCTCGTGGTTCTGTGTGTTGAGTGGAAGTAGCAAAGCAAGGGGCTGCACTAACACAGTATCCTGAGCAGACGACATCCATAGCTGCTACTTCACCTTCAGCAACATCGTGCCTGACCCAGGATGCTGCCTCACATTCTCGAGCGAACTGTGGCTGAAGGCCTGAACCAGATCAGCTGGCTCAGGGGATCTTAATGGCAAGAACATTTAAAAGGGATTTCCTTCCCAGTTTTTGAGGACCACAGAAAGACCGAGCCTGGAAAAAGAAATTACAAGCTACAAATCTTAGAGATGAGGACCAGTCCCAAGCCACAGGTACATGAACACAGTTTGCTTGAGATGAAAAATACAGCTTGGTTGCAACCACTTAGGGACTCAAAAACTTGCTGACTATCTCTTTAGAGGCCCCAGGTAGCAGCAGCACCACTACTGCAGTGCTCTGACAACTAAATGCACAAGTTCAGAGCCTTGTAACCCCTCTCCTTGCAAGGTATGTGACAGATCCTGCAGATCCTTCAGTACGCTCTTCATTGTGTTGTAGGAGTAATTATTCCATGTAGGTCACTGCTGACAGACGTGGCATATATGGGTTTTCTTTATTTCATGGGGAAAAAAATGTCTTTTCGAAAAAGTCTGTCTTTACTTCTAATACACACGATAAAGAAAATTCAGATTCTGGAGGCAGCAAATAGCGCCAGTCTGCTCATCTTATTCCTACTAACATTAGCAAATCTATTCATGCAAGTAAAGTAAACAGGGTTTATCTTAAATGGGTCAATCTTTTTTTCCAAATGCATTGTCACTTGTTTTGAAAACACTGAAGGAGTTTGCTAGGTTTTAGTCTGTCTGAGTCCTGCCCCTTTCACCCTAGTAGGAAAAGCCTCTGCCTGGCATCGTGGCTCTCTTATCCCAAGAATGTGCGAGACAATGCTGTTAATCAAACAGAAAATGCAGACGCACGTTCAGAGACATCTCAGACTGCACTGACGTGCAATCTTGAGAGACTGCGTTCCTTCTTGCTGCTCACCGGTCCCGCGGGGGAGATGACTGCCACCTCCCAGAGCAGGAAGGGTGGTGGAAGACACTGATGAGTGTGAAGTGCTCCTTCAGGGGTTAGGCGGAAAACTTCCTCTCTGGAGACTGCGAACTGATGGAGCTCATGCTCGACGAAATGCCCTAGCAGCCAGGGAAGCTCAGACAAACCGCTGTGGCTGCTGTGGGCTTCTCTATCTAGAAAACATGAGCAGAATACACGTGTGTTCGGCAAGCTGAGCGGTGACTGACAAGAATTACTAGCAAGCAAAGGAGCCTGACAACGCCCTTACTCTTCGCATGAAGCTAGAACCAAATTTGGGGAAGACTACTTACACAAATCCTACAAGGCTGAGAAAAAACATCTGGAAAGAAAAGATTCCTTGCAAATGCAACAAACAGCAACACGTATGTTTGATGAGAATATTTAACAGAAAAGACTCTCTCCATTATAAAAACACCAGTAACAGCATGCTATAGTTTTTTAACCTCCATCAGAAGGCTTGGATGGTAAACAGCCCACTTCATCCCGCTTTAGTGCTTGGACTGCTGCATTTTTAAGTTGATGTAGTCTTATCACTGTTGACTAGTTCATTCTCCTGGGAACAGACACCTCCTGTTTATCCACAGAGGGAAAACTCATTCCTCGTCTCTGATCAAAAGACGTTTGTAATGAGAAAAGATAAATTCCACCGAGACCAAACCCTTGGCCACTGGCTGATCCTGCAGGTTTTCGTGATGATCTGTGACACGCGGATACAAGGAAGTAGAATGTGAGTGATTAATATACAACTAAACACCTACCACATAACGAGCCCAAGTCATTTCCAACCTGGGCTGGGCTTAGGCACATTTCCTAACAGTAAAAAGTCCATATCCTGTTGCAGACACTTAGAGCTTTTGGATCTTCCTGCCCTTTACTAGCTAATACAGTGTTTAAATGCAGGTCACTGGACTCTAAAGTAATGCTCATATTTGAATATTCTCTTCAATAGTCCTTATTCAATAGCTCGGATTTTTAGTTCACAATCATTTAGTTTTAGTTTCTGGCCATCCTGTCTAGATTTTAGTAGAGGTGAATTACATTCTAGCATTGGACCATCAGGAGAGCATAGCTGTAAAAGCAAAAGCAGACTTATGGTATATTCCTGGATACCAATAAAACAAGACTGAATTTTCTGTTGCTATTTCCCTCTACCTTTGGTATTGTAAAACAACTGCAATTTAATTTTACTTGCTTATGGTACCTTTATATAGCACTTTGAGCCACTGTTTCCATGAATTTTCCACGTGTGACATCACCCCATGAGCATCTGTAGAAGCTAAGTCAGGCAAAGTGATGAGCTGGTGTATAATCCTTTTTTAACCTTTCCTTCGTGTAAATCACTTAGCTTGAGTATGAGATCTATTCTCTAACTACTCCCTGCATAAATTATACTTTATCTTACTCGTCTTCTGAAACCAAGCTAATCCAAGCCCGGACTTTATTTCTGCCCCAGTTATTTTGGTCCAACAAATGACTCAGTAAATACAGGCGAGAGGTGACTGCTGTCTGTGAGCTAAGGCAGATTTGTCTTTCCTTGCACCACCTCTGGACTTTTACTAATTGGGAATCATTTCTCCAGCTGGTTACCAGTGTTTCTTTCCACTGGATAGGAACAGTGATAGCTCTAAAGCATGCAGCAAGGAAAAATGTGCTAAGATAAGAGGACCAAACTAATAGTACTTCCAGGAGGTCCTATTTATACAGGCCATTTCACTAAAAAGAGGGACTACAGGAACTCTGGTATATCTACTGCATGGTGGGAATAAGAGTTCCAGATCTCTGACCGCCCTCATGTTCCTTTTCTCATGTGTCTGCCCTGTGCACAGAAGTTCCTGCCCTAAGCAGCTCAGGCAAAAATTAAATTTTGACTGACTCTTTCCTCCTGCCTTAACGTCCTGCTGGACAGCTACAGTTTGCTAACTATTCCTGGCACCGAATGCCTCCGCAAGGATGAGAAGCCAAGAGAGGAACCGTATTGCCAAGTTCAAGCATTCAGAAATTGCAATAACCTTTTCCCTGCAACAAAAGTGGATCATTATTTGTATTTGTCTTCCGTTGTTCTGAGTTTTCAGTACACATGTTTCCAACTCTTCTCTACGATCACTGGGGCTGGGGACGTTTTATTCTCGATGGAAGATGAAATACATAATTCCTGCACCTGAGGCTTTAAGAAAAAACACCAACTACTGCAAGAGTTGGCAGCAGTGGGGGAAGAGGAAGAGGAGATGGAGGAGGAAATAATCTCATTCTCTCACCTGCAGGAGCGGAATCTGATCCCCTGCTGATGTCTGGTGATAGAGGGTGCATCAGGGAGGAAAGGAAATGGGAGAACCAGAGGAGAGAAGAGGTAGCCCATAGGAAGACATAAAGAGAAGGAAATACTTTGGATTAGTGGGGAAGGTCATCAGGCTATGTAGCCTTCAGACATCTGTCCAAATCAATTTGAAACTCCAGACCATGGGATTACCTCACCAGAGAGTATTTTTTGCATTCCAAAATGAGAGGTGGGGAAGGGTGTCCTTCCTGCTCCTGTTTATCTGAGTCAGAAGGATAAAACCTAATTTTGTCTACATCCAACTGTGAACAGTGCGGGAAAGAAAATGTGTGGAGGTACAAAAGGAAATGTAGTAGAAGTGCCTCACGACTGGAAGTAAGGGCTCTACCTGCATCTTGTGCTCTGTTGCCCTTTTATCTTTGCAGAGCAAAGCGTGAGCTGTTTTTACTCTAGTAATCTATGAAATACATTGTGCAAGTGGAGCCATGCAAGATTATTAGTTAAAGTATTAAAACTGAGTGTAAAGAAATGTCAGTGAAGCAAAGGACATTTTATTTTAGCTTTTTTACATTTTGCCTGTCCAGACAAAACAGCACTAATTTTGTGCAGGACTATACTAAACCTATATATATTTGAGCTGTGACATCAGCTTTCTATTTCTGCATTAATATCACCAGTGAAAGTGGAAACACTGTATAAAGTGTTCGTCCACCATTTTCTTCTCATTTTGTATGTAGATCAGTCTTGAACAGCATGCCACTTTTTTTTTTTTCTGTAGACTGGAGAGGATGAAGTTTATGTTTCTGTTTTCAAGTGTTGCTTCCTCCATGAGCAGGAAATCCTCCCTCTCTCCCTCCATTTTTAAAATAGCTGACAGTGTGCCCCCAGTTAATTGCATATCAAACTGAAGTTCTTTTTCCTGTCCTACGTGACTGTCCTCCCCTCTTAAATAGTCTGTCTGTTTTCATATTCATGGTAAGAATATCAAAAACATCCCCTACCTAGCAAAACAAGAACTCCTCCGGGAAGACGAACGTAGACGAAATGGCAGTAACTGATGTGATGGTTACATCACTCACGTACTGCTGGGATATCTTCAGCTGCTACCATCAGGAGAAGTCTAAGAACATAGAAAAGAATAAATAGTTCTACATAGAACTAGTATTGACTTATTATTTGCCATTTTCCTTCATCACCACTTTTTGGCTGCACCTAAACTCCCGCAACATTCAACCCCAAACTTTTCAAGTCTTTTTCCTCTTTTAAATCCCTTCCAAAAAATATTTTTAAAAATCTTTATTCAGATACACAATATAACTTTCTCAAGGTATATTTTCCTCTGTGTGTATCACTATAACCTTTGTCCTTCCCTCTAATCCTCCCTCCATTTTTGTCTGTTAATGATTCACATTTATTGTGCCTTGTCCAAGATCTGCCCAAATCTCTCTTCCTATCTCTCAATAGCTTTCTTTTTCTTTTTTTTTTTCCTTTTGTGCGTGTGTGTATTGTTTGTTTGTTTGCTTTCTCCGATTCCTCCTTCTGCACTTACATTCTGGAATAGTAATTCAAAAGGGCAGGCAAGTGACCAATGAAGTGTGTCATACAGAACATACTTGAGAAAACAGCAGTGTAAACCGTTCCATTTTTATTCCTGAATGCAGGGTCTGTTGCAAATGTATGTGAGAGGTCTTCTGATTTCAGAATCAATGTGCCTGGTTGTACTGACTTCATCCATATCCTACTAGCGTTCTTATCAAGAAAGATGAGACACTGTACCAAGACTGAATATATTTTTCAGTTCACTTCCTCCTCATTTAAAATGATTTTCAAAAGAGAAGGTGACAACAGATGAAAAGAGTAAACAAACTTCATCACTGCATGCTACAGAACTTCTGTTTCATTTTATTTCTGAAGAGATGACAGATGTGTATCCGTTCACCACTTTTCTAAATTCACTGTTATAAAACTGAACAAACCTAGCTTTGCTTTGGAAGGCAAAAAAATCCTAATTGCAATAATTTTTTTTTTTTTTTAAGAAAATGAGCATGTCCTTAGATGAACAATTACCTTTCGGTACAATTATTTTCCATCCACATCCTTTGGTGGGTCTCAGTGAACTGGATGATTACTATTTATTTTTTTCCCCACTTTTTTTAGTGAAAGAACTGTGACTACTGGAGTGAGTTTAAAGAACCCTACAGTCCTGTGTGCTCTGGTAAAACTGACATGGCAGGCTGGGGCTGTGGAGATCAGGGTTCAGCCTTCAGCTCCACCATGGAACTCCTTCGTGACCTTCAGCTACGCTACCTATCTCTGAGCGGCTGTTTCCCACTCGCACCGTGAGCTGCACTTCCTTGCCAGCGTGTTATGAAAAGTAATAAAGGTTTGGGGATGCGCACAAGGTGTATGAGCGCTTAAGTGGAACTCTGTGAAACATATGGGGCAGCTAAATCCCGTGGTTAACATACTTACTTACGGCAGTCTTTAAAATGAAATGACTTGAAATGGAAGACTGAGGCTTGCCTGGTCGCTTCCAACCCAAACCATTGTATGATTCTGTCACTCGCCTCCTCCAGGGAGTGTTATTAACAGCTTACTAATGCACGGCGTATCGGTAGGAGTTGGGCTCTCGTTAACTGGGTGAACAAGGCTGCTCACCAGCCACGAAGACCTCTTTTCTTCTGCCATCTGCCCAGGGCCGTGGTGACACCGGTCTGGTCTGGAGTTTGTGAAAGCCGTTAGGGAAGCGGGCTCAAGCTGTCACACCAAGTCTTATATGGGTAACCGCTTGTCCCGGGCTCTGAGGGACGCCTCTCATTCGATCCCTAAGTGCTCCCTGACCCGCTTTCTGCACGGAACTACAAAAAAGGTCTGCAGAAAAGCGCCTCTGCGAGCACTACCTTAAAAAGGCCAGGCGTTTGGAAACTACCGAGCCGTCTGCGCCACAAACGTTTTGTCCTCCCTGCACCCCCCGCCAGGGCTCCCTTCGCCCCGCAGCTCCCACACACACCCCCACCTCCCCAAACAGCCTGCTGCCCTCCCCAAGCCCACGGAAACCGCTCGGGGAGAGCCAAAAAGGCGGCCAAGAGCCCCCTGCCCGGCACCCCGGGGGGGAAGCTCCCCGCGGGGAGGCCAGGCCGCGGCGGCGCCGCCTCCATTTTGGGCAGCGCGGCACTGGCAGCGCCTCCGCGGCTCCCGACGCCCGCTGTGGGGCTGCCCGGCACCGAGCCGAGCCGGGACCCGGCTGCGAGCCGAGCCCCGAGCGGGAGGGGACCGAAAGGCTCCGCTCGGTGGCGGCGGCGGCGGCTCCCGCCCCGCGGAGCGCTGACGCGTGGCGCCGGTCCCTCCCCGCCGCTATAAGAGCGCTGCCGGCGGCGCCCCCTTCTCCTCTCGTCGCCGCTCGCCTCGCTGCTCGGTGGCCGTGCTCCTGCCTCCGCCCCCCCGCTGCCGCAGCCTCCCCCCGGCCCGCTCCGGCTCCGTCTCTCTGTGTCTGTGCCCTCCCGTCCCGGCGCTGCGCTGCGCTTCCCCCCGCCGGTCTCCCCCGCAGCCTATGGCCCTGGAAGGCGCCGCTGCCGCCGCCTGTATTTCTGCTGTAGGTTCCCACATCCCTCTTTAAAAATTCCGCCTAAAAAGAGAAGACGATTTACCAAATCTTTCGGGCCGTTATCTCACGTGAGTACCGGGGACGGCGTCCCCAGCACCTCCCGCACGGGGCACACCCGGGGTGTCCCGTCCGTCCGTCCCCCCCCCCCCCATTGCCGGGCCGGGGTCGGTGCCGGGGCTCCCGGCTCGGGGAAGGGGGCGGCGGGCGGGGAGGGGCGGCCGGCGGCGGGTCCCTGCGCCCCGCGGGGGTGGAAGGAGCCGTCCCCGCTCCCCCGGCCGGGGGGCACAGAGCAGCCCCGTCCCCCGGGAGAGCGGCGGCACTCGGCGGGGTGGAGGTGTGGGGCTGCCCCTTCCCCGGGGCGAGCCCAGCTGCCACCGGCAGCGGCAGATGGAGAGCAGCGGGGCTGAGTCAGAGCCGGGGCTCCCCCGCTCCCCCGGCGCGCAGCGGGGTCGCCGCCGCCCGGCGTGGGGCCGCCAGCCCGGAGATGGGACGGGACGGGACGGGAGGAGGCGGCAGGGCGGCGGGACCCCCCTCCCCGAGCCCCGGCGGTGCCGGCGGGGGTCAGCGGGCGCCGCGCTAACATGGCGGCCGGCAGCGCCTGCGGGAGGCGGGAGGCGGCAGCGGGAGGCCGGGCACCGCGGCCGGGGCCGCGCCGGGGCGGCCGCCGCCGGCGCCGCCGCCTCGCGGGGCTGGGCTGTGAGGGGGCGGCGGGGCCGGGGGCTCCGAGGGGAGCGGGCGAGGGTCTCGGCGGCGGCCCTAACATGGCGGATCCCCGCGGAGGGGGGCTGCTGCGCGGCTGCCGGCCCCCCTAGCCGAGCCGGGGCAGGTCCCGGCGGCGAGGGGGGACGTGGCGGTGCCCGGCGGTGGGGTCCCCTCGTCCCGGGGCACGGGGGGCTTCGGCCTCTCGGGGAGAGGAGGCGCCCCGGTGCTTTGGCATGCGAGCCCCGCTGGCCCCGTGCTTGTCACAGCGCTGGCTGCCCTGCGGGTCCGGGCTGAGCCGTTTCCCCCCGGTTAAAATGACAGGAGGAGAGCCCCGTCCCGGGGAGTGCCGGCTGCTGAGGAGGGGAGGCTGGAGAAGCAGAAGCAGCGCCCGTGGCACGGCAGAGGCGTCTCTCCTCGCCTGCTTCTCAGGGGCCATGTTGTGTGTAGCCGTGACCATCCATCCGGGTTCTCCTCCCGTGCTGTCACACCTCCCTGCCCCTCACCTGAGCGGCTCCTGGGGCGGCACAGGGTCACCTCAGGGGGATCTCACCCGTCCCTCTCTGTGCTGCTCACGGGGGGGGTCGCAACGCCGAGCGGCGGTGACGGCACGAGTCATGAGGGTGCCGCACAAGTCAGGAGGGTATTGCACAAGTGGCTCTTTCCTGCACGCGAGTGGGGATGACGGGGCAAATTGCCGTAACGCTGAGGTGCCGGGGAGTCCGGCGGGGTGTGGGGGAAAGGGGAGGCCTTCCCTCTCGTTCAGCTATCTCCTCCCATGGCCAGAGGTGTTTCTCCCTCCCGAGGAGCAGAAAAGATGAGCAGAAGAAAGCTTGTCTCAAGGACGCACGCTTTCCCCTCCCCTTGGTCAGCCAGTCAGCGCAGCGGCAGCAGGTTTGGTGCTGCCGGTCCTTCTGGAAGTCTCCTGCTTCAGCCTCAGCCTCCTCCGTTTGGTGGCCTCGGCCAGTCCTTGTGGCCCACCCGGCTGCTTGCGGTAGCTTTCGGAAAGCATAGGGCAGAGAGGCAGTTGAGCGGTGGCCCAGCTCCCGACTGTGTGTGTGTGTGTGTGTGTAAAACACGTGCCTGGGTGCCAGGGCGTGCTGAGACCCCGCTCAGGGTCAGCATGGTGTGGGACAGGGGTGTCATGCCCCAGTGAAGGGGACTGCGAGCACAGGGCACCTGGCACGGCTGAGGAGGATGCCACCGCACCTTGCCACCAGACCGCACCACGGACCCTACCCGGTCAGTAGCTGGCCTCATTCAGAGCCTGAGAAGGTGCGTGTCTGTGCTGGGGGGACCCCCGTTGTTGCGGAGAGGACAGTAAGTGTGCTGAAACCTTCTCCCAAGCCTTTCCGAAGCGCGTCTTCTGCGCTGTAAAACCCTGCACAGCCGGTGCGTGCCAGCAGACGGGAGAAGCGCTGTGTTTCAGACCTCTGCAGCAGTCTCCGGTGGCTGAGCATGATTCGATTGTGTACTGCTCCCAGTCGAACACAGCCGCCCTGCACGAAAACACGGCGCAGCATCCAGTAAAGCAGCTCAGGTCTACCTCCTCTGCCTACCCAGAAGCGGGGCTGGGCTTCCTGCGCTGCGTGGCAGAGGGTTCGGGAGGATGCTGCCCCACTTCCACTCCCACCCCAGCCGCTGGGTTTGTGTCTCTGAAGCCCCTGCACTTGCTCGCCATTCTTCCCCTGATAAACGTGTGAGAGGCAGCAGTGGTGGGGGGGCGGTGGGGGTTGTGGATAATAGTGATGGTAGGAGGGGTTTGTTCCAGTCTGGACTGGTCCAGTCTAGTTCTTTCCTTCCTGTCACCCTGTGAACAATGCTGCTGCCACTGTGGCTGATGCTTGCGACACTGCAGCCCCCTCCCCATGTGTTTCGGGCTGTGGCGAGTGCAGGGGAGGTGCCCCCTCCTCTCCCCTCCTCTGCCTGGGGTGGGCTGAGCAGGCTGGCCAGCCTCCATCCCTCTCTCCCTCCCTCTGTCCTTCCAGGGGAGAGCAGAGAGCCTCCAGCTCCAGGGAACAGGCTGTTAGACCCGAGAGAAAGAGGGGTCTTTACAGCAGTTTGTGTGGGGTGGCATCCTCTGGTGCTAAACAGCAATGCAAAATCTCCTCCTGCTTTACTGGAGGCAGGAGGAGGACTCACTGCATCCACCAGCGCTGCAGCCTGCCTGGAGGCGAGCAGCTCATGCGTCTGGGTTAGCCTGGTGTGCTGGTGGCTGTTTCTTTTTTTTTTTTTCCCCCTTAAAAAAGGCTAATGCCTTTTTTAAGGTGTATATTTGGGGTAATGCTCAGCTGGAGTGTATGATTTGAAAATGATTCAATCTCTCCAATTAAAGGAGGGACAGAGTGCTCTGGCAGGGAATTTAGACTGTCCCTTCCTGAAAAGATGCTTAATCATCTAATGGACTAATTTGGATATAATGGCAAATTTCAGTTCAAAACACTCTTGATCCAGTGCAGGAGAGAGTGCGGTCGATGGGCGAATTTCTGGCAGACCACGTGCTCCTCAGGACAGCAAGCAGAGCTACGCTTTCCCTCAGAGACCGCCTCACCGAAATGCCTTGGCACTGATCTGGAAAAGACCCATTGTACCAGAAGAATAGCTTGTTTTATTTGTGGACCAGAGTAACTTTGGTGCCTCTGAGTCTGTCGGTTTAAATGTGTGAGGTCATTTCTAGATTTTTAGGGTTTGGCCCTTGGATATTTTAGCTCAGATCATTACAAGACCTCTTTTTGGAACCTGAGAGATGCTGTGGATCATCTTAGTGAAGAAAATGAATTACGCTCAGTTTTGTAGGACTATCTGTATCGTGTTTGGGGGGGCAGATGAGCTGGAAAGAGCTCGTGCTGGTGCTTGTAGGGCTTATCAGGCAGATGCAGTTGTTTGGCAATACTGTGTTCTTTGGACAGTTAGGGGGGTTATTTTGTTCCTCAGGTGAGTGCTACTATTTGGTATAAAGTACAGCATTGCTGGTTGAGCTGCAGTCAGACTCAAGGCACCTGCTAGTATACTTACAGATGGCAGATAAATACATGCATATAGGTGCCACTTGATTATTAAAAGGCAAAGCTGCCCCCTTGTTTATTCCCACAAAGCTTGGTGTTTAGCAAAGAACACTTCTGTACCTACTTTAACACCCTTAAACAGTGGAACTTTTTCTGCCTCATCACATGGGCAGTTTCTCTAAAAATGGGACTGTCCTCGTCTATTATGGACATCTAACACATTTCTATGGCTTAAAATGGTAGTCCTGCTCTACTACCATGGAGCAAGCTAACTCTTAATTAAATCACTTGCCTTGTAGAATAAAAGTAGTAGGATTTGAAATGCTCAAATCCTACTGTTTCCATCTCTGAGTATTTAAT
Source organism: Anser brachyrhynchus (assembly GCF_964034855.1). NCBI lineage: Eukaryota > Metazoa > Chordata > Aves > Anseriformes > Anatidae > Anser > Anser brachyrhynchus. The sequence continues at coordinate 140,233,282 of NC_137695.1, read as the reverse complement.
ATTGGCAAATCTGCATGGAAGAGGCAAGTCAAGAGAGTATTTTTTAAGCACATATGTAGTTTCTTCAGATAAATAATCTTCATTTAAAAGAAATTCTGAAGGGCATTTGGAACTCAGCACAGCTCGTAGTCAACGATCGCTAAAGAAAGCGATCAGTTTTCATTCCAATGCCATGGAAACTTTTTCTGTGTGCTTTCTACTTGGCACGTGTGAGAGCATTTATCAGAGCAGTACTGCTGATGATATTTGTCTGAAGCATGTCCTTTTAGGTTTTGCACTACAGGGTCATGTGCTCCCCCTAGAAGCACCAGTTTTTAATGACTTGTCCTTCTAGGAAGGTGGACTTATAATCACTGAAATCGGTACGAGTCCTTGAGCATAATCAGAACAGCATAGTGGAGCTCCTGGTTGATTTTACAAAAACCAAGCGCTGACTGTTCTTAAAAGTGTTGTATGCATAATCTGAAGACAAGACGTTACTGATTTCTTGCGTTAATGAAAGAAAGGGATGATTAAACACAATGCATATACATTAATCCTACCTGGCAGAATTCCTGAATATCTCAAACAAGTCTGAAGTAGTGAGGCTTATTTTTGATACTGAATGCTAGTGCTAATCTTTATGCTAAAGCTGGAGAGATTGCTCTGTAGAGTTGCTGTGAAAAAGTTGCCCTCAAGGTAGGGTACAGCTGTTTAGCTTTCTAATAGCAAGAATAACTGGAAAAATACACTTTGGCAGTTTGCTTAACCGTATTGTGGTTGAAAAGATGATAGCCTGGGTTAGGCGATTCCCAGAAGCCAGGTTTTTGTAGTCTGCGCTTGTAGTCTCATTTAAATAATGGGAGCAGCAAAGGTTTATTTTTATTTTTTTTACAATACGTTGGTGCATTCCCCATTTCATGTCGTAGACCACAGTGAATTTGTGGAAACTTTGGTGTGTGCTGGGTTTACACAGGGCCAGTTCTGTACTGTGTTTGAGCCCGTGAAAATGACAGTTCCTTTCAGAGGGCATAACTTCTCAGCGGGGCTGGTTTGTGTCTGCGTGACTGCCTTTTATGTTCCTTGTACCCTTTTCTGTGATTGCTTTACCTTAATTTGAGTAAACTAGCCTTGTACTTCTAAAAAGCCTCCTTGGTGTTGTGTGTAACATCCTTAGACTTTAGGGGCCAGCTGAAATGTCTCCTCATTCCTGAAGGCAAGCCTAAGTTTCTTTCTTTTCACTGTCTTGCTCATCCCTGAATTTGTACGTACTGTGCTCAGCCTCACTATATAAAGCCCTGTTTTCACCCTCAAAGACATGTCCATTCACAGCAGAGAAAGAGAATGTGGCAAAGGAATTACAAAGTAGAAAGGAAGTGGGGGGTGGAACCAGAAAAATTGCAACACTTACAGGGTTAAAAACATTTTGGGTGCGGGTGGAGAGTCCTTTGCTTTAAAAGTCTTCCAGTTCAGACGATGAAAGATGAGTACAAACAAGCAGTTTATATGTGCCTATTTCATGTGTCCTAGCAGTGCTTCGTACATCTGACTTGATCTGGCTCAGAGTTCACGTTCACTGTTGAAAACTGGGCGTTTTATGTGATTATAGACTTTCACAGTGGGAAGTTGCAAACCTCCTTAACTGCAGCGCTAAAAATGCATGTTCTGTGTTTTAAGATTAAGCTTTTATTTTGTTCTGGCGATGAAATTTATTTTTGCACGCATTTCTTCCTACAGGGCAAAATCTCTGATCAAGTTTACAACTATCCAGAGGGCTTAGGAGAAGTGCTTTATAGAGAACAGTTCGACTTCAACGCTGAGCCACCTTGGGAACCTAGCTGATGATAGTAGGGTTCCATCTCCTAACTTGTCCATGTAAGTCTTTTTTTTTTTTTTCCTTGCTCTTCATCTGTATGAAAGAGTCCAAGTGCTTCCAAAAATGTGAACAGTATGTATTGGCTTTCTGAGATACAAAATACCTGTCTTTATGCAGCTTAGCAAAAATTGGAAAGCAGGAGCATGCATGGTATCCTGGGCTTTCATTCAAGGTAGCACTGTAATTTTTTTTACTTACCTAGTACTTTTCTCAACAGTGTTATCTGATCAACTTCTGTGGGACTTAAACATGTGTTAGTAAACTTCGTACTTTTCTGCACTAGGGCCACTGGCTACAGAAATCCGAAAATAAGCTGCAGTAGCTTCAGTCTCAGAGTGGTAATTTGGAAGTTATGAATTCACACTGCGTGCCTATTAACATCAAACCATGATTTGCTGAGTACTGTGTGATTTCTGAGGGTGTTTTACACTCAAATAGTTAAAAATTTGCTATTGTAAACAGTAACTAATGCTGATCAAGGGTGTGCCTTCCCAAATGCCCGTCTCCATTATTTGCTAATTATTATTCACTTCCACAAATAGTTGTAGTTGAGCTACAGTAGAATGTGGAATTCTGTGTTGGATGGAAGTCATGCACCAATTATAAACCTCTTTAAATTTAAAGAGGCAAACAGTTATTAAAGCAAAACAAAACCCGTGATAACTGAAAAAAAGTGAACACATGTGGTTGATCTTAAGGAGCACAGAAAACTCTGGAATGTGTGTGGTTATCCTGTTCTGTTAACACAAAAGAGTAGCTTTGTGTGGTTTTAACAATACCCTGAAATGCATTTGTAACATCTGAGTTAAGCTGATTTTATGTAGTATTCTTGTCAGGCTATCTGGTATTTTTGTTGTTGGGCTTAGTACCTACAAATTATATAAAGCTTCTTAATGTCAAACTATAGAATGAGAATGGTTAAGTGCATTTAACCGATAAATTAACTGATAAAGGCATTTCTTAAAGACCGCAAAGAGTTTAGATACCAGTTACGTTGGTATGTCTCCTAATAAGGTACTTCACGTAGATGACGCTGTCCTTTGAAAATACTGCAGGAAGGGAAGCACAGGGTGAGCTTGGCTTATCATGATTTCTGTATTTTATCTCCAGAGGTGGTGTTTTTCTGATTTTGTTTGAAATGTGTTGGAATTAGCCAAATGTATCTGGTTCTGTGTGGATGACTGTTCAAGTGAATACAGCTAACATTGAGAATTCTCTATGTATTGCTGTTGTTTTGTAGGTAACAACTGTTTTTTTGTAGGCAGATCTGAGAAAATTCTCTTGCTTAGCCTCTGGGTTTCAGTTCACTTTTGAATGAGGGTAGGACTTCCTAGCGTGACGTCTTGCACTTCAACAGTAGTAAAGTAAACAAGCAATTAAAAGGTAGCAAAGGCAGCAGAATTGTTAGGAGGAAGGAGAGCATATAGTACAACCTCTTAAGGTACTGGAAATGAATTTTAATTTCTTAAACAACTCTGAAGTAATTTTGACTTTGAAGTTTTGTTCTTTGGGGGGAAGGCTGCTCTGGTACCTTCACTGAGATTGTTTTCTCTAACTAGTGGACTGTGCTGCAGCAAGTAGCGCAAGGTGTAGCTTGTCCTAGAATGGAAACACAGCTGGGTTTGCTATATTTGTGGCTGAAAGTTCAGATTTTCTGCATGCTTATTTTGCTCTAGGATCTATTATGTCTTTAGTGCTAATATACTGTCCACAAATACAACTAGTTCAATATTGAATGTGGAGGTGATGTATGTAGCAGTTCTCTGTAAGCGTTTGCCAGTAAATCAGCATGGCTTGGTGTGCTGAAGCATGGGTAATTGCCTCAAACACAGCTAAGATATATTTAAGTTAGCCAGCTAATTGGTAGTTTGAGTCCTGTTCAACTTGTAAAGCGATTTAATGGGGAAAAAGGTCAATTGAGCTTTTAAATATAACTGTTAATCTTATATTGCAATGGAACTTAAATAAAAATCTTCTGTCTGAAGGTATACTTATATTCCCATTAAACTTGCTTCCTTTTTATAATTCTCTCCCTCCCACTTTTGTCGTTGTATCAACGCTGGCCATGGAAGAACTTGGGGTTTTAGTTCTGTCTTGCTCTCAAGCTCTGACTTCCTGAGCAAACAGTTTGGCAGCTGAGGTCTGAGGTGTTGCTCCTTTGAAAACTTGTTCTATTTATTGCCACGTCTGGTTGGTTGGAAATGGAGGGAATTACCAAGGGAAAGCTGATCTATTAGGCAGCCCTGTGCGTGCCCAGTGGGAGCAGGAGTTATTTGGGCTGGCTGGCCTTTCAAGCTCTCTTGCCTTTCTGTCCGAATGGGGCTGGGTGGCAGTAGGGAAACGAGAGCTGGGAGCACAGTAGAGGGCCAGTGGGCAGCGTGGAAAGTGAATATTAGCAGCGACTGGTAAGTGTGGGGAGAGGGAAGGGAAGTGAGGTAGCACTTCTCTTTCATGAGGGTGCAAGCAAACGTGGTACCACGGAAGTATACGTGCGATTACAAGAGTATGCCTTTTGGTAAGCTTTGCTGGCTTATCAGCTTTGAATAATGTATTCAAATGTCAAGAAAGCAGAAGAAAGTTCTTGAAAGCATGGATGTTGCGGAAGAAAATGTCAAATAGGGCATTATTTCTGAGTACCTCCTCCTTGCTCGCTTTCTTCTTCATCACAGATGCTCCGTTACATGGCTCATTTAATGGTGTGAAATACTGCTGAAGGGAGGCAGGGGGAAATTAACCTGAGCTGCGCAGGTATTCTGCAGCGACCCTCGTTGGATTTGTGCCGAGAGGCAAACCTGAGTGATGCAAAATGCCCAATGTCATTGTAAATAGAGAGAGCTGCTTCGGGATTTCCATTACTTGGCTAACGATTGCATTCAGCTAACTGAGTGATGAGGACACAAGTTAGTGAAACAGCATCTTGGAATACTCTTTAAAGATGCTCTGAATATAAACGGGCATTTCTTGTACTGAAAACAGGGGACTCATGTTTCTACCTTCCTAGTATATCTGCTTCTGTATTTAATTGGCAACGTTAGTGATAAAATGCTTCAATTTTTTTGATCTTTTACTCTTGAAGAACCAGTACAGTAAGGAACGTGAGATGAAGGTCTTCTAAGTCTTTAGGATTTTTGCATTGGCATAATTGTTAATCTCATAAATATTTATTTTGTCTACTGAGACGTGTAGTTGAAAGGCATTATTGGGAACCTGTCTGGTTTGTGGAGACTTTGTTCTCTGCGGAGGAAGTTTTTAGTGAAAAAACCCTTTTTTTTTTTTTTCCAGGCCAAACAATGTGTAATTCTGACAATAAAAAGAAAAAAATGGAAGCAACGAGTTTGTTATGGATGCTTGCATATGACAAGCATGTGTTTAGCCGCTTTTCAGAGTATTTTAATTTTCTTGTGTTCCAGATGTTTGCGTCAATTGCAGTGTTTACATATTTGAACTTTAAGATAAAAGTTCTTCATCTGGGAAATCATTGTGTTAAATCTTGAAGAGCCTGAGGATGTAATGCTTACTTCAAAGAAAGCAACTACATGCCTATGTAGAAGTCTCCATACCACTTGACAGCTTTTGTTTGCCCTTAAATATATGCCCTGGAGCACTGTGCAGACTAACATTTCGGGAACTAAAATGGGTGGTGTTACCACATGAAGTTTGTCAAATTATGAGTTGCATTAAGTCAGCATTCCCAGTGTGGACTGAACTCTGTATTGTAATGATTTGACTGTCCTACAGATTCGGAAGTCTTAAACCATCCTTCTGATTTTCTTTTGCCTGTGTTCATTTGGTCTTCCACAGATTTTACCATTGATTCTCCTCCTACTTTGGGATGGGAGGTCAGGAGGGGCAGAACAGAGTAAGGTGATATAGCACAATGCCAAATCCCTCTTCATGTGTTAAAGAAAAATGTATGCACCGTTGTGTGATGCTGCTGTGGCAGCGTTGGTAGGAATTTCAGTTTTCTCTGTGGATTTTCTGTCTTGCTCTCAACAAGAGTGAAGAGAGAATTTCTTCCAGAGCAGAAGAAATTGGAGAGGAGAGTAATGAGCTGGGACTCTGAGGATGGAAGTTGGTAGGCTCTTTTACTAGATGAATTTTGCAAAATGAAAAGCTTGATGTCACAGACATGCTTAGGAAAAGCAAGTGCTGTTTAGCAGCCTGGGAGAGGTTATACTAGGTTGTTTATGGCTTCCTGCAAGCTATGTTATTTGTCCGTACTAGTATGGGTTCATTTTTTGTCTCTGCCTCTTGATCATAAGATGCTTTTGGATAACTGAATTATGAGAGGCAGCGTTTTAGGAAATGACCTGCATCAAAGCTAACAAAAAGCTCTTACTGTGTTAATTAAACCTTGCTGTTGTTTAAAGTTGGTATGATCAATTAGTTAAATAAAATGCAAATGTTTTTACCGTCTTTCATAGAGCAACTTGCCTGTGTGAAGCTAATCTGTTTATTTTTGCTCTCTAACATTTTTCTTAATCTTCGACTTAGCAGAGTAAGTTGAAGTTAAGTCTTAAGTAAACTTTCTAGTTAAGTGTTCATGTCGTTTTTGCTTTCAGGGAGCTCACGGTAAAAATGCTTCTTCCCCCTCTATGCTTTATTTAATCTTGCTCTCTTTCCTTCCCACAGGACCTCCCTAAAAGTAAAAATGTAGCTTTTGGAGGAAAGTTGACAATGACACTGTCTCTGTAAACTATAGACACCACAATCATTGACTATGAAAAAGCTTTATTTTAAAAGTGCTACAAAATTAGCCTAAATCCCCTCCCGTGTAACTCAGACAAATACTAGGACTTGGAGAGAAAAAAGCCGGCTGCTTGTTTAGACCAAGCTTCATGTGCAGTCAGAGGCACCAGCAATTAGCCTGCAGGGTGTGTGTGTGTCTGAGTCTAAAATCCATTCAGTGCTTGTGACTGCTTCCATTGAGTGTCCCGGGACCTTCCAACAGGACAGATCTGTGCTTCCTCCCAGGGAGGGTGGGTGGAGACATGCATTAGTACAGTGGAAGGGACTCATGACCATCTGCATGCTTCAGAGTGTAGGAAGTGGCTTGTCGTACTAAAACCAACCAGACAAAAAAAAAAAAATCCAGCTTTAAAATCTAGCCTAGTACCCTTTTCTAGACAGTAAATCCTGAATTTAGTTTTGCCTTCGGACTGTTTGGTGGGCTTGTACAATAATGTTAGGGAATGGTGAGCTTACGGTCAGAAATACAGAACTTGTCCAACAACTTGAAAAAAGAAGGTTAATTATGAGGCTTCTGTCAGCCCGGTCACTTCACATGCTTTCAGTTGCAGATACTTGCAGTTTTGGTAGATGGGATGTGAGTGGGGAGGGGGAACAAGAAACTGGGATCGTAGATCACCCTATACAGGGTTACTCTGTCAGAATATTGTCATTGAGGCTTGCTGAACTTTTTCTAAAGTCATGGGACTGATTGTATGTGTTCCAAGCGTATTGTAGGTTTAGATGCCACGCAAAATGTATTTTTCCTTTAAATTATAACACTCCTCAGTGTAACAAAAGGATTTAGAAAGTTATAGGTTTTGAATGGGTAATGTTACATTTGAATAACCTGCTGAAAATGGAAATCATTTTGCTTTTGCGTGTGTTCAGCATGGTTGTTTACTTACTCCTCTCTTTGGGTATTCTTCATGCAGCGGGACTAGAAAAGGTCTGTTGTAGGAGAAAGAAAGTTTAATGTTTTATTACACAACCAGCATGTTCCTGAGGTTGTATGAAGTACTTCTAAACTTTATACATTAGGCTGTTTGAGTCATAGCATAAATTTGCAGAAATTTATGGCAGAAATTATTCCAAGAGAACTAAACTGCTATTACCATTTAAATTATATTCATAGCTTTTCTTCTGTTGACCTTCAGATTTCTAATACTCTGGAATTGTATTGAGTCTTCAGTAAAATGCTGATGCTAGATTTCTTCTCAGGAGAAAAAAAAAATGTGTTTTTTGTACTCTGCTACTGGAAACCACTGGTATTTTACGGAGGTGAATGTGTTCAGGTCTTTGTTCTAATTAGCTGGCAAATCAAGGATACCCATGAAGTACCTGTTCCGAGCATGATGGTGGCTGTGTAAATATGGCTCCAGTGTTCCCGTTTGTTTCATTGATTCCAAGTCAAACTGAATTTGTAAGCTTGTTAGCCTCCTTAAAGGAATTTTAGCTGTTACTCAAACTTCAAACGAGATGTGACTCTGAAGATGTTTTTCCTGGTTGTTGAAATGTCTGCCACCTAGTCATTGTTTTTATAATTATAATTTACTTGCCATACCGATGTCAGGATTTATCTTAGCCTTTCATAATTGTTTTGGGTCTTCAGGATTCACTTAAGCGTATGACTCACTTGTGAGGCAAGTATGCTGAGTAAGAAGCATGCTTATCTTTGTTATTCATCTCCTGGATATTTTATTGAAAATTTTCACTACCACTGAGTTAAATTCACCTGGCAGGAGATAATTCTTTTGAGAAACATAGGTGGCATACTCAGAATGAAGGATCCAGGAAGCATGCAAAGCTCATGCCAGTGTTTTCCCTGCTACTGGCTATAATGACAAGAAGTAAGAGCAACTGCTTTTCAGTTGTCTTTCTTAATATTAGCTTGAGTTGAAAGGAAGCTCAAGTAACTATCTCTTCATGTTGTTAGCAGTGTTAACCAAACTTATGTTGCAAATGTTGGCTTTTATTTATTTACCTATTCTAGGGAGGCAGTGGAATAAACATGAGACAAGTAATTATCATGACCTTATGAACATTTGAAGCCAAAACCATCTTATTAGCTTTTAGGGTCTCAGTAAAGCATTGTTTTAACATCCAGCTGCAATGTTTCTGGTTTCTATTCACATTTTTGACTGGAAGCCTGTATTTCTGTTATTTTTAAAGCCAAATACAGGTGTCTTTAGAAAACAACCAGCTTTGCTTAATAAATACTATTCTAATTCTGTCAAAAGATGAAGGGTATGCTTTGTGCCTCTTTTCCCATTGGTTTGTTTTCTTTGTACAGTTTGTTGCATAATTTAAGGACCCGGATTTAAGGCTTGGAAGCCCATCCCTTGTGTTTCTTGGTTTATGACTGTCGGCTTCGCGGAATACGGCTGAGATGAAAGGATTTCTCGAGGATGCAAATTACTCCATTGGCCTGTTGGATGAAGGAGCAACTCTTGCAGATGTTATTGACAACTGTATTTATGAACATACTCATGTAAGTTTTATAAATTTTCCAGATCTTCTGGTTTAGTTCTAAGTCTTCAAACTAGGTCAAGGTATTTAGCACTGATGATCTGACAGCAACAGAGGAACAGTCGGCTAAAATTCACCTTATAAAGTAGTTACCCATTCTAATTTTACTTCATGTTGTTTGTTTTCCTAAGGCTGAATTCTGTTGGGGAAATTTGGACAGCAATTGTTACCTCCCTGAGCATGGTTAACAGGAAGGTAATTTTGCTGATTGTGTTAAATACAGGTTCCTATCTCATTCTTCAAAGAAATGTTGTTTTCAGTGGGGTTTAGACCAGGAACCTGAAATTTGACAAGCGTGTATTGCTGAGTTAAAAACAATTTTCTGCTTTTTCCCTGAAAATACACCAAAGTTTGGACAAATGCATGTGCTGAGCCAGCTTAAAGCCATGTTTAAAATTTCTGTGGTCAGACATAATCATATGGTTGTACACCTTCCCTACCTTCCCAGGTGTAAGAAGCACAGGTATCAAGACCAAGAACACTGTGAGGTGCAGCTTTTTTCTTCCAAGAAAATAAACTGGTCTAAAAGCTATTGAGGCTTAGCAATCCACTGGAAAAAAAAATTAAATAACTCTGTGTATACGGTAGTAATAGTTATTGAAATCAGGCTTCACTCATTTCTTAGGAGGTAGGAAGATGTTGTAGGCTTTGTTTTGTTGACAAGGCTGTAGAAAGAAAGACCTTTATGAAAAATTAAGTTTAATTAGCAAGTCCTGTATCTTTAATATGCCACACCTATGAGTTGTTCACTTTTTTCCCTTGGTTTACCAAAACTGATGTTCAAATGCAAGTGCTCATCTATAGTACAGCAAATAGCTAAATCCCATGGCCTTCTGAACTCAGGTAAAGGATTCCCAAATCCTGATTCCTAATATTCTTTTTCTGTCTAGCAAATAAATAGGTAAACTACTGGCAACATGTCATGTCTCCAACCACTGGCTGGCTCACAGAGGATAGCTGCCTCCTGCTGCTTTCATTTACTCCTTTAGCTCAAGGGGTAGAGGCGTGTGCCATGGATCTAAAGCTCCAGATCCCATTCCTGCTGGTGACCCGTACAGGGGGTCAGTATGCTTCCACCCGATGGAATTTCTATTTGTGTTATTTTTTAAACAAAAATAAAGACATTGTGTACAATAAGCCACAACAAAGTTTTGTATCTGCGTTTTGTATCTAGTCAAATGCTAGAATTAACGTTTGATGTACAGTCTTAATTCAGATTGATCATGTATTTTGTGATGGTCTTTAATATAATTAGGCTATTTGTTTACAGGATTTTTACTGAGTGCACATTATGAACAAATACAGAATGATCAGTTTGGATTTTGGTCCTCTACATCGACATCATGACTTGATATTAAGCAAGACTGTGGTGACAGATGCACAAGGGGGACTGTTGCAGTTTCCAGAAAACTATCTGTGCATTTTGTTAAAGATCATGTACTTGACTCTGCAACTTTAACGTGTTGAATTAAGTTCTTTAAATTCTGCTTAAACTTTGTGCTCCATAAAATGTGGAGAACAGTCTCAATAATGTAATTCATGTAGTCAAATTTATTATCAAACAAATTTTCAATAAAATGAGCTATTATCTAGATGTTGAAGTAATGGTAGTACATTAGACTTTTTTTCCTTGTGTAATAAGCTGCAAATTATGTTGAGACTGTGGTCGCTTTCATCCCAGTGGATTTTCTTCCTCCAAAGAATCGCAGACTTCTAAAAATGCTAAGTTGGAAGTGATTTGTAACCTATTTTGTATTTTTAGATAAACTGAGTATTTGGCCTTTAAGTTTTATCTTTTGTCCAGGAATTTCAGATTATTATCTATAAGCCATTCATAATATTTTTGAAGTGGTAGGTATTACCTTTGATTTTAAAGCTAGTTCAAATTGCTAGGTAAAAGTACAAACAAGAGAATTGCTCAGGGTCAAACCTAGAAGTTAATATCAGGACCAAAAAAAAATACATAATTCTTTATGACTTTTTCTTAGGTTGTTTGTGTTTTGACAGCAAACTCACAATGTCAGGTATTTTATTTTCCTAACTTCGTTTTTTTAGACCGGAAAAAGAGCATTTTATGTTGGTGATCTTGGAAAGCTTGTAAAGAAAAACATACAATGGCAGAATGTGATGGCACCAATAAAACCATTTTATCCTGTAAGATGCAATTCTACTCCAGGTGTACTCGAAATTCTGGGAACCCTTGGGATTGGATTTGCATGTTCCAGTAAAGTAAGTGTTCATTGTCTTCATATCTGTCTTCCTTATTTCCTTCCATCTGTCCAGTGTTTTAAAAACAGATTTTTTAGTATTAAGTGCTGTGGTTATATATAATATAGTCTAAAATGTGAACTCCTATGTTCAGCTGGCTGTTAAAAATCTATTCTTCCATCCTAAAAGCGGTGGTTAGTTTTCTGTATCTTATTTGGACTACTTCCTACAGTGCTAGAGCACAGTTTCTTCACTGAGTTTTCAGTTAGTGCACTTGACTGTGAAACTCTGGTATGCTCCTGTTTTTCAGTCTGAAATGGCATTGGTACAAGGCCTGGGCATTTCTCCTGAAAACATTATATATACAAATCCTTGCAAGCAAGCTTCTCAGATAAAGTATGCGGCAAAAGCTGGGATAAACATCATGACTTGTGACAGTGATATCGAGCTGAAGAAAATTGCACGTAACCATCCAAATGCTAAGTAAGTGTCAAAATTATGCTTTTGCTTTTTACGTTGGAGAGGTTTAATTTTGCCTGTATTCTGGGTTGTTTGTTAAGCTGCAGCAATGATACATAGCTTCTTTAATACAACTTGCATATCTGTTTATCTCTTCTCTTTATGATATCTGTCTTGAAGGTAGTTTTTTTTTCCCCTCAAGTTTTTTCCTCTGAGTCTCAGCTTCCTATATGATAGTAAGGCCCTTGTTTTGGGAGAGATCTTGTAGTAGGGCAGTCTTTGTAGAAAGGTTTCAGTCATCAAATCTCAGGAGTCTGGCACGTTGTCATCCGCAAGTCCATTCTTCTGTTTTGTTGTGATTTCTGTTTTTCCCTTTAGAATATTCTGTTCGAAAATGAGTGGCTTCAGCCTAAGAATGTGCTGAGATTATCAGCAAATCAGCTTGTGCACTGGGTCCCATCTAGGGCTTGGATGTGCTGTGCAGGTGTTAAATATACCTACAGATATAAGCCCACTGTTAGTGAGAAATCTAACTCCAGTTCTATTTCTAGTCACTTCAGCATTGGCACAGATGCTTTCTGTAGAGATCATCAAAGCTGATATTCTGGCTGTTAAAAAAAGACTGGTAGATGCTCATGTCATTAAGCATCACCTCCTTCACGTACGAAAGCTTTTGCTGTGGGTCACTTTTTTGAAGTCAGAGCCTAAGTGGATATTATATTGCTTCCCAGTGACTAATGCGGTACAGCTTCCTGACAGCTTCGTCAGAGCACATTAAAAGATGGGATTCCTGGCATCCTTTTCAGAGTTACTGGTTCTAGACTGTCCTTAAAGAGTCCTGTCATCTCAAAACTGTGGCCATAGTTACAGAACTGGCAAAATTCTACAGAGTCATACAGAGTTTGGAGACTACTCATACTGTGTGCTTGGCTTCTGTTTTCATATTGCTGTTGGTAGTGACTACTCTTCATCCTCATAGCAGCCTGTCAGTGTTTTGCATGCTGGGGAGTAGTTCTTGTATTAGTTATCAGAGATCACGTTCTTTGTACTCTGCGTAAAATTTTTACCTTGACGGACTCCGCAAATCTGAGTGCCTTGGCAAAGTTATGGCTGTCTTTTACGTCATTTAGTATTTTACCGGTTTTTACTGGTGCTTTTATAGTGTTTTATTATTTTTTGCCAATTTGCTTCTTCGAATCTAACAGAGAACTCCTTCTAAAAGAGGCATCTTAATGTCCACAGTAAGAGAAGTTAGGATGCAGATTTTTCTTGAGACAGTACAATTGCCAAACAGAGAAGCAGAGTGAAGGAGTTGCACAAACTCTTTACATTTTTTCAAGGATCCTATAGTCTAATATTTGAAATAATTATTATTTATTAAGGACAAGAAATTTAACTTTCATAAAAGAACTGTAAATTGCCATCTGTTTTCTAGAAACCTGATCTCAAGTTCTCCTACTTGGTAGAGAGTTGTTTGGTTCTGTTTTTAATTTGAATTCTCTTACTCAGTTCATTAATACTTTGATACTGGAGTGATAACCATGGGCTTTATTTTTCTTCCTTGGTGCATTTTTAAAATGTTGAAGCCTTGTGTTGTGGTTTAACCCGGCTGGCAGCTAAACACCACACAGCCGTTCGCTCACCCTCCCCCCTCCCTCTCTGGGATGGGGGGAGAGAAACGGGAAAGTGAAGCCTGTGAGTTGAGATAAAGACAGTTTATTAAGACAGGAAAATAATAATAACAATAATAATAATAATAGTGATAATGGTAATAGTATTAACAATAATAATGTGTAAGAAAACAAGTGATGCACAACGCAATTGCTCACCACCCGCTGACCGATGCCCAGCCTATTCCCGAGCCGCCGGCCCCCCCACCCCGGCCAGCCACCCCTATATATTGTTTAGCATGACGTCAGATGGTATGGAATACCCCTTTGGCCAGTTTGGGTCAGCTGTCCTGGGTCTGTCCCCTCCCAGCTCCTGCTGCACCCCCAGCCTGCTCGCTGGCAGGACAGAGCAAGAAGCCGAAAAGTCCTTGGCCTGGTGTAAACACTGCTCTGCAACAATTAAAACATCAGCATGTTATCAGCGCTCTTCTCATCCTAATCCAAAACATAGCACCCTACCAGCTACTATGAGCTACTTAACTCTGTCCTAACTGGAACCAGGACAGATATCCACCCCTTATTCCATACCATTTATGTCATGCTCAGGTTACACTCTGTCCAATACATTCTAATTAATCATCATTTTCATCTATGATATATAGCAATCATGGTAGTGATGACATACATTATTATATAATAATTAACATACTACAATTCAACTCATGGGCTATTCTCACCCAGTATCAAATCCCCTTGAGGTACACACCGGACCTCCCCATTCTTTTGCATTACCCACCAAGTGCATCCAGGTCCCTGAGCAAAAGCAATTCCATGAATGGGTTTGCCTTTTCCTGAGGCAGGAGTAACCCAGACTGTTTTACCCAGCATGTTTCTTACGTGCACTACAGGAACTTTATCCCCTTCTACAGTGCGTAACAGGTTTGATTGGGCAGGTCCAGCTCGGTTGGCAGATCCCCTGGTATTGACTAACCAGGTGGCCTTTGCCAAATGTGTATCCCAATTTTTGAATGTCCCAGCACCCATTGCTTTCAGTGTAGTCTTCAACAGTCCATTGTATCGTTCAACTTTTCCAGAGGCTGGTGCATGATAGGGGATGTGATACACCCACTCAATACCATGTTCTTTGGCCCAAGTGTCTATAAGGTTGTTTCGGAAATGAGTCCCGTTGTCTGACTCAATTCTCTCTGGGGTGCCATGTCGCCATAAGACTTGCTTTTCAAGGCCCAGGATAGTGTTCCGGGCGGTGGCATGGGGCACAGGATATGTTTCCAGCCATCCGGTGGTTGCTTCCACCATTGTAAGTACGTGGCGCTTGCCGTTGCGGGTTTGAGGGAGTGTAATGTAATCAATCTGCCAGGCCTCTCCATATTTATATTTCAGCCATCGTCCTCCATACCAAAGAGGTTTTGACCGTTTGGCTTGCTTGATTGCAGCACATGTTTCACAGTCATGAATAACCTGTGCTATAGTGTCCATGGTCAGGTCCACCCCTCGATCACGAGCCCATCTGTAGGTTGCATCTCTACCTTGATGGCCTGAGGTGTCATGGGCCCATCGGGCTATAAATAATTCACCTTTATGTTGCCAGTCCAGGTCCACCTGAGCCACTTCAATCTTAGCAGCCTGATCCACCTGCTGGTTGTTTTGGTGTTCTTCAGTAGCCCGATTCTTGGGCACATGAGCATCTACATGGCGTACCTTTACAACCAGGTTCTCTACCCGGGCAGCAATATCTTGCCACAATGCCGCAGCCCAGATGGGCTTGCCCCTGCGCTGCCAGTTGTTCTGCTTCCATTGCTGTAACCACCCCCACAGGGCATTTGCTACCATCCATGAATCAGTATAGAGATAGAGAACTGGCCACTTTTCTCGTTCAGCAATATCTAAAGCCAGCTGAATGGCTTTTACTTCTGCAAACTGACTCGATTCACCTTCTCCCTCAGCAGCTTCTGCAACTCGTCGTGTAGGACTCCATACAGCAGCTTTCCATCTCCGATGCTTTCCCACAATACGACAGGACCCGTCAGTGAACAAGGCATATTTCTTCTCGTTTTCCGGTAGCTTGTTGTACAGGGGGGCTTCTTCAGCACGAACCACCTCCTCCTCTGGTGATATCCCAAAGTATTTGCCTTCTGGCCAGTCCATAATCACCTCCAAGATTCCTGGGCGACTGGGGTTTCCTATTCGAGCCCGCTGAGTAATCAGTGCAACCCACTTGCTCCATGTAGCATCAGTTGCATGATGCGTAGAGGGGACCCTTCCTTTGAACATCCAGCCTAGTACCGGCAGTCGGGGTGCCAGGAGGAGCTGCACTTCAGTACCGACCACTTCCGAAGCAGATCGAACTCCTTCATATGCTGCCAATATCTCCTTTTCAGTTGGAGTATAGCGGGCTTCAGATCCTCTGTATCCCCGACTCCAAAACCCCAGGGGTCGACCTCGAGTTTCCCCAGGTTCTTTCTGCCAGAGGCTCCAGGTGGGACCATTCTCTCCGGCTGCGGTGTAGAGCACATTCTTTACATCTGGTCCTGTTCGGACTGGCCCGAGGGCTACTGCATGAACTATTTCCTGCTTAATTTGTTCAAAGGCTTGTCGTTGCTCAGGGCCCCATTCAAAAGCATTCTTCTTACGGGTTACTTGGTAGAGCGGGTTTACAATCAGACTGTAATTTGGAATATGCATTCTCCAAAACCCCACGACACCTAGGAAAGTTTGTGTTTCTTTTTTGCTAGTTGGTGGAGACATAGCTGTTATTTTGTTGATCACATCCATTGGGATTTGACGGCGTCCATCTTGCCATTTTATTCCTAAAAACTGGATCTCTCGTGCAGGTCCTTTAACTTTATTCTGTTTTATGGCAAAACCGGCCTTCAGAAGGATTTGGACTATTTTCTTCCCTTTCTCGAAAACTTCTTCTGCAGTGTCACCCCACACAATGATGTCATCGATGTACTGCAGGTGTTCAGGAGCTTCCCCCTGCTCCAGCGCAGACTGGATCAGTCCATGGCAAATGGTAGGGCTGTGTTTCCACCCCTGGGGCAGCCGATTCCAAGTATATTGGACTCCCCTCCAAGTGAAAGCAAACTGTGGCCTGCACTGTGCTGCTAGAGGGATGGAGAAAAATGCATTAGCGATATCAATTGTGGCATACCACTTGGCTGCCTTTGATTCCAGTTCATACTGGAGTTCTAGCATGTCCGGCACTGCAGCACTCAGTGGTGGCGTGACTTCGTTCAGGCCACGATAGTCCACTGTTAGTCTCCACTCACCATTAGACTTTCGCACTGGCCATATGGGACTATTAAAAGGTGAATGAGTCTTGCTGATCACTCCTTGGCTCTCCAGTTGACGAATTAGCTTATGGATGGGACTCAGGGAGTCTCGGTTGGTGCGATATTGCCGCCGGTGCACAGTTGTGGTAGCGATCGGCACTTGCTGTTCTTCAACCCTCAGCAACCCCACAACAGAAGGGTCCTCTGAGAGACCAGGCAAGGTAGACAACTGTTTAATGTCCTCTGTCTCCAAAGCAGCTATGCCAAAAGCCCAGCGGAACCCTTTTGGGTCCTTGAAATATCCTCTTCTAAGATAGTCTATGCCAAGGATGCACGGAGCATCTGGGCCAGTCACAATACGGTGCTTTTGCCACTCATTACCGGTTAGACTCACTTCAGCCTCCAATACAGTTAACTGCTGGGATCCCCCCGTCACACCATAAATACAGATGGGCTCTGGCCCTTTATAGCTTGATGGCATTAGAGTACATTGTGCACCGGTGTCTACCAAAGCCTTATACTTCTGTGCGTCTGACGTGCCAGGCCATCGAATCCACACAGTCCAATAAACTCGATTGTCCCTTTCCTCCCCCTGGCTGGAGGCAGGGCCCCTCTAGTCCTGGTCAGAATCTTCATTTCTGTGTTTAAAGGACTGCCTGCTGGAAGTTGGAGCAGCAAACCTTTCAGAGAACTCCTTTTTCCCAATTGTTTTCCTTTGCAATTCACGTACCCGTGCCTCTAGGGTCGCAGTAGATTTTCCATCCCATTTTCTCATGTCCTCTCCATGGTCACGTAGGTAAAACCATAGGGTGGCGCGGTGTGTGTGCCCACCATATTGTCTTCCTTGCATAGATGAACGTTTACCCCTAATAGCTGAGACACTGGTTTGTACAGGTGGGGAGGAAAATAAACTCTCTTTAAGTTGGTGGATCTCTTCAGAAAGTTTCTCCAAGGTATTCTCTTTTAGCTGGTGAACACTAGTTCGTTCAGGTGAAGGGGAAGATAATCTTTCTTCAAGTTGGTGGATCTTTTCAGAAAGTTTCTCCAAAGCATTCTCTTTTAGCTGGTGGACACTGGTTCGTTCAGGTGAAGGGGAAGATAATCTTTCTTCAAGTTGGTGGATCTTTTCAGAAAGTTTCTCTAAAGCATTCTCTTTTAGCTGGTGGACACTGGTTCGTTCAGGTGGAGGGGAAGATAAATTCTCTTTAAGTTGGTGGACCTCTTCAGAGAGTTTCTCCACAGCTGAGACACAGGCCTTTAGGGAAGAGGAGAGATTTCCTTCGTACTGCCGGAGTATTTTAGTCACTTCATTCACTGTGGGATTCTCCTCCGTTTTCCAGGTTAGTATTGCCAATGAGTTGGCATATGATGATGGGGCACTCCGTACAAACTTCCGCCACATGGGTGGTGTACACTGGACTGCATCTGGATCTGTGGATGTTTGTGCGTCATCTAGGTCCTTATAAATTACTTCCCGTACGGCCAATTCCCTCAGGTACTGAATTCCCTTCTCCATGGTGGTCCATTTGCTTGGTAAACATACAAGTTCTTCCTTGAAGAGATACCTTTCCTTCACAGCTGACAGGAGACGCCTCCAGAGGCTGCGAGATTGTGCTCCATCTCCAATTGCTTTGTCAATGCATGCGTCCCTAGCAAGGGATCCCAGCCGCCTGGCTTCCTTGCCCTCCAATTCCACATAATTGGCTCCCGTGTCCCAGCACCGGAGCAGCCAGGTGACAAGCTGCTCGCCTATACAGCGACCAAAATCTTTTCGCACATCTCGTAGCTCACGCTGGTATAGAGTCCGGGTAATTACTGTTGATTTTCCGACATCCTCATCCTCATCTTCAGTCTCCTGCACCTTTGATGGCTGGTATGGAGTCCGGGTAGTTACTGTTGATTTTTCGCCATCCTCATCCTCATCTTCAGTCTCCTGCACCTTTGATGGCCCAGCCTCGTCTTCACTTCGCCCAGACTTAGCAGAAGACTGTCTGCGTTTTAAACGACCTGAGCCTCTATACCATTTTTTCACCTTGTCTACAGGGGCAACTTGCACTGCTACAGCTCGTTTCTCTGACCCAGCCACAGGGTCTGCCACAGGGGTTGGAATACCCTCTGCGGGGTCAACTTGCACTGCTACAGCTCGTTTCTCTGACCCAGACACAGGGTCTGCCACAGGGCTTGGAATACACTCTGCGGGGTCAACTTGCACTGCTACAGCTCGTTTCTCTGACCCAGACACAGGGTCTGCCACAGGGGTTGGGATACCCTCTGCGGGGTCAACTTGCACTGCTACAGCTCGTTTCTCTGACCCAGCCACAGGAGTGGGAGCAGCTGCACGAGCTGGGGCAGCTGCAGGAGCTGGGGCAGCTGCAGGAGCTGGAGCGGCTGCAGGGGCTGGAGCGGCTGCAGGAGCTGGAGCTGGAGCAGCTGCAGGAGCTGGAGCGGCTGCAGGAGCTGGAGCTGGAGTAGCTGCAGGAGCTGGAGCTGGAGTGGCTGCAGGAGCTGGAGCTGGAGCGGCTGCAGGAGCCGGAACGGCTGCAGGAGCTGGAGCTGGAGCAGCTGCAGGAGCTGGAGCGGCTGCAGGAGCTGGAGCTGGAGTAGCTGCAGGAGCTGGAGCTGGAGTGGCTGCAGGAGCTGGAGTGGCTGCAGGAGCTGGAACTGGAGCGGCTGCAGGAGCTGGAGCTGGAGTAGCTGCAGGAGCTGGAACTGGAGCGGCTGCAGGAGCTGGAGCGGCTGCAGGAGCTGGAGCTGGAGTAGCTGCAGGAGCTGGAGCTGGAGCGGCTGCAGGAGCTGGAGTGGCTGCAGGAGCTGGAACTGGAGCGGCTGCAGGAGCTGGAGCTGGAGTAGCTGCAGGAGCTGGAACTGGAGCGGCTGCAGGAGCTGGAGCGGCTGCAGGAGCTGGAGCTGGAGTAGCTGCAGGAGCTGGAACTGGAGCGGCTGCAGGAGCTGCAGCTGGAGCTGGAGCGGCTGCAGGAGCTGGAGCTGGAGTAGCTGCAGGAGCTGGAACTGGAGCGGCTGCAGGAGCTGGAGCTGGAGTGGCTGCGGGAGCTGGAACTGGAGCGGCTGCAGGAGCTGCAGCTGGAGTAGCTGCAGGAGCTGGAACTGGAGCGGCTGCAGGAGCTGCAGCTGGAGTAGCTGCAGGAGCTGGAACTGGGGCGGCTGCAGGAGCTGGAGCTAGGTTGCTAATAACATCAATTGCAGCTCGATAGGCACAAGCCAGACCCCAGCACGCTACAGTGATTTGTGTCACTTTGGAACTGCCAGAGTCATGACACCTTTTTTTCAAGCATTCTGCCAGCTTTTTAGGATTTTGCAGTTGTTCAGGGGTGAATGTCCAAAACACTGGAGGTGACCACTGCTCTAGAAACCTGCCCATATCCTCCCACACTCCCTGCCACTCGCAACTATCCCGCCTCAAGACAGATCTCCGGATGAGATTCCTAAGTAGTTGTTTAACCCTCCACAAAATCTGAAGCGCATTCAGGAGACATAACAACAAGAGCAGGCTGGTCTGAGTATCCCAAGGATATTCAACATCTCGGAGAACCACCGTAACTAGCTCGGGGGATAAGAGGGTGGTGGTGAAGGAGAAAGGGAGAGTGAACAGGTAGGGAAACATGTCTTCCCCTGTCCCCTTCACAGATTGGCTCCCTAACGAAAACAGGCAATAGGTGTAATTGCTAATAGTTTCCGAGATATGGGTTCCAAAGTATAGAGTCGACGTCAGTGCTGAGTACAAATACCAGGTTAAAGTCGTGACCAGATATTTCATCATTTCATAAGCCATTGTTACACCGCACAGTACCATAACAATCTTAAACCAGGGCCCGGAAAGGATAAACAGTGCAACAGGGAGCACATACAGAAAGTAACGCACCATAAAACTCAATTTGGAATACAGGTACAGCAGACTGGAGATTAAGGCAATCAACATCGTGACTAGCAACTATTAAGCAGGTCCAATACTTATACCAATTTTAGTTTAACACACTCTGGTCAGATTTGTCGATATCTCAACCCTTCGGGCCCCACGTTGGGCGCCAAAAAGACTGTTGTGGTTTAACCCGGCTGGCAGCTAAACACCACACAGCCGTTCGCTCACCCTCCCCCCTCCCTCTCTGGGATGGGGGGAGAGAAACGGGAAAGTGAAGCCTGTGAGTTGAGATAAAGACAGTTTATTAAGACAGGAAAATAATAATAACAATAATAATAATAATAGTGATAATGGTAATAGTATTAACAATAATAATGTGTAAGAAAACAAGTGATGCACAACGCAATTGCTCACCACCCGCTGACCGATGCCCAGCCTATCCCCGAGCCGCCGGCCCCCCCACCCCGGCCAGCCACCCCTATATATTGTTTAGCATGACGTCAGATGGTATGGAATACCCCTTTGGCCAGTTTGGGTCAGCTGTCCTGGGTCTGTCCCCTCCCAGCTCCTGCTGCACCCCCAGCCTGCTCGCTGGCAGGACAGAGCAAGAAGCCGAAAAGTCCTTGGCCTGGTGTAAACACTGCTCTGCAACAATTAAAACATCAGCATGTTATCAGCGCTCTTCTCATCCTAATCCAAAACATAGCACCCTACCAGCTACTATGAGCTACTTAACTCTGTCCTAACTGGAACCAGGACACCTTGATACAGCCTTGTTCTTCCTCTGTATGGCAGTCACAGCTAGGTTGTCTTCTGTAGATAAAGCTAACTGCACTCTGCCAGAGGAAGTCCTGCTTAAGAAACTGTAATTCTGCTCCTCCTAATTTTCAGAAAATCTTTGTAACTTTGTGCACTAACAGTTATCCAGATGTATCTGTCTTTGGAAGTCTCGGTAACTTGAGATTGCGAATTCTTTGAATAAAGAGGAGAAATGTGAGAAAGGAATACCTACAGCTTTACTTTCTATCATTTCCTTCTAATAAATTCTGCTTGGAAAAGTCCAAAGGTAACAGCTAAGGTTGGTGGTGTCCTAAGAGCTCCATCAGAGGAATAGCTCTTTTTAAGGATCAATGCTTCTTGAAAAATAAAAATTAAAAAAAAGCAAACCTCCAAGCATACACATCATCCTCTATCCCTGCTCTAAGAGGCTGAGATGTAGGAAGAAAGATCATCCTAAAACTTCTAGAAGTAAGAATTATGCTTCTTCACAGTGGCTTCCACTAGAGGGAGGGAGAATCTCTTAGCTGATTTATAATGCTGCTATAGCAGTTTATCAATAAAATATAATATAGGGTGTTGTCTTTAAGAAATGGTTTTAACTAATGTTAATGTGAGGTTACAAACAATAATATTATGGTTTTGAAATTCTTTAAAAGGTTAAAAAAAAAAGGAACACTTAATAGTTTTTAATATAGTCAGCCAAATGCTTTACAAAATGTGATTTGAGTACAGAGTTCTCAGAGATGTCTGTGCTAGTAGACAAACAGCACACTAGAGGCCGGGCAGTGTCTCAAGAAGAATGAAGTGATAGACCTTAATTTTAAGGAGGATTGCTTGGTAACTGGTGTGAGAATTCAGGGTTTTTTTGCTCTTTACAAAATGCATTTTAAACACATCGTGAGACATTTGAAAAGGACTCTTAGAAGTCAAGGTAGGTGTTAACCATGACAAAATGCGTTGAACTAGGCTAAGTTGGCTTGTTGCATGTCTTGAAAAGAACTATTTCATTTTGGGCACAGAGCTTTGCCATTTGTTTGTGCCCTTCCTGTTGGCTAACTCTAACGTGCTCCCGTGTAGTCTGTGTATAACACAATCCAACTTCTGTTGCGTTTACCACGTGGTTTAATAAGATGATTTTTATTGTGGCTGGGGGAGCAGGAAAGGCGGTGAGTTTCTTGGTGGACAGCAGTTTGAATTTGTAAACCTTGGGGGTGTACCTGGAGAGGGTTTGACATAAGCGTGCCTTTGCCACTCAAGTGTTGTTTAATGCAGCAAACGGTCAAGGACTGATGCTGAGGCTTGCCGAGCCTACGCAGAGTTAGGCTTTGACCTGAGTGGGGACCTTATCTCGCTGCCTAAGGCTGTAAGAGGTGGTGCTGAGTGCATTGCTGCTCCACAGGAGCCTGCAGGGAGCAGGGGAAGAGTGGGGACCCCCAAACCATGTGCCCAGGTCCCTTGGGGGGGCAGAGGACATGGCCAGGGTGTACTTTGAATGTGTCAGCCAAAGGTTCTCCAGGTGTTACATTGAACCACATCTGACACAAGACTGACTCAAGGGGGTTCTCCATCCTCCCGTGGGCTACAAAGGAGGTCAGAGACGGGAAAACCATGTTACAGTCACTAAGGGTGTTAAGGGAAAGCATACTTTATTAGAAGGTAACGTTCTCTTTTATTACAGCACTCAACAGACTCTTGCTGCTACAAAAGAGTCTTAGTTGCTGCATTTCGAAATCCCTTATCCTTGTTGGCTCCATGTTTTAGCCCCTAATTGCTAGTTTTTTCTCTGTACAGGATTGTTTTTATTAGGTTCACTTGACTCATCCATCGATGGAGCTGGAGTACTGACAACATAATCAACATACTTCTGACAGTCTTCAGGCTTCACATGTGCTGATGATGTAAACCAACTGCCCCAATCATCTTCCCCTTCTCTTAGGCTCTTACTGCACATTGCCACAGAAGACATTACTGCTGATGAGGAGATGAATATGAAGTTTGGCACCACCCTGAAGAACTGTAGGCATCTGATGGAATGTGCTAAGGAGTTTGGAGTCCAAATAGTTGGTGTTAAGTGAGTAACTTCATTGTTCTCTGCTGGCTGGGACGATGTTTATATGATGTGTTCAAGACTTAGAACTACAGCACAAAAGGACTTTTTTCCCCCTTTTTTGGCACTTCTTTTTTTTTTACAGGGATTTAGAAATAAAACGTTTTGGATCATGATTTTTTGCTTGTAAGCAAAGCACTAATATCCAAGCAAAAACTAGTGAAACAAAGTAACTATTACTGACATTGAAGCAATTTGAAATAGAGTATCAAAAATCTTTCTGCTGGTGTTAAAGCAAGGTTTAAAAACCTTTCTTGTCTTATATCTTTGCTCTTGAACTTCCACAGTAACTTGATTTTTATTTTTTCCAGTAATAAATAGTAGACCAGATAAGCTGCTAGTATAACATGAGATAGCTTGGACAGATTCTTGAACAAGGTGAACATGAGGTTACTTTCAAAGAGCTGAGTCCTGTGTCACTTCTTGATCATTAAGATACAGTATTCAGAAAGGTTTTTGATGTGCCAGTGACAGAAATTGAATCCTGGTGTTCTGAGAGCTTCCAAATCATCTGTGGTATTTTAATTTTAAGCCTGACACAAAGATTTCACTGTATGGAGGAAAAATGCACACACAGTTTTTGTTTCGTCTAACTTTAGCTACTAATGTATGACATTCACAAATGGTTTCAGAAGGCAATCAAATGAGATGGGTTGTCAAAACAGCAAAAAAAGTATTTTAAAACAAAAGGTTTTGAAGATTTTAAACAATTTTGTTTTGATTTAAATCTATCCAGAATTGATGTTAGGGGATAGCAGTACTATAATCATTAAAAATGATGAATCTCTTTTAAAATATATTACACTACTGAGGAAATAAACATTTGTTTTAATATCCAGAACATCTACGCCAACTTTAACCAAGAACCCACGGTTTTTGTGCATTTCAAGTTTAAAAAGTGAAGGTTGCTCATAACCTTTGTGTCAGACTGGTATTCCTTAAAGAATTGAATAGACAATGTGGTGGCTCAGATGGGTATATGCGTGCACGGTCTGTCCAGAACTAGCAGACCATACTAGGAAGCCTGTGGGCGTGCTGGTGCTCACTGTATTACCTCAGCTGCTAGCAGTGTTTGGGCACTGCCTAAGCCTTTTGGACAAGGAGCCAGAGGGGTTTCAGGAGCTTGTGGGAGGCATTGGTACTCCTCTGGTGCTGGTTACCTGCTCACCAGCCTGCTTGTGAAGTCAAGATCTGGCTTAAGGTGAAGAGGCTTCAGAGCAGTGTGGCAGAGGGACATGTCCCTCCGTGCCCTCTCCCCAGTGTTGGAGTGAGTAGATAGTGTGTTTTGGGAGTAGAGCTGCGTGGCCCAGGGGAGAGGGTGTGCAAGCAAGGCCATGAAAATGAGGATGGGAGACAGGAGACTTCCTACAGGTACTCAGTTAGCGTTGGCACCCATGGAGGAAAACTTTAACCTGTTTAGGAGCAGAGACTGAAAGGTTCTGTGAGTCTCTTATTTCTTAAATATGAGCCTGTTGTAGGATATTTTTAGCAGTAAGAGGTTGCTAAGCTAAGATAGGCCTTGTGGAATCCAGTGGAAGAGAAGGCAGTCATCTGAGTGTGTTCTTTACACGGTCAATATACAATTATGCAAACTTGTCTTGTGCCACTTGGAAGCAAATTACTTCCCCTACTGTTGTAGACAGTGAAACAGTTTGCTTGGTCTGAAAGCTGCAAGGATCTGTGCATTAACAGCGTTTTTATTTCTTTCAGATTTCACGTTTCAGGCTCTTGCAAGGAACTGCAAACGTACATTCATGCTATATCTGATGCTCGGTGTGTGTTTGACATGGCTGTAAGTAGATAATTCACCTGCATGTGCTTCAGTAGAGGATCCGTTCTATTCTAATCATACTAACAAGCCAACCACAGTGTTTCCAAAGTGTATCCATGTAGGGAAAAACCTTCTAGTAAGGCAATAAACACTTCATCATGAGACAATTCGTAGAGGATAAAACAAACCTTACAAACTTCTTGTGGACAAAAGTTAATGAATGCTGTCCCACTGACAGGGAATAGCCTAGTGTGCCACTGGTTATAGAGCAATAAGTTGTTTACAGGCACCACTGGAAAGAAAAAGCGTTGATATGTTTACATAAAAAAACAAAGATACTTGCTAAGACAACCTACTTTCCTGAAAAAAATGAAGCTAAATGGTTGAAATAAATAACTGCTGTTACTCGGTATTCATTTACAAAAAAAAAAAAAAATCATTTCCTAGTTTTGGTAAAGGCTTCTTGAAATTCAAATTTCAAATCCTGCAAATACACAATTGGCTTTTCTTAAGTTATATTAAAATATTAACCATTTGTATCTTGTCATTTATGATAGAACTACTAACCCAGTGCACATGACTTCTGAGGTTATTTGCTACAATGCTTATATGTTAAAGATACAATATTTTGTGGTGGGCATCTGAATTTGTATGAAGAATGGATTTATTAGATGTTTCAGATGACTCACATAAATGAGTCTTATATGTTCTACATATTGCAAAATTCAAAAATCACTTCTCAAAGTATTTTTGTATAAATGAGAAGCTTATAAGCTAGATAGAGAAGAATCTAAATTAATCTCTTTACTCTTATTATTGCAGTTAGTGCATTATCTGTGACAGGTTACACATGGAGGGCAACAAAACAGAAGTTCTCACTGATCTTTGTGTGAATTCATTGTAGCAGACTCGTCACATAAGCGATATCTGAAAGACTTGTATTATACAGATCAGTGAGTTCCTAACTCGTCAGAAGGCTCTGCCCTGATCCACAGATACTGAGTATAACAAATACCACAAAATGGGAGTTGACGTTGCTGTGGGACTTCTACGTGAGAATTGTGCAACCAGCCTCTATTGACATCCTAATGCTGTTACTACTATGTTTAGTGGGAACTGTACTAATGCCTACTAAGATACAATTTGCTCGCTAGACTATGCTTTGCTAAATATGCTCAAAATATAACTTGATAAAAAATATCCACAGTAAAAGGCAACTTTTTTGTTACAGTTGTCTCTGTATTTACGTTCTGTTCTGCCTATGTATTTTAGGAAGAATTTGGCTTTAAGATGAACATGTTGGATATTGGTGGAGGCTTCACAGGTTCAGAACTTCAGCTTGAAGAGGTATGCAAAGTATTGAAAGTTCAAACTCTTATTTTGATTTAAGTTGAAGTGTTTCACCTTCAAACAGAAACTGACATTGATAGCTGAAGCTTATTCTAAATTCCATACTAAACTGTAAGCCATAAGATCCAAATAATTGGTTTTATATTCTTTATCCTGGGAGTGTAATCAGTCCTTTTAAATCTCGTTTGTATTGAATAAACTCTGATTTCCATAGTTCAATCTGTGACATAACTTCTGCTAAGGTGAATTGGGCCAGTAACTTTTTTTTTGTGGCTGACTATATATTTTATGTCTAACTGGTTGCTCTTGCATGGTTTGGGCAAAGACTGCTTAGCATTCTTTGGATCATAAACTGTATTGCTACTGTACAAAAGCTTCAGGCACTTTGCTTTAGAATTGAAGACTGATAGTTTTGCTTTTAAACAAAACTTTTAACATGGATTTGGCATAAATTGGATCTTAATTCATTGGATCTTAATTCTTAAATAATCAAAAATGTGGCTTAAGATTTGAGCATCAGTGTTAAAACACTCATTCTGTTTCTAATGCAAAAACATTCAGAACCAATCACACAAAGGCACTTTTGCTGTTCTTCTGGCTTTGTATGTAACTTTACATTCTCTGTTGTGCCAGAGAAACTTTGAAATTACTTTTGTTGTCTTTAGTGAACCTCGGCGTGAGCTTTGGTTGGGAGGAGGGACTGCATGATACTCAGACTCATGGTGTTCAATTGTCAGTGTTTAGCAGGATGACCTATGTTTAAACACTCTTGGTAAACTTTGCACTTCTGGGTAAGGACACTTGTCATAATAGAGGAACAGAGTAAGCTTTTTGTCATGCTTTCTGGAACTGTACACTGCTGTCTTGAGAGGGTGTGTGTGATATACACACATAACCTGAGTCACATGTGTCCTATCTGTGATTTCAACTTCCTAGATTAACCATGTCATCAGGCCACTGCTGGATGTCTACTTTCCTAAGGAATCTGGTATTGATGTGATTGCAGAGCCTGGATGTTACTATGTTTCATCTGCATTTACACTAGCAGTTAACATCATTGCAAAGAAAACTGTTGAGTACGACAAACTTCTTCCTTCTGGAAGTAAGCAATGTATTTACCTTTAGTGTGGTCTGAATTGGTAGAGACAACTGCTCGCTTCTTATAGCCAGGATAAACTAGTTTGTTCTGGCATATATTTAATATATACCTTTTGCTGCATTGTAATCCACCTCTTGGGTTCTGACCATATATTATAAATGTAACAAAGAAAATGAAATGCATAGGTTTGGCATTTCTGGTTTATTTATTATGTTTGACTTGTCAGTGGTTAAACCTAGATTAGGTGCTTTACATAAGGTGTATTGGAAGGGTCTGTATTAGACTAACATGGACAAGTACAAAACCAAGCTGGTTTGTGCTCTGCTAAAGTAGACATTGGTCTTATATTCTTTACAGTGATTGTTACTGAAAATATTTATTTTACTAAGCCTCACATTTAATATTCCAACTGAATTGTTAATCTCATTTTGTACTGATTACTCTGTCCGTAATCCTCGCGTTCTGATGCATGGAACTCCCTTTTCAGGGGAAAACAGTTGACTTAAGTAGTCTTTCTGCAACCTAACTTATGACTGAAAAAATACATGCAAGATAACTTTTTTTTAAATTTCTTCCAGTGGAGCAAGCCAGGAATGATGATGAACCAGTATTTACATATTACATAAATGATGGTGTTTATGGTTCTTTTGCGAGTAAATTGTCTGAGAAACTGAATACTAACCCAGGGGTTCACAAGGTGAGTCCTTCTGTATTCTTCAGAGATAGGCCTTATTACAATTTTATTTTTAAAATATATGTTTGATACATGTATACAATACTTTTTTAAAAAAAATCATGTGTACAATTATTTGTAAAATTATCCTCTTGTATACTTGAACACTTTCTTATTGAATAAACTGAAGCCTGAATTACTGGTACATTTCCATATAGAAATACAAGGAAGATGAGCCTCTGTTCGCAAGCAGCCTTTGGGGTCCATCCTGTGATGAGCTTGATCAAATTGTGGAAAACTGTCTTCTTCCTGAGTTGAGCGTTGGAGATTGGCTGATCTTTGATAATATGGGTTCTGGTACCTTAGGTGAACAGTCTACCTTTAACGACTATCAGAGGCCACTGATTTACTACATGATGTCTTTCAGTGACTGGTAAGAAAATTCTTGATAGTTGCAAGATTTCACTCGTTTCAAGAGCACGTGCGTGCAGCCAGATATCAACTATTTTTGTGACGGCAAATACAGGAAGATGCAACTGAGCAGAAGAGCGTGCTTTTTTGTGCGGTGTGGTTCTTTTTTTAATTATTCTGTCTGACTTTGCGAAGACTAAACTGCGAGCTGTAATAACATGCCTACTTTGCTTTAGGGTTGACAAAGGGAAGCATAATGTGAACTGTTGCGAGTTTATTGGTAGCTGTTCCTGAGTCATGCTTGACATCAACTGTTGAGGTTCCCCTAATCCAATTAGGAAATCTTACATTTACAAGACTTTGCATTTGCAAATATACAGTTAGGAAAAACTACAAAATTCCTAATACAGTTCCTAATTGTAACTTGCGTAGGGTATTGGTATCGCAGGTTGTAGGCAGGAAGGGTCATTGCTCAGTTGCATAGGCAGTAAGAATTGGGTAATGTTCCAGTGCCTAGGTAGCCAGGTCCCTGCACACCTGTTGATGGAGTCACAGCCCTTTTGTGTCTGTCACGTACATGCGTAGTCAGTTCTCCCCTCTGCTGAGACTGAGGTCAACATATCCAGGGGCAGTAGACTTCTAATGCTATTTCCAAGGCTGGTTTCTGAAATTAAATTGTACGCAAGCTCCTTGTTACAACTCATACTTCTTTGCTGCAGGGATGAGATGCAAGATGCTGGAATTACTTCAGACACATTGATGAAGAACTTCTTCTTTGTGCCTTCTTGCATTCAGCTGAGCCCAGAAGACCGCTTTTCCACTGCAGCTTAAACAGGCATTAACGCTTCATTTAGACCTGCAGTTGCAAGTCTGTAGTTTGTCTGGTCAACATTCCAGTGTGGAAGAAATGGAACAATCTTGAATTCAATTCATTCTCTTCAAAACTTGAAAAAAAGTAGTAATAGCTAATGGGGACCAGGCAAAACAAGCTACAGCTACAATTCACTGGGGGGTGGGAGGGTTAGATAATGGCATCCAAATTTAAACTTAAGTTTGTTCAACCCCTGAGCGTTTAAATATGCAACAAAATGGATGACTTAGTGGAGATGGAAACCCATCACTTGGGTTCTTCAACAGTTTACATACAAGTACACAGTTTTTATACTAAGGATTCCTGTTAGAAAAGTCTTGTAAAGTTATTGTCTTTCGCCCAGATATATCAAATGTCAGTGGGAGACCAGTGTGATTTCATTAGATGTTTAGTGTATTTAGAATGTGTAAATTTGTGCTTTGAACTGTAGTTTAATAAATGTAAAATTGCATCATAGTATTTGTTG
Organism: Anser brachyrhynchus; assembly: GCF_964034855.1. NCBI lineage: Eukaryota > Metazoa > Chordata > Aves > Anseriformes > Anatidae > Anser > Anser brachyrhynchus. The sequence goes on along the minus strand of NC_137695.1, from coordinate 140,203,195 downwards.
TATTTGACCCTTGATGTATCCCTTGTACGATTGCAATAAAACTTTGTGTAGATTTTACTGTTTTTCAGGCTAACTTTGGGAGGGGCTAGGCAGAAGATGCAGCTATAAAATAGGTAGATGTATACATGACTGAGAAGCCTTCTTCTCTTTAACCCGTTCTTTCAGCTTTGCATTAAACAGTAAGTAATTTCAGCTCGATAAACCTGTAGAAAGTGCAAGTCCTAAGTTCCTGGAAGGCTAAAATGCAAGGTGTGGTGTTTAGTTCTATGGTATGGCCTTAGCTGCAGTTCTAACACCACATAGCAAACCTGCAATAGATGATAAATGTACGAAGATGAGGTAGTCTTGTAGCTAGCATGCATGTAGTGCCCCCAAGGCAGCATGGGTTAGTACAGCTTCACAAGGCTTTTTTTGATGGTGTTCAGTGAGTAGTACAACTTTCAAATTCAGCTAATTCTGTATATTGTGAACTCTTACAAGAAGGGCTGTGCACCGGACTTTCTTTAAATTTACCCACGAAGTAAAGGTAATGCATGCTAACAGAAATATGTATGGCAACTGCATCGAGTCATTTGAACTGCTGAAACCATTCAGGGGCTTTCTTTGTTACTGGAGCCTCTTGATTTCTTCTGGGTTCTTTTTTTTACCTTCTCATTTTAACTTCATCTCCTGTGTGAGAATTGGATGGAGGGGTGTCAGGGTTTTGGAATGGTGCGTTAAATTCTGGATCCTGTAACCAAAGGGGAGGAGAATGGTGCTTTAAACCTTTAGTCAGAGGCAAAATTTCTACATTTTGGTTGCAAGTATATTTTAAGTGAGTGCCAGCTGGTAGGAAATCTTAATTTTTTTTATTCTGTAAGGTGTAAAGATTTTGTAAAACTTGATGAATTTTTAATTGAAAGTGGGGGGGGGAACTTGCCACAGAACAAACGTGTCAGATTGGACTCAACTTGTCAGAACAGTTCTACCAACCAGCTAAAAAGTACAGAATGACTTCTGTTTTGAAGATGGTTGCTCTTAAGAAATATCACTGGAATTAGATGTGGAAGTACAAAAGGAGGAAGTAATGATAGTAGGAAGCCTTTTTTTTTTTTTGAAACCTAAAGTTACTATCCATCCTTAAATTTCAAGAAATCAACATGCACCTAGTTCAGTCTACTAGTTTTCTTACAAATTTTTCTTTAAGTCTTTCCTTAGACAAAAGAGACTTTCCAGTTTTTAACTATGACATACAAATTATAGTTGTCTGAGATAATTTAAAAGGAGTCTGTTATGCAGTCTTAAGGAAAACTGTTTTATGTTAATTTACAGGTCAGTTAAAGTTACATGATACAGTGGTCAGAGCAGGAATATCCATTGTGCTTGAAGACAGCTTGCCTTTAAAAACAATCTGGAGTTTGAACCCAGCATGTATTTCAACCCAATTTGCTAAGTGTTGCTATTTGTTGATATTGTTATTGCAACTCAGCATTTTACGGAAAATATAAAAGTGGAATGATTTCTCTATAGTACGTGGAGTTAATGTAGCTTTGTCATGCTCAATACACATCTGCAACTCCACCGGTTGACTGAGGACACTGATCTTGCTGACCTGCTGCTACAGCTAGCTATGGTAGTGGGCATTTCATTGATTATTTTGTACAGTCTACTCATCTTGTACGAAATGTATCCCACCTCTTTGAAGTACTGTCGTACACGCCTTCAGTCTGCATGCTAGTTCTCCATGAATATGCAGGGCCAAGACTTGAGACAACACCAGGTTACAAACAGCTTTAAGCTATGCCAGCTGCATGTGTACTGAGCAGCTGCACAATTAATTGGCTCGCATTGGCTCAAAAATTAAAGGTAGCGTTGTGGATCCATCACTGGATATGTTCCTACTTCAGGTATACGCTGCTGTCCCCTGAATTGCTGCTGTCTGGGAGGCCAGTGTTGTAGTCTTAGTGTGTTTTAGTAGGCTAGATGCAGAATTTAAAAAATCTGTAACTAAATGAAAGCAGTTGCTTTAGAAGATAGTGAAAGAACAGGTTTGTACCTCTTCAAAACACCTTCGCTTCTTGCAGCTGGGTAGGTGATGTGCTGGAGCATAATGCCTGACCTTGCAGATCAGCTGAACTTTGCTTTTTTTTTTTTCATTTCTTCTGAGAGAGTCCAACCCTCAGCCAAAGCGTGGCCCGTGGCCCACACGGTTGGTCTCGTTCTCGCAGTGGCGTGGCTGGCCGTGCTACTGGGGGCTCTGCCGTCTGCCCCCATCCAAAAGGGGAACAAAGGGACCCAGCAGCACATGGGAGGCAGCGGTGCCCACTGTGGGGCCAGGGCAGGCTGGCAGCTGGGAATGAGAAGAAACTGGTTATGTGCTGAGGGTGGCCTGTCCTCACTAGTCTAGCCAGTGGAGGGATGTTAGACAATTGCAGGTTTATTTTTCCCTTGCTAGAAGCATTATGCTGACTTCTGGCTTCTTGGTTGGTATCTTGGTTGCTCTTTATTTCCTACTTTGCCTTTATAAAAATTCAACATTTCATGTAAGTAGTGGCATATAACTCAGTCCCGTAATTTAATAATGCTTTAATTGTGTGAAGTACTTGCCCAGAGGGCAAGGGAAAAGTGTAACCTGTTTCTGTGTGCAACCCTTGCCCAGTTGGCAGCAGTGGATGGTGAGCGTGTGCGTTTGTCTATGGGGCTGGGACTGGGAATACCGAGGGAGGGCACGCTGAGGATGGAGCTGCTGGGTGCAGTTGTGCTTCCTGATCCTGGCTTCCCTTGGAAAACGATGGCCACGTGCGCACGTCTGTGCTGGGGGCGATGGAGCAGTGCGAGGGCGATGGGCGCCCTGTTGTCGAGGTCTGCGTCCGAAGAATCCCAGGCTGTCTTTCACTTTGTGTCTTAATCCCTTGGCAGCCGCGCAGTCTTTAATTTTCATTGGGTGCATTAATAGGATTACCCGCGCAGCTACAGAGGACAGAGCTAATTGTGCTAATTGTGCTCATCAGTAAATCAGAAAAGAAGCTCTCGGGGAGGCGGTGGCACGAGCCTCACCGCTGCGTTAGGGCTGCTGCTCCTGGTCCCTTGGCCGCGAGCGAGCGCACAGCGATGTGGGTGGGTTGTTTGCTGTGCACTGCCAGTCCTGTAAGCGCTCTTAAATGTAATACTGTCAGTAAATATAATGCTCATCACTAATGTGACTTGGTGAGTACCACGAATTTTTGGATCCCGATTGTATGTTTTGCTCAATCCCATGCTGTCTGAACAACGTGACCCTTCCTCGTACTGCCGGGAAAACCTCAAATATTTGTCACGAGCTTACTGCGCTGCTCACACTGAAATGCCTGCAGCGAAGGCAGTGACAGGACAGGGGAGCTGGTGCTTCAGCTCTCAGCAGTAACGTAAAACCAGGGGGCACGGATGCTTTTGTTGCTGGGGCCAGTTCATGTGAATCCAGACAGCGAAGGGGTGTGCATTACCAGAACCGGTGGGCTCCGGGAGGGCTGCACTCCTCCCTCTTCCTGGTACATTCCCCTAAACTGACTGATTATCTAGCCTTGTAGCTCTGAACTGACGGGGGCAGAAACCACGTGCTGTCACCCTGCTTCAGCAGCGCAGCATGGCCTCGGGCTGGCCGCAGGGCAGGGGGTGACAGAAATCAGGGGAGCACCCAAGGAGCTGTGGGGTCGGACAGACTTCGCTGTTGGCAAACAGGAGCGTGGCTGCGGGCACCCTGGCACAGATCAGTCCCGTTAAAAGGTCCAATTCCAATAAATTATGATTTTCCAACAAACCCAGCCCGCTTCCCCGCTTTCTTCAAGGCGGAGGTGCTCGGAGACCGCTCTCCTCTGCCTCCAAAGCCGCGCCGAGCTGCTCTGGCCCGGATTCAAGGCCGCTGCTATCAGCGGGGTGCGACCTGCGGCGTGGGCGCAGCTCCGCTCGCGGCGCCGTGCACCGCTCATCCACTTACCCACTTATCCATTTATCCCTGCGGGGCCAGGAACGGCACCTGACGCCCGCCCACGCTGCGGGCTGCAGCTGCCGGCGGCAGCCGGGCATCGCCTCCCGGCCCTGCCGAGCTGGAAGCGCCGCAGCCGAAATTTTCCGCTTGGGATGCGAGATCAGAACAGACTTTGCTGCTCTCTCTGGGTGTGGATCCTCCCCGTGCTCCAACCCAAGCTGGAGAGGGGTGTTCAGGTTGGCCTCAGCCGTGTGTTTCCATATCATCAGACTTCCTTTGAATGTGCAATTTCTTTTATTTTTTTCCTCTACGGTGACTACTTTAAATTCCCCAATGACGTGTCATTGTCAAGCTTCTGCATTTTCTCTCATATTGCGACAACTTTAACTTAAACTACGTTGCCTTGCAAGGTGAGCTTTCTCTTGAAATGCACTTACACAGACATACACCGTGCTCGGGTCTGCCCAGACCCACAGCTGGGCACCTCTGCGGCACATCTGTGTGACAGATGCTCAACAAACTGCTCATTTCTTCAGTGCACCTCACAGCTTCTCGCTGATCGTGCGCTAAAAGGAGATGTAAGGTTAGTGGTCTCATTTTGGGGGTCAAATAAACGACTGTAGACCCCAAGACTGCTGTCTGAGATGTGACGTGCAAGGGGAGGGGGAAGCTGAGGGCACGCACAAAGCAGCCTGCTCTGCAATAAGCTAAGCTCAAACTAGCTGAAGCCCCAGACAGAAAGTAAGAAGGCATCGTCTCAGCATTCAGTGTATGGTTAATATTTTTAAAGATATTGAAATATTCAGCCTCTGCCCGGGGCTGTGCTGCCCAGCGTAGCAAACTGATAGAGGCACGCAGCAGGGCTGTGAGTGATGGGTGTGGAGGAGATCGGCACCCACCTTGCCACGGCCACGGAGCTGCGAGGAAGCTCCAGGAGAAGCGCTGGGCTTGTGCTGGGGGCTGGCTCCGCTCCCGGTGGCGCACCCGCAGCAGAAGGGGCCGAGAGCTCAGAGAGCAGCATGCGGGATTTCGCTCCTCACGTTTTTTTTGGTTGCATCCAATACCTTCCTGCGCGTGCATGTACCGCAGTTGGCGGAGCCACGCGGCGCTTTCCTGACGTATATTGGAGGCCAGATATGTAACTGCGCTGCTGAGAGGTTTCAGATGAGAAAATCTTTCCGGGACATTTAATCTGTATAAATAATCACAATAACAAAGGGCCTTTATAAATTTATGCTTAGCGCTGACAACCTCCTTGCTGCCCTACTCAGCATAAAATTTGTGCAGACTGCAACTAAAGAACTTCCTCACTAAACAAAACAGTAAAGGGGTAAGATAAATGGACATACCTGGAGAAACAAATGCTTTTTAGAGTTCCACTTAAACACGTTTTAATTTGTATTTTATGGCAACAAGAAAGGAGTACTTAGAAATGATTCCAGCAGGGAAAAGTTCTTGCCCTGATGTACTAAAAGAAAGAATTATCGCTGAGATTTTCAGATCTGCCTTAAAGATTCAAGTGTCCAAGTAAAATAAAGTGAGCATCCAGATCCATGCTATGTCCCTGAAAACCCTCCTACCCGTGTGCACAGGGCCACGCATATACAAGTACCTGGATTTGTACGAGCAGACCGCTTCAGCGAAGCAACTTCTCTTCACGGGATTCCGAGTTTGTAAATACACCGAAATGAACTCCAGCTACTTGCGGTGTTTGAAAGGCTGCTCGGTTAGTCTATCAGATGACCTAATCGATACTGATTGTTTATTTAACAAGAGTAAATTTGACCTAGAAGTTTCTAAAGCCTCAAGCTCTCCAGCACACGGTGCCAGCAGGATTATTTAAGGGCATCGAGACAGTTGCCACACAGCACGGCAGTAACCAAGCCCGCAGGTAGGTGAGTTGGGGCTGGCCAGCCCCAGTGCTATTAATAGGTAGTCCATGAATGGGAGGAGGGTCTGCGGATAGGGCCACGCACAGGTCTGCCCCTGAGAACTGCAGCCTCACTGTGCCATCCTAACACGGGTTTCATAAAGCTTCCTTCAGCACGGGTTGCTGCGCTGTGTTTCTTCAGTTTAATAGATACTTTTCATGAAGTGGCTTATTTTACGTGTATGTACGCCAGCTTCTCAGCTTTGCCTTCCATAGTTGTGTTAGGCAGGACGACGCCGTATCACAGATTTCACTGTGACTACGAGCATTCACAAGGCCTCAAATCGCTCTGATATGAAATCTGAGCCTTTAACTCACTGCAGGTGAGGAAACAGACCCAAAGTGCAACATCAAACCGATAAAATGTGACAATGCACCTCAAAGTGGGGCAGAAAATACTGGGGTGAGGTAGAGGGGGGACCTCGCACCAGCTTTAGGAATTCCCAAGTCTTCTCCTCCAGAAGATGGAAGAACAAACAAAACTTTCTGGAGAATTATCACAGATGTGACCTGCTCCAGAGAGCTATCTATACGTTACAGCCTACAGCTGTAGGCATCTTTTGGTCTCGTGAGGTTGATTTGAACTTGCGGTTAATGTCAAAGCTTCCTGAGGACAGAAGAAGCCAAAGGACTTCCACCTGTGCTACTTCTGTCTGTATTCGTGTTCCAGCACCGGTCTCAGCCAGCACTCACTGGTCATGAGCAGGAGCCACGAGGAGGGCACCTGCTGCTTGTGCGTCCAGGTACGTGCAACGGAAATACGAAAACACAAGCAGAACAAAAAGTGGCAGATGTGTCCATGAAAGGCTTTGTCAAGTAAAGGGGGTCACGGGAACCCTGGGGCTCTTGTTTGCTGCTTTCTGTGCCACCCCCGCTCACACCGATGCGGGAAATGTCCGTTGCTGGGAGGGATCTGAAGACGGTTCCTGGTAAGCACGTGATCCCGACCACTCAGAGTGGGATGACGGTGTTTTCTGACTGATGATTAAAACCGTTCCAGCTGCAAAACAAACACACACATGCACATAAACATTGCAACATCAGTGTTTCTTTTACAATGGCTGGTGCCATCAAATAAACAAAAATGGCCTTCAGGAGCGGCTCCTGAACCCAACAGCCGGACACATGATTTCTTCTGGTAGTGATCCATCTTTCATGTGCTGTCTTTCAGTCCTTGCTCAAAATAATTCACTGCACTGGGAATCAACAGCTGCAGAATCACACCCTCTTTCTGCCTGCCAAATATCAGCATTTTCTGTCCCTAAACAAAGTGAGATGAAATAGCATTTTCCAAGAATGCCTTTGTGCTGCCAGTACTGCAAAACCAACAGTCACTTTTCAGCAGCACCCATGAAAAGGCTTAATGGGCTGCTGAAAAGGAACGTGTCAGCCAGTCTTCAGTCATTCATATTGGCGTGAAAGCAGAGCTCACCTACAAAACCCACATCAAGTTGCCTCATCAACTGGAAAATACTTGGAAAATGTTGAAAAAAAAAATCATAAAACCAAGTATTTCTGAAAGTAGTGAGAAATGAGTGCCAAGTCTCTCCCAGAAGAATGCACCTGGTTGTAAGCAAGTCTTCTTCTCTTCTTTATTTTTATTTTATTTTTTAAACAAGCTACACTTGTGAATCAGCTCTTGGAAATCGCAGGGATCACAAAGCCTGTGACCCCAGTCTTCCAGCTGTACCCAGAAAAGTAACCCCAGGGGCTAGGAAGAGGCTCAAGGTGGACAAATACTTTTCCACCTAGCAGAACAGAGCCTCTCTACCTATGCTGCCCCACAGGAGAGCCACCTCTGACAGACAGTGAGGGTCAGCTGCTGCCCCATGTAATAAACTGAGAGAAAATGGGAGAAAATGGAAGCTTCTCGCTCAGGACAGAGGTGAAGAAGCAGATCTGGGAGAGCCTGGTTTCCTGCAGGCTTTGAGACTATTCCCCAGGTGCCCCCTCTCAATAGCAACAGCATCCCTTCTCCTCTACTTCCTTGTCCCCAGAACAAGATCCTCAGGCTTCCTCAGCTCCTAAATTGTCATACCCAGCGCTCCCACCACTGTGACTCCTCTCTGTCCAGGTTCTCCTCAGCCTTGCAGGCTGCTCACAGTTGGATTCCCCTCACGTCGCCCACCCGCTCGGCACGGCTACCCACCTGTGGAAGCTGTCCGCGCTCCCGTTATCAGCACCGGAGATGGAGTTGTCATTGCTGAGTGCAATTCCTCCCACATCAGGCAAAAGATGAAATGCACCCCAAACCCCATGATTTGTATTTTATAGCACTCCAATGACTATAAAAAGAGTTATAAAGGCAGACGCTTCCGCTGTAAGCACCTAATCTTAGCCAAACCCTACCCACAGTGGCTCTGGGTACATTTATATTCACTTTGCCATTTGAACCAGAGAACAACCTCGGGCCCAGGGCCACGCGGTGCGAACTGGCTCGCTTCCCAGCCGCTCGCAACAAGGGTCCTCTGGAGCAGATGATGTGCACCCACGGCAGAGATGAGCAGGAGCACGAGGTCCGTGCCAGAGCACTCCCCTCCTGCCTGGGCCTCGCTGGCCTCCCACGCCAGCACGCTCACCAGCGCAGGCCGTGCTCCACGGCCCTCGGCCGCTGTTTTGCAACAGATGCGTGCATAGACATCTGCAGCCCTCCAGGCATTGACCTCACCCACGGTCTCTTCTTCCCCTTGTGGAGAGGAGACTTTGGACTTTTAGCTGGCTGAGGGAAGTCATTGTCCTGCTCTGGGCTGCGCTGGTGTGGCCTCACCTCGGGCACTGCATGTGGTTTTGGGTGCCACAGTATGAGAAGGACATAAAACTATTAGAGAGTGGCCAAAAGAGGGCTACAGAGATGGTGAAGGGTCTAGAGGGGAAGATGTATGAGGAGTGGCTGAGGTGCCTTGGTTTGTTCAGCCCAGAGCAGAGCAGGCTGAGGGGAGGCCTCATGGCGGCCTGCAGCTCCCTCACGAGGGGAGCGGAGGGGCAGGCGCTGAGCTCTGCTCTCTGGGGACAGCGACAGGACCCGAGGGAACGGCATGGGGCTGGGACAGGGGAGGGTCAGGCTGGGGGTTAGGGAAAGGTTCTGCACCCAGAGGGTGGTCGGGCACTGGGACAGGCTCCCCAGGGCAGTAGTCACAGCACCGAGCCTGCTGGAGTTCAAGTGTTTGGACAACGCTCTCTGAAACGTGGTCTGATTTTTGGGTGGTCCTGTGTGGAGCCAGGAGTTGAACTCGATGATCCTTGTGTGCCCCTTCCAACTTAAAATAAGCTATGACCAGGGAGACAACAGTCCCAGGTGGGCTCAGACTGACAGGGTCTTTACAAGGCTGCCTGCCCACCCCTTAACACTGGCACATCCCTTATTGGACCCGCCTGCACAGAAAGGAGAACTGCCCCCACCCTTCGGAGGCTGGCAACAACCGCAGATTCATGGATACCATAACCAGCTAATCCAGCTCGGTCTGTGGTGCAGATGCCATCAGTAAAGCATGTCCTGCCCACTAGGGACAGGCCAGTGCCCTCCTCTTCCAGAAGAACCTCCATGATGTCAGGGAGCTCCGCGCGCCACCACAAATGGGGCCGGCACCCTGCTGTGGCTCGCCTGCCCCTCTCCTTGCTGCTGTGGCTCCCGCAGAGTATCGGTGGGACAAGGTGCAGCATGACTCCAAGGACGAGCTGTGGGACAGAGGAGCTGAGTCAAGGGTTGCCTCATGTCAACAGTGAGCTGCAAGACCCAAGTGCACATCTCCAACGGTGGGATGCAGGGCCAAGGCTCACCCTGTGGTGAGCCTCAGGAACGAGATGTGTGTCCCAAAAAGTGCACTGCAGGACCACAGCGAGCCGCACAGAGGAGAGTTCGGGGAGTGGCGAGATGCCAGCACCCTGCTGCCAGGCGGGAGGTTGGGACAGGCCGCACATGGCGTTCCCCGTGTGATCTCCCTCTGCCTGAGGCACTGACACAAGCGGGAGAACCAACGATGAGCACCTACTCCCTGCGCACTCCCCACGTAGAAAATCATTGCTTCCCCCAGCCCCGCCAACCTGCTCCTGTGTTATCTGCAAGAAAGCCACTCGAGATGAGCAGCACTGGCAAAGCCCAGGGGTTTCGCACACTTCATGGGCACTTTGAGCAAGTTCTTCTGGCCACAAGCGCAATCCCACTGCTGGGGGGGTCCCTCCCAGGGGGCTCTGATGAAGCCATCATGACCTGCATGCTGTCCATCTGGAGAGTAAACGGGGATCTACCCTGCAACCCCTCACATGGCTCAGATACAGCAGAGATATTGCATCGAGCAGCACCAAATTGGGCTTTCACACAGCCTCTTTAAAAATAATAATAATAAAAAATATTGCTCAATTCTTGCCGTGCTGCCAAGAGACTATCTGGGCTATCTGAGCAGCAAAGCCACGACTCCAATGACGTCTGTTTAAATGAGACATAAGGCCTTGATCTCCACAGGTCCCTAAAGGGTGCCCTTAGTTCCTGTGACGTCTTAAGGAAAAAAGAAATCAATTACTAATAGTGAGATGATTGCTTAACAGCATGCCAGTGGTGTGTTTTGTACTGTGATGCCAAGGGTGCGGTATGTGACCAGAGGCATTTGGCAAGAGATAGCGCTGGGATATGAGAGCTCAAGGCCTGCCAAGACATACTGGAGGATTGTTTTGGGTGCAAGGAGTCAAACTGGACACCGTGTAGTCTTTCCTGTATGTAGGACATACTACCTGCAATTTTGTACCTGCATTTCCCTATCCAGAAACTATTTGCTTGCTTGAATATGAACTGACACATATGCAGTGGGGGTTGGATCAAATATTAGCATCACAGAACTGGTAGTGGTTCCCGCAATATTAAATTTACTGATAGTTTTGCTCCATCACATCTGTCTTATGTGGCTGAAACTAGTCAACAGTTCAAAAAATATTAAAGGAAGGTAGGCTTAAAGAAAAGAATTACCTTTATTCACATGACTGTTATCAAAACACTTGTATTTGGGGGTGTAGACATGCTGTTACTTTTGTTAGAAGAAGGAAAGTCCCTGCTGACTTCCATACTGCAATAATATGTCAAATGAAATGCCCTGCTCACTCCACCACCTGCATCCGTCCAGGATACTTACCATCAGAGGAACTCCTGAAATGCAGCAGCTACTATGTCACTGTGTAGCAAGCAAATTCAGTTTTGGCATGAAAAAGCAAGCAAATGTACTTCTAATGCTTCCATCAGGAAAAATATTTATCTGATCAGAGCATGGACAGGTGGCTTTGTCAGCTACACACGCTCACTGTTCAGGGCTCACAGGCTGTCTTCTCCTTTCACTTAAATCAGCTTCTTAGTTTCTGATTTTGTTAACAGTAATTTAGATTGATCAGTTGGGTTTTATACAAAAGAGTTAATTAAATTGTGACAGCGGGAAAGCTCTGAATATAACAAATATGCCAAAGAGGTAGAACACAGGCTCCTATGTCAGCCTCGAAAGCAGAAAAGGCTTTCAGTTGTGTTTCCTGATATTTTCGAAGCTGTCTGCAAATAAACAATGCCCCTCTGCCATACCCTTCCACAGCTTTCCAAAGGTATCCGTGTTCTTAAATGGCACACCTCGGCATCACACTCAGGGCCCAACAGTGTTGCCCTTTATTTGTCGTGTCACTAAACCCACCAGCGTTGCACAAATGAAGAAAGAACGCACGAGATACTAAACAGAAATAAACCCTGGGTCATACCGTGTGAAGTGAAATACGAAGCACGATCCGCGTGGAAAGAATCAACAAACCATTCCAATATTAACTCCTGATTTCCACTCCGCCGAATTCCCAGGATTTCTGCAGTCAAGGCATGCAGAGAGCATGCGACTTGGCTGGTTTGGCCACATCAAAGCTCTGGCTGCCCTTCCACAACGACAGATGGGAAACAGGGCGGTAGCCGGTACCATCATCGTGTCCTGCAAAGAAACACGCCGCGGGACCCGAGGAAGGTTCTGTTTGGTGTACAACCTGATCCGGCACTTCAGGAACTGAACACGAATCCTGCCGCGATCTCCAGCGGGTACTGAGCCAGTCATTTACTTACCTCGGTTCCTTCTGATCTGACAAAAATAACCATCCACCTACGGTTTTCTGTGAAACAAGCACGCACCTAATATAGAGGTTAAAAATACCCACCGGTGGCCCGTCATCAGCCGTGGAATACGGCTTCTTGCTTATTAGCACGTAGAAGCCAAGACTTCAGGGTAAGGGAGCAACTTAAAGCTCCCTTCTCAATTCTTCATGACGAAGCCAAGATAAGCCACCGATAACAGCAGGTTGAAATTCAGGTTTCGACTGCTGGACAGGACTGAAGGTACACAGTTGGCCAGTGATTTACCAGCTGTGATGCCAAGTCTCTTCCCTAATTTATCCTCCCGATCCCACAACAATTTACCTTTCCACATCAGAAAAATATGACCTGCAGGCTGCCTAAGTGGTTTCCTGGGAAATCTAGACTTCAGATACAGTGTAATAGGCATAAATAAATAACCCACAAGTGCTTAAACGTCAAACTTCTGAGCGCCTTTAGAAAGCAAACACATCAGCTTGCTCCTAGATTGCATAAAGCCACGTCCCCAGCTTCTCCAGGAAACTGAACGAAAAACACCAACACATCCAAACCGACAGTCATAGCTCAGTGACTGCCAAAGAAAATCACCTTTACTGAAATCCGCTCACTTGCCAAAAAGAAGTGTATCTTACCTGCCTTAGGCTTCACTAGGGGTGTTTTTTTGTTTTGTTTTGTTTTGTTTTTTTTCCCCCCACCAGCCTGTCTCCCGTGGCAGCCGTGCAAACACCAGCATTGCTAACAGCCTCTGAAGCCTTCCACCGAAGGGCGCTGAGCAGGCGAGGCAGGACAGGGCCGCGCTGACTCAGAGCGGCCGCAAACACTCGGGAGACAAGGGCTGTGAGCAATGCTGTGCAACGCGCACGTACACACCAACTGGGCTCGGTACCGGGTAGGGGAGGAACGCAGTGCTGCCAGGACTCGCTGGGTCTGGAAATCGGGCGGGTAAAATAAACTAAAGCAAGCCTTAATGCTGATTATACGTAAGTTCTGTTTTTCGCCTGGTGTACTAATAAGAAATTCCCAAGCCAGGACGACGTGGGCTTTTCCTAAGGGCAGGATGTGCGGGGAAAATGGGGCATGAAAAGGAAGAGGAAAGAAGTTACAGGAGACGAAAAGGGAGACGAGCCGCCCTACTGCCGACGGCACGCTCCACCTCCCCAGCTATCTGATACGCAAAGCTCTGAGACTGCTGTGTGCCGTGGAGAGACGCCTGTCCAACCATTAATAAACGAACACGAGCGGTAGGAGCCGTGCCAGGGTGTGCAGCTGGAGCTCTCGCCCGTGCCCCCGGCTGTCCCTTCCCCTCCTGCCATTTCGGAGCTGCGTCTCCCCGGCCGCCCCCTCAGCCCCAGCTGCTTTCAGACGCCCACCGCACCGCTCTGCTCCGCGCAGGGAAGCGAGCTGTCACATTTTCCAGCCTCTGAAGCTGAGATTATTTTTGGGAGAGGTGGTTTTGACAGTCCCACCCTGCAGCGCGCAGCGCAGGGGAAGGAGAGGGGAAGGGAAGAGCAATCCAAGATGTATGGGGGCCCTCGTAGTGAAACAGTTTTACCCCCCCGGGACACCCGGGGTGTGTGCTATGAAGGGATTGGAGGTGCTGGGGGGACAGAGCTCCTGCGGGGTACGGGATCCAAGCAGCAGCTCGGTCCCTCCAGTCATGAGGGCTGCCTTTTCCCAGGCTGCCCCCAGGGACTTGAAGCGCTGCCGCCGCGAGGAGACGTGGCTGGGGTGGCGGTGCCTGTGGAGAGCCAGGCTCCCTGAAGCCAGCCCAGCCCCTCACGGCCAGCTCTCTGCTCCCCAACAGCCCCAAGCCCTGGCTGCATCCCAGGGCAGCAAGGCAGGCTTCCACCACCCATCAGCACCCGGCCCTCACCTGGAGATCAGGCCTAAAGATCCTGAAGAGGGGAAACAAAAGGGGATTTTGGCCGAAAGGCACACGGAGGTGTGGGACGCAGCGCGGTCGTTTGTAAGCACCTGTTTGCTACTGCTAGCGAAAAAGATTTGGATCATGCCGAATTAAATCCTCCTTTGGGAATTCCCTCTAGATAAGGCAGGTAAGCCAATCGGTTTCTCTGCAAGCATGGCAGGGATTTAATAAAACCTAGCCAAAAGGCAAGTAGCAACGCAGTGCTGCCACGGGTTGCACAATACACCCGGGAGATGGGAGCTACTGATTTCGCTGTTAAGCGATAACGATTTTCACGGGTATTAAGATAGCAGGAGCTGCTGTAAGAGCTTTGGCAGCAGGACTGAGGGGAGAGGGATCTCGCCTAAACGGGCTGAGGGGAAATTGGAGGGAGCATCCCGCCAGGTGCGCATGTGGGCAGCGGTATGAGGAGAAGTAATAGAAATTCAAACCGTACGATGTACCAGTGGAAGCTGTGGAATGAAAGCAATAAAAAAGTGTTTTTTTTTTTTCTGAGAATAAAAATACAACTTATGTCAATAAGCAAGTCTCTGAACTGACTGAGAAGCGTTTCGGATTATTTTTATTTTTTTTAGTTGTAATACCCTCGTTTTTCCTTCAGGCTGGAGAACCCGCCCGCCTGCTCTTCCCGCGGCACTCTCCGCTTCCAGCAGGATAAATCGTTCTGGGAGGTTTCCCAGCAGGTTCCGGGAGGACACCAGCCGCCGCCAGCCCCCCCCGCTCCCTGCCTGCCGACAGGGGGAGAGGAATTCCGCAGAGCAGACCCGCAGACCTTGACGCGGCTGTGAGAGAGGGAGACGCGTTAGCACCGGCACGCTTCGTGACAGAAAACCGCCGCGGGTGACGGGGAGCTCCGCGAGGAGCCGGCAGCGCGGCCATCTTCCCCCCCCCCCCCCAAACCCAAAACCTGACAGGAAAACGAGCCCCACGCCACGGCTGCGGCCGGGAGGCGGCCCCCGCCCTTGCGTGGCGCCGCGGCGTGAGGTAATTAGCCGCCTCCCGGCTAATTAGCAGCCGCTAGCCGGCCCCGCTTCACCTCAGCGCAACTTCACCTCAGGGCGGCTTCACCTCAGGGCACCCCCTCCCCTCAGCCCCCCCCGCACCACGTGACCTCCCCTCACGCCGACGGGGGGGCTCTGACTCAGCCGGCGGGGACCCGCCCGCGGGGGCGCGCACGCCGCGCCACCACCCCGGGCACGCCGCGGGGCAGCCGCCGATCACGCGCGGGCGCCGCGCTCCCATTGGCCGGCGCCTCACACACCTTTGGCGCTGATTGGACGGCCCGGGCGGCGGGAGCCCCGCCCATCGCCCCGCCCCTCTCCGGCGCGAGGCGCTGGGGGTGCCGGCGGCGGGATGGGGAGCGGCGAGCAGAAGGCGGCGGGCGGCGGTGGCGGGCGGACGTCGGAGGCGGCGGCTCCTGTCAGCATCTCCCGCCGCCGACACCGGCCAGCGGTGAGCGCGGCGGGACCGGGGGTGCGGGGAGCTGGGGGAGCGCTGGGCTGAGGGGCCGGGAGCCCGGCGGGGTGATGCCGGCCCCCCCCCCCGGAGCTGTGCGGGCGGGGCCCGGCTCCTTCCTGCCGCGGGCGGGGGCGCAGTGGGTGAAAGGTCGGCGCGCGGCGCTCCCCGGCCCGAGCAGCCGCCGATCACGCTTTGTTCGCGTGGCCCCCCCCGTCCCCGGCCGCGCCTCTGCCCGCCGCCGGCCAATGGGAGCGCCGCGGGGGGGGGAGGCGAGCCAATGGGGGCGGCGGGGGGGCGGGGCCTCGGCGCTGGGCGGGAGGGAGGGGGGCGGCGGTTGGGCGCGCGCCACCGTCACCTCGGCGCACCCCAACGGCCGCGGGGGGGGGGGGCGGGGGGGAGGCGGCGCCTCACGGTCCCCTCAGCGCCACCCGCGCCCCTCAGCCGCCCCCGGAGACCCGAGCCCGGAGCTGCTGCGGCTCCCCCGGCTCCCCTGCGGTCCCCCCCGGCTTGAGCCACCTCAGGGAAAGGCGCGTCTGGATGAGCGGTGCCGCGGGAAGGGAGCGGGGGCGCGGTGCGGGGAGGGGTTGTGCCTCGGGTTCGGCTGGGAGACTCGGTGTTACCGTTTCGGGCGCTGCGCTCGCGATGTGGAGGGACTTAAGGTGTTGCTGAAGGTTTGGGGAAGGTCTTTTGTCTCCAGAAGGTATGTAATCTTCGCCAGATGGCCAGATTTCCCCGCAAACAGGTTCGTGACAGCATTATATAAAGGAGAAAGAGGGCAGGGAAATGCAGACATATCCCCCACATCATCAGGCGTGTTTGTCTGGCGCGGGTTGCTTTGTTTTGTTTTTACAAAGCCTTCGGACAATTGGCTAAATGCTTAGGCTTAGCCATCAGGTTTAAAGGGTTATTTTTTTCCGCTGACCCAAACAGGAGGAAGAAATGGAGGTGATGACTGAGAAACGGAGAGATGCTAGATATTTCTGGAACAATACCCCTGAAAAAAGCGATTATGAGGCTGTGGAAGCCCTTATCTCTATGAGTTGCAACTGGAATTCTGACTTCAAGAAATACGCCGACGTGAGACCTATAACTCCAGCATCTGATATGTCGGAAGAGAGCGACGAGACTTTGCTTCCTGGAGCAGCAGACTTTAACACGATACCCGCATTTGTAAGTCTTTAATACCGCGCGTGCGTGCGTGCCCCTTTCTCAGGGTGAGTGTGGGAACAGGTTGGTAACACGCCCCCCCCTTACCTTCCCTCTTCTCCCCGCAGTGCCTGACTCCACCCTACAGCCCGTCGGACTTGGAGATGTCTCAAGTCGTCCACCCGGGGCCACCAGCGCCACCTGCAGCGCACTGCAAGTCGCTGGCTGAAGCCGCCAAGCCGCCCCTCGCCGCACCTTACACGGAGACCCCCCGGCCTCCAGCACCCAGGCCTCTGAAGGCGCAAGCGACCAGCGTTATTCGCCATACGGCCGATGCTCAGCTTTGCAATCACAAAACCTGCCCGGTGAGAACAGCCAGCGTGCTGAAATACCAGGACGGTGTTTCACGGGAAACCGATAGTAAACAGAGCGCCGAAGCGGAGCGCTCAGCGGCGGCGCCGGGCAGAGTGAGTTATGAAAGTGGCAAACTGCCAGCTGCGGAAGGAAAAACTGCAGAACCAGCTGGCGGCGCCGAGCCCTCGACGAAGCCCGCGGTCAGCAGGCATCAGTCTGTCCCCGGAGCGGCGCAGTGCTCGGCGCTGGTGGCACCCCCGTGCCCCGTGCCGGGAAGCGGAGCCCCCCCCGTGCCGGTGATTTGCCAGATGGTCCCGCTGCCTGCCAGCAACTCGGTGGTGACGGCCGTCGTGCCCAGCACCACGGCGAGCCAGCAGCCAGCGCTCTGCCAGCCCATGGTGTTCATGGGTGCTCAAGTTCCCAAAGGCGCCGTTATGTTTGTCGTGCCCCAGCCCGTGGTGCAGAGCACGAAGGCGCCCATCCTTAGCCCAAACGGCACCAGACTCTCTCCTATTGCCCCTGCTCCCGGCTTCGTGCCTTCTGCAGCCAAAGTCACTCCCCCTCTCGATTCTTCAAGGATACGAAGTCACGTCTGCAACTACCCGGGATGTGGGAAAACTTACTTCAAGAGCTCCCATTTGAAGGCTCATGTCCGAACACACACAGGTTGGTCGCTCTTTCTGGGTGTTACAAATCAGCCTAGAAAGCTGCCGCTCCGTGCGCTGCTTGTTGGGGGTCTCACACTTACCGGATTTGTTCGTGGGGTGATTTGTGGGGCAGTAGTGAAACCCTGCTTTCACCGCTGTGCGTGTAATAATGCTGCCTGGTCTCTGCTAGGAATTACCCCGGAGGGGAAGTTGATTCAGCAGCTTGTTTGTGTTGGCCCTGCTCCGTGCCAGAGGGCAGGCAGTACCGCTTGTGACAGGCACGGGGAGCCAGGCCTTGCCCAAACGCAGAGCGTGCCCTTCTGCAGTTAAACGCGCCTCGTTAGGCTTCTCCACAAGAGTGCCTTTGTCAGAAGTAGGTAAAACTTAAAAGGGATTTTTTTATGAAAGAAAGCAGCGTCCACCCCACTCTGTTCCTACCTTGGTTATCTTCGGCAGCTTCCCCACGCCTCAGCTCTTAATCACAGGAGCAGAAAGTGACGTGTGTCAGCACGTGGGCTCACAGCGCGCCACCAGAGCTCTGTCACTTCCAGCTGGGACTAACGCGGCTGCAGGCTGCGTTTCAGCGGGGTGCTTTGGTCTCCGTAATCTGCAGACGTGTGGAGCTGAGCGGTGCGGTCAGCTGGCCTTGGAGACACAAAGAGCATCTCACATGGTTCAGCTTCCGCAGGGTTTTTATTTTTAACCCGTTGTGCTACTTAGCCTTGACGACAGTGAGTCTGCGTGTTTTAAAAATAGCATATTAACATTCTTCTGCATTTCACGTGGCTGAAAATAATACCTAGATAGGATTTGGCTCAACTGTTGTAGTGAAAACTTTTTTTAAAAATAAGTCAAATGCTGTTAAGACAGTAGTGTTTGTTGCTCAGCTGGTATTCATGGTATTTTTTTGTCTTTTTTTTTTTTCCTTTTAGGAGAAAAGCCCTTCAGCTGCAGTTGGAAAGGCTGTGAGAGGAGGTTTGCGCGGTCTGATGAACTGTCCCGTCACCGCAGAACGCACACGGGCGAGAAGAAGTTTGCGTGCCCGATGTGCGAGCGGCGGTTCATGCGGAGCGACCACCTGACGAAGCACGCCCGCCGCCACCTCTCGGCGAAGAAGTTACCGAACTGGCAAATGGAAGTGAGCAAGCTGAACGACATCGCTGCGCCGCCTCCCTCGGCAGCTGCGCAGTGACGGGACTTACTCGGAACACGGCGGAATTAACTGTTGGCGCTGGGATATGCCAGTTTTAAAAAGAAAAAAAGAAAAAAAAAAAAAGCTTTTGCTCCAGCTCTGCGGTTCTCCGGTGCCAGCTGCTGATGGCGGCGCGGCGGAGAGGCAAAGGCAGTTTGTGCTCGGCCACAGAAAGTGCTGAGAGAGTGGGCGGCTGGCTGCACTAGCGGGCGTCTTTTGCACTGGTGAGGAGAGAGAAAGGGAAGGGTGTAGAGCAGAGCAGCACGCGCCGTGCACCTTCTGAATTCGGCAGATCGTTCATACACACTAAATGTCAGCCGCACCGCTGCGGTGCTGACGGTTCGCCGCTGATGCGTGAGACCGGCGCGGATTTAATGACCGGTTGGGAATCTCCAGCACGGCGCAGATGAGAACGATGGCGATGTACGGGCGCAGCTTGACGGCCCAGCACGTACGCGCCTCAGATAAGCCGAACCGGTGTTTGTACTCCTGCCGCCTCGTCTCGGTTGGAGTTCTCTCCTCCTGCCCGCTCTCGGGGCCCAGCCACGCGGGTGATTTGGTGCCAGGCGCCGGGAGGCTGCGGTGCCGGCTTCGCCCTGCTGCCCGAGGTGGGCTTGGGTGGGCGCTAAGGGGGGGCACCGGGAGGGGTTTGGAAGCCTCGTGATGATTACAACCGGTCACCCTCGGGCATCGTACGGTGCTTCCGCTGTTGTGTTGCTTACGGTTTCCTTCGTACCTTCTCAAAACTCTGCACCGCGGCATTTTTTTGTAAGCAGATACAGTGCACTTTTCAGAACAATGTAGGTGTAAACTACTCGGGTTGATTAAGAAAGGAAAACGAGAACCTTAGGCTTCTTGAGGGTGTTTTTCTTTGAAAGACGGCTTATACTAAAAATGAATTATGGATATGCTATGTATTGTATTAAATTAGGAAGTTGTGATTTGAAGAGTAATATGAGGCAGTAAAGACACCGCCTAGAATTAAAGCTGTATATTTTGTGACAAATAATGCATCAACTTTCACTATCTATTTTATCATGCTATGTTGAGGACACGTATCAGAAAGTGAACCGTTTGAAAATAGTGTATTAGATACGCTCTTTTGTGACTACTTAAAGATTTGCACATTTCTTATGTTGTACTTTATACTTTGTTTACAATAAAACCAATTTTCTTTAATATAGACCTTTTGTTTTCGTAGCAGAACTTCATCATTGTTAACCTCAAACCAAAGCGTGGTGCCCGTCAGTGCGTGTCCCGACCAGCGAGAATCCGTCTGTCTCTTAACCTTTGATTTACAAGCTCCGTAAAGCCAGCAGGGGTGCAACATGAAGTCTGCGCTTCCTGCCTGGAACCTTTTTTCCTCCCTACTCTTCATCCGTCCCTCTCCTTTTCTCCACGCACTCAGAATAAATGCGTTCGTGTGGGCCATCATGAGAGCGGTGGAAAACAGTCCGGTTTTTTGGTGGTGGTGGTGGAACTGCCCCGTCTCGCCCCCAGTGAAATGCAGCCCCTGCTGTGGAGCCGGGCGCAGGTGGCGGCTGCTGCCTGGTGCAGGTTGTGCGGGCTTCATCCTGCTCCGCTCCCCTCCCCTGCCTGCAGGGATTCCCGAATTTCACAGCTGTGGCTGGTGACTCACTGTCATTCCTATAGGCTATGTGGGATCCTCGCCGTTCCTGTTTGACGCAGCGCCCTGCCTAGGAACAACGTGAGTCATGGTGCCCTCCTGGCTCCTGGAGGGGAGGCAGGAGCCGGGCTCCTTCCCTGCAGAACAGACCTCACGAGCAGTAGTGCCCGTCCGCTGTCTTGCCTCAAAACACGCCGTATTTCGTGCTGCGTTTCCACCCCGCAGCCACCTCTGCCGACGGATTTGCCCGTGGGCGTGCAATTTCTCTCTGCACGCTAGCTGTCCGGGAGCAGCACCGGCAGGAGGGAGGTTTTTAACAGCCACAACCCTCCTCACCCTCTCCAGGCTCTCTGGTGACACGAGGGAGGAGTCGGTGACACCGGGTGGCCTTCAGTGACACGGGGACGCCCGCGGAGCCAGGCGAGCTGCCGGCGGGGCTCTGCGCGGCACGCGGAGGTGGAACCGCTCCCTCTGGGTGCAGGGGCTCGGGGCCTGGTCACCCCAGCGGTCTGCGCCGGGGTTAATCTCTGCAGAGAGGATGGCGAGAAGGCTGGAAAAAGCCCTGGTTTTCCCCTCGCGGTCGGGAGCACAACAATTTCCATTGCGGCAGGCCTGGATGCTGCACGGGGGAACTAACACATACTTTAACAGAGAGGTCCCGCGACGGGGCAGCCGGCCGGGAGCCTGCGAGGACAACCGGGGCGGCTCCTCCGGCTGTCCCACGCGCAGAGCGACGTGCTCCGGGGATTTTCCCCTCTGCCTTCTGTCCGCCCCGTCAGGAAGGGTTTTCGTCTCCGGCGAGCCCTGGAGCGTGAGGTGTCCCCCTGGCAGCTCGCCATGGCTGCCGCAAATAGACGTCTCCCTCCCTCGTCTGCTTTGGCAGCAGGCTTCTGTCACCAAGGGAACGCTCGCGAGCTGTCAGAAAAGTTGCAGCCCGAAATCGGGGCTGGAGGAACGATGAATGAAGGGAGAGGAGTGTTACGGGCTCGGGCTGCTCCGTGCCGCGGAGTTTCTGCAGGAGGAAAAAAAAGGTGTGTGGTCAGGGGGGGAGGTGTTCGGCTGGGGTGAGCGTTTCTGGGATACGCTTTCCAAGGGGGGTAGAGCGTGCCACGCAGCGCTGACCCGCTGCCCTTTCCAGGGCATTGAGGTCTGGAAGGCATCCTGCTTCTGCCAAAGGACAAATCGGTGCCTAGGGAGCAAGAACTGAAGGCACCCTTATCCTTACTGCAGCCATGAGGCTGAACCTGCCAGTGCACTTGCTGCGTTGTGATATAAATCGGGTAACGATAACGTGAATTGTGATCGGTAATTCGGAACCTTGCCTAGGATGCCACAGCTTTGGTGAGACTTTAAACTGACTTGTGTATTCTGCTGGGGAAGGCAAAGTGACTTCCTTGTAAGGAAAAACCTGCTCTCTTTTAATTTTAATCCTGAACTCTCTTTTAATTTTATTTTGAAGGTTTCGGTGGATATCAAGGTGCCTGCTAAATGTTCCCCAGACCCTGCGTGAAACCTGCGAGGCGTACACCCAGCCTGTCTCCTGAGCGCCTACAGCACATTCAGGAGGAACCAACATTTGTCAAGTCTAGTTTTTTAACAAAACCTTCACGAGCTCATCATGTCATTAACGCAGTCTGGGCTGAATTCCATCAAGTTGTCAGCGTTTAATTGCGAAGGCTGTGATCTCCGCAGCGCTTGCGAGGTGCCTGGCACTGGGTGCATGCCACGAACAGAAAGCTGAGGCGTTTTAAACACTTCTGCTTGGGAAGGAGAGGAAAGAGAGCTTTTGATGCTTAATTACCTGGTAGGCAGCTGAAAAGCACAGCCCCCAACTTCCCAAAGTGAAAAGAAGAACAGGGAGTATTTTTGCCGCCTTGTGTGCGCAAGCCGTGCAGTCAGCCCGGTGAAGACATAATTCTCAATCAGCAGCAGTCGGTGTTCATTAGATGTTCAGGTTGGAAATGAGGAGACATTTCTCCTCGGAAAGAGCAGTCAGGCACTGGGACGGGTTGCCCAGGGAGGTGGTGGCGTCACCGTCCCTGGGGGTGTTCAAGGAAAGGTTGGACGTGGTGCTTGGGGACGTGGTTTAATGGGTGACATTTGGTGGCAGGGGGATGGTTGGACCAGGTGATCTTGGAGGTCTTTTCCAACCTTAATGATTGTGTGATTCTATGACTTTGAAAGGATAAGGGTGAGGGTGGCCGAAGGGATCCTCCTGCTCCCAGCCGTGGGACAAAGACCTGCCCCAACCCGTGGGCTCGCCTCCATCGGCGCTTCGCTCGCTGCTCAGGCAGGTGCTGCGCTCACCTCCGTGGGGTTCCACAAGGAAATCATGTTGGCAAAAATGTCTGTCCATTTTCTGAAATAAATGGAAAACTTGGCATCCCTGTTACATTCTCAGTGTAGTAACTGGGTCAAAAACATTCAGCAATGATCTAAGGAGAATGAAATTGTTCCCGTCTGCAAGCGCCTGGAGGGAAGCAGAGGGGACAGGGCGAGGACACGCAGACTAGCTGCCCTCGGTGGCATCGCCTCAGTCTTGCATGGGCTCATACTAACACTAATCCGTCCAGCTGTGGGGCAGCAGGAAGTATTTCACGTCTTTCCATGGGAAAACATCATAAATAGTTGTTAATCTGAGCTGCTGGGATCTCTTTCTCTCTATTTGTGCAAGAGAGTTCAATTCCCTGCTTGAGAGCAGCAACAAGTCTGATGAGTCTACGATGAGTCACCGGGCCAGGGAAAAAGCTGCAGGAAGGCTGGACTATTTATAAAATGCAAAAGAAAGAAAGGAAACATATTCTAGGCGCAGAGAGATCTGAAAGGTGATCCTAATTTCTTCTGTGGGATGGCGCGTTCCCAGGCTCTTGCAAGGGAAAACTCCCAGAAAGGAGGAAGGGCTGCTGGCAGGGCGGGCGGGCTTTTTGGGGTGGGTGAGACGTCAGACAGTATTTATGTGCAGCGTTTCAAGCCGGGTCAGGTACCGCGGCGTGAGTCACTGCTGTGTTTGCGGCGCAGATGTGGAGGCAGCTGGAGGGGTTTCCTGCACCGAGGGACCAGAGGTGCCCGCAGGAAACACTCGGGGACACCTGCCGAGGAGAAAATCATCACACCCCAGGTGTCCTGTGGCCCGCCTGCAGCACTCGTAGCCCTGAATCTGGGGAAGAAGCGGGGTAGATCTGAGATGGTTTCTCTCCATGAGGTGATCACGAGGCGAGAGCACAGCCAGTGCTGTTTGCACACCTCTTCAGGCTCTGAGTGCGTAGGCGTTCAATGAGTGAATGCCGTGTACTCGGTGACACTTCCTAGACTAATAAATCTTTAAAAAATCACCCAAATCAGCGCATTTCTAGGGAGCAATCCAAGCGATGCTTCACCTGCGTAAGGTTACTTTTACCTGCTAAAGGTATGAGAATTGGCTGCCTTCGGCACCCACACCCTTTCAAAAAAAAAAAGGGGGTGTCCAATTTGTATGTGCTTAAAGTATGGTTGGCATTAGCAGGTAACAAAATAAAAAATAAAGAAAAAAAAAACAAACAGAGTGTTCCTGTGAGGATATTTATCACCACCGTCAATTGAAATTTTGCAAAACTATGAATGGATTTAGTTTTGCAACACTGCTGCTGGGAGGGAGATGAATTCCTTAGCAGCCTATCGAGTCTGCTGTTGTCTTGGCTTCATCACAGCATATCTAAGAAACGCGGGCCCGGGCTCCTGAAGGCCTTTAAGCACATGTTGAAACCATTCCAACACTAAAGCGAACTATGAATTGTCCTGAAAGGTGGGGTTTTCCTGAGCCACTTAAATAAAAATCACCGCTGCAACAAGGAATCAATCCACGTTATTTCCACGCATTGCTATTGCAGTGGGCTGGCCTGAGCAGCCTGCAGAATAAAGCGCTGATTTTCCTGGAGCTGCATGCTTTTGATACCCTGGGCACCGTCAGCGGTGAATGCGAGCCTGCTCTTAATCTCACTGAAGTCGAATGAAAATGGTGCTATTAATTAACCGTGTTGCCTTTTGCCTTGTTTTTTATTGGGGCTTTTTGTTTCAATGCTGATACTCTGTTCCCCTCACAGCTGCCCGTTTCCTTCTCTCTCTAATTTTTAACGAGCAGATCTAATTCCCCATCCCCTCTGCAGACGCTTTGCCACCATTTTCAGTCGTCCTCAGCTTCTCTCTCTGCGCCGGAGGAAGTCGGGTGCCTCGATGTGCTGGGCTGTACGTTGAAGTTTTGACAAACACTGATATTTCCCATGGCAACAACCCCGTCACAACAGAGCTCGCTCCCGGAGGAGCAAATGTAACTCCGCGGTGCCAGCTGCCTTTTAGCCAGATGTGTAACTGCAGATGAGATATCTTATAGCAGCCCTTAGTTTAGAGATATGAATATCATTGCCCTGTAAATCCCCTTCCTTTTAAGATTTTATTTTCTTCCTTTTTCTTTTTTTTTTTTTTATTTTTTTCCTAAGATAAGTTATATTTTGCTGCCTCTATGGAAATGCATTGCGAAACCTTCCTGGGCTGCTCTGCCTCCCCGCAGAGGTACCTCCAGGTGCTGCCTGCGGGAAGCCCCAGCCTGCGGACCAGAAGGGGCAGCCAAAACTGTCTGGGTGGGACCTGAAACTCCGCAACAGGAGTGTGCCAGGATGGTGCAAAATGAGCGCAAAAACCACTCCCAGAAGTGCCCCATGCTCTGGCATACCTGCCTGGCAGCTGCCCACACCTCGCCACCTGCCTAGCAGCCTGCAATTGGAGCAGCTTCTGGGAAATTCCAGTTCTAGGGTCACAGGAAGAAAGTTAAACCCTTTTATTCTTTTTTTTTTCCCACACAGCTTCCTTATGAAGAGAACAGAGAACATGCCTGTGTTACCAGTACTGTGAATTTGGGGATGAGGGCCTGAACTTTTTCCACTCAGTGTTGCTGTCCAACGGAGGGCCACAAAGATGATGAAGGGCCTGGAGTATCTTTGATGTGAGGAGAGTCTGAGAGAGCTGGGTCTGCTCAGCATAGAAAAGAAAAAGCTCAAGGGGGGCATTATTAGTCTACATAAATCCCTCAAGGGAGGGTGCAGGGAGGACGGAGCCAGGCTGTGCTCAGTGGTGCCCAGTGCCAGCACAGGAGGCCCTGGGCACAAACTGGCCCCCAGGAGGCTCCCCCTGAGCACCAGGAGCCCTTCTGTGCTGTGCGGGTGACGGAGCCCTGGCACAGGCTGCCCAGAGGCTGTGGGGTCTCCTCCTTGGAGCCCTTCAGAAGCCGCCTGGACGTGGTGCTGGGCACCCTGCTCTGGGTGTCCCTGCTTGGGCACGGCTGGCACCGGGTGGCTCCAGAGGGCCCTGCCATGAGCTGTGACTACTTCCCTCTCTAATTACAGTGCTTTTAATGAGCCTCACACAGAAAGCAAGCACAAACAACGTTTTCCCTTTGTTGTTTCCCCGCTCTGCTCCGCTCTGGCCTGCTGGCACTCCCCGCACATTCCTGCCTTGACTCAGGCCACAGGATGGAGCAGGACGGCCAGGCCGGAGCCCAGCACGTCACTATTCACGGGGTGTCCTTCCCGTGTCTGCTCTCCCTTGTCCCCCTTTCAGAGTTACGAAATCGCTGGCACGAACTCTTCCAGCGGCGATTCTGAGAGATTTTTGACAGGAACACCCGCACGGCCCCTGCGTAGGGAGCAGCGGGACAGGGGGAGGACGGCGTCAGCCGAGGAGAGAGCAGCACGGGCGGTCAGAGCAGCTCCCCCGCTGCTGCCGAGCCCAAAAAGCTGCTGTGGCGGCTGCTGAAACATCACCTGCCACCTCCTGCCCGCCTGCGCTGAGGCAGGATCTGCGGCACCGGGAGATGCATCTTGGCAATGTCTTTTAGCTATGTATTTATTTCCAGGTAATCTTTAAATTCTGCAAGGCTGGTGCCATGAGGAGGCTGTGAGCAGAACGGCCAGGCGAGGAAGCGGTGTAGATGACAGGGGCGTTCGGTTCATTTTGTACATAAAAAAACGGTGTCGGGGGGGGGGGGGGGGGGGATAAGGCAGGTATGTGAGGGGCTGGGGGCTCTGCAGGTCCTCCATGCAGCTGCATCCGCCTGCGTGTCAGCCCCGGAGCTGCTGTGCTGAGACAAACCAGAGTTTGTCACGTCTCGCCAAGCCAGGCCGAAGGAGCGCGGCGCTTGGACGCCTGACAGCCTCCCTCCTCCCGCTGCGCCCGCCACGTGACAATCCGCTCTGCAATTCGGGAGGGAAAGGAGAAAAAAAAAAAAGGAGCAGAACTGCTTGTGTTAATTTTTATTTTGGCATTAGAAAGGCGGATTGCAATTCTCAGCAGATTGGTCTGATTAAATTCTGAGTGGTTCCTGTGCTAATGGCAGCACTTGAGGTAACACAGCGGCAAGCCAATAAAATACTGATGCACTGAGAAATCTGGGAGGTTTATTTTTCAGTCCCTGTGGCTGCTCTGAGAATTTCTTCTTCTCCTTTTTCTTTTTTTTTTTTTTCTTTTTTTTTTCCTTTTAAAATCTTCTTTGCATACAAATGTACTGATTTGAAAACAAAGCCATAAACCATGAACTTACCCACCCCTAGACCTTGGTGTCTGGGACACAGCCTCAGTGCTGAGGAAGGAAGGTCACTCTGTTCCATGAAGTTAGTTTTTTCACTTCTCAAAGATTTTAAAAGGCCCCAGGCCTGGTTTTTATCATTCTCCTGGAGTTTGTGAGGGCATGTAGGCGGCCATAAACACAACAATCACCTCTATGGAAGTTTGTTACAGAGGAAGCTTTTAAACTGTGGTTGACCCCCAAAGTCATGAGGAGCACTGATAATTACACATATGCCTGAATTTATGGAGTTACTTCTTTAGCAAGGGAGCTGCTGTCTGTGCTGGCACAAGATGAAAAAGGAAGCCCCCCAGAGGACAAACGAGAGCCCAGAGTGAGGTCTGCACCTCCCAAGGCTGAACGCTTGGTTGCTCTTTGTGGCTCCTGACGCTGAGCCTGGAGGTGCCCTCAGCTTCGGCCATTCCCATTTTGGGGATTTACTTGCCCAGCTCTGCATCAGCAGGGCTTGGGAGAGAAAATTGCCAGGCTGTGGTCAACGCTCGGCCAAGGCTGCAGGAAGCAGCCTGGGGCTCTGGAAGCTGAAGCCCTGTCCCAGCCACCTTCAGGTCCCCAAATTGCTCGGCTAGGAGTGCAGCACCACAAACCACGGTGCTTCTTCACAGAAACAGGAGATCATGACCAAGCTGATGGTGAACGTGGTGCTCCTCAAGGTTTGGACGCCTGTAGGTTCCTGACCCAGCCCTTCCCTGCAGCGCAGACAGCCTGCACACAGCCTGCTGCGAAACTTGGCCCTGTGCAACGCACACATTGGAGCCAGGTGCGGCAATGGCCCAGGTAAAGGGTTTATTTATTTTTCTTACAGGGCCACAGATGAAGCAGGAAATCATCTTGTGCTGCAGATATTTCTGTATGCTCCTTCTCTGCCAATCTTCCTGTACCCAGGGTCTGAGCCGTGGCTCATCTGTGCTGATGTGTAGTCCTCAAACTGCCACTTCGTACGGGAAGGGGATGCCCTAAAATGAGCAAACAACATGCAGCGGAAGAGGAAAAGCAGAAGCAGGATCAGAGGGAATGTCAGCTGATGAAGTAACAAATCCATTTGCTGATACAGCTTCTACAACCCCAGAGAACCTTAGCCAAAATTAAGCAATTCCCTTGCTTCACTTTGGTTCCAAGTGACTTTCAATCTGTACCAGCTGCATTAGCTCTTATGAAACTCTTTTACTACTGCTTTGTTGGGAAAAAAAAAAATAAAAAAAAGACTGTCTTGGAGCTTTGAATTACTGTGGTACTTACTGCTGTGGCTGGCAGAAAGCACGCACCTATGCAGCCTGCTTTTGCCCTTTATTTTTATTAATTTGGATATTTTCAGCCCATTTCTCTGCCTGAGCATCCCCTCTGATGTCAGATGAAATGTGCACCATGAGCCCATCTGAAAGCCCGCTGGGCAACCAGGCACCTCTCCTCCTGCTCCCTGCCACTGCAGGAGGTGAAGCCGCCCGCGCTCAGTCCACATGGATGGGGTTTTGATGCTGTGCCTTTGGTCCTCAGCACCCGGTGGGGCCAAAATGCCCTGCTGCACCTGATGTGGAATCTGGGGCTGCCCACCGGAGCCTCTTCCATCTAGGACACAGAGCTGGGCACGGCTTCACAGCGGTTGTGTGCTTTTCATTGGCATAACAGGAACAAAAGAGCAGGTAAAGTGTGTGCAAAAGGGTATGTGAGCGCTTCTTATAAAAATGCTAATGCTGTTTCGGGCCTCTTGAGGGTGTTTGGTGATGCGCAATAAATTACTTTTATAGGGTTTTGTGAGCAGTCGTGAATTTAACGCTATTTTCAAGGAGCAAGAAGTGTCTCTCTAATCACAGGCAAGGACCCTGAATAAAAAACGTTCCAGTCAGCAAGAGTAAAAATATCAGGCCTTTACCTTTAGAGCCTTCGTGATAATGTCTGAAAACCAGTTAAACCTGTGTACCCAGGAGAAAAATAGCACAAATAATGTCTGTGAGATTTATGTTAATGCCAGGCAAGGAAGAGAGCCTGTGTCTCTTCCAAAACGTTTAGTTACAATTCCTTCTGCAAAAATCAAAGGAATGGTCTAAAAATGTTAGGTCATTAGAGGCAAGCTCACCTCCCTGGTTGAGATGCGTGATGCTCTGGTCCAGAGCCATGATTGTAAGTGATGAGCTGCTGCAGTGCTCAGATCTAGTGGGTCTGCCCCATTGCAAGGGGTTTGGAAGCAAACGACCTATCCTTTGGAGACTGAGAGCAGGAGAAGTTGGTGGAGGAAAGCTGGTAACGGGACAGAAAGGATAAGCTGAGGTCTGTAAGCCACTTTAATTCAGACACAAAGTCTGGGTTTCCATGCAGCTGACAAAGCAGGCACGGAAAGGTGCTGCCAGGTGCCCCCTCCCCAGCCAGCATGCAGGAGGTCAGGTCTCCAGCAGGCACCAGACCCACGGCCCGGGCTTCTCATCTGCCCAAAACACGGGTGCACCAGGGCCGACCTCATATTCCTGGAAGGAAAGAGCTCGAGGACGAGAAGTTAAGCTTTAGAGAAACCTGAGGCTTTTGTATGCAGCTACAAGATGCATTAAAGCAATCCAGGAACGAAGAACTGATTCAACTTTTAAGTGGTCATTTTGTTTATTTCAGATGAGAAAGAAAAAAAATCCCTAACAGAAAGTGACCCGTGGTAGGATTCGAGCCGGGGGTGGATGGCAGCTCCTCCCTGTGAGTCACTGAGCAGGACTTCCCCAGGATGTGCTCCTCGTGAGAAACTCGGGAGAGTTTTAGGCTGGCAGGCACCAGCATCTCAGCTGGTTCGCAGTGCTCTGGTGTGGAGATTGCTGGAAAAGTGCAGCCTGGGTTTGTTTGCATGGATAATCCAAAGTCTGTGCCTCTTCCTTGTTCTGGGGCAGGTTACTTGGGCAGTCTGTACTGTGTTCCTTCTGCAGGCACTTTTTTTTTTTTTTTACATTGCTCCAAAGCAAGCTCTCCTCCTAACATGTAGCTTCATATTTCTGCTTTAATTTGCCTGGCACTCCGATCCTTCCTGGAGATGCTTGGACCCTCCAGTCTTCACCCCTTTAAAGTGGTGATCGTGTTTTTAGTTCCCCAGATGAAATACGACGTGTATAGGTTCAGCACACCGTGCTGGGTCTCCGACATAACCCTCCTGCTGGAACAGTTCGCTGCTGAAGGTGGTCCTCAGGCAGCCTGAGGTCCTTGGGCAGCCTGAGGATGCAGCATCTCCCAGAACGGGAGTCCCCAGGGTTTCAAGGAGTTTCCTTTCCACCACACACGCAATGTGTGCTCCGAGCTGCACGCTTACTCCTGGACATCCAAATCCCTCTCCATTTCCCCAAGAAGAATAGCCCTGCCTGTACTCACCCTAACAGTCCAGTGCTGCTATGTGCAGTCACTTGCTAGTGAATTTAATGGGAATGGGAGGTGCTCGGGACCTGCCCTGAGCTGGTCCCCAAGTGCTGGTGTTTTCATTTCTTCCTTTCTTTTCCATGCCGTGCAACCTTTCTGTATTTTAACTGGTAAAACCTCGGGAAGGCTGCAGGAACATCAGCTGTGACATTCTGCTTTTACTGCATGCTGCATGCCGTGCTTTCCTCAAGCAGTCCCTTCTGCAACATCTACTGAAACGGTCTTTAATGCTGATGATTTATCTGCATGTGCTCCTTGCTCCCTATTTATTCTCCAACCTCACATCCCTTACACCAGCCATCTCTACAGCATCCTCATATTCTGCTTGTATGTGGATGTTTCCAGCAGGCAGCCAAAAGAGAGGGAAAAGCCAGGACACCCAGAGGATAACCCATGGCGGGGGGGTGGGCTGTTTAAAAAAGCAAATTAAAATCTGCCAGGTGAGGTGCAGGGCACGGCGATTTTTCCTGTAGTTTGATCTGTGGTTTATAGCTAATGGTAAAACTCTTTTCACCTGCAGACCTTGAAAGACTACAGGTGCCACCCTGAGTTAGAGACGGAGCCAAGAGACCCTCTGTTATCTGCAGCCACTGTTAAAACAGAGGTTCAGGTGAGAACCTCAGAGACAGCCCAGCTTTTTGGATGTAGGCCTTGATTTAAGCCCCAGCAGAGGAGAAGGAGAAGGAGATGTCCATCGGGGATGTCTAGCAGACACCCAGGGGGAGGAAGGGGAAACCCCTTCCCCCTGGCCTCCCTGACGGAGCGACCTGGTGGCACCGGGAGGTGGGGGAGAGGAACAAGGAGCAAGAAGTGTCCGACAAGTGGCCGGGGAAGGAAGCCGTGAGGTTAAAGAGTTACAGGGAGCAGGGCCAGAGCCCATGTCGGGGGGGGAGGCAGCTTCGCCAGGTGCTGGGCGATCAGTTTACCCCTAATCTAAATCTAGTGCAAGATTATTAACGGCGTGACAAGTGCAGAGTGCAGAATGACAACAAGGCCGCAGCCAGCGTACGAGAGCACTCGGGGCCGGGATCTCCTGCTCCGTCCTCTAAACTCCGAGTGCTTTCTCCACAGGTGAAGGCAGGGCATGCGCTTTGAAGGGTTACCCAAGGGTTAATGAAGGTGCCTGAGGGATGAGCGGGCATAGTGGTTGCACCCAACACCAGGCACAGACAAAATGGGCGAAGTTCCTCCACTCTTGGTCCCGTAGCCAAGGCCAGCAGCAAGGCTGGTGTGGGCCCAGCGGCCCCGGGTGGACGAGGAGGAGTGGGGCTGCCCCCTGAGAGAAACCACATTTCTGCACGGCTCCGGCCCGCAGAGCCCTGCCAGGCTGCAGGAAAACTCCTGGAAGCGCATGACTGAGGAGAGGCCTGGAGCTAGCAGCCTCAGATGACCTCCCACTACAGAGCTCTGTTTATTTATAAGTGCCCCGATAAGGCTAGAGTTCAGGAATGCAGCAGTGTTTATAGCTGTGGAGCCAAATCGCCCTCTCGGGCATCTTCCTCGTGCCAGGGAATTCTGAGAGGGTATTTGCTCTATGAGGATGGCCAAAACGGGCCCCCAAAATAATTCCGTGCAACGCTATGCTGAAGAATACACGAGCACGTGGAAGCCCCTGTTATGGCCAACAGCAGTGGTTGCTGAATCGAGCTTGCCGAAGCAAATGAAACTCCTCATATTCAGTCACGCTGCTCTAGGGGAGAAGAGCTGCAGGACCAAAGGTCAATATAATCCAGCGCAGAAACCGAATGTGGTCTCGGTCCCTTGTGAGTGCTCCCGCACGTCACAGCAACACAAATGTCAGTCCTTGCCACCCCTGCCATTTGCTATCAGCCTTGCGAACAAAAATGCACGCTGCAGCACGAACCAGCCTCCCCGCTTTGTAGCAGCACCGTTGTTGGTTTTGCTTTTAACAAATATTTACACAGGGATAAATTAAAAAATAAAACAAAATAATCTGCCACCTAGTGGCAAAGTAATTTCTTTTAAGGGGATGCTGACGTGAGCGTATCTTGCTGTGTTAATGGTAGCTGTCCAAGAGTATTTTTGTTTAGCAAGCTCTCATCTCAGCAGCATTTGGAGGGTACGGATTTCAGTTACGCTTTTGGGTAAGTCCCAAGCATGTAGGTGTTCACAGAGCTAAGTGACTCAGTGATTTGCTTCTATTATGC
This sequence comes from Anser brachyrhynchus, assembly GCF_964034855.1. NCBI lineage: Eukaryota > Metazoa > Chordata > Aves > Anseriformes > Anatidae > Anser > Anser brachyrhynchus. Next base: position 140,170,715 of record NC_137695.1, on the reverse strand, counting down.
AAAAGGTCTTAAAGGTCCTGGACACATTGCACAGGACATAAAATGAATTAGGAATTTTCTTCAGCCTCCCAGTCTTCAAGTTGTCTGTGCATTTAAACACTAACAGCCCTAATCAGTAGAAAAAACATCTATTTGTAGTTCATTTCTGTAAGAAAACATGTTTTTCATCCTACATCTTGCTTTAATAATCGAAGTGCGCATCCCCCCTGGACACGTCATCGTGCCCACAGGGCATCCATGCGTCAGCAGCGTGAGAGCCAGAAGCAGAGGCTCCGTCCCAGCGGGGCGGTGGTGGTCAGGGCGCAGCAGAAGTACCTCCTGCAGTGCTGCGTCAGAGACACGTGGAGCCCTTGGAAAGACCGAACCGGGGGGAATGGTGTGCTTCATGAAGAAGAATTGATTTCTACCGCTGTGTGCCGTGTTAGCGGGTGAGATAGGGAACTGCTGCATCCAGTCTGGTGTCCACAAGGGCACTGAAAACCTGAAAAAGGGTGCAAGCATGGAACAAAAATACCAAGGAGTTGGAAACCAGTTTCTTACAATGAGCAAATTTGGAATTCAGGATTGAAAAGTGACTTACTGGCAGTGTACGAGAAGCTCGTAGCTACCACTGTGTTCCGAAAAAGCCAGCTTCTGAGGGCTTTTTTCATCTGGCAGAGTCAAAAAGAATGAACCGATGATGCCAGGCAATCTCATGTTAGTAACAAGGCATGACATTTAATTACGAGGAAATTAGTCACTGGAACAAAATACAAAGAGAAGCGCTGGAGTCTGTCTCCTGAAGTCTTCAAATCAAGACTATATGCTTCCCTGGAACTCACACTTTGGGCAGCTTATTTGTGGTATAATAGGAGATGAGGCCAGGAGATCTGACAGTGCCTTCTAGTCTTAAAATCTGGGAATAAAATCATATCTGTAAATAACATCATGATGTTCAGGGGTTTAATTTGTCTTTAGAAGCCCAATTTAGGAACAAAGTGTGAAGAGTACGTGTTAAAGGATGAGCAGTGAGGATAAGAGCAGTCGCAGCCAGCCCTGCGATCGCTGCGGGGCTGTGCATGCTCTGCAAGTCTGAAGTCATGGGTAGATGGGAGGTGTTGAAATCTGTTTCTCTTCTGCACGCTGAGACAGCTTCTGCAGAAATAGTTACAGAGTGAGAAGGCTGTGTCCCAGAGGGGCTTTGGTTGTATTATTCCGTGGGTTGTTCTGTCTGAAGGAGGTCTTCTCAGGGGTCCTGAGCATCCTTGTCCCTGTGAGAGCAGGAGGCTCCCCAGTGGCCTCCTTGCTGGGACATGGCTCATTTCTACGTGTCCTCCACCAACGTCAGGAAAACCAGGCTGCCCGTGCGTAGGCTGGTACGTACTGACCCAGATACGCACCAAGCCCATAAAGCTTGAAGTTTGTTATCGGATATTTAAGTGCTCCCTGGATGCTGGACACCTGCCAGAAGCAGCACGTTTCTTGCACCAGTGTTGAGTTACCTCGCTGGCTATGGCCAAACCAGTCCTCCGCTGCTTGCTGGGACGTTTGACCGATGGAGCTGTCCCATGATGATTTTGGGGAGAGGCTTGCAGTGCTCACTCAACAGGGGGGACAAAGTGCTGCTGACTTTTTCTGCCCAAACAGCAGCAAATGCAACCCTCAGAAGAAAGTATACTGACAGTTCATTCCCTCTCCCAACTGCAAAGCTGCTTTCGTTCTAATTCCAAGTTACGGATTCTGCCCTGTGCTACAGCAGGAAATGCTTCCAGTCGTCTACTCATCTGTTGGGAAATGCTCTGCAATGTTCCCAGTGCCTTCTAAATAAAAGCCTTCTGTTCGTCCAAAGTGGCTCTTCCCAACAGTGCAACTTCTGTAAGAGCCCAACAAAGTGGACAAATGGCACCGCTTCGTTTTTTGGTACTTCCAAGGGAAAGTTGGCTCAGTAGGGCTCCTACCTGCTCCTCCATCACAGCAGCACCTCATTCTGCTGCAGCCCCATGTGGACCAGCACAGCCCTTTCTGGCCACCTCAACAGCACGCAGCTCTAGTGGCCACCTAAGAAGCTTCCTCCTTCAACGTGGAGGGACAACACTGGCCCAGGAGCTGTGCTGCCAAGAGAAAACATAACCGAGTAGTGCTGAGGGCATAACACAGCCCTGCCACTACTCACCAGGCTCCCCTGTGTGTACCTCCAGTTCCCAGAGGCTTTTTCCTCTCCGAAATATATCAAGAATAATTCAGGACTTGGAAACCCAGCAGCCCAGTGAGAAAGAGGAGAAATCTCTGCCGATGTTCCTCTCCAGGAAGGTGAAGAAGTGATTGGGTCGCCAATAGAGGGAGGAGATGTCTGCTAGAGGTGGCTTCTCACAGGGACAGGAGATGAACCCAGACAAATTTAGGGAACAAAGACCCAAGTTCCAAATAGCAAGGGCAACTCCCCACCAGTACGTGTAACCCAGGGTGCTACCTTGGAAGGAGTCTCCTCCCTTTGAGGTGATTATTATCGAGCCCTAGGAAATATCCTTACAGCTCAAACGGAAGTGATGGGGTTGAGAGAAATTTCCTTATTATAGAAGTGTGAATGATAAATGGTTTCATTCAGCTTTTGAAATCCACAAGATTACAAGCAGCAGCAACACCTGTTCTCAATCAGGCTACCTCCTGCAGTGTCCTTTTATCTAGCAAGTGACCACAGCCAAGCATTCCCATATCTTTGTGTTTTCCTCTTGGCACCCCCCTTTCCAATCACCAAAACCTTTTGAAATGAAATGAGGCTCACACACATTTTTTTTTGAATGCTCTGTTTTGTTTTGGAAGAGGCCAGAAGTGCTGGTGGTGCCCACAGATGGGGTGGACCTGGAGCCCACGGGAGGAGAGAGAGGAGGAAGGACCCTGCCCAGGTCAACCCCGGTGGCTCAGAATCTCATGAGGCAGGGGCAGTGCTTGTGTGCAGTTTCGATCTTCACGATCCTGTTAGATCCTAGAGAGTACGTCACCTCGTCTTCACTCACCCCTGGCGGCAAGGAGATTTCCTTCCTGATGTTTTTGTAGTTATATTCCCTCCCTCGCGCGGTGGTGTGTGTCTCCTCGTGCTCCGCTAGCACTTGGACCTTCCTGTCCTTCACCTTCACGGTGACTTCCTCGGGGTCAAAACCCTTCACGTCCATCACAGCTAAAACGTTACGATCCTGGGAAGCATTCGGCATCCTGTTAGGTCTTCTTTGTATGCTGCAATAAAAACAAGAACAAAGCCTTGCAGACTGACTCATGGAGGAATGGCTGGATCACTCTGAGGCCAAGAGAAGTAAATGGGAAACTCCTGGCTCCATCTTCACACGCAGGCTGACCCACAGTGCTTGGGGTGCTCTTGGCCCACGTCTGCAAGCTTTGCTGGTCAGCAGCACTTCCGCGTGCCCTCTTGGGATGGGGCAACTGAGAAGGTGAAAAGCTCTGCCAACACAGTATACGGAAGGCAGTGCTCCTCTTTCATGTGTAAATGTGCCCACTAAGCCATGCGTGTCCTGTCACGCGTTGTCCTACATTGAAATGGGGAGTTGCAACAGATCACGTTTTCCGTTTAGGAGCTTTGTCTGAAGCAATCAGGGGACAAGAGACACATCTGGCAACAAATACAAAAATGCTCCTGCGGAGCTGGGCTGGAGGCTCACCGATCCATTAAAATGATTTCCAAGCCTGTCAAACAGCACGTCTGCTCCAGCAAAAGAACGGCTCTTATTCAAACCATTCGTAAAACACACAGCCGAAGGGGCACCTCCGTTACAACAGCTGAAGAGGACACAAGGCACCAAACTCAGAGGATAATGTGCCTGATGAAGGAGGAAATGGGGCCACAAGTGAGGAAACAAGTGAGAGATCCCAGAGGGGTTCGTGTGCACCGGTGGAAATCTGGGCCCAGGACCTGAAAAGTGCTGCTCAACAGCCCTGCATGAGCCCCAGCCACCAGCTCAAGTAACCTCACGGTGACTTTTGGTTGCGCAGAAGTCGGTGTAAAACTAACCCCGGGGTCGAGCTTTCTTCTTTTTCCTCTAGCTTCATTGCACCCACCAGCTCATGCATGTGGCCGGCAGTGGCTGGCACTCACTGGTAATGAAAATGTTGCGTTTTTAATTGACCAGGTCAAGGCCTCGCCGCCAGGCACGGCAGAAGGGAACTCAAAGCGAAGGCTGAGTTTGGGCACAACACAGCAACAGGAGGCTCCCGGCAGTGTCCGAGGGCCAAGGGATCTCCCACCACTTCTGGTCTCTCCAGTTGTGTCCCGTACCGCCCCCCTTGCTGCAGGGCTACATTTGGATTTTATCCGCACTAACTTCAATCTTCAGTTCCTTTCATGAAACTAAGACCATCACAACAGCGGCCAGAATGGAAACTCAGAAATCCTGAAACGTCCCCGTACATACGCCTCCGGCGCCAGCGTGCACCCGCCTGTGGGGGCTCGGTCTGGATGGAGGCCGCAACGCGCCCCTGCCGCCCGTCACCCTGCCCAGGAGGCCGGCGTGCGGCCCTGTTACCTGACCAGCTCCTGCTCCATGTCCACCGTGGCCGGCAGGGCCCTGCCACGCTCCGCCGGGTGGCTGGATGTCCCGCGGGGACGCAGGCAGGGGCAGGGGGGAGGCGGCAGGGGGCTGCAGGGGCAGCAGAGGGGCAGCTCCTCCCGCAGGTGCCGCAGGTGCCGGTCCAGCAGCCGCACCTGCCTCTGCATTTCTCTCTCGGCTCGCCTCAAATTCCACTCGGTGTCTTCCAAAATGCGGTTGAACAGAGACATCTTCGAGCTGCGGCAAGCCGCATCGGTGCCCGAGCGCAGGTTGCGCTCGGAGAGGGGGAAAAAATTTGCCCGGAGAGCTGCGGGTTGGCGTGGGCTGTGGGTCGCAGCCACGGGTGTTCTTCTGAATCCTGTGACTCGAGGAGGTGCCTTGTGACATCACGGGGCTGGGGACGTGTCACGGGGCTGGGGACGTGTCACAGCCCCGCGGGTGTCCCCGGGAGTGTCCCCACAGGTCCCCTACACGTCAGGACAAGGTGATGCTTCGGTAGGAGTCAGTGACAGAGAGATTGCAGTCAGTGGAGGAAAGCACAAAGGATGTCGCATCCTGCGCTTGCTTTACAGAGAAGGAGACACAGCACGGGCAGCGCAGACACCCACAGCACTGCCGCAAGCCCTTGTCCAAGCTGACAGCTTTGCAGATGCAGCGAGTGCTGGGCCTGAGCAGAGGTGTGGGAGCCACCAGCTCCTAAGGACTGTAAACCCCATGGAATCACAGAATGGTTTGGGTTGGAGGGGACCTTAAAGCCCACCCAGTTCCAGCCCCCTGCCATGGGCAGGGACACCTCCCACCAGACCAGGCTGCCCCGTGTGGGGCTGCCTGTTGGACACCCCCCACATCACAGTGCTGGCGCACCATTCCCATGAACGTAAGCATTCGACTAGCTCTGATTGATGTTCACCTAATTACATCTCCATATGCCAGCAAATGTTTGTTAGCAGCCAAATGCTTCATACGTACTTAGAAGGCAAAACTTCTTAACGAACCATCATTCACAGAAGTGACGCTCACCATCAGCTTCTGTCCTGTCACCTCCAATAAGCGCTGCAGCCCAAGACACGAACCATCTTCCCTCAGACTGTCCTGCCACACGAACGCTAATCCCAGCCTCGGCAGCAGCAGCATCCACGTCTCGGAGGCACCTACAAAGTGGTGAGATGTACGACATGTTATTTTCCCCAGGCAAAATACGACTTTGGCTTTTTAATAAATCAAAAGAGCCAGCTTATTTTATATTGAATGGTAGTCTCACCCGGAAAAAAAAAATACTTTATGGTTTATTACTCATAAAAGGCTCAGCTTTTTTTTTGTTTTCAGGATGAATCTTTTATTTAAAAGCTGAATTCAAAGGCTGCCACTGTGTGAAGAGTCCCTCCTGGAAGGAGTCTGTGCACCTTTCCGACTGGGGTATTTTGTCTTCAGAACTCTGACACTCTTTGGTCTCCCTGGCTCCACATGAAAGCGCCTTTCAGGAGGTCTCTCTCGCGTGGTAGGAGCCTGAATCATTTATTTCACAGAGGAAGTTTTGTTTGCCAAGTCACATCTGAGGAGACGAGATCTGGAGCAGACCGCTCGCGCTGAGGAGCATTGCGCTAAATCTTCCTGACAGAGTCCTCGGGGCACGTACAGCAGGAGCTACCCGTGCTGCGAAGGCACGGAGCCGAGGAGAGAAGGTGGGTCAGGGTAACCCAGCACCCCTGCGAGGAAAGGGGGGCCGGGCAGAGGTGGCCTGGTTCTGGCCAGCTGCCCCACAGGACCCCAGGCTGCTATTTTCTTTTATTATTTTTCCCCTGCTGTTTTCTTCTTTCCATATTTTGGCAGCAAAGCCCACAGGCTGTTCAAATTGCACGTTTACAGCAGAGAAGCCCACTGAAACCAGTAGGTGCGTGACTTACACAGAGTCTAGGTTTGACCTTAAAGCTACTTCCCTTTCACATTTGTCTTGTTGTTGTTGTATTTATTTATTTATTTTAAGTTCTGGCAGCTCCCAAGAGATCCATGAATCACCTAAAAATTGTATAGAGGGAAAAATGAAAACAGGTAGCAGAATAAGGCAATTGCCCACCTCAGGTCCCACGGGTCACAGCAGGCACACTTCAGAGCCAGGAACATTTCAACACTTGGCCCTGGAGCAGAGATCAGAATAGAAAAGCTGAAGCAAGATTGGGGAGGATACACCAAGAAAGAGCTCCAGAGAATGGCTAGCAGTAAATACAATAGGCCACGTGGAGAGCCACCGAAGACAAACTTGCCCCATTGCCTTTAGGACAACTAGTGCTGGTGGGCTGCTCTCCAGACGCAGGTCGCTGTGGTCCCTCCTGTGAACTCACCCAAGGAGGCTGCACGACACTTTAGGAAGTGCACCAGAGGGGTTGCTGGTTTTGCAAGAGTCACTGTAAGCCAGACACTTCGTGAGCTGAAGGCTCTGCCGGCATTCAGGCAGGCGAACATTGCACACAGACCGAGAGGAAGGCCTGCAAGGTCCTTTGCTTTGCTAGCTCAGTGCCTGCCCAGAACACCCAGACCCCAAGAAGAGAGGCTGAGCGTGCCCCTCCCTGCAGCTCTTCTGAGGCAGCTGGCTTTAGCAGCTGGGACATCTGAAACCAAGGAGCACGTTCTCCAGCACTTCCAAGAGGTTTCCAGCGTGTATTTATGTTTGCTCCCAGGCAGCAGTGAGGGGGGCGCCACCAGCAGCCTGCAAACACCACCCTCGGAGGCAAGGGCACCTCTCGCCGCACGGGTGAGCCCCTCTCCAAGCTGGCGCACAAGATGCAGTCCATCGTGTGGCCGTGCTGCTCGGATGACGACCTCTGGGCATGGCAGGAAAAGGACATCTGAGCTTGGTAAGTGTCCACGTGTGCCCTTACCTTGTTCTCAGTGTCCACGTGCGCCGGCTTGTTCTCAGGCCTGGAGAGCATCAGCACAGCTCCTGACCCCGAGCACTGAGCAGGGGGACCCGCACACAAAACCAGCCGAGGACAGCACCATACCTCCTGCACAGGACATGAAGTTATACGTGCCTGCAGGACACACAGCCAAGCACATTCACAGAGCTGCTTCTCTCTCCCTCTGCCCCCTTTCCCATCCCATTAACACCAGCTGAAGCACATCGAGCAGGACTGCCCGACACATGGTGGCCCTGCTTCGGGAACGGTGCCTGCTTTTTCTTGTCTTCCCATGCCCTGAAACCTCCTGGGGAATTCTGCAGTGGGCTGACACGCCGTGTCAGCAGCGCCTGCTGTGAAACCAAGCAGCACAGGAGCAGCTATGCTGTTTTACAAACATTTCCTGAAACACCTGTGCATGGAATTGCTCACCCCCAGGGCACTAAATGCTCCAGCACTGTCACACTGGGTTCATATCTTTACTTGTGTTTCCAACCAATGTTTAAAAATATAAAAGCCTATCTGCAGCCAGGACTTCTTCTTCTTTTTTTTTTTTTTTAAACTAGCTGTAGTTTTAAAACCAGAAGTAGATATACATCTCTGAAGCCAATCTGTAGCCTTTTTTCCTGTTACTGCATCACCTATCCAAGAATTGTATGCCGTCAGTGTGCTTTTTTCATGCTTCTGTTGTTGCTCTTATCAGCAAACAAACAAAAACCCCAACACTATAAACCTTTGGCCCTCCCCATGCAAATGAATCACTTTGCACTTACAAGCAACATCTGGGCGGCTAGGTCAGACAACTTAATGGCTATTTTTTATCTTATGTTTTATGATGATTGTATAAAGATCGACGTGGTGATAATCCTCACCGCCACTTCCCAAGCGCAGAGCAGAAGCGTGCACCTGTCTTGGCTGCGACAAGCGGATCTCCTGATTGTGTGTTCTCGTTAGAGCCTCTGACAGCTTTGGAAGGCGGCTGCTGCCTCTTCCCAGCACTTAGCACTGTTTGCAAATTACTGCAGCTGAGTATCGTAAATTTAGTTTCAGCGTTGTCTCAGCCATACGTGATCATTCTCATTCTCATTCTCATGTCTCCATATAGGTTACTGTCTGTGGATGTCATTTTTAGGAAAGGGACCTCAGCAATCAGATCTGGCTCGTTTGGCAAATGATGGTTTGGGTTGCCTGCTATCCATTTTCAGGCTTCATTTCCTTTGGGGCATGGCATTATAGAGAAACCCATGGTCTAAGTGGCTCAAAGGAATCAGATCACACCTCAGCCTGGCACATAAAAGCCAGCAAATGTTAACGGTAAAAAGCCCCAAATCAAGGATGTCCCCTGCTTCCAGTACAGCAAGAGAAAGAGGGACTGGGGACAGCCCGTGGTGCTTGGGAAGTGAGCAACATGTGTAGGTGGGTAAACCATGAAGAATCACAGAATCATTCAGGTTGGAAAAGACCTCCAAGATCATCTGGTCCAACCTTTAACCTAGTACTGAAGAGTTCACCACTAAACCGTGCTACTAAGTTCTACACCTACACGTTTCTTGAATACCTCCAGGGACGGTGACTCAACCACTTCCCTGGGCAGCCTGTTCCAATGCCTAACAACCCCTTCAGTGAAGAAATTTCTCCTAATATCCTCCTCTCTGATGGGATGGCGGTGTGGCTGGCACCTCCTGCAATGTCCCCATGAGCAGCTGGCTGGCGAGGCAGCGAAGGGCAACCTCTTACCTCAGCGCTTGGTCAAACTCCCCCAGCCCCAAACAGCCTAGAGAGCCCATGTGCCAGGCTCATCATCACCCTGTGGGCACCAGCTTGTGGGGCCACGGGGATCTTCACGGTCCTCCAGGGTGACCTGGGGCTGCGGGCAGGAAAGTAAACGGGAAGTGTGGCCATGCCAGCCTGAAAAAGCTTCTCCGAAGTGCCTGCTACTTTTACAGCAATTTCTGAAAATACGCAACTCTGTAATGAAGGGTTGGGCTCCTGACTCATGAGGAGCATATTAATTTACAGCAGCAGCTCACTTCTGAGGCAGACTAATCCGCCGTGTGCTAAACAAGCCTTTCTTGACGGGCTGCTTCCACATGGCCAGGGCCGTGTCCGCTCCTCCCCTTCCTGCCAATTCCTCGGCAGTGATGCAGTGCCCGGGCCCATCAGACCCCGCTGGGAGCGGGCTGTCCAGCCAAGGGGCGTGCGAGTGGCTCGGGGAAGGCCAGGCCCCGTGAGTAATGCTGGCAGCACCGCTGGGACGTGTCAGGAGGAGCTGTGCGCGGCAGGAAGCCCAGCTCTCTGCAATTATTTCCTGCGGGCTGCGGGAGAGCCGCCTGCTCTTCCGGGCACGGGCACGTCAGTACGGGCAGGCAGGCACCGGAGGAGCAACCAGGCGCGGGTGGCCTGGCCTGCGTCACCGCGGCACAGCCGGGGACTCCTCCGGCACAGGGAGGTGGCACCCAGGTTCCTGTGGGCACGCCGGGCTGGCCCGACTTGAAAGGGGCACCAAAGAGGGCTGAGAAGGTAGGTGGAAGGATGGCAACTCAGGCGTGAGCTAACCCCACCTTGAAGGCGTGCTGCCTGTCATCTCAAGAACCAGCTCCTCTCCTTCTCCCTACGGGACCGAGTGACTTCTGCCACCCGGTTTGTTACTCCGGCTGCTGCTGTGGAGGTCCCAGAGCTGGGTCCTTGCTCACCCAGCAAGGGGGGTCTTCTCCTGGGTTTCCTCTCCTGCGGCGCTGTGATGGGATGGGCGAGCTGCTGCCAACACGCCGATACGTGAACGCTGCGTGTCACCGGGACGTGAGGGATTACCAAGGTGAATCTGCTGTGGTACCATGTGCTATCAGCTTGACCGAGCCCCTGCCCACTGAAGCCAAGGTGAATTTTGACTTCCGATAAGATCAGGCAATGAAACATCTTTGGGGCTGTTGAGTGAGTGAGTCCCGTATCAAGCCTTACTCACAAATGCTATTTTGAGATTGTTCCTATCGGCAGAATAATCCATCCTCCTGCTTCACGTCTGCTGCACCCTAGGGAGGCTGTGCAGTCACATCTAGCCTGACGTGAGGAGGAGGAGGAGCAGGGGGAGGAAGAAGGAGGACATCTACCACAGCATTCACCTCTGATCTGTACCTTGTCAGTCTCGCAGGTGGGCTTGAACTCACTCCCACTGTGATGATAAAAAACAGCAACCCAACACAGCTAAGCCAAACACAATCTGGGTTCTTTGTCTCTTTGTTTCTGAGCTTTCCTGGGTGTCAAGATCTTCCTTACATCCAGGAAGCTGAGAACCTCACTCTTAAAACATAAAAGGAGAGTGGAAGGATGGAAAGTAGAGGACGTCTCTCAGACTGCTGCTGACTGTCCGGTGTGACTGCTTCTCCGTGTCGCTGGTGAGGAGCTGGAGACCCCGCTCAGAGCCCAGCTTGTCAGGACAGCCCATGAAGACAGACTTTAACATACTCCAAATAACAGGAAACTTGTAATTCCCTCCACCCCACCCCCCCAAAAAAAAAATCCCCAAGGAAACTCTGCTGCCTTCATTACCCTTCCAGATGTGATGCCTGAATTAACCTGTTCCTTCAAAGCATCCCTCGACTTCCTTTGAGCAAGAACAGATAAGTACAGGGAGCACTGATCAATTCAAATGGAGTTTGGTCAACATATTTTTAGACCTACTAGCTTTTGACGGTGTCTCTGACATATTGATTTACAGATGTCAAGCAGAATCTCTTAAAACTCCAACCGTGTTACCAAGTGTGTTTCAGTGATACCTCTTTAAGCCTGGCCTCGTACAGAAAGCAAGATGTTTAACTGAGAAAGCAACCGCATACAGAGTACCGCGGCCTCACGCTGAAACCAGGTAACCGTGTGCTCAAACGGATAATAATGGCCATTTTTCCCTCTCCTAATTTCCATATGGAATGGAAGTAATTAGCCGTGTAACCGTGCACCTCTGCGTCCAGCCAAGCATTGCTGAGAGCCTTGGAGCAGGCCCAGGGAAGCAGGCTCTCGGGCTCAGCCTGCTCCTCTTTCGAGGGACGGAGACTCCCCATACGCAGCCTGTCAGAACGACGTCCCGTGGATGTTATTTCTGGATTCCCAACACTCTGCTCGTGGAAATGAGAAAATTCTTTGATATCCTCTTGGTTCTGAAAACATTTTTAACACTCTTTAACCTTCAATGGGAAAAGATATTCGTGTTATATCAATAACTGGTTTTTTTACGTCTTTCCTCAAGGAATCCTTTCTCCACTTGAAATTCATAATGGAGCGGTTGAGTTCCTTCTATTCAAATTTAAATGATTCGCTGAATATTTTATAGTGAATTCTCACTCTGCTGCTCAGACACATCGACACTTAGCCAGCATTACAAGGGATTTCTTTCCCTGGTTTTATCAGTGCTGTCCTAAGGCGTCTTCCTTCCAAACAATGCTTCCCGTGACACCTCAGTCCCTCTTCCATTTCTGCTGTCCCACAGGTACTTAGCAGTGAGGATCGGAGGGCATTGCCTTTCTCACACCTAATTCTTCCTCTTGACAAAATCTGGACTATTTAGGCCAGGCAGAAGAAAATGAGTGTTACTTTTCCCTTTTGGAGCAAAACAGTTAATGAACTGCTGACTTGCCAATAGCATCTTCACTCTATCTTTGCGTGTTGGAGTACAATTAGAGCAGTGACAAGTCCCTCCCCTGCACATTTCAGGTCACCACAGAATCCAGCATCTGCGCTAAAGATGCGTTATCCCATTTGTTTACAGGATTGCATCTGAAACACCCTGCAGTCTCCAAGAGCAGAAGCCAGTGGCACGCCTGTCCCCGCATGTCATTTGTATGCATTCACTAAGCTTGCCCCTTATAGAGCCTCTTCTAACCCAAAACATCCCAACAGCTCCCCATTAGCTCTGATTTTCTGCTCGCTCGCTGTGACGGCCTCCGTGACAGCTTGGATGTGCTGTTGCTGCTGCGTGGTGCAGGCCGTTTGGAAGATGCACTCACAGCAACGCTTCCTGGCGGCACACCATGCAGGTTTGGAGGGGGTGATGCTACAGGAGCGCTCCTCTCTCTCCACGCAGCCAGTCCGTCCTTCCCAGAGATAGTATCTGAAAGCTGCTGCAGTGCTTATAGAGCACAGCCTGCTGCTTGAATTGAAATGCCTTCTCTCTGCCACAAACAATCATTTCCAAGTGCCAACACCGCCCCTCCTCAGCACAGACAGAAGTAGTGTCCAGCCCCTAAAGCTCTCAGAAAATCCCCTTGCTTCCACTTTTGCTCTCAGCCAACACTACGGTATTCCAGCTGCTCCCATTGAGTTCAGACAACTCAGCAAACTGCAAGTCTGGCACTCAGAAGACATTTCAGTTGTGGAGCTGCTGCTGAAGAGCAGCACTGTCTGTGCTTTCCAGCTCTCAGGTCAATGGATGAGGTACGTGGGCATTCTGCAGCAAAACTGTCCAATTTAAGCATCTGGTCTACCTGCATGTAAATACAGAAGAAAATGCTATTCTCTATAAAAATGCATTTTGTGTTGCTAATTAATAGTCTGACATCCACTTCTATTCAGGGCAATCCTCTAGAAACGAAACAGCTTGCTCTAGGTGTAGAAATCAATGGGTTAGTGCAATGCAGGAGAGAACTCGTTATTACAACATCCACCTTTTGTTTTTCTCTCTGCATGATGAAGGAAAGACCTAGCCACTTGTTGGTGATACTCCAAGGTTACCTGAATGCTGGTGAAGTCCCCTGCACTTCAATCCAGGTGGTAAGTGAAAGTCCTTCCCCCAAAGAGCATCCTTCTCCACTGAGTCTATCCCAGGGCCTCAGAGATTTTATCTATGGCATCCTCAAAGCAGCTGTAAATAACCCGGTGGTTAAAACCAAAGAGCTGCTCCTGGCAGCTTGTTTCTGCAGTACTAGCAACAGGGGTGAGCTGGAGGAAAGGCTGGCTGAGGGCTGGGCACGGTGCTCAGACCTTCCACCTGGGACATACCGCTGGGTGCCAGGTCCATCCCGACAGGCTGGTCTCTGAGAGGTGCTTCCACAGCTTAAGCATTGTGAAATATGAAAGTTCCTCAATTAGTGGCTTTTTCTGCCGTTGTATTTTTCGCCTTCTCTTGCTGGCTTCTAATTTTGGGAACACATGGGTACACACAAACTGAATCATCCCCGAAAGAAACCAGATGAAGCTACAAGGTAAGGTTCTCCAGGCTGTGGATCTTATCGAAATGGGCTGGAGCCTCAGAGCAGGAGGGAACTGCAGTTATGTGTGGAGGAGAAAGAGCCCTCAATGTCTCCGCGAAGTGTTGTTATTAAAGATTTGTTTGAATCGATTTTCTTCCTCTGTGGGTAATTATCGAATTAAATGGCTTAATAATGAAAATTAGAGGAATTCTCTGAGGGGAAAAAAAAAAAAAAGGTAGCCTCAGAGCTTGGTATCCTCTCCCAAGAAACCTGTGAAGTCTCTCTCATAATGTGGGAACTGTAATTTGTGTTATACAGCTGACTGGAAAAATGCATGAATCAGACTGACAAGTACTTCCAGCCACCTGTGATTATAAAAATCCCAGCTCACAGCATGAGCCCTCTCCAAGCACATCCAGAGGGTTGTATTTGTGAACCAGATCGAAGACCGGACAAAAACCTTGCTCTTGTCATCTCCATTTTGAACGAATCCTGAATCCCTCTGTACCCCGCCGTGTAAAATTTCACTTCTTCCCCTCTTACCTTTGGCAGCACTGCAGGGACGTGAGGCAGGGTCAGGGCGCAACTTCTCGTGTTACCGAGGAGTTTAAAATAAAGCCTGCGCTCTGACGAACCGCAGCGATCGCAGCCTATTTTCGCAGCACTCATCTCCCAGATCGCCCACTTGCTCCGCACCTCCCAGGCTCAGGTCTGAGGGCTGCTGCTTCGCAAGAGGTAAAGTTGCCTCCGTACGTGGATGCTGGGGTGATGAGCAAGGGTTGGTGTTGCTCTGTCATCTGTTGGTGTTGCTTTGTCACCCTGCCTCTGACGGATGCTGCCTGTGCTGGATGCTTCGGAGAAAACCCTCTCCAAAGTCTCTCCCAGGAGGACTTTGTGCTGCTGCAGCACATCCTGATGCGGGGAGTCAGATGGGTGCTGCTGGGCTGTGTGAGCGGCTCTTGCTGCTGCTCCGGTCACGTTTTTCCTTGTGTTACAGCTGCGTTTGAACTTGCCTGTCCTGCTTCTCCTCGCCGCTCAGCAGCTCTGCCTCGGGAGCGTGACCTGCCCGCGTACTGCTCTGCTCGGCGCGAGGCGGACCGCGGCGGTGAGCGCAGGGAGCCAGCAGGCAGGTGGTGGCACATTCCCAGCGCTGGCTGAGCAGATGATTCATGCGAGGAGCACATCCTTGCTCCGGGGCAGCCGTGTCTCCCAAAGGGACAGCGCTGCCTGCTGAGCGGGACAGACAGACAGCTCCCACCTGCAGCCAGCAGGCACCTCGATGGGGCTCGTGCACTCACCTAAAAACCTCTACAGCGTGCACACACACACACACACACACACACATACTCCCATCTAAATTTCCTTCGAGGCAATGCAGCAAGAGAGGTGCTCCCAGGGCGCCATCAATCCCTGTGGGGCTGAGTCAGGCAGGTCCCCGTTTCTCCCCGCCGGCTGCAGCGAAGGTGCAGAGAAGAAGCACAGGTGCCCACACCTTCACAAAGCAGGTGAAGCGAGTGCTGCTTTCCCTGTCCCAAAGTGTGGAAACTGAGAGTCTCTGGATGTAAGCTCACTGTAACTAACACCACTGAAAATACTTTTTGTGCACGCGTGGAATCCTTTTTGAAATGCAGAAAACCTGGCCTGAATTAGGAAAGGTCAAGATGTTGCTATAGCTCTTGCAAAATTTTCCTGTTCCAGAACCTATATTGGAAGACAATACTTCTTTTCTATAATTAATAGCTGGGTTTCTGTCTCTACAGAATGTCTCAGAGCCTGTCCTCCCCCAGCATCTCGCAGGCACGCAGCTAAAGAGCATTGCTAGACCATTGAGTGCAGAGCTAGTCTAAACCTGTCCCTAACATCCAAGGCTGATTCTATTAGCTAATTACATGTTGTGCAAAAAAAGGATTTCCTAACAGCCTTTTTTAAGTTAAAATGAAGATCTGGATCTTTCTCTTTTTTTATGTGTCAAGGGACCAGATAAACCAGAATGCAAAATCCTGTAACAAACATACCTCACGTATTGGTTTCACGCATCGGCACCGTGTCTCCTCCAGGCTGCCTCCCTCGCCACGAACCGAGCCCCTGCGTTCACCTGCGCGTGATGCCGTGGACCTGCAGCTTTAGCAGCTCCAGTTAATTCACCTTGGCTTTCTGGAGTATCCCCGTGAAGAAAAAAGCCGCGCTAGAGGTGGCAACACGATGCCAAGAAATCTCTGGTGGCAAAAACCGTCCTGAGACGAGGTGCCACAGAGACGGAGCTCCGTGGCCCTGCCTGCAAAGGGCCGCCCTGGCTGGGAGTTACCTTATCTGAATCCCAGCATTGGCGAGGATGCAGCGTCGCTTCCCAGGCCCATGGAAACAAGGATCTTTCCTAAGGACCTCATTGAGGTGACTGCGGGCGTGCGGCAGCAAAGCAGCGTGATCGAACCCTCCTGAGCGCTGAGCCCTGGGCTTTGGCAGCGGTGTGGGCAGGACCTTCCCGCCCGGCGCTCAGCGATGGCTCTGGGAATGGCTCACAGCCCCTCGGAGCTGCGTGGGTTGAACACTGACCGCGAGGTATTTCCTGAGGTTTCATCTAAGGAAATGAACGCAGACTGCAGTTTTGTACTTCAGTTTTTTTGGGGGGGAAACACACAGGCTGGCAGGTGGTTACGGTTCTCCTACAGGTGCCTGCGCTGCAAAACTTCACCAATTCATTGTGGAGGTTTCCTAGCAACTTCCTTGCACGGTCTTTGTGCTCAAATTTGTTTGGAGATGTGGGCTATCATAAAGCAGTATTTCTGCCTATTTAAACCAGTTCAGCTCTTTTCAGCTGGCAAGGCAAGCGCAGTAGCAGCAGCACTGTCTGATTTATATCCTTTTCAGCTATTCCATCCAAAACAAACAGAACCATGAATTATTATAGGTGGGTTTCTTGCCTTTATTCACTAACCAGTTCACCAATCTAGTGCTCAAATTGCTGAGCAATGGGAAAACTCCAAATCTTTTTTTTTTTTAATTTATTTTAAGACATAGCACCAGTATTTCCAATGATCTCTGCATCTATGACATTATTGCCAAGCTCCTCTCGCATACCTGAAACTAACAGACGTTGACTATGTGCTTTGGACAATCCTTTCCAAATACATGACAGACATCGCATTTTTTGGCCAAAAATGCTCTTAGAAACAAGCAAAACGAAAACAGCCAAACCTTGCTAACCTTTGTGCGTGTGCATGTGCAATCAGTTTAAAATTGGCCGTAGGTTTTACTGAAGTCTGTAAATTCACTGATAGTGAGAGCATCCAGGTTTGAACACACTGAAGGAGTGTTTATCCAGGATTTTGGACTGGCTCAAGCAGCTTGCCCTGACATCCTTAGCTAAAAAGGAAGTGAGCGAGCAGTTTGGTGAGCACAGCAAACCTGAGAGGGCAAGGGCATGCAGGAGAGGAGCCCAAATCGTCCCAGTCTCCTGGAGGAGCTCTGAGACGTTCTTTCTTCCTGAAGCAATTTGTTGCATAAACACATATTTCTGCAAAGATAACAGAGGGGAAAAATGTCCCTCCCCGCATCGTTTAGCAACTGGAAAACAAATGGAGAACGCCACGGTGTTTTCATTGGCCCCTGTGCTGTTCTGGGAGCGATCTCTCCACGAGCACCACGAGCAACTGCAGTGCTGGAGGAAACACGAGGTGAGGTCAGGTCCTCCTGCGCTGCAGCCAGGCTCCTCCCTGCCTTCCACAGAACCGTCCCTGCCCGATGCTGGACAAACCACGTGCTGGTGGAGCGTCTCGTCCCACCCAGGCACGGCTGAGGCATGGCAGCAGTCCTGAAACCTCTCCCGTCCTCCCCAGGCTGGGCCGCCACTGTGACTGGTTTACCTCCGCATCAGATAGCCCTACCAGAGATTAGCCACGCTTACACCCTTGTGTGCACTGGGGATTTGCCAAAGCCTGGCATTTGTCATACTTTGCTGCCCTAAACCATTGTGTTTCTTGCTTAACACCGGTGTTTGTACCCATGCAGCTCTGTCAGCTGCTGCCATCAGTTGCAGAGACCAGGGCAAGCTTCCAAAGCAGATCAGGCCCTGGATTTCTATCAAGACCCATCTGTTCCTGGCTGCAAGTTATTCCCACCACCTTTATGTCTGGGTGAGGTGACGAGCTACTGAGCCCCCAGAGCAGCACAACACGCAGCTCTTTAAATAGCCGTCCTCTCCAGAAAGGCACGGCCGCTCCTGCGTCGTGTGTACAGCAGTCAACCCACAGGGCTAGGAGGACTTCTCGTCGACAGCGCCGATTGTTTTAAGACCTGCTGACATTTGAAAAAGAAATTTAATGTTTCTCCTGTGCCAGCCACTTCGAACGCTCTGGAAACAACCATCCAACAGCTGTGCTGCTCGTCCAGGATGAATTTGGGCACAGCTTGTGCTGGGCAGGAGCGCAAGGTGAGCACTGCGGCAATGCAACCTCTTCTGCCAGCGTGAGAAGAGGAGCTGGTCGGCGTGTGCCTCGCGCCTCGAGCCCTGTGGCAGGACGGCTGTAATTAAAGCCTGCCAGGGCTGACGAGCGCCCGGGCGCTGCTATTGTTCCGGCGCTCAGCAGCGAGCGGTAGCACGAAGAGTTAACTCTCCGCTGCATGCCTCCACAAATCTGCATAATGCCTTGCGTTTGGCAGCTCATTTGCATAATTTTAAATGACTCTTTTGTCTCGGAAATAAAATCTAAAACGCGGCTTCAGGAATAAGTGGTAGATATTAACGTTTCACATAATAAGGAGGCTCGGCTCAGTCTATTTGTCTGAAGCCTTCAAACGGCGGGTTGGAAAAACAGTTTTTGCAGGGAGCTGTTGTTTCTCTGTCGCCGAGCCTTGGGTGTTCTTTCCTGGTGCCATCTTGGCTGCCCTGAGCCAGCTCTCTGCTCGCGCCCAGACGTCCCGCCGCCCCCCAGCAGGCCCTGGGGAGGGATGCTGCTCCCCAGGGGCGCAGCGGAACCGCTCCCCAGGCGCCGCCGAGGCAGCAGCTAAGCCTCCTATGGCCTTAATGGGAGGTCAGACACCCAAACACAGGTCTCTCTGGTCTGGGAGAGACCCCCAGTGTCTCCCGCCCCCAGCTGAGCTGGCAGGCTACGAGTCCCCCGCTGCCGGCTGAGCCGTGCACCTCCCAGATGTTCACCGTCTCGTTTGGGAGACAGACGCAGAGCACGGTGTCTTCTCCTTGCTTCTGTGGAGGAGACGGGGCTGTTAGCCTCACCTGGCACTTCAGCAGGATTTAAATCACGGTTTGTTGGAGCAGCAGAAACAGTCCCAAGAAATCTGAAGCCAAATGGTAATACCATGAGCGCCTGTCATGGTCATGGCTGGAGCACATCCGAACTCCCACCCCAGTGCCTTACATACAACAAACGTTTGCAGACTTCTCAGGACAAAGACCTGTAATGTCTGGATTCACAATTTACAGGACTTCTAATTGTTGCATGCTAAAACAGTGCACTCCCAGTCCTAGAAGTCAGGCAAACCAGAGAACATTTTCCATCGCACGGCAGCTCCCACCTCGCCACGCTGCCGGCAGGCTGCTCCTCTTCCTCTGGTGCTTTGCTTGAAGGAACATCCAGGGGACAGGAGGGCCCTCGGGGAAAAGGACAAGTGTACGTATGCAATCCTGAGTGAACACATCTGTCAAATGCTAGCAAGCTTCTACACAGCACGTTTAGCTCCGTTTTAATTTTGTCCGATGCTCAAAATCCAAATTCAGGTGAACTCCAAACATTCGTGCAAGTGTTGTTACTCTGAGTGCCCTCCTTCAGACTCCAGTGGCTTTAAAGTTTTAAATAAAATGTTTCAAAGACTATCTAGGGACATTTTTTCCATCTTCACCTTTTGCATTAGCTGACCCTTTTAATTGGAACTGCTGTTACAATTAGCCAAAGGCAGGTTGCGGTATTAAAACTTTCAGCCCTAATGAAAGCCTGAGGCAACACTGATTGCAAGTGAAACTACCTGTACGGTCAGTTAGGAGCCCGTAAGTCTCTGTTTGTAAATCTGCCTGCCTTTTTGTGTTAACCATCTGAATATACATATGCATGCACAGGCATACACGACAGCCAAGTGGTGTGATTGCTGTTATCCACAACAAAATGTTCATCCACCAGCTAACGGTGTCCCTTGCCTCTTACGCTGTGACGGATAAAAACCTTCCAGAACAAAACCTTTCAGAATATTTATTCAGGTTTGCCTTACTCCTTTAGCTTCAGTGAAGCTAAACGTTAGTTACAGAAGCAGTTCTCAGCACAGGGCTTGCTCCCGCATCTCTTTCTGTCTGCTGCCCCAACTCCTTTTTTTTTTTTCCCCTTCAGCACTGAAGTATCATTACCGCAGAAATTCTAAAACTTCATTTCGTGGGACTTCCATCTGTTAGAGCTGTCTCTCTGCACACGAATCAACATCTATTATTTTTATTTTGGACATTTAATCACTTGTGCAACTGGTTGGGCTGACCTGGTGCGATTATGTTCTCAGCTTGGGAATATGCTACCGGGATAAAGAGGAACATTTAAAAACCATCTGTCCTGCTCTGTGTAAATGCCCTTAGTGATTTAAGGGGGGAAACGAAAAGGGAGAAAGAGCTCACAAGACTGCCAGCAGAATGGTGAGAGGTTTCCTGAAAGCGAAGCCCATCATTTAAGGAGAAGGGGTGCCTGAGAGATGAGGAGGTTTCCTGCTGCTGGAGCGCTGTGTCCAAAGCCATGCCCGCACGCCCGCGTCGGGAGGCTCCGGCTGACGAACGTGGCGGAGTTATTTCAGGAGGGCGGGTGAATTTGCAGCCTCTGCGTACACTCATTCTGCACAGGCCAAATTTCTTCTGAACAGCCACTGTTTATCACCTCTCAAATGACAGCCTCTGGTTTGCTTAAAATGCCAGCTGTAGACGGAGGCTGCACAGGAGCCGTTTCGCGAGCGGCTCGGCTTCCCCTGCGTGTGCCTGTGCTGTTGCTCATTCAGGAGCTTGGGGTTGAAGCCAGCCTCCGCTCGCCCACTCCTACCACCCCCCGGTTCAGCCCGAGAGCACCCAGCCTGGCCTCTTTTGGGGTGAAACTGAACGGAGAGCTGTGCTTCACACCGCACCAGCACCTGGTCAGCGTGAGCCCCTCAGCACGCACACGGGACGCCTCTCCACTGCCGTCAGCGGCTATTTGATGACGGAGGACCGGTGGCTAGAAAGTAGGCACAGAAAGTTAAACCCTGCCTGCGCTCGAGTCCCTGGAATAATTCACTCGGTTTTTGTACCGAAAGGTCTCCACTCCCTGCCAGTAACAAATTGACTCTGCAAGAATTTCTGAAGGTAGTACATGAATCAAGGCGATTTTTTTTTTCCAGGCTGCCATTTCTGAAGGTAAATATGGTTAAGGCAAGACTAACTAACCCAATCAAACGGAAAGAACAGGGAAATAAAAACCCTTTCTTGTCCCAGTTAATCATCCAGCCTCCCCTGACAGGCTGCAGGCAGACGTGCAGGGATCTCACAGGGCACGGGGCCGACCTGCTAAGGCCACGGGCCCAACTTTCAGACTGCTATATTTCAATTTCTGTCTTGTCACCAGAAGCTTACAGGAAGCTGCTTTGATGCAAACCAGCTAAACTCCAGCTAGAACCAGGCTGAGGAGTGATGTCAAATGAGGGGTTAAGGATGGAAGACAAAACTTGAGTCTGCCAGATATCAGTGGATCTACAAAGTCTACCGAGTAGTGGGCAGAGAGCTCACCTCGATCCCAGACACGCCGGGCCAACATCCCCTAACCAGGAGAAAGTAAACCCTGAGCACACCAAAGACAGAGGAAGCAGGTGCAGAATCCTGGTTCCTAATCCAGGAGTGCTTCACCACAGAGCCGGGGGGAGGAAATGCAGAGCAGCCGAAACAAGAAAGGGGCAGGGGGATCAGGTATCTGCAGAAATCGCCTGGTTTTGAACGGGTGTATTTTAGGCTGTGGGTGGTAGCAAGTGTTACGCGAGCAGACTGCGCGTCGACGCGTCTGGCTCACCACATTAACTTCCGAACATCTGAGCCTCTCTCAGCCAAATTTTGACTTAAAGTTCTGGTCTCAGAGGTCTCTGTTAGCCTCACTGACTCAGCAATGGGAAAGACTGCAGCAGAGCTCGGGTTTTTGTAGTTGCTGGAGAATAAACAGAGCAGAGAGCCACGGCATACGCTCCGCTGGGCACTGAAATCCACGGTAAGAAAAGATCCATGGGAAACAAGTTTTCATCAGCTCTGAACCTTAACACAAAACAACGAGAGAACAAAGAGAAATGATTTTTGTATTACAGTCACCTCTTAAATGTACAGCCAGGTACGAGTAGAAAATGAGGGATTATAAATAATACCTGGCATGCCTTCACATTAAGATGAAGACTCAGCTGTCATAAATCAGCATCACATTAAAAAATCAGGCTATTACAACTTGAGACCCGAGCACAATAAAATGCAACCCAGCGCAGCAGAAAGCCAACGGCCAGCGGCGCAGAGCTCTACAGCTGGAATCCTTTGATTCCCTGTGTTAACTCGCAAACTGTGCGGCTAGCCGGCGTGTTGCAGAACACATGGATGTGGTTTAAAGGCCTGATGATCCCAGACAAATCACTCTTATGCTACACCTAGATGGAGGGAGAGTAGGAGGTAGTGAGGGACTTGCTTTGCCTCAGTTTGTGGTGCCGGAAACGAGATTCCTTTCTTTGCAATGCGCTTTGTTGATCACTCCAGAAACTTCTGTTCGGTCTTGGGAACCATCTAGAAGCTGCAGTTTCCTACACAACTTCCTTGTTGACGTTTCCAAGAATGCTGGCCTCATTTCTTCCACAGCAAAACTATAATCTTATGCTGCCAGCCTGATGTCATCTCTGTTGACGTCTGAAGTTAACAGCCTGGAGAATGCACAGTGGGGTCCTCAGACGCCTGAGGCTTTTGCTTTTGTTCGGAGCCTCCTTCCCTGACCGCACCGTGCTGCACCAGCCACGGCTCCGCTGCCGATGGCACACCTGCCAGCATCCGCTTCCACCGGTCACGGAGCAAAGTCCCTTGCAGGCTTTCTACCCCAATCCTCCCACCCCTACCAAGTCCCCTCCCTTTAGGACTAGCAGACTTGCAGTAGAAACCTGAGGAAAACAGCCGGCCTGCAGCTGCTGAGTGAGCTGAGCAAGCTGTTAGGAGCGAGTCCGTCCTGTTGCATATTTTTCAGATGTTTCTGGTGGAAAAGTTCCTGAAGCATCCACTCGAGCTGCGTGTGCTTGCAGCAGGGGGCTGGACGAGACAACCTGCCAACCCACGTGCTCCTCTGATCCTAAAACCTTCAGACAATGTTGACTATCAGCAAACCTCAGTTTCAGACACGACAGCTATAAACCCACGGAAGTTATTTTACACGGCATTTCTAAGCTGGCAAAAATTCCAATTAGCCAAGTATATTAGTAGGAAACTCGTCCTGCTGGTTGGGTGTTGGTGTATTTATAGCTGCACCTTCACAAGGAAGCTTCTTTATCAGGAGGCCTGAAAATAGCAACATTTGTACGCAGAGGAGTTGTGCAACACGGGGAACTAAATCTCTTCGGCCGAGTCAGGAGTCCTGTCTTAAAAATACATCTTGTAAAGAAAGAAAAATCTAGTTGTTCTCTTGATTTTTCTCAGGACTTAGTAAAAGCAAATTTTTAAACCATTTCACTAATGGGTGTTGTCATCCAATAGACTTAGACAATGCAAAAGTCTTGGGAACAGTCTTTTTATTTGGAAGTTCTTGAAAAACAAGCAAGAAGGAGCAGTTCTACAATCAGAAAGCATTTCTGTTTGGATCCATTTCAGACAATTCAAAGGACCACCAAACTCCATTGCCTACAAGATCCTTATCTGAGAAATGCATCAACGCACCATACGGGCATTGTGCATCACCATTCACGGGCACTGCCAAAGTCGGCTCGTGAGATGTAGCCTCGCATCCTTGTTAGCCAACTATGAGGTGCTTTGCTGTGCCTGCTGCTGTGATACACACTCGCATCAGAATAACAAACAGCTAAACATTTAGATTGATGTCCTCTCATCTACACTTAGGGTCAGCTGCCATTTGAGACAACCTCAAAACAAAATAACAACATTTGAGACAACAACGAGTGTAGAGTCCTGGTGAGAACAACGAAAGCTGAGATTTGCACCACTTAAGTTTATTCTGGCTCCGAGCACAAGTTCCAGTGAAATCATTTTTTTTCCCTTTTTGCTTATGCTGAGTGTTTGCGTTGGCACGGCCACGGGCAACGGCTAAAACTGGGGTTCAGTGATAATGTAAATAAAGCTGCAGAAAAGGATTACTCACAAACGCCAGCAGCAGACTGCTGAGCCCTAACAGACATGTGCTCCCTTTGGGCTTTTCCAGCTCTTTTCCTGTCCTTTATCTAATAGCTTTCCATAACCCATTAACTTTTAAAGCTTGCTCATGAAGTGTGGAAGGAAGAGAGTAATTGAAATCGCATCCTTATGCCTAGCCCTTAAAAAAACTCCGCTGAACAGATCATGTTATTTGGAGATGTAAATGCTTTGGAGAACTAGATCTTGATCCTGAGAGCAAATGTGAATTATCTGGATCTTCCCAAGCCCCAATAAATGTATTTGAAACATCCCCAAGGATGCAGCAAGGATGCAGGACTTGATGTGGCCCATCTTCCAACAGTCCAATGGAAAAGAGGAATGACTGCCAAATGCAAGGAGTCAATTATGGTGTAAGAATAAAACCAAAAAACAAGATGCGAAGTTTTACAGGAGATCATTAGAACATGCAGGAGATCCTGATAAAATGACTGAGGTCAAGACAACTTAGAAGATCCTCCCGTTGCAGTGAACTGTAGGAATGCTTCAGGGAAACCATAAATAAATAAAACAAGAAAAGCAGAACAAAATGGGAAAAAAAAAAAGAACAAAACTAACACTTTGCTATGAGAAAATGCAGAACTAAACCATCCAGAAACCGCTAGTCCTGTCTGAACAAAAAAGAAAAGTAAATCATGGGTCTCCCCTTGTTTTTAAAAGCACGGCTACTGCACTGTCCCAGTACAGAACAGATTTAATCCTATTCCATGCCTTGTGCATTGCCAGCAGCCTGTTTGGATTTGTCTTATACGTGGTTTAGGTTGTCTTGTATGTGCTCTCAAATGCGTTTGAGTGTTACTGCCACCTGAGAGCAGAACATATGGGGAAACAGTATCTGAGAGTAAGAAACCTGGAACACCACAATGTCGTATTTGCTTTTTATCCCATTTCCTCATGTTAATGATAGCTGCATTGGAGAAAAAACCTTCACGAGCTCCCCAGCTCTCAGGGCTGCAGGCTCCTGCCAGATGGGGGGGGCCCAGGGAAGAACAGGGGCTGCAACACAGCAAGTCCCCAAATTACCTACATCCTTAGGTTTGTGAACAGATTTGGGGGGGATTACCATTGTATGGCCTCAAAGAGGGCTCATAGCTCCCTGACCTAGGCTGGGGGGTTATTTTATACCATTGTCATGGGGCACACCAAAAAATTCCACACTGGTTTTCCAAATTCCTGAAAACAAGCAAGATTAAGCTGGAAAACCAGCAAGAAAAAAATAAAAATAAAAATAAAAATAAAAATAAAAATAAAAATAAAAATAAAAATAAAAATAAAAATAAAAATAAAAATAAAAATAAAAATAAAAATAAAAATAAAAATAGATGAGAGCCTGGTATAACCCCAACCAAAGTGTAAGTTTCTGTAGTTTCTGTTTTTCTGACTAGTTGTATTTTGTGTAGAAGTGACTGTTTTCCTGACTGGTTCAATTTTGTGTAAAGTGACTTTTTCTGACCAGTTATATTTTGCATAGAAGCAGCTGTTTTTTATGACTAGTTATATTTTGTGTAGAAGCACCTGTTTTTTCTGGCTGGTTATATTTTGAATAGAAGTGGCTGTTTTTTCTGACTGGTTATATTTAATGTAGAAGGGACTATTTTTCTGACTGGTTACATTTTGTGTAGAAGTGACTAGTTTTCTGACTGGTTACATTTTATGTAGAAGTGACTATTTTTCTGACTGGTTATATTTTGTGTAGAAGCGGCTGGTTTTTCTGACTGGTTATGTTTTGTGTAGAAGCAGCTATCTTTCTGACTGGTTTTATATAGAAGAGACTGTTTTTCTGACCGGTTATATTTTGTGTAGAAGTGACTTTTTCTGACCGGTTATATTTTGTGTAAAAGCGACTGTTTTCCTGACTCGCTGTATTTTGCGTAAAAGCGGCTGTTTTATTGACTCGTAACTCAACTCCCAGCAAACCGAGGCGTAAATCCGTGAGGGGAAGCCTTCCCCAAACACCCCAGGAGGGCTTTTTGCGCCCCCAGCCCCACCTGAGGTGCAGTAGGAGGGAGCGCGGCCCCGTCCCGCCTAAGGCACCCGCGCGCGCCTCCCCTCCCCGCCCCCTCCCTCCGCGCAGCCTCCCTCCCTCGGCACGCGGCCCTTCACGTCCCCCGCGCATGACGTCACCGCTCCCCCCCCCTCCACCAATCGGAGGCGAGCTTAGTGGCAGGCCGCCCGCCGGCGGCGCCTCCGCCACTCAGCGCCGTCCTTACACGGGCGGCCGCCGCCCCGCCCTCCCCGGCGCGGCGCAGGGAGGAGGCGGAGGAGGAGGAGACGGCCCCGCGGCGAGCCAAGATGGCGGCGCGTGGGTGAGCGCGGCGCGCCCCGAGCCTCCTCCCGCTGCTGTTGCGGCCGGGCCGCCTGCTCCTCCGGCTCCTCCAGCCCCTCCGCCACACGTCCCCGGGGCCTCCGGGGAGCGGCCGCGAGCGCCCCGGGGGAGGCCCGGAGGCGGCCCGGAGGCCGCGGGTCCCCCTCCCCGCCGCTCCCCCCCCCCCCCCCCCTCATTGTGTGCCAGGCCCCTGCCCGCCTCCCTCCGCCGGGGGGAGCCGCGGCGGCGCGGACCATGACCTCCATCCACTTCGTGGTGCACCCGCTGCCGGGCACCGAGGACCAGCTCAATGACCGGTGAGGGGCGGGCCTACCGGGACGGGGGCGGGAGGGGATCCCCTCAGGGCCTGGGCCCCGCCGGGAGGGCCGCAGCGCCGCCTCCCCCGGCAGCTCGGCCCCCCCCGGGGGGCCGTGACCCCCGCCTCGGGGCTCCCCGAGGAGGACGGGGCTCCCCCCCCCCCCCCCGGGCAGCAGCACACAATGCGGCTGGGACGGCGGAGAGGAGGAGGATGCGGCGCCCTGCACAGGCTCGCAGCGCGCTGTGCCTCCCCCCCCCCCCCCCCCCCCGACGTTTATTTTTTTTTCAATAAAGGAGGCCCCGTCGCCGCTGCCGTGTGGCTCGGCGAGGGGTGGCGGTGCCGGCCTGCCCGCCCGGCAACCTCGCGGCTAACTTTGGTCTGGGTCGCGGGGGAGAAACGGCAGAGCGGGGAGGCTCGGAAGAAAATCGCTTGGAGGAGAATCGGCCTGCGAGCCGAATTTTCTGCCCTCCGCGATGTGTTTTTGACAGCGCTCCGTGCAGCTGGCTGCGTGCTTTCTGTGGGATTTACCAGTAGCGTGCACTGTAGTTTGTAAACGCCACTGCTGGTCTTATCTGTAAATTCTTTAGAAACGTGCAGATTTTCGTTTCTTAGGAGTTTGTGCGTGAAAATAATCTAGATTTATAATCATCGCTGGGTAGAAATTACATATTTTACATTGTACAGAAATACTTTAATTTTTACAATTGTTTCTTAGATATTTATGAAACTTTAAAAAGTGCACACTCTTGGTTATATATTTCTTTTTTCTTTTTTGTGATTTTACTGGGTTTCAGAATAGGTCAGGGTCCAGTTCGCTTCCACAGTTGTTTGCAGTTTAGATTAGGAAAAGTGATCTTGTAGAGAAACGCTATTTAAATTTTACAAGTGTTTTTGGTTATTTATATATATTTTTTTAAGTGGATGCTTTTGGTTATATTTTTAGGGATTTTTGTGATCTTACTGGGTTTCAGAACAGGTCATGGTCCAGCTCACTTGCCCTGTTGTTTGCAGTTTGGGTTAGGAAAAGTGACCTACCTTTGCTGAGACAACTCTATTAAGACACGGCAGAGGTTCGAGGGCATACGATGAGGAAAATAGGTCATCGTAAAGATAAAGTTTCAGCCGAGCTGCATCATCCCTGCTCTTAAAAGGGGGAAAAGAAACTCGTAGTGATAAAATAGGTCCTAGACTTGAAGCATGTCAGTGTGGAGTGTGTTTTTTTTTTTTCCTCCTTAACTTGATGATGCATTTTACAGGACCCGCTTCCTTTGGGGAGGCCTGCCCATTCCTAAGGGATTGTTTGGCTTTCTCCACAGTAACGCGTTCAGATTTGGCATACATCTTCCTTTAGAGTGACAGGCTGAGAGGTGATGCTGTAGGAGGAGTTCTGCTGCTGCTTCATTGTGCTGGTTTGATTTAGGATAATCATCTGGGACTTCAAACTTCAAAGGACCCCAGTGGTTTTTCTTTGTCTTTCTTTCTTCCTTTCCCTTTATTTTATATTTTTTTAATGTTGATAGGCCCTTTAGAAAACATGTAGCATTTAATTATTGCGCTTTGCTCGGAGTGAGAGAGCTCATCTGGTTTTTCTTTAATGTAACCCGTTTTCTTCACTTACTGTTAAATATGGTGTCCCTTCAGTCTTCATAATGCTTCCTAATTTATTTTTTTTTCTGCTTCTTACCATTGGAGCAGCTCTTACAACTTCTTTTGATACAGGAAGCTTCATCAAGCGTTGTAATTAATACATGGAGAAGGCTGCAGAAGAGCCTTTTAAGTAGTGACTTATTCTGAAAAAATCAAGTGGCCCCTCAATCTGAGCTGCAAGTCATAAATTTCCACTTGGTAAACATAATTTCACAAGAAGTGTGGTAGCTGTGCACCAGAACCTGCAGTGCAGGGAAATGGGAACGATTCAGAAATAGGGCTGAAATGCCCGTGCATGTGCTGGAAATGCCAGCTCAATTTTATCAGCATTGTTGCCTATTACAATTCTGTCAATAGAGATTAGGATCAAGATAGCTTAATGAATTTTCGTGTTATGTACACATGGAAGTTGGGATCCTGGAACATCTCCAGTGTCTGTAATGTTTCTTTCCCTCCTTGCCCTCCACAGGCTTTTTGAGGGCGCGCTGCGGGTCGTGGTCAGTATCCCCAGTTGCTTTTTTCAGTCTCCATTCAGAATGATAATTGCTTCCCAAAATCCGATTTTGGGACTATCATTCTGCATTGTGTGTGTTCATTACTAGTGTGCGTAGAACCTGGTTGACTATATTGCTTTCGTGAGTGCAGTAATCACATCCTAAAACACAAGGGATTTATTGGTGCAGCCCTGGTGTGAATTTTTGTACAAAAGTATTCGGTGCACTTGTCAGTAATCAGTGTGGATGTCTGAAGTGGACAAGTTGTGTTTGGAAAGCATCCTTTTCTTGAAGTGCTGCTATGCTCTTAAGCGGTCTCCAAAATGTGAGGAAGTAGTTGTTTTCAGTTTGATTTGGTGCAGTTTGTGTCACTGTTCTGCAGTTTTCATTCTATTTTCAGTTCATCTAGTTATCCATCTTACTCAGCAGCGACTTGGAGAGCAGCACAACGCTGCGAAGAACAGAAGAAAAAGTAACTTAAAACCGCAGATAATTGGGAAGACTCCCAAATGCGGGCACACATCATCGGAAAGTGCTTAACTAGTATTTTTGAGAACACTTAATGCTGTGCCTTAGTGGTAGTTATTAGACCTCTCTCAAATTACTTGAAGCAATGTTGGCTTCTTCATGGTACTCATCCAGATGTCTGGAAGCTAGGTGTGCTGGAGAAAGCTCACAGAGTCCAAGGTTATATTTACTCCTGAAGCTGTCTCAGATTTCACTTTTTGAAACGGGTAACGGGCTGAACTTTTGTTTTGGATGAACTAAAGTAATTAAACCTTTTCCACGAAGTTTATTTAGGAAGGTGGGTAACTCAGAATTCTTCCCTTAAACAATTCCTCTGCAAACTGAATATGAAAACTGTAATGGGAGAAAAATCAGGTATGGCCTGCAGTTTAAGGCTCTGTAAAGTATTTGGGTTGTATATAATTACTGTAACCTTTGAAAAAGAGAAGCCCAGCTTCTACTGCAGTGTGTGTTAAACATATTTTATGGGTTATCCACCCCACTCCAGGTATGTTTCAGAGTTGGAGACGTTGTGCTTTGTAAAGGAAGCTTGATGCCCAATTTCATAGATAGGTCTGTCTTAGAAAATGTTAGGTTTGGGTAGGAAGCGGGTGTAACCATAGCGAATAGCTATTTCGTGGCTGTTATGAAACCTCCGAGGAGCAGCTTAACCTGCTGCTCTGTGGAATGGGAGCCTTGCTCCTCGCGTTGTGCTTCATGGCTTTCTGTAGATGAACTCCCCGTTGGGGATGGGGCTTGTCTTGAGGCTTTGCTTTTTGTTTTTACCTTAACGCAAAGATAATTCTTGACAGCTAAGCCATTGAAGTGGTAGCATAGATAGGGGAAGATGTCATTTTTGAAGTGGTTATTATTGATGCATGGGGTAATGTCCTTTTTTCCTTCCCCTGTGAAGATGAGACCCAGTGAATGTGGTTAAACAGAGTATTTTGCAGTTAAGGTGAGTGGCATGCAGTTAGTTCTCTCTCAGTGGGCTGCTTGAAGCGAGCGTTGTGACAAAGTTCACTCGAAGCTTCAGTGAGTGCCTGCCTGCAGTCAGCGCTGGGGCAAGGAAGGGTTCTCTTGCTCTTAAGTGAGTTTGTTTTGCCTTAATATATTCAATGCCTTTCTCTGTTACTTTAGGCCATGAAGCGTTCAAGTAAGTAAAATTAACTAGGGTGCTTTGCATGGTCCATGTTTATACCCTCTGACAATCAATTTCCATGGAAAAAGCACCTGGCAAGAACGCATCCTTTCAGTCTGTGCCTGCGTGTCTCCTCGCTCGTGTACATGAGAGTATCATTGGCATGGTGATGGGTAAGGGAAGAGTGGATATGTGGGCTGCTGCTCCGGCGGATTCTTCCCCCTTCTTTGCATTTACTGATGAGCAAATCGGTTAAAAATCCCGAGCAGATGTTGCTGGAAGGAGCTGGGGCAGGGCGTGGTGTGGTTCTGTGCAGGGAGCCAGCGGGGATGTGGAGCTGGTGTCCTGGCCCCGAACGCCTGCAGGAACTGCGCGTGGAGGGGAAATGCTCCTGATAGCGCGGCTTTGGGTAGCCCACAGCTCCGTCTTCCACACCCACCGGCCTCCTGGGAGACCCTGTCCTCTCCTGGCGAGGAAGGCAGCCCTAGCATAGATGTCTCGGCTGTCATTCCACGCAGCCTGCGGTGCTGCTCAGGGCTGGGGGCAGAAGGGATCGACTGACTTGGTTTGAAATAGAAAACCTGTGAGCTGCATGCAGCGCTGCAGCCTTCTATACACATGCGTGTAGCTCACGTGATTTATTTGGGTGTGCTTTAAACCGTTTCCTAATCTAATGTAGCGAAGCTGAAGTTAGCCTGCCTCAAACAGAAATGGATGGATCGAGGTTTGATTACGGGGAAACCATTGCTGGTACAGTGCTTGAGTCCTGTGAGTTAGTTGCTTCATGAGACTTTACTGATGGGAGATGTGCTGATTTTTGTTAAATTGACTTGTTTTAGAAGAGAGTGAGGGAACGTCAGGGGTATTGTGGCATTATTATCAGGCTTGTAGTTGGAAACACTTTTTAAAAAAAAAAAATAAATAAATAAAAGGTTTTAGCTGTGTCAAGCAGTTTGTACCACCAGTGTGGTTCATATATTCAGAAGCAGGGCATTAGGATTTGATCTCTTTATTTCAATATCATTATTTAAGGGTGATAATTTGGGAAGTTAAGCATCATCTTCAGCCCAATTTAGTATCTTCATTTATTAATCAAAGCAGGTTCTGTGGAAATTCTGCCTACATGTTTACTTTCTTAAATATGTGAGACCTTTTCTGTAGATCAGAATAAGAAATCCGAGATCAGACTTTTGTCTTTGGGCAGCTTGATTCTAATTTTGATAGAAAATAAAAATGTGGTTAATTGACTAATGTAACTTCTGTTAAAACAGTTCAAAAACTTTAAATGGCATATACGCATACTTTCAAGGCCAATTTTTCACTAGCTGTTCAGGATTTTCCTGTGAGCCAATTAACGTTTCATATGTGATTGATTGTCCAAGGTTACTTACCCATAGGCCAGTAGCCAAGGCCTTTTTGGGCTTGGCTCTGCTAGGGTCCTTTTCTGGCTGTAAGTTGTGCTGTGCCCCAAAATGTTCCTGGGTGGGTGAGCATCAGAAGAGATGGGTTTAAAAAAAAAAAAAGGATTTTGAAAAAGTGCTGTACGAGGGAGAGTAGGAGTGAAGAGCAGAGGAAGAGGAAGCAGGATTGAGGTCCTTCCATTTTGAAAGCAGCAAGTTTATTTTGGCTCCTGTAATGCGACACTGTACTGCGAGTGATCTGAAATGAGAGTAGCCGTGAGCGGTCACGAGGAATTTAGTAAAATAGCAATTGGGGCACAAACATTGCCTCTTTTCCCTTTTCAAATCAGCTGTGGAGTTCGGGCGTTCTTGTTGAATAGACCAATAATTAAGTAAGATTAATGGGATCTCATCTTAATAGTTGTACTTTAAGTATAGCAACGCATGACAGCTGCAAGAAAACCTTTTTAACTCTTAGTTTTCTTAGGTATC
The DNA here is from genome assembly GCF_964034855.1 of Anser brachyrhynchus. Lineage (NCBI taxonomy): Eukaryota > Metazoa > Chordata > Aves > Anseriformes > Anatidae > Anser > Anser brachyrhynchus. The sequence goes on along the minus strand of NC_137695.1, from coordinate 140,138,418 downwards.
AGTCAACAACATTTATGTTCTGCTTCTTTGATTACAGCTTTCAACCTCTGCAATAGCATGCTTTTTAAGGTAACTTTGGTACGGTATGTGTTTATTAAATACTACAAAAGTATTCTCAGTGGCAGCTAGAGCAAGATGTCTGTCATAAATATGTAATTAAGCCATATGGCTTTAATCGATGCATGTTACACTTTCTTTCTTAAACGTCCTGAAGTTTGAGCAGATAACTGTTCAGCACCCAATTACATTTGTGTCAGAAGTTACTTAACGCTCGAGGAAAAACAACCAGGGATGTACCTAAGCGCGGCAGGCTTTGCAGGGTGTTGGAGCTGTGTTTTTACCGTTAACAGCACGGTTAATTGTTCTCGGCTTAAATGGACTGCAGTATGTATTTGAAAATTACATGAAGAAGGGGAGGGGACTTCAAAGCAGCTTTGATTGTAGTGATTGCACTGACGGCTGCCTAGGTAGTTTAATTTGCAAGATGTTCCCTATAAAAAGTTTTGTCTTCTCCTGCATTGACTCAACAGCTGCTTTAACTGAAATAAAACCAGAGAGAAAAACTACTTGGGCTTCTCTGCTGCACAACCTTTTTTCTTCTAAACTTGAATTCAGTGAAGCCTGGTAAGGGTTTGGCTCTTAGTAACAACTTCATGTAGAAGACCCCAGCAGCAGGCACCTGTACGTGCCCCAGGGAGAACGTGGGAACAAGGCCTGGTTGCAGTGGCTGGAAGATTTTAAATGGGGAGGGAACAGTTAGGAGAAAAAAGTATTGAATTAAGCATGAAAATAGAGATTTTCAAGGTATACGTGTTTTTGTGCAATGCGGTGAGCCTGTCAGTGTAAATGAGGATGGTCACAGCATCGATGAGTCTACTACAGCAACAATTACCCAGCTTTCAGACCTTAAGCTCTTCATCATCTTTTTAGCACAGTACTATTTTAATAGTAAGTTCTATATTCTACTCTTAAAATGTTTTTCTTTGCTTCAAAAAAAAAAAAGTCAACCAATATTGCCTATTTCTCTCTTACCCTTCCCCTCCAGGGAAAATTAACTGCTTTGTTTCAAATTAAAGAGCTCTTCTGTATGTTTGAGAGAGAACAGGTACTGCCTCGGTCACAGAGGTATGAGATTTGCCAGTTCTGTGGACTGCAGACATGCTGAAAAAGTGAGTAAGAAGGTGTAAGGTGGATGCAGTGGTCATCTACGTTTCTGTAAAATACTAGCTTGGGTCCTGTTGAGCAGTGATGTAAGCAGTGAATTTGCTGTCTTTGTAATCTTTGTCTACCTCTCGAAACTCACTGCTGCTGCCTGCACTTGCCAGCAAAATTGGTGACAGTAAATGCTTCACCCTGTCTTCCAGAAAATTTTAGCTGCTGTGCTTTAAAGTGCAGTATGCTTTACACTACTAAATCATATTGGTACAGAAAAGCTTTGAGTGTTAACTTGCCACCCATTTTCAACGCCCCAGCAAGATTTTGTTGCAGTGCTAAAAATGATCTTTAACACAGCATTCTGTGTTTTGTCTCATTGCCTATTTTTGTCATCCCGAGTCCATTAACGTTATGCCATAAGGTGTCTCTTGGAGACTTCTCAAATAATTTACATCCAAAAAGAGATTACATGTGTGTTCTCTGCAATTTTATTTTGGGTAGCTTTTCTTCTTCGGTAAGCCAGTTACTACCTTGTATCAGAAAAGATGTTCCGAAATAGCTCAGGTCCTTTGTGTTTCTGATTTAACTTTACAGTATGGCATTTTCGTAAAGAATGTGGAATAAAAACTGAAAACATCCAGATGATTAATGCTATTTTGGAAGTTGGCCGTGTTGGAACTACTAACCGTCACTGTTGTTTTATTGCCAGCCGCGAGGTCTGCCAGCTTCGTTTGTGACATGGGTAATGTAACTCAACAGATGAGAGTGTGGAGGCTGCTGGGGGGTTTCATAATCCTAAGAAATGGATGTCTTCAGACACACAAAACAAAACCCCAAAACCTTGGAGGGGGTGTGCTTTTTGTTTGGTTGTGTGGGGGCTGTTTTTTTTTTTTTTTTTAACACACTCTGATCAGCATTGTGGGCATTAAGAAATATCTTGAGTAATCTGGGATGATAACACTCATACAGCTGCACTTTTCCAATTCACTAGAAAATAGCCCAAAAAGAAGCTTGGGTGCTTTGTGCACAGGGTTTTGTGGTATTGCTTTCTGCAGCATGTTAGCCATCATCTCCAGTTCAAGCTGGATTCTCATTTTTGTCTTTTTTTTCATACTGTGTAGAAAGTAGTAGTTGACTGGTTCAAGACAAGCCTGTAGTAAAATATTTTTTTCTGAATGTTTGCTGTCTTCCATTATGCTTCTTTCTCTCATCTCCTTTAGGTTCCCTCAAACTCAGTTGTTGGGATAGCTTATCTTTTCACGTACATAAAAACTACTTCTGTTGTTCTGATACAATGAGATGGATCTTGACTGGGACCTCTGGACATTACTAAAAATTATAATTTCACCATGTATTTTCCAGTGTGGGCTCTGACGTAGACTTATGGACAAATATTTCTGCTACACTGCAATAGTTACCCACGTGAATGTAGTTGAATGAGAAACCTAAACCTTACTCTTTCATCTTGCAAAATAATTTTTTTTGAACATATCTCTGTGTTTATTCTTTCATTTATAATATGGCATTCCACTTTTCTCTGTCCACCCTAAAAATGATCACAGCTGCAGTTATTTTCTAACTAGTAAATATCAAGAAGTCTCCTTCAGAAAAGGAAAAAAACTTATGGCTTTTAATACTTTTCTTGAGAAAAGCTTTTCATAGAACTAGGTTGTTGTCTGACCTTTAATGTGGATCTGTTTCTTAGGTTGTTGAAACTGCTGTGTTCAGCTTTGACCACACTTAAAACCTTAATAATTACAGTGTCTGTCTCCCCCTCACCCCATTATTTATGCAGTTTGCTGACTTTGGTAAAACCTATCTCCAGAACAGGGATGTAAAGGTCCTGAATAACGCACTCCAGCAATGCAAACCATACGGCCTTGCCGTTGTGGGGTCAGACGAGGTAGGCAAAGCACGCCGTGCCTGGGATTGCCCTACGCAGGCTGGGCAGGAGCAGCAGGGCTTTGCTGGAGCGGTCGAAGCGTGTTTCGTTCCCTTGTGGAGCGGCATCTGCATCCGGCAGGTCTGTTACCTGAAATAGTATGGCCGCAGGCAAAACGTGAAGTAGGAGGTACCCAGCGTGCTGCTTCAGGAGCTCTTGTAGAGGAACCAAAATGCTGGTTACGCTGAGGGGAAGCACCTGGAGTTTTGTGGCTGCGGTACAGACAGATGGAGAAGAGCAAATCTGTTTTCAGCAGTGGGGGGAAAAAAAAAGGTATTGTGATGAGCTCCGCACCTCAAAAGCTGGGTTTTCTTTTGAGTTATTTTGCCTACGGTGTGCATCTGACAGTGATTTGGCTCTTGTTTTTCTGGCATGGTGCTTGCTCTCTACTCCCTATGCCAGGTCTCGTTCTGTTCCTACCTAAATCAAAGATGCAGTGTCTGAGGGGAAGGTTTTGAAGTTGTGTGTTTGGTAGAAGAAAGTACAGCGTGAGGAGGAGAGCTTCATGGTTTTTAAAGGCAGTTTTTAACAACTTGGGAATGCGACATGCAGATGCGGTTGTGGCACCAGGGTTTTGGCTAGAGGTTTCAGGCCTTCATGTATGAGGAATTGGCAAGTAAAGGACTGGACTTGCTAGAGGATCTTTCCATAGTGCTACAACTAGCCAAGACAAAAAGTACTTAATAAGTTAACAATTCTTACCTTAAAAAAAAATTGTAGCATTTGAACGTCCTTATCAAAGGCCATTTTCTGACTTTGCACATAGTGGTCATGGCTTCAAAAAGCTTAATGCAAGAACTGGAGGGAAAATGGTGGCGAGATTATGACCTGGGTTCCCACAGTATCCACAAGTAGGACCAGGACCTGGCTTTCCTGGTTTTAAGCTACCATGGTGGCTCACAAGGAACTTCTGAAGGATCTTCAGCAATTTAACACTACAGGACACAAAAAGTTCCTTATATTTTTACAATAACCAGGGATGTACTCTGATAGCAGTTGGTTTTGGTGGAATTGCTACAGCAAAGACTGACGGGAAACATGAGTTTTTTTTTTCCCCCCATTTTTGTTTAAATGTGGTCTTTTAAGTTTCACTCGTTCTGGTCCGCCAAGTGTACAGCTTCCTAGCCACGTGTTGGTAGACAGCATTTGCACGTTTCTTCACATCTCAATACTAACTCATGTTATTTAATGTGGATGTTTTTCAAGTATCCTTGAATTAAGCCATGAGGTTCTGAATTGCCACTCTCCACATTTTACTGTCACGGAAGGATTTACTTACTGAAGTGACAGGTGACTGAATAGCCTACAACTTGCATTGTCTGAAGATTGGGAGCTCACACCCAGCTGAGGGAGTTGGTTCAGTTGTTGAGCTTTTAATGGCCTTCTGGCTGAGGAAATAGCCTCGTGCTAAATGTTAAACAGAAATTCGGTGCAACTATAGGGACTTTGTGCAGGTGAGCAGAGTCTGGCAACATGAAATGATGATCTGATGCATTCTACACAAGAGAACAGATTTTTGTCTCGTGTTGCCTGAATCCACGACCCGTATTTTTGGAAGTCTGCTGTCATTGAATTTTGCCTCAATCTGATCTTATGCTTTCTCCTGTAGCGTGAGTCGTTCCTTTCCCCCCCCCACCCAGAAAGTCCTAGGGATCTAGGCAACCTGTAGATCTATGTCTGCTTCACTACGAAGTTCTCTGAATATTGTACTAAGCAACAACACGTGTAGGTGTGCTGTAACTGCTGCGTGCTGCTCCTGTCAGGATCTTACCGTTTCTGATTTCTTTCTGTTTGTATTCGGTCTTTTTATTACAACCCTTTTCAGAAGGGGGGCTGTGCTGTGCCATAGCTATTTTAGGGTAGGGGTGTTTGCTTATTTAAGAAGTGTGATTGACGTTATGCTCCTCTTGAGCTAGTTTATGGCTGTGCTTTGCACTTTTTACAATTGTTGTTCAGAAGGTCATGTTCTCAAGTGTCACATAAATGATAAATATGAGGAAAGGGTCTAAGTAGATTTGAACTAGAGGAACCAGTCCGTAAAATCTAGGCAATTTATCATTAATCAGAGGCATCGAGTTCAGGCAAACCTGTGCTGCTTTTCACAAGTCCAACAGGTGGTTGTCCCCTGGTCTTAGTGGAGGTTTTTTTTTCTCGATAGAGTAATTCCATCTGGATATCTTAGTACCCATGAGTATTTTTACTCTGTCTAAATGCTACTTCTCAAATGGTTCTGACACTCCTCAGTGTATTTTTTTTTTTCATAAGCCACTGCCCTTACAGGTGTTTACCCTTACAGCAAGACAAGAACTCCTAGCTTTTCAGTGGCAAAATCATCCTGCTGCTGCCAGCCTCCAAGTATCCTGAAAGGAAAAGCTCCTCAGAATCCCAGGATGGCTGAGGCTTGCAGGGCCCTCTGGAGCCACCCGGTGCCACCCGTGCCCAAGCAGGGACACCCAGAGCAGGGTGCCCAGCACCACGTCCAGGCGGCTTCTGAAGGGCTCCAAGGAGGAGACCCCACAGCCTCTGGGCAGCCTGTGCCAGGGCTCCGTCACCCACACAGCACAGAAGGGCTCCTGGTGCTCAGGGGGAGCCTCCTGGGGGCCAGTTTGTGCCCAGGGCCTCCTGTCCTGGCGCTGGGCACCACTGAGCACAGCCTGGCTCCGTCCTCCCTGCACCCTCCCCTCAGGGATTTACAGACAGAGATGAGATCCCCTGGGCCTCCTCTTCTCCAGGCTGAGCAGTCCCAGCTCTCTCAGCCTCTCCTCACAGGAGGGGTGCTCCAGGCCCTCCATCTTTGTTGCCCTCCGTTGGACTTTCCTCAGTGTGTCCATGTCTCTCTTGCACTCAGGGAGCCCAGCACTGGGCACAGCTCTTGAGGTGTGACACCCCCGGTGCTGACCAGAGGAGAAGGATCACTTCTTGACTTTCTGGCACCATTCCACCTGGTTAGCTTTTGCTGCAAGGATGCACTGCTGGCCCATGTCAGTGTCCACCTGGACCCTCAGGTCCTTTTCTGTCAATCTGCTTTCCAGCAGCATGGCCCCCAGCGTGTATTGGTGCATGGGGTTGTTTCCCAGGTGCCGGACTCTGCACTTCTTGTTGAACATCCCGAAGTTCCTGTCAGCCCATCTCTCCAGCCTGCCAAGGCCCCTCTGGGTGGCAGCATCACCTGTGGTGTATCTGCCCCCACCTCACCCCAGATTTCTGTCATCTGCAAAGTTGCTGAGGGTACACTCTGCCCCATCATCCTGGTTGTTAATGAAGGTGTCACACAGGTCTGGGGCCAGTATTGACCTCGGGTACTCTGCTTGTCACTGGCCTCCACCTGGAGTTGGCACCTCTGGGCACGGCCGTACAGCCAGGTTTTGATCCACCGCTCTGTCTGCAGCTCTCTGTGAGGATCTTACGGGGCCTTACTGAAGTCCCGGTGGACTGTATCCACGCTCTCCCCTTGTCCTCCACAGCGACACCACATCAGCTTTGCTTGCTTAGAACTGGGACTGAACTGTAGGCTGAGGAAAATGGGTAAGGCATTTCCTCGCCTGTGCGGAATGTGCTGGATGCTAAATATTAAACACTGTGCGTGTCTGTCTTGAATCTTCTGAGGTCGTTGCCCCTGTCCCACCTCTGCTAATTTTTGTTGTCCAGATTTAACCCTCTGCACTAGCTTATACCTTTAGATACAGGTCATTATCGGCGTTGATACATCGTGAAATATTGATGGTCTGTTGTGAGGGACTTTACCACCTGCAGTAATTGTATTATCTGAAGACTTCCCGGTGGTGTTGCAGGGAACTTAGAGGGATTCATTTGTTCGATGTTTGCAGTATTAGCTTTCTGTTAGAGCTTACTGACTCAGCACCGTGTGTTATCACGGTTCCAGGGAGGGTTATTAAACCATCAGGACTACCTTTATCCATCACACTGGCAGTCCTAGATAATCAGGTTTGGGAGCCATTTTCTGTAAAGCCCCGGTGGTTAACACCACACAGCATAAGAATAGCTGTTAGGCAGCCAAGAGGCCCAGCTTGTTTTCATCCTGTTTGTGGCAGTGACCGGTGCTAGATGACAGCAGAAAAGTATTACAAGAGGACAAACATACAGTGATGCTTTTCCGCATGATAACAGCTTGCATGATAACAATTTGCAGCTCGGAGGTTTCCTGAGCAGTATGTCATAGCTGAGTATTTCTCACTAATATTTCTCGGAACGGAGTGAGGACAGCAGAACTGCATGTAATCTGTGGTGCACCTGATTACTGTGAGTGGCACAATAACTTTGTTTTATGTCTTTATTTCAGTGATCTGAGCATCATAGCCTAAGCACATCGTCCCAGCCCTCTGCTGAGTAGTAGTGGTTAGCTTGGAGGATCCTGTTTGGTACCTGCGTTCGCACCACTGCTCTCCGCCCCATTGCTCGTTGGTGGAGAAGAGATTTTTCACCTTTATTTCTTCTGAGTCTGAGCAGGGCATTTGGTAGGAAGGAAGGCTGCCTCTTCATGAAGCTGCAGCATTTCAAAGATTTGGCATGGCAGTCAGGGCTACATTAATTGTATTTTGCATTTCTCTACTTGGAGTTGTTCATCATACCCAGCTGTTCATTTAGATGTGCCTTTCCTTTTCCTCCTCTGTAACCCTTGCTGTCACCGCATGGTGCTGTGGTTAGAGAAGCCCTTACAGTGTGGCCCTGCCTGATATTTTAACCTCGTTCAGAGTGTGTGAATAGCTTTTTATGGCTGTAAAGGAGCAGCTTCAGGAAAGAAAATCCAAGAGAATCTTCTAAATACCGTGTCTGGGACTCTGCAGCATTCCTTGCCGAGAACAGAAAGGCTTTTTTCTTTCTGGAGACATGCAGCATGTGAACATCTTCTTTTACATCTCCGTAGTTAAATCCTTTGTTTGGGTTGTTTCACTTCAGTGATTTTTACTGTGTGCTCTTTAAAGACCTAGCTGACATTTAAAAATTTAGTTGGAAGTTGCAAAGTAAAATGGAAAGTAGCTTGCTTTATATCAGCAAAGAAATTCATCTCTGAGATGGTGGAATTTATTTTCATTCTCTTAAGTAAGTGTGCCAAATGCAGTATTATTTGACTAAAACTGCAAAATATGATGGATTACGTATCAGCAGCTATAAATATTTGTTGTTGTTCAACAGCAAATAAGCTTTTGAGGGGAAAACTATGCAAATCTTGCTGCAGTTATCAGGTGAGATTCTGTTTACAGTGCACTGTGCTTTTATGCTCTTTGCCAGATTGAGAAGGTCCTGCAGATTTTCAGTGAGTACAGAAGATGTAGGTGTGTTTTTTCTTCTAGTTTTGTAACTGTTAGCTTCCTGACACATTGAACGATTCTGAGGTCTTAGAGCAGTAAAAGTCCTGCTTATTTCCTATGGTCGCTTTGTGGTGCTGTGAACTGTTCCTGGCATGCTGGAAGTACTCGTGAAGGATGAGTATTCCCGAAGGATGACTGGCCAGGTGTGTCCTTTGGAAGCTGAACGTGGTGAACATATGCTCTGTAAGTCTACAGTGTCTTAATAAATAAACTTCTTAGACAGCCTGCCTAATTTAAAACAGAAAATTTCCATTCTTACAAATAGGATTGAAGTTGTGAAACAGCATTTTGCTAATGTGGTGGATTTTAAGCACTTGTTTGAATAGGCTAAGCTCGCTTTGAAATGTTCAGTATTCCTATAAAGTACTTAGTACTTTGAATTGAGTTTGCTTTTCAGCTCTCTTGCATTTCTGAGCTTTATTTGGCTTTATGCAGCAAGACAGGGCAGAAGGATGGCTCGTTAGATAAACTTCCCTCAAAGTGTAAGTGGACCTTGAGAGAAATCATACCTTCTGATGCATGGATCTGTCACTTGTGAAGTCTGAGCTCTTGTAATCCTGATCGGGAGCCTCTTTGATTGTGTAGTTAGAGCACAGCTCCTTTCTATTCTCATCAGTTCGGAGAACCTCTAGCTGCTAAAATTGAAATAAAATAAGTCCCTTTTTGGCTTGAGCTCAGATAAATTGACTTGTTTTTCCTCACAACTGATTCTGCATGAATTTTGGTGGGGATGCTTAAAGAATGTGTTTCTTAACACAGAAGCCATCGTCACTGAACTCTTTGTCTAGTGTGTTTCCCCAACAATCTGCTTGTGAGCAAAATACATGGTACTTCGGATTTTATCCTTTGAAATGGTTTAATTGCCTTTAATGAGAGGTTTTTTTTTAAAGCTTAACCTCTCTGGCCATTCATATCGGAGATGAGTTTTTAACCACAGAAAGAGACCGAATAAAAGGTCTCAGTGTTGGCCTTCCTTAATGCAAGAATTGATTAAATTGTCTCTGCCTTCGTTTCTTCTTCCGGTGCGCTGCCAGTTGAAATTATCGGATCACATTGTCAAGATCAGCCTGATCTTAAAGGCACGTCTAGTATTTGTCCCGTAGCGGATCTGCAGCACAATACCATGCAACTGTGCAACTAGAAAGACAGGAATTGCTGCAGGAAACATTATTGGGGGGGGGGGGGAATTATTTAGAATTTTTATTTGCACAAATGTATTCTCTGCACAGAACGTGCGAACGCATCTTTCTGCTTTACTCATATTTTTAGCTCATTTAATTCTGTGACTGTGGTGTTAGCACAGATAGTGGTGGCAGCACGAGTGAGGAGGAGGATGGGGATGAATTGAGCAGCTCAGCGGGGACAGCACCAAACTGCTCCTTTTCTTACTGGTGCTCTGTGTCTAGTCTGGATCTTCAGGCCTCAAAGGCTTTGGTAACTTTGTTATTACAGCAGCTGTGCAGGAGATGGACGGATTTCTGCGAGTTTAGTACTTCCAGTATTGTAGCGTACAACCTTCTCTGCTCCCCCCCATAAATGTTGACAGCAGCCTCTTTTCAATAACGTCACGTCGCTTTTGATCTTGGTGTGTTGCAGGTAGACCTACTCTCTTCAGACTGGCATTACGGAGTTTCACAGAGCACACAACTCTCGGCTTTCTGTGTGTTTCAATTCCCTGTCACTTTTTTTATTTTAACAAATAAAAAAGGAGTAAGATTTTTTACAAATTGGAAAAGTACCTTTTTCTTTCTGTCACAAAGGCTGAGCATTACTAAAGCTCCGATAAGGAAATTTTAAATGTTGTTTGTAGACCAGCCTCGTAACCATTTCCAGTACAGTGCTGCCTTGTTTGCTGCCAGCTTTCCTTACAGTCAGTGCAGTGACCTTAAAGGTAGGTTTTCCCACTCGTGCTTGCTAAGAGGAGTAGCGTTAATGGAAAACTGCTCCAGATTCCTGGGAAACTGTTAGGTAACATAGTTAAGATGTGAAGCTTCAGGGATGTTTAATTTGTTGATAATTACGCAGCAGATCCCTGCTGGCTTCATAGAACCTTGCAGTGTGCTGTGGACTATATAACGTTCATCTCTGGGATTTCATTCGGTGTTCTTCCACAGTAATTCACTCTTACGGGGTACCTTCTATACCTATTGCATATGAAGCTTGTGGTCTGTATCTTCCTTTTGTGGATGGCCTTCGAAGAACCTTAATATTTTCCTGTGTGAAGTAGTTGTGGCTGCAGATGAGGTTGGTGAAAACGCCTCCTTACAGACAGCAGCTTGGCTGCGATAGCAAAGGCTGGCTCTAAGCGTGTTCACCGCCTTCCTGCTGCCTTTTCACAGTGGTCCTTTTACCTTGTGCTTGTATCAGACACAGTTATTTCTATCAGTATAAATTGTCTTGTTTCTCCAACAAAGGTACGTCTTTTTTTTTTTTTTTTTCCCCTCCAGACAAGTGCTGTGGAGTCAAACACCTGATAACATTAAGATTTGGATGTCTGAACCTTTTTTAAAGGTTCAGACACCAGAAAACAGTTCTGGTGTGTATGCCTCCTTGTGAAGTTTAGAAAGGGGTTGCTGGTTAAGATCTGTGAAATACTAGGATAAACATGGCAAAAAAAGATATGATTTTATTTATTTTATTAGGAAGACCTTTATTTACAGGGTTCATCTCTTGATTTAGTATCTATAATACAAATATTCTCGCTAAATTTGGAAGCTGTTCAGGTGCTTTTTTAGATCCTTTCTCATGTTTGGGAAGATGGGAGGCAGAGTTTTACCTGTTATGAGAGGATCTTTGCAGCTCAGAGATGATCTTTTCTAAGGCAGTGAGTGATAAAGGCAGAAGTTACTCTGTTGGCTTCTACTTTTGGACACTGCCCTCTAAGCAGAAGTAGTCTGTGAGTTGGCCAGATTCTGGGTTCTGATCTTCCGTTTGGTGAGGTGCCATAAAAGTGAGTTGGAAGTACTTTGGGAAACACAGTTGGGAAAGGTGATGTTTTAGGTAACCCTATATTAAATAGTGAATCTTCTTTGGTTCGTTTTTTCTATTTGTCAGAGTTCGTTGTTCATCCCTTTTGACGTTGGCTTTTGTGCATATTTTCCAGTCGTCTTTGTTTTGAGGAACTTACTGTCGTATTTTTGGCTCTGACATGCCATATACTTGGATTCTTTAGAAAATGGTAATAATGTCTGCTATGGGATAGTGTACTGAAACATACTGCAATGAAACATAAATATATCTACAACTAATGCTCATCCTTTCATCTGTTTACTTTGTGTGTAAGGTTGGAAGTGGTTGTAACAAGGCATCTTTTTTGGTGGCGAGTTGCAAAACACATAGAAATGCAAGAAAACATGGGTTTTGCAGCAAGGTAATAGGTGGAAGGGTAAAACTCTTAAACTAAAACCCTCCAAAACAAAAACTTGACTTGAAGCTGAACACCATCCATTTGTGATGTAGTCTCCCAACACTAGGTAGAATTTAGATCAAGCTTCATTAAATCTGGTGGTAAGTGGTTGCCATAATGCACTTTCAGTCCCCTGCTGTAGTGTCATGAATGTTTGCTGTTCTTTAGTTTGCTGTTAATAGTTTAATCTGGGATTAGAGGTTCAGTTTAATCAGTGTGTTATATGTGGAAGTATCCCTACCAAACAAAATGGTGTTGTAAATGTGCCACCTAAGTGGATGTTATATACAACAGAGGCTTCATTTCTTTTTTTCTTTTTTTTCTCCAGATTAAGGGAAGTTTCAGAGAAGCTGAACAAATATAATTTAAACAGGTAAGACGTATTACATGATGCTGCAAGTAATTTAGGAAAGGGTGATTTTAATAATACCAACAAGGATTAGGACTATTATAGAAATAGCCTTAGAAAGCCTCAGGACGTGTAGTAAAGTTCAGAATCACGGAATTGTAGGGGCTGGAAGGGACCTCAAGAGATCATCGGGTCCACCCCCTCTGCCAAAGCAGGTTCCCTAGAGCAGGCTGCCCAGGTAGGCGTCCAGACGGGCCTTGAATATCTCCAGAGAAGGAGACTCCACAACCTCCCTGGGCAGCCTGTGCCAGTGCTCCGTCACCCTCACTGTAAATGCTTCACATAGACAGTTCTTACATTAGGAGGAAAATGTTTTCAGTTATGAAATATTATTAAATGCCCTCCTTATTAAATGACTAAGTTAAAGTATGTCCCATGTTTATTGATGATAAAATTAAATGAAAATTCTCTCACCCGTTAAGGTTTTATTTTGCAATTTCTGTGCTTAATGACTGGAAGGACAACAGAAAAAACACATCCTTCATCTGATGTACGTGTTCAGTCATTCTTGAAAGTTTTTATATCTGTAAACATCACTGCTATCATTGTTCCTTCCATATGTCACTTGTTTGTTTGTTTCTGGGCTTGAAAAGTTTAAAAATGTTATATATTGCTCACTTTTTGTTTTCAGCCACCCCCCATTGAATGTATTGGAACAGGCTACTATTAAACAGTGTGTGGTGGGACCAAATCATGCTGCATTTCTTCTTGAGGTAAATTACTCAAAAATATGTTCAGATAACTAACTTGAAACCATACAGTTAAAAGTAATTCTTTTAAAATCAAATGGATGAACTTTTTTCAGCAACCAAGACATGTTTTTGCATGTATTTTTTTCTGTATCTGTCTTGCATTTCAATTTTGGACACTTGGTTTTCTTGTTTTTAAATATAGGATGGTAGAGTCTGCAGGATTGGTTTTTCAGTTCAGCCAGACAGATTGGAATTGGGTAAACCTGATAATAATGATGGGTAAGAAACTCTTTTCTTCATATTAAATCATTCCTTTGAACTGGATAAGCAGCTTGGCTGCTTTTTTGTTTTGTTTTTAAACTAGATTGCTTTTGGAATGGGTACTTTGAGTAAATGCATAATAGTTATGGTGATGCAGCCAAACAGCCTAGCTTGACAAACTGGTGTAGGGAATAAATACTAGATGTAGCTATAAAACAAGTGAGACAGGATGTCTTTAACTTAAAGAAACAAACAAACCGCACCAAAAAATAATAATCATGAAAAGAAACTGTCTTAAAGCGTTAAGCCCCATGTAGAATCCACTTTGAAAGTGGTCTTGTCTGGAAAGGCTTGCTTTTTAGATCCACTTTCTTCAGTCCAGGTAAGTCGTCTTTAATAGGACTGTTTAACATATTTGGATGTAAAATGCTGCTTGATATCAAAGGAGCAAACTCAGGCTCAGATCTGCAGATAAAACAACTGGCAATTACATTTTGTCCATATACGCTAACTGAAAACTTAGTACAGTGGCTATCTCAAATCACTAATTAGGTTAATGTGTACTTGCAACTGTGCTGTTACGGATTGCTGATGTACCTACGATCTGTTAGACATGCTTTCCATTTTCTTTTCTCAGCGTACCTCTTAATATACAGTTAGATTAGTTTGGAATATTCCCCAAGGGTGTTGCTTAAGCTGGTATGTTACCAGACTAAGTCCCTGAGAATTTAGACCTGGGATTCCAGGTTTTGTTCTTAACCCATTTGGGATTGTTTTGTGACTGATTTACCATCTTTTACTTTCAGTTCAAAGTTGAGCAGTGGCTCAGGGGCAGGAAGGACATCCAGGCCAGGCAGGACTAGTGACTCCCCATGGTTTCTGTCTGGTTCTGAAACTCTGGGCAGACTGGCAGGCAACACCCTTGGGTAAGTTTTGATAGGATTGAGGCTGCAATCTGTTTGTTCCATATTTGAGTATATGTGTATACACATATATAAATTGTATGCAGTATGTATAAGGGAACGTATAATTACAGCAGTTGTGTAGGTAGGGTATAATAAAAAACCTTGGTTAAAATTACAGATATGCAAGTGACCCTTGAGTACCTAGGATATGGAGCATTCTTCATGTATGTGTGGAGAATAACTTTGTTTTGGCTGTTGTCCTCTTCTGAATGTTTTTTGGTTACTTGATTTTGAGAAGCAGTTTTTTAGAGGGACACTATCAATTTAAATTATCTAATAGGGTAGTGGCATAAAGTAAAATGAGCACTTGCACAGGTAGAGTCTTCATTATGTATATTTACAGGCTTTTGTGTATTCATTTTTATTTTTCTTTCTTCTCCCCTGCCCCAAATAATATGCTGTTTTGTGTTAGTTGGGGTCTTACACATAGTAATAGGAAGGAAACGTCAAAAAGTTGTCACTCAGAACCTTTTAAAATTTTACTATATGCTAAATATATTATACAGGCTCAAATTTTATCATTAGCTTTAAAATTGATGGTGTCCCTTCATATAGCAATGTAAATTAATCTTCTTTACATAATCACTATGAATTTATGTGCTTTTATAAGAAGTTGAACGTGTTTTTCTACGGTTACTATCCACAGTAAAGAGACTTGTTACTAGAAACCGTACTTTTCTGCATGTGAATGTTTTGTTAAAGGGAAGAGGAACTACAGCTTTTCCTTCAAAGTGAATTTGTTGTTTGTTACCACATAAGCTGATTTCACTGAGGGTTTAGTTGCCTGAAAGATATCCTGTACCCCAACTTCTTGTGAAACTCGGGCATCTGAACCTAAATCTGTTTGCTAAACTTCAAAGGCAAATCGGTACCATCATGTTTAAAAACCTGCTGTCAAAAGTGTAGGGTTTTCTCCTCAGACTAGGAATGTGCTGAATTAATTTTTATCTGAGCATAACGAGTTAAAGTCACTTGAAGCTATGTGCTTAGGAGACCAACCCTGGAGAGTTCCGAAGTTCTTTCCCTTGCATGTTTTAGAACTCACCAAACTCAGAGTAACAGTAGATACTGTATCTGCTCTATTAAATGAAAGGAGTACTTGATGTAATAACCTGAATCTGAAAATGTTCAAATGGTGGAATCCTTAGATCACATCATGGGATTTGGAAGATCGCTTTCATACTAGTGGGCAGTGAAGAGATGTGAAAAACTAGTAGATGAGCAGAAGGATTTCAGTTCTCTTTATTTTAGGTTTAGGGAGCTTCGATAAGAATAGCTGTGTCCCAGTGATTTTTTTTTCTCTATAGATCTTTGAGAGCACAGATCTGTTAAGCTAAAGAGAGTTGTATAACAGAGTTAAGAGTACTTCAGGTGAATTTAAGTCCACTTGAAAGGAGCCCAGATGAAAAGGAAGTTTTGTAAACACAAGGGAGGTACATTTTATGAAGACAACATTTTTGTATTGGGGTTAATCAGTAGATTTTAGAACTTTCAAAGCTATTAAACATTTGTAAAGAGGTGAAGGAATGAAGCCTTTCTCTTTAAGGGATATTAAATACTTCACCTTTTTTTCTTCAAGCTTTCTTGAAGTTTTAACCACATTTTAATTAGCTTTTAGTTACACTAAAAATAACATCTGAAAATGACAATGTGCTAAGTCAGTGGGTTTCTCCAGACCTGATTTAATTTGAGGTAGTAAAATGCAGTTGGTATAGTGTGTATTTAAAGAAAATGTTTTTGTGATACCTCTTCATTATCAGGTTAGGACACACTTGGAATATTTGAGGTATATGTTTATAGCGTTTTAACTGTTAGAGCTCTCATGTCTGTCACTGACAGTTTATAACTTAAAGTAGAGAGATGTATCTGTATGAAGTGCTAAAATCCAGTATGTAAGCTTTTTTTTAAACCCACATCTTCCATGCTGAGAGTTGAATTGGAAACTTTTGTGTAGGAAGAACTTCTCTTTCCTCAGCCCCCTTTCACACCTTTAGAAGCAGAGTAACTAGTTAAAATAGTTTAAATAAAATATTGCTTCTCCCCTCCCCCCCCACCATTATCTATTTCTGTGAGCTCTTTTTCTATCTGATCAGACAAGATTTGGTTTTTTTGCTGAAGCCTTCATTGTATTGCTTATTGTCTTGTATTGGGCTATTGTCTGTGTGGTTGCTGGCTAGAGTCCTGAAAATGCAGATGTCTGACAGGGCCTCATCTTAGGTGGATGCTTGAGCAGTTCTGTAACTGTATGATTCTTGTCAGAAGAAGAGAGAAGGATGTTAGTAATTAACTTAAACTATAAAATGTGAGACAATTATTTTTACCTAATTAGCTTTTATATCTTAAGGTAACATATTTTTAATGTGAATTTTAGATACTGTTTTGGAGAACATACCTACTGACTCATTGAAATGAAAAAGCTTCTTGTTCAGTCAGTTTATGCATGCTTTTGCAGTATAAGTGATGCTGATTTCACCAGTAGCCGTAGGTCCAAAGTAGAGTATCTCTTGAATAGAACGATCTAGTGTAAGATTCATCTTGCGGTCAAGAGTATTACTTGATTTTTTCAGTATAATCTGAAGCAATTTGTTAATATAAATCAAGTCTCAGAATTTTTAAAGAGCCATCTGAGTATAGAAACACAATCCACTGATCTACTGCTCGTGTGCTTTTATAGTAAGAAGTTAACAGCTGAATGTTAGATGTTATGCTGCTAATACTGTTACTTCTGGAAACTTGGGGAATTGGTGTGGGCACTTGTGTATACATCCACACAACTGTAAGAGCAGTAGAAAGTACAATATGCACTTGGGAGTCCTGTTTTATATTCTTCCTGTCTAATTCAAAACTTTATCAATTAACCTGGTGTTCATATTCTTACTAGTTTTGAGAGAGACTTTCATAGCATTTGCCTATGAAGTCAATCTCCTGTATTTTTCAGAGACTGTCTACAAGTTATTCTTAATAAAACTGATGCCGTATTTCTTGAAATCTCCCAAAATATGCTGCTATAAAATATATGTTCCTCTCTAAATCTTTTTAGAAGTCGCTGGAGTTCAGGGGTTGGTGGAAGTGGAGGAGGATCTTCTGGTAGATCATCTGCTGGAGCTCGAGATTCTCGAAGGCAGACCAGGGTTATACGCACAGGACGAGATAGAGGATCTGGACTGCTGGGGAGTCAACCACAACCAGTGATTCCAGCATCAGTCATTCCAGAGGAACTCATTTCACAGGTGTGTGAGCTAGAAGCTTCTTGTTTTCAAATATACGGACAGGAAAGTGTTTTAATAGTACCGTATTTTCTCCAAGGAATAATGGTGTACATTTGAAAAGATGGACTACGTCTAGTTGAATTGCTTTTATTCTGAAATGCATAGTGTGAATGACAGACTTTTTTTTGGATATTGGAATTTTCGTTTCCCAGACTTCCACTAAGGCGAGGTATATGTTCAGTCTTGATGAGAAATGCAACGTGTTGTTCATTTGCAGATAAAAGATATAGTGAGAAGGTCAAGTATTTGATTATCATACCAGGCATGTAGATAATAAAGTTAAGTTTCTTCAGGGAATGTAAGGAAGGGGAAGCAGATTCCTTTTATCCAACAAAGAAAAAAAAAAAGCCAGATATCTATTTTAGATTGAAATGAAGGACACTGAACATACTTAATCTGTTTAAAATACTAATACATTTTCTTCATGGACACGTCCACTTAATTTTTTAGTAAATGTAACTGATGATTTTCAGGTTCTGCTTTTACCTCTCAGTGTGCTACAGCCTGGATAAGTTGATAGACTTCATGTTGTGTGATTCATGATGCAATAGTATGTTGAAACGACATTTTTCCTCTATTTTTCAAGGAAAATGTAATGAATGTATTTTAATTCTTAGTTCAAACGAAGTTGCTGGCGTACATGTTGAATACAGATGCTAGTTATTAGGCTGAAGATAATCTTCTCGTGTGCTTTGAGTGGCCTATAGCATAGCTGGCACAAGATAGGAGCTAACAGCCTTGGTATCTACAGATACACCAGTGAAAGAGTGGCTTCCTGTCTCTTTATGAATTCCGAACCTAATAAAAACTGGGAGACTTTCACAGAAAGCTTCTTCTGTGTTTGCACTTTTCTATTAAAAACCTAAATGTTGCAGAAACTGCTGAAGGTGAACCTTTAGAAACAGGATGATGAGAAAAACAGGGGGAAGTGGCTACCTGTTTAAGGACAGCAGGAAGAGAAATCAGTGTCAAAAAGATAGGGTTTGAGGTCTAGTTTTGGAATAACAGTTGATGGCAAAACTCTGACATATTTAAACACTTGTATAGAAACAATAAGCAAAATCTGTTTTTGAGAATATTCTGTTTGTTTACCTACCGCATTGAGCATGTCAGGAAGTAGTTTGTAAGGTGACCAATAAGGAAATACAGCACCAAAGTTAGAGTCCAGTAAGCCTAAATTGAACTGAGAGGAAGTTAAATATCCAGTACAAGATACTGAGAAAATTCAACGTGAGCCTTTGTGTGTATGTTCTGTGATTGACTTCTGGAGAATTGATAGTTGCTCTCTTGGTTTTATTAGACTTCCTCTAGAGTTAAGTATCCTTATATTAGGAATGGTGTTTGGTGAGCTGAAAATGACTAGTAATCAATTCTACTCTGTTTTGACAGGCACAAGTTGTTCTACAAGGAAAGTCCAGAAGTATTATAATTCGGGAACTCCAGCGAACAAATCTTGATGTAAACCTTGCTGTAAATAATTTGTTGAGTCGTGATGATGAAGATGGAGATGATGGGGATGACACAGCAAGTGAATCATATCTTCCTGGAGGTTTGTATCGTGCAAATTTTGATGAGGAAGTGTCAATGTGTTCTTATTTTCCTGTATTTAAACACTCACAGTGTGCTCTGTGCTGTGCGAGGTATGCAGCGAAGACTTCTTACTTATAGGAGCGAAGTCTAAAGATGTAGAAAACAAAAGATGCACTGGGATGTTTCGAGGTATTAGGTTAGGCATTAATAACTGTTCATTCTGTGGGTGGCACCAAATTGAATTTAGTTATTTTTTTAGGATTCCAGGCTTTGTAACATCAGCATTACTGACGTCTATATTTTGCTTCTCAGTGAGTTGCTGAGACTGCTGTGTGGCTTGCTCATAGAAGCTAATTCTGAAACCTTCCAGTCACTTGCATGTTTTTCTACCACTAACATGTATTCCTAAGATACAGCAGTTTTTAGAGCAAAAGTTACACTTTTTTAAACCAAAATTTAAGTTAGGGCAAAGCAGTTTACAGTTAAGACTGAGAATTTATTCTTTGTCTCAAGTACCCCTTATAAATGCTGTAGTATTCTGGCAATACAGGTATAATGCTGTAATTGAAGTCCAGTTATTCTCGGAATATTGTTTGCCCCATGTAATCGATTTTTAGGGAAGACTTTGAGTCTTCTTTTGCATTGGCCAAATAATTTAGGTAATCTGACCCTTTTCTTGTTGAGTAAACATATTTGAAAACACAGCAGCCAAATCTAATGTTTGTATTAGATGCACTGCATGATAAGAACACATCTAAACTCCGACTACATACTAGTTTTTCTTTTTGTGTGTCAAAATGACATTTTGGTAATTCTCTAATAGATATTTTTTCTGCTCATCTGGTTCACCAGGAAGGTTCATGGGCTTCCTCCATCTTTATCTTGTCAATCACATGATTAGACAAAGGTTTTTTGTTCTGCAGCAAAGGCTTTGTAACTCATTTGTCTCTTGGCTTTAGTTGCATCTGTCAAGCTTCTTTATTTTGCTGTAGGATCAAGAATCCTCTGGTGAAAAATCCTTAATATAAGCCTTGATTTTAGTGATCAGTTTCATAACGTTAGATGCATTGGAGGAATTAAATTCTCTCAACTCTTTGCTTGTATTCAAAGCAGGAGTTCTTATTCTAAGCATACCAGAGTGTGTTCCTCTAGAACCTGGCTTCAGAAGACAATTCACTGAAATCATTCACAGTAAAAGTTCCTTTTAACTGTACTAACCAGCTTCCTTACAGCATTAACTGTTCTCTTAATATCTCTTGGGATCATAGGAATCAGTTAATAGGGACTGTCTTACAACCTGTGGCTAGTAGCTTTTATTAGAAGGTTCCTGCACTGCACTCCGTCTCTTGTATTTGAGATGATAGGTTGAACCACTATGCAGACTTTCACTGTCTTCAGTAAACAACTTCGTCCTTGGCTTAAATTTTGAACGCTTCTCACCTGTTTAGAATCATAGAATCATAGAATATCCCGAGTTGGAAGGGACCTATAAGGATCATCAAGTCCAACTCCTGGCACCGCACAGGTCTACCCAAAAGTTTAGACCATGTGACTAAGTGCACAGTCCAATCTCTTCTTAAATTCAGACAGGCTTGGTGCAGTGACTACTTCACTGTGGAGCCTGTTCCAGTGTGCAACCACCCTTTCGCTGAAGAACCTCTTCCTGATGTCCAGCCTAAACTTCCTGTGCCTCAGCTTCACACCGTTCCCATGGGTCCTGTCACTGGTGATAACAGTTTAGGCTGATCTTTCCTACAAGAGATTGCAACCTACTAGTATTGATATTTTTCCCCTTTACCCACAGAGGAACTGGGTTATCTTTTCTCCATTTTTTGTGGGAAACGGGGTAGAAATGACAACTGAAATGAAACTTGACATGTCTTAACCCCAGTCTGTCTGCAGAGACGTAATTCACAGTTTGTAGAATGTGCTATGCCTTTTGTGTCTGTCTTAACTTATTTGACTTCTACAGGCAAAAATAACTACGCTTGTTGCACAGAAATGGATTCACTTGATAACTGAATGTGATCAAAAC
The DNA here is from genome assembly GCF_964034855.1 of Anser brachyrhynchus. Classification (NCBI taxonomy): domain Eukaryota; kingdom Metazoa; phylum Chordata; class Aves; order Anseriformes; family Anatidae; genus Anser; species Anser brachyrhynchus. Next base: position 140,117,424 of record NC_137695.1, on the reverse strand, counting down.
ATTTGGAGAAGTCTAGCTGAATACTGATCAGTGCTGTCATGACTCTACTGTTGGTATATTAAATAGTACAAATTACCAACCCTTACTTGTATCACATAATCATGCAGGCTAGATTTCAGGAAAACCTGATGGCTAGAGAACCTTGCCTGTAGCTCTATGGAAGAATTAACAATATTCTGTCCTTCAGAACTACATGGAACCAGTTTTTAAGTCTTTTGCTCTAGAAACTTTGCATTCTTCTTACTTGCACTTGTCATCTTGCCTCTGGATGTTCTTTTGGACCCATAACATCAGAGTTCATAGAAGGAAGCTGTAGATAGCCAGTAATTGCTACACACATTCTATTTTTAGTCAGGTACGTATACGCAATTCTGAAAGATAATGAACTTCTACTTTTTATGATGCCAAATTTTACTTTAAAGTGTTTTGGTTTTGTTCCTATCAAATACAAAAAAAAAAAAAGACAAGGCTGTTTTTGCCTCAGGACTTTCTGAGGCTCTTGCATTTTGATTGAAAGGGTATGCTGCTTTTTGCTTTCTCCCTTCTGCATGTCCGTTGCTTTGCTTAGATCAGACTCTTCAATTTAGGTGTTACTCCTCTAGACTTTTGAAGACAGATTTTTTTTTTAAACATTAAGAATAACTTGTACTTGATTTAAAATAAAAAGAAACGAAAAAAATGCTGAGATACTTTTCAGACACTGTGAAATGTGTAAGTTATTGTTTAAATACATCGTAATTTCATGAATATATCAGTTGTGATGTAAATCCAGTTAGTATTGTAAGGTTTATGCATCTGAATTATTTAAGGGAAGCAAAAACATACCAAAATTCTTCCAGAATTCTTCAAAAATGTCTTAATTGAAGAGCAGAACTCTTACTTTTCTGTACAGATTGCCTTCAGTAAGTTCTCTTAGAATTTTATTTTTAGAGCCTTATGTACTTTGACTTATCTAATCCTGTTTCTTTATGATGATTCAGTGAAAGGAATGTGAGTTCATTTGATGCGTAACAAATAAATGAGGAAAAAAATCAAAGTAAAAACTACAGAGAACAAAATAATCTAGTGTAGAAAAGACTCAAAGATGTCTAGATTAATATTCCAGCCCGTACCAGGTTGTGTTAGAGTATTCTTCCAGGCTTTATGTTCTGTTAGTGCTCTCTGGTTCTATAGAATTTAAAACACTTGGTTGTTTGTATAGTTCATGTGTGTGGATGTTTGCTCAGTAACTCCTTCATACAGTGGGTTCCCACTAGTGGGACTTGTGAAACAGTTTAGGTAGTATCTAGACTACTTTGGATTTCAGAATTTGAGATGAGTTTGTTCTAAGAAGAAAAAAAAAAAACAAAACATCTTCTTGTAAGGAGAGAGATTGGCTTGTGTCAGCAATCTTTACTGTATTGGTTTGCAGTGAGGAAGGATGGGAACCAGAGCATATGTAGAGATCAGTTTAAAAACTGGGTGTTCAGTGGCTTTCCTCCGGGGAAGACAATTAAGTATGTGTTTGTTGTGGTTTTCTTAGTGTATTTTTTCTTTTTTTTCCCTTGGGTTTGAAGATGAACTTCAAGTTGGGTAATGTTTTGAATACGTATCTCTTATCAAGAAATGAAGGCTGGAGTTCTGCTTAAGTCTGGTTTCCTAGGAAACCAAAATACATGTTTTTGTCCTACGCTGTCACAGGCTTGCCAATTTTATCTCTGCTTCTTTCAAGTTTGGATTGTGAAGACATCGAATTCTTGTATATTTTATAAAAATATGCAGCTGAGAAAAGGGGAGATACCTTATGATTTCCCCCTTAATGGAAAACATTTCCGACCTCAAACTGAGCTCATGTTTAATTGATCCAGGCAATGCCTTCAATTAATGAATCCATAGAAAACAGTTCTAATGCTACCCATGGAGCTATTGAAAAATAATAAAAAATAATACTTGAATTACTGTTTGCGTATATTGAAACTGTTTTCTCCCCTCCCCCCTTTTTTTTAAATGTCCTTTGCCCCGTCTCTCTTTTTTCTGCTAATTTTCAATGGTATTTACAAGTGAATTATAGGTACTTTCTTACCTAAATATGTTGCTCAGAATCATCGCATCTAAATCAGTATTTGAGGGGGTTGATTCTGGTCTACCACTGCATAAGAGATGAAAGATATCATTTCATGGGCTTTTCCTGAAGAGCAGAAAAATAAAGTCATAGAATATGTTTTTTCCTTTTTTCCCCCACCTGGATTCTTTAACTGGATGTAGCCTTGCAGTATCTGTGTTTTCACAGAACTAAAAAATTCCAGTGATCTTTGAAGGGGAGTGGATTTGGCTCCTATCCCTACTGGTTTTAGCACCTTTGTTTGCTGGTATAGAGGATGGAAGAAGGGGGATCTCTTACAGAAATATTGGAAGAAAATTAAAATCTGATATGAAGCTGAAAGAAGAGGGTAAGAAAAGGCTTGATTTCCTCACTTGTCTTAATGCACATGTAGCCAAAAATGCATAGTTCTGGTTCTTAGGTCTGATGGTTTGAATTCTTACTTTCCTGTTTGGAAATATAGCTAACCTCAAGATATCTAAAATGCTGGAAGGTACGTGTGTGTGTGTGTGTTTGAGTTAGTGCATGTTTTCTTTCAGGATAATTTCTAGTTTAGCTTACTTTAAAAGACATTGTCCATTTTGAATGAGGTTAGTGATTTTTTTTTCTGTGCTGGCCAATTCTGTTCCTAAAAGAGATCAAAGTTTTTCCAATTTCTGGCTGGATAATGACCAAAAAATGAGAAAGTTGCTAGACTGCACAGAGGTGGAGCTCACCTGGGAAGAAAGGCGAATGGTGAATGTGAACATCAGGATAAATAAGTGTTTGAGCTGTGTTTCCGCCTCCTGAGCTATGGTACATGCGAGTTGGTATTTAAGGTGAGGTGTTCTGCTGCTTTCTTGTTGTGGAAAACCAGTGGAAAACTGATAAAATATGCAACAGGGTAAGGCCATCCTGAGAGATCTTTATTTTTTTGGTAAGACAGAGCCTGCTTGCCAAACAAGATTTATTTTTTTAACTAGGCTTTCTGAGCAGTCAGGGATCATGTTCTAAAACATACTGTGTGGACCACAGTTCCACGCTGTGCTTTTAGAAGCACAGACTATACTCCAGTGGGTTATTTATTTGTTGCAAAAAGAACTCTCACAGGTCTTGCTTTGAAGTCCACAGTGCTCACTATTTATAGTGCTGTTCTTACGTGAACTCCGTTCTTCTGGAGACAGTTGTTGATGGCTGGTATGTCTTAAATTTCTAAACTCCAGAAAACGTAAGGATGACTGTTGTGATTTGCTGGGATGTGAATGACTCTAACACTTTTAGTGTCAATAAATGGAACTGTTACGTGAATTACTGCTGGCTGTGAGAGAGGACCTAGTTTCTTTTCAGTTGTGGGATACCCTCTTGTTGGTGCTTTTTTCTTTTTTTCTCCCCTTCATTCCAGATACTGAGGGAAGTGGTCCATAATAATCAGCTTTTAAGGTTAAGAATGCTTTTATTTAACTTACCTGAGTCTCGAGTCCTAGTCACTATTTTGTTTTTATATTTATTATGAGGTTGAGGCTGAGAACTAGATCCGTTGAAGTTATTTGTTACTTCTGTGTTTTCTGAGGGAAATTTTTGCATAGCTTCCTGTTAGTTTCATGAGTGGTTTAAGCAAAGTGCTTTAAGTGGTTCTGCTGCCCAGAGAAGCTATCCTGACCTTCACTTGTGTGGTGGCATGGAAACTTAATTTTGGGAGCCTGATTAAATTTTCAGTCAGATTTGTGTGGACTTTTGGGAATGGGCAAAGCTTTCTCCTGAAGCAGCAGCACGTGTGCTGATGGTAGTGCTGCATGTGGTAACGTAGCACCTTCGTGGTGCTGTCTGACTGCCTGGTTAACTCAGTCTGAAGACTGCTGCTGAAAGGGGTTGTTCTCTTCACACCTGGCCTCCATATCCCATATGAAGAATTATTTCAAGGCAAGATAATGCCCTGAAATGGCTGGTAGAGATGTGGATATCCCACCTTGGCCCAAGGAGGGGTCTTGCCACAGTGATGAGGGATGGAAATAGGACTGTCACTTCTATAGCAGTGAGGTGGTAGTCTGGTTCAGCTGTCCTGTCAGTCAGTATTTCTGGACTTGACTAATTTTCAGTAGCCTCTTCTGTGGGTGGATAGTAGCTGTAGTTTAGTAAACCATAGGAAATGGATAGTTCAGTGATGATCACTACTTCAGAGGAATTCAAGTTTTCCGAAATAGTAGCTTAGGTGGTCACAGTATGAGTTCATCTTCCTGAGTTTAACTGTGTGGTATTAAAAATATATATATAATTTTAAAAAATGTTGCTTTCTTCCAGATAACCGTTGTTGTTAATGTAGCTGCCATTTCAAGGTTTGTACTGAGAGCTGCAGCTGCTAGCTTGGGAGTGAAGTATGGCACTCTGAAAGAAACGTTCTGTGGAGGAACTTGTAACCTTTGCCATCAAAGACGTGGCTTTGTGAAGGCCAGCTTTCACCATCAGTTCTGTTCTTCCTTAATTCTAGGTCATAATTCTAGGTCATCTTTGGAGTTCTGTCTGTGTGCATGAGTGTATGCACATCTGTGTATATGTATCCACTGGGGTCAGATGTGTATCCACAGGGCTTTGTTCTTCCAAGAGAAAGGCTGAAGTCTGAATTTCTGGGTTACAGGAAAAAAAATTGTTTTGGTTAAGACTTCCTTGGGAAATGAGGTTAGAAGAGTGACAGAGAGCAGTTCTTGTAGGGAAACTGGTTTTGTGCACTAGTCTACCATGCTTGATTGTACATGTGGGTGCACAGGAGGCACATGAGTTGGAACTGGTGAATCTGAAGAGCAGAAATTCAATTAATAGGTAGGATTTCTTTTGTTGTTTTGATATTTATTTAGTTGATGGTCTCTCTAGCTGATGTTTTAAGTAGCTGATTATTCACTTAAGACCCTTGTCTCCTCTTATAGAGGATCTTATGTCTCTTCTGGATGCTGACATACATTCTGCTCACCCAAGTGTCATTATTGATGCTGATGCTATGTTTTCAGAAGATATTAGTTACTTTGGTTATCCATCCTTTCGGCGCTCATCACTTTCCAGGCTAGGCTCATCCAGAGGTAATTTTGCACCTTTTTTCTTTGTAATAAGTAGCTTGCTGTGCAAAAAGCTAGTGATAGTGCACACTGGTGGTTTACTTTCTGATTTAATGCGAAAGTAGACTGTGATATGTTGTCAAATGTAGAGTAGACAAGTAGATTGTTAGTCATCAAAATTATTAATGAATTGGTGAATATCAGCAGGTAAGTTCTGTAAGAACCTTGATAGTCATGCGTTGTTAAAAATGGAATTGTTGATCATTGATGTTGCAAGATGTAAAATTTTTGCATGCTGAATTTATTTTAAACTGTGTAGTGTAAATACCTACTAATACATATAATGCATTACAAATATTTAATTAGGCTCAAAAATCAGTAATGATTGTTGACATGCAGCATTCTTCATCTATTTTTTTTCTTGGTTCAGGTTATTCTTAATACACTGTTCTTCACATTTCCTTAAGTATTACATGACAGAGGTTATATTTATGGAATGAGGAGAAATGTGTTTAAATACCAAGGAGGGGAGAAGAAATTAAATTTGATTTTTTTCAACTTGATTTTTTGAAGCATTTTTATAGCCGATTAGAGAGAACTATTGGCAGTTGATATCAAGACCATGAGTTGATATCAAGACCTTGTGGAAGTGTTCTTGGTTTTGTTTTGTAAAGCATATTACACACAAAAGATTTAGAACAGAACGTGCAGCAACTTCCTAGCTTTTTGAAGCTATTTTGCAAATACCTAGTGTATTTCAAAACTGTTAATCCAACCTCTGCTGTGATTTTTTTTGTTGTTTAGTATAGTGTTGTTGCCTTTCATGAATCTGTTCTAGTATATTAATTGCTGAACATGTAAGTTCCTGTCACAAAACTGTTAGTCGGGGTCAGTGTGGTGATTGCTAGAAGATAAGTCCAGTAATTTATGAAGTATATCTGTAAGACAAGCTGTTATGTTTGGCTTATGTAAAAACTTTGCCAATTTTCTAATACAGCAAAAGACCCAAGGCTTGGTGTAATTTATTGAAACTGATAGAGTAATGTGGTCATCTCATACATGTAATTTCAGTTGACTTTTGTGAGCATAAGTGAAATACTTAATAGGTTAAATGCATTATGTGCATGTACAAATATTCAGCATCTGACATAACTCCTTCTAAATTCCTCCTTTTTTTTCCTTTCCTAAGGTTATTCTATATAAGACGTTACCACGAATTTTATAATCCTTATTTTCCATGCATAGTTGACTCTTGGAAAGTTAGTTTGATTACCTGATTTAAAAAATTTATCTGCATGAGCGAACTGCAGAGTACTGGCTTTAGACAGTTTGTAGGCCAATTGGAGGGGAAGCATTTTGGTAAGGAACATTTTCCTACAAGGATCCTTTTTAAAAACTTGTCTGACTCTTGAAAAGTTTTCATTTGATCTACTCAAAACAGATGCACTTTAATTTGTTAAATCCAGTCCTACAGGATACCGCTTTAAACACAAGGGGTTGGATTATCAAACTTGTGTACAAGAGCTTTTTTAATGCTTGCTTTCTTTAACTTTTTCAAATTACTGTTTTTTTTGGAAAATTATTATGAAACTCTCTAATAAATACTCTTTTTTGGTTTGCATAAATATCTAACAGATGGTATCGACCTAGATTTTTTTGTTACTTCATTGATTAAAAACAGTACTACAAAACTCCGTATTTTGTACTGTAAAACATTAAATTGCTATGTTTACTGCATTTGGCCTCTTATGATGCAAGTGAAAATGCTGTAGCATTTTTGATGATGCACAAAATCATTTCTTTATTTCTAGCTTACTATTTTTATATTTAGTAATTCTAAAGTACATATGCTTGAAAGGGTTAATATTTTGAATGTTGCATGTCAGGACTTTTTTATTTTTAATCTTTGTGAGTAGATTTAACTGCTGTTAGTTGCATCCTGAAGGGTCTTTACTAGAGAGTGGCTTACTTTTATCCCACTGGTGTGACCCAATTGCATACCAGTTCTCCTTCTTCCCTTAGAGAGAGACTCTGAGCTGTTGCGTGAACGTGAGTCCGTTTTACGTTTGCGTGAACGAAGGTGGCTTGATGGAGCCTCATTTGATAATGAAAGAGGCTCTACAAGTAAGGAAGGGGAACCAAACCTGGACAAGAAGAATACACCTGTTCAAAGCCCTGTTTCTCTAGGAGAAGACTTGCAGTGGTGGCCGGATAAGGTACTGAATTTTTTTGCCTATTTTATTTGCATGCTGTACAATAAATCTGTTGTTTTGTTTTTCCAATTAAATACTCTGTTTCCTTGTTGAATAGCTCATCTTAGTTTGTGAGAGATAATATAATAAAGCATATTTGTTAACACACTTATGAAAATTGTAACTAAGTGGTTACAGCCTCATAGTTAAGACATTAATAACAGAAGCATTAATTTTGTTTTCCACATATTTTGAATACACAGCTGTACTTAAGTTTTTTTCTTTTCATACGTAGGTGTTCAAAGAATTTAATTGGCAAAAGGAAACTCGTAAAACAGTTTATTCTATTTATTGCTTTATTTTCCTGTCTCTATTTTTTTCCTTTCAGACTCAATATAGATAGAGAGCTTGAAGAGGGAGGTGAATTTAGAAGCTTATTTCTGCTTACAGCAGCTCACTTTTAATCCCTGTCATCTTTTTTCTGGCATTCAAACTGAGAAATGTAGATACCTAAAAAAGAATGTTTATCGAATAGTTCTTCTCCCAACCAGACCTTATGTGTCTGAGGTGTGATTTTATTTAATTGGCCAGTAAGTTTGAGCTTCTTTGCCAGTGAAAGCTGACAGCCTTTGTCCCTCTTGCTTTGTCATGATGGTAGAATGAGAATGCCATCTAGCTTGGGTAGAGAGAGAGATCTATTTTTTTTTAGCATAAGAGTAAATTTAGTCTACATTTGGAATACTAAATTAGCTTTTTTTATGTCCACTGCTGTGTTTTGATAGCGTTACTATCACCATTATTACTGTTTTGTTTTTCACTACTTCACTACCGTTCAATATTTTAGCAGTAATAACTTACTGAATTAGGTGTTAGGCTTTTTGTTTCCCCACCCTGATGTGGTTTTTCGCTTATTTGTAGACTCAGCAGATTATGCCCTAGGATAATTATTGCAGGCTTTTATTGGACATCTTTTATGGAATTAACTTGCTACGATGTCTAATTGCATGCTTGCTCAGTTTAGAAATACTGGCATTCTTTCCAAAAGACATCTTTGCATATGCACTCCTGTAAACCCTAACTTCCAGTTAAATGCAGGTGTCTTACTAGAAGGAAGGGCCTTTCATCTTTATCTAAAAGTAGTTATACTTTTTATTCTATCCCTCAGTTGAACATTCATAACAAATTGTTCTATGTCTTTCTTGCTGTAGCCCCACTTCTAAGTTTTGTTGGGGGTATGGTCCGAAAGAAATTCTTCAAAGTAAATCATGAGGGAGATGATATAGCTGAAGTGCCAGCTCAGATGTTTCTTCCATTTTGAGAATTGGAGAGGAGATCTTAAGATGTCAATGGAAGTTGGAAGTTAAGAGTGAGTTGGGGAGAGATTCGAGTACATAAAGATTTGCTACAAAATAGCCAGTCTTGTTTGCAAGATTTTTCCTTCATTTTTCATTCCTTTCACGTTTAGCACGTGAAATGTAGTAATCTATGATGAGGATGGTAAACTTCGGTTTATGGGAGGTAGAGTACCAACCTGAAAGGGATGGACGAAACTCATGGAGAGCTGCTGGTGTTCCCAACATTATCGACTTCACACCTATCTGACACTAATGATGTGAAGCATTGCATACAGAGTTTTTTTTCTACCACATAAGTGAAATCAATTCCAAGAATTCAACTCAATAAATTAGTTCTTCTAATAGCTCAAGTCTCACTGGACCATACAATTAGTAGTCTGTGCCTCTTACCAGTTGAAAATATTGTGACATACCTGGCAGAGCCGATCTGTAGTATGACAAGTACAGCTGTTTTTTCTTCCTAGATTGTAGTTAGGTGCAAACTGAGCTTTATTTGGTTTGTTCAAAGTAGGTATATTCTGTTCAGCTATTGACATGCAAAGATTTTTGTCAGCAATCTGAATCATCTTCAGGCTATGTAATTCCTCCGGTCTGAACTCAGAGTTAAGCACATGAGACTCAAATTGCAGAACTAAAGCTGTCATGTCATTTGTGCATCTTTGCACTGTTAATCTTTTTGAGTGGTGTTACAGAGGTGTGTGTAGCCATGCTCCTGATTTATGTGTCACAACTGCTAATATTTTGATGGGAAAGAAAATTTATGGATGATGGGTCTCTTCTATACAAAACATCTTCTATATTGGCAATATAAAAAGTCACAATGATACTGTCTTGGAGCAAAAATTAATTGGTTTCCATAATTTGAGGAATTAGGACAGATGACTTTTTTAAAGATTCCTTTATGCTGATGAAATAGTTGCATCTCATTAAAGTACAGTAGGTTCTTTTTCAGAATATGAAATATGTGATAGCAATTGTTAATCATGACTCAGATTAGCATTTATGCTGCTTCTGTGCTATGCTGGGAGATGCCCTCCAGAGCAATAAAATTCTCTTACAGCTTAACTAATTTTAGGTTCTTTTATCGTGGTATGAAAGAGAATTGCTTGTGATTTCTTCTTTCTGCTGCATTCTTTCTCTTCCTCCCCAAAATATTGTTGAGCACTTTGAACTGTTGGTAAGAAACATACTAAATTCATACCTTTTGAAATGTGCGCTCCTATGCGTGAAAATTGTTTTTTTCATGTGTGAATCCAGATTAACGAAACTAAAATTGTTTGTTTCCACTAGTAAACTTCTGAAGCTGAAAGAAAAGTCCCTTAATTTAGGGGAAGGGTAAATGTACTGGATGGTGGGCTTTTTTTTAATAGTCTGACACGAGTTCAGTTTCCCATCAGATAGCTGAAAGGGTTACATGTGGTATCTTCTAATCCAAGAGGCAATTAAATATGCTGATCTGGGAGATAACTATTGCAGAGAACATTAGTTATTGTGCACCTGTCTTTCAGATTTGAAGCTCTAGAAGACAATTTTATAGCATTTGATTTTACACCAGCTACTTCATTTTTTAAAAGCTGTATTTTCCCTAAAGTGGAAGGGAATGTTTAGTTTCTTCTAGTAAAGAAGTTGAGAAAGAACATGGTTGTCCTGTGGGTACAATGGCTGAGGAGTGGTAAATGCCCGTACAAATGTTTCTCAGTAAGCAGAAGTAAATATTTTGTGAAGTTAGGAAGTTTGTGGGTCTGTAGTCTGAGATTCCTTTCAATGCAAGGGGAAAGAGGGCTTGGAAAAGAATAGTTATAACTGCTGAGTATTTGATGCCACATTGGTACGCAACCAAATCTGAGAGAAAAAAGGGCCTGTGAGATCCAGGTAGTGTACAGAATAAAGCAGTTAAGCTCAGTGAAATGCGGTATTTCTACTGCTCAGTACGAGGTGTGTTAAAATCTTAGGAAGAAGAGAAGGAGAGGAAAAAAAATATGAAAGTAGTCCATAATTAGAAAGTAGTCCATAATTAGAAGCTTGTCTGGTGTGCTAGGTCTTAATGATGTATTAAAGTGACATCTAGCACACTGATTTTTTTTAATTTGGTTGTGTTTACAGTTGTCTGTTTCCCTTAAGTAGTGGAAGAGGGAATTCGTTTAATCGATGAGGTAGAGAACTTGAAAATTAATGTCTTATTTAGTTGGAAGATATCTTTATGAGTTTACTATGGAATAATGGAATTATATTCCTTTATTGTTCATTTAAAAAAAAAAAAACAACACAATTTTAGAAACTTTTTAAATGTTGGAAGTTGAGATCTTCCCAAGCGTGTGAGCAGTGTGTTGTTCTTAAAATATTGTGGAAGCTCTTAATAAACCATCAGAGTTAATTGCAATGTATATTTTATTTCTCAACTGCAGGAAAATGCTATCTGAGCACCCACTTTTTCCTTCTTCACCCTATCAGCAGCAATACTGCATTTTTTTTTGTTTGAGGGATTGCTGAGCTTTAGACAAGCTGGAATACATTTTTCTTTTCAGGTTCTGTATACATTGGAACTCTGGAGAAAACGGTTACAAGAATTTTGTTATTTTTTAACTTATATCTGTTACATTAAAATCTTGATATGCAGGTTGTATAACTTCACTTTTTTAGACCTGATATGTCTGTATTTACAGGATGGAACAAAGTTTATTTCTATTGGAGCCCTGTATTCTGAGCTTGTGGCAGTTAGCAGTAAAGGAGAACTCTATCAGTGGAAGTGGAGTGAATCAGAGCCTTACAGAAATGCACAGGTACTGTACATCTTTAAATCCTGCCTTTGGAATGTTTTACATGCTTTGAATATCTAAAATATTTTTTTATTGTTTCCAAAGAATCCTTCACTACATCATCCACGAGCCATGTTCTTGGGATTAACCAATGAAAAGATAGTGCTCCTGTCTGCAAATAGTATTAGAGCAACTGTTGCTACTGAAAATAACAAGGTATGAGATGAGTGCCTGTTGCCGAATTTGACAAGCTGTTTTTTCCACTTACTGGCAGTGTGTAGTAGAGAAGTTAATCCTTTAGCTTCAGTAGAAAGTAAAGTTAGTTTATTAGAAGTAAAGTTTAGCTCAGTAGAAAGTATTTCACTTGTTCATTCAGCTTTTTTGAAAAAAAAAAGAATCCAGCTGATATTTTGTAAAAATGTAAAAAGTAAAAGTCAAAAGCAACAAAACCAAAAACCCAACAAAATGACCAAAACCACTTGGATCTGGTAGATTTACAGTTGAAAATGGCTATCTGAAGCATATCTGTTTTTGTCTAGTTATTGGAAATGCTCAACTTTTTGCTGTTATAGTTAAAGCCAATATGGGTTTTGGAACAGAGATGCTTGTTAATGTAATTACTGGAAAAACGAAGGGCATTGAAGCGTTCAGTACTGTAAATTTACCTAAACTTATTTTTATGCCCACTTTAGAGTGAACTTGATACTGTGAAGTATTGTTGGTAAAGCATATGCACTTGTTTTATTTTATGATGCATACCTGCATTTTTGTCACTTATTTGTTTGGTACTGGAAATAGAGGGGAAAAAAAAATCCTGCAAAGCTCTTCTTTAGGGAAGTAAAAGGTGCTGGTGGATAACATCCCAAATGGGATCATTGCTACTTTTTTTTGGTCATTTCAAAACCAGTAAATACTATGTTATTGGTGCAAATCTCTCTTCTTCCTTTTTTTTCCCCTTTGTGTTCTCTGTTCCTTTCTTCCCTTTTCCCTTAGGTTGCTACCTGGGTGGATGAAACTTTAAGTTCAGTAGCTTCCAAATTAGAACACACTGCACAGACATACTCAGAGCTTCAGGGAGAACGGATTGTTTCCTTACATTGTTGTGCTCTTTATACATGCGCTCAACTAGAGAACAACTTGTATTGGTGGTAAGTAAATAGTGTGTTTATGTATATCAATGTAAATCCATCGACAGTCTTCATGTCCTTGGTTCTTAAAGTCTTTGCAAAACTGCTTGACCGCAGTTCCGGGTTCTGAAACTCTGTGCTTGAGCTTAAATTCAGTTTTTTAAAGTGTACTTATTCTTTTCCTTCATGCTTAAAGCTTTTCAACCCAGTTATAAAATCTTTAAGGGAATAAGGTTATTCTTTTAGGAGACTTTCATAAATGCTTTAGTATTCAGATACATCAGTACTGCACAGTGTAAGAGAATAATCTTCTTTATGCCTTTCAGGCATTTTTCAGGTTATAAATGTGGAACAGACTTACCAGATATGAAGTCCACATTCTCCTGTCAGGTTCTGTTAGAAATTGTGGTCTGTTAGTTTGTGGTCCGAATCCTAAAGAACTGAAAAATAATACTGGATGCTCCCTCTGCAGCTTGTTGCTGAAATTATCTACCTCATAAACATTGCAAAATATAAAATGTTAAAGTATTCTAACAATTAAAAGATTTATGTTCAATAAATCCCTCAAAAATAACACCTGAAGTTAATCTAATTTGATTGAATTTATTGAGTATTACTACTGTGTTGTCAGGATGCATTATTCTTGTCAGTGTGTCAGGAGTCACACACAGCACTACATCGCACACATAGCATAGTCCAAAGCTTAAATAGATTATTGGCATGGATGAGTTAAATAGTTGAAGATGAGTTGGAAACTGGTGCACTGAAAGTTGATCCTATGAAATAGCTTTCTTACTAAATTCTGATCACTTTCTTGAAAACATCTAAAGGTCAATTGTAGCTAGGCTTGTAAACTTAAACACAGCTATTTTATTCTAACTTCTAGTCCCAAATCTCAACATCAAAGCTCCTCTGGTTCTTGGCCCTTTCATTATGTATCACTGCTGACACACCTCACTTAGAAGTAATTACCAAGTAAGGAAAGTAGTAAGCCATAACATTGGAGATATTTGGCTTTAGAACCTGATGGTTTTACTGTTTTTAGAATAATTGCTCCAATATGTAAAAAGGCGTATTATTAACATTTACATGTAATCTTTGAAAGCTATTTATTAATCAGCATGTCCTTTTTGGGAGTATTGTCAGTATGTCAGTACTGGTGATTTTCTGTTAATCAGATGTAGACAGAAGCTTGTTACTACTGACGTACTTGGTTACAGTTGGCTCTAATATATTAGACAGGACTTTGGTCCTTGCAATATTAGGAATTGATGTTTTTCATCTTTTACTTAGCATGAAGGAGGTTTCCAAACAAAAGCATCTAAAACTTTAACTCACTGGCTAAAACATGAAATGTTGAAATCCTGTAGCATCAAAATAATCAGCATGCTTAACTGTGTACATCGGTGTAATTTTCAGCTAAACTGAGTGGATCTAGTTGCAAAACCAGTTGCAGGTTTTTGTTTTTTTGGTGTGTTTTTTTTTGCCTTGTAGCTGCTTAAATCTGCCATAAGAGTCTGAAGTCTATCAGCCATTCCCCCAGAGAGGAGTAGAAGCTTTTAGAATTTAAAAGTAAAAAGAGGTTTATCCTCTTCCCCAGTAACTGCAAATTCTGGAAGCTACCACTAGTCATAGGAAAGGCATTGTCAAGTTCAGAGGAAGCAACCCGCAACTTCCAAGTTGTGACTGAAGCACGCTGTCTGAGATAGAGGTCTCAAAACATTTTGGGCTAAAACGAAAGCTATTCGGCAGTAACATATTTTGTGCACTTTGTCTTCCTCCTTCTCTAATAGATTTTCTGTTTTAGATGAATTTGGAAAGTGATGATGAACAGAGAAAAATGTCATTTATGCAGTTCTTTGGGAGAAGATGGCACAGAGGCTTGTATATTTAATCGTGACTTCTTTAAGCAGAAGGAATAAATTGTTCAAAGCTTTAAACAAAGCATTTCTTTCACAGCCTTTATTAAAAATATGTATTTTTCCACAGGGGTGTAGTTCCTTTCAGCCAAAGGAAGAAAATGCTAGAAAAGGCCAGAGCAAAAAATAAAAAGCCCAAGTCTAGTGCTGGTATCTCCTCCATGCCAAATATAACTGTTGGAACCCAGGCAAGTGTAACAGTCACAGGTGACATTTTTAGTGTTGTACGATGAGCTTACAGCATGTTCTTAAAAAATAAAAATCAGGTTCCGTTCCTGTTGTGCACCAAAGTTGTATGGTATTAAAATGGTACATTTTTAATTACATGACTGTGAAGTGATGTGTCCTGTTAATGTTATTTTTTTACTAGTATGGTTATTGCTGCAAACATGGAGGAATGAGCTGTACACATAAAAAGTGTTTTTCTTTTACCCACCTATTTTGTATTTTGTGAAAATGAAATTTCAGTAATATTCTGGCTCTCAATAGAGCATGGAGCTTTGCAGATGTTTTTGCATTTAAGCACCTGCAAGATCAGGGCCTGGGATTGATGTATATATGCAGCGGAATAGGCATTTGGTTTGAAGCCTTTGTCAAAAAGTTTAATAGCTGATACAGAGATGTAGGATTCTTTTTGTGATTAGTGTTAGACTAACTATGAGAGGAAACAGTTCCTTCCCAGGGAGCACATTTCTTTTGGTTCCCAATACATTCTAATCAACTCTGGGAGGAGTCTTTGTTTTTAGATGAATCCCTCCTTTTGTAATTGAGCATCTAAATACTGTATATTAAACAGTTGCACTGCTAAAGCTGTTACTTTCAGCTCTGAAATGCACAATAGCCTCTTAAAAAAAAAAAGTGCTTAGTACATCATGCTGACTTTCCTTTTCTCACACGCTTCTGTAAGGTTTCTTTCCCTTTTTTTGACTACTACATATGTTACCAAGAAAATGCATGCATGTATGGTTTCCCTCAGTATAGCCTACTGTTCTCGTAGAAATAAATATTTCTATCTGCAGGTGTGCTTAAGAAATAACCCCCTCTATCATGCTGGAGCTGTTGCTTTTTCAATCAGTGCTGGAATTCCTAAAGTGGGCGTGTTAATGGAATCTGTTTGGAACATGAATGACAGCTGTCGATTTCAGCTTCGGTCACCAGAAAGCTTGAAAAACCTGGAGAAAGCTAGCAAAACGACAGAAGCAAAGTAAGTGTGAAAATGTGAACACACGCAAAGAGAACATGTATTGGATATTCTTTAGAACTGTTGATTGATACGAATTTAAAAGAAGAGAGGTCAGCTTCCAACTAAGGGTGTTTGTTTTCTGTAATATTTTATACATTTTCCTTTATGTTATAAAACTTAATCCCGGATTAGGAAGCACAGCACCATTCTCAATGTTGGATGCATACCCTTGAAAGTCAGGATGTTAGTTCCGCGGTAGGAAGCTACTTAGCCTCAAAAAAAATAAAGAGGAAGTGTTGTTGTTACTTCAGAAGATAGAGAATATGGCTGGTCTCTTGGACGCAGAGACACTTTGTCCATTGTCATGGAAAAACCCACATTCCTTCATTTTAAATAAAACTTTTTATTTTAGACCTGAAAGCAAACAGGAACCAGTGAAAACCGAGATGGGTCCTCCACCATCCCCAGCTTCCACTTGCAGTGATGCATCTTCAATAGCCAGCAGCGCATCAATGCCATATAGTAAGTAATGTGTAGCTCATGGTGATGTAAAATATTTGTCTAGGTAAGTTCTCGTAAAAGGCAGTCCTAGAAAAATACTGTATTAATTTCAGAATCTGATTAAAAGTAAAAATCTCTTTCAGTCTTCTGGTGTGAACCACAACATAACGTAAAAGCTTTTATAATAGAATTTAGATAGTCAGTGAATTATCAGTGTTAAATTTAGATGTAGTAGTACAAGCAGTGACTACTTGAAGCGAGGTGTATCTAAGCAAATATAACAGTTCTCAGAATCAAAAACATCTTTCAGGAGGTGATCAGCAGGAAGTCTGAAGATAGTTTCTTGTATGTTTAATTGGAATGTGATAGTGAATTTGTTTACAACCCAGAAGTTGAACTCGTTTTGGATAAATTCCTTTTAAGATTAAGGTGTTCTTACACAGCTTGCCTTGCAGGTGAACTTCAGTGCATAAAGCAGTAGTTGGTCATCTTTATCATACAAAATGCCTAAAAACAGTCATTATTTACTGATCTATGAAGCAGGTGGGAAGTTTTATAGCGTATGTTCTACTTTTTAAGTACAACTAAACTTTTGAAGTACAACCTAAAAGGCTGTATTAGAATTTGTCACTGACCTCTTGTGCATCTGTTTTTTTTTCCATTTAAACTTACATATTTTTAAAGGCTTAATTACAATACCATCATTTGAAGGAATCTTTTCCTTTCTTCTACTTGTTCACACAGTGCAGTTCTAAGAAGGTGTTCACTTAAAGAATTGAGTTGCCTCATTCAGTGACCAAGAATCTTGTAGACGTAGATGTGCAGCGCTGACTTACTGAACTAGTGGTAGAGGCGCATGCTACTGATGCCTTCTGTTTGGCAGTTCTTTCACCTGTAATTATTCATTCATGACTATAACTTTGTGTGGGATTTTGAACTAGAGTTTGAAGTTAAGCCCATTGTTAGAAGTTCTCTACTTCCTCCTTTAATTATGTTGATGATATCAGTTATACTATAGAAACTTAGGGAGATAAAGATTCTAATCAGTGCTAATTTAGATATGTTAGGTATTTAAATTTGTTCCCAAGTGGGTTTGAGTTTACTATGGTTACTGTTCAGATGATGTCTTTGCAAAAAATCTTACAGCCTAAATAGCTATTTTCTGCCTCATTTGCTACTCCTCTAGGTGTTTACTGAAAATCCATAGGTTAGTGGGTAAGCAGACTTCTTGCATGGATGACAGGAAGCCCTGTAGCAGGGCTGAATGAAGGGTCTTACAGTGTTAGTCTTGTTACAACATAAATACCTGAGCCCTACCAAAACAATTTCTTGTAATTATTTTTGCTTAAATGTCCTTAAAAATAGTTTTATTTATCTAATAGCCTTTATTAGTGTTAATTTCTTGGGGGGGGGGGGGGTATGTAGTTGCATAGTATACTGTTAGGTAGTTCTGATGGTTGTAAATCCAGCTTGTTAATCTCTGTTATTAATTTCTAGATTTGAATTGAACATTGATGCTATTTTTTTGGGAGGGGGACACTTGGTGTTTACTAAACAGTGCATTTTGATACTGATTAAATATTTCAAGTCTTTTTTCATTAATTACTTTTTTTTTTCTCAGAGCGACGACGATCTACTCCTGCCCCGAAAGAGGAGGAGAAAGTGAATGAGGAGCAGTGGTCTCTGAGGGAAGTTGTCTTTGTAGAAGATGTTAAAAACGTTCCTGTTGGCAAGGTTTGTCTAAAATCCACTCTCCTACTGTCTTTTTAAAATGATTTTAGATAAGCTAACTGTTAAAGTGTTTTGCGCTATTATATATGGTATGCTGATAGTTTTGGGGATGCACGAGAGTTTGTGACTAGTTATATGCTAGTCAGAATGCTGCAGCTGTGTGACTTGTTGCATTTTTGTTTATGCATAGCACAATAATACTAATAGACTGTGTTGTGAGGAAAACATGCTACATCTTAAAAATCAAGTCTCTTAAATTGAACCAAAATATTAAGAAATAGATGGGATTTAATTTGAAAGATTTTTTCTGGTGACTGGAACAGTAGCTACTACACTTCAGTGAGATAGTGAAGAGGTGCATGTGTTGTGACTGACTTTTATGTGCACATCAACTTCATGTTTGGGTGACTCTGATGGTCGGGCAATCAAAGAACAGGAATGTTTTGATTAGAAATAATGTCCTTTGTTTACATAACTATAAAATTATTTGATCCAGCAAATCTGTTTGGTCCCTGTATTTTTTCTTTCATTTTCTTACTAGTAAGCCCTTCAGTATGAGTAAGCAGTAAAGTATTTGGTTTCTACTTCAGCATTGTGTGATGTTAAGGGGGATTAGGTCATCTAGATACTTCTTTGCCGTGCTTATCAAAAATAATGACAATGGGAAGGCCCAGAGATGTTTTCCAGAAAATTAAAACACTGGGTTGCTTTCTACCTGATTCATAGAGGATGTTTTAAAAACAAACGCATAATTCCAGCAGAGGAAGTAGCTGTCCAACAGGAGGCAGTTAGATTTGTCATGTTTGCTATACTTGCACACTTAATGGATATACTTGTTCTAGAGTGGAAGGTTTGCCTTGAGCGGTATATTTGAAGGGAGGAGGCCCACAATGAACTTTTATTTTCATGTTTAGATCATTTCTGCAAAGAGGAGTATGGAGCAACTTAATCCATTAAAACCGTTCTATTTTTGTAAACGAGGTTTTTAGATGTAGTTGAAGTCATTTGAACCCATTGTTTGCCTGTTATACCAGCTTTGGGAAAGCTGTTTAATTCTGTAAACAGCTGTAGGGTGTCTGTATTTGTGAACTGCATCAAGGGGAAGTACTGTAATAAATAACAGAGGAGTTTGAATTTTAATATTTTCACTGAAATGCTAAAACCAGTAAATGGGTTTTCTTCTCAATGTAATTATTGGTTCTGTCTACTCCATAACAGTTGTTTATGACAAAGGTGATTTTTTTTTCTTCCAGTGATGAATATAATCATTCACTTTTCTACTGTTACAGTTTTGTAGCACCTAATCTTTGAATGTTAGATAGAATCTAGCAGACAAAATCACAAACAATTTTGCCTAGTGGTGTCTAGGCTGAGGACAGAGCACGGTACATACCCTGTTATGTGTTCTGCATGTAATTTGGATCAGTTGTGCAATTGTATGAAAAAGACTGGAGGCACCTGAGACTGCAGAAGGGATACTCTTTGCAGTGTTGTCCTGCAGGCTTCTGGAATAGCTAGTGTTGTTCATGATGAAACAGTAAAGTTAGCAATTCAACTTGTTGTGAGTTGAATTCAACAGAAAGGCAACTTGACTTCTGAACAAGAACACAAATGATTCTTGAATACATACTGAAGTTAAAGACTACAAAAATGAAGTCAAATGGGTTTGGAGCCTCTTAAAACTTCCTGGGGTAAGAAGTACTGCCCTTCTAGAGTCCCAAATATACCTTCATCACAGCATTTTGGTTGCTGAATGACTTTTTAGAAAGTCACATCCTTGCTATATTGCTATGGATGGTCTCAGTTTACAAAGCTTTTTGTAGCAGCACTCAGTCATATCAAAAAAAATCTACACGTCATACTAGAAGTTGTGGTCGAACCATTGTTTGTTTTTGGGGTGGTCCTGTGTGGAGCCGGGAGTTGGGACTCGATGATCCTTGTGGGTGCCTTACAACTTGAGATATTCTGTGATTCTCTGATCTTTGTCTTGCAAGTCCCAGTACCAATCTGTCTTTGTATGCTCTAGGTCAGAGTTAATGTTCACAAATCTTTTGACAAGGTCTGAATTTTCAAAGTTTCTGTTAGTATTCTTAAAGTCTTCATTGGTGCTCTGCTGTTAGACGTAGGAATTCTGCTTCTAAAGTAAAATTACAGTATATGGGTATTAAGTGCTCTGGCTATTTGCAATACTCTTTATTGCAGAAATCTGCTAATACTTTCATATTTGTCGGTGCATCCTTTTCTCTACTGCCCTTGCTAGGCTTACACATAACTAGAGAAACTGGGAGAAAACAAAGAAATGTGTGGGTTTTTATTGGCTAAAATATCTTGAAAGCATTGAAGATGCTTTTTATCATAGGTCCCCTATGAGGTAGAAAGTTTCTAACAGCTAGGTCTTTGTTTCTTTGTAGGCCCTTTCTGCGTAGGAAGTATTGAGAAATTGGGACCTAATCAAGACTGTTTGCTTGTATCTAGTTTAATCAAGACTGAGAGCATAATGGAATCTTACTACTTATCAAAATTAAAATGTTTTCTTTCCCCTTGTCCTCTTTCCTGTTAGATTTGTTTTCCTTTCGAGAAAATTATGGACTCAACTAGGAAACTCAAAGGGCCTTGATGTTTGGTGATAGCGTAAGATGTTTCTATATCAAGGAAAACTTCTTTGGAAGGTTCTGATTAGAATGCATTGCAGCAACTTCTTAGAGAGGCTTACAGTCTCAGAAATAACTGCAAGTGCAGGACTGAAAAACTTCATTTCCTTGGGGGGCAGAGAAAGGCATGTACACATGAAGTATTTCTGGATGGACTTGTCTATGTCCTTTAGTCTTAACCGACTGAGTAGACAACTTTCACTGAGTATAAGGAATAGATAATAGATCTATAAAACATTTATATTTCACTATGCACAGTCATCTTGAGGAATGAGCACTCAGACTTCACAACAAAGACTTTAAAAGTTCTTAAATGTGGCCCAAAAAAAAGCGATTCCTTGTTTCCTGTATTACAAGAGCTAATAGGCACTTAATAAAGTCAGTGTAGATTTTTTTTTAGTTCAGTTGTTAGCTAATGTTTGGAATTTATTGCCACAAGAATAGTGTTTATTTAAAAAAAAATGACAGGGCAAATTAGTAAGAGAAGGATCTATCCATGCTTTTAAACCTAAGTCTGTCCTGCTGTTTCCAGTAGGTGGAAAGATATACTTGGGAAATAGCAGTAGGAGTGTCTCCAGTTATGTTGATTTCTGTTGCAGGTAGTATGCTGAAGTGGCGTGACTTCTGATCTGGTTCAGGATGCCTATGGAGTCATTAGGAAATGCAAATTTTTAAGTGTTAGTAACTTTAGCAAAACAACAAAGCTAAAGACCAAGATCTGTAGGATTTTATCACTGATCGTCAACTTTTTTTCCTGACAAAGCTCTGGTTCATTTTGAAGCAAGTTAGCTTCAACAGTGTCTGTCTAAAGCTTTTATTAAAACTGTAATGTTTTCTTCTTGTAGGTGCTAAAAGTGGATGGTGCTTATGTTGCTGTGAAATTTCCAGGCACTTCCAGTAATGCAAACTGTCAAAGCAGTTCTAATTCAGATCCCGATCCTTCTTCTCTTCTCCAAGATTGCAGGCTGCTCAGAATAGATGAACTGCAGGTACGGCTTTGTGAAACACTGAGAAAAGTATTTTGAAATGCCAGTACTGTGTGCTTTACTGTATCTTAAACCTTTATGAATGTTTTTAGGTTGTAAAAACTGGTGGAACTCCAAAAGTTCCTGACTGTTTTCAGAGGACACCTAAAAAGCTCTGTATTCCTGAAAAAACAGAAATTCTAGCAGTAAATGTAGATTCAAAAGGTGAGTAGAACTTAACCCATAAAGATACTCCTTTATATCCTTCACTACCTGTCTCTCTTCCTCATGGAAAACTGACTTTCAAACTAACATAAATAGTTAAATAAACAGTGTTGATCTTAGTAAGTCCTTAAAAGCATAGAAGTTTGGCATTTTTACTGATTAGTCCAAGCCATTAGTCCAAGGCATTAACATTTTATTCATATATCTTTGAAGGAGTTCATGCTGTTCTGAAAACTGGGAACTGGGTTCGCTACTGCATATTTGACCTTGCTACAGGAAAGGCTGAACAGGAAAATAATTTCCCTACTAGCAGCATTGCATTCCTGGGTCAGAATGAGAGAAGTGTTGCTATTTTTACAGCTGGACAGGTTTGTGGCTTTGCATCTCAGTCATTTAACTCACTGTATTTGACTTCTGTCATCTTTAAATGGAATGGTACTACCATTAATATTTTGGAGGGGTGGGTGGAATAGCAGTCTAACTCACTGAAGCACTATTAATAATCTCATTTAAATTCTACCTTGAATTGCAAGTAAAAAGGGGAAAAAAGCAACTTGATGGAATAGTTCCTGTGTTAGTGTAAACTGGCTAGCTAGCTATGTTTTGGAAGTGAGACAGATGAAAATCCACTCTTGAGAACAAATGGAAGAGTTGGCAAAAATGTTTGATAACAAAATGGATATATTAAGGCTTTGTGCAACTCCCCTTTATTATCCATTCTTAAATATCCTATTTTATCTGATTGTACAGTTGATTACACTGTGCAGGCATCCATGAGGAAGACCTAGAAAAAAAATACCAGTCATTTCAGCGACTTTCATAAACAAAATATACTTTTTTGGGGATAGTTGAAGGATATATTTTTGGCAAAGAAATGGAATTTGTTTGTTGGATTTCAATATATTCATCTTTCTTTGGAGTATTTAAGTAATCTAAAAGTGTAAGTAATACATGTTTCATTATGAATGTTTGTCATGAAGATTTTTTAATAGTATTTGCTATCTCAAGCACATTTCAGGCATTTGAGAAAGGGAATCTGCTGTCTTACACTGACCCACTTGTAATTGTAGGAGACAGTAGTGTAAATGAGAACTTGGGGGAAACTCTCACTGTTGGCAGTTAAAGCAGAAATGGACCTTTTGAGAATGGAAATACTTATAAGTTGTGGAGATTTAATTTTAAAATGTTTTCCCCCAATGCAGGAATCTCCCATTATTCTTAGAGATGGAAATGGTACTATCTATCCAATGGCTAAAGACTGCATGGGTGGGATACGAGATCCTGACTGGCTTGACCTTCCACCTATCAGTAGTCTTGGAATGGGTGTTCATTCCCTAACAAATCTTCCTGCTAACTCAACCATCAAAAAGAAAGCTGCCATTATTATTATGGCTGTTGAGGTAATATAGTTTCTATTATATATGTTTTTTTCTCTTGCTTTTATAAAACTATGCTTGAAGGGGCTTTGCGTTTAGATAACAGCTTGTATTTTTTTGCTACGGAAACTAATTTCAGTAGAAGATTCTCATAGAATCATCAAAGCAAAACCAAATTGATATAGTAAAGTGAAAGACCCACTGATGGTGTGTGACTTCTGTATTGGGTTTTAACCCTATTCTTAGGCATAACTTTTAAAGCTCTTGTCTTCATGTGTGTACTGTCAGTGTGAAACTTTGTTTTATGAGTGCAAAGCTTTTCTGAGGGATCCAATGACTTTTCTTGTGAATGCAGTACACTTTTCACATTTTTGTACTTTATATTTGGACCATAAACTATGAAACTATGAGAATCAAAGATTTTTTCACTTGAATTGCATGTAGAGTCCTGTACTCATCTGTGGTGCTGTATGAGTAGGTTTGCTCTGAATTTATCTATCATGCTTGTATAAACCAGTCGTTGATTTGGTGATTTTTAGTTGGATCTGCTGTGTGCTGTGCTGCCACCAGGAGGTATTGTGTACCTGTTAGATTGATTTCACAGTGGAGTACTTAACCACTGTGGAAAAGCAAGTTATATATGGAGTGAGCCTCCCAGACCTTCAGCAGCTTCTTGTCATTCGCTTCTCCGCATGTTTATCACTTCTTTAAAACAAAATATATAAGAGCTAGTTAATGCAGACCCCTTATTTTTTGAATCATACCACTTTTGCCAAGTTGGATGAAATTAAAGTAATTTATCTTAAGAACCCAGCTGTGAAACCAAAGGCATACTTCTGGGAGTTTGATAGCTTCTGCTGCTTAAGCCTGTCTTTTCTTTTAACTCTTGTGCCTGAATGCATGCTGTTTGGAGTTTTTAATAGTGCTGTAATTGAGATGATACATATTCTCAGCAGTTCCTGCACTGACTTCCAGAGAATGTCCTAGGTTTAGACCATTCTATTAATTTCAAACCTGGAAACCTGGAAGCACCTACCAAACCTGTATGTCTACGGTTTTTGTACTTTCATTTAACTTACTTCTTAACTTAACTTACTTTCTTTTGAGTGCAGAAACAAACTCTAATGCAGCACATTCTGCGATGTGACTATGAGGCTTGCCGACAATACCTGATGAATCTTGAACAAGCAGTTGTCTTGGATCAGAATCCACAAGTGCTGCAGACGTTCCTTGGCCATAGATGTGATGGAAACCGCAATATTCTGCACGCTTGTGTGTCAGTATGCTTTCCAACCAGCAACAAAGAAACAAAAGAGGAAGAGGGTGAGCTCAGCAGTGTAATGAAAATAATTGCACAGTAAACTTTTATGCATTTTCCAGAGTACTTGAAACAAAGCCTGCATTCTTCAGATATGAGTATCTTAAAATTTTGCACCTAAAATGTGTCCTAACCTGTCAAAGGTGCTGAGGCAACACTTTTATTACCCTCATAAAGGTTTATAAGTATTCAGTAGTTGGGAGTACTGAAGTGTTTTTATTGATTGCAAAAGACAAACGTTTTGCATCCCCATATTCATTTTAAATGAAGACAAGTATTTTTT
Organism: Anser brachyrhynchus; assembly: GCF_964034855.1. Lineage (NCBI taxonomy): Eukaryota > Metazoa > Chordata > Aves > Anseriformes > Anatidae > Anser > Anser brachyrhynchus. The sequence continues at coordinate 140,092,739 of NC_137695.1, read as the reverse complement.
CCTTTTATATTACTAGTATCCCCATTATATCACTAGTAAACATAATGAGAAACAATACTTTATATTTTTCAAGTGTTGTAGTGTACATTAATGACTCCAATTTTACTTGCAGTTGACATGTATTAAGAAATGTAAAAAAGGCTTTGTTAATGTTAGTCACTGACACCATATAAAAATGTCTATTAAATATTATTATGTAAAAAGTATGTTAACAGAACAACAAGGTTGCTAAGTCAAGCACTCAAAAAAAAAAAAATAAATTAGGAGATCCAGAATTAAGTTTACCCAGGTGCTGTACGTGGGTATGCATTGTGAAATGGTCTTTAATTACACCGTCATGCTATTTTTTCCACAGGACTACCTCATTCAGTGCACAAGATGGACGGTGCTCACCGAATGGGTAGCTATTCAATATTTCTTTTTATCCTCATCATTCAGTGTGTGGCCCCATTCCTTACTTCTGCACACCATACAAACCCTGCACTGAATAATGAATGAACTTCCTTGTGAGATTTTTGTATGGTGCTGTCATTGAATTTTAGTCATTTATAAACCTTATTTGTTCTTCACGTCCCTATTTATAAAATGAAGCTAATGGTACAGATTTCTCATCTCTTGAAGGTGGTACAGCTTGAAGTTTTTCTGCGTTCAAAGCAATTGACATATTTTTGAGGGTTCTGTTTGAGAAGTGTAGGGCCTAACCCCATTTTTTTGACTAGGTGTTATTTCATAACACTTTATTCCAGAGCTGGATTTAATAGTAATCTTAGTTGTTCTGTGGATGTTATTTATCTATGTGAATCAGGCACCTTTTCTGTGTCTAAAAATGAGTAAAATGTATCACTATCATCTATAAAAACTTGTTTAACAAAGTTCTCTGTGTTGGTAGATGTGACTGAAATAGGATCCAGTTCTCCATAGCGATGTCCAGTGGCGTTAAACACAAAACAGACCTTTCCCTTCTCCTTTCCAAGCTGTTACTGCCTTACTGCTTGCACCTTTCCAGTTTAGCAGCAAACAAGGCACAAACAGCTTGCTCATTGTACAACCCTTCATCTATGGTGTGTCGTCCATCCTGTGCACTGATTGAGGCAGGGGTCTTGTTGAGGAAAAACAAAACAAACCCCACCACCACCAAAAAACTATCTGTGTAACTGAAGACTTTTACTACAAGCACACAAGGAAGCTGAAATAAGGATGCATGGGCAAACTTAATCTGACTTTTCCTAATTTGAGTGCTTGTCTTTGCAACCTTGACATTCTTTCAGTAACTTCATTTGGATGTAATTTAACTTTCTGAAATCTGAAAAGTGTGAACCTGATGGACTTTAACACCCCTCTGCCTCTCTCTTTCTCTTCACAAATGTTGTTTTAAAAAAGGGATTCATGTCTTCATATTCAAATCCCATTCACCTTCCACTGTTCCTGCTAGAGTTTGGTACTAGGACAAGCCTATTTTCTGTGTATTATCTGGAGGGCAGTGCTGACTAATGTAGTCTGTAAGTTATACAGACATTTGTTGAACTGTAAAGAAGATTGATTTAGGAGTAAAGGCTTCAATTCCAGGCTCTAGATGTGGTGTTCCTTAAGTTGCAGAAAATGCTGCCCCTTCCCAGCTAGTGCCCGCCTGAGATCTTCCTCATTAACTGCCAGAAGGGGAATAGAAAAGGCAGGGATGAGCTCTTTGTGTTCTCAGATCCTGTGCCTAGTTTCCCCGTAGTTTCTGCAGCGTAAGATGAAGGAATTGCAGAAAGAGTGGACCTGGACCTGAAAGGCTGCTCTGTTACTCTGTTTTTTGATATCACCTCAGTCGAGCTAGCAGAAGGAATCTTACGTCCGAAGAAGGTGGAATTGTTAAAGATTTATGATACTGAACTTCAGATTACTGTAATGAAAACCTATAAACTGAGGTGTTTTTTCCTAGAAAACTACGGCAGATTTCATAGAGCACCAAAGCAGCTAATTACCTGTAGAGCCAGGGCATTTACAATTGATGGATTTCCAAAAATGAATGCTAGCTTTAAGTGGAACAGGTAAAATTCAGTTAGTTTACTGCAGGACAGGAAAACTGCAGGATAGGTGAAATCTCTCTCTTGAAGAGAATTTGCATTGCATGAGGGATCACTCTTGAGAGCTGCTGTGTGAGGAGGCCAGAAGTACTGCGTGATGCGTCATGAAGTAAGAAGTGGTTTCCAGAACTAGTGCATCTTGGAAAGGAGCACGGCACAAATGGCAGTTCACTTACAACTACAGGTCAGCCAGTATAGAACTGGGGGCACAAGTGTAGGAGTGTGTCAAGCACTCGATAGTTGTCTGCTGTGGATAGTTACTGACTCTTGTCTGTAAGCTGTGGATAGTTAATGACTCCTACCTGTAAGAAACCTGCATGTACTTGAAAACAAGCAAACCCCAAATCTTTTGCTACTCATCACTACCTGAAGTAGCAGATCTGAAGAATGAAGGTACTATAAAAGCTGACAAACACTCTCAAATTACCTTATTCTATCAATTCAAAATGTAGGGTATTAGTAGGTAATGGTCTTGCGAAAAAGAATTGGGATTATCCAGGTCTTAATAGTGTCAGCAGAGAACAGAAGTGTAGAGGATGGCGAGTGTCAGTTTGCAAAGCCTTTAATTGGGAAGTGAGCAGTAGCTGTAGCAACTTTGAAACGTGTCCTGAAAGAATGATCATATTCACTTTGAAGAGAAAAAAAAAACACTTAGAAATGAAACTTTTCCTTCTATTTTTTTGACAAAAACTGTTGTTCAGTCTGAAATGAAAATAGCTCATCTCCTGGCCTGTGTCATGCTGAATGTAGCTTCTTTCAATTCTTTCGGTATCTATTGCAAGAGTGATTCATAACTTGCTGTGCAGTGGCTGTTATTTCTGCCAGTAGCCTAAAGAAGCAGTGGGTGTTATTGTATGCAAGCCTTGCACGGTTGACTTCTACTGCTCTGTATTTATTTTGCAGATAAATCTAAATTAGGCCTTTGGTTCAAGTGGCTGCTTCAAGTTGTGCTCTGTACAACTAGGCAATTTTTTATGTTCTGTACAGCACTTGGCACAGCTCAGTCCTGCTTATGACTAGGACTTTTATGTGTTGTGGTACCTAGGCTTTTAGATGTGAGAAGCAATGCTTATTTATAACTGAAACTGATCGTGCTACCATATTATACTCTTACCACAGTTTTCCTAAGCATGCTCATAAGTAGAGTGTGTATCTTACAGACCCACAACTCTGCATTGTTGTTCACAGCTGTTAATTGTGAAGTGTGTGGTGTTTTTTTTGTTGTTCTGTTTTTTTTTGTCATTACTTTTGAAGCCTTTACTTAGCAAATGTCTATAGAGTCAGCTTTGTGGTAGATCCTTGTCTCTTCATGACACTGAAAGCTTGTTCTGGAACATGCGTGCCTTAAGTTTCCTTCCTTTGCTTTCTTCCCTTTTAGAAACCAAACGCAGTCAAAATTATAGTTAATACTTGTCCAAAATAAAAGAATAATGAAAAATCCTACTTGAGACTATTGTTGCCCTCTAAATCTTAAATAAACAAATGCAGGGAATATTTTACGATTAGTGGCATTTCATGCCTTATACTCCTTCCTTATAATTTTCCCAAGTAAAATTTTTACACTAACGTTTCTCTGATTTATTTTTTTTCAGAAGCAGAGCGCTCTGAAAGGAATACATTTGCTGAAAGGCTCTCTGCTGTGGAAGCTATTGCAAATGCAATCTCAGTTGTGTCAAGTAATGGCCCAGGAAGTCGGGCAGGATCATCAAGCAGCAGAAGGTAATGTTTTCTTGTTTTCTGTATGTTAATTTTGGTATTAATTACCAATCTCTTTTTATTCTTTCTTTCAGTCTAGTTTAAGAATAGTTTCTATTGCTAGTGTGAAGTCAGATTTCACTTCTTCAAGGAGAAAAAGATGGAGCTCTAGTCCTGTACACCCCAACCGTCTCAGCTGATGGTGGGATGTTTCTAAACTGATTCTCTTTTCTGGGGTTGCGGCATTAACTCCTCAGTAGTAAAGTGGAAATATTTCTCCTTGGGAGAAAAGGATAAGCTCTAGTGTTTTTCATAAAGGTGAATTAAATATCTTGGAAGGGAAGTACTCTAGTTGTGCCCAAGTTCTTTCTCATGAGAATTTCTGAGGAAGGTGGTCACTTAGGCAGATAAATAGAAAAATAGAATTTCCTAGTATGCCTGATTTCACCAAAGTTCTTCCTCTTTCCATCATGGTAACTGAGTGGTGATCATGTCAAGAGAACCAAAAGGTATCTGTATTGAGTTCTAGTCAGTTCAGAGCACTCCAGATGATGGCATAGTTCTTTTTTTTTTTTAACTTAGTGCTGTAGTCAGAGTATTTGATGTAAAATAATGTCTTTATCCTTCCCAATTATCCTTCCCAATTCTGCAGTCCTTATCGTTGTGATAATTTTGATATGGGGGGTGAGGACTGAAGCTTCCCTCCCGTGTTCTGCAGAAGGCTTGGCTGTTTAAAAGGATGTGCATTAAAAAAAAAAAAAAGTACCTCTTCGTATCACACTAAGTTCTTTGGCTATACATTATTCCCATCACTTTTTCCTCTTGTAAGATGATATGGAATTTCTTAAAAGTGTTTGACTATCATCAGTAAAACAGTACTTTGATGTTGAAAAATTTTAAATGCTACCTTAAAAATAATTTTAAGCCCTTTTTTTAATTACTTCATGAACTTTTTTTTGAAGTTAGATTTAAAAAGCATCAACAGGAGCAAATGCCAGGGTCCTGGCAACAAACTTGGGGTAAAAGGAATTTCAAATAGTGGTGATAATGCCTGTCACCTGCTCTACCCTGCAGCAGGCAGTGCTGAGGAAGAAAAAGTGAATGTGTTCTGGGCTCAAACCCATCTCGATTAGTTGATGACTGCCTCTTCTTCCATGGCTGGTATATCCTGTTATAACAAAATGGAATACAGGAGTGAAAAATACCTCTTTGCTTGTTCTACACAATGATGAAGAAAAATGTAAATAAGAAGTTTGGTTTCGTTTTTCAGTTTGAAAGTCAGCTTTAAGATGTTCTAATTATAAATGAAAATGAGTTTGTATTTTTACCTTTTTATTTTATTTTTTTATTCAGTTTGAGATTAAGGGAGATGATGAGAAGATCCTTGAGAGCTGCTGGACTGGGCAGACATGAAGCTGGTGCTTCATCAAGTGATCACCAGGACCCAGTTTCTCCACCAATAGCTCCTCCCAGCTGGGTTCCCGATCCTCCTGCAATGGATCCGGGTAAGTCTACTGTTGCATCAAATTAGACTGTAAAATAAGAGATTTAATGAAGGAACCAATGACTTTTAAGGTAAATTGCTTAGACTTGACTGTGAGACTGAAACATTTAATGTCCTTGAGATAGCAAGGCATGCTTTAAGAGTTTACTGAAGGCTTAAAAGCTCTCTTTTTAATCCCATATGTGTCTTTCTTATGCTGGTGTCAAACTTCTGTGAAGTGTGCTTCATAATGTTGGCTCCATCGATGCTAGTCTGGGAATGTGGCCGTTTGTAGGAAAGAGTACCCATTAAATAGAGAAAGCTTGCAGCGTGTTAGACACTGCAGAAAGAGCATGTTGTTAGGGATGTCTTTATATATTGATATACATCCTGCTGTTCTGTTTACTGAAAGATGGTGACATTGATTTTATCCTGGCCCCCGCTGTGGGATCTCTTACCACAGCAGCGACTGGCACCGGCCAAGGACCGAGCACCTCCACGATACCAGGTGAGGACCTGCTGCTTATCTGATTATGCTTTAGAAGCAAAATGATCTGAAAAGACATCTTTGCTTGCACAGACTTTCTACATATGCAAACACTTCTAACCAAATGAAGATTGGATTGAAGCAGAATTTCACAAGTGCACAGAGTACCTGAAATTTTACGTAAAAATTATTTTTACCTGAAGAATGAGAAACACAAAAATTTGGTGATCAGTATGAAATTGGGCTTACTGTCTGTATTTCAAAACGTAATTTGGAGCTGAAATTTACAGTATTTCAATGAAATGTTGCTGCAGCTAACAAACTGCCGACTGATGAATCACTGAAGTGAAACATTGAATTATTTGTTTTTAATAGGTAGTCATTTTTTTGAGGGAAGATAGTTTCTCTGCATTTTCATTTTCTCATTATAGGTCCTTCTACTGAACCATCTGTAGTGGAATCAAAAGATCGGAAGGCAAATGCTCATTTCATACTGAAATTGCTGTGTGATAGTGTTGTTTTACAACCTTATCTTCGAGAATTGCTGTCAGCCAAGTAAGAGTTTTCAAATGAATTTTCATTATTTTTAATGTTACATAACACAGTTTATTGTATAGAGACCTTTTTGAAAAGTTTAATTTAGAGTCACATCAGCTAAAATGGAGAATATTAGAAAGTTGGCAGCTTTTGTATCATGTACAGAAGTAAAATGAGTAAAAGTGCTTTATCACTCCCTGGTATTTCTATTTGCACATGGTTAGTGGTGTTAAGTTTTTGTATGCTTCCTACCTTTCCTGTTGGGAAAAAAAATAAACATAAAAGGTCAGTGTTTTGACTTTTCTTTTTCTTCCCCACTAGGGATGCAAGAGGCATGACACCATTTATGTCAGCAGTTAGTGGCCGGGCATATCCTGCTGCAATTACAATTCTAGAAACTGCACAAAAAATTGCTAAAGGTACATCAGTTTCACTAATTAGTAGTGTGTTGTTCATTTCTAAAATTTGGCATTAGCATATATTCAGATTCATTACAGTACTTCTTTGTATGCAGTAATACATGGGTTTGAGCAACAGGTGTTGGTGATAAACATGTCTTTACAAAATAGTAAAGTATACTGTTGCATGTTTTGGAAATCTGTTATGGAGTGTCACCCTTATTTGTAGTGTATGTATTATGATAGATTTATATGAATATTACTGCTTTTGTGCTTTACAATCATTATTGAGTTAAAGTTCCACTTCCCAGTGGTACACAGGTATCACAGTGAATTTATGTCTTTGAACTGGGGGGAAAAAGATCAGTAGGCCAAACTAGATGTTACTAAAGTGACTTTTATGCAAACACATACTTTGTGACTCTTTCAACATTGGTGTTTATTTAAGTATTTAATTGATCATACGAGAAGCTGAACTTAAGGAGAAACTTAAGCAGATTAGAATGGTTGTGTGACAAAATCTGTAGGACTGAGTGTATTCCTCATAAGAATATTGCTCAAATTTCATTGAATTAATTAGAATGCAAGTGAATTTAAAACTGGAGGAAGATTGTTCAAGGTTATTTTTCAGTCAGGAGCTGGCAGCAGCTTCTGTAACAATTACCTGTGATGTGACATACAAGGTTTTCAAAAAAAAAAAAAAAAAGGTGAAGGAGACTTCATTGAAACATACTCTGTGATTCTTCTGTCAAGTATGGATTTTGTTGGTTGTTTCTGTGGTGTTTTTTTATTTTTAAACACTGCCATTCTTTTCTTCTTTTAGCTGAAGCAACTTCAAGTGAAAAAGAAGACGATGTGTTCATGGGAATGGTTTGTCCTTCTGGTACAAATCCAGATGACTCTCCCTTGTATGTTTTATGCTGTAATGATACATGCAGTTTTACCTGGACTGGTGCAGAACATATTAACCAAGTAAGGCTTTTTTCCTTTTTAAGTAATATTTTTCAACCATGTATTATGTTAGTCTAGTGATCTTATTTTTGAGTCATTGAAGTAGTTTTAATTTTTGTAACTCGTCTAATATTGTCACTGCTTCTTACTCTCAAGGCAGGCAGTGTTGGTCAGAATATTGCTGTTAATGGGTGTGGTTTTCACCTCACTAACTTTGGCAAATTTTTTGATGGAAATAGCTCTTTGAAAACAGTGAATATTAAAATTAGCAACAGTTTCACTTTCTAGAATCGACTGACTTCTAAGTGAAGGCATCAGGTTTAACAAGTGCAATTTTATTTTAACACGAAATGTTCTCGGATAGAAAGTGCATCAAGGAAAAACTCTGCGTAATACTTTTAATTTTTTTAGGATATATTTGAATGCCGAACATGTGGCCTGTTAGAATCTCTTTGTTGCTGCACAGAATGTGCAAGGGTCTGTCACAAAGGACATGACTGCAAGTAAGTATTGTGTTCTGTTTCTTACAATTAAATCAGTCTTGTGGCTTTTTTCTTTACTGGTGATTGGTTTTGGTTGTTTTTTTTCCCTTGATTGTTTTTGGTTGTTTTTTTCCCTTGATTTAAATCTTCAGATATTAGAGAACAGAAGATCAGTAAAATATTTTAAATATGTTTTCCTTTTCTTCTGCTCTGTAGGATTTACTTTATGGGTCTGAATTAATAACATGAAGCCATCTCATAATTTTCACTTTATAGAATTCAGAGTAACTGAATAAGTCTAACAGCTTTAAGTGCTTAATAATCTGAGAATAGTATTCTTCATTTTGGGCACCTCCAAAAATTTTCTGAAGCCTGTGATTCCCAAGGACGGATCGTTCTTGTAAACTTTCATAAAGAAGTGTAGTGTATTCATCTCCAAGATCAACTGTAATAAAGGGAGAAGTGAGCTAGCAGTCAAATGAACAGTCAAGATGTCTCTGATCAACCTGGCCAAAGCTTTGAAGCTGCAGATGTTCTGTACCACTGTTACAGCATGTAAATGTTACCACATTAATATCCTTGCTATAGTAAGCTAACAAATACAATTATATTCTCAGCATTCTGACAATTATTGAGGTTTTACTGCATGTAGAAAGGAACTTCAACTTAACTTTGGCTGGAGGATATTTTGGGGAAGAATACACGTTCTTGGATGAGCTTTAAGGCACTATGAAAAGCTCTACAGTGAAACAGACCTCATAAAGTGAGTGTAGGAAACAAGAACAGCAAATGCCAAGTGTAGTGGCGTTAAAAAATGCATTTCTCTTTTAAGCTATATCTTCATATCTTGCTAATAAACAAAAACTCTAGCAGGAATTGTGATGTCTACAATACCACCTACAGCCTGTGGAAAGTATTTGGTATGTTAATGAACAGTGTTTGCAGCTCACCTTTTCTCTTTCTTACAGGCTGAAACGAACATCCCCCACAGCTTACTGTGATTGCTGGGAGAAGTGCAAGTGTAAAACACTAATTGCAGGACAGAAATCTGCTCGCCTTGATCTCCTTTACCGCCTGCTTACCACCACAAATCTTGTTACTATGCCAAATAGCAGGTAAGTTCATATGTGCAGTGACTAGAGCAGAATAATCTTTATTGCTTAAAATACGTGGTGTATTGTATCTCCACTAATCAATTTTTCATTACAGGGGAGAACATCTCCTACTATTTTTAGTACAGACAGTTGCCAGGCAAACTGTGGAACACTGCCAATACAGACCACCTAGAATTAGGGAAGATCGTAATCGTAAAACTGCAAATCCTGAAGGTAAGAGCCCTTTCACTGAAATAAATGGTATTTATAATAAATGGCAAAATTTCAATACCTCTTCCTTATATTGCTTTTTTATCTCTATAGATTCTGATATGCCTGATCACGATTTAGAACCTCCTCGATTTGCTCAGCTTGCTTTGGAACGTGTTTTGCAAGACTGGAATGCACTGAAGTCTATGATCATGTTTGGCTCCCAGGAAAATAAAGACCCGTGTGTATTTACAAATAGTCGTCAATGTAAAGTTTGATCTGATGTTTGAGACCTGCTGACTTACATAAAATTTAATTTCTTTTTTTCCTAAGTCTTAGTGCAAGCAGTAGGATAGGCCATCTCTTGCCTGAAGAACAAGTTTACCTTAATCAGCAAAGTGGAACTATTCGCTTGGACTGTTTTACGCATTGCCTTATTGTCAAGTGTACAGCAGATATTTTGGTAAGCACACTTAGCCATGTTTTACGTAGACTTCTGAATAGTCATAGAATGGTATGGCTTGGCAGGGAACCTTGAAGATCATCTGGTCTATCCCCCTGCTGTGCAGAGACATCTCTTGCTAGATAACGTTGCTCAAAGACCTGTCCAACTTTGAACATTTCCAGGGATGGAGAATCTGCAACATCTTTGGGCAACCTGTTCCAGTGTCTTACCACTTTCATTGTGAAAAATTTCTTTGCTATATCCTATCTAAATATACCTTCTTTCAGCTTAAAACTGTTGCGCATCATCCTGTCACAGGCCCTGGTAAAAAGTCTTTTTCCATCTTTCTTATAAATTCCTTGTGATATAATGGGATATTCTAGTGTATTTTGGGTGATGCACTGTGAGACTAATATGAGAATAACTTCAAATCATGTTTTTTGTGAAGTTACACTGTACACTGTAGTCTGTTCCTGAATCTTAATCTGTCTTGTTTCATGCTTCTAAATTACACGCTATTATTGGGTTGTAATAATCTGTTTGTGTAGCTTTTAGATACTTTACTGGGTACTCTGGTAAAAGAATTACAAAACAAGTATACGCCAGGACGTAGAGAAGAAGCGATTGCTGTTACAATGAGATTCCTGCGTTCTGTGGCAAGAGTGTTTGTCATTCTTAGCGTGGAAATGGCTTCCTCCAAAAAGAAAAAGTAAGTGTGGAAGGTAGGAGGGGGTTGTTTTGGTTGTTTGCTTTTTTGTTAATTCTCTCAATAAATGAGTTGATACTCATCAGTAATAGGCAGAAACATTTGAACTAAGGTGCAGTCTGTAGGCAGTGTATTGAAATGTATGTGCCTCAAGATTGCACAATAGCTGCTGGTATCGTGTGTAGCTTGTAAAGTTTAGTTTCTTAAGATAGATGCTGAACTTCTCTGTTCAGGGTTCTGGGAAGTAGGTTTTTAATTATGTTAGTCAAAAATACAATCTTTATCTGTTTATCATTGGTAGATTTAGATGCTCAGCCTTAGTCTCTCAAGTTACTGAATGTTTCTGACTTTAGTAGTTCTGCATATTGCTGCTATATACACATGTACATACATACTAAAGATATGATTGAAAAATTTGTTGAATTCATATTGAAGATGTACTTACCTTTATTTTTCCTTATTTTTTCCCTAGCAATTTTATTCCACAGCCAATTGGAAAATGTAAACGTGTATTCCAGGCATTATTGCCCTATGCTGTCGAAGAGTTGTGCAATGTAGCAGAATCTTTAATTATTCCAGTCAGGATGGGAATTGCACGTCCTACAGCACCCTTTACTCTTGCTAGCACCAGCATAGATGCCATGCAGGGAAGTGAAGAACTATTTTCTGTGGAGCCTCTACCACCAAGACCATCATCTGACCAGTCTAGCAGGTAGAAGCTCACTATTTGTTCTTTGCAAAGACTATTAAAGATGGGTTTTGTTCTATGTTTTTGTTGTTGTTTTGGTTTGTGTTTATTAACCTTTTGTTAATAGAAAAATGGTAAAGCTTCTTATTCTGGACAAGTATTTTGGAAATACTTTCCTACTGACAGCTTTCTTATGTAATTTAGGTTGATAGTGATGTCCAGAGGTCATCACCCTGTCCCCGTCCCCCTGTACTCCCACATCCCCATAAGTCCCCATTCAAGTTTTTGTCAGAAATCCCCATTCAAGTTTTTGTCAGGTCACTCAGGCCCTTGTTCATTTAGATGCAAAATCTCTCCAAGGATTTAAATTCCACAATCTTTTGGTATAACCTTTTTGGATTGGTGACCACCCTCACTGTGAAACCTTTTTCAAAATGTTTTATTTTTTTATTTCCCTCTTCCTTCTCCTTTATTTTAGCATAACATGAATTTCTCGTTCTAACTCACATCCATTTCTTCTTGCCTTCTGCTGTATACCTCTGAGAAATAATAAAAAATGTTTTTGCTAGCTTTCAACTGAATGTAAGTGATCTACTGACTTTGGAAGTATTTACACATGAAGCATGGAGTTTCTCTTACAAGTTTTTGAAGGTCTTCATGGGTTTTACGTGGTCTAGGTGTGCTGATTTACCATTTCATTTGAGCTTTGCTATCAGTGAGTTATTCTGCCTACTACCCACCCATCTAGGAAAAAGAAGTTGATCTTAGTTTCATGATAAACCTGCAAAAGTCTTTCTTCAGCCTGTTTTTTTCAGTCTAGGCACTTCATGCTTTTAGAAGGCTTCATTTTAAAAAGGATCTGAACTGATGCTTTTTTTACTTATTAATGCTTTTTTTGTTATAACCTTTCTTTTTTTTTTAAAGTTCTAGTCAGTCTCAGTCATCGTACATCATAAGGAATCCTCAGCAAAGACGAATCAGCCAGTCACAGCCAGTTCGTGGCAGGGATGAAGAACAAGATGATATTGTTTCAGCAGATGTGGAAGAGGTCAGTTTTCTTTTTCTCCCTATCTTTCTTCCCCTCAGTATGGGACCTAATGCATTAGCATATGCTTTAATATCAGAGCCAAAAATTCATGCATCAAGGCCTCTAGCTTGCAAAAGATACTCAGGCTATCCCTTAAAGCACAGTAATATTTTTGTGGAGTCCATAAAATTCCATAATCATTTTGTTTTCATAGAGCTTTGAATACAAAACTATGTTGTTTCCAGCAACGTTTAGTTACGTGAGAGTATACAAAGTGCATACAAAGCATTTGACAGAATAACAGTATGACTTAGCATACAATACAAACATCTGTAGTCTCCTTTATATGTAATCTTACACTTCATTATAACTCCCTTTTAAAATGGTCTTTCAACATATGGTTACTAGAGGGACTTCTACCAGGATGATAGTGCTTCCCTATTTAGACTTACAGGCTTTGTTCAGTGTTACCCTTTCAGCATTAAAATCTAATGTCCAAATCTGTCTTTCATTTGTGGGATCTTTTTCTTAGATCTTTTTTCTTGTTAGTTTTTTACATGAAAGTTTGCACTTTGCTTTTGAAAACACATAGATCTTTGATATAGAAATTATTTTGGCGTAAAATTAAAACGCTCTTTCCAGGTTGAGGTGGTTGAGGGGGTAGCTGGTGAAGAAGACCATCATGATGAGCAGGAAGAACATGGTGAAGAAAATGCTGAAGCAGAAGGACAGCATGATGAGCATGATGAAGATGGTATGTATAATGTACATTGTGCATATTACTGGTTGGGTGAACTAACTGTGCATCAAAACCAAAAGGGATCTTCATAGTCACTTAATGATCATGATTTGGGAGATTTCCATAAACAGAGAATCAAAGGAGTTAGGGCTACACATCATAGAAAGGAGATGGGTAGAATTACAGATTGCAATGTACCTCCCTGATAAAAGTAATTTTTATTTTTGCACAAGGAGAGACTATTAAAGCATCAAAGAATTAAAAAAAAAAAAAAAAAAAAAGGCTTGTTAGATGTTAACATATTAGATTTTTCCTTTTGTATTTGCTACTGTTGACAGAGTATTGACAGTTTTTGACGCAAACTGTTTGGAGGACTGAAAAGTAGCTAAGCTCTTGAATGACTAATGATAAAATAGCAGTTATGGTAGATGTGCTCTCAAAAAGGATCTGAACTGTGGTGAACCAGTTTTCAAACTACTCGTGAAATATGGAATTAGGGATCAATTTTTAATAGACAAAATTCATCCATTATGTTTGGAAATTCTTAGTATTAATGTGACTTATCTTGTCTCTTTGGGATTAGATTGTCCAAAAATATGATTTAATTACCTTCTGTTCTTTCTGTCTGTGCCTCATGTTTCCAGTCAGCTCATTTACAGGACAGGAAATCTGTTTATTCACTTGCTGAGTATTTGGAATATTAATTTTAAAAACTTAAAATTGAATAGAACCTGTATTTTTAAATAGATTTTTTTAAAAAGTTTTCAGATATTCCTTGGATATTCACTTGAAATAGCATATGGTTAATTTTTCTCATACATGTGCACAAATAGCTGTGGAGTCTTTTGGTTTGAGCAACTAATCCTTCAAGCCTTAATTTTCAGTGTGTATTGAATGTATGCGCACAGCACTGAGTGAGAAGGTCAGGGGTAGCTAACTGCTGAAAAATGAGGAAAAAGCTGCAAGTATTGCTTCATGTTTGCATTGCTTTTATGCTCTTTCCCTGTATATTTTTTAGTTTTTGCTATAGTGAGGGGCTCTGGGTTTAGGTTAATGTCTTTTATGAGCTACTACAGCCACTGTTTTTCTCTGTTTTTAAACGTGAGTTTTTTTATATTGTTTTTTGTAGGCAGTGATATGGAGTTGGATTTACTAGCTGCTGCTGAAACAGAAAGTGACAGTGAGAGTAACCACAGTAATCAGGACAATGCTAGTGGGCGCAGAAGTGTTGTCACTGCAGCTACTGCTGGCTCAGAAGCAGGTATGCTACCTCATCTCATGTTTAATCTAGCCGTTTAGATATTAGGATTAAACTGTACAGGAAAAAGAAATGTATTAGTAGTTTAGCTTTAATAGGGGCAGGACTGGTTTCAGCTAAAAAATGTTATCCTTTGCCTTTGGAGCTGGACTGCATCCAGCACTTCAAACATATACTGGAGAAATGATTTACTTCACAATTAGGTTGAGCAGAGTGAGAATTACCTGATCATGATGTTTTTGTAACAAACACCTTTCCCTCGTAAACTTTTCCTTTTCTTTTTCTTCTTCAACCAGCTTCTTCCCTCACACCTCCGTCTTCCAGTATTTCCTGTTTTTCCTTTGCCTATAATTAGAAGGAACTATGCAGATTTTTTTGCAGAAGGTGTGCTAAAGTGAGAGCCATCTTCTCTGCTCTTACAGGCTTCTGCATGTGTTAGCTGAAGATTACCTATCACTCCCGTGAAGTGCAGTGAAATATTTTCACTCGTTTTTAGTGCAGAAGTTAGCTATGGTTTAAAGCAAAATTTGACACCTGAACAATCATTTAAAGGCTTTTTGAAAGTAACTGCTCTACCGTCCAGTCTGGAAGCCCAGTTTTTAGAGCTTACTGACAGGGCAGAATCAGTGAACATTTTAAAAATCAGATTATTTCTTCATTTGTCTTTTGAAATGCAAATAATCTTAGTGCTTTTTTTTTTTTTTGTGAAACTGGTTTTGGAAAACTTGCAGTATGTCATAAGGATAATTTACTGAAAATTTGTGGTAGTGGTACATGAATGTTTTTATAACGTGTAATTTCTTCTTAAGGAAAACGTTTTTACAACAGTTGTATGATATATCTATGCATGCTTATGACTGCAATTGTCAATTACTGTTTATTGCTTATTTTTTTTAATAGGAGCTAGCAGTGTACCAGCATTTTTTTCTGAAGATGACTCTCAATCAAATGATTCTAGTGACTCGGATAGCAGCAGCAGTCAGAGCGATGACATAGAACAGGAGACCTTTATGCTTGATGAGCCTCTGGAGCGAACCACAAATAGCTCCCACGCCAATGGTGCTGCCCAAGCTCCTCGTTCTATGCAGTGGGCTGTACGCAATACCCAAAACCAGAGAACTACTAGCACTGCTCCTTCTAGTACATCAGCCCCAGCAGGCAAGTCTGAGTAAAATGCATTCATGAAAGTCAATTAACTTGTGGCTTTGCTCCTTCCACTGTTTTCATTTGTTCTCTTAAGGACGAAATGTTACATATTTGGTCTAGAAAGACAGCAATGACATACCTTGACTGTTCTAGTACTGCTTTTGAGTTTAACAAACGGAAGGATCCAGTCTAGTTCTTAAAATGGTATGAATATGCTTGCAGTAGCTAGTCATGTTTTTTCTAGGTAGTAACTTTTTACTTGCTATAGATGTGATGTCAGTAATATTTAGAAGGGTTTTTACTAGAAATGTTCATGATATCTGTCAATACATAAAATGCATAGCAAAGCTTAAATTCATTAATGTCATACTTTTATATTTAGCAAGTTCAGCGGGCTTGATTTACATCGATCCATCCAACCTACGTCGGAGTGGTACCATCAGTACGAGCGCTGCAGCAGCAGCTGCAGCACTTGAAGCCAGCAATGCAAGCAGCTATTTAACATCTGCAAGCAGTTTAGCAAGAGCATACAGTATAGTGATACGGCAGATATCTGACCTAATGGGTCTGATTCCCAAGTACAATCATTTAGTGTATTCTCAGATCCCAGCTGCAGTGAAGCTGACTTATCAAGATGCTGTTAACTTGCAGGTAAGAACAGAAAAAACTTTGTATATGTACATAATTTCAGTATAATTCAGATTTTTTTAGGTAGAATCATAAAATTGTTGAGGTTTTTAAAGACCAGAATAGAAAAGAATGAAGAAAGCTGGCTGGTGTTGGATCAAGAACCAAATCAGTGGAGTTAGCAAATGGCAAGGAAATCAGGCTACAGAGCTAATGTTGGAGCCAAGTGAGGAAAAGACTGAGCTAAAAGAGGAATTTTATATGCAGTTAAAATTAAGATCTGCATAGAAAATTATGTCCTTTTCGCTGAAGTTGCAAGTGGTGAAGGATGGAGGACACCATATTGGGATGAGGGCTGTTAAAGCTACCAAAAATTTGAGAACAAGACCAAAATGTGTATAGCTGGGAGGTGCAGTGTGGACATAAGGTGAGGAGTAGAAGAGGTACCTAAAAATGAGGGAGGGATCGTGAGGATGCTTTACAGAAACACTAAGGTGGTAAGTGAAGAGAGCTGCACACCACTACAGTAAATCAGCTATCTCCATAAAGCTTTCAGAAGTTGTTCGTTGGCCATTCTTGAGTGGGATTTTAGAGTCTCTTTGTGGGAAATCATATGTAACTGTAAAAGCAATGGTGAAGGCTTGTGTTGAGATTGCATTCTATCATCTGTTTCTGTTGTTTGCAAAACTCATTAAATCTCATTTTCTGTAGAATTATGTAGAAGAAAAGCTTATTCCTACTTGGAATTGGATGGTTAGTATCATGGACTCTACGGAAGCACAGCTGCGTTACGGTTCTGCATTAGCATCTGCTGGTGATCCTGGGCATCCAAATCATCCTCTCCATGCTTCTCAGAACTCAGCCAGAAGGGAAAGGATGACAGCTCGTGAGGAAGCTAGCTTAAGAACACTCGAGGGAAGAAGGTATGGAAATAGTTTGATTATTGCATGGGATATGAAGTACTAGTTTAGTTTAATTTTGTAATGCAGCAGCATAGTTATTGTTTTGATTTAAGGTGGCTTCCTGTGTTGTTGTTACTACTTGGTTTATTCTGATGTAGTAGTTTTATCTCAGGTATTACCTCTCTGTAATATATTGCACCTGAGGTGAGTATACACAGGGAAATGTGAAATCATGGTCATTGCTCTTACTATCCCACTGTTTTGTATTTCATATCTATATTTCAAGTGTAGAGACTAATGGTAAAGGATGCCTTATCTCTGTGTATTCAATTATTTTCTTTCACTAGACGTGCTACTCTACTCAGTGCTCGTCAGGGAATGATGTCAGCACGTGGTGATTTCCTGAACTACGCACTGTCTTTGATGCGTTCGCACAATGATGAACACTCAGATGTCCTTCCTGTTCTAGATGTCTGTTCACTAAAGCATGTAGCATATGTTTTTCAAGCGCTTATTTATTGGATTAAGGCGATGAATCAACAGACGACATTGGATACTCCTCAGCTGGAACGGAAAAGGTATTGAGTCTGACTCAGAACCAAAAACTTCACTGCATGGCAATACCCCTAACAGATGTACTAAAGACTAGTTATCAGCTGAAAAAAGCAGTCTGCTCCTCACGTTTAATATGATAATGACTAAGTTAGAAATCTGTTAAACATGTTAAAAATGGCATAAGAGAAAACTTAAAAATATGGTATGGTGAGCACAGTAGTTCATTTTTTTTTCCATTTGGTTGGGGTACTTAAGTCTTAACCTGATTACCTAAAGCACGGTAGGGAAATTGATAGCTTTTCAACTTACTGACATTTTCTGGTATGTTGCTTCAACAATAGCATTTTACAAGGTATGCCTGCATTTCTTTCCTTCTAAGAAAAGATTTTTTTTTTTAGAATGATTTGATTTGAAGTGGTGATTAATGATCATATGCATATCCATGTGTTGGTAGTCTACGCTATTTCTTCTACTTACTAAGTCTGGAGGTGATGTACCTGAGTAGTCATAGTCAACAGTTAGATAAATGCAAGTCTTTGCTTATCCCTGCCCCTAATTTTCAATGTCATGGGTCGAACACAGCAAACTGTTCATTTTCTCTACAAATTCAGCAACTGTAAAATATGAGGTATCAATATTTAAGATATACTGGACTGCTGCTTTAGTTCAGATGTTAGGCTCAATGTATCTGGTAATGTAAGGTCTGTTAGAACCTCAGAATGTATACCAGAGGTTATTGCTAGAAACAGTAGTTTCCTCAGAAGTAGTGTTGGTTTAATGCAGTAACTCATCCAAGTTTTGATGCAGACTGAGTTGAGTAGTTGAAGCTGTGGCTTGAAACCTTTTCCAGGCAGTAACATACTTCTGGAATCTACTTTGTCCCCCAAAAATTCATGTACTGAAATCTGTCAAATAACTGTTCACCAAAGAATTGCTAAGTTCTCATGAAATGCTTAAGCTATGAATGCTTAGACTTCTTCATTTAAAAGTGAGTGGTTCAAATTCGAATAAAGTCCCTTGCTTCAGTTAGATGACATTTTAGTAGCCTGCATGAAATGTTTTTATTGGTTTCATCTAATTCCAGAACATATTTGGCACACACTGCCACAAATAAAAACTAATCAAAGTTCTTGATACTTATTATAATACAGTGAAATCTACTTCTCTAATACATAACTCAGGCTTACATTTTGAAATGTGTCATTTGAAATTATAGGACCAAGCGTATTCTACACAAGTGAATTCTAGAATAGTATTCAGTTATATAATTCTTCCCCTAATGCAGGGTTCCAAGACTTTTTGACACTGATGTGGTCTTTAAAAACAAATGCACCTATCGCTGAGTTAAGCTTTGATCAAACTTGGTAGGTGGCCAAATGCATTTAGGGGTAACTGCCTGAGCAGTGTTGTGACTATGTAATGAGAGGTACTCTACAGCTTTGAATACCACCTCCCAATGGAAAATACCTACTTGTTCACCAGTGACTTTAGAGTTCTTAGGATGTAAAGCTTGCGAGTATATTTACTGATTATAGTGTTGATTTTTGACTGCAACAGTTGTAAATGCTTGTTTCTTTCTTTCAGAACTCGTGAACTTTTGGAGCTGGGTCTTGACAATGAAGATTCAGAACATGAAAATGATGATGATACCAATCAAAGTTTGTATACAGAAACACTTCTATCATATGTTAAATCACAATACTTTCACAGTGTTTTTTTCCTATTAGCTAGCTGAGGCTTTGAATAAGTGTTTGCTATTTGCATATGTTAAGACAATGGAAAGATGTCCTTACTAAAGTCTAGCTTTGAAAGACTTTCATACCATTATTATTTTACCAGATTTCTTTTGCCATTCCTTGTTCTCATTTTGGGGCCCTCTTTTTATCTACTCTCTCTCTAACCTGCAGAGTTTGTGCCCTTATTGTTCTGCACAATGGCAGAATTTAAAATTTAAATCTGAGCTAAACTGTGATTGTTTCAATCTGTTGAAGATACTGCTGAAAATGATAGAATGTGTACTCTGTATGAAGTGTATATAGTACAGCAATGTACATTCATTAAAACCTGCTACAGTAAAAAGAATAAAAGTGACAACTAAACAACTTAATAAAAATAGAGGGTTTGAAGAAGCATCCTGGAGAGCTGATAAATTTGTAGAGAGGTGGTGTGCATTCCTGTTCCTTCAGTCGGATAGATAAGAGAGGAGCTTAATAACTGTTGATAATTTAAATCTTTAGCTTTTATAACTCAAAATTGAAGTGAAATCTTCTCTGATATTTAGGTGCTACACTCAACGACAAAGATGACGACTCCCTCCCAGCAGAGACTGGCCAAAACCATCCATTTTTCAGACGATCAGACTCTATGACGTTCCTTGGCTGCATTCCACCCAATCCTTTTGAGGTTCCTCTGGCAGAAGCCATCCCCCTGGCAGACCAGCCCCATCTATTACAGGTGACACCAGAGATGGTGTTCTGAAAGACAATTGCAGTTTACCTTTTCATTTCTAACTGAAGTATATTATTTACCCAGAATGCTTTTGTTAATTTTCAGCCCAATGCTCGCAAAGAAGATCTCTTTGGCCGACCAAGCCAGGGTCTGTATTCATCTTCTGCCAACAGCGGGAAATGCTTGATGGAAGTTACAGTGGATAGAAACTGCCTTGAGGTAGATTTAAAAGTTTGATTACTTTATACAATGGGGATAATTTAAGCTAGTACCTTCATTCCTTAAAAGACACTTTAATTTTTCACAGAAAATTTTAAGTAGCTTTTAACAAATAATTCAAAAGCCCAGTAAATGCAAAAACTTTAATTTTTAATTTTTATTAAATCTTTAAATGTAGGAATTTTTATGGTTACTAACATAGCATATTTCAGGTAATATTTTTGAAGTCTGCTATACAATCTGAGTTAATTTTGAAATACAAATTGTACAATCGTGATAAGAAATATTACCGTGCACAGTAGATTTGTCATTTAATGTTTGGTCTGTAGGCAAGTCAAGTGTATGAAATACAAATACAAAACTGGAAAACTGTTTTTCCTGTTTGCTGAAGCCATTGAGATTGTGTTTATCAGGGCAATTATAGTACTCATTTTTTTGTGGTTTAGAAGTCACATATATCCTGAGAAAGCCTTCTAGTCTGCTTTGACTAATCTGTAATTAAGTTTTACTTTTCCTCATTTAGGTTCTTCCAACTAAAATGTCTTATGCAGCCAACCTAAAAAATGTTATGAGCATGCAAAATCGACAAAAGAAAGAAGGGGAGGAACAAAATGTGCCTACAGAAGAATCTGAGAGCTCAAAGCCAGGGCCTTCAGCTCATGATCTTGCAGCACAACTGAAAAGCAGCTTGTTGGCAGAGATAGGACTGACAGAAAGTGAAGGGCCGCCTCTCACATCTTTCAGGTAGCTGGATTTTAAAATTACTGTATGAAATATTACTGAACTGATAAAAGGATATTTGGGACTCTAAAACATCTTTTTTAAGATGGGTAGCTTTATTTAGTTGGAAAGTGTTGTTTGTATTCAGTAGCTTTTAAAATGAACAGTTGATCAGTCTTGAAGTCTGTGCAAGCTAGTAAAAATCCTTTACCTAACTTCTTTCTGCAGACATGCTATGACTTCTTAGGTAACTAAGTTAAAAATAGGAGTTAACAGCTTGCCATCTGTGTCATGTGATACTGACCACATTTTATGCAGTTAGAGATTGAACGGCCCTTGCTTTGAGTTAGAGCTTTTATTTTTAATAAATGTCTAATTGAAGGCAGCCCTGTAACAGTGAATTCCACAGAGCAGTGAAGTTGCACGTTTTTGGAGTAATTACTCTGTGGAAGCAAGACTTGTGTTTCAGCTGAAACTGAGCAGTTTAATGTGTATATTTTTTCTTATTAGTATTCCATCGTGGGTTTTGTCCACAGACTTACTGTAGAGAGTTGTTGTGTAATAGGATTGATATCAATTACTTGCAGGTTATATCTGAGGACTTAGTTTTGGGGGACACTGGTAGGTGTTCCCATTTTATTTATTTTGAAGGCTTTTTCCTCCACTGCAATAGATGCCAAGTTTCCTACTCATTGTTCTGTGACCATTCCAAATGCAAACCAAATTATTAGTTCCTTCATATACTAATACTTAGTATACTTCATATACTAAATAACTGATTAGCTCATTAGGCAAAAGCCATTTTTAATTGGCCAGACTCTAGGGCATTATAAGAGTGAGGTCAGTGTATAGAATCCCTTATATATTAAGCCAAGTGGTATTTGTTAACACTGCATAGTAGCTGGAAATCGTAGACATCTCAAGAGAATTTATAATCTGGTTTTCTTGCTGTAGTTTCCAGGTTTTGTTATTTAAAGTGTATTGGTTTTTATCTATGTTTGTCAGTGACCCATGGAATATTTTAACTAATGTCTTGCTTGACTTATAATCAAGTAATTAACAAGGTCATTTGACCTCTACACCTAACTCTAGAGTACAGTGATGTCCTGCATAGTCAAGTTGTTTAGAAATAACTTATTTGGAGGCAAGAGGGTAGGTAAAAGTAGAACTATGCCAAATATGTCTGAAGTTATTTTTTTATTCTCCTTCTCTCAGGCCACAGTGTAGCTTCATGGGCATGGTTATATCTCACGACATGTTGCTGGGACGTTGGCGCCTTTCTTTAGAGTTGTTTGGTAGAGTATTCATGGAAGATGTTGGAGCAGAGCCTGGCTCGGTATGTATTTTCTAGTTTAAGGACAATTCCTTTCCCACCTAAACTATGAACCTCCCTTATTCTGATTTTTTTTCTTTTTTTTTATTTTAAGATCCTTACTGAATTAGGTGGCTTTGAAGTAAAGGAATCAAAATTCCGCCGGGAGATGGAAAAACTTAGAAACCAGCAATCCAGAGATTTAACCTTGGAGGTAAAAAATGTTAGTTTTTCTTCCAAATTTATCTTAATTAAAAGCTGAACTATCAAACATTGCAGTAACTTGATAGGAGAAGCTGTATTTCAGAGTCTGCAAGCCAATGTCTTAAACCTTACTGTTGTCTGCTGTGCTGTGATTATCGTGTAGTTTTATCATAGCCTAACGGGCATTTTCTGAGCCCTTGCAGAAGTGTCCAGAAAGTTTCTTGTGAAGCTGAAATTCTGTTGGTATCATGATCAATAAAGAACAAACTTTTTTGTGTTTTTAATAGGTTGATCGAGACAGAGACCTTCTAATTCAGCAGACCATGAGGCAGCTCAACAATCATTTTGGTCGCAGGTGTGCTACCACCCCAATGGCTGTACACAGAGTAAAAGTTACTTTTAAGGATGAGCCAGGAGAAGGCAGCGGTGTAGCACGAAGCTTTTACACTGCCATTGCACAGGCTTTTCTGTCAAATGAGAAACTGCCAAATCTAGATTGTATTCAGAATGCCAACAAGGGTACCCATACAAGTAAGTGATGTGCAGCAGTTAATCTCCAGATAATATTTATAAAAGTGGATTTATTTTGCATTAAAATATTGCTCTTGTCTCACTTCGGAGATTTTTATTGCTAAGTCAGCATGGGAACTTTGAAAATTGTGTATGTTAGTTCTCTGAGGCAAGGAAATTGTGGTGTTTTTTCTTAAAACAAACTCTTGTTTCGAAAGCTCTTAGGTTTTTTTGAGCATCTGTCTCTCCAGTAGGTAATTACTGTCAAGATTTTAGGCAGTAAGTGCATGTGTTTAATGTGACTGCTCCATCTGGCATGTCACAAATAATTTTAAATGTTTTTTTGAAACTGTATATAAATTTTAGAAATATTTTTGCATTTGTAAGTTGGTACAAACACTACAGGTTCCTTTCTTAAGCCTTTCTTAAGCTTGGTTGAACTCAGATCGCTACTTTAAGGGAAGTGGTTCTGTCTTATTGACGTCTTCCAAGCTGTCTTCCAAAATTGTGTCCTCCTTACACTGAAACTGCTGTTGGAGAGAGAAGTGTAAAGATGTTCATGGTTATGAGTCTTTCTCCTCCTTTAGGTCTGATGCAGAGATTGCGAAATAGGGGGGAGAGAGATCGGGAAAGGGAGCGAGAGAGAGAAATGCGGAGAAGTAGTGGCTTACGGGCTGGTTCTCGGAGAGATAGGGATAGGTAAGTGATACATTTTTTATTTGTTGGAGCTGGTTTGTCAGATAGAATGATTGCCTTGGTTATCTTCAGGAAAGATAATTCTACTTACATTTAAGGCGACTGTCTTTTTCACTTTTGGGAGCAATTTATGAGGTAACTTCTTGAAATTCAGTATATACTTCAATTCTTTAAAAATTGTTTTACCATTGATAGATTGTCTCAACAGTATGCCATAAATCTCTCTTGCTAAAACAATAACAACTTCTGTTTTAGCATCAGTTTGTGAGGTGGTTTGGAAACAGCATTGCCATTGGTGGCATGCCTGACTGCGTTATTTAAAATACTGGTAGTATTAAAATCGCTGGCTCACTTTTGAATCATTCTGAATCGTTCCCTCTAAGCAGTTATGAGAAATAACTCCTCTTGTAGCATAAAAGCTAATGCTGTTTTGAATCCTTGTTCCAATTATACTGTTCCAGAAGAATTTTGCAAATTTCCTCTGAAATTAGTACAAACTGCTCTAACTTTTTTTAAGGGACTTTAGAAGGCAACTTTCCATTGACACACGGCCTTTTAGACCAGCATCAGAAGGAAATCCTAGTGATGACCCTGATCCTCTTCCGGCACATAGGCAAGCCCTTGGAGAAAGGCTCTACCCTCGAGTGCAAGCAATGCAACCGGTAAGTCTTATCTGTCTAGTACATTACATGATATGTTAAATGTTCTTGGCATATTTTCATTTAAAAAAAAATAAAATTCCCTGTCCATTATTGTTTAACTTGCCTGAAAATATTTTAACATGTATGCCCACGCTTATATTCTTCAAGATATTTTTCAGTTTTTGTTTCTATAATTTATCATTTAGCCTATGAGGTATCTTGCAATGCATTCTATATTTAAAATACTGAAACTTTCATAAAACTGTATTTGAAAATGAGAGAACTGGAGGAGGATGTAAGACATGTCATTCTGTATCCCCAGGCATTTGCAAGTAAAATCACAGGAATGTTGCTGGAATTGTCTCCTGCTCAGCTGCTTCTCTTACTAGCAAGTGAAGACTCCCTTAGAGCAAGAGTTGATGAAGCTATGGAACTCATTATTGCACATGGCAGGTAAAGTACCAAAGATTCTGTACAAGATGAAAACTGATTTTGTGGCCGAGGCACTTGTACTGTGCTACATCTAACTCCAATGCATCTAGCTTGCTTCTTGCTTTCTTCTAGACATTTTTCTTTGGGCAAGTGACTTGTTGACCTTGGTTTAATCAAATCTGTCTCATGTCAGAATATGACCATTCCTTATTGTGAAACTAAATTTTAATTTGCCTTTGTTTTTTTCCCTGTTAAGGGAGAATGGTGCTGACAGTATACTGGATCTTGGATTGCTAGACTCTTCAGATAAAGTGCAGGTAACGTATTGGTGCACAATTAGAAATTTACTGGAGATCCAGTTATATCAGTTAATTAGGAACCTAAAATGGAGCCTTCTCTTATCTTGCAAGACAAAGTTCTGCTTAATTATCTTGTGCAGTTATCTTTTTGTCTGAGTAAAGATGTTCTTATTTTTTTTCCTTTGAAAAGATTAAGCACTAATCACTCAAAAGTATAAAACGTTACCAGTCGGAAATGTCATTGGGCTTCTTAACCAATGAAACTTGAATCCTTGGCTGTAGTAGCAGAGTTTGGTGATGCGGGTTGGTAGCTAGAAATAGATTTCTTAATTACTGTTCTGACTTTCAAAACAGGAAAATAGAAAGCGACATGGTTCCAGCCGCAGCGTAGTGGATATGGAATTAGATGATACAGATGATGGGGATGATAACGCACCACTTTTCTACCAGCCTGGAAAACGAGGGTTTTATACACCAAGACCTGGTAAAAACACAGAAGCAAGGCTGAACTGTTTCAGAAACATCGGCAGGTATGTGATTAACGTACTAGTCTGAAAAAAAATATAAACTGAGTATATGAAATACCAAGGAAGGGTACCAATGATGCAAGCTGCAAAAACTCTTTATTCTTTGTGCTCTCTATTTAGCACCTGGTGCTAAATAGTGGAGAAATTGCACGCTTCACCTTGAGGTTTCTCTTCCTGTTACATTTTTTTTTCCAATCTGAAAGTTTTATACTGCAGAAATTATATTTATATTTTTAAGATGATTATATGCCCGCAGTTTTCTTCTGTGGACTGAAAGAGCTGGAAAGCTTGATTCTTAGAGTATTTTTACTTTTTTAGTGCAAATTTACTGAAAAATCCCCAAAGTAATATGTCATACCAAAACAAAAATCAAATTTGTATTTTCAGAATCCTGGGATTGTGCTTATTGCAGAATGAACTCTGTCCTATCACGTTAAATAGACATGTAATCAAAGTTCTTCTTGGCAGAAAGGTAAGTTTGATCATAGAAATTTGAATTTGCTTTAATTACATAAAATCTCATCTTTATAACTGCTTTTTCCCACGTGTTGTGCATTGACTTGTCGAGTTGGTAACTGTAAAGATGCTAGGATGCTTTTAAATTGAATTTAAGGTTTTCATTTTAGATTGTGAAATGAGTAAAGCTATTAGAAGGTATTTAAATAAGATGGAAAGATTTACATTAGGTTAGCCTTTGATTCCCTGCAGAAACAGCATACTGTCTCCTTTTTTTCCCCTTTCTGAGACTGAAGACTCAAAAGACTCAAAGGAGTGGTGTTAGTACCAGACAGCAGCATCTCAGCTTACCCAAAACCGTTTTTCTTGATATTTGATAGAACTCATTGAATTTAATTATAATTAAGTTTTGTCTCGTGCAGGCATAAATTGATTCAGAGCACTAGTTACCTAAACTTTTGGCAAAAATACCCTTTTTTCACCCCTGAATGAACACCAGTTATGTGCTGCACATTTCATGCATTAGTTAAGAACATCATAAGGTCATAACATCATCTTTCTGATGCAACCAAGGTTTGTTATTGCTGGCCTTTTCTTTAAAGACAATGCCAATCATACTATCAGTTTTCCAATACACGTATAATCTTTCATGAAAAGGGTTAGTGGCAGAAAGATGTGTCTCCAGATATCCCGATTCCTTCCAAGAGAGATTTCCCTTGAATTCTTTCATTCAGGGTTTTCTTTTTCAACATACATTCTGTCCAGTTAAATGGTTGAACGCATCAAAGAATAATTTAGTTAGAAAATAATGGATGACTTTCCCTCCAGCCTGCTAATGAACAAGGAAGTGAGGAACTGTAGAAAACCAAGTAGGTGTTGGTACTCTGATTGCTGGAAGCTGTGATATGTGGCTACCAGGACATCAGCCATTTAAATGTATAGCAGCAGTACGTGCTTAAGTGGCGAACAGTCTTTCAGCATTTTGGAGCACTGATGCAAATTGTTTCCAGCTTCAATCTGTAGTGATTTAGGTGACATGTAGAATTAAAAAAAAAAAAATCACAAGAACTTGTTACATTTCTTTTTTAACCTCTATGCCTGTAATAGCAGGAAAGGCTTTACAGGTCTGTCCTTCTGTTCTGGTAATGCACTTCAATTGAGCGTTCTCATGCATCTTCAACAGCAGGCTGAAAATGGGAGTTTGACTACTGTTATTTCCTAGGGTCTGTATGCTTTGTTGTATAGGTTATTATGGGTTGTGGTACACGCACTGCTATATGGTAGTGCATAGATTAGGGACAGGTCACCATGATTTTGAGTATATTCTTAAACAGGTATGTTTCAAATATCTGTGTTTTTTTTTTTACAGGTGAACTGGCATGACTTTGCTTTTTTTGATCCGGTTATGTATGAAAGCCTTCGGCAACTTATCCTCGCTTCCCAGAGTACAGATGCTGATGCAGTGTTCGCAGCAATGGATTTAGCATTTGCAATAGACCTGTGTAAGGAAGAGGGTGGAGGGCAGGTAAGGATGGATGTGTCTTTATAGGTTAGGAATTTGACGACTTGTTCATGTTGCCATGTACGCGTAATCCAGGCTCTTCTAAGGTCCCAAAGCTAATGTTCTAGCCTTTCTAGATAATACAGTATTCTCTTCAGACATTGACTGTGGTGTCTTTTTATTTTTTCCTTGAAGGTGGCGTAGAGCATACCGTAAAGCCTGGATAGTAGAGTCAGTCCTAGGGAAACTCTAATGCTTTACCCTGTAGTAATTGTAGTATGTAGTATTCCTTTAGAGGAATATTAAGCTGTAAATCGCTGATCAGCATACCATGTCTGTTGTAGTAATAATCTCATTTTTTCTTTAATTGTCCTTGTTACTTTGCCATAGGTTGAACTTATTTCCAATGGTGTAAATATACCAGTCACTCCTCAGAATGTTTATGAATATGTCCGGAAATATGCAGAACACCGAATGTTGGTGGTAGCAGAACAGCCTCTGCATGTAAGTTTTTGGTGGAGTGTGCTTTTAAAAAAACAAAGTAATAATCCATAAGATTTCAGTCAGTTAATTCTTCTCCTCATTATGGTATTGCTACTCAGGTTCTTTGAGGTCTGACAGCTTGATTAAAAAGACAATGTTTTTTTGTAATTGTATAGCTCTTTTTGCAGTGTTGTGAAGACTGAGTACTTTGAGCAAGTAGTAGAGTACTGAGTACTAGAACGAAAGACAATTCCTTTTAAACTTGATTTCGTTGGTTAAGTCTGGCAAGAAACCTAACAATTGACTGTATTGGGTTTGAATAATTTTTGAAGCATTTTTAAAATGAAAGAGTAATATATTTACGTAAGTAGTTTTATGTAAGTCCAATACTTAAAATACTCTGTCATGATACTAAATCTAAACTTAGTCATTTCTGCTGACTCTGGCTTCCTGCTGCAGTTCTGAGAGATGTGAGCAGACTCCAGATTACTTCTGTGCAGATTAGGGCCAAAATCTTTCCAAAAGGAACGTGTTCCTGGAATGAACTCTCTTGGTCTCGATATCTGCATAAATTAATAAGTACTTTGTTATAAGAGTTGAAAACTGTAACACTTGTATTCATTTGGGGATTTACTGAAACAAATTTATTCAAATTCTTCCATTTTGAAAACTGAGTTTTAACCTTTACAGGATATAATCTGTATGAAACGTGTATACTACCTGTGTATACACATGTATTACAGTTTTAAAGCAGAATTGCCATATAAGTGCCTGAGGAAGCAAAGTGAACGTAAGATGTGATAATCGTTTTTTGTAACTCATAGCTCAGCAAAATATGTGAACTTCTCAGTAACAGAGTGCAGATGCTTCTGCTCCTGCAGCTGGTGAAACATTAGTTCAAAGCATTCCTGGTTTTGCAATACTTGGTAGTACTGCTCTGCTGCTTAACGTGCTGGTGCAGTTCTTTGGTTCAGAAAATTGCATCTCAGGTGGGAAAGCTTTGAAAGAAAAGAACAGCTAATAGAATAATGAATTTTGAGTTGGTAGGGGATTTTGCATGGAACTTCTCAGTAAGTGATATGACTGTAATGTGAATCTTGTGGCTTTCACTTAAGGCAATGAGGAAGGGTCTACTGGATGTGCTTCCAAAGAATTCATTAGAAGACTTGACAGCGGAAGATTTCAGACTTCTGGTAAATGGCTGTGGTGAAGTAAACGTGCAAATGCTAATCAGCTTTACTTCTTTCAATGATGAGTCAGGTATGAAACAATTTATTCATTCAGAAACAGAGTTGTAGAGTAAATACATGTGAAATTACTAGCATTAAGCTTAAAGTACCTCTTCAAATTTGACATCAGTTAATAAGTCACTGAAAATCATAATAATTCCTACTGCGTTCATTACATACCTTGTAAAAAATTTACCTTCAGTTGGGGTGGGGGGGTGTTTTTTAACTTTGCTGTCACTTGGCATTAAAGGAAAGGATTATGTTACTGGTAGCGTGTCTTTCCCTCTGGAAGTTCTGACCTAACGTTAGAACTACAAATGTGATGTATGCAGTCTAGTATTTCTTTAATAATTTTAAAACTGTTGAGCTTTCATTGGGCTTTTCAGGTGGAAAGGTGTGGGAAATATACTGAGGTATGTCAGAACTAGACTTTACATTCAAAAGTATGTGTATTGGTTTTGAAATTAGCCTGTCTCCAGTCTCAGATTGTAGCTGAGATCCAACTTGCAGTAGGTGTAAAACAGCTCTCATAATATTTATGGTTTGGTGCACTAACTGAATTGCGTGTAATTTTTTTATTTATTTTCCATAGGAGAAAATGCTGAGAAGCTTTTGCAGTTCAAGCGTTGGTTTTGGTCCATAGTTGAGAAGATGAGTATGACAGAAAGACAAGATCTGGTAAGTTGTCTGTTCTCGGTGAAAATATGCAAGACAACTGGTCTCAGTTTTGCATCATTACTGTTTTTCAGTATGTGTACCTACAAAGACTTTGTGTGTGAAAGTAAGGTTGCAGAGCAGAGTAGTAGGGATCGGGTAGACTTTCATTTCTGGAAACATTAGGTGTGAATCCTAGACCTTGCTGCTGGAAGTAGATGTGGTGTGTCCTTGCCCATATTCACAAATGTAGAAGCGTGCTTAGTCTCTGCAAAGTAGTTCTTAAGCTGAGTAACCGTTGTTAGTCAACTGTGTCGTGGGCTAGTAGGGTTTTGAGATTGATTTCTTTTCCTGGATCAGCTATTCTCTTAACTTCTGTGTATCCTGAGGGCAATGCCTGTATCCTCTCTGTAAGATGTCAGTAATGATACCGTCTCCTCCTTCACAAAGCCTTTTTGGAATAACTGATGAGAGGCATGAAAGAATAAGATTGTTTCACTTTGGAAGACTTGCTTATAATCGTGTCCAGGAGCTTCTTAAAACTACTTGCTTTTAACTTCCTACCACTTAAGGTACTATCTTTCCTTTACAGTTTGCTAGAAGGAAATGAGGACTAATCTGGAAAGCAGAAAATCTAGAACACCTTTGTTAAGGAATATCTGTGATTAAGCTTTGGTAGTGACACTGCTCTGCAAGTTTCACACTTGAGAAAACAAACACAATTTTCTCCCTTGCTGTCTGTACAAGTACTATGTTCCTTCGTCATTAACTGTCTTCGGAGAGTTTTCTAGTATGTTTCATATTGATGGCAGTTAAAATCTTCCCAGTTGGAGTTGGGGGTATTTTATTTACTGAGGATTTGTTGATACAGGATCATTTTGAGTGCTACTTCTACCAGTTTTTAACAGACTTATATAAAATAATGAGCAGTTGAGAAAACGAAATGAGGGAAGCTATTACAGAAGTATTTAGCATGACCATAGAGTATAGCTGACATACTGAAAGGAAGGCAGTATGATCAAAATGACCATGCCGTTCTTTTTTCAACCCATGCTACGACAGTATGCAATGTAAATTTTAGCCTTGTCCAGCACAATTTTAAATACCACCTCCTGTTTTTTCAGGTTTACTTCTGGACATCAAGTCCATCGTTGCCTGCCAGTGAGGAGGGATTCCAGCCTATGCCATCAATCACAATAAGACCACCAGATGACCAACATCTTCCTACAGCAAACACTTGCATTTCTCGCCTTTATGTCCCACTCTATTCCTCTAAGCAGATTTTGAAACAGAAATTGTTACTCGCCATTAAGACCAAGAATTTTGGTTTTGTGTAGAGTATAAAGTGTGTATTGCTGTGTAATATTACTAGCTAAGTTTTGTAGATTTTTCCATTTGTCTATAAAAGTTTATGAAAGTTAATGCTGTCATACCCCTGGTGGTACTTTAAAGATTTAAATGCAAACATTCCTGTACTAAATTTGTAACGTAAAGGCAAAAGGAGCGCTGGCAATATCTGATCGCAACAGTTTGCTAGTCAATAACTCCTTGGCCTAACCCCAGCCAAAGATGACAGCAGAACAATATAATTTACACTGTGATTTATCTTTTTGCTGAGGGAAAATATGTAAAATGTTCTGAAAATTCACTGCTGCCTTTGTGGAAAGTGTTTCAGCAAAGGTTCTTGTATAGAGGGAGTAGGGAATTTCGAAATAAAAAATTAAGTATGTTCTGTGTTTTATTTTAACTTTTTTATTGTGTTTAATTTGTGGTTGGCTGCAGTTGTGTATCATGTATATTGAACTTGTAAAAAGTTCCTGACAGCTCAGATCCCAGAGTTGGGATCGTCCACTTATGAAACCACTTTCACTGCAATTTTTGTTCTGGTTGCATTGAACTCTGGCACATCAGATACCATCACTAATATTTTGCATGTAATCTGTACCTTTAGTGTGTTTTTTTGTACATACGATGAGGCCAATGCACAGTATTTCATAGTTCACAATCAACATTTTTGTATCCCTGTTTCAGTGAACAGACAGTCAGGAGATTGTTCCACTACCAGTTCTAACCCGACACTTGTACTACGTTATCTAACTATGTAAACTCAGCCTGGGCACTTTCTGGTAACTGTAAAATGTTTATAAGATCATGATTATTGAAGATACATTTTGGAAAACTTTAATGTTCGTGAGCAGCTTAACTTCTTTTGTATCTAGCCTTTTTTTAAGTATCTTGTTACAGTTTTTTAATAAAGAAATTACAGACAAAATACCAAGTTATACTGAAGAAACAATAGTTTTTATTTATTTAGCCATATATACTTTAGCTGGCAGCATACACCAAACACAGTTCATCAAAAATCTGAATTTTGTAACTGAAAAATTGACCTGCAGAAGACATGCATTCAGCCCGCATTTTACAGTTAGCAGAGAATCCTGAACGAAATGGGCCAGGCAACCCCTTCTTTTGACAGAATTGGTTTGAAGGGAAAGTGGCTTGTTCTGAAAAAAAAAATCAAGATTATTAGGTTAGAATAAAATTTTGAAACGGTGTTGTAGTGGGTTCTACTGTATTTTCACTTTTGAAGTGGTTGCTTTTGGGGAGGGCAGTCTTTGAATGTAGCATAGGACTTGTTTTCCCTAATGCTTGAGAGATTTTTTGGAGTTAGGGAGCGATTCATAAAGGCAGGAGCTGCTTTTTTTTTCTGTATCATAAATTTCTAAAAGCTTAGTGGACTGAAGTATTGAAGGCTAAGGGTTTCTGTGGCGGTGATGTTCTCCCCTTTTCTTGCTTCTCCAATGCCATGAGTGTTAGTATTTTTTTCTTCCTTTTGCTGGGGAGAGCTAAACTAAGGTTCCATTAAAATCTGAGTGGAATTCAACTCTGCTAGAGTTCCGCTGGATTTTCCTTTGTGCTTTGTGTCAGCTAGTTGAGGATGTCCAGAAGTTAGCTATAACTGAGATTATTTTTTAAGAGGCTCTGTTTTCATCATTTATTTAGTTGCTGCAGGTATGAAGCACAGTTGAGATCAGAAATTCTGATCACAAATTGCCAAATTGAACAGAAAATACTGTTTTCTAGACAGGGTTGACTGTGTCAGGCTTGTGTAGCTAAGCTGCAGATAAATCAAGTAAACAGATGCAGAATTATTTCTGCATTTATTAATGCTTCCTAAATGACTCATCCTAGAAAAGGATAGTTTCAATGCATGGGGATTGGAGTATATTCTGGATTTTCTGTTGCGACCTTCAGTGTATCTTAGGTTTTAAACTTACCTGAAGATTTTACTGTGCTAGTTGAAATATGTTTTAAAAGGCAGTACTGTGCACAAGTCTAGGTGTACGTGTGTTAGTACAGAGATAATTCATACTGTATGGCTGCTGTCGTGCTAAGGAGAACAGTTTCAAAGGTACAAAGCATCATACACCTTATGCTCGGATTTCTTACTGGTGTAATTACTTTCATCACCAAAAACTCCTCTAAGGGAAATATGTAAAGTTAGTAGAAGGCAAAACCAACCAAACAACAAAAAGAAACAAACAAACCCTGTTTAGGATAGGCCTCAAATCGACAGTCTGTGTAAAATAAAGCTCTCTCCCTCACAAAGCTTTGTGAGACTTTGATGTATTAAAAAGTATCCAAGGTCCTTGGATGAAAGGCCATATATAAATGTAAAATACTGTGTGTATATATATATGTATTGTGTGTATATGTATATAAGTGTATGTGTATGTATAACATATAAATATATGTTATATGTATATATATTTCTGTATATAGCTTAAACCTTTTTTTAAGTCCTGTAATGTATAGCTAGACAAAAATAATGCAGGTAACTCACAGTAGCTCACCGTATATACACACACACGAGGCTTTCTGATGACAGAAGTGGAGAGGGGATCTAGGAATGATTTATGCTGTGGTCATTGACTTGAAATGTATATAAATAGCTTTTTTCCTCTGTACGGTATATTTAAACTATATCGAGATTTTAATAAGAAAAATGTTTATTAAAATCATACACCTCATCTCCCTTTGACTTAAGCCCTTCTGTTAGTTCACTTTTAAGATGTGATAGAGAAACGAGTTAAAGGAAAATTCTGTAATGTTTTTTTGTAGTCTAAATCCTTAGCTGTTTTTAACTGCTGAAATAGGAGATAAAGAATAGATACTGCTAAAACATTATCACCAACGTGCTAGTTCCTATCCTGAAGCTAGGGAGAGCTGACGCCCTAGTGCGAACTTCTCAGGGTTAGTTCTCAGCATTGGTTTCAGTTGCTTCAGCTTACTGTATCCAAGCCAGAAGGTAAATTGCTTGCTTTGTTAGCTTACCAGAAATGGAAAACTGCACAGACTTTTCTTATCAAGTGCTCTTTCCCATCTGTTTGGTTTGGGAGTGTCTTTTCTTTCCTGCAAGTTAGTTATTTGCTTATTAAGTAACAATCAGTAAAAAAAAAAAAAAAAGTAGTGAACTGGCAAATCTGTAAATCAAAAGCAACCCCATCTGGCACAGCAACAGTCATGCAGGGAGGAGTAAGAAATGCAATATTCTTAATCTCCTAACCTAAATTTATCTTTTTAAAAGTGCATAGTTGTATATAGACTTACCGCTTTTCAAAAGTTTATTTCAGTGTGCATCGACAGAAGTGCACAGAGAGCAGAGCACGGGACAGCTCACTTCAGTTGTGTGGGTGGGAGAAGTGGACAAGTCGCCACCCCCTCTCCTGATGCAGTTCTGTTTCTCTCAGTGCTCTTCTTGGAGGCCTTGTCCAGCACAGCTTTGTCATTTTTAACACTGGGTGACAGATTGTTCAGTAAATTAGTAATAGTACCCACTGAGGAAGCTTATCTGCTGTTCCCTTATCTCCCTTTTTATATAACATCCTTATAAGCCATGGATCATGTCTCTGTGTGTGAATTTCTGTAAATGCCCTGCTAAACCTTTCTGTCTTTGTACTCTTCATTGACGCTTGTTTCTCTAGCTTCCTCTTCATATGGCAAACTACAGGTATCTGGCTTACTTGCTTTGCTTCCCTTTCCTTTTTAAGCTGTGTAATTGGACCTTTTTATGAACTCTTCAGTCTAATCCTTTTTAGTAACGGGTCTGCCACAATCAAATAGCAAAATCCACAAGTCTTAAATAACTGGAAGTCCTAAATAGCTGGCTTTCAGTATGTGGTGTTTGTTTATCCCAAGCTCTGAATGTCCACGCGCAGATAGAAACGTGGATGTCGAGTGGTCCTGCCAAAGCTTCAGTGAACGTCTTGAACCCAGTGCTGGAAGTTCACATGTGCTCCCTATGGAGAGGATGCAGAGGAGACAATTCATAATCGAAGCCTCTTCTAAAGCTGACTTACATTGTGGTGCGATCAGGACTTCTTAGCATCTTCAGGAACGTTGCTGGGTCCTTTCCTAGTTGGAAATTGCTGTCATGGTTTTAATTTGCAGCAGTTCGGATGTTTTTATTGCTGAGCAGGTTTGCTGAACTGAGAAGCACAGTTTGATGTTTTGATTTTCTGTGGAATTGCCTTTTCAAGAGGATGACTTAACGTCTTGCTTGAAGCACAAGCCTGTAATTGAGACTTTCCCCTTTGTACATGGCTTTCTTAATTCAAAGCTTTTGCTTTTTGTCATTTGTCACCACAGGTTGCTATTGTAGTAATGCTACCAAGCATTTCAGAACTTTTTTTCCTGTGACAGGGAAACTTTTTGGTATCCTTTGACCAATGACAACAGCCAACACAGTGTATGTTTGAATACTGTAGTCATGTGAACCTGTTGGAAAACGCGTTGTTGCCACAACCTGTGTTAGAGTTACTGTGCAAGGAGGCACTTTCAGGGTAGCTTTTCAGAAAATACTTATTCTGAACACACTGAAAATATTCATGAATTGATTTTCATTCAGTGAATGTTTTTCAGCTGGAAAGGCTGATTTCGCTTTGATTTATAAATGAAAATTCTTCAATTTACCTGAAATAGCATTCTTTATATAAATTTGATCTTTGTAAAGCATTTTTAAAAGACAGCTAGATATTCCCAAAATAAATAGTATCGTTAGGGGAAGGAAGGAAAGAGATGTTATAGTTGAAGTTGTGATGATGACTACATTTTGGATGTCTTACTTGATATATTTTTTGGGACTGGCTTTGTAAATTTTTTTACCTTGCCATGACAGAGTACTTTGCCCAAGAAGTTGTAATTCATGCTACTGTAGATTACGTCTTTTTTTCCTTTTTGTTATCTTCAGAACTAAATATAGCACGAGCCTGCAGGTTGTTCATTCATGTTCTTCCAAAGGAGAACATGGACAGGCTTTTTCTTTTTGGATGATTTTTTTAGAGCGGATCAAAATTACCTTGTTGTACAGACCAAACTTTGGGAATCAAAAGCTGCGCTAGTGACTGGTCAGGTCTGGCTCTCTCCAACAGCATACCAAGTGCCTGTGCTGCTGCCACACTCCCAGTCACTGCAGTTCGATTTAGAGCTCTTGTGAAGCCACAGCCAACCAACCCTGTGAGAGGACCCATTCTGGCAGACTGGCTTGGAGTTTGGTGTTGTGCCTCTCTGGGGAATGCCCCTGCACTTTCAGAAAGTGCATGTGAAAGTCTGTGGATCAGAGTCCCTCCCCACACAGAAATAAATATCCTAGGGCTTGTATGCTGAGAAAGCAGAGGTAAGCGACCTTGAGATTGCACAAGACAGCTGCTGTACTGCCAAGTAATTAGGAGCTAAAGGATGAAGAAATCTTTGCCATCCACCTTGGTGCTTGTTTTAAGAAAGACACTGCAGTACACTTCAGTAATCTTTAAGTCTTGCACAAGCATGCATAATACTAAATATCACATATATGTTTATTCTGTGTAAACTATTTTAGAATTCCACAATTGCTTTTCCATATTTCAGTATCATGTATATTATGTAATTAACTTTATATAAAACAGTTAATGGAAGCTGGGGCATTTTTGTGGGGATGCAAGAAAAGCCAACTGCGGTTCTGTTAAGCCTTCACTCTTTGATGGTATGTTTCCTTTGCTGTGTTTTTCCCTCTACATCGTAATTTTCAGGCACTATGTAAATAGACATTTACTGTGTATGTGTAAAAGGGATTGTGTGTCTTTAAGAAATTATCCTCAAATACTTGAAGTCCTTTCTATTGTTAATTACATGAATTTGTGGTATTTCTTACACTTTTTCAAATACTCAGTCAGTCCTTCATTTGAGGAATTTTGAGGTAGCAGCCATAACCTGACAAGGTTAGGGGCAGAGGACTAGGATGACTTATAGGCAGGTCGATGTTATAAAATAGTATGATCAGTATGTTTGAGGTTTTTTTGAGAGGGATGCATGAGTTCCTGGGCCATCAGCACACCGCGTTGTACTCACCAATGTAATTTGTCGGTGTTAATGGGTCAGCTGGGTTTGCTCTAAATTAGCCCTTCTCTAATTATTTGCTCTGGGCCAAGAAATGGAACCCGAAGACACGCAGTATGTGGAAGAACAGAACTGTTGAACGTGTATATTAAGCAACGTGTGGGTACGTTTGGGGAATAAAACTTTTAAGTCTGACTCAAAAAGAGCAGTAGTTAGGTAACCAGATGTTAGTATAAGACTGTATTTTCTCATGCTTGTTATGTGTTCTCAGCTACTCTGTGGTGGCTGTGAAATTTCTCAGATGCTTTAAAAAAACAATCATGACAGAAACTGACAAAGGTATGGTTAACTGTCTTGAAAATGGTACACAGATCAGTTGAAGCTCAACTGCACGTATGTACCTTTCTGTGGCTGTGGGTTTGGCTGGTGCTTGGACTCGAACACTGGGCAGCAGTAGCAGGGATGGTGCCGTGGCTGTGACTTCTCTGCTGAGGAACATCAGACCTCCAAGTCATCGTCGTCCTCCTCCTCAAGTGACTCCCTCCTGCTCTCCTGGCGTTTCTCTACCTTTACAGAGTGGCTCAGTGCTAGTTTTATGTTGGTTGAATGTCTTGGGTGCTCATAAACTTCTCTTGATGTTTGGCTTTCATATTTGTCTCTGCTCTCAAACTTTTGTGAGAAACCAGGCCCTCCTGCATGAGGTGGGGCTTTTCTTCTTCTGCCTTTTTTTTTTTCCCCTCCTCCTACACACTATTCAGTTGTTTTGATGAATGACCTGTGTGCCTACAGGAAACTACTGTGGCCAGCCTGGCCCTGGGGAAGGAAGAGGAAACCAACTCCAGCCGCTACTCTCTTGCAGAAATTTCGGCTTCTAGAAGTGATTTGCAATAAATGATGGAACATGTTCGTAGTACTTCCACAGGCCCTGCTTACACTCACAGGCCAGTGCAAGCAAGTCCAGGGAAAGGGACAGGAGTGTGTTACAGGTGGTAAGCAGCTTTGCACTACACCTACATCCATTACATAGTTAATGGAAGGTATTCTGAGGTCTGTATTAGCTTAGGATGGATTCAAAGGTGTAATCTTTTTCTTACTTAAGTTGGAGTTTTTCATATACTTCCACCATATTCACTTTTATCCCCTAATAGACACACTAATATCAGTGCCAGCTGCCACTACTACGTGTGGTTGTAGCAAACCAGTTAACTCCCTCTGCTACTTTATCTTCCGCTATCGTCTCTCAGCAGCTTGGCTGGGATTTTCTCTATTTTATTTATTTTTTAACAAGAACAGCCACTGCCCTGCCCAATCTCCCTCCCTCAGGTTTCTGCCTCTATTTTTGTGTCGCAGGTGTGGGCCTGCAGCCAGCTCCGGCCTCGGGAGCTTTGTGGTTTTTTTGTTGTTTTTTGTTTTTTTGTTTTTTTATTTATTTATTTGTCCCTCTGCTTCCAGAGGTGCCGTGTGTCTGTGCGACCGCTCTTTGTTAACAACACAGCCCCGGGGCCGGGCAGCCAGGCCCTGCCTCGCCTCCCTCCGGCCCCAAACGGGGCCGCGGTGCCTTTCCCCGCTCCCGGGCGCCTCTCCCCGGGCCCACCGCGGGGCCGGGCCGGGCTGAGGCGAGGCGAGGCGGTGTCCCAGCCGTGCTCCGCCCCGGCGGAGGGCCGGCCTCCCGTCAGCTGCCGCTGCGGCCCACACGGCGGGGCCATGGGGGAGAGCCGGGGCACGGCGGCGCTGCGGGAGGCGGCCGGGCCGCAGCGGGTAAGGCCGGGCCGCGGGCGGGCGCTGGGGCCCCGGGGCCGGGCGCGCTGCGTCGTCCTCTTCCCTCGGGCACCCCGCGGTGGGAGGAAGGGCCTCGGGGGGGCCTCGGGGGCCTCTCCTCGTCGCCCCCGTGGGCCGGGAGGGGGTGAGAGCCCCCCGGAGCTCTCAGAGCAGCGCCGGGCCCGAGGCGTGCGGGGCCGAAGGCTGTTTGCTGTGGAGAAGCCCCCACGATCTTTGTGTTTCAGCAGGACTCGAGTTTGTGGACAAACCTGAAAAATACTTTTCTGTTTTCCCTTTAAACATTGGCGTGTTGTAGCCGTAACGTAGATGGACATGCACTGGCTTGCCAGAGACAAACAGACCTGTGCTCTTCCTTCTGGTGAGCAGAACCAGTGGGTGCTGCGCTCCTCATCCACCATTCAGGCCAAAGTTGTCTCTCCCTGGAGTGCAGGGGATCTTCTGGTCAGGGAAACCCAGTTTCACTGCTAGCAAATCCTCTGCTGCTGGCCTGAAGCTTTTGGGAGCTCACAACCTACGTGGCGGTGTGGAAAAAGTCATCCTTCCTTACACATCCATCCTTCCTTTCACATCCATCCTTCCTTACCCATCCATCCTTCCTTACACATCCATCCTTCCTTACACATCCATCCTTCCTTACACATCCATCCTTCCTTACACATCCATCCTTTCTTTCACATCCATCCTTCTTATCACATCCATCCTTCCTTACACACCCATCCTTCCTTACACATCCCGAGGGTTTTTGCAGACATGGCCTGTGCTGTATCGCAGTGCCAGCCCTGCCGGTGCTTTTATTTTTCTTCCTTTGCTGTAAGCAATGCAGAGCACGTAGCTGAGGTATTTGCACGCAGAGCCCAACAACTGTTGCTGCAGGGTAGGAATTTTATGTATGTATAAATATTAGTTGTTTCCTAGTTTGCTGCATTTGAAATTCAAGTAAAGAACTTCAGTGCCACTAGGCAGTCTTAGTTCTTTGTTGGGTTTATTGACCTCAACAGCAGCATTTGTTTCTAGCAGTTGCAGAACAACAGGAATATGAAATACTGGTGTTTGTCCAGCGAAGGGCTGATGGTTGAGCGACTGGGGTCTCTGTCACACGAAGAGGGGCTGGGACTGTTCAGCTTCATGGAGAGAATAAAGGAGGCGGAGCCAGACTCTTCTCAGTGGTGCTAGTGACAGGACACGAGGCAGCGGGCACAAGCTGAAGTACAGCAGGTTTCCATCTTCACACTAAGAAAACACTTCGTGCTATTCAGGTGATCAAACACTGGCACAGGTTATGCAGAGAGGTTGTGGAGTCTCCATCGTTGGAAATAGTGAAATGCTGACTGGCTACGGTCCTGAGCAGCGTACAGTGGCTGACCCTGCCTGAGCAGGGGTGGGACCGCACCTTCCTGCCTTGCCTGTGCTGTGTGCTTGGCTCTTGGTACCTGAGCAGCAAGCAGCGCCTTCTGACTGTGAGCCTGGATGCTCCTCGTTCTTACGGCACGTGCAGAGTGTTTCGTACACCTGCTGGAGATGAAGGAAAAGAACAGGATGCCGAAAGGAAGCAGAAGTGTACAGACCTTGTGAATGTTACCTCCCCCAGCGCCGTGAGCTCTGCCGGTTTCCCCGGGCCAGGAAGGCAGGACCAGGACTGCGCCGTGCTCCTGCGGTGCAAGGTGACGGCTGCCCTGGAGCCCTGGCTGTGGTCAGCACGTGCTGTACCTCAGGAACTGAAATAGAGGAGGATCTTCCATGAATTTCCAGCCGCGTTGTACCATGGAATGCACCAAGTTAAGAAGCTGGCTAGGTAGCAAGTGTTACTCTGATACAATTTTTACCTGGAGGGGTGAAACCCAGAACTGAGAGAGACAGCACCGTGTGACAGCCAGGCGTTGCCTGCCTGTGAGCTCAGAGATGGAGCATGTGTGCAGAACTCCTCTCCATCCCC
Organism: Anser brachyrhynchus; assembly: GCF_964034855.1. Taxonomy (NCBI): domain Eukaryota; kingdom Metazoa; phylum Chordata; class Aves; order Anseriformes; family Anatidae; genus Anser; species Anser brachyrhynchus. Next base: position 140,051,823 of record NC_137695.1, on the reverse strand, counting down.
AGCAGGGCTTAGGTGGTGCGGGAGGTGGATTGGGAGGGAGCTGCCAGCATGGCGTATTCTTTGTGGGATAACTCTTTCTTACTCTTTCAAAAATTATTATTTTTTAAACTGGTGTCACTTTCCAGTTCTGCACTGTGGTCCTTCGCAGGGTCATGCCATCGCTCTGAGCCTTTGGCTGCTGGAAGCCGTCCTTCTGCTTTCCTGCAGCTGGTTCTCTCCAGGCTGGATACGCTGCTTCACTCTTCTTCTTCTGTTACCCCTCTCTGAACCGTGTTTTGACGGTATTTCTGGCACGTTGACCGCTCCATCTACGGCCTGTGGATGGCAGCTGTTGGAGGCGGTGGGGAAAGTCACCAGAACTCCTTGCCTCTCTGCTAGCCTCCGCTTTTCCTGCCACACTGGAACTTCCACTTGCTCTTTCTGTGCTCCCCTTCACTTCTGTACACCAGAAGTGTTCTCCGGGTTATCTTCCTACATGACGCGCCCTGCGTGCTGGTTTTTGAACGGCTCGGGAGCATCAGGGCTAGGGTTAGGAACTGCTAGTCCGTCCTATTAGTCTAAAACAAGTATGTGGGGACAGCCCCCGGGCAGCACAGAAGGTTTTTGCTCAGGAAATCATTGGGCTAGCAAGGGAGGCTCTCGCAGTGTTTCCTGTTGCAAGGGTGCCAGGCGGTTGCAGCAGCAGGTGGGAGCGCCGGCGGTGGGGCCGGCCCTGAGGACGTCGCGCCGAGGCGCAGAGCGACCCCTGCGGCGCCCCGGTTCTCCCCCCGCGACGCTTTCGGGTCGGCTGCTGCAACCATCTCTGCTTCCTGAGCGATGCGGAGGGTCTTGCACTCTTGTGATAGTCAGCAGAGACTGCGAGGTGGTGCTTGGAAATTTGTCTTGGCTAATTAAACAATATTTAAAAATCTAATAAGCTGGTAAAGCTAAGGCAGAATGGGCTTCTTAATGTGGTTTCTTTTGGAATCTGCTTTGCAGTGGGTGTGTGGATTTGTTTTTGAATGTGGGTAGCACTGGTACAGCCAAATAAATCATTTTATTATTTTCCAGGTGGAGGGAAAGGATTACATATTAGCATGCGAGTGGTTACGTGCAGGCTGGGTGGGGAAGGGACTTTGGCACCTCCAGGGAAGGTAGAAGCAATGATTTAAAAAAAAAAAAAAAACAAACATTTTGCTCCCCTTCCCTGCTGCACTATAAAGCCTCACGTAGTACCTGCTGTTAGTTATCCTCCCCAGCAGTGCCAGGAGGATCTCGGAACCGCCCCAGGAAGGCGTCCTGCCGGCTAACCCCGGGATAACCGTGAGCCAGCGGCTCCTGGGGAGGCTGCAGCACGCCGTCCGTCCTCACAGCTCTTGGTGACGGCTCGTCTCCAGCAGGTGCTGGGTGGCACGTCGGGCAGGGAGCTGGTGTCCCCCAGCTGGAGGCCCTGAAAGAGCGGTCTGTAAGAAGGATGTCCGCGAGGCTGGCGATGCGAAGGGACCCAGCCGAGGTGGCCGTGGAGGCGGGCGCCGAGGAGCGGGCAGGCAGCGCGCTCTCTTTGTTCGACGGCGGCGCGGGTGCAGCCGTGATTTCCTCCTGGCACCACGGAGAGCCCTTTTCTTTTGCACTCAGGTGCCAGACGCTTCCTGGCACCGGTGCGGCTGGCGGGAGGACAGCTAGCGTGAGCGGAGCAGGGCAGAGCCGGGCGGCAAGGCAGCCCGAGCAGGGGCACGGATGGAGGGCGGAGGGGAGAGTAAACCAGGCGAGGGTGATGTGGCCACCCCTGGGGGACAGGTGAGCGCGCGATACGGGTGGTTTCGAGCTGTATCTTTGGGGCGCAGTGGAAAGCATGGAGTCCGTAAGGGCAGCCTTAACCAGGACTGTGCTTTATCCTCAGAGCTCTTCGAGTGCTGTTGAAAACGGCTTGAAACCTCACGAGGAGCCTCTTCTCAGAAAAAACCCCCGCCGCTTCGTCATCTTCCCCATCCAGTACCCGGACATATGGAAAATGTACAAACAGGCCCAGGCCTCCTTTTGGACGGCGGAGGAGGTGAGCTCTGGGGCAGTGGGTTTGCACAATATTCGTGGTTCTGGATTTTCATTCCTAGCCCTGCTGCTGGCTTGTGTTTTGTGTGGGTTGCAGTTAATTTTATGTATCGTCAGGTCCCTGCAGCAGAGCAGGACTCCCTTTGTGGACAGTGGAAAGAAAGCTGCTTCCATCAGGTGATTCAGCTGACCTCTCTTAGGTGTTTGGTTTAGGACGAGGTGGAATTGTGTCCTGGGGCACTTCCCTGGTTGTAGGGGGAATCTCTGTCAGGTGGCTCTTACCCTGCTGTGGTCTCTGTACCTGAAGCTGCCTCCTTGCCCTTGAAAAATGTTCTGAGCAATTTCATGAGAATGCTGCTCCTTAATACCAGGCACCTGTTTTCCAGAAAGATGGTGACAATCAGGGAAACTTGCTAAAAATGCATATAATTTACTCCTGAGCACCCCAGTTAGATGCTTGTCACCATGTTACGATGCAAACTGGGAGTCAGGCCGTCTCATTTTCCCTGAGGTGGCTGGTTGGCCAGGCCTGAGCCGTACTCAGCTCGCTACACTTGCAGCAATGGAGGTTTCTGAATTTGCATGGATCTAGGGAAATTACCTGCCAGGTGACCAGCTTGTTCCAACGCAGAGCTTCTGCAGTCTTTGCTCATTTGTGAGCAGTGGTCTGCAATTGCTGAGCGGTGACGGACTCTAAATAGACCAGAAAGCATCCTGGGATGGCAGCGAGTAGCTGTCTTTACAAGTGTTATTCCATCACCTGCTGGGGAGGTAAGCTGCCCTGTGTCAAAAAAGGTTGATTTAAATAGTTACAAAGCACTCAGACTCCTGCCTGATGAGCCTTGCTCTTTTACCACATTACTGGTTCCTTCTTCCGCTGTCCTACCATCTGTCAGCACATTTCCAAATGAGTTGGAAAGTTGTAAAATCAGTTTGTATGCGCGTGCGTTTATGCATGAGCACACACATCTATTTGTATGTAAATAACGCAGACACACACATACACGTACAAAAGTTTTTTTAGCCTCGTTGTAGTTTTCACATCTGGCCCTACTTAACAGCTGCTGTGTTTCAGAAATCCCTCAAAACAAACAAACAAAGAAAAAAGGCCAGTGCAAAGGATCTCTTTTGGTTTTCTACCGTGGCTAGAGCGAAGTGTGACAGGTGGGAGCAGTTGCCTGGCATTTGCCCGATGCTGTTCTCGGGCAGGATGGAGGCTGAACACCTGTCAAAGGCAGAAGTGCCCTCAGTGCATCTTTTGGCATCCCTGGGTCTAGGTTTCTTTCAACACCAGCATTTATTTCTAGTAGAGTTTATAAATGTCTCAGAGTGGGCTCTTCTTATTAATGTGTTCATACTCGTGCCGTTAAGATACCGATGCTTCTTGAAATCTGATTTATTTATAATTCAATAGATACTATTTTTATTCCACGTTACAAAAGTGTACACTGCAAAGCAAACACAGGGTGTTAGCGTTGCAGAGGGAGACAGCAGTACTGCAGTACGTCCACTGTGCTTTGTGTTCACACATATTTAAATTCTCCATGTGCAGAGATTTCAAAGCCAATGCCAAAGCTCTGCCTCAAACGTTTGTCTAGGCTGCTTTTGTTTTTACAGAATAACAAGCACAAAATGGTGATAATGTGCTTTTTTTTTTTTTCCTTTATTAGGTTGATTTATCAAAGGACCTTCCCCACTGGAACAAGCTAAAAGCAGATGAAAAATACTTTATCTCTCACGTTCTGGCCTTTTTTGCAGCCAGCGATGGAATTGTAAACGAAAACCTGGTGAGAAAGCTTTACAGCTTGAATACTGACTCATTTTATTAGCTATTGCCTTTTCCTTTTTTCTCATGTTAATGCGTATATTTACTTCCCATCACCTCACCTTTGCCAAGGGAAATAAGCAGCTGGTTTTGCTGGGAGAGCTGTCTGAGTTATGTTAGATCAACTGCTGTCAGCAGGACTCCAAATCATGTTGCTCCAAAACACGTCTTACATCATACTGTTTATTTTTTTAACGATGAACAGAAAGTGAGGCTTCGTTCAGTGTGAGGTTTTCACTACTGCGGTATTTTGCTCTTTCCTTCCTGTGTGTGTGCGCCACCACACTTCACTGCTGTTGTCTGCACGACGAGCAGAGCAGATGTGTTTACTTCCAGCTAGCTTTCTCTATTTGCTTCAGCACCACACCTATCCTATTGACATACCTGTTCATAAAGTAGGGCTGAATTGCTCCCATCCTTTCGGCGTGGTAGAGATTTATTGTCTCTCCTAGTGGGCTTAAAGAACTGTCGCATGTGACTGGTTTTACTGTGCTCACTGTCATGCTTTTTGGTGTTGGTAGGTGGCACGCTTTAGCCAGGAGGTGCAGATCCCAGAAGCTCGCTGTTTCTATGGCTTTCAGATTCTCATTGAGAACGTTCACTCGGAGATGTACAGCTTGCTTATAGACACTTACATCAAAGACCCTGAGAAAAGGTAAGCCTCTGAATGTGCTACCAACCCCTGGGAAATCTTTTCTCTAGCCCAGTGGCACCGTGGTTGGGCAGCAGCAGCTGCCTTCTGTTTCACCCTGACTTACTAGGGGATCGCTTAAAGCTTTCCAAGCCTGCACTCCTGGCCCCCAAAATGGAGGGAAGTATTATCAGTCAAGGAACTGCCATGGGAGTGCTCAGAAGGCTGGTTAATATTTTTGTGAAGTTGTGACTGCAAGAGGTACGGCCTGTGTGGAACGTCGTTAAGCATCAGACAGGCTCCCTGTAGTTCCTGTGCTCCTGTGGTGCCTGCTATTGCATCAGCAAAGGATATGCCTCTGGAAATCTAGGGCTGCTGATCCAACTGGTGTTTGTGCCCTATGCTAATCAATGTATTTTTGGCTTGTTTATTGTCAGTGCTACTTGAGCTACTTATTTTTAAAGTAAATAAGTCTTTTTTGGAGAGCTTCATCACCTTTGTTATCTGGAGGTCTGCCTACTCTGAATGAAAATACGCTAGAAAAGAAGTATTTTCCCTCAGAGATTCCACCGTGGTGATGGTCGGGCAGGGCTTGGTTTCCCACCGTGGCATCCCGTGTGGTGCAACAGTGTCCTGCAACCCCACAGCACAGGGCTAGCGGGAGGGCTGCGAGGTTTTCCTTCAGGTCTTCAGCATGGGGACAGAGCCTGCGCTGGTGGCAGTTGTCCGGTTCCTTCTGTGGTGTCGGGAGAGATGAGCTGTATCTCCTTGCGGAGGAACTGGCTGCCATCTGGCTTGAAATCTGAGAGTCAGCGTGGTGCAGTGGACGGACACCCAGGGGTAGGAAGTCTGAGTGCGCTTCCATCTCTGCAGCTCACCTCCTCTGAGGCCTTGGCTACGCCATTTTCTGCACGTCTGCCTCCCAGCGCTCTGGTTCCCAGAGATGGTCAGCCCTTCGGGGTAGGAATTCTTACTTGGGTCAGTTCAGAGCCTAGCACAGTGGGTTCCACGGCCTGGTGGAGACAACCAGGAGAGATTTACATAAATCCCTTCTTCGCATAATTATTCTGATGTCTTTTTTTGTTTTCTTCTACAGGGATTTCTTATTTAATGCTATAGAAACAATGCCTTGTGTCAAGAAGAAGGCAGACTGGGCTCTGAAGTGGGCTGAAGACAGAGAATCCACTTTTGGTGCGTATCTTCTTAAGAACTTGTTTCTGTTGTATGGCACAAAGTAATCGTACGGGACTGAGCTGCACCCCTGAAATGCGAATTGAAATGCTCCACAGATGGCGTAGGGGCTGTGGTTTGACTAAAGAGCTAGAATTAGCTTTGGGTGAGCATTTATGTTTTCATCTTCAGATAGAACAATACATTAATGGCAGCGCCTGCTGGAATCACACAATGAAAAGCGCGTGTGGGTTTCTCTTTCTGTTTTCTTCATGCCAGACAACCCTGGCTTCTTCAGGTTTTGCTGGTGGGTCTTGTTTTCTAGGACTTTCGATAGTCTCTTCCAGTTGGTTCCCATTTTGTCCTCCAGTGTTCAGAACTGGACAGCTGAAGCCTTGCAAGTCCAGGCTTTTTTTGCGTGCATGTTCATGTACACAAATTTGTGTGTGATGTTAGCCTTTTTTCCAACATGGTAACCGAGTCTGGGCAAAAAAAGATTCAAGAATCATCTCTGTCTAGCATTTCTGGCTTGCTGTTGTGACCGGGCTTCCAGTTACTGTATCTCACCTCAGAGCTGGTTAAGCTTCCCTCAGCATGGCTGGAGGACATCCTTTCCAGTGTTCTGCCTTCAGCTTACAGTGTTGGCCCTAAGGGATATCTGTAGCTGCAATGAATAATAGGCAGACTCTGGTGAATTTTCTAACAGAAACATCCTCTTCAGGGAATCAGGTTTCCTAACTGAAAAAGCAGTGTCTGTCCTTTTCTTTCTTTTTTTTTGTCCTTCCCTCCAAACTTTATGCATCCTATACTATTTTTTTTAAAGGATGTTTCTACTCTTCTGTATTTTCCATCTTACTGAGAAAATTATCCAAATGTAAAACATTCTGCAAGCCCAGGCCTTAAAATTATGCATTATGAGATACATTATGTGAAAGCAGCATGCTTACTTAGTGTTTCCTTCCAGACTGGCCTTTCAGCAGGGTCTTCGTAGCTTCGGCTGCTTTCTTACGCCAAGGGCTCAGCTGCTGTGTTTGTTCGGCGGACTCTTGGCCTCCCAGCCTGTGCAAACATTACGTGGTGCTGCTGACAGGAGATTTTGTTTCAGCATAACTCATTTATGTGATTGTTAGTCAGGTGGAATGTGGTAAAAAACATTGGTGTTCGGTATTGTGCTTGGTTAAATTGTATGACCAGTCTTCCTCCCCTCCTGGGTGGAACTAACTTAGGAGGTTTTTAGTGTTGTCATATAAATTCTTTCCTTAGTAGCTTCTGCGGTACTTTTACGTGTTGCTCTTCATGTTTTTCTCCTAACGTGAATTTCTTCAGATAAGCCAGCAGATGGCATTTGCATCTTGCTTGAGGAAGTGCGACATCTGGAATTTTGGGGATTATTATTATTTTAAACAAAAATCTACGCAGTTCTCACTGGGAAAAGGCGCCAGCATTTAATGCAAAACCTCTTAATGTTGGAATACACTCGGGGAACTTTTGGAGGTGTTTAAAATGGGGTACATGCAGTGACATGTCTTCAGCAAGCAGTCAGGTGGTCTTGTAGTCTGAAGAAACGCATTCCTGTAGAGAACAGGGAGAACTGGGACCTGTAATGCTGTGATTTCCTTGGACGAAAGGTGGGATACAGGTAGTTGTTTGTGACTGGGTGCAGGGTTTTCTGTTCGTTTATTTTATGGGAGACAGGCTTCTCCCAGTTCCGTATGTTAGTTACACAGCCATTGCCCTGCCTCTTAGGAGAAAGAGACAAAGCAGTAGTAGTATCTTTGGCCACTCTGGCCACTTTTGTTCCTTCCCTTCTGAGTTTTTTGTGGCAGTTTCAGTGCGTGCTCAGGTTCTTCTGTTCTTCTGGGCTTGCCTGTGGTTCCGTGCCGTTGCGAGTGTTGACCTCTGTGCCTCGGGGTCTGCTGAAGGATGTGGTCGGGCACAGCACCTGGTGCTGCAGTGCGGATACCTCCCCTCCAGCATCGGGCTGGCTGATGCACATGCTGCTCCTGCTGACTGGCAGCGCGCCCTTTCATGTCTAACTGAAAATGCGTTGCGTTAAACAGGTGAGAGAGTTGTTGCCTTTGCTGCAGTCGAAGGCATCTTCTTCTCGGGCTCGTTCGCTGCTATATTTTGGCTGAAGAAGAGGGGCCTGATGCCTGGACTGACTTTCTCCAATGAACTCATCAGCAGAGATGAGGTAACGTGTCACATCCTACATGCTGGCTGGGAAGGAAAGCGAGTCTCATGGGGAAGGGCAGAACTTTATTCCTAAAGGTCCCATACTTTCGCTAGAGCAGGTCACATCTGTGGTGGCAGGTAGGTGCGGAAGGAAGCCGAAGAGCAGAAAGGGGACACAGCAGGTGAGTGGGGGCAGAGGCAGTGGTTGGGCAGGAACCAGTCCAAAAGAGAATCCAGCAGCGAGTAGGGGATGCAATTCTGGGTGTGACAGAGCCCTTCTAATGCCGGCACTGCAGGAGGGTAAGGAGGTGGCAGAAGTCTGAGTGTGTTCTCTGATAGCCAGTTCTTTCTACAGCCTGATAAAGGAACTGCACAGACCAGAAAGTTGGGATGCCTGTGAAGGATCAGGCTATTCCCAGCATGTGTTTAAAAAGGGGAAAGAAGCATATCTGGGATATGAGTTACTAACGAACTTAAAGCCAAGGTGCTGCTATGTCCCTCAGCAGAAATACCTGCTTTTAAAGGAAAGAGCAGCAATACCCCAGTTCATAACGTGACCAGAAATATGGATCAAGGGAGGGGGATGTTTTTTTCCTCACCTGTTTTCCCGTGCCATGAAGGGAGGCTGCCCAAGCACTGGCGTGGAATTGCACGGCCTGCAAGCGTGCACCTGCTTGGCAAGGACCTAGCTAGCATGCAGCTCTGAGCTTTTCTCTGGTGTAACTGCTTCAGTCAGGTTCAAGCGGCCTCCTTGTCCCACTCCCCATCTCTCCCCATAGTTACAGGTACCAGGGCTTGCAGCAGCCACCTGCACCCATCATCTGGCCAGCTGTGGATGGGCTGCTGCAGAAACAGCAGCAATTGTTCCCCTCCATCTGCTTGTGGTACTTCACAGGGCTAGGGTCTTCTGGAAGGAAGCAGCTACGGGTCTGCATCCGATGGGAGTGCTCTTTAGCTGAAAATGCGAGGTGTCTGAGGGCTGTCAGCACGCTGAACGTGGCAGGTCGTGTCCCCGCAAGTGCCCTTTCTTTTCACTGTTTCCTGGACTGCTGTCTGCCAGTTGGCAGCAGTTCCTTGTGGCTGAGGGCTGCCTGCAAGGCCCTGCACAACAGGGCACCGTCAGCACTGAAAAAGCTGCAAGAGCAGTTTTATTTACAGTATAAACATGCTAATGGTCGAACTTATCACAGGTGGTCTAAAAGAATAAAGACCTCTACCGTAATGGAAGTAAACTCAATGGCTTAGATAAGCTCATTTGAAAGGAGGCATCTTGTGAGATGCCTTTAATTTAAAAGGCATTTGTTGGAGAAATGCTATGACTGGTTAAAAAAAAACAACAACCAAACAATTCTTCAGCCCTGATCTCCTTGTGTCTTCTGTTTCTGTGAGTCATCACGAGCCGATCCATTCAGAAGAAGATGTACTTCTTAGAAAGGTGACTTGCAGATGGATGGGATGTATGTTCCCCTTTACGGCAGTGTAACTGTACTTCTCTGCAGTGTTGGGCACAGAAAGATGTAGGGGTTTTGGGGCTTCACTGGCACATTTCCACCTGCATAGCTGTTACTTGTGAAGAGTAAGGCAGGGTGCACACAACACCTGCATCAAAAAACAGGAAATGCTGTTACAAAAGAAGTGGCAGTGAAAGAATCTACACTGGAAAACCACAGCATGAGCTGTACACCTGAACAGATAAATGGTTAATGCTCAGTGTGGTTTTCGAGCTGCGGGCTCTGTTCCCAGGCTCTCTGAGCTGCTGCATCTCTGATTCTTAGAGGTGCCAAGCTGCTGGAAGCAGAGCGTGCTGAAGCCAGTCACCTTTTGCATCCCGCTGGTGATACTGCCCTGGATGAGGCCCTGGGAGGCCCTGCAGCCAGCAGCTAGTGCTGTCCCTAGCAGGGGAGTATTTCCCAAATTACAGTGCTTCAGGGCTCTTCCGTGACCTGAAGCATAAGGGTTTCACAGCCTTACCGAAAAAGTTTTTGCTTCTTGGCTTTGTTTTTGCCCTTGTTAATGGTAGCACTGGGTTCTGTTGCCCATAGCCTGCCAAATCACTCTGACTGGGTCTCACTTTGAGTGTACCCTCACGGTGCCCATGTTTTCATCACCGTGCTCTCAGGGGGAGAGGCAGGGTACCCCAGTGCTCCTTTGGAATGACTGCAATTCGTTGGGCCCTGTGCAGGATGGCTGGGTGAAACATAAAGGCTTGTGCCCGGCGGATTGAATTGAGGCACAGTAACCTTAAATACCACAAATCTGTGGATGTTGTGGTAGCAAATCCTTCACACTAACTGCATGTTGTGTGGGGAGACGACTTGTTAATCTTGGATGTGATGACTCTAATCCGAATCTACTTTATTGAAAATGCTGTAAGGAGAAGCAAGGGAAGCTACTAAAAACTTAATTATTTCTGTACAGGTATCTCGAAGTAGAGAACAGATAAATGGTTTACACCGACTGCCGTACTTTTGCAGGTCCTGATGTGTAGGAGTCTTTCTGCAAAAGCATCTCTGGTGAGAGGCAGGAACCGAGCAGGGCTCAGCAGAGAATCCTTAGCCGTAGAGGAGCTCCCAAACTGTTACCAGAGAGGACTGGAGGAAGGTGTATGCTGATTGTTAACTTTTGCATGTATTGGATTTAGATGTTAGTGTCTGTGCTGTAAACCAGAAGTGCCCTTATGGGTCAGCTACACGCAGTAACATTGAGACTGTCAAGAAGCAAGAGGCTAGGAAGCTTAAACCTGAATGAGGCTGCCTCTAAGTAAGAGTAAACTGTGTGAAGGAGGGAAAAACTGTCTTTTTGTTGTTGTTCTCTGTTATTTCAGGGCCTACACTGTGATTTTGCTTGTCTAATGTTCCATTATTTAGTGAACAGACCGTCAGAAGAGAGGGTCCGGGAGATCATCGTTAACGCTGTTGAAATTGAACAGGTAAGCCTGGCTAGGACAGCGTGGGGTGCAGCACGGGAGGAACTGCATGTGCAAAAAATAAACAAACTAACTTCTAACTTCTGAAATCCCATATGTAATGCTTGGATCCCTGATGCGTTACACCATCCTTTCCCTCTTCCTTAAATGTGACAAGAAAAGGCAGAGACTTTCTGATACAGTTGCCAAGTAACTGTGGGAAGCTGAAGCTGGCAGGCTGCTTTCCTCCTTAATGACAAAAAAAGAATAAAGGATTCTCTCTTAGAGAAGAGTTTGTTTACCTCTGTCCTTTCAGGATGTTTGTCTCTCCCTGCTCATGCACAGACCTGTTTGTCCCCTGTGAGAGCACAAGGTCTGTTCTGGCCATGTGTTTGAACTTGGTGCTGTGTTTTCAGAATTGCTGTTCTTTCACAGAAAGTCCTACCCATCTCCAGGTTTCTGCATTGCTGAGCGTTTGGCAGGACTGTAATTTACCCTTTCTTTTCTGTTGTGATCTAACTGCTGTGATGATGGTGAATGCCCCAGCATTGCCTTACGACACTGACAGGTCCTGCATCAGTGCCTAAACACGTCCATGGCTGAGTTCAGTGCTCATATATCACTATCCTCTCTGATTTGTCGTTCCATAATGGCTGGAAACCAAGGAGAACTGGAGATTTCTGGATCTATTCCTGCTCCCACTAGTATGGTGTGTAGGTTTTATTGAACTTGGAGCTCGAGCATTTTCTGAAGCTTGGGATCTTATGGGGGGGAAATGGAAGAGGGCAGTAATAAAAAATTCTTGTACCTTTTCCAGAAAAACATGCTAAAAATAAAGGAAGATACAAGCAACTACTGAAAACAGAAGACACTTGTTGAGTTTAGTGATGCAAGTTATTTATTCAGACAACTGCCTGGGGAGCCTGGAATATCACAAATTGTGTTGCTGTGAAACACAGGTGTCTTCTTTCCTTTTCCCATCCTAAATTTCATTTCTCTAAATGTCATCTGTATTTTAACTTCCAGGAGTTTCTAACAGAGGCATTACCTGTAGGTCTGATTGGAATGAATTGCACTCTGATGAAACAATACATTGAATTTGTCGCAGACCGGTTACTAATGGAGCTTGGGTTCTCAAAGGTAAGAGAAGAAATTGCCAGAAATGCTGCCCTGCTAGAACAGCCCAGGAAAGCTGTCGGCACAGAGCACTTTCTTAGAACTTGCACTTTCATTGAGTGACAGCCGAAACCACAACATTAATATATGTGCTTCCCTATTTAAAAGAGCAAGAACAATTTAGGCCATTGTTTCTGTCCAGCTGCTCTGCAGGTTTGTAATGGGAAGCTTCTGCTGTGCTCAAGTGCTGCAGTCCTAGAAGGCTCACAAGCACCTTGCACAGGTTAACTTCGCCAAACTTCTGTGGAGTGACAGTACTGAAATTGCTTACAGAAGTGCTCATAAATTCTGCAGCGTATTACAGGGAGGGATGATCTGCTTCGAAAGGCTTTCACTTGTTGTTGTTAAGCATTGTTACCCTTTCAGAATCACCAGTGTAATAATGTTTACTTCCCCCAGGTCTTTCATGCAGAAAATCCTTTTGATTTCATGGAGAATATTTCTCTGGAAGGAAAAACAAATTTCTTTGAGAAGCGGGTTTCGGAATATCAGCGTTTTGCTGTTATGGCAGAAACAATGGACAACGTTTTCACTCTGGATGCAGATTTTTGATGCCTTGGCAAACGGTTTCCCCATCTCACTTACCGCTGTGAAGTTATCTCCATTTCCTCTGTTGGAGTTGGAGGCTACTTGGATTTTTTCCTGGGTTTTCATGTTGTTTGTTGGAGGAGTAAATACTTTTTGCTCTATGTCATTAAAAAAGAAAAAAGGGGGTCCTTTTTAAAAAAATTTATATGGCTTTTTAAAAGGATGTCCTTTTTAAGATTCCCTTGATCCATCTGCTGTAATTGCTGTCTTTAAAGATGACCTGGATACTATTACTTTTTTTAAGACTTCAGTAGTATTTTAAGAAAGCAAGCTGTATATTTACCTTACGTTACAGTGTTCTACTCTGAAAACCAGGTGAGGTATCACTCTATGTATATATGTTGATGTAAGTTATTTTTGTGGTTTCTCTTTTCATGTTTATAGATCTGATCGAGAGTAAAAGCTCTTCACTTTCATCCTGCTGCAGATGTAGTAGTAAGTGAATGCTAGAAGACATTAGTTGAATAAAGTACGAACTATAAAATCTTATTACACCCAGGGATACAGTTTGATCTCTGCAAAAACCTGGGTTTTGTCTGAAGCAGATTTTACTCTTTTTGCAAACCTGATGGCTGTCAGTAGGAGTTTAAATCACATACATATGATCTTTATATTACAGCTGTTACTAAGCACGTCAGTGGACCTTGAATGGCCTTGAAAACGCAAGCCTGTTAATAGTGGAGAAGAAACCACATCTTGTAGTTTGGCTTGTGCTGCCTGGTTTTCCCTGCTTCTCTAAACAAGTGCCTTATTAAGCAGTCTGTAGTTGTGCTGGGCTGCGTGGCCGGAACGGAGAGCTCTGGGTGTTGTCTGTCTTCTCCCCATCGTGCCGGGTGATTTGATATTTTCCCCTTCTCAGTTTCACCTGTGCATTGATGGGAGTGCGAAGGCATATCATTCCAAGGGATTGTGCCTTGAGGTGTTCCAGACGTGCTCCTTGAGCTGCGAGGAAGCACCAGTAATGCACTGAGGTACTTCAAGTTGCATGTTTAATGTGAACCATGGAAAGTATTGCCACAGAAGAGCTTCTGGAGTTAGGTATTAAACCTTTCAAAAACAAATCTGGAAGTAGTATGGGTTAGCAGCATCACATAAGACTGCTGTTTGGTTTTTGATGTGTGCCCAAAAACTTCTTTAATTTTTTGATAGCACATGCAGAGAATGGAGCAGTTGAAGAAAACCTTAATATACTGCAGCGATACTTGGGATGTAAGGAATAGTACTGACTTGTAGGTGGATTATCTACAAATAGATAGGCTCTTTTTTTTCCAAAGATTAAGTACATGTTCATGAGCTAGACGAAGAGTTCTGCTTTATTAAACCCAAACATTTTTCCATAATGTTTAGTGATTTGTACAAGAGCTTTTTAAGGCTTTCCTGCTGTTATAAGCATCTTGTGCTGCTTTCAATATGCTTGGCATGAGCTGAGCTGACATCAGTTACTGCTGGTGGGATGGTTACAAGTGTTATTTCCCTGCCATAGCCCTGAGTAGTGGAGTTCCACGAAATGGGTTCACTGCATTAACATAGTTCCTAGTGAGCAATTGCCTCTGCTGTGAAAACAAGCAGCAAAAATGACTTTTTGTTTGATCGCACTGGTGGAGTACGGAGTGAGTACGCAAACAGTACAGCTTTTTTTTTAAACTCCTTGAGCAGAACCTGCATCATTTACCATAAGGTCCGTGCAGGGGTAGAGGGAGATGTGGAGAATATAGAGAAAAGCTGGAGTTGTTGTCACTACGTAATGTCCTACAACCACAAGAGGACTGTGGAATCTGGAGAGAAAATCCAGCACCTTTTGCAAATACTGTTCATGGCAGACAAAATGCTGCAAGTGGGTCTGTTGTTGGAGGAGTGGAACCTGTTTTTATGTCACTAAAAGTAATAAAAAGCATTTGTTTTGAGTGTTGTGAATTAAGATGAGAGTATACAAACTGTTCAAATACGAAACTGTTATGTGCTCAGGTTCTCTAAATGTACGTGAGATACCAAAGTGGTCATAACTCCCCCGTCTACCCCCCGCTTGGGTGTAAAATAGTTCTGTAGTTTCAATAAAACTTGAACGTGGAGAGGAACATGCGGTTGTCTGTTAGTTGTGTGCTTTATTGTGAAGTCTAAAATGATAAAATTAGGCCATGCCAGAGGAGCTTGGTGTTCATAGCTTTTGGTTTCTGGGAGAAAGTGGCATATTATCCTTACGCTGTCACGTACTTGGTGAGCTTTCAACTTACTGCTTCTTGTTCCGGGGCATGGGCTTTGCAGTCTAGGGAACAGACACATTTTATTTTACTTTTTTCCTGGAATTTTCTAGGTTAAGAATAAGTCTCCTGGGAGTCCTTTGGGTTCTCCATTGCCCTGTTCAGTGGCTGGGAAATCTTGTTTGCTTGTTTGGGGTAAAACTTCTGCAGCGCTGGAGGCGGAGATGTGGCTGAAGCACCGTGCGTCTGGGTCGGAGGGACCTCACAGCTGGATTGAGACACAGCTGTTCAGAAACCTCCAGGAAAGATGATCCCAGTTTTTAACACCCAAAACCCCTCATTTTCCTTCAAGCAGAGAAACGTGGGTCGCAGGAAAGGGGACGGATTGATCAGCAATAGCCACGGGTGCTTAACAAAAGCTGCCGGTGTGCCCCCAGCCCTGCTCCCTGGTCACGAACAGACCGCGGAGTTCAGTAGGTCGGTGACTGGTCCCAGCTCCTGCTGGGAAAGAACAGAAAGTGGGTGAAGACAGGGCAGTTAGCAAGCTTTTCCTTAGCTTTCCTCGCCAGCCCCTAGCTCATGCTGCTGGGCCGGGGGGATTTTTGTGGCAGATGAGGGTGTCACGATCATGGCAGCACACCCAGAGCTGCAGCCAGCCCCTGGCAGGCTGACACTGCGCTGATCTAATTCTGCCACGCTTTTCTTCTTGCCTTTGAATGTTATTAAACGGCGTGTCCCACAGCGGCTCCCCAGCCTCCCGGAGCCTGGCAGGGGAGCGTCTCCCTTTCAGCCCCTCATGGCAGGCCTGATGGGTGATCCAGGCCGGTTTTCCTCCTGGTGGAGCCCTTGAGTCAGCAAATACCCACGTTGCGCTTGCTAAATCCTTGAGGCCTCATTCCGGGAGAGCAGCCGTCACTGCAGATGGCAGTATGTTAATAATACGTGTAGCTACACAGACGGAAGCGTTGTACACGTACAGGTATCCTCTGCACATACTCAGAGCTGAGGGGAGAAGCCTATGGATGCCACGGGGCCTTCTCCCATCCCATCGCCCTTCACCCGGCTCTGGGATCACGGCCACGGTGGCCCAAGCCACAGGGCCGGGCCTCCAGCAGCTCCGGTCAGCTCTGCTAACCAAAATCCCAAACTAAAGTTGTTCTAGCTGAAAATGCAGCCGTCCATAACGTGTGCCTGCATTCGGCCAGCACGTGTGCCTGCTCCGAAGCGCCCCGCGGAGCTGCCCGGCCTGTGCACGGAGGGGCAGCCCTGCCGGCCCCGGGGCTGTGGGGGGACACCGGGGCCGGCCAAGAGGTCCACCACCAGTTCATTTCGCACAACGTGTTTGCACAGCCATCCCACGGGCAGGGCTGGGATTCCCCTGCTGCAGTTCTGACCCTTCTCATGAAACTGGAGAGGGTTTGCGAGTGACAGACGTGAGATTCGTATGCCAGTTATCCCTTGCAGCGAGGAAGCCTCCAAAACCGCTCTGCAGGCCCCTGGGGGAATGGCAGAGGAGTTGGTGCGATTATTTTTTATTTTTTTTTTCTTCTTGATGGTTGGCAGATCCAGGAGAAGTGTTAAGAGCAAGTCTTAATGTGCAAATAGTTTTTACTCGTTTGTTGAAAGCCTCTGGCACCGAAGCTAATGAACTTCAGAGCTGCAGGAGAAGTTTGGCTGCCCAGAGACATTTCTTAGCACAGCTCCAAACTTCGTTCTGTCCAACTGCTCCCCTCTATGCACAGCGTCGGACACAGATGCGTCTCAAAAGAGATGATACTCGGGTTGTTTTACAAGGAAACGAAGGAATTCCTTCAACAGCCAGCGGCCTCACACTGCAGGGGGCTGCTCGGTCTCCCCGCCCCACCGCTCCAGCATCTCCGAGCTGGGCGGGCTGTCCTGCTGCCTGCACGGCCACTGCCTCCCGAAGGCTGAGGGAAACGAAGCTCCTGGTCCTTCCTTCCTTCGTTCCCTCTGGGAGCGTTTTGGCTGGTTGACAGGATTAGTGGAAAGGTGGCACGGGCTGTGCTTGGCTTAGGACATGAGGATGTGAATGAGCCCAGAAGTGGCAGGAGACTGGAGGGGAAAGCGAGGCGATGCTGAGCCCCTCCCTGCCTGCCCGGCGGGCCCGGCCACTCGCCCCCTGCCTTCTCACAGCCGTTTTGGAGGGACCTCTCCTCGCTGCTGCTTTGCAAGGAGCGGGATGGGTGGGCACGTCCGTGTGTCCGTGTGTCCATGTGCAGGGGTGTCTGCAGGAGGCCCAGAGCCAAAGGTCTGGAGATGATGCCTGTTGGGTGCAGACAGGACTCCAAAACCACAAGGAAGGGCTGCTGGATGCAACGTAGAGGTTTTCAGCCAGCTTGCTACAAAGACCACTTGCAACAGACAGTCACTGGATAGGAATTCCTCAGTAGAGTTAAGAATTAATTGCATTATAACCCTCTTGACTTTGCTTTTTCTATTTTTTTCCCCATTTTCTGGTTTCATTCACCCTGGGCCTATTAGATTCGAGTGCTTTAAAAACAAGAGCTCCTTGAGAGGTGTGTTGAAGCTCTCGTGCCCCTTACACTGTTAATCTACGTGTGCTCGTGGTGCTGCCGCACTCTGCAGCATGAGATCTGCCAAGCAAATCTTCCCCCCTCACCCACTAGATGTGAGTGCAGCACTAGCACATGCCGGCTGCCTTGTAAGTTCAGATGGTCTTACCAAACGCCTGTAAAACAGAGAGGAACTGCTGCCACTTCTGCTTCCTTTGTGTCTTGGTGCTAATTTATTTCTGTTTCTGTAGGGCTGGACTAAAGCGGTCTGTTCGTTCTCACAACAGCCACACAAAAAGGCCAGTTTTTGCCCAGGACTAAAGGAAGGGATTTTTTTCCACACATCTTTCCTTCTTTGTTGTAGGCTGAAAAACTGAAGTTTGCCACAATTGCACGGACATCAAAGATGTTTTAACACGAATGCACGCGCAGAAGGATGGCTGTGGGTGGGCCAAGAAGCACTTTCCACATGATTTAAACCTCAGGCACGGTGAGGCAGGTTCTCACCTGGGAAGTGTCAGTGCAGTGCCGTGAAATCAGCACACCCAGTCACAACCCAACGGGTGTGAGGCTGGAAATGTGGCTCCCATGTGATGAGCACCCACTTGTGTACAGGTGAGGTGGAGAGCAAGTTAGGATGGAGGCCTGGTTTGCACCACGCTGGACATGCATTTACCCTTCCCAAGGGCCCAGCGGTGTCTCACAGTATGCAGGAACAGACATCCTTTATTTATTTGTCTATTTTTAAAACCAGATGCAGTCCATCAGCACGGGGCCCTGGGCACTGCTGTGCTCTGCTGGTGGGGATCCAGCCCAGCATCGCCCCTGCCCCAACAAGCTGGTGCCATCTAGCAGGGTAACGGGATTCATTTATTTCCCAGTGACCACCCTGAAGCTCCTGGGGCCATTTCCATGGTGGGGAACGTTTACCAGCTCATAAGCTGTATCTGAGAGCTTTTCTAGATTAGCCAGTGAACTTCCCTGGAGTCTGTGAGACGTAATTCCAGGTTTGCATCCCGAGGATTTCCTCTGTGGGGCTCCATGCTCATTGCCAAGTGAGCGTGTCCCTACAGCCAGAGGTGAGCAGTGTGGGCTGGCGGGCACTGCCGGTGTCACCCCGTGGGTTCATTGCCTGCACGAACCCCAGCACGTTTCTGGACGGTGTGAGGACAGGGCAGCTGCTGTCTCTGGAAGTGCAGGCTCTGTGGGATGGCCATAGCGAACACCGAGGTCTGCAGCAGCTCTGCGCTGTGGCTCGGTCTGTGGGGACCTGTGTTTGCCGTGTCTGCTTACATCCCCTGCGAGAGAAAGGGAGAGAATCACGCAGAAGGCAAATTTTCTTTACGGAATTAAAAATAAACGCCAGCCCCCTGCTCAGCTGTTCTCTGCCATCCACGCCCACGCAGCGGGAGCATCTCCTGTGGCTCTGCTGCTGATGGATGGGTGACTTTTCCCGGGGACGCCGGCCCGCGTGGAGGTGGCCACCAGCTGCTCGGGGCAGGGCTGGTGCAGTGGGACGTGGGGTTTGAAGCACGGGAGGGAGAAGCACCAGGGACCACTGGACGCAGGCATGAGGCTGGTCTGGACCACCTCCAATGGGCAGAGTAACACTGGAGTGCCCTCAGATTGCATCCCTATTTCTACCTGCTTATTAAAATGAGCCTCGCGTTAGGAGCCTAATTAGCGTAAGTTGTGGGCCAGGGCGCTTGAGGCAGGAGCTGCAGTGGAAGCCAGCTCTGCGAGGGCCGGAGGAGGTAAATGAGTATAATCTTGATGTGACCTACTTCAATTTGCACCTTCCTCACATTTGCGCAGCTCTCCTCCAAACCCGTGGTGTGGCAGCAACAAGAGTTAAGGATCTGGCTGCAAATTGTGTCTGCTGATGAGTAAAGCTCACAGGACTTGTAACACAGAGAAATCAGGGGAAGGTTGCACTTCATTAATTCAGGTGCCTTTGGGATAAGCAATATCCTCCTCCCGGGTTTCTGGGCAACATCCAGACTGCAGCCCCAGCCACTGTGCCGTGCACAGGGCTCCTTCCCCAGGTCCTCCAAAAACCTGATGGAAACTGGGGCACTGGTGGATACATAGCAGGTTTGGCACTATACATCTCCTGGGTTTGCTGAAGGACTGTATTGTTCACCGCTCAAAACAAAGACAGATGAAGCTGTGGCATTTTTGGGGTCCTTCCAGGAGAGTCCTTGGGGTCTGCCAGCAGAACTTACCCTATTCCTAGAAGTGGCAAGAGGAAGCAGCTCAGTCAATCACTTTTTGTGGTCAAGCTCCAGAAGTGAATTGTAAAATATTTGCCAGGTACACCATCAAGTAGGAGCTACAGGTATCACCACACACAGCTACAGGTATCACACCACACCACCACAGCTGTGGCTGCTGTGTTGCCGTCATTTGTTTAGCACATCCGTTCTCCTTGTATTGCTCCGTGGGCATCCCTCAGGGGGTTGTGCCTGAAGGAATTCATTTTCTGCAGTATGGATCTCATGGCTTTGCTTGCGGGGTATGTTTGCTCAGGAGGTGGGTTTGTCCTCTCTGCTATGCAAACCAAATGATGCTTTTCAAGAAAAAAACACAAAACAAAACAAAACGAAACATCACTTCTTTTAGAATCACAGAATCATTTAGTTTTGGAAAAGACCTCTAAGGTTATCAAGTCCAGCCCTGGGTCATTCAAGACTATGCCTCTTTCTCCAGTTACCTGCTGCACATCTCGATTCACACAGTATCACAGATTTCTAGGTTGGAAGAGACCTCAAGATCATCGAGTCCAACCTCCGACCTAACACTAAGTACTCCACTAAACCATATCGCTAAGCTCTACATCTAAACGTCTTTTAAAGACCTCCAGGGATGGTGACTCCACCACCTCCCTGGGCAGCCCGTTCCAATGCTTAATAACCCTTTCGGTAAAGAAGTACTTCCTAACATCCAACCTAAAACTCCCCTGTCGCAACTTTCGCCCATTCCCCCTCGTCCTGTCACCAGGCACGTAGGAGAACAGACCAACCCCCACCTCTTTACAGCCTCCTTTAAGGTAACTGTAGAGAGCGATAAGGTCGCCCCTGAGCCTCCTCTTCTCCAGGCTGAACAATCCCAGCTCCCTCAGCCGCTCCTCGTAAGACTTGTTCTCCAGACCCCTCACCAGCTTGGTCGCCCTTCTCTGGACTCGCTCGAGCACCTCCATGTCCTTCTTGTTGCAAGGGGCCCAAAACTGAACACAGTACTCGAGGTGCGGCCTCACCAGAGCCGAGTACAGGGGCACAATCACTTCCCTAGACCTGCTGGCCACACTGCTTCTTATGCAAGCCAGGATGCTGTTGGCCTTCTTGGCCACCTGGGCACACTGCTGGCTCATATTCAGCCGACTATCAACCAGTACTCCCAGGTCCTTCTCTGCCAGGCAGCTTTCCAGCCACTCATCTCCCAGCCTGTAGCTCTGCTTGGGGTTGTTGCGCCCCAGGTGCAGGACCCAGCACTTGGCTTGTTGAACTTCATACAGTTGACCTCAGCCCATCGCTCCAGCCTATCCAGATCCTCCTGCAGAGCCTTCCTGCCCTCGAGCAGATCGACACACGCACTTAGCTTGGTGTCATCTGCAAACTTACTGAGGGTGCACTGGACGCCCTCATCCAGATCATCGATAAAGATATTAAAGAGGACCGGCCCCAGTACCAAGCCCTGGGGGACACCACTAGTGACCAGCCTCCAACCAGATTTGACTCCATTCACCACAACTCTCTGGGCCCGGCTATCCAGCCAGTTTCTAACCCAGCGAAGCGTACGCCAGTCCAAGCCCCAAGCAGCCAGTTTCTTGAGGAGAATGTTGTGGGGAACGGTGTCAAAAGCCTTACTGAAGTCAAGGTAGACCACGTCCACAGCCTTTCCCTCATCCACCAAGCGCGTCACTTGGTCATAGAAGGAGATCAGGTTCATCAAGCAGGACCTGCCTTTCATAAACCCATGCTGACTGGGCCTGATCGCCTGCTTGCCCTGCAAGTGCCGCGTGATGACCCTCAAGATAATCTGCTCCATGAGCTTTCCTGGCACTGAGGTCAAACTGACAGGCCTATAGTTCCCTGGGTCTGCCCTGCGGCCCTTCTTATAGATGGGCGTCACATTGGCTAGCCGCCAGTCAACCGGGACCTCCCCCGATAGCCAGGACTGCCGATAAATGATGGAAAGCGGCTCGGCCACTCCTCCGCCAGTTCTTTCAGTACCCTCGGGTGCATCCCATCCGGCCCCATCGACTTGCACACATCCAAGCTCCGTAGCAGGTCGCCAACCATTTCCTCATGGATAGCGAAGGCCACATCCTGCTCCCCATCCCCTTCCACCAGCTCAAGGCACTGGGTATCCAGAGAACAACCGGTATTGCCACTAAAGACTGAGGCAAAGGCGGCATTAAGCACCTCAGCCTTTTCCTCATCCTTAGTAACTAGGTTTCCCCTCGCATCCAGTAAAGGATGGAGATTCTCCTTAGTCCTCCGTTTCGCGTTGATATATTTGTAAAAGGATTTTTTGTTGTCTTTAACGGCAGTTAGATTCGTTAGCTCAAGAAGTGCTCGGGAAGCCTGCTTTTAAGTTTCATGGATTTCAACACCAGGAAGCCCACCTACTGATCTTTCCACACACCAAGTGTGTATCACAGTGTTAGGAACAGATCTTCTTGATCTTTGTGCTTCCCAATGTATTAGCCCAGCAGCTTTGGCATCTCCCGTGTTCTGGTTTGCTCCTTTGGTGCTGGAGCTGGGAGGGGAGCAGGCAATTTCCTTTGCAGGTGACTCGTTATCTATTGCTATTTCAAGCAGTCACTTCCATCTAAGGGAAAAAGCTCCAAATTCTCCTATCTTTTGGAAGGCGAAGATATTAGTATGCTGTAGAGGGAGAAAAAATGTATATAAGTGTTATTAACAAGACTAGAACACTGCACTTAATATATATCTGGATTCTCAGATGGTTGCTATTACAATTTTGGTGTGCCTTCGTTTCCTCTAAAGCATTCTTTTTCTGAACTATGTTTTCCCTATCTCTGCTCTTTTTTCCTTCCCAGTCCCACTTCCTCCTCCTAATATTGCTACACGGTAAGACAAGCACTAGAAGGACACCATGGCCACGTGCAATCATTCTGGTGGCTTTCTGATTTTTGCAAGAGTGTATTTACTGTGGTAAGTTGGAAAGGGTCTCAGGTAAGTGGCAGTTGCTGACCACCAGAGGAGTCTCTCTGACAGTGAGGTACTGGCTACCTCAGCTGGTCATTTCTTTGATGTCTACGCGCTGGGAACCAGACAATTTACTCCTGCTTTTAGGGTCATCCTCATTATCATTTACATAGTTCAGGCCATGTGAAAGTAAACCAAAGCAAATCCAAGATCTACCCTTCCTTTCATGGTAGGTTTAAAGGTAGCAAAGCCACTGTAACTCAAAGTGAAAACTCAATTTAGTTGTTAATAAGTAGCATCCATTTTTTAGAATTCAATACCTGTATTTGATTAAATTTTGAAGAACTGTGTGTACTGGATAACAAGATGGAATTGCATTAACAATCCATAATTTAATTTCTCATCAGACTTCAAATAAATTTTCTACTCATGTGAAACAAATTTCAAAGTTGTTATGGTTCATCTTCCAAATGTTCCCTCTTTTTGAGGTTAATGTAGAAACATATTGCACAAATCATGGGATAAGGCAACTATGGAGTAATTCCCCTTAATGTCTTTCTTGAAGAGCCACAGAAGCTTTACTTATTTGTGAAAGAACATGTAGCAAAAGGAAAATCTTTTACTTAAGCTGATCAAAAATGTTTATTTACATTCTTCCTTCCACCTGAGATGTTTCTGAAATATCTCACTAACAGACAAAAAAAAAAACCAAAAAAATAAGGATATTTTTAAGTAAAACTGTGTTAGTTGAAATGTAACCTCTTGGGTAAAATGTGGTGAAGATAGCCTGGTTCTTTAGAATTGCCCCAAAATACAGTTCAGCTGTTTAGTGTTGGTCTGAACACGAGTTTCCAGCAGGAGATTCAGAGAGGTGCAGTCAGAAGTGTTACTCAAACTGGAGCACAACTTCATAGGATTAAATCTGATTTACCCTATTTTTTTTTGTAAAGTTTTTGTTGGGTCTGTAACAACCCTGCTGGATAAGGACATGGTGTTGCTAATACTGCCTTGACCAAAACTAATAATGCTGTGGTTGTATTAAATTAAAACTATTCTCTGTCATTTACTACCCAAGAAAAAAACAGTTTTTGTTTTCAGCAATCTTCTGAGGTGCAAACAGGCAAAAGGAAAGGTAAATAGCCTAGACTAGAACAATAGGCTGTGAAAGGGAGAGAAAATTACACCTTGTACTTTGAAGAAAATAACATGATAGAAAAGAAAAATAGAGAAAATAGAGAAACAATTTTGAACACAGTTGTACGATTATCACTGCAACTTGCTAATAAAATAGTTGATGGCTTAGTCTCAAGGCAATGTCCAAGCCCATGAAGCCTATAATTGGAATCTGTGGGCTGATGGAGATCTATTTCGGTCTCTAAGTGTGAACTGCTCTTGTTGTATGGAGAAGAGAAGATTACGTGAGAAATCCTGACAAGAGGACTCAGTAAGATTATTCTATTTGGCTCTAAATAACCGAGGCGATACCTGTTACTTTGGTAATAAATGTCACCACCATGAAGATGCTATAAACTTCAATGGAGTTGTGAGTCACTGAACATTAATTTTTCGTTAAGAGTAGTTTCATGCCTCCTAAAAAAAATTATACAATGAGTCAAAGAAATTATACAATGATTGAAGGGACACGGAGCAGCCTGGACCTGAACCCTACGCTCTCCCACCCCTGGTGTGGGGCTGCATCCACAGCGTCTGCTGGAACAGCGCTGACACCAAAGCCGTGCTTGGGGCTTGCTTGCCTTGCTCCTCCTCGCCCAGACAACTTGCACAAGCCATGGCTCAGGAACGTGCCCTGGCACACCTTGGTTTCCAACCCAGCTGTAGCCTGCAGGCCTGAAAGGCAGCAAACCGGAGCAAGGTGAAGGTCAAAGAACGACCAAGTCTATTTGAGGAAAACCAAGGCCCAACTCATGCAAGTATTGCATCGATGGTGTTTTCAGCTTCAGTTTTGTATGTTGTTTAAGGCATTTATGCTGACCCCTCTCCCAGATCTCCCCATCCCCACTGGGCTCATCCTGTGCTGACCACAGGCTCCGTGGTGGGTCACATCCCATCTTCTTGGTAGGGATGCATGGCATTGCTGCCTACTGATTGCCAAAAAAAAAAGGGGTTGGCCTCCTTTGACAGACTTGTGAAATATTATGCTATAGAATATGTGAATAAAGACTGCTTCTCCTTGTTTTGTTTTACTCTGGAGAGCAATCTATTTCCAGCACATTACAATATTCTTCTACATATGGACACATCCTATAAATATCTTCCTGCAAGTCTTTTCTACAGTACAAATACAACAGCGCAGTCCTCGAGTCCCACTGGTGTGCTGGCAAATTTGTGACCAGCAGAGGCTTGGTTTTAATGCAGTTCACATGCAGCATGGAGAAATACAGCAGCATAAGGTGAATAACGATGAACAGAGTTGTCTTTCTTGTAATTGGGCAGAAAGGGCAGAAAAATGACTACTGTGAGGCATGGAAAAATAGGACCTCTAGGGGCTTTGAGATCACCCCAGTCCTTCCTCCGGAGCAAGGCAGGCGGGACGAAGCACTCTTTTGTCGTTCCTGGTGGGATAATCGGTGTTCCCCACAGGACAACCCAGCCTCCAGCGCTGGATCCCGCCGTCTCCCCAGGAGGTTAAGTCCGGTGCCTCATTAGCCTTGCAGTGAGCTGGTCTAGCACAAGCCTTCCTTCATACAATTTTAAAATCCCTTTGCTTTCTACTCACAGGGAGCGTAAAAAACACATTAAGAAGTTAGCCCATTAAAGCTGTGTCTTCTGTGTTTGAAGAATATTTTGAATTATCTAGCCAGCGTCGGCACTTCTGCCTTTCCCCACAGGTTGCGGGGTCGAGACCCTTCCTGGAGTCAGAGGGGAAAGCCCTGCTGGCTCAGCAGCCATTCCCAGCCCCCCTGACCACTGCCTGTCAGGGTTTGGTACATGACAAGCTGTCAGTCCTAGGAATAAATGCCAAATCCTCCACTGCTCGAGCAGCAGTGCCCATCGGAGGGTGCCCATGGAGCTCTGTGCTCTGGCAGGTGAGACCCGAGCTCAATCTGCCACTGCCAGGGTAGCCACAGCACAGGAGAGAAGGATGTTGAAAAATGTTGAAAAAGGCAAAAAAAAAAATCAACGGGGAGAGAGAAAAAAAATCTGGAAAGCAAACCTCCCAGAACAAGTTTCACTGTGTAATTGCAAGTGTCCTAAGAGAGCTCCTTGGGCTGGTTTTCTTCAAAATCCGTGATATGCTGGGGAGGGAATGCAGCTTCCAGTGCCCTCTGTTAAGGTCCTATTTTGGGGTTTTAGACTAAGTTTTGAAAGAAATTACCACCCTGCTGCTATAGGCTGCGCAAGCACCACTAACTCTTTCCTCCTGGAGCTACTCATCCATTGGCTCCTCACCAACAGAACCAAATGGTTCTGTTTTTTTTTGAAAACACATAATTTCAGGTATTTTTCTGGAAGGCTTTCTGAAGGATTCCCCTCAAAGGCCTGCATTAGTACCTGTCTCTGCAGCTAATCACTTCTTTTAGTTTATGAATGCATATTTTCTGACAATAAGCTATACATGATCCCAGCTCCATGCACTGAAATAGGCTGTTTTAACTACCATCTTTGCATTCTTCCTTAGTACAGGCTTCAGATGTTCAATTTACAAAACTTGTTATTATGGGACCATCCTGTTTCTTATTGTTTATTTTCAGGTAACTAGATTTTCAGAGAGGCTCAACTTACCTTGTTCCTGGGTGTTTAAAACCCCACTGACTCTTAGATCTTGTTTAAGAGTTATGAAACGGCTGAGAAAGGTTTACGTAATTTCTGTAATACCAAATCATTTCCTTGTCCATGCCCAAAGTTTTCACGCAAGATAAACGCCTGCGCCTGGTGTGGCCCCAAAGTACAGCCTGGAAGGTCAAAACTTCACAAAGCCAAGTGTGACTGGTAAACAAGAACAAGAACACTTACGTAACCTTCACTTGTCTGCTGCCACTTTTCACCAAAACGCCTCCAGACCGCACGGTTCTGACTTGATTCCCACTGACATCCCTGCAGATAGCCCCACTGCGTTCAGCCGGAGCTGCAAGAGATCCCCACATTGTTTTCCCTTTCCTCCTCTTTCTCTTCACCCAGTTTCTCCTGCAGAGCAAAGGCGGCGGTGACGAGTGCCATCACGCCGCGGTGACAGCTCAGGGAGCTGCTCTAGGAGGCGATGCAGCCAGAAGCATTTTGCCAGCAGCTTCTGGAGAGGCCTCTGATGGAAACCACCACGTGGCGGTGCTCCGTGGGGTGTGCCCCCCACAGCCACCTTGTTTTGTCACCTCTGGGGACACCATTTGAAATGACATTCACTCTAACATGTGCATCCTACTGGATTTAATTAGAAACGCTCGGCTTTAATTAAGTGATTGTTTTGCAGTCCCTGTAGTTCTACTTTGATAAGACTTTGTAATGTAGGTCCTAAACGAAGTTGCAGAAGTAGGTTACTGCGTGTCATAGCTCCTGGGCAATGACTGAAGACGACACAATGTGAGATGCAGCCTCTGGGAGTGCGAGGCAGCTCTGTGCTTTGCGTGAAGTACTTACCTCACGCTTTCCAGGATTCCCTCTGTTACTATTTCTGCGTAGCCACAAAATAATGATGATGCTCATCTTTTTCTCTCAGCATCTTCCTCCAAGGACTTTATCATGGTATGACATGAGTGCAGTGGGAACAGGGGTAAAGGGCATCATGGGCTGCACAGTGCCATGGACTCTTCTGCATCCTTTGCCTCAGAAACACAGGAGGAAAGGCAGGGGAGGACAGGGGAGAGAACTCCAGCCATACGCTGTAGGCTTCTTCTCTGTCATCCAAGCAGCCAGGGTTAGGAAAGCTAAAGCCCCGTTAGAATTAAATTTGGCCAGGGATGTTAAGGGCTACAAGAAAGGCTTATATAGGTACATCAGCAGTGAAAGGAAGACTAGGGAAATTGTGGGTCCTCTCCAGAAGGAAATGGAAGATCTGGTCACCTGGGATATGGAGAAGGCTGAGGTACTTGATGACTTTTTAGCCTCAGTCTTCACCTGCAAGTGCTCCAGCCACATAGACCAAGTCCCAGAAGGCAAAGGCAGGGAAAAAGAAGAACCCCGCACTATAGCAGACCAGGTTCGAGACCAGTTAAGGAACCTGAGGGTGCACAAGCCCGTGGGACCTGATGAGATGCGTCCCAGGACCTGATGAGATATGGGTCCTGAGGTAACTGGAGGATGAAGTTGTTAAACCACTGTCCGCTGTATCTGAGAAGTCGTGGCAGTCTGGCGAAGTTCCCACTGACTGGAAGAGGGAAAATATAACCCCTATTTTTAAAAAGGAAAAAAGGAAAACCTGGGGAACTGCAGACCAGTCAGTCTCACTTCTGTGCCTGGCCAGAGGAAGGCTACGGGGATGCTCAGAGGGCTGGAGCACCTCTCCTGTGAGGACAGGCTGAGGGAGCTGGGGTTGTTCAGCCTGGAGAAGAGAAGGCCCCGGGCAGACCTTACAGCGGCCTTCCAGTGCCTAAAGGGGGCTACAGGAAAGCCGGGGAGGGACTCTTGGTCAGGGGGTGTAGGGATATGGCAAGGGGGAATGGCTTTAAACAGAAAAAGGTGAGATCTAGATTAAATATAAGGAAGAAATTCTTATGTCAAAGGGTGGTGAGGCACTGGAACAGGTTGCCCAGGGAAGTTGTGGCAAGTGGAAGAATGTACCTGGGGGTGGTTGTGGAGGCTTTGAATTAGATGATCTTTAATGTCTCTTCCGAGCCAAACCATTCTATGATTCTGTGATCTTCTCAGTACACCTGCAATGTTCCTCTGCCTTTTCTTTGTCAATTTGGTCTTTTCCCATAAAATCAGACCAACAGGTGAACCCTTGATACAGAGTCTGGAAGATGAAGGCATCCTCAGAAGCATCCCAAGCCTTGTCAGCCTTGACAGGGGTCAAGACAGATTTTCATTCTTTCAAAACAAGCCAATACTGAGGTTAATGAGGAAGGCTCATCCTTGACGTCAAGGGCCAGGACACTGCCATTTTGCCTGGGGTCTGCCAGCTAATGCAGTGCCCTTGCTTGCAGATGGGTCCTGAGCACTGTGAGCATTGTGCACCTCTGGAGTCACTCATCTGCAGTACTGACCTTTACCCAGAGATATTTTTTTTTTTCTGTCAAAGAGCATGAATTCTCATTTTCTGTCTTTTTTTTTTTTTTTTCTCAGATATAAATCAGCTGTTGAGTGACAGCAGTACATGCAATTTCTACCTGCGTAGGGACCACAGCCTGGTGGGCACCCGCCTCCTGTGCAGCTCGCCCTGCCCTTGAAAGCCCCTCTGCCTCTGGGTAGGTACACAGGCGAGAACAATCTGCTGCCTCCTGTGCTTTTAGCCCCTCAAATCACAATTCTGCTCTCAGTAGTT
Organism: Anser brachyrhynchus; assembly: GCF_964034855.1. Classification (NCBI taxonomy): domain Eukaryota; kingdom Metazoa; phylum Chordata; class Aves; order Anseriformes; family Anatidae; genus Anser; species Anser brachyrhynchus. Next base: position 140,022,983 of record NC_137695.1, on the reverse strand, counting down.
TTTCTGCTTTGCTCCTGTCCCCTCCTTTCTCCCTGCTTGATTTTCCTGAGCTGATGATCTACCTACAGTAAGCAGCTGCTGGGCTTGAGGACCTGCTGTTATTCCTGGTCAGGCAGAGACATGCTATTCAGTCTACAGACAGAGACATTCCCCAGCCCAGCAATTTTCATAGCAAGAACGTCGTAACATTGGTCAGAACCAGGTCTCCAAACGCTTACAAATGCACAGTGAAAACTCTGGCTCAATAGGGAAAATGTTAAGACTATTTACATTTTATGCAATAACATTTTAAGAAATGCAAATTGCCTTCCTTGAATTCATGATATTATCTGGCCTCCAACAACCTGGCATGAGAAGTGGGCTTGACAAACCACCAGAGAAGTTCCCGTGGTGACCTGAAGCCTGCTGTCTACACCTCACACAGCAGCAGAATCCTTTAGAAGTCAGATTTGGCTCCAGGTATAAAACCATGGAATCACAGAATGGTTTGGGTTGGAAGGGACCTTAAAGCCCACCCAGTTCCAGCCCCCTGCCATGGGCAGGGACACCTCCCACCAGCCCAGGTTGCCCAAAGCCCCATCCAGCCTGGCCTTGAGCACCTCCAGGGATGGGGCATCCACAGCTTCTCTGGGCAGCCTGTGCCAGGGCCTCACCACTCTCTGAATAAAGAATTTTCTCCTAACATCTAATCTAAATCTCCCCTCTTTTAGTTTAAAACCACCCCCCCTTGTCCTATCACTATCTACCCAGGTAAAAAGCCACTCTCCATCTTTTTTTTAACCCCCCTTTAAGTACTGGAAGGCCACTACAAGGTCTACCCAGAGCCTTCTCCAGGCTGAACATCCCCAGCTCCCTCAGCCTGTCTTCATAGGAGAGGTGCTCCAGCCCTCTGATCTACTTTGAGGCCCTCCTCTGGACCTGTTATAACAGCCCCACGCCCTTCTTGTGCTGGGGGCCCCAGACCTGGACACAGCACCCCAGGTGGGGCCTCACAAACGTAGAGCAGAGGGGGACAGTCACCTCCCTCCACCTGCTGGCCACTCCTCTGTTGTTGCAGCCCAGGATGCAGCTGGCCTTCTGGGCTGCAAGTGCACACTGCTGGCTCGTGTGGAGCTTTTTGTCCACCAGAACCCTCAAAAACCTTCTCCACAGGGCTTCTCTCAATGAGTTCTCCCAGTCTGTACTGATGTCTGGGATTGCCCTGACCCAGGTGCAGCACTTTGCACTTGGCCTCATTGAACCTCATGAGGTTCACATGGGCCCACTTGTCTGGCTTGTCCAGGTCCCTTTGGATGGCATCCCTTCCTTCTGGTGTATTGACTGCACCACTGAGCTTGGTGTCATCTGCAAACTTGCTGAGGGTACATTTGATCCCACTGTCTATGTAATTGATAAAGATATGAAACAGCACCGTTCCCAAGATGGACCGCTGAGGGACACCAGTCTTCACCAGCCTCCACCTGGACACAGAGCCCTTGACACAAAGTCCAGAATGTCCCGTGCTAAGGGAGAATGTTTAGAAAGGTGGGAAGTGAGGGCCACCACTCTGCTGCTCTGCCAGCTCAGAGGTGTCGCAGTGCTGTGACAATACCTGCACAGCTGGAAGCCTTTTCCAGCTGGAGCCTGAAGTGGCAGTGCTGGGGGCATGGGCATGGGCATGGATGGGAGGACTTCCTTTCTCTCCTCACAGCAAGTACAATGCTGCAAACTCCCCTGACGGACGTGTTGAAGGTTTATGAGGACACACCTTGGTGTCCCCCTGCAAGGCAGACCAGACCCCCTGCTACTAGGTGGAGCAATGGAAGTGCTGAACCCTCACCTGCCCAAACACCACGGCTTCCTCCATCCTGCCCACCAGGAGCTGCCCACACTTGTGCCGAGCCCCCGGTGCCGGCCATGAGTGCCTCTTTCCAGCCAGGGCAGAAGTGAATTCCCATCTTCTGCCAGGCTGGGAAAACACAGCAAAGAATAATGGTAGGAAGTGTGGATTCAGTGCAGATTGCAGCCCGTGAAGAAAGAGCCCGAGCCCTTTCCAAATATTTGTTCTCTGGAGCTGGCAAGCGATCTGAACTAAAACAAGGCTTATATAACTCTGCCTGGGTTGGTGAAAGTTTTCTCTTAGCTCTGTCCTAATGCAAATTAGTTGCAATTTACTTTCCTTTTGGCTTGACAAATATAGCCAAAGCAAAGCAGCTGTTATCAAAAGCAGTCCCTAAACATTCAGCAAGTGGTGCCATTGCAGACCGTCTTCATCCCTGCCCTTCCGTCACACATTTTGGCATTCTGGTTTTTCAACATTTGGTGTTAACCCATCCCTACCATGCTACGATGCCCCACTCAGCCAGAGTATGCAATACGCTTCCCATGGCACCTCTTCCCACACGCATCGCATTTACTCTCCCAGCAGCGTAGAAATGATTATGCACATTTCTGTGCGAACGGCCCACCCCTGCCTAGCAGTAGGGTTACATAAAGACAGACAGCAGAGAGGAGTCTTAATCACTGCATGAAAAACCCTTTTAGCTGTTGCCCGTCTTGCAATGAGAAGCAGCACCTTCAAAGCTCTGGTGGCATGTCCATGCTTTAAGCTCAGAACCTTATTATGTCTCCTGCCTCCTCCTATGAGCCTTGATATTTGGAACAGGAATTAAAAATATTTATGTATCAGCTTTTGGCTAAAGAACTTGCAGAGCAGTAATGGCCTTCCAAATTCAGGTCTTGGCTCCCAGTCTCATTTCCTATTCTCTCGGGATGCCTTGGGTCAGTAAAAAAAGTCGCGGTCCCTTTTCATAAGCACACGCACACACACACGAACACACATACTAAGAGGCATTTTCCAGAAGTGAATTGACAGGCTACCCATTTATTAATAACCATTTCTCAAAGAGATTCTGGAATAACTCCCCAGACCAGTGTTTATACCAGCAGGTTACAACTGAAGAGCTAAAATACAGCAGAACAGTCTTTCCCCTACTCACGAGACCTAAAACGTGCTTTCTTTGCATTCCTGGCATGATCTGTTATCTGTCCAAACGTATGGCCCACCAAGGCAGACACCTCATCTTCCTTTGTACCTCCAACACTCAGCAGCTGTTTAGGAAGTAAGGAAATAAGAGCATAGCAGTAATAACTAGAATATAAAGATATGTGGCTGTAATAAAAGTTGCGGTAGCAATATTGGATTTTTGTGGTTTACATTTCCAGCTTTGACTTTCAGAAAGTGACATTTATATGCACTCTGGGAATGTGATAATAATCTTGGTATGCCAAAGTAGTTTTCCAGTTTGAAGGATAATGTAAAACAAATTAATTTCAGTTCTTAGATTAAGTATCTCCCCTTCCCTAGATGGTAACTACTCAAAGCTACTATAATAAAATTTAATGACTGCAGTACTGTGAATTTTTCTTTAGTCCATGGACATTTGGTTGCTGGAAAAGATGGAATGGAAGTTGGAAAAGTAAACTAAGAACTATTGGTTAAAAGTCTTTCTGTACAAAACCATCTCCTAATGTTGACTGTTCCATGAAGTTACAGACGAATTATAATTGCACTGTTTAATCAAAAAAGGACTTTATTTCTACAGATCTCTGTTTGCACAGACGCTATTTTTTCCCTCTTAAAATATTTACAAGAACATTTTACGTTAAGTATTTTCAGTGGAAAATTGCCCAAGAAACTACTTGCAGATTGAGGGAATGAACCCAGTGGGCACCAGCTACAGATGCTACTGAATTTGCTGAATGTGGAATGCAGGATAAATGCAAAGAAGATTGAAAGGTGCTTTATAGGCTGAAAATAGCAGATCCATTTGGTACATTAATGTTTTGTAGCCTCTGATCAGACAATCAAGGTCTGGAGTAGCAGAACGCTGTTAAAGGTGACAGGAAATGACAGAAATGACCCAACAAATTACCCAGCTGAATGTATTAATAATTCGATATTGGTTTCCAAGGAACACTTTTTTTTTGTCTCACTTGGTACAACAATCCATTAGGAAGAGCATCATAAAATTGCAGCTCCATTCAGAAATGAAATGAAGGTGTTCTGCCCTAGGAAGAATTTCAGAGGTGACGTCCCTGGTCTGGGGACTTTGTGGGGGAAAGGATTGTTCTAAGTGAGAGAGGCACTGATAGAAAACTGCACATGTGAGTGACTCCTGTCCATGCCTTGGTTGGTCATCTCGAGACTCTTCCTACAGCTATCACATATCCACACAGTAACCCTGGGGTATTCAGCTGCTCAAAATGTAAATCACATACAGATGCACTACATCTTCCTGAATGTGTATCTGGAGATAAACTGGGTTCCCATCTGTGTAGGCATGTTGTTCATGGAAAACATCAGCCTGGCTTTGATGACATTTTAGGACAGCTCTATTTGTAACTGCAGTAGTTAGCATGCTTTGGAGGCCTGCAAAAGCTCATGTGAACAAACATGAACTTGTCAATGAAACATTTATTGTGATCTTGTTCATGGGTGTACGGAAAAATGCACAGACAGGCATCTTTAAAAGATGGTCATGATGTTCCCAGAGAGGTTGTGGAGTGCCCCTCCTTGGAGATCTTCAAGAGCTGCCTGGACACGGTCCTGGGCAACCTGCTCTAGGTGGCAGTCCTTGAGCAGCAGATTGAACCAGATGGTCTCCAGAGGTCTCTTCCAACCTCTTCCACTCTCTGATTCTGTGAACTCTCTTAATTTTGCATAGCTGTCATTTCATCTTTTAATGATGATATTTTTTACAACTAATGGAACACAAAATTTTAGATTCCTCGAGATCATGGAAATACCCACATTTAACGTTATCAAGCTTTTAACTTTTAATATCATTAGCCCAAAGAGAGTGGAGAAGTGTCCCACAGCTTCCCTATAAAGAAGAGATGCCAGCAAGGCAGGATGTTTCTCTGAAGGCCTCTGCAGTATGGTAGATGTGGAGGTTAAGCAGATGGAACAGCTGGACATTGTAGCTCACAGCAGACATCCTACAGTATTCAGGGATGTTTGACACAACTCCTGATCCTTTTCAGACACCTGATTAGAATCATGTAATCATAAAATCATAGAATGATAGAATGGTTCGGGTTGGAAGAACATGTACATGGCCTGAGCAGCTGCAGATGGAGGAGTGCAGGGTGGCCACACGGGGCTTGGTTGTTTGGGATGGAGCAGCCTGGAGCCAGTAGCTTTCCTGGAGTCCCAGACATGTCACCCCAGCTGAGTCCCTGGTGTTCCTCTCCTTCTTACGTGGATGATGTGCTTCTCCCAGAGAGCAGAGCATAGCCATCAGCATGGCCCAAAGAGAAACTGCTCTGATGTCAGCCCCTGGTATGCAGCCCCTAACGCCGTCCCATGGTGTAACTGGAGCAAAGCTGGAGCTTCTGCCCATGGTTGGATTTAGGGGGCAGTTTGGTGAAGCAGAGCAAGCCTGATGTAGATTTCTTGATTTTGTTGTCTGTCTGCAGAAAGCGGTCACAGCATAGTAATGTTGCAAGTAGCTTCATAATTACTGATAGACCACAATAGCTGTTGGAACAGCCAGGGTATCATCAGGGGCCGGGGAACGGAGGAAAAACACACGTAAGCTTTCAAACTCCACTTTTAAGCCTGATTCCCAGTTGTGCAAGTCTCTCTTTCTGGAATGTGGATGAAGGGCTGTAAATCAAGAGCCATCATCTTGCTTTAGCAAGACATATTGCGACCTTTCAGGCACATTCCCTGCCAACTACAGAATTACATGGAGTTGTCTTAGAAATGAATGGAAATAATAATAAGTGATAAGAAATTTAAGGAATATTGCAAAAGATGTTACTTTGGAGTGTTTTTATTTTTACTGGCAGTCTTTCTGTTGTCCGTCCAAGTGCAAAAAATGTGTTTATCAGCAGAAAGATGAATACTGAGGGTATTTTATAGCCATAAAGCAGAAGTTTAACTACATTCATAAACACAATTATCCTAGCCAAGGCAAACAGGGAAAGCCTAGTGTTTTGTTTACAAAGAGATAGCTGCCCTTCAAATATTTACAAAGAATGAAGACAAATTCAAGAGCAGTTGGCAGAAGGATTGGAAGCAGCAATGAGTATCTTCGTGTAAGCTTGTTATTCTTGGGGTGAAAAAAGACTTTGTAAAAAAATGAAGTTAATTCTGAAATTATGAATGTAACTCTGAGGCAAACATATTTAAGCCCAACAGGTGTCAAATGAGATCTGGGTCTGTAGTCATATTAATCAACGTTACTCTTTCAGTGTCTTTGCTTTCAGGAAGATTAGGTGCCTGAGGGAGAAGTCCTCCTGTTAGTAAACGCGATTGACAAACAAGTTAGGAATGTTCACACCTGTTTGTGGACACAGTGTGCTTACTAGGTGAGTTGTAAAAAAGGCATGGCAGGGCAGCAGAGAGGAGTGCCTGTGTGCCTCGGCATGGCTGAACAGGTCAGGTTTCCATGCCTGGGCATGGGAAGAGATCGCTCAGCTGGGAGCCATGCGGGGAGCTGAGGACGGGGCAGAGGAGGTGGGAGAGCCAGCCAGCACGGAGCCTTCTGAGGTGATGGAAAGGAGAGACCTTCCTAGGGGACTGGGTGGAATTAAACACCAATGGACAGTAAGCAGGATACCTCCTCTGCAAAGCCAGGATGGCCTTCAGAGCTGTTTCTGTTTTGCTCTGAATGTGACTGGGAGGTATCTCACTGTCCCACGTGGCTCAGGATGGATTTTTTTGCACAGAGGTGCTCACTGGGGAACCGTGCGCATCTCATGCCTCTTCACACTCCCTTGGGCACAAAAAGCAGATGATCACAGTCTCCTTCAGCTCTGTTTGTGACAGGAGTTGTCATTGCACGCCATTTGTCATAGATTAGCTTAATTTATGTTGTTTGAGGATAATATATTTTTTTCCGCCAACTAATTTAGGAGGAGAGATCCATCTTGTCCCCCTCCCCATTTCCTTGGATTTAAGTTGTCAGGGTGAATTAAAGACAGGAGGGATATTCCTAACCACGCAGGCAGGGAGACTAGCTGGGTTGCCTCAGTCCGTTGCTTGCAGACCTGCTGGTCCCAGAACCTCATCTCTCCAGTGGTTAAAAAAACAGTTTCTATCCTAGATCTATTTGGGGCCGGTTTATATCCATTTGTTCTTGTGCCAAGGTTGTCTTCCAGTCTGAATAGCTCTTTTTACTCCCTGGTATTCCCCTTCCTCCAGGGAAATTTTTAAAAAGCTATCCTATTGCCTCAGCTTTTGCTCAGTTAGGCTGAGCAAAGCAATCACTCCTAACCACCCCTGACAGTCCTGGTAGCTGGTTTTTGCACCTCTTCCAATCTGAACACTTCTTCTTGGATCTGACTGATTAGATGGATCATCATCAGCTTACTGCTTGAGCTGCTGTAGATCGAGGAGAGGTTGATTTAAGATATGTCTGCCCGAGCTGCCTGTTCAGTTTGGACCCTGTTGTGCATGTAGCAGCAAGAGTGGAGTGAGAAAAATCAGCCCTACTCACTGCTGTGAGGCAGACACGTCCATCTCCGGGACTGGACTTGGACAGTGAAAAGAAGAAAAAAAAGACATAGTAAAGCTGACACAAGCAGAATTTCACACAAATGCCTTGGAGCCATCAGATCTTGCAAAAACATTATCTGAAATCCACACCCTGATGAGCAACACTTGAGTAATGCACTTGATAAGCAAACAAGATGTACAGGCCTGCCTCATCCGTCTGGAAGACCCGGAGCTCTGAAAATACACGGGCGAGAGCGAGCCTCCCTCGGCCCACAATGGGTAGAGCAGAGGGCTGTCACGAAGAAATATTCAGACTTGCTGAGGAGCTGTTGTGCTCCTGTCTTGTCATCGCGCAATGCAGTTGGGCTAAGTCTCATATTTGGTGCCAACAATTTTTAAGGTTCTTTTGTACCTGCAGAAGACTTCTCTGTAAGAGATTTTCATGCTATGGAAGAGATGCTAAACTCTGGATGTTTTGAAGAGCTGCCAAATGCTGCAGCTTAGCTGCTGGGTCAGTCCTGAAAATCAGGGGACCTGGACTGGAATTTCTGTTCAGCTGGTCCATTTTCTTGTCTCTCTCTGAAAAAGATTATACTTTTTGGAGGATCAGTGCTGCTGGGTAACTGAAAAACAAACAAAGAAACAAACAACAACAACAACAAAATGGTGGTTAATGAAGTCAGAGTGTTTTGCGATGTGGTGGTCAGAAGGGACTCAGTCTCCATTTCCACTGAATCTGATGTACCAGAGCAGTGCTGATGTTAAACAGGCTAATGTCTACACAGATAAGCTGCTTCTGGTACCGCCTGGTTTGCAGCATGTGTCATGACTTTGTAAATGCAAGTTATTCCTCTTCTGTACTCCACACTTTTTTTTTTTTTTTTAAATGCTTCTTGAGGCTATTGTGCCATGGGGCAGAGTGCTTTCCAATCACTAAGACCAACTTGTCTCTATTACACATCTTTTCTCCTCCCGTAAATGACAGCTTATCTGGTCTCTGGGAAAGCTCTGAGATTATCTCAGCTGGAGCACCAGTTTTCATATTGTTCTGGTCCTTGGTGCTTGTATGTGGATTATTTTCTCTTTGTACCACACGCTCGCCCACTCATTACTGTCTCCTGTATTACTTCTTGCTCCCTTTCTGTCATCTTCTTGTTCTTTTCTGTTTCCCCCGACAATTTCTTTTCTTTATTTTTTTCTTTTTACCTTCCTCGAGTAAATTAACATTCATTCTGTTTAACTTGGTTTCTCACTTCATGCAGCTCCTCAGAGTTCTCTTCTTTCCCTCATCTATTTGTGGTTTTTTTTTTTTTTTGGTTGCCCTTCTGTTTTTCACACATTGTGTGAGCTGTTCCTGGCTGCCCCTGCCGCGCTTGCACACCAATTCCCATCTGCATCTCCTCCGGCACATTTTAAAGACCTGGCCACTGACTGCTGTTTTCATTAAAACCTCCCACCCGACCATAACAAAACCTTCAGTTTGTGGCTGGGCGGTCAGCTCGGGCTGTTCAGGCACCACATCAGAAAGTCAGGGAGGGGGAGAGCGAACCACCCCGAGCCCCCGCCGGGACACAGCAGCAGCCCTTCTGCCAGCATCTCCATCCATGTCTGCAGGAGCTGGCCGTGCTCGTTAGCACTTGGCAGCACGGTGGTACTGCCAGCCCTGCTCAGCCTTCACGCGGCAGGTTCACAGGTTGACGTGGTGAATTATTTATTGCCAAGAGTCAGGCTGAGGGGAGAGGAGAGGCTGTGGGAGGCGGATGGAGGATGTGGGGAGGAGGGAGAGTGGAGGAAGGCTCCTGCTGCAGGAAAGAATAGGCTGCTCTGGAGTGCTTCTTCAGACACACAGAAAAATGAAAGCACATCTCTGATGTTGCTTATATAAAAGGCCAGTTAGATGCAGTTGGAGTGGGAAGTCAAGCAGTGAGATATTTCTACTGGAGATATGCAGAAATATTCAGCAGCATAGTTACGGGCTCGTGAGACTTGCCTTGGACATATGTGCTCCTCAAAGGAAGATACCTGCAAACTGGTCTGCCCACTGTGCAGGGTAGTTTCTTCCTCCTGTTCCTGGCTAACACTGGTTTTCTTGGCTTATTCCCTACCTACCTTGACCTCTTCCCTTTGCACTCTTCTTTAAACTTTATCCTGACTACTAAAGATGAAAGCCTGTGTGAGTGCCTTGTGGTGTTTTCCCTTCTGGTTGTTGTTTCAGATGGAGTGAAAATATGGGGAAATGAAGCCTTGGTGAGAATTTCAGTAGAATTTTAGTGCTGATGGAAAGAAAAAATAAATAAATAAATAAATAAATAGATGTTCATTGGCTCCTGGGCTTAACTAACAGCAGAATCTAGTGCTTTGGCATGCTACTGTAGTGAGGATTCTTGCTTCTGTGTTGCAGTGAAGATAGAGATGTAGCCTTCACTGGCAACGGTGAAGATCATTTTCAGCATGTGGTAGCAGATCTTATTAAAACCTGTGGATAGACTGGCATTAAACTTGAAATGGTCGTCTAAATCAAAGTCAAGGAAAGTTGTCTTCATTAGCATTTCAGCCTAGTCCCTAACAGTGTGTGGCTAATTCAGACTGATGTTTGCATCTGTTGTTTTTTTGTCCGCTTTTTTTTTTAAAAAAAAAAACAAAAACTTTTTAGCATAGGCAGGTGTTTTTTTGATTTATTACTTAATACTGATTTTTAGATTTGTTTGTTCTGAAAAAATAATGGTAGGTTTGAACATGAGATTTTACCTGTTTCCACTGTTTTTCATTAAATCTTTGACCGAACTCTTCCATTACTCTAAATGCGAACTGTCTTTAGCTTTGTTCCAGATGTTTTTCATGAAAACTGCCTTGTGTTTCTAGGCCAAAGTATGACGCAATCCTGAGTCATACTATGAGGTCTAAAATGCTATGATTTTAATACGATTTCAAGGCTTCATCACTTCACCAGTGTTACTCAATAACATAAGAAATATTTACGGTTTTACCCCTAAATTTCATAAAACTGCAATAATTCCTTCCAGTGATTTCATGATGAAAATGTCCTGGAGCTTCTTCATTTGTGCTTGGATCCTGACACTTCAATATTCCTCATGCTCTACGTCCTGTCTGTCCCAATTTAAATGTAGGAAAAGTTTCAGATTTTTCCTTGACAGCTTGGATCTTCTAAGTACAGCCTCTCAAGAAAGGTGAAGAACTTCAGGCTGTCTACAAGGCTTGCATCTCCCTCAAAAGCACTGCAGACAGCCAGTTGAATGGGTTGTTACCCATAGAGGCTGAGCAATCACCAACCACATGAAATTTAACAACAGCAAGTGCCAGATTCTGCACCTGGGTCAGGGCAACCCTGGTTATATGTACAGACTGGGGGATGAGAGGCTGAAAAAAAGCCCCACAGAAAGGGATTGGGGGTTCTGGTCAATGACAAGTTGCACATGAGCCAGCAGCGTGCCCTGGCAGCCCAAAGGGCCGACCCTGCCCTGGGGTGCCTCAGGCCCAGCACTGCCAGCCGGGAGAGGGAAGGGATTGTCCTGCTCTGCTCTGTGTTTTGGGCACCACAGTATAAGATATAAAACTGTTAGAGAGTGTCCAAAGGAGGCCTGCAGAGATGGTGAAGGGTCTAGAGGGGAAGACACACGAGGAGCAGCTGAAGCCCCTTGGTTCATTCAGCCCAGAGCAGAGCAGGCCGAGGGCAGGCCTCATGGCGGCCTGCAGCTCCCTCACGAGGGGAGCGGAGGGGCAGGCGCTGAGCTCTGCTCTCTGGGGACAGCGACAGGACCCGAGGGAACGGCATGGAGCTGGGACAGGGGAGGGTCAGGTCATGGCGGTCAGGTCATGGTCAGGAGGGTCATGGCACCAAGCCTGATGGAGTTCATGAAGAGTTTGGACAACACTCTCAGACATACGGTCTGATTTTGGAGTTGTGCTGTGTGGAGCCAGGACTTGGTGATCCTTGTGGGTCCCTTCCAACTCGGGATTTTCTCTGATTCTATAATTCTATGAACTGTAACTTGCTGTTTGCTCAAGTGTGATTCTTTCTTTCTTTCCAATGGTGAGGAAGCTTCTGTATAAAAATGATAAACAGAAATCTTTTTGAAGTGACCTTGAGAAATAATTTTTCTTTCCAAGCTTCTGTGTTTCTCTATTTCCACGTTCAGCCTCTGCACCTGTCAGTGCGTGAATAATGTAAAGACAGCACAGTATTAGCAGCTGTAGGCAGGAATGCAAAAAGCAGAGCTAAGCACAGCTCCTTGCTGGCTGACCCAGAGCTCTGACAACTTATTTGTTTTCTTATGCTTAGGGAAGATATTTCTAACAAAAATAAATAAATAAATAAATAAATAAAAATAGAAAAAAGGAGGGCTAGCCCCCACAATGCTAAGCAAACCAGTGTAATTGGGACTGGTGGGAGGCTGGGCAGCTGTGGGACAAGCAGTGTTTGGTCAACGACACAAATACCCCTGTCTTGGCACCAAAAATCTCCCTCTTTTTTCTGCTCTCCAGCCACACCTTCCTCAGTTTTCCTCATTTCTCTTTTTTTCTAGACAATTGAACATCACCCAGCGCTGAGGTCTCTAGGACGATCGTTCCCACTGAACTTCTGCTTCCCCACTTTTTGGGGATTTCAGTGTCAAGAGCCCTAAAGGCTATTTTCTGCCTTTTAATGTCATAGAGTGCCACTGCCCCACACATACAGTGCTGGGGTTGATGCTGCTGAACACAAAGGAAAAAAAGAAAGTGATGATTTCTGGATGCTTTTGAAAGGATTGTAGTGCAAAAGAGGAGATGCAAGCAGAAGCTTCCTTTGCTGTTCGGTAGCATGCCTCCAAGGCAAAGAGCAAAGATATCCTGCTGTTACGCTTTTGCAAAGCGTATGTATGTGATCACGGGGTAGAAAGGTGATCACGGGGTAGAAAGGTTGAGAAGAAAATATTATTAACAGACAACATGGGAAAGGACTTGAATCGCAGTTCCTCACTGTGAAGGGAATAGCAGAGTTTCTTGCCTGGCTGCCACCACCCAGACCAGGGGTGGGAGCACATCTCTGCTTGTTCTGGGACACGGGGACAAAAGGGGCTGGAGCTGAGCTCTGTTTCTTCCTGGCTGGACCCATCCCTCTGGCTTGCAGTACAGCAGAACCAATATGATGAGTGGTCTGAACAGTCGGGTTTGGATTATGAATGCTGGGGACGCTCTCTTCTGTGCAATGCTTGATCAGAACTGAAAGGTGGTGGGAAGGAGTGAATGGCAACACATTCAACAGCTTACTGCACTTCTCCTTTGGGTGACTTTCTCATTAACCCGCAGAAGTGTCACTTGATTATTCAGCTCTGCTTCCTAAGGCAACTACCAAAACCATTTATTTCTCCCATTAAATCAATAAAGATTTGTGAAAAGTGTCATCTGGGGGCTTTTTGTTCCTTAATGATAGGCAGGAGTTCATAGGAATCAGAGTGCCGCAATCACTAAGAGTTTGTATACATCAAATCTGCCCCTATTCCTGGAGCCGATGGCCTAAAAATTGTCTTACAAGCTTTTAACCGTAGAAATTATGAGTGTAGTAAGAAATAGGCTCTTTCTTTTTCATGGTCCAGATTTTAAACCCCAGCTGAAGTGGCACTTGGTGACACAATGCAGTGATACATACAGAAGTGACCCAAGCTATGAAAAAGAGGAGCACAGTTTTCTCAAAATCCCTGCACTCAGGATGCTGCTTGCAGTAGGTAGCTCAAAGGATCACGACATAAGAGCACAAACGCTGCTAGACTTCTCAGGGTCAGCCCATCGTGTAATCACCTCCCACAGACTGGGCTAGACTGAACCCTTGGTGTGGCAGGCAGCTTGTCTATGGCCGTGTCTCCATAAACTATGACATGCCATCAACATCTACACTTCCACGTTGGCATGCCTGTGTGTAGCAGTGGTTACTTGTTCTTATGGGTCTCAAGCCTCTTCACAGCTTGGGGCTTTGCCATTCTCTGGTGTAACAGGTCTGAGAACCCCGTTTTGGGGACTGTCTGCTGGGACAGTACCTGCTGTGGGGGCAGGCCAAGCCTCTACTGACAACTACTGTGGGATGGAGCCAGAGGTGTAGTGGAAGACATTATCCTTCCTCTCACTCAGATGCTTTCCATATCTGTGTTCTCATTCTGGATTTTCATCTCTAAGCATCTGATAATACTTTGTGGCTCTCTCTCCCAAACATCGTCTGTTTTTGACATCAAAATGATACCTTGCTCCTTTCACTCTGCAGCCATTACGAAATGGTCAACAACAAATCAACAACAAATCAAAACAACAAGCGCTCGGTGCCCTGCTAGGGCAAATGTACTCATGTCACAGAGCTGTGGTGTTAGTTATCTCTGTGCTTTTACAACTAGTGTTAAGAATCCATTCAATAAATTTCATTTTTAAGCAATAGTTATGTTGTTGTTGTTATTTGCCTGAGCCCAGCTCATGGAGAAAAACTTATATATTAACAAGCGAATGATGAAAATGTTTTCTTCCTGTGGTTATTTTTCATACAATGGAATCAGAGTTTTGCAGACAATGTCTGGAGTAAGCAATCTGATCTGATTAAAGGCCCAAATTCCCACTTTCACATGATGTGCTTTGCAGCTGATTCATGTTACAGTGCTAGAACAGGGCATCCAAGTGGATGAGGGGCTTGCCAGAGCAGGGTGAATGTTCTTCCCAGGGAGTTTATGAGCTCGCCTGTCACAGCAGGTTATCAATGTGGTGTGCAGATGAAGGTTACAGTACGTATGAACTGCCAGATCACACGTACATCATGGTGTGTTAGCTGAGAAACTTCCGTGTTCCTTTTGTAATTCTCATGGGCCTCAAGAACCTATTCTTGAAGTTTTATTAAGGATAGAGATACCGCTAGTGTGTTACACGGACGTGAGCATCTAAAGCTGGATCTTGCAGTGTTTCTCATGTTCTAATGGTGCAACAACAAGTACTCCCAGTACAACAGCGTACTGGGAGAGCAAGGTATCTCCAGATCAAAGCTTCCCAGCACACAACTGAAAACAGTGCTCTCTAAGACTGGAAAACTCACTGTCAAGACTTCATTTCAGATAAAGTAAATTCAGGGAGGCAGTTGTTTAGCTGATTGTCCCGATTTTGTCAGCCTTTGCTGTAAGCAACATCCTTAACACGTGGGACAGCCATTTCTGCACCCAGCCGCCGTGGTGCGACTCGAGGAGGAGGCAGGCAGTGCCTGGCAGACGGTTCGGGTTCCTCGTGCGCGTGCATATGCTCTGCGCTTTCTTTGAGCGATGTTAGTGTTGTAAGTGTGCACGGTAGCTCCGCTGCGACACATTTTTCCCTTTGTAAAGACAATGCCTAAGGCTGTTCCTATGAGATAACAAATCTGTATTAGTTTTAAAGCATCTTTTTGAACGCTGCCAAAGCTCACATGGGTTTCTCAGCACGAAGTTCCTGTCACTCAAAAGCTGTCGGGGGGACTGCCTTTTCAGCTGGAAGTAATTTAAACAAGCAAGCACGAGATGCATGCCTGGGCCTCGTAGAAACTTTGCTTCTATTTTTAAATGACAGCTATTTCTCTTTTTCTGACAGGGCAAGTTCAGAAGTGAGGCACCCCCTGTGAAGGCATCCTCGGGAGTCTCCAGCGGGGCCTGGGAAGTTCTCTCAGGCTGCTGGTGGGCTCCTGTGGGGCTGAGGGCACCATGGAAGAGCATCCCCCACCGAGATCAAGGGAGCAGCGCCTGCTGACAGCCCGGCCGAGCCTGGCCCACCAGCTACGTGCCCCGTGGGCAGCATGGCTGGCCCAGAGCTGTCTCCATCACAGGGCAGCGAGCTCTCTGAGAAGTGTCCGCCTCCGCTATGGAGCCAAAAATGGAATTTTTATCTTCTTGCCTCTGTATGCTGCATTGTACGTTATAGGGCAGAACAACCGCATTCGTGACAACGGGCAGTAAGTAAACTCCTAAAGAGGAGGAGACCTCTGGAGAGCTCTTCTCCCCTCCCACCCATGCCTCCCCCGGCCTGGGGAACAGGACAATGTTAGCAGCCCGTTGTGCCTCCTGGGAGAAGCATGTGGACGCACCAACCATCCTGACTTCCCAGACGCTTCTGGGGGTGTTCAGAGCCCTGCATGCTCTGTACGTACCCTTACCACTGGGAGGTCCTCATGCTGCTGCCTGCAGAAGGCTGAGGGGCAGATAGGAGGACTGCTCTCCATCCAGCAGTGACGGGCTCTGAAGGTTTTCCATCCTGCCGGGAGAGAAACATGGGTGGCTGGTACATTTTTCATTTGTTCAGAGCCTGTAATTCCTGCATTTTATTTTATTTTATTTTATTTTATTTTATTTTATTATTTATTTTATTTTATTTTATTTTATTTTATTTTATTTTATTTTATTTTATTTTATTTTATTTTATTTTATTTTATTATTTATTTTATTTTATTTTATTTTATTTTATTTTATTTTATTTTATTTTATTATTTATTTTATTTTATTTTATTTTATTTTATTTTATTTTATTTTATTTTATTTTATTTTATTTTATTTTATTTTATTTTTTTAACAATGAAACAAGGGAAAATGAATTGACATTTCTTTCTCTGAAGAAATGTCAAAGCACCCAAGAAAACACAGCAGTTTTTTTAATTTGTCCTGCCCCCTGCTTGTGCAGATATACTCTCATGTAGCAACTTCAAGCTTAATGTTGTCTTTGCAATAGATATACAACTATGAAAGCTAGGAGGCAAAGCTTAGGTGGGCCCCTAATTAAGTGCAGTTTGGATAACATCATGTACCTCTAGCTTCTCCTATAGTAAGAGTGTGAAAAGTCTGATGCTTTTCCTGCAACCACTGATATGATTTCTTCTGACCTTCTGCATGTCTTTGCTCTGTGTTCCTTGTGTTTTACTATTATAACTAGTATTTCTATACCTGTATCGTGCAGTGCACACAGCACTCCTTCACAGGGTGCCCTTCTGGATGGACTGTGCCTCTGTGCACAGCCTGATGGGTGTCATTCCTTATGCTGAAGCACTGCTGAGACTGCTGAGGTTTCTTGATGTAGCTGGGCTTTCCAAGCTTTTCCAGGATGTGGGGCTGTGGATGAGAGTGAAATTAATATTTCTACATATTAATAAGAGAATTTCTACAAATTAATTCTTACGAATACCCAAGCTTGGTGGTGGATTTTTTTTCTTTTTTTTTCTTTTTTTTTTTTTTTTTAATGTTTCTGAATATAGAAATCTGGTTTATATTGTGTATATACTGTTTGTCTTGCTATACATCCAAGCATATCTCTTGGCCTAAAACTTTCTGCACTTATCCTGCTTCAACGCAGTTTGTGGGAGTCAGCGGCGAGTCCCATTCATCCATTTTTCGGCTTGCCAAATGAAAGAAGCAGGCTGGATGATTGGACTCTGACCTGCAGCACCGTCCAGAGGCCTCTACCTTATCACCAGAGCTCAGCAGCACATATTAGATTCATGTAAGTTTAGTGTAAACATGAAACCAGGTAGGACTTTTGGAGCTCCATGGAGGGAAAGGATGGTGTGAAAGCCCATGTCCTCCCTGTGATCAGAGACCTTGGGCTTGGTAGACACCATAAACCACCAAAAAGGAGGATCTTGCCATCCTTAGCTGTGGAGATGGGCCACAGACTTTACTCATTTCAATGTGTCTGTAAACTTGGCGGAGAGCTTTTCTCATTATGCCTGTGGCACATGAGGATATCTTTTGGGTTGGGATGCAACACAGCATTTACCAAGTACGTATGATGTGCAAGACCCAGTGGTACGTGTCTAGTCTAGAACACAGGTTGAGGAAACACCTCAAAAAGACTCACACATTCGGAGGGCCTAACATTCAATTCCTTTACCCTCAGAAAGTCTACATTTTCCACCCTGGATCATTTTCATCATCTATTTGTCACTGGCTGTGGATGTACCTCGGGGTGGGAGCCACTTGAAGTACCTGGGATCAACCAGGAGGGGAAGTACAAGATGACCAGAGCGGTGCTTGCAGAGAGCACTGGCCATGGGCACTTGGGTGGCCTGGATGTCTTCTCCAGCCTGTCCCGTGGGGACGGATGGGCCTGGCGTAGGGGAAAACCCTGCCCTTATGGAACAGTCTCCTCTTCAACTCCTTTGCTGGCAAAACAGATGGAAAAATGTTCTGATCCTGATCCTGACATGCTGTTCTAGTCCTGGTGAGAGACGTCTACTGTGCCTTTTGCTTGCACAGAGGGACTCCAACCATCCGCTTGTACATACATTTTCAATATCCTTATTTCTGTGAGATTTCTGAGCTGCGTTTTTCATTACCATTTTGAATAAGCACTCCTGAAGAAATGACTCCAAGCATGGTTCCCAGAAATGCCTGCCATGTTTCCATGTATATTCTTTTCAGACCTTTGTGGTAAGTGGAAAATAGAGTGGGTTTCCTACATCTCAACCCTACATTCGTACTGATATTTCTTCCCAAGCTTTGTATAAATATACATCCAGCAGAGGCTTCCCTAATGAAGTATGTTTATTTCCTAATGAGAAATCTGTCTCAAGAACAGATTTCTGCTGCGACTAGCTGAAGCCTATTAAACGGTGCAATAATGGCCTTTAAATTATACTGTGCGTTGAGACAGACCTGCTAATAGGGTGGATTTTCTGTGGATTGAAATAGCCCTTTTTAGCAGGTTTGTGCTGTGCCTGTGTCCTTGTCTGTCTGGAGCAGCAGGCTCCAGGGGGTGTTCTGAAAGCTTCATTAAAAAATGCTTTATGAAAATTGTGTGATCTCGGCAGCAGGTGGGAGAGACCATCTCTGTCTAACCTTGCCATTTGTACGGAGCAGGGGGTGAGTACCTCTCCCCGTTGTCCACTTCTTTTAATGCTTTAAATAGCTCTCCTTGACACATGGCAATGAAAATGGCTTACTGACAAGTCTCTCCTAGCCCTGTGGCTATGAAGTCTGTTCTCTAAAGAAAAATAGACGTGGAGACCATTTGGCTTAAAAGCCCTTAAGCAAGTGGATAAAATTAATCAGCTGTCTTTTAACTCTGATTCATTTTTCCTTTAATTCAATTTACAAAAATGTGCGGGCAGAGCCTGAGCCTCTGGGTATATTAACATTAATAAAACACAATTAAGCAAATGTTATTATGTTGCCAGCAACAAAAGGAATGCCCCTGAGTATACAACTTCCCCTTGCTGTAATAAATATGCAGACACGAGAACTGTGCCTGCAACCCAGTGCTTAAGCAGTCTTAAAAAAAAACCACCAACAACGACAAAAAAACAACTTTGGTGAACACAAAGAAGCCAGCAAGAACAGTCTGAAGTTAACAAACCAAGACCTATTTGCCAGAAGAGGAGAAATGAGAAGCACAGGTAGGAAAGTTTTGCTTTTTGTTTTCAAATTTAAAGGTTCCAGCTTGACTGGTCAATGTGAGTTGTAGATGATAATGCTTAGACCTGCGAGAATGATTGCATTTTCTCATTGCTTCCACAGTGTGCTACAGCCAAAACTCCACTCCCAGCAATAAGAAGAGAGGAATAAAAACCAGTAAGGTAAGAAATCAATCACCTTACTAATCAAAGTGGAAAACCAATGAAAAATAAACATTCTAGGGGATTTTTGTGTGTGTGTGTGAAAACAGATCACCTGACTCTACCAAAAATAAACATATTCATGTACTCCTTATAACTGCAGTTTTGCAAGAACCCCTGATAAATTAGGATACATACAAGAAAGTCAGTTTCTCATGTAATGGTACAGTCTTTGCAGCTGCAGAGTAGAAATGCATACACTTCGTAGGAGCTAGAAGGAACCCAAACCTTACAGTAAATTTGGTAAATTTACCAAACCTTACAGTAAATCCCATTATAATTAGTCCAATAATGAGAGTTTGCATAATGATAACTGTTTTCAAAGTATTGAATTAACCGTTGTCAGTTAATTGTTAAAATTATCAATAAAATGCAAAAATCTGGTCAATAGCATTAAAGTTGCTCCTTTGGCATTTGATTCTAAATCTGAAAGTGTTTATTTGAGAAGACCGAATTTCACAGGTTGTGTAATGCAGGGAATATTTTCCCTGTGTTTTGACCCCAGGTATTGAGGTTATCTGTTATTTATTCTTTTCTTGGACTCCTTTCCTCATTGCTTGCAGCTCTGCCAAGTTAGGATAAATGTTTATGCTAATACACTGTATGAATCTCAATCCTTTTATTGTTTCATCAGAAAAAAAAAAAAAAAGTGATTCTGAGAATGGGCTGGGGAGGATTTGCCAGGATTCTATTCCTAAAGGCATTTAATTGTGATTCTTTCCCAATTTAGTCCTTTGGGGGAAAGAAAAAAATAATAATTGAAAGAGAGATGGTGGGTTTTCCTTCCCAATTAACATTTTGTGTGCCGTGTGGGTGCGACTCATCAGCCCAAACCTCAGACAGCATTCCAGCAGAGCACGTGGACACCTCCTGGATCTGAAGCAAGTGATGGTGAAGCAGCCACTCTGCCTCTCACCAGGCTCCTCTGGTGTCCAGGAAGAGCCCCACAGAGCCGGCTGCTGCTGGCACAGCTCCTCAGGCCCACAGGACGTTTTCACCAGAACTGGCCATGTATGTCTCATGGGCTCGTGTTGGGGTACATGTGGGCATGTGGCTTGTGCCAGCTGTTGAGGGTGTAAACGTGGAAACAGTTTTCCTTATGGTTTTCAACGAGCCTTGGGGGAATCCTTGACAAAAACAAAGGCTTTACGCCTTCCTCTTGTCTCATCCAGGAGTCTTCGGGACCACCCCCCAATAAAAAAGCACGTGCGCTCTAAGAGAAAAATGAAGCAAAAGCTGTTCTGCTACTCAGCGCAGAGAGAAATCTAATGCTGAGGAGGCCCAAGTGCTTAATGCACTTTGTATTTTTTCTCAGTTTTCTTTGAAAAGGGCTGACTGCAATGACTGATAAGCAATGTGATTAGCATTAGCAACAGAAGGGACATCAATCCATGCTAGGACAGAAAAAGGATGAATAAAAGCATGAGGGCGCAATGAAATCAGCCCTTCCTGGAGAAGTGGTGGCTGCAGACCCATTACTGCCTTGCACTGGGAGAATGCACTTGAGTATGCAAGCCAACGGGGATTGCAGGGAGTTGGAGAAATAATACAAAGAGAAGAAGCAATTCAAGTAAAGAAATGTGACCTAGGCAAGGAAAGACCGAGAAAAGTTAGAGTTATTTATTCAAAAGAAGACTGAAGGAATATAATAGCCATTTTTGAATGCAGCGAAAAAAGTGTATTGTTCTATGTTGCTGCTGGGTTACTGCCTGGATTGGAACAAGGCAGGTTTTGGTCAGAGATTTCCCAGTGCTTTCCAGCTGTTGAGAGAGCCAGGTGACTGAGCAGAGTGCCAAGGGAGGTGGTCCAATGTTTATTTTTGGAGGGCTGGGGCACAGGTAAGTAAAGCATTCAGGAGTGGTTTATAGAAAATTTCTCCTGACTTGGTGCTTGGGGACGGACTCAATGACTTCTTGAGCCCACTCCAGCCCTGTTTACTGAGATTCCTGCATTGTATAAACTCAAGTGTAGGTCTGACCTAGCTGGAATGTTTTTGCCATTAAGCAAAACAAAAGGCTTACAGATGTGAATGGCAAATTACGTACTGCAAATTAAAGCTTTAAGTGATTATGCGTGGCCTTTTCACATTGTATTTATACTTTATGAATGTTATTTTAGTTCATTGCATATAAATAACAAGTTGAGAATTGCTGTCCTTAATTGAAACCATCCCTACTTTTCTATGACAAGAGATTAACATTTTTAACAGACTCTTTGTGATCCGCTGAGGCTTATTGTAGGATTTTTTTGCATTGTTGCTAGGCAGCTTCATGCATGCCAGCAGACAGACACTGCTGGGTATGTCATGGCTAATTAGAAAAAATCTCTGTGCTTTTGAGTATACAGCAGCTGAAGTTTTTAAAGCTTGCTGCTCTGGATAAAGACAATTTAATTGGTTCGAGGACTGATGAGACACAATCATAGCAGTTGAGCAGTGCTTTAAAATAATTTTTTGTTTACAGTCCCCTGGATTCACTGAGTGAATGAAGTGGTAAATATCTAAACATTATTAGTGAGAAAAGAGCACTGACCCGAGCTGTGCTGACATTGGTTTTGTCCTGGTGATTTCAAAGAATTGAGCATCACATTCAGATAGAAGATTTGCACAATTACTGTATAACAGAGTATTTAGCAAGGAAGATTTTTTTAAAGGGGTGTAAATAGTTTTACTTCTACAAAGCAGTTTACTCTTAAAAAACAAAACAAAACAACAACAAAAAACTCTTAAAAGTTATTACCAGTTCTACAACGACTTTTTTTTTATAAGATTAGCCAATGCGCTGGTTATAAATGCCTTTGCAGAAGAGATTTCATAGATGCACGACTGCTGGCGAGCGATGCCAGGAGGTAGCTGTGCACATTACACAGCCTGAGCCCATGGGCTCTTGCCCAGGTAAAAAGCTGCCTGGCTCTCTAATTATAAAGCAAAAGATGGCTTTTATTCTGGTGACTTGCAGGGGTTATTGGTGCGGACAGTCAGTGAATACCAGGGAAGTCTTTGCTGGAGTTAAATGTGCCTAACATCAGTTATGATTGCTTTGACCTCTGCTTACCCGGAAGAGAGAGCATCAGAAACTTGTCATTTTTGTGAAGGAGAACATAGGCCATAGGGTAAATCCTCATTAAACCTCTTAGGTAGTTATGATTTAAAAAATTAGCGAATGGCAGGCTGAAGTACAGGGATTATAGAAGCTGAGGATACCTGACACAGATACAGAGATTTATCAGAGGGAATAGATTTAACCAGTGCTTGGTTTTCCTTTTTCTTCTGAAGGATTGCTTTTAATCTGGATCCAGTTCAGGGAAACGAACATCCTGAAAGAAGCTTTAAACTGCTTCCACAGCCAGACAAGAATTAGATTTGTGGAAACTTTTGAACCATTAACAGATGTCTTTTGCATAAGGAAGGTGAGGCAGTCTAACGTGCAAGCTCTGAACTGATAATGGAAGTAGACACCACTTTCTCTTCTTCTTCAAAAGCTCATTTTAGCAGTACAGTTTTCTTTCTCTACCCTTTCCTGCCTGAAGATACTGTATTTCTGTTAGCTGTTCATGTAAAACACAGTTCTGATGGAGACAGCGGGGCTTATCACAGCGTGAAGGCAATCAGTCTTTGTGCCTGGGGGGGACGTCTGCTCTGGCCACCTTTCTTTCCTTGACACGGGGCGGGGGGGGGGGGATTTTTTTACTGTTGGGTCTGATCCTGATAGCTCAGAGAAGAAAGTTTCATTCAATCTCTTTCAAAACAGAAAATCTTGCATGAAACATAGATCTTGTTGGTTTCTCTAGAATCTCTGATGCCTTTTACAAACAGGATTTGTATGAACAAAGTCCGTAGTGAAGTGGTCCACGGTTTTCTGTGCTGCACAGTGCCTCATGAAACAGCCGTGGTGGGTGAAGGAAGGACAGATGGAGTAGAAAAGAAGAGTGGGAAAGATCTGCGCTGGTTCAAGGTTGTGGATGTGTCGGGTTGTCTGAGCATATACAGCTCCCGTTGCCATGAAGGATGTGCTTATCGTCACTATTTTTAACACCTGTGGAAACAAGCGTTAGCATGATGGCATATTCCATTTTCTGTGTTCCTACAAACGCACCTCATCTACCTCCACCAACACAGACAACCTGCTCAGTGTTTATATTTTATACTCCTTTAAATTCTGCTTAAAATGTCCTCTGTTGTAGCTTTTTGGTATTCCTCCTCTCCTCATCAGACACTTCTTCCTCTTGTTCCAATGGAAAAAAGCAAAACAGACCCATTTTGTGCTGGGATTATAGATGCTGAATGCCTGCAAAACTGCTTTCTCAGCCATGTGGCTGAGACCTCAAAGCTGAAGAATTCATATTCATATTCAGTTGCTGAGGCACTGGGGATTTCTTATGTGGAAGGACTTTTTAAATAAATGTATTATATTCAATATATAATATTCAAGTGCTGCAGGAAGAGCTCCCAAGTTCATTTCAGTGCAGTGCCTGAAGACCCGAACCTCCTGATGGTATTATTTCACCTCCTCTTAGCACGTCGGGCTGGAAAGTTTTGGTACTGCAGTGCTCTCTGTTCTGCCACCTCAGTACTGCGTACTGCGCAGCCCATAACTAATCTTAAACAGTGCTTCTGGAAGAGAGCTGGGTAGAGCAGACCAGATAGAATATGATTTTGCTTAATTCTCCGTGATTCGACTGGGTCTAGAACTGCAACCCTCCTACTGAAGCAGTGTTTGTTCTCCTTAAAATTTCAGTACAAGGCAAAAAGCAACGTGATTAAGTTAGGACACAATTCAATTACAAGAGGAAACCTTTCCAAAATCAAAGACTGGAAATTCTCAATACATTTATTTAACATTAAGGTCCATTATAACTTTCTCTCTGGCATGAAGGATAGGTTCAATTACTTCCTGATTTACGTAAAAAGCACTTAGATTTTCTTAAGCATCGTGAGGAAAAGGTTATTGCTTTATATATCTTAATTTCAGTAAATTTTTCATTTGAATTTCATTTTGATCAAAAGAAAGATTTGTCCAAGCTGGAGATCACCTTGCATTTTATAAGCCTGCCTCTGTTCACCTGGATGCCTCAGGTTGCATCGCACGCCTAGTAAGGTCAGCGCTTCTCCAGCTGTCACCGCATCTTGCAGCACTGACCTGTTTCTGGCAGCCATGGAAGTGCAGGGAATATTAAAATAACTCCAGATTTCTTGACCTGGTTTCCATGTGCAGTGGCCTATCCTTGGGCTTGGTCTTCAATGGCTTGTGAAACTACAGTGTGATAAATATATGTCCGTCAGAAACTTTTATGTGGTCGATGCAAGTGCACTTTTAAAAACTGTTCCATAATCTTCCTTTGCAATGGCATGTTCGAGATCAAACATCAGAGCTCAATTTTCTATAATTACTCAGGTTTATGGAGCTGTCATCACCATGTCAAGAAAGCTGAGAAATTAGAGCATGGCTTTTAATTTTTTTTAAAGTATTCTAAAGAAAATGTTGCCTTTCATATATAAAATGAAACAGAATGTGGCCATTGTGGGATGGACTGGCAGTTCTTTTGATGGCTTGATTTACATTCAGTTAACTATTGTTAAAAATGAATGTGCTCTGTCCAGATTTTGTGCGAGTTAAATACATTTCTCTGCCTTATTTCCATCTTTACAAATATGCATTTGGAGGATATTATTAACAACTATGAGCATTATAACTGGTGATACAGCAGTCTGCACATTTTGTACATTAAATCATCACTGTAAAACTTTTCTGGCTGTTGACCCTACTTAAATTGGGAACTAGTTTCTTCTTATATACTTACCTATACTCACACTAGTTGATAGCAGCAGTAGGAGGGTGAATGATGGCAATAATAAAGAATTCTCCACTGAATTGATAGCTTTACTTATTTTCAAAAAGTGCTTTTGCCACATCATTAAAGACCTTGAAGAAGAACTTTATTTTCTCATGTTCTTCATATTTTTTTTTTTACATTTTGCGGGTGAGATTGTATAATTTAGGAGAATAGCTTGCTCCACATTGAAACAGTTCAGCTTGTTGAACTAGATCAAAAGAGAAAAAAAGAGAAAAAAAAAGAAGATAAAGAACTTTCCGAGTACTTAATTTGAATGTGATAAACCCAGTCTTCCCTGTTATCGGTGCTCCTTGACTGATGGCACCGCTCAAGGTAATTATATTGCAGCCTTTTCCCTCTTTTCTTTTTAAACGGCCACTGTGGTGATAGTTACAGAACAGCTTGGGTGCCACATATGTGAAATGCACACCAGGAAGGACACCTTCGTGGAGTTCCTCAGCTGGGGTAGTCCACTGGTTGTGCCAAGGTGTGGAATTTGGTTCCAAGAGAGCTGGAAAGCATTCAGCTCCACAATGATAGTGTTGTGAGGGGGGAGAGAAAAAAGAAAAAGAAAAAGGAGACAAAGAGAAAGGCACTCTTACACCAAGTTCCTCAATTAAATGGAAGTTTTTGGCTTACAGGGCTCTAACAGGATGGCCAGCACACGTGGACAAACGACAGGGGTCTTTTCTGTTCTCCCTTCTCTCCCCACTTCTGGCCCTCTTGATCTTGTTAAGTGCTTCTGCCTACTTGTAGGGTGGAAGATGCAATGCAAGATGGTTTTGGAGATGCTGAGACTGCCTCTCTCCTTTAACCCTTACCCAAAGGCTGCAGGACCACCAGCTTCAGCATTCTTCATCCACTCTACATCTTGAGACCTTCTCATCTAGTGATCCTCCCTGCAGAGCAGCTCTGCTTTGCCCACTGCCGGTGAGGGCACTGCTTGCTGCTGTGGAGCATGACGCCCCATCCAGGCTTCATCCTCCCCACTGCCCACACAAATGGGATGGTGCTCATTGGGGCAGAATAAAAAACAGAAAGGGAGGTTGTGCCGCAGGCTAGAAGCATGAGGCTGAAGGCACCAGTATGGTAGGAGTATCGGTGCTCACAGGTTTAGTAGTGCTGGGCATTGTGTCCATGCAGTCTCAGTTTTGCCATGTTTCTTCCTTACTCTCTGTCGGCAATTCCCACATCGAGGGATGTGAAGGAGGACAGGTACAGGTCAGGTCTTGTGGGCAGACACAGCTGAGTGGTCAGAAGTACGAGTGCACGATACTGCAGAGAGCTAACTGTTCTGCCAGCAGTGAGGTCATTACAGAAATCTCTCCAGCTGTTTATCTTACTGCTTGCTGTCCAGCTTTTCCTCCCTCCTGCTCACACTGCAGTCCATGAAGGTGCTTGTCTTTCAGACAGAGCTTTAAGATGCTGCCAAGACCAATTGATTTCAGGAAATGATGTGTAGTGGGAGAAGAAGAGGATGCAAAAACAGTTCTAGCACTGCAGAGGTGATGGTGTGTGTCTGCTGCTGCAAACTGCAGTGATGCTGACATGCTGCCTAAATACCCCAAGAGGATGTAACTATGATCCCCAGGCTCTGAGTTCACCAATATACTTCATACTAGCAAAACTCCTTAAAAGAAAGTAATTAAAGTGAGGAAATGAGAGAGCCTAAAGTAACATGTCAGTACAAAGAGATGTATTAAGAAAGTGCTTTATTAAGGGAGTGCTTTTTATAATGTAAACAAAGTATTTTTCAAGTACAAATGTATGCTTGCAAATGTACCCACAGGAGCTAGTAACAGCAGCAGCGAATGTTCTCATTTCTTTACTTTGGTCAGAAGAGTGATTTAAAAAGCCATTTGTGGGTACAGGGAATTACACACTTTGCACTATGTGTGTGCCTGTGTTTTTGTTCCCTAGGCATGGGGAACAGCCCCTGAGTATTGCCTGCCACCCGAGGCCCCTCGGCCCTGCTGCTGCGCTCCTCTGTGGCCTGCCGCAGGTTGACTGGGGGTGGCTTTCAGCCTTAACCTCGAGCCATAGCTGTAGACGTCAGGTGAGCTCGCTTTTCAGAAATGCTGTGGCTTGTGCCGTCACTTACAGCCACGAAATCTGGAGTGATCGTTGAACTGAAATCCAGCCGGTTGCGGGTGGGTTTCACAGCCCTGGAGGTTGAGATCGATCTTTTAAGGTTGATTCCCAGAATTACAGCCAGTTAGTACAACAAAATCAAGACCCGAAACCCAACAGAAATAATGTTCCGTGCATTTCATCTGCCTCCCCCACACCACAGTCTCTTTCAGGAGTCTGGTGGCATTTCATTCATTCATGTTTGTCCCCTGCCTCCCAGTCCTTAGGAGAGAAAGAGCCTTGTAAATAATGGGAGCAGGAACAATTCTGTTATTTGCTGTTCATCCTGAAGCATCCCAAAACACTTTGCCAAACGATACACAGGAAATAGTTTAGTTACCCACTCAACCTAATTGCTGTAGCCTACAGGAAGATTACTTGGCTCTTGCTACATCCACTCTGTTTCTCATGGTCCTTTTTAGTGGATGCCATGACACAGAAACGGGTACTGAGGTCTCAGATAGATGATCCTTAGCCAGGACATTACATCCTGTTATCCCGGGCTGTGTCTGGTCTGAGTAAGGCAATGCTCCAGGCCTAAAGTTCCCTGTACAGTTTCCGTGGAATACCACACCCCTTCATCTGACCGGGATTTGTCATGCGGTGACAGCGATGTGGCAGTCTCTTGATGTTCATTGGCAGCATGAGCATGGTGGGAGGAAGACAGATTTCTTATCTAATAAGGATAATGTAGTGTACGAATTTTTAAATATCTAGCAGATTACAGCATGCTAATTTAGAGAAAAACATGCATGATCCCTAGCTTCCTATAAGAAAAGGGTAATAGGAAATCTGCTAAGATGACAGGTACTTTTTCAACAAGTAAATAAACTGATTGAAATGGGTCGGTTACGCAAGGAAGGAATTAGACTTTGGAAGCACGTATCTTCTAATTGTTGTGCAATGATATGGAGCAAGTGCATCTTTTCACATGGGGCTAAGACTTGCTCAAGGCGTGTATATTTTTATAAAAGAACACCCTCCGGGGATGTGATTCCTCCCTTCATGCTATTTTTTTTTTCCTAAAGGATGTTTGCATCTACCACCTT
This sequence comes from Anser brachyrhynchus, assembly GCF_964034855.1. NCBI lineage: Eukaryota > Metazoa > Chordata > Aves > Anseriformes > Anatidae > Anser > Anser brachyrhynchus. The sequence continues at coordinate 139,994,896 of NC_137695.1, read as the reverse complement.
TCCAGCGACTTTTTTTTTTCCTTTCTTTTGATTGTTATTAATGTGCTAGTGACTGGATTAAACAAACCTGAGTGAAGCAAGCTGCTGCTTCTAGATATAGAAGCATGGCTAGAGGTATCTCTGATAGTTGTTTTATACACAGTTACTATGGAAACTGGCCGGTGAGTCTTAATTTGGCTTGTTTGGTGTATGAAGTTTAGGATTTTAAGGAGGTTTGCCTGGGCTGGGCTTGGCTGGGAGCTGAGCCCGTGTCCGGGCTAGCAAGGGACACGCAGTGGCGGTGGCACGGTGCGGGAGGGGATCGAGGCCCAGTGCCCGAGCTGAAGAGCAGCTGCCAGGTCAAGGTTGGCGACCCTTGAAGGGTCCTCGAGGCTCCTTTCACACAACACTTCTGATCCCAGGCTACAGCTGCGGCACATCACAGCTGCCCTTGAGCACAGGCAGCCAAACACCGCTTCGGGGAGAGGACACGGCTGCTCGTGTTGCCTCTGTGAGAGCTGAGACCCACACATGGTGTCAGCAGACACACGTGCCCCTGCGGGTGTGTAAAGCCTCACGCTCTGCTCAGGAGGCAGCTGGCCATCCTTTCCTTCCCCCTCCGGAGAAAAGAGCTGTCTATTGCTGCAGGAGAAGTGAAAAAGCAAACCAAAAGTCAAATCCGAGCTCTGGGGAGAACCACCAGTGCCCTGTCGGTGGGAATGGATCAGGGATGGATATGGAAGTGGCTGGATTTCGCAGGAGGGAAAGATCGGGAGTGAGAGGGAGAAGGAAAGGAGGACAAACCATGGGCAGGGAAGTGGAAATTCACTGACTGTGTGGGAAGGAGGCAGCAGCTCCTTGGAGGATTTGCCTGAAGCCCCCAGACGGTGGAGGTGGGGAGGGACAGTGATGGGGGGCAGGCCCAGGTGGGTCTGTTCCAGTCTCTCCCCATCTGTGGGGGGCATATGTTTTTTTCTTTATTTCAGGAGGAAAACCTGAATGAGATCACTTTGGGCTGATCTGAACTACATCTCAATCAAAAATTAGTCTTTGTTTCCATTTTAAATAACCTGTAATAATTTAGAAGTCATTTTTAAGCATAAAATGCCTTTGGGAACTAAGGCAGCGTAGCTTTGTAAAGAGTAAAATGAGACATTACACCTTAGAAAAGGTGAAGTGAAATGTTCTCTCATTTAACTTTTGGGGGTGGTTGATTCTTGTGTTTTAATTTAGTTTTGTTTTTCTCTCCTACTCTTAACAGCTGTATTTGTTGAAATCTTTCTACGTACTCTAGCTGTGACTGTAACACATCGATCTTTGGGGTGCCCAAATAGTGGAGTGTTACTGATTTCATGTCACAAAGGTATTTTTGTTTCTCATTAGTTGTTGACTACACAGGACAAAACAGCTGGAATTCCTAAAATCAGGCCAGATTTGGTCCTTGCTAATGACAGTACTGTGTAGTTACTCTGTATTTATGTTTCTTAAATGATTAAAAATTTGCTTTTAAAATTATTCTTTGGTCTTTCTCTAACAGAGAAAAATCAGGTGCAGTTGATGCTATTAATGTAAAAATCCATCAAGCAGTAGTGGGGAACTAGAGTGAGAAGTAGGTTCCAAGTTAAAGAAGAGAGTATTTGGCAGTAAGATAGTGCCATAATACTTTGGCACTGTACACAAAAGCAGAAAAAATAAATAAAACACTCCCAAGGCTGGAAGAGAGGTGATGAAAGATTCTAGGAATTGCTAGGAAATATTTTTCATTAACAAATTCAGTAATCCATCCAAACTGAACTTGATCATTTATTAACAGGAAAGAATGTCTTTATAGCTGAGTGAAAACTCACTCCCATGAGTTTCATGATCACAGGCTAATTACTTAATCTCTCTGTGTCCCACATATTCCCTTTGTGATCAAGAGAGAATTCATTAAAACTTCGTAACCTCTATGCTAGAGATAATATTTACCTGCTTTGAAGAAATGCTCGAGAACAGGATTAACCATTTTGTAAACAGATTTGAGCTTACTGAGGGAGAGGTATTAAGATCAGCTCCACCAAACTCACTATTGACTTTGAGAGGTCTTCTGGTGTCATTTTTTGTAAAGTTGGTCCTGAGGGATGTTGAAGCTGGGCCCTTGAAGTCATTAGTCCTAATTCCTGAATGGCTGTTAAATATCATTATATGCGTCATTAAGTTGTTATCCGCTTCGCACCTATAAATTCATTTCAGAAAATGCCCAAAGGTGTGAGATGGGATAACAGTGACCAGAAATTACATGAATTCATCATGGTAAATTTATCACATCTAAAAAAAATCAAATTTGGAATCGATATGAAATACCACTAAATATGCTGCAATGGGAAAGGCAGATGTGGTAGACATTTAGATACCTTCCAGATGTAAAAAGCATACTCCTGAGATCTTCCCAAAATTATTCAGAAAAAGGTGAGCCAGAAATGGTCATGGAGATGGATGAGGGAGAGTGGAAGGGAAACATTCTTTTAAGACTTCTGGAAGAGAAAAGAGCTGCATAAGGACCATAGGGAAAAAATGGAAAGAAAAAAGAAGAGCACAAGCATTAAGGAGTCGGATACTTTGCCTGAAAGCTGCTTCAGAGTAAACAGAGTGGTACTGCTCTAGTAAGCCTCCTCATGGGCAGGTCTGTAAATGTGGGCTCTGAGTGGGTGCTTGTCTTTATCTGAGAGGGGGAAAGGAGTCTGGGACACAACAAAGACTCCGTAAAATTAGGCAGAAAAAAAATAAAATAATAATAATAAAAAAGCTATCCTGGGAAATAATCAGGAAGCACTTCTTTACTGTGAGGGTGATGGAGCAAAGGTTGCCCAGAGAGGCTGTGGGGTCTCCTCCTTGGAGCCCTTCAGAAGCCGCCTGGACGTGGTGCTGGGCACCCTGCTCTGGGTGTCCCTGCTTGGGCACGGCTGGCACCGGGTGGCTCCAGAGGGCCCTGCCAGTCTCAAATATTCAGTGATTGTGAAAAGAAAGCTCTGAAAATTTGTGCAGTAGCATCCACCCCATGGCGACAATGGTGTTATAAACTACAGACTCGGGAGTAATGTTGGATCTTCATAAAGGTGAAGAACAATCTTGAAAAGCCATGTTGATATGGTGGCTCTACTCAATTGTAAGACAGGTATTGGGATAGGCAATGGGGAGAATAGGGAGAAACTCAGTGAGCAGCAACGGAGCCCAGACTAGTTTTGTCAGAGCAGACTCTGCTGGGGAAAAGCATTTGGTTTGGGGGTTGGGGTTTTTTGTCAGAGTGCTGGAGAGAGCTGAGGTTGTCACTGTGTTATCCAGGATACGCAGTGCTTCTATGGTGCCATCAGCTGCTGGTGGGCTCTGCAGGGGCACAGGCAGCAGCACCAGCAGTGCTGCAGCGATTGGATGGAGTTGCTGAAAGAAGAAGAGTCACTAACAGCCATGGATAGCACAGGCGACTGCCCGCACGCGTACACAGCACCTCTGGGTTGTGGGGATTTGACAGAGCCTCTGGGATGGGTCTCACTTCTTCAAATTCATCCCTAGGATAAACCCACTAGCCTCTATGGAGTTCTGTTAGAGCTGAGCTTGGCCGGGCATCTGACGAAATCTCTTTTGCAGAAGTAATTCAGGCTGGCTTTCATATGAGCAGTTTGCAGCTTCATGTTGATTGAAAATTGGCTGAGAAATTGTAAACAATGTGTAGTGATTAACAACAGTGAATCAAGCCTCAAGGAATGGCCAAAGGGACTGAAGTTTCATCTTCCACTGCATCTTTAATCATAATTAAAAACAAACATTTGAAGGATTATGCAGTCAAATTTTCACATGATAATCAGGATGTATTGCATTCCCCTACTTATGAAACAATAAAAAAACTAAAAGGTGGGCCAAAATTAAATAGGACTCACGTCTGAAAGCTAAGTTGGCATCTGGGAAAAACAGTTTGAAATGCTTATTCTGGAAGAGGGAGGAAGCTTAGAAATGAATCATGCACCCAACACCTCCTCAGAGGGACAACAGGAGTCTGCAGACTAAGGCTGACAACAATCCAACCAGATTTTGGACTACTAAACACACATATGTATGTGTGTGTATATATATATATTTCATATGGAAACAAGAAAACTTTCTCTGCAGGGCTGTGACAGGATTTGTTGCAGGTGCAGGTGAATGGATGCTATCTCAGCTATCAGACCTTACTTGGAAGATGCTAGTTGGGAGAATTATTTCACTCACAGCACCTTTGGTTTGATAAAAGTTGGAAAAAATTAAGGCAAAGTTTTGCCAAAAGTCAGTGTAAGCTTCGTGGAAAGCCACTGCACCCAACCTACTCTACCTCTCGTGGTAGTCAGCTGTGTTTCCAGGCTCTGCTGAGAAACCAGAACAATCTGCATGCACTCGCCCCCAGATGCTCCTCCCTGGACTCCCATTTTGTCTGCAGTCAGGTCCCCAAGTGGGCTACTGAGGCACCAGGACACGTAGCCTGCCTCAAGGCAAGAAATGTCACTTTTCCTGTGGTCTGCAGCTGTGGGAGAGGGACCTTCCTGCAACTGGAGCCCTGCTGGGCATGGCCTCTGCTCTTGGAATGGTTTCCTGAGCTCCTGGGAGCTGGTGAGGTTCTCACAGGGCTTCCAGGACACAGGCTTGGGCTTTGGGGTTGAACACACTAGGGTGTTCTTTCAACATGCACGTTTCTGGGTGTATTGATTGGGTTTACGTGGCAAGCTTTGGTAGCAGCGGGTTGTAGGGGCTCCCCTGCAGCCTGTGGAGAGGCCCCTGGTGGAGCAGGCTGTCCCCCTGCAGCCCATGGGTCCCACACGGAGCAGATCTCCACGCTGCAACCCGTGGAGGAGCCCCCGGTGGAGCAGGGGCAGAGAGGGACGGTGAAGGAGTGGCGGAGACGAAGTGTCAGGGACTGACCGCAGCCCCCGTTCCCCATTCACCTGCGCTGCTCAGAGGCAGGAGGTGGAAGAGGGTGGATGGGGAGAAGGTGCTTTTAGTTTGCTTTTAGTTTCACTGTTCTAATCTGCTAGTGATAGGCAATAAATTATATTAATCTCCTTATGCTGAGTCTGTTTTTCCCATGACGATAATTGTTGAGTGATCTCCCTGTCCTTATCTCAACCCCTGAGCCCTTTCTATTGTATTTTCTCCCCTTTTTTCTTTGATGGGGAGTGAGAGAGCAGTTGTGGTGAAGTTCGGCTGCCCAGCAGGGTAAAACCATCACACTGGGACAGCTCTTCAGGCTGTTCAAGCACTGCTTGACTATGGGTAGCTGTTTGCTCTTCTGGCTAGCTCCCAGAGACCTTGTGAGGGATTTTTCAGAATTCCCAATTTGAAGGAAATGTGGAAATTTTTAGCCCTGATTAAAAAGCATTGACATTTTATGAACTGGAAAAAAACCCTCACATCAGTGAGCTCCCACAGGAACCACCATTTGGCTTTGGACACCTCATCACGTGGGAGGCACGGACAAGCCAGCGGGGGATTTTTGCTGTGAGGGTGGTCAAGTGCTGGCACAGGCTGCCCTGGGAGGTGGAGTGTCCACCCATGAAGACACCCAGCTGGACACAGTCCTGGGCAACTGGCTCTGGCTGAGCCTTCTCTGGGGAGGAGGATGGAGTCAAGACCTCCAGAGGTGCCTGCCAGCAGCAGTGATTCTGAGAGTCAGCAGTGACAGCAAAAGGGTTGATTTCTGCAGAAAGACTAAAAGCTCCTCTTTGTCCATTGATTTTAGCTGCATGCTCGAGGATGGAAGTTAGTCCCAATTCCCTGCCTGTAGAGGAAGGGAGAGAGTGGATGTTTTCTCTCCTTCCAGCAGCTGAAGAAGCAATGTCCTTTGGCTGAGTGGCTTTCCCCAGCTGATGAGAAGACAGCCCGCACTGGAGCAAGAAAAAACACGTGCTACAGGAATTGAAAACTCTTGCTACAGAGTTGAGCTGCCAGGTGGGTGAGCCAGCTGTTCTTGCCATATCTTCTGGCCATCCAGACTGTGTGACCCTAGCCACAGGGAAACCATGACGTCTGTGAGTGAATTTATCAGAGGAATGACTTGTAAAAAGTTAAAATTTGAATGGAAACTAAAGGGTAAAAATGGCAGAAATCCAAATGCTCATTCCTAGCACTGGCTGCTGGGAGTGGGTGGAAGCTTGTCCTCTGGGCACATCAGCTCGTGATTTCAGTTCCTGCGTTTTCTCCAGACAGCTGGTATCAGGCTCATGGCTTGATGTGCTAGCACAGCACGTGCCTCATGCCCTTATTTTTCTGTCTCTCTTTTTCTTCCCTCCTCCTGAATGTGAAATCCATCTCTAGCTTCCCTTATCATTGCAATGAAAGGAAATCCACAGCCATGTGCAAATACCATCTCTGCAGCAATATAAGGAAGGATGTGAGGTGCCAGGAGTCATCCTGCCTCTGAGAAGAGGTTTCATTTACTGACTGCTGTTGGCAAAGGAGAGACGTTCAACACACGATGCGAGAGAAGACATTTCCTCATTCAGAACATATACTGGGCACACAGGTGTCACCATTTGCATGCCCACCTTGCCGTGTGGTTTCCTTGGTTAGTGAGTTATTTCCAAATTTCATCCCTGCCCTCTCCTCTCCCATTCTCTTGCCCTCAGCTGCTGAATCCACCCCCAGCCACAACTGTCACCCCTAACTGTGCCCCTAACATCTCTCCTGGATCCACAGAGTGGAAAGACCAGACAATGAACTTGTTGAGAAGACAGACAGATTACAGGGAGGCTCAGGAGGCTGGAGAATGACTCAATGACTCTGACTACAGAAAACTGCCAAAGCAGATGCATCTGCTTCGGTGTGTTGTTGCTGCGCATGCACCCTGCCGCGTGCCCCCATCCGAAGGACGAATGGGAGAATCAAATTTTCATCAATTAAAAGGAGAAAGGGTTTTCAAACAATGCAATTATATACACTTTGCAAAATGAGCTTTAATGCTGTGGTTCTGTGACCTTCAAAATGAATTAAACAAATTGCTTTTACACCCACCCGTGGAATGAGGCTTGATTAGTTACAACTCTCTTTCTTCTCTTTCACTAAATATTATGATTGTCAACAGCATGAAGAGAGCTTTTGTTTGATGAAGAGAGAGCTAGCTGGGGAGAAGCATTTGCTAAATAGTGAGACTTAAGAAGACTCATTTTTCAAAGCCTGTGGTACTCATGCACTGGAATTGATGCTTTTCAGGTCTAATGAGTGCGCAAAGCTTTCTGCTGCTGGGAGGATGCTGAGATGTGCTGCTGACAGAGCGTGTGCATTTGTGGCCAATCTCCCTGCAGTGTCCTGGCTATACGTGAGGCACAGTGTGGTGGAAAATCACCGCACAGAGTACTGGCTGGAAACTGGAACACTGAAAGCATGTTGTGCTCAAAACAGCTCTGGCAAGCAGGATTTCTGCATTGCTTATAAAGCCAGAATTCATTTTATGGTTGGCGTACGCACTAGAGTGTCAGAATATCTATGAATCTATGAATGTCATCAGGTAGAAAATAACTGGACATGGTCCTAAATTCTCTTCCCTCATTCTGTTACGTTTCTGGTTTATCCATTCCACTGAAAAGATGGCTAATGAGACTTGTTTTGAAAAAAAAAAAAAAAAAAAAAAAAGCCAGACTGTCCCTGATCTGAATTACAAATCTAGCAGTCCTGGCAATCTGTTGGTCCAGGTTGAGACTTTCTTCCTGGGAAGGAGAAGTACTGACTTTCTGCTCACTGAATTTCTCTCCTGCTGAGCTTCTTCACTCTGCAGCCTGCATCCTTGAGGGGCAGGAGATGGTTGTGTTGTACCTACCTCTTACGAGAGGCTTACAGGAGGGACAGTCCTCAGAGATACAGGAGGATGCTATATTACCCCTTGATGCTATGGGTGAAGTTCCTTAGCTGTCATAAATTGCTTTCTTGCATCCTTTCTTCCCTCTTTTTTATCACTGCAGCTTCTGATACGTTACTATGGCATTGGTCCCAGGACCATGGGATGCCAGCAGGCATGTCTGTCCTGCCTGGCATGGCTGTGGTGAGGGCTGCAAGCCTGCGTGTGCATTCGTACATCTGCAATGGTTCATTCACTCCAGATGATCATATTATATTGATAACTCGAGGAGGAGATTTAAATATGTATCAGGACAACATGAGGTGATGCTTCATTCCCAGTGTCCTAGCTCGTTAAAATAAAAAGCATTTGTTCCAGCTGGATGTTTCTTACTAAATTCAAAGAAAAAGAAAAAATAATAATAAAAAGAAAAAAAATAATAAAAAGAAAAAAATAATAAAAAGAAAAAAACCACACAACAAAAACAACAAAAACTTGGGTTTCTCTGCAATGAAGGTCAAAGCCTCATTGAAATTACACCATATAGGGATATTTTTAACCAGCAGAAAATTTCCTGTTTTTAAAGGCAGCAATGCAAATTTGAAGTAAGACAATGTAAATTATAGAATGACTTCAACAAGCTATTTTGTGACCCCGTGCTCTTTAGAGCTATTGAAGGGAGTTAGCTGTGTTTCTGGTGGGTGGCTAAAACAGTGGAGCTGAAGGAAAATATGTTGTGGGGGTGAGGGAGCCTGGCTGTTGTGATACATAAGTGATGATTTAGGGTTACTGAGGATGTTTGTGTTGCCTTAGTGATGGCTTCCTGGGATTTTTTTGGTGGTGTTCACAAGAACTCGGATTGGGCCTTTGTGTGGGGCTGCCGGGCTGCAAATGCAAATGCGGGATATGGGCAAAGTCACCCATATTTCCGCTTGGCTGAGCGCTTCTGGTTGCTTCATCTGAATCCTGCTCAATTTAGCTCATAAAAACCTCTATTTATTGAAAAGTCTCCAGAACTAACTAACATGGTGTTTTTTTTTCAGATGGGATTTGGATGATGCAACACACAAAACTGAGAATGCTTGTGTTTATTTTGTCTTTAAGGACTCGTCCAGCCAGCATCTGCCACTGCTTCTGTCTGCATGAGCAGTGGTTGCCTGTTGCATGGACTTGCTGGCTCCTTCAGGTAGGCAGATGCACATTGATAATGGACAGATACTTCAACCAGAAGACAGAAGCTAGTGTCTCTGAGCTTGTTTTCCTTTGTGAGTAGGATTTGTTAGCCTTTAGTGATGCTGGAGAGCAAGGGAATCAGCAGGAATTTGCTTCCCTTCTTTGGGTTCAGCATACCTTCCCATTTGTGCTGATGGGCTGGTGGACCCCACAGAGAGATGGGCACCTGCTGGGGATGGGGTACACAGATGGGGTCTGGTGGCCTGGGGGCTGTGAGAGTGCTCTCCCCCACCCTGAGCCCCAAAACAGGCTGCCGGTGGTGTCTGCTGTTGTGTTCAAAGACAAAAACCACCCCTACCACCTTCTCCCATGGGTTTGGTGCCACAAGCACAGAGCTGGTGGTGCAGCAGAAGGGTGGCAAGAAGGTCCCGGCTCCCTGGGAGAAGCAGGAGCAGCCTCGGTGCCTGCAGATTGCTGTAATGCAGCTCTCTTGGCTTGTAAAGCATCCAGCTCTTTGGCTATTGTTAAGCAAGGAACATTTTTCAAAAAGACTTATATTGTTTGTTTTAAGCTTTTAATTGACTCCCGTTTATATGATTATATATGAATGAAGGAAGAAAAAAGTTTAAAAAATGCCCCAGGTTAACTCGCCATAGCATGGAAATACGTCTCAACTGTTTATAAGTGCTCCTTGTTTTGCGTTCAGAGTCCGGATCTTTGACTTCCTTTTGGACTATTCTCCACTGGAAATGAGTGCTTGCTGCCAAAATAGTCCACCTTTTCCTGAAAGATTTGGTATTAATAGTTTTGACAGAACATCTTGTTCCTGTGCAATACAGGAGTCGGTCTAGCAGTTGGTCCTGAACAGGGGTACAGTGCAGTTGCATAGCTATTTTATTTTGAGATGAAATATCTGCTGCTTAAATAGAAAAAAGTTGGAGCTTATGTTGCTCGTAATGCAGGCTGCATCTCCAGAACTGAGAGGAAGGCATCAGTTTTAATGGTGCAGCAGATTGCAGTGCTTGCTTTCTTTTAAAGAAAGAAGTGATTTTTATTAAAGCACAGTACAAGACTTGCAGTATTTCTGAAATGCAGTGTTTCAAGCCTCCAGAGAGGTTTTTCCTCTCCCTCCATTCCCTCTCCCTGCAGCTTCCGTGCGCGTGGGCAGCTGCTGTGCCGGCACTGTGCCCCCTGCACGTCCTGACCCAGCACCAAGCCGGCCACGCTTGCCACAGTGAGCCTCTGCACATGCCTTGGCTGAAACACCGTCAAGCTTAGATGCTCTTGACCTAGCACACATAATAGGAGTGATCCCAGACTTGGCTAAAAGCTGCATTGGAAAGGCTTGTGACATCTCTTAATTTATTCGTTCTTGGTTTTCATTGTTTGATTCCAGTTGCTGTTTTTCACTTGCAGTCACAGTGGCTGTGTGACAAGGGATGAATGATCTTTGATAAGGGTTATTTGTTTCTTGTGGTAGGCAAAAAAATGCAATTTGTATTCTTGTAAGACTTTTCCCAAGCGGAGCTCAGTAATTGTTGCTGTAGACTCAGTGAAGTGAGTGCCATGGCATTGTGTGCACTGGTAGACCAAGCAGCTCCTACATGCTTTAAGGCAATTTTTCTTTTGCACTATATCTATGCTTCCTGGGTGGCTGCACACAATTGTTACCATATATTATTTTATTTTTGTAGCACCTAAACAATATTGTAATTTATTCTCCTTGGCAAAGTTTTCTCTGCTCGCACATAAGATATGTATGTATAAGAAATGTATCCTCCTTCCTCTTATGTATTTCACAACACAGCACAGTATCAGGCATTTTTAGGGAGTCAAGAGAACTGGTAAAATCCTGGAACTTCCTTTTTTTTTTTTTTTTTTCCATAACAACTTAATTTCTCCTAAATTAACGGAGTGTTCCAAAAAAATCAGTTCAGGTAGGCTTCAAACTGCCACTATTATGTGCTGTAGAAAACAGGCCAGCATTTTCAGGATCTGTAGAATTTCATAATTTTTGTAACTCTATTTTTCTCAATATTTATTCCCTGTCTCAATGCCATCACCATGTTGGGTTGCATACTCTGTTGCACAAGTATAAATGAGTTCCCAAGTCAAACAGAAACTCGTTTTGTACTTATTGACTGAGCAAAGTCAGGAAGAAGATACTTGGAAGACTTAAAGCTGAGACCATACGATTTGTTTTAATAACAGCAAAGACATAATCCTCTTTTCCTATCTCAAAGTTTTATTTACAAAGAACCTTTTGTAAAGGAAACAGACTGATAATTACAGAAAGCATCAAGTGCCCTTTGAGACGGAAGGATAAGGGGCGAGGGCAGGGAAGGAGTGCGGTCAGTTCTGCTGGTAGCTCACAAATTGCTTTGCTGATAGTGACCTTGTGTGTTAAGAGGATGACAACTCAGGATGAATGCACACAAAGTGGAGACAGGGACAAAGGGAAAACCAAGAGGATGCAGGCTCTGGCTCTGGTGTTAGCAGTTATTACATCTGCAGGAGAGTTATGGAAATGACAGTCTCAGCACCCATGCCCACGGTCCCATGATTCTCCACCAACTGCTCACCCTGGCTCATGGCTATCTCAAGGTTTTCCTGCTGATTTGCAGAAATGTAGGATGACTGCATGAAGGACAGATTTGTCTTTTCACAATAGGTCAATAGAAGCATATTTCTCTGAGACCATACTATAAATCAAAAGATGGAAAGCAGGGGGAAATCTGCTGCCAGGAGTTCATAGAATCATGGAATCATGGAATCATAGAATATCCTGAGTTGGAAGGGGCCCACAAGGATCATCGAGTCCAACTCTTGCCTCCTCACATGACCAGCTAAAAATTAAACCACATTTCAGAGAGCGTTGTCCAAACGCTTCTTGAACTCCAGCAGGCTCAATGCCATAACTGGTTACCTGGGGAGCCTGTCCCAGTGCCCGACCACCCTCTGGGTGCAGAACCTTTCCCTAACCCCCAGCCTGACCCTCCCCTGTCCCAGCTCCATGCCGTTCCCTTGGGTCCTGTCGCTGTCCCCAGAGAGCAGAGCTCAGCGCCTGCCCCTCCGCTCCCCTCGTGAGGGAGCTGCAGGCCGCCATGAGGCCTCCCCTCAGCCTGCTCTGCTCTGGGCTGAACAGACCAAGGGGCTTCAGCTGCTCCTCGTGTGTCTTCCCCTCTAGACCCTTCACCATCTCTGCAGGCCTCCTTTGGACACTCTCTAACAGTTTTATATCATATACTGTGGTGCCCAAAACACAGAGCAGAGCAGGACAATCCCTTCCCTCGCCCGGCTGGCAGTGCTGGGCCTGAGGCACCCCAGGGCAGGGTCGGCCCTTTGGGCTGCCAGGGCACGCTGCTGGCTCATGTGCAACTTGTCATTGACCAGAACCCCCAGTCCCTTTCTGTGGGGCTTTTTTTCAGCCTCTCATCCCCCAGTCTGTACATATAACCAGGGTTGCCCTGACCCAGGTGTAGAATCTGGCACTTGCTGTTGTTAAATTTCATGTGGTTGGTGACTGCCCAGCCTCTAACATGTCCAGATCTCTGTGCAAGGCCTCTGTATCCCCAAGGGAACCAACAGCTCCTCCTAATCCAGTATCATCTGCAGTGTTACTTGTTATGTATTCAAGTCCTGTGTTCAGATCATTTATAAAAACACTGAAGAGAACTGGCCCAAACATGGAGCCCTGCAGAACCCCACTAGTGACTGATTGCCAGGCTGATGTAACCCCATTTACTATAACCTTTTGAGCCTGATCCATCAGCCAAAAGTTCACCCATCATATTGTGTACTTGTCTTGCTGTATGCTGGACATTTTGTCCAGAAGGATACTGTGAGAAACGGCATTTAAAGCTTTGCTGCAATCTAGATGGGTAATCTTGTCAAAAAAGGAAATTAAGTTCATTAAACAGGTCTTTCCCCTTGTGAACTTGTGTTGGCTATGATCAATGACTGCATTGTATTTCAAATTTTTTCTCATTAACTTCCAGAATAATCTTCTCCATAACTTTACCAGGCACTGAAGTGAGACTGACAGGCCTGTAATTGCCAGGGTCTTCTTTCATGCCCTTCTTGAAAATTGGAATGTTTTGCCAGCTTACAGTCAGATGGGACCTTTCCAGATTCCCAAGGCAGTTGAAAAATAATTGAGAGAGGTCTCCTGATACCATCAGCCAGCTCCCTCGGTACCCTGGGATGAATCCCATCATGATGGTGAGAAGAGAATTTCTTGCATTGGGTGCTTTAAAAGCATACAACAGTGTCTGGTCACCCCCTCAGGGTGCATTCAAGACCTGTGGATGAATAGAACTGCAAGCCTGAATTTTCACCTTTTCGTAATCATGTCTGAAGAAGTAGCATCTACTTTTTATAGTTAGCAACACCTACCAGAGGAGAATGGCATTTTGTGGTTTGCAGCTTTTTATAAACTAGAACTATGTTTGCAGCCCTCTGTACATTTCTCTCATCTTTTCTCTCTCTGAAAATAGCTTTTGAGCAGCACAGAGGCAGTATGGCCAAATGGTTCGTACAACACAGCAGAGCATCCCACTTCTAGGGATAAGAGCCCATCTCACATTGATTTCGCTGGAAGCCAGGCTGAGCCCACAGAAAAGAAAAGCAGCAGGATAAAGTAGATTGATTTTACAAAACAGCACTTCTTCTCAGTCTGAAAAGGGTTTCACTAAGCACAGTGAACACATCTCCAGCCAGGATGTGGAGCTGCTCCTTGCCCTGCTGGACAGGAGCGATGCACACCCAGGAGCGGTGCACACCCAGCAAGGTGCGCAGGCACCAGGGCAGCTCACCTGGGCTGGGCTCCTCTCCTCACCCAGGGCTCCCCACGCTCCTGCTGGGCTGCAGGCGATGTAGGGCAAGTCTGAAAAGAACAAGGATCTCACTTCTCTGTTTGCAGTAGTTTCCAGAAGCATCAAAGTAGCCTGTGGTAGAATTCCCTCCAGCATCCTCGCAACACCCCCTCTTCAGCTGAGCTGTTTTCCACAAAGCCAGATCCAAGTAATTCTCTTCTCAAAGCAGGACTTTCCCTCACTAGCTCCTTTTTACTTTCTATAAACAGAGATGAAGAGAGCTAACAAAACTCTCAGGAGTATTTATTAATTAACCAGTTTGCTAACAGGCAGAAGGATGATCATTTTGTTATAAGAAATGAATGTTTCAGCATAAACGTTATCTGAAACTCTTCACTGTCTGCATCCTCTGGCATATAAGGAGCACTGCAACATGGCTACTAGGTGATACTTTTAATGCAGTATTCAAAACAATATGTTTATTTAGGTTAGATGGAAAATCTAATAAGGACCTCTGTTATAATAAAACATAAACGCCACGTATTTCTGTCCTCCATATGGAGGGGATACGCTTTGACATATGTGCAGTGCTGCTCAGGTGGGTGGGACTCTGAGGCCATTGGCATTGCTTAGTGACAGAAAAAAGGTTTTTGCTTAATCCTGAACTGTCTGCAGAGGAAATGGCTTTATGGGAAAACAAAACAAAACAAAACAAAACAACCCCCCCACACACACACACACAAAAAATGAGCAACCAAGCAATTCTTTCAGATTTGTATCTTCTGTGTGAAGTTTAAAACCTCCAGCTGTTTTTCTAGAGCTAGGAGACAGAGAAAACAAACAAGAAAATGTTGAAATTTCTCTTGTGTTGGAAACATGAGGTGGTGATGTGCCTGAAGCACCAGGGATCCTTGTTCCTGGGCACTGAGCTGTGTGAGGGTCTGAAGGATGCTGAGTGAAAGATCCTGTTTTGGATGCTGTACCAAATTTCTTGTGCTCAGAGCAGCAATATCTCACCTGCCTTGTTACTTTAAAATAAGCTGGTTTAGGGGTGAATCTTACACCTTCCTCTCCAGGGCTGTGTCTCATCAGAGGCATCAGGAGACACCAAGTGGGAGCTGAGCTGCTGCTGGTGTGTCATGGAGGAGCTTGGTGGCAGAGAGGACATAATGATGCCTGTCTCACCAGCCACATGTGGATGGAAACCCGTTGTGGTTACTGTGTTTTTGTTTTTGTTTTCAGAATGGCCTTGGACTGCAATTACAATCAGGCAGATTGAGTAGTGCAGAAGTAAAAGAAATAGCATGAAGTATAATAGCAAAAAGAGCAGTTACGTGTGCCGTTAGAGTTACCAGTCCCTGTGACTTCTGAGGGCTCCTCAGAAGGAAGCGGCAGGAAGACAAAGACTTGGGTGTTCTGGTTGACCCCAAAATGACATGAGCAACTAGAAATCAAGTGAACCTCTCTGAGATCTTCAGTAGGAATATCAGTGCAGGTGCGCCAAGCCCTTTGAAAGTGGATCTGGGGTACCAGGGGCTGCTTTGATCCTGTAGTCAAGCAAGACCTGAAAGAGGCATGAGGGTGGAGGGAGCTGGCAGGATGCTCAGTGGCACCAAGGCTGGGAGGAGATGGCAGCACTGTCTGTAGGCAAGGCGGTCAGCAACAGCTATTGGAAAAGGAGAAAGCTGACCCAAGGGCACCATATATAAGTGCCATAAAGTATCTTACAGCTTTCAGGGAAGGTAGCAATTATCTGAGCAACCAGCCCAAGTTGTTCTCAGATGCAACAAGGGTTTTTGCAAGGATCCTGTAGCTGTCTGAACTGCAATACAGGCATGTAGACTCGCTGACTTGGTGCCTTTCAGTCACACGGTTTGTTTCTAAGTTTCAAGTAATACATAGAGTAATACGAGTAATACATGCTAACTATGAGTGTACGTAAAACTGTGTATGGGTTTATGCATGCCTGTGCAGGCAGGAGGAGAAATGAAGGTTACCACAACCAGAAGTGTTTACATGTCTATAATTAACATCACAATTTTAAGCCGTATCTGCTTCATTGAGCATCTTTGTTTTAGCAGTAATAAATTCTCGTTTGTTGTAACACCCTGCAACCAAGAACAAGGGAAGGCGACCACATCCTGCATGACTTCAGTAGTGTGCACTGGCAAGTGCTGCTGAGCCCAGCGGTTTTACATCTGTTGCACTCTGAGAGCTTAAGATGCTGTGATCAGCCATTAGTTTAGTGGGTCGCTCCCATTTCCTTGTCCAATCTTCTTTTTTCAATGATTTATTTTTATTTTATTTGTACATTTGCTCCTGTGCCAGGAGTGGGTGCTCTTTCTGAAGTGTAAGAACATCGTGTAGCCATGGTGAAAGAAATGCTGGTGAGGAAAAAGGACTCCCCTGGTTCCAAGTTGAGCTTTTTCTCACAGCTGCTTTATGAACAGTCGTCGTGTTTCTATAGCAGGTGCTGGGAACTCAAAACTTGGCAGAGAACCCTTTGCTAGTTCATCTCCCTTTTAGCTGACTGGTGAAAAATGCGGTGTGTTGGATGCTTGTCGTATGTTGTTTAATACAGGGCTCAAAACCATCCTTCTTGACTATGAGCTGAACCCACCTCCCCGGTTTCTGTCTCACCAAGGGTCCTTGCTCAGGTGTGTGCTGGTGGAAGCCTTGCAAGGAATTGTGGCTCCTCTCGTATAGCATATCCTTGGCAGAAAGAAAGTTTTTTCTTTCTGAAGGTGTCCCCTGCTTGCTTCAGAGCAGTAGCTGCTGCGGGAAGGCAATTGCATTCTCGTCTGCTGTTGTAGAAAGCACGGAGTGGGGCGAAGCTTCAGGCTTAGCCCCACTGACCGTAGAAAGTAAATGCTAAGTCAGCAAAATATTTAACAATATCTTTCATCTGTGTGAGCCTGTCTGCTAACTAATGAGCTGTGTGCAAAACCCTGCTAAAGGGATTTGAGGATTAAAAATGAAAGCATCAGTGTCGGGGAAAAAAATGAAGCCAAGATGGGACATTCCTAGTCGGAGGCTCATCAGGGAGAGGAGGTGGAAGAAGTGACCTTGCAGTGAGTCCTTCACTTTTTGTAATTGCCACCAATTCAGTCTTTTTTTTTTTTTTTTAAACTGTTGTTGGTCTGAAACGTGATATGCATTGTGCTCATCTGCTAAAATTAGGGTGGAATTGAGCTTGCTTCCCTGTAGGCAGGAATAGAGTACTTACATGGTTTTTTCTTAAATAAATGAAAAAACGATGACTTCTGAATGTTCGTGAGGTTGGTGTAATGTTTGGGTATGACTGTGTTTGTTAAACACTGGTAATGTTTTTGTGACATTTCTTCTTCCAGTGCTGTGTTACTCCTATCCTGCTATTTACTATTTTGTCAGCTCTTTCCCGGAGGAGGTTTCTCTGGAGAGTATTTATCTTCCAATTAGCAAACTTTTCTTTGCAGCTCTGCCGATTAATTTATTTTGCCCAAGCAAAGAACAAGTTGAACATGCGGCATGGCAAATGTAGGAGTGAGGCAGCAAAGACACTTCGGAAGGCGTTGCAAGCATTTTTATCCCAGATATTTTCCTGGAGTCCGCACAAAAACCTTTGCCAAGTCTTTCCAAGGGCAGGTTGCTGGCTTGGCAGATCTGGTGATCCTGCACGTTGTGGCACGTGCTGTGGTGTTACCTCCTGCCCAGGAGCAGTGCAGAGCGATCGAGGGTTTTCCTGGATGTATTGCTTTCCCATTTCACTGATAGGGATATGAATTGCAGCATGGCCAAGGGTCAGCTTTAAAAAGATGTTGTGGTGTCCAGATAAATCGGAACGAAAACCCCAGTAAGTTCCTACACATCCGACGCAGCTGGGGATGAGGGCGTGGAGGTGTTTTGGACACCTTTTGCTGACCCAGCAGGGTCCGTCACGAGGACTTTGGCAAGAGTGGTGTGCTGGACAGAGCTGCTGCTTTGGGTTTCGTGCCCCTCTGATCTGCCCAGGCAGCCACAGCATTTCAGAGCCTGTATGAGGGCGTGGGGCAGGTGGTGCTGAGCTGGGGAGTGGTTCAGAGCAGCAGCCTGCTGGGCTGTGCTGGGGATGTGCTGGGCCTTCACTGGGCTGTGCTGGGGCTGCTGTCTTTGGCAGTGGCCAGTTCATTATTTTCACATCATTTTCACATTATTTTCACGTCATTTTCACATCTTCTGTCCCCACAGGACACAAAACGTGTCTCCCAACAAGACGGACCCTGCTGGCCGGGATGACACTGCAGGTTGTGCTGGCACAGAGGGCAAAAGCATAGTCACACCTGTCCTAGGTTCTGGTGTGATCACCAGCATTTGTCACCCCCTTTATTTCCACACAGAGATATTATAAATAGTGGCACTCCTTTTTCTAGTGCATTTTGCACTGTTCCTCGTCTCTGCTTCAAAGGCATTTTGAGTAAACAACCTTATTTTAACTAAGCAGATGGAAGCCTTTTTATAGCTGTCGAGGCTTCGGCAATGTATGCACACCTCTGTTCTGCAGTACGGTTTTCTGCTGCATTAAGGAAACGTCCAAGGCCACTTCAGCAGTGGGTTCGGCCCATCCCACCTCAGGGACGGCAGATTACCGAGGTCAGAATATTGCTGAATTAGTTTTACAGCCCTCCAGAGGCACCATCGACTGGCTTGTATTGACTTCTCTTGCTGCTCGTTAGGAGCTGTTGTCTGGAAGCTGAAATTACAGCAGAGCCATCTGTCTTCCTAGGGAATGGCACTGGGAAACACAGGAATCTGACGCGAGCCCGCCTTGCATGGTGCTTCTGTTGTGGGTGATGCTCACCTCACGCTGGAGCCTCAGCAAAGACACTCGGATGACTGCTGCTTTTGAAGGAATGTCCTCCCGTGGTGCGGGACGTTTGGTGCTGGTGGCACAGGAGGTGATGGTGTCCCTCTTTCACTGTGGGCAGCTGAAGGTCTCTGACCATCTCCTCTGATCCTACAGAACCACATTCTGGGCTCCATCTGAAGGATACTCTTGCTGAGTTATTACAAATATCTGGTGGGTTATTTAAATTTATCTCTGTCTGCAGAGCAGCAGCATGCTCACCTTGGGCAAACGTGTGTGTGCTTCAAAGGCTGCCTCAGCCGCATGAGCTTGGACCTGGCACCTATGAGCTGCCACCACGAGCATCTTCCCTGACATTGTTTTGGACCATCAGATAGCTCTTCACTGGGGGGTGACGCCAAATCCCCAGGCCCACCTGTCCTTGCAGCTCTACCACGAGTGGCTCGGGGGGGTCTCAGCACACCGTGGGCTGTGATAAATGTTGTTGAAACTCAAGGCTCTAGCTGGAGACCTTCGCAGGGCTTGGAATCCGCCGAGTGACTGTGAGAAGTTCAGGAGCATGAGGTACAGAGGCAGCCTTGCTGAGCCGTGTTTGGGTGGAGGGCTGGGTGTTGTGTTCTTGAAAGAAAGAGGCCAACGAGGTGGAGACAAGAGGCAGCAAAGCACCAGGCACAAATGCACAGGGAAGATGTCCCCGAGCAGGAGCCAGGAGCACCCTGAGGGGCTGCCGTGGTCTTGTGTCAGAAAGGGGTGCAGGATGGCAGGATTTGGGACATCCGGGGACAAGACGAGTGCCAACAAACACAGCTCTGAGTGCGCAGTGCCATGGGTCCTCCTCGGGGCTGCTTTTCTGAGAGGTTCGGGCAAAGCTCTCGAAGAACCACAGGTCCCGGTAAGTAACCTGCTCTGCAGCTGCTTTGAGAGCTAATTTGCAAAGCAAGTTCGTCATCCTCTGCACTCCTCCCAGGGGTGGTGCAGGGACCGGGTGGCAGCTGGGCACTGCTGGTTCTGGCGGCGCTGCTCTGGCAGGGCTGGCTTCCTTCAGAGCACGTTAATTAGGAGAAACATCATTAGGTGGTGTCCACCTCTACCCATCTCTCATCAGTTACATCCATAGGAGGTACAACTGACATTTGGGTCCACTGTTGAGGAGTTCCTTCAGTGATTTTGCTGCCTCAAGCCCTGCGTAGGAGCAGGCGTGCATCCCCGAGGTCTCCAGGTTCTGCATGAGCTGGAGGGAAGGAGCTGCGCCTTCTGGGGCCGGGTTTTCAGGTGCAAGTTAATGACCTGGGCAGCTCTTGTTTGAAGGGAAAAGACGAAGGGGTGACAAAGGGATGAATAAAACTTTGTTATTTTGTCATGTGGAGTAGCTTGAGGTAGTCTTGTTGTCTGGTTTCTTGCCCGTCACAGAAGCATTCATGAATTTCCAGCTTTGTCAGGAAAATATTACTTTTTTCACTGCTGATTACACTCCTGGTGTGAACTGCATAATTTCTTACTCAGAAGAAGATTATTGTAGCCATTTATTTTCTGGTTAAACTGGTGTAAATAAAACAATTACACCGAACTGATTGCATTTTCTCTTTAATGCACGAAGCACAGATGCAGAATACACAGTTCATTAAAAAAAATGTTCCCAAGCCCCAATCAAATTTATACTAGAAAATGATCAACAAAACCATATATTCCTTGCTATTTGTTTGGGGAGAAAAACACAGCAAGGCCATATGCTGTGTAGAAGCCCACATCGTTCTGGGAATTCACGCAAGCTAACGAGCTGCTGTTATGTGCTAAGAGACACGGGGCTGTCCCTTTATTCCCACCAAGGGCCTTTTGGTGTTCAAGCTAATTATTCCTGCTGATAAGGGGACAAGGGGAAGGCAAGCCCTAAATGATGGCGCAGATGCTGAAAGGGTTGTACTGCGTATTTTTTTTTTTGAAATATGGGAGCGAGAGGGGGTCTAGGTAAGAAACCTCTGTTGCTGGTTGCTTCTGGGCTTCAGGAGCAGAGAGTGCCTGATCCAGGGCTGCTGTGAGTGAGCAGAAACCTAACTCGTTTTGAGCACACGATTACATGTCTGCTTTGCCTCTTTGATGAAGGCTTACATGGCTCGGCTCTGCTTCTTTTGATGTTAATTTAATTCTCATCGGCCTTTTGTTGTAGCTCAGGGCAACAGACAGCAGTTCCTTGCAGGGTGATAAATAGCAAGCAGCCGCTCTCGCTCCTGCATGAAAGCTAAGTCGAACGGCTTCTTTGCAACTGTGTTGAGGCTGGAAATGCCACCCTCTGCTTCCTCGTGAGCCAGTTGTCCTGCGGTGGGCAGAAGTGAGGAATCCCTTGGTACACGTGGGAACACCCTCCAGTAAATCAGGACATGGAAGTGACTCTTCGTGACAGGTTTCTGGGTAGGTGAGAAGCTGGTGACATTTTCTCTGCCCGTTAATGATGTGAAATGAATGCCTTCTTATCATAAGTTTTGCCAAAGTGTTTAATGGTCTCAGGAAGCTGCAGCTTGTGGTGAGCTTTCCGGTGAGTAGAGCTGGTGCCTCCCTGGTGTTGAGGGGCTATACGTGATTAAATCACACGTGAAACATCTTCACTCTGGCTCACCTAGGGCTGATTAGTGCGAAATAATTTAAGTTGTAAAGCAGAGACACACCACATCTCATCTTTCCACTTGTGATGGGCATATCTGGTGGATATTTTGGGTTTTGCACCTGCTCAGCTAATGACATGGAAACGAATGGCCACGTACACTTTCCTCTCTATGCACATTCTCTCTGTCCCTGCTCTCTCCCTCCACCAATAATTTGGTAAAGGAAAGGAAAATGTTCAAACGTTTTTGCCATTAGGAGGTGCACCATTATTGTGCACCAGCTCTCACATTGCTCAAGAAGTTTTGCCCAATACACGTGAGACAATTAATGTTATTAGCGTTACATCAGAGTGTGTCTGGAGAAACCGAGGCTTTCGTGGGCTACACAGGTGGTGAAAGGACATATTTAAGTATTGCCCTGTGTCAGGGCCTCCTGACCTGCCTGAGGCCTGAGAGATCAGCTTTGGAAGAAAGGATTAGAGTAAGGAGCTTTCAATTTCCACTGCTTTGCTCATATAATGGCCTGGACCACTGCAGGAAGCTGTTCTACCACTTCCAAATGCCGTATTAAATGGAATGATTTTCATCAAATCTCTTTCATGCTGCTACAATTCAATGTACAAAACGCACAGAAGAGGCTGGTGGCCTCCATGGGACACGGAGTATCTTGTAGGGCATGGGAGCTGGAGGGGAAGCCCTTGAGGTAGGGGGCAGAGCACACCAGGCCATGGGGCAGCTGCTGGAGCTTGCTCTTAGTGTCCCACCCTGCCCTTCCCAAAGAGATCGTTCATTTTTATAATGGGGTAAAGTGCAAACTTTTCGCTTAAGTTGTAGCAGCAGCAAAGGCCTTACTCTGGATTGCCCAAAAGGGTGCAGAGGAAGGTTGTGTAGATGCATTAAGGAAGAGAAGAATAGCTTAATGTTTGCTTTGGCCAGTGAAGTTAGCAGTTAGTTGGGCTCTCCTCTGTCAGGCAATTAAAAAGATGGATTCAGGCATTTGATGTAGGCTTTGTGACTTACACAGAGCATACGCACAGGCTGTTTTATTTCCAGAGGGAGTAGGAATGAAGCAGAGGCTGGTTTTAGTGCTCCAGGTCCTGCTTTGGCTGCTGACACTTCTTCAGCAGGAGAGCTTCTTTGCTTGGTTTTCTCTCTGAGGTATATTCCCAGGTCTTCTCTCTTTTTTCTGCTTGACTTTCTGATACCCCCGAATTTCTCCTGTACTTCAGGCATTTCTCACCCGCCTGTGTGTGACCTGGGTTTTCCTGGGGGTCCCTTGTTTCTGTTACTGGGCCCCACGAGTTGACTGTGACTGCATCTGGCTTTTGGCAGGGACTAAGGCTTGCTCCCTTGCAGCCAGGTCTCAGCCTATACAGCCCTGCGGCACAGCTCTCTCTTAGAGCCGTATTTACCCCAAAGCAGCAGGGATTGCTCACTTGCGTGGGAGCTGAATTCGAGCTGCCCACCTGCCTACGCTGGCAAAAGTGTAGTTTTTCAGGCATATTGTCCTGTTGCTGTTTCAGTCCCTCCTCTCCCCCATGCACTCACACACTCGCTGGCACCCTGTGCCTCCATCCTTTCTCCCAAGACATCTGCTCACTGCACCCCAGCTCCTGGGGAGCATCCAGCCCTCTCCTTCCTCTCCCCAAAGCCTCCCTGCTGAGGAACTGTCAGCAGCCAAAGCAGGACCTGGAGCACTAAAACCACGCCTCTGCTTCGTTCCTACTCCCTCTGGAAAAAAGCAGCCTGTGTAGTAGCACGGGCTCTAGCACTGGTCCTAATCTGAAGGCATATAATTACACTGCATTTTACCAATTTTTCATCTTTGCCATATGATTTTATTTTTTTAACATGGTCGCTGTCTTTACTTCATCACTAAAGATGCGTTTTGCTGCTCTTTGTCTCTTAATTTTGCTGGGAAGCATTCTGTAGCATAACTCATTTTACATTTGTCCCAAAGCCACTGAATTTTCCTGTGTAGGAAAAGGGAAGATGAGGGAACACACCATGCACACGACTCACAGTCTTTCTATTCCGGTACCATCTCTCCTGGGCTGATACACCTCTGAGAAATGGAGGAAAACACGAAATAATCAGAAACAGAATAATCTGCTAACTGAGAATGAGACTTTCTAGGTTCTGTTGCTCGGCAGGTGACTTATGCCCTAAAGCTTGCAGCTTTATTGAGGTGCATGTGCAAAGAGCGGGAGAAAATTGTGCTGCCTTTGCCAGAGCTTCGATTTCCCAAACAGACCGAGCGAGCACAATGTGGCTGTGTCTGGCCAAGGAGACCCAGCAGCACCGAAAGGCATTATGATTACTGAATCAGTAAGCACTTCTTTGCCGCTAGCCCGCCGTGAAACTTCCGAAAAGCATTTAATGGACTTTTGAGATGGATTTCCATTGCTTTGTGACTGGTGTCTTTCTTTCCAAGGGTTTTGCTCTCTGCCTGCTCTCCTTTGTGTGTGCTGCCTTCCTCTAGGCAGAGCAACCTCATTTCTCCACACCTGATCTTTGTGCCTCACTGCTGCTCTGCAAACCTTTTTCTTTACAATGCCCTCTGTGTTTTTCATTCTATACCAATCTATGTCCTTTTTGAAATTCATACTTTCCTCATCGTTGGAGTAAATCCTGGTGAAGATAGGAACATCTGATGTGCTGGTTCAGCTTCATAACAGCTACGGAGTCATGAACAGTGTAAGTGATCAAAAATGAAAGGGGAAGAGAAGCAGTTGGCCTCATTTTTGCACTATCATCAAAAATGTATATTGCGTCTTTGACTCCGTGTTTTCCTTGGGAGTTGTGTAGAGAAATGTTGATGCTATGAATGGAACTACAGTGCTTTTGTGAAAGGCAGGAGTAAAAACAAACACAACATCAAACATTTTGGCTGGAAGGTTGGTGATTCACAGCCCTTACATTTTTTTAATCCTGAAGAAATATCAGTACAAGGCATGCTCGAAGTAGAAACCATCGTAATACAAAATAATGCAATTCCCTATGTCTTCAGAGATGGTCAATATGCTGTTCATTGCAGTTGCCATAGAGATGCAATATTATCTTCTTAGCTCAGTTATGTGCCCTGAATTCTAATACATTTAGAGGAATGGTGCAAGTTAGTAAAAGTCTTCACAGTTCCAAAAAAGCTTTTCTTGCTGATCCTTCAAATAGCATTTGAAAAGAAGAGTTGGTCTGATGCACAGATTCCTCCAGTTTGAGTAAAATGTGGGTACAGAATGACATTATGAATCCCATGCAACTGCGTTTAAATGGTCTGACACAGATTTCAACTTTGCTTCTGAAGGATGCTGTTGTGCAAAGTTGCACTGGCTTTGCTAAAACGGGTTGTGAGGGGAAAGGAGGAATGAGAGCAACGAAGAAACAAACCTATAGCATCCCAGCCCCAAAATGTTTGCACTTCCTTTCACATGATCTGGAACTGCATATGGCTAACAGCTTTCAAAAAGCCCATAAATAATCAGCTATCGATAAGTCTCAGCTACGCTGCCAGTTGTGCAGCTGCTCTCTGAAATGGGGATTTATTTAGTGGAAGAAAGGAAGGAGGTATGGATATTGCAGCCAAGTCGTAAAGGTGAACCCCATTGTTCAAAAAAAAAAAAAGCAAACAGGACAAAACAAATGCAAGCAGACCTCTTTCTCTCCAGGTTTGAGCAGGGCTCCTCTCACCAACCTGCCAAGCAGCGAGTGTTTTGCTCCTGGGAGGCACGTGCTGACCCCCCTCAAAGTCTGTGTGCAGACCTGCCCCCACAATGGACTAAAGCTTGTGTTTCACTATGCCACTTTCCATCTAGGTCGCTGTGCTGCTTTTATGCCCGCATGAGCCTTTCTCAGTGCGTGCAATGACAAATAGCAGGTGACAGAACATTGGCACAGTCCTGGCTGGAGGGGTGGAAGAGGTATTTCTCTTTTTGAAGGGGAAGAGCTTAATGCTCGGTGGAGGGTTTTCTCTGGCAGGTTTTTGGTGCAAGCGGCTGTGCAGGACCAGTGATGCTCGCTCGGGGTGGCAGGTCCCTCTGGGGCTGCATCGCCCTGGCCGGCCCCGCACACCACTGCTGGCACAGCTGCCTCCTGAGCGAAAGCCTCGGGCAGGAGGTGAAGGCGAGGAGCCCTGCTGGTACACATCACAGAGTCCCCGGGTGCCTGAGGCCGGCAGGGCCCTCTGGAGCCACCCGGTGCCACCCGTGCCCAAGCAGGGACACCCAGAGCAGGGTGCCCAGCACCACGTCCAGGCGGCTTCTGAAGGGCTCCAAGGAGGAGACCCCACAGCCTCTGGGCAGCCTGTGCCAGGGCTCCGTCACCCGCACAGCACAGAAGGGCTCCTGGTGCTCAGGGGGAGCCTCCTGGGGGCCAGTTTGTACCCAGGGCCTCCTGTCCTGGCACTGGGCACCACCGGACACAGGCTGGCTGCTGGATGCTGCCGCTCCCCACCGTGCAGAGCCAGGCTGTGCCCAGCTGTGCTGACGAAGAACCTGCGGCCCCTTCCACCCATGCCATGCCATGCCGTGCCAGACACCCCTGGTGCCACACATACCACGTGAAAATCAGGGTGTTTGCTCAGCACAGCAGCTCAGCGTGCTGCCCTCCAAGAGCCTGACCTGCTGTAATACCCACCAGCTCTGCCAGGAGGTAGGCATGGGCTGCACCAACTGTTTGGCTTTGTGCAGAAGTCTGCGTAGGCTCAGGGCAAGCCTCTCCTCCAGCCCACTGTGCCCCAGACCCCGGGGAAAGTAGAAATGTGTACCGAGGGGTTGGTGGAGCTTTCTCTGCTTTCACTGCTTGGTGCGAGGCAGGCGTGGTCGCGAGTGTTTCCTCCTGCCAGGGTGCCGTGGTGCAGGGCGCTGAGTGCTCTCGCTTCTTGTGAAACTGAGCTTAAGGTGCTCAGAGTACGGCAGGGTGGGGTTTTGATCTGAATAATTGATTTAATAGCTATTTGATAACTCTTTTCATAAATGGTGAGTGGCAGATCACTGGACCATACTGGCTCCTGTGCAAAGCCCGTTGCAAGACCCAGGCTGTTCCCTGCAGGCTGAGGACAGCCTGGCCAGAAAGAAGAGGAAAAAAGTGTATTTTATTCAAGGTCACACAAACATTTTGGGAGTTATATCTCCCTCTTCCATGCCCAAACCTTCTGCTCTCTTCCTTGAGTCAAACTTTCTTTCTAAAAGTCTGGCAGGCATGGTCCATGCCCCTATCTGAGCCCCAGAATATGTGTATCATGTACAGAAGATCTCTAGCCTGGTCCACGGTGAAAAGTCAGTGGAGAAGCTAGGTTTGGTTTTGATATCCACGTGCTCTTGTCCATAAGACCATTACTTCCCTGCATTAGAACTGCTGTCGTTTGTTTAAGTATTCATATAGCAACTTATAATTCTCTTCGTCTTTATTGCCAGGATCATAAATGGTTAAAAGATTGGGCTTAGTCTAGACTGTGAGTGCAGATATGATGCTGAGTTTCCTGTTTCTTTAAAAAGCTTCAATTTGTATCAGCTCATTTGACTTCCTTTGCAGATAATATCAGCCCACTACTTTTTACGTAGGGAGTGAAACATTGGCAGTGCCTGGACGCTGGTGTTGCTTCGTAATGGATTGCAGAATTTGTTTACATTTCCTCTCGTGAAACCATCTGCTAAGAGGAATCTTGACCTTTTTTTTTTTTTGGGGCAGTAATCTAGTTCCAAAGGATGGGGCTTAACAGCTCTGAAACCCCAAGGTGATGGTTGGCGTGTCTTTGCTGCAGGGAGTTAAATTCAGTCGTAGTCCAAAGGGTTATTAAAACTGAAAGCATTTTAGGTATGCAAACTCAGGCTTGCAAGACCCACATGACCCAGCAACGTATTTTTCTTCCTTGCAATGAGAATTTGCAGAAGAAGGGCGCTTCCCTCTCCTGGAGCCTGTGGGACGTCCAGCATCTCGTGGGCTTCTGAGGACCCTCGCTGCAGAGCAGGACGGTCGGTCCCCAGGGAAAGGCTTGGGGCCGGGGAGGAGCCCAGCGCCCCGCCGTGGGTGCTGGGAGCCCTGGCCAGGTTGGGATTTTGGGGTTTCCCTCCTGCCTGAGCGCAGCAGGGTGGCTGCAGCCTGCGATCATGCTGCAGGGATGGGTGGCAGAAGCCGAGGTCTGAGTGCTGGAGCTGACTTAGCAGCGTTCGCTCCGGTCCCCGGCGGCTGTCAGCAAAATCAGTCAGGCCTTGCGTCTGACCTAAATCTACGTGACTGCTGCAGAACTGGTACCCGCTTGGATCAAACGGGGACTTGCACTGCTGTGACTAGCAGGAAGGTCCCCGGTCAGCTGGAAGCACTTGGCACGTTAGGTGCTCGTGGGCAGGATCCGCACTGCCTTAATCCCGGCACGGCTGGGGCTTGGCACCTCGGCGATGGAGTGCGATCCGACCCCCTGTATCCCTCTGCAAACCCCTCCCCGTGCCTGAAGATGTCCGTGCTGACCCAGGAGAGCCCCCACTGGGGAGGTGGGCACCTCTCCCACCTAGGGGTTGTTGCTCTTCTTTGGGATGTTGGCTGCTGAGCCTCCTGGGGAAAGAGATGAAGTTAAATGCAGTGCGTTCAATGGGTAGAGCAGTGACCCAGGAAACCAAGAGCCTAGGGTTTATGTTCAGAAGCTTGAACAAGACCAAAAATCCTTGCCAGAAAGTAAGCAGGATAACATCTAATTTCATTCCTTCTCGTATATCCAACTTCACGTACACCACAAAACAAGAGTAACCTACCTCAGACCTAGGGCAAAACTGACAGCACGATGCCAGTAATCTCTGTGGCTGTGCAGAAACACACCTCGATGCTTGCCTGAGCCCCGACTTCACATCCCAAAGCAGAGAGCACCGCAGCTGGTACTGCTGCGTGATGCAGAAGCTGCCTGGCACTTGCCATTAAAGCCACTCAACTTCTGTTTCTTTTGACTTTGCCAGTTTTTAACAGCTTAGCCCAAAATTTGGCATACCAGCTGTCTGCCTCGGGCTGAGAAGGTCTGGAAAATTTCGGCAGAAGGACGTGTTCATTCACAGGGAAGGTAACAGGGGCGTCCAGGTGAGCTGTCCGTCTGAGCAGCCCCGGGAGGGTTTTCCCTGCGCAGCTCCCACGTCCTGTGCCCGAGAGGCAGCTCTCCATCACCCCGCTACATGCTGGGGAGCAGCATTCGCGTGGGGTGCCCTTCAAGGGAGGGAAAAAAAGGTGCAGACACTGGGAAAACTAGGATTTTGGAAAACTTCACTGTTGTGTCCAGCCAGAAAGAAAAGCAGGCAGATGCCGGCTGCCACCAAGGTGTGAACCTAAATGCCAACCACCAGAAAGTGGCAACGAGGTGGGTGGTATCAGGGAAGACCGTGGAGATGAAGCACTGAGAATCCTCATCTCCTTCACTGCATGGGAGCGCACGGCCCTGAGTGTGCTGCTGACTCCTTCCCCTGTATGGGAAGATGCAGGTAGGAAGGGGTTCCTGCTGGGAAGGATATATTTAGGGGGAAATAGGATTAGGTTATACTTATTAGAAATTATTAATTTTGTTTTGAGTTGCTTATGCTTCTTTAACTAGTTTCTCCTCCCGTAGAATAACTCCCTGGCACAGATGAAATTCCAGACCAGTTCTGAAAGAAAGAAGCTCCTAAAATCCTTGACTTCAATTTAATAGCAGCGCTGATCACCAGAACTGAAATCCCTTTCAAATGCAATTTAGCTTCTGTGTATTGGTGGTGCCATTCCTGGGCTTGGCTGAGTGTCACACAGCTCTGACTCTGGAATTGAAGTGATCGTAGCAACCTTTTCTTTTAATTACTTTCTAAATTGTTTCACTTTTGTGTCTCAGGGCACTGTTCTCAGCCCAGCAGAGCTATTAGCAGTGCCTGCCCAGGGCTGGAGGAGGTTTCGATCACCACCACATTTTCCGAGTGACAAAAAGGGTTCAGGAGGTGCAAAGTAGAGCCCAGAAATAAACCCAGCGCCTGCCCCTGCTTCCCCAGGGCTTTCTCCTATCCTTCTGCTCTTCCTCACTGTGAGCAGGAGTCGCCCCCAGCTCTGGGAAGGGCCACAGCTGAGCTGTGGCTGCACCCGAGCGTGGGCTGGCAAACAGGCTTGTGCACCCCAGGATCAGGCACAGGCAGCCGTGCCCCAGAGCACTGGCTATGAGGCTGGTTGAGGTCTCCAGGTCTTAAAAAGGTGTAGGAGACAAGTCCTGCTGGGATTTTTGCACCCTGGCACTTACATTTGCAGGGTGACCAAGGAACAAGGTGGGGAGAGGGACCATTTGCTTATTCACAGCACAAAGAGCGTGTAACCCACAGTGTGGTGCTCAAGAGGGGCAGATGATCTTTTATTTTGTGTTGCTCTTTCAGCTGCTTGCAGTGATTACCTTCCACTTCCATCTTACAGACTGATCACTCCTCTATGAGGAGAAACTGAAAGCATATAATTGGAGAACTGGTTGCTGGCTGGGTGAAGCCATTATATCTGTCATCTCAGAGCAAAAGATTCAGCTTTAAAAACTAAACCTGAAATACTTGGGGAGAGATGCTACTCTCAAAAATACACATACTTTTAACAATCATTTTTTTTATAAAAATAAATTGAAAATAATTGTGGGCAGAATTTAGATAATCAGTGGTCTGTCTGATTTGTGCGTGACAGTGAGAATTTGCAGCTGGAGGAATTAAATCCTGCAGACCAAAAATGACACATAAAAAAACCGACTCCGAAGGAAGGATGTATGTAAGGAGGCCAGGCAAAGGCTGGGATGAAAATCAGATTTCCTGTTAGATGATATCTTTAGGTCTATCTTTTTAAGGAGAGAAGAGACTAATGAGTGCAATAGCAACTGGTAACTGGCTTCTGGCCATTTTAAAGTATCATTGAGCTCTGAAGCACTGAAATGAGATTTATTACATCTGCCAGAGTGATGTACAAGAGAGCCTCCGTGGAGGCTCTACGTGTCTGTGGCCTTAGAATATTTCTTTAGTTACACGGTCATCAAACTGTTAATAAAGACAAAATGCTACCCACTCAAAAGCTAACACTTTAAACTAGTTTAGCTGTTGCTGAGATATTTATTTGAAAACATGCAACATCAGTTAGGCATTGTTTTGTTTTGGGCAATTTAGCCTGCACAGCAGCCTTGATCCAGCAGGAAGAAGGGTGTCAGAAGCTGATTTTGCAAGAGCTGTGTCTTGAAAGAAACAAATGAGATGAAGCAGTAGTATCCTTTTTAAGCAGAAATTGTAAATAGAGTAGAGGTTAGTGTGATCAAGTACTGGATGCTGCTCTAAAAATAAGATATTTGGGCTAAAGATGTGTCTCATAAGAGCTTTGGAATACATTAAGAGAGTGATGTTGTTGGTTCCAGACTTGCCAAATACTTTTCAGACGAATGCTGAAATCCTCAAGGGCCCTGTTGAACTCTCGTGCTTTCAAACCATTCAGTGTGTGGCAGAGTTGAAGGTGCAGAGTGTGGGGATGGAGGTGGTGTCTTGGATCTGATGAGAGTCAGATCTCTGGCTTCCTTTCACCTAAAAATAGCCTGGCTGTGACCCCCCCAGCATCGCCACATTGCTGCCCTGCAGCAGCTCTCTCGGGGGAAGATGCTTGGTAGGACAGTGGGAGGGGGACATCTGGCTAGAGTAGGGTAGAGTAGGGTAGAGCAGAGTAGAGTAGAGTAGAGTAGAGTAGAGTAGAATAGAATAGAACAGAACAGAACAGAACAGAACAGAACAGAACAGAACAGAACAGAATAGAATAGAATAGAATAGAATAGAATAGAATAGAATAGAATAGAATAGAATAGAATAGAATAGAATAGAATAGAATAGAATAGAATAGAATAGAATAGAATAGAATAGAATAGAATAGTAGTCCCTTCAGTTGGAAGAGACCTACAAAGTTCATCGAGTCCAACCACCTGACCACTTTAGGTCTAGCCCAAAGTTAAAGCACATTATTGAGGGCATTATCTGAATGCCTGCTGAACACTGAACTACTCTAAGTAGACTTAGAGAGAGGAAATCCATTAATTAATTAAATTTAATTAATTAAATTAAATGCATTAATTTTCCTCCAGTGCTGCTGCAGAAGAATACTTCCTTGTGTCAGCTTCACTCCAAGCACTGAAAAGAGAGAACTTTGTTGTTGTTCCTTGGGTGGCAGCTGCTAATACAGGTAGAAAAACTGGAGAAACCTCTATTGCATTGACCAACATGGTGCAGGTGAATTATGTCAGCTATCTTTTTTTGGGGTGTATGCAGTTAGTTGAAGGGAACAGTACAAATGCGTTGCTCTTTTCTCTGTTCATCCCTCAGATTTTTCCTTCAACCTTTGGGTAACTTAAGATGCCACTAATAATTTTTTTCTCTAGTCCGGTGTGTCCTTTTTACTTTTGCCAGTATTTCCAAGAAGACGGGTAAATAAATAAGCAGGTAAATTTACTCCATGTATCTCTGCAATGCAGTTCAGCCCTGATGCATATCTGATGGTTGTGTATGTATGTGTGAAAGGTCTCCTGGGCCCTCTAATAAATAGGGGGCTAGCACTGCCTGCCAGTCACATCCAGACAGTTTCCCTTGGAACCGGGCTATTTTCCCACTGAGGTGTTTGTATTGCTGCTCATCACTGTGGTTTGGTGAGTGCTCGTTTCCTATAAAATTTATTTTCATATCAACTTTGATTGCTTATGACACAATGCTTGGAACAGGTAACCAAATTTTTAATGATTTTTTTCTTCCTGACATACTTGGGTTTCCCCGGCTTATTAATACATTCAATGCAGTTGATGTCACGGAATCATCTTTGCTTTATTTTCCTTTCAATAAAGGCCAAACACATCTTCTTCAAGCACTACCTAAACGAGAAACAACTCACCTCAAGCTGTAAGCATCACAAATTTTGATTAAATAGACCCAGAGTTCTACAACAAAAGAATTAAGCCAAGGTGCCTGCTGGGACAGGTCCCATTTCTTGGTGTGCAAACCCTGCTGAGGGTTTGGTGTGCTTGCACCCTGCTTGCACCATGCCTCTTGGGAGTGTTGCTTCACCAGCTTGCCATGCTTGGAGGAGTACGCGAGTCCTGACGGGAGAGATGTGAGCCCTGTCGCTTCTGTTTGGCTTGCTGCAGTAGCAGAGGGCTGCAGCAGTTGTCCCCGGGCCGAGGTGATTGACTAGAAGTGATTTTTCACCAGGTGACATTTGCAATAATTACATGGCGCTTTGCTCGCTCCAGAGGAAATAATCAGCGTGACCTTCAAAAGGCTCTGCGGAAAGCGGGTCTTGTAAAAACAATTATTTGAACCTCCTGCCACGGCTGCTCCTGGTGCAGATAGGAAATTAGGAAAGTGTACTGTGTGGAAGGCAGCTGCCATAGGTGAGCAGAGAGCCAGGAGTGAGGATCAGGACACTCGAGGGAAATCAGATTTCCTTCTGAAATCCTGCAAGTTCTCCGCTTCTGCTTCTCTCTGCCGGGCTGCAGGCAGAGGAGAGACTGAGATGAAGTGCTGGGGCTGGGCTAGCAGAGCTCCTGCACAGCTGGGATGAGTCCATGGCTGGACCCTTCTGGAAAAAAGACTTCAGAGTGCCACCTCACCTGGGATTTTGCATGTGAGACAGGTAGCTGTGTCCTGGCCACAATCATACCCCACAGAGCTCCCGGCACATCTCCTCTCCCTGTGCTCCTGGTGGCCCCAGCTAAAATCTGAGCCTGAGCTGCCTGCCTGGGTGCTGGCTGATCCTGTGGTTAGGTTGCCTCCATTTTTTCAGGAGGGGAATGGCTGCATAACTGCCCTGCGAAGAAGGATTGGGTGTTTAAGGCCACTGAGATGGTGGAGGGCCTGGAGCACCCCTCCTGTGAGGAGAGGCTGAGAGAGCTGGGACTGCTCAGCCTGGAGAAGAGGAGGCCCAGGGGATCTCATCACTGTCTGTAAATCCCTGAGGGGAGGGTGCAGGGAGGACGGAGCCAGGCTGTGCTCAGTGGTGCCCAGTGCCAGGACAGGAGGCCTTGGGCACAAACTGGCCCCCAGGAGGCTCCCCCTGAGCACCAGGAGCACTTCTGTGCTGTGCGGGTGACGGAGCCCTGGCACAGGCTGCCCAGAGGCTGTGGGGTCTCCTCCTTGGAGCCCTTCAGAAGCCGCCTGGACGTGGTGCTGGGCACCCTGCTCTGGGTGTCCCTGCTTGGGCACGGCTGGCACCGGGTGGCTCCAGAGGGCCCTGCAAGCCTCAGGCACCGTCACTCTGTGACTCTGTAAGGTGACTGAATCTTGTTAGTTCATCCTGGCCACTCAGGCCCCCATGAGAGGTACCTCCACGGCAGTCGTGCCGCTCCTGTCACATCTGTACCGCTCGCGTATGGATGCAGACGTCAGTCTGAGAGAGCTGCGGTTGAAGGGAGCTGCTTCAAACCAGCAAAGCCACAGCATGCAAAAGCCCGGGTTTTGATTTGCTGCACTCAGGCCTTTTCTAAATAAACTCCGTCCAAAAATAACAACCACTGGTTTACTGATTTTTTGAACAGAATAGCGAAACCAGCTAGTAACAGTTTCCCAATAACAATATTGTTTCTGATATCCCCGCACCCACTTCTTGCTGTTAAGCGAACTGCATCCAGACTGGAATATTTAAAAATAGATTTATTTTTATTTTCAGTGAAATTATACTTATTCTCTTTTAATTAAAAAAAAAAAGTGAACAAACTTTAAATAAACAATACATAAATAATCATTCTCAAGCTGAGAGAAAGCTGAGACAATGACTCATTTTGGTTGATCCTGAAGAGGAAACCAGAAGTCTTGTCTCCCCATCCTCTCTTCCAGCCAGCAAAGCGTGCTGTCTCATTAGAGGAATATAATTAGCTGTTAGCTTAATTGGGGGTTGCTAGACACGCCGCGTGGACATGGTGACAGTGCAGCCGGGTGCCGGCCCCCGGGCTGTGCCGGAGCCCGCAGCAGGGGCAGTGGGATTGCAGGCACGTTTCTGGCTCTGCCTTCCCACAGCGCTGGGACAAAGCCCTGCGCAGCGCTGGAGGTCCCTGCTCGCTGTGTTTGCTTGCAGCTGCTCTGTGCAGAAGCTGGGTTCCCTCCGGCGGGAGCCCAGGGGCTGAGTGGGGACGTGTGCTCTCAGCCAGAGGAGCCCCAGCTTTCCCCCTCGGGACCGTGCAGGCTTCCTGCCCTGCAGGCTGTGGGGACACCCCACTGACCAGCAGGGCTGCTTCCACCTGCCTCGCAGGTAGTGCAAACCCAGCGGGGCGTCCCCCTGACGGACAGCGTCCCGTTATCGTGATTATTGCACGTCCTTCTCCGAGGAGCCTTGTAAGGCAATGGGTAAGGTCTGCAAGCCTGCCAATTCTTGGAGTCAGGCTCCCCGTACCTTCTGAAGCGGAGCCCAAACATCTGCTGAGCAAGTGTGGATTGGTCAGAGAGCTCCTGGTGACTCAGAAGAGGAAGCTGAGGCATGGGCCGTCTATTTTTAGCTGTCAGTAAATGTACCGAAGTGCTGCACCGCTGAGCCGAGGGAAGGGCGAGCGAACCCTGCGTGCCCTATTTAGGGAATAAATGTGAGATACTTGCACCCATTTCTAATCCTGAATTATAGGTAGTGCTGGGGAGAGGGGTGCCCGGGAGGAGGAGTCCCTGGGCATGGCTCTGCGTGGCTCAGGACAGGCTGCTCTGCTGCAGAAAAGAAAGCAGCACGCCTGCAGGAAAACACGAGGGACGTGGGCAGCAGCCTCTGAGCGGGTTACACCTACCTGGCCGTGCTCAGCCCGCCTGGAAAAGGGTGAAAATAAGAGAACTCCAGGGCACTGCCAGGATTTTCTTTTATAATGAACAGTAAGAAAGAAAATGATATAACAATTTCTGTATTTATGCATATAATAAATATATAGTAAACACATATAATATATATACACACTATACATCGGTATGAAGAAGGTTCTGTTCACCTCCTATGAGAATCCAAGAAGATATTCAGGGAGAGTGAAAGTTTCTAGGTTCATTATAGATACATGCTACTTAACCAGCAGAGAATTAGCCTGCAGAGTGTTGCCACCAGACACTACAACCATCAAGAATATATTAGGGTTGCAAGAAGGATTAGCCATTAGTATGTATGAAAGGATACACCCAGAGATGCTAGTGAATTTTAACAAATCCCATTTCTGCCTGATTTTTTTTTCTGTTATTGTTGACAGTAACACCAGTTTTGATTGAAAAGGAGAAGAAAAAAGACACTTTCTTTTCTACATGACCATGCCTGTGCTGCACGGGCTCGGTTCCTTCCTTTGTCTTTTTTCAAGACTGTCACACATCAGATGGGTGAGAAACCTTTCAACCTTCAAACAGTCTTGGCAGTGCAGTGGTTTCATGGGGCAAGACGGCATGAAAGCGTGAGCTGACCACTACGTGAAATGCTCCTGAGTGCAGGGAGGGCAGCAAACGGGTCTCAGCAGGACACCCGTGTGTGTGTCCTGGCTGGTGGGCTCTTCCTGTGGCAGCAGATCTCCAGACAGGAGCAGAGCAGAAACTGGGTGAGGTGCTAGGGATCTGGTCG
This sequence comes from Anser brachyrhynchus, assembly GCF_964034855.1. Lineage (NCBI taxonomy): Eukaryota > Metazoa > Chordata > Aves > Anseriformes > Anatidae > Anser > Anser brachyrhynchus. Next base: position 139,959,130 of record NC_137695.1, on the reverse strand, counting down.
GATTGCTGCTGGCGCAGCATGTGTTCTCTAAAAAGAGACCAAGAAAGCTTATTCCACCTCCATCTGTCATCGGCGGTGGGGTGGGCTTCTCCGCCACAGGCACTGCTGTTCCTTAAAAGCTTCCAAATGCCGCTCCATGGAGATTTTGTGGAGTTTTATTTGCCTGCAGTGGTTGTGGTCGCAGAGCAGCGTGATGGACTCGGTGGTAGGAGGCAGAGCATCTGTGCTTCAGAAGAGCAACTGCTTCAGAAATGAGAGATGATTCAATGCACCTAAAAAATTATGGTGGAGAGGAGAAAGGACAAGTGACCCCCAGCATGGAAAAGGAAGATTATAAACAGACTATCAGGTTTTCCTCATCGTTCTCTACACATTAGCAGTGAGTAAAGGAGATGTAGGAGGATCTGTGCTCTGAATGCTCTAGATTTCATTTTTAATCAAAAAAATGGATTTTCTCTTTGCCACTGCTCTGCGCTGGAGCTCGAGGGGGTGGTCAGTTCCTGGAGATGGCTGGTTTGAATCAGCTCCCTCCAAACCCGTGCTGTGGGTCTGCAGGCCTGGGGCTGCACCTCAGAGGTGCAGGCACTGGCAGCTGGAGACGTCATGGCAAATCTCTCCTTTGTTCCCTCTCCTCCCAGCATCACCCGCGTGGATGGAAGAGCCGGGCTCATTCGTCTGTTCTGGCAGAGGAAGGCACAGGAGCTACACAGAAATAGCATTTTCCCTGTGTTTTCCTGTAGCAAGCCGGCACTTATTCTATTATTGGTGCAAATGTTGTTGAGAAACTGAAGACTAAATGTTTAAAAGAAAGCTCTGCATGGGCAGCATTGGAACTAAGTGAGTTTGGTGGCTGAATCACCCGACAGTAATCGCTTTAACCTGATGGGCTACGACCACAACTGTATCTTGAAGAATGCCATGTAATAAAAAATTGATATTAAAGTTCTTAAGTTTCCCCTGCAGAAACTCTATCTGGGATTGCCTTTCCTTGAGGTGGCTTTTTAATTGCCAGGTGTTCCTCATGGAGAGCCACAGCTCCTGCTCTCTGTGCCTCCAAAGCGCCAACCCAAATTGTAGTCCCACGTGCATGTCTGGGGCATTTGGGCCTCTGAGCATGAATGTTTAATATTGAAACGTGGTGTTTGGTTGTTTTTAGCATTTTCCTTGTAACAGTCTTTGCTATGGAGAAGGGATCGGCTGTCTGACTGCTGACATTTTAGATGATGTGTCTCTTTCTTAGTGCTCTGCTGCACAGCGGTTGCTTGTGGATCAGTACTGTAATATTGCCACTTCTGCTCCATCTTCATAAATTCATTTCCTTTTATATCTCTGAAGTACAGTATTATGTTTCATTATTTTTCTACTTGTACATGGGAAAACATTTTTTAAAGTGCCACAGCATCATTTGTACCTTTATTTTATTGTATTATTTTTTTTCTTCTTTCATTGTAGAAGGTATTCACTCCTATTTGTCCAATCACTTCTACTTTAAAATGTTTTGCCTTGTTTTCATGATACCATCATACCTTGGCTGACCTGCCTCAGCTAGTCTGGTTTAATCAGTGAGAAAGTACACGGTGTGTTTGCTTTTCCCTGAAAACCATTTTCTGCTCTGTAACAAATCTGAAGCCCTATAAAAATGCACTGACAGCCTGCACAAGTGCAGCTGGGGCTAAGGGGAGCGGGGTGGCAGCGAGCACTGCACGGCCTGCAGCTGCCTCTGCTCCCGGTCCATCAAGGCTGTGGATGTTTTGGAGCTGGGGCTCTCGCTTCATGAGTAATCCACTGAGCAGCCCCTCGGGAAGAAGCTGGCACTTGCCCTGTAGATGGGATGGTGCCCATTTTGTGAGCCTCTCTGCTAAAGGCACGAGGATTTCCTTCTGAAGGACAGCTTAAAATAGAAGCCATGGGCTCCTCTGGCAATGGGCTACGGAAGAGCAGCCTTTAGCAGCTTTGTTTTTACCTGTTTGGGGCTGAATTTTCTTTAGTAACCTCACCCCAGCTCAGATATTAGAGCTGTGGTGAGCAGACAGGTCAGTGCCTTCAGTGCTTCCCTCCACGATGTTGACGAAGAGGCGCTTCAGCCCCTGCACACCTTCCCCTTCAATGAGAGAGGCCTGCAGCTCTCCCGGGCACCCTGCAGCAGCCATGGGCATGGCTACAATCCCACAACTTTTCCTTACTGACCTGGCTGGGAACAAAGCCTTCCCCATCTCCCTGACAGCCCTGTCTTCCCTGGGGCCTGGATCCACGGAGCTCCGGCCCAGGCTGCCCAGCTCCCACACCCCTGCAGGCAGATGCGGTGGGCCTGCAGAGACGTAAGCAAAGCAAGCACAGGGTTGAGCACGGTATAAATACAGGAATATATGCTTGGGCAGTGGGTCAGCTGAGAAAGCCTGGGCTGCCTTTACCTGCTCCTTGCTGAAGGACAGGATCCATCCCAAGGTGTCGCAACGGCTGGTGTCCCATCCGCCCTGCTGCCTCCCACCTGCGCTGTATTTCACATTGCAAAGTATTAATTATTGCTGCAACAAACATTCCTGACCTCTTGCTCTGGCAGCAGCCAAAGCAAAAGACAGTTGGGCATGCACGCTGACTAAGTGGCAGCTGCAATTAACGTACCTCCGCATAATTACAGCGCGGCACCTGGCCGTGTCTGTGAGGCTTGAGCAGAAGCCAGGCCGTGTGGGAGGAGGGTTTCCCCAGAGGCCCTGGTGAGCGCAGGGCTGGGCGGTGGATGGATTACAGCTGTGTGTGCGTGTTTAAAAATAACCCTCTAACTTTGCAGAGGAATGTATTTGTTATGGAGCCACTGAAAGGCCGGGGTAAGAGACCCGGGAGCGAGCAGCCGCTGGGAGCGAGCCAGGAGACGGCTCCTGGGCACGATGCTCCCCGGGAAGGCGGACTTGGGCTGCCAAGCAAGGAACCTGCTCCTGTTTGTTTGCTCTCTGTGTTCGGGGGAAACAAGACTTTGTGTATGGTTTGTGGGATAAACAAACACCATTGCACCGAGGAAATGCTTCTCTCATCACCAGTTGTGTTGTAGTGGAAACAACCTGGCAAGACCCCACATGTTGGCTAATCCTCGGGCCAGATGGAGGTAACAATATGTTTAAAATGTTAATTAACTAGTTCACTGCACGTCTGATTTACTGCTCTTAAATAAGTTGCTAAGAAGGCTCATTTAACAAATGCGTTTACCAGTGCATCCTGGTTTACTGCTTGAACCCACAAAAGCTCAGCCTTAACAGCTAAGTTGTTAGCCTGGGTGTAACAGCAGGGATAATCACTAGCACATGTGAAGGACAGAGCCAAAAGCTGCAAAAGGACAAGGAGCATGGCAGAGAGCTGAAATAAGGGACACACACACCGGTATTCCTGCAAGAAAAACACAGGACTCCGAGGTTTCCTCCTTATAAATACAGTTGTAAAAATTAACTCTGGTTGATAGTGGTGCATCAGGACAAAAGGACCTCCTATGAGTGTAGGATTCGTGCACATATTCAGGTGAGCGTTTTCCCAAACAGTGTCCCTACAATACAGCCCCAGCACACACTGGGGTGGGAGGGAAGCAGGCGGGCAGAAAACCTGTGTAGCTTCAGTGGAAGGGATTGCTTGTCCCCAAGGAGTGGGAGAGGAGGGAGGGTGACGAGAGACAAAAAATGGGGCTGGCGCTGGTGTGCAGAGGAGCTGAGGGGGAGAACATGTGGGGACAAGGCCTGGTGGAGCACCATGGGGCTGCAGGGCTGTCCCATCTCATGCTTCGTGCCTGTTGGTGTAGACTCGGTGGTTTAGGAGAAGAGATACATCAGCTGTGTGTGCAGTGGAAGGTAGCTTAGGCCTGCCAAGAGTGAGAGCTCACTGAGGGCTGATTCAGATCTGTGGTGAATCCCTGAAGCCACACCAGTGTGTGGGAAACACCTGTGTGGGCCTGGGAGGCATTTATTGAAGGAGGAGAGGCAACAAAACTGACCTCTCATGTCGAGGTCGAGTTTGCAGGGATGGCCACGAGGAAAGTGACTTTACCCCGCAAAGAGCAGGCACTTTGCGGGGTGTCTGCGAGGGTGTGCTCTGTGACATGGGCCTGCAGAGGATGGCCTCATCCTCTGTCCAGGTGCTTGCTGTGGTTTTGTCTGCAGAGTGCATCTTCTCAGGGCATGGCAGAATCAGGCTCCCTCGGGGACGTGTACAGTGCTGTGTTGACTCGGTCCTAGATGCAGGCGAGGTGTCGGGACGTCCGAAGGCTTCGTGTTTGCCCTCTGGGCAACTCTGCCAGTGGAAAAATTCCTCCTGGTGCATCTTACGCCCCAGAAGCTGCCTCAGAAAGCCGTGGCAGCAAAACATCCGTGCTGTAAACTGAACGTCCCTCCAGTGGCACCAGCCTGGAGTTTTTATTTAGTCTTGGATCTCAGGCAGCAGATTTGCCTGCTGCGATGAGACACATGGAAGACAGGCTATCTCATAGCTAGAAGAAAATGGTGTTCTTCAAACAGCTTGCAGAGTTGCTCTGAGGAGGAGCCACTCTGCGAGGCAGAAGGAACAAAATCGGGTTATATTTTTCCAAAGTGGAGATGATTTTTAAGTCTTGTATGGTCAAACAGTGCAGAGATGTGGCTGCTGCTTCTCAGGTTGAGCCTCGGCTCTGATTTCCTGCAATAAATGCACTCCTGGAGGTCTGAGTGCTTCTGTCTCGGTGATGCCATCTCTGAGGCTATAAATCAGCACTTTCATCGGGACAACATCGGCTTTGTTTTGAGGAGAGCCTCTGGGTATTCTCAGAGCTATACAAATATTGCAGAATCATTATTTTCTTCTTAAAGAAAGCCACTTTTAAACATTTGCAGGATCACAACGAGTTCCAAGTTTAAAGCTGAGACGCGGTGGGACGTATTTCTCCCTTCCATGGCTTTCTTTCCCTTCCTCCCTAGCTCAGTAGGTGCAAGGGGAGAACAGGCTGGAGCCTGGGGTCTGTTTTCTCTGATGAATGCTGCCCAGCATCACTGGGTGAACAGCAAGTCCTGGAGCATCCCCTCACTGCCTGTCCCTTCTCTCCTCATCTCCTTGAGAAACCAAGGGAAGGAACATGTGGGAAGGAGAAAGCCAATATTCAGATGAACAGAGAAGCAAAACAGTGCAAGAAATAATTTAAAACACAGGTCAGGCAGTCCCAGGGCAGTTAACCCCTCCTGCATGTCCATTCTCAATGGCATTACTGCCCTAAGAGCCAGCCTGTTGATCAGAGCCTGGCATGTCGGGAAGCAGAGCTGTATCGAACCTGGAAATAGTGGTGACAACAAGGGAAAAAAAAGAGCAGGAAGGACAAATAGCAAGTTTACTTTAGGTATATCAATGACTAGGCATGGCATGTTTTGAAAGCATTGGAGTAAGGTGAGCTTTGAGAAGGAGGCTGAGAGCAAATACGATAGCAGCTAGGTGTTTTCCTGACCCGACCTTCATCTTTTTCATTTAAAGAACTTCCCTCTAACTACTCCTAACTTTATTGCTTAATTGGTACCGGGGAAAAAAAACATAAAAACTGAGATAAAAATAGGGCTTTTACATTGGTTAAGCAGCAAGATGTCTTGCCTCAGAACCCTGAAACAGCTGGAAGAAATAAACCACCACGGGAGAAGTGTTGCTTAAAAAAAGCATCTCCTTTTCTGATATTTCATGTAATCAGAAATTTTCCATTGCTGCCTTTAGTTACACAGGGGCCTTTCATACACCCGTATCTGTTGATCTCTGATAAAATTGCACAAAGGAGGCAGCTCATTAGCTCTCACTTCTGCTCTGAGCATGTTTTGATGTGCAGATCGCTGACAGCACAAAAAAAATCCTTTCTGGCTGTGTAGGTAGCTATAATAGCAGTATTGACTGTGTGTACCTGCTGCAGGCAAAACATAGGGGATTCTCCATCTCCTCGGTGTTTCATCTGAGGAATAATGACCAAGGGATGTGAAGAGTGATTGTGGGGTTGAACCTGATACAAAGCACTCCCGTGAAACCTGCTTGCCAAAATGATGATCCAGTTCCAGTAATTCAGCACCCATTACGGCATCTCAAGTCAGGCCCTTGAAATAAACTTTAAGTTTTAAAAATTCTTGCCATTACCAGCTAGTTATTGATTAAAATAATGATACCTTTTATTTTTATAAAGGCTTTCAAGCTCTGCCTTGTACAGACGGCTTCTCAAACATTTAACAATTCCAGGCATGAACAGTTTATCTGAACATTTTGCTTGCAATGCTGGAGAGTACAAACAAAGCACTGTTGTGTTAGCGTGGGGAAGCAGAAAGCAAAACTAAACGAAACACTTCAGTTATCTAAACTGGCTGGAATTAAACAGCATAAATGAGAAGAAAGTCACATCATTTTTTAACTAGAGAAAACGTCAGACATCAAAGCTGGGATCTTTAAAAAGAAAAATTGTTGGCAGCACTCTACATGTGTGCGTGATGGGCATGAAACTTTGTTTTTGCTTTGATTTCTTCCTTTCTGCTCTGAAAACATGGAGAGAGGTAAAATGACTCCATTAGAGTTAAATGCCTGTGCTCACTAATGGAACAAAGATAAAAAGCAAACAACAAATGCATTACTATGACGGTGTGGCTGCTCCATCATCTTAGCTGGTGCTTGTTTCTTTCCCTAAATTAAGAGAAGACGGTTTCAGGCTCAATTTAAGGTGGGATCCATCTTGCCTCTGTGGGTAAACATGAAGGCTGCATACTGGGGCTCAGAGAGAGCAGATGGCTCTGCAGTTTTGGGGTGGCTACTTGCAGTGGTTTTACCTTGCTAGGCAGCTGAACTCCACCAAACCTCTCTCTCACTCCCCCTCCTCAGAAGAGGAGGGGAAGAAGAAAAGGAAAAAAACAACTCACGGGTTGAGATAAGGGTAATTTAATTAAAGGAAAAAATAATTATTAAGGGAAAATTATTATTATTAAGGGAAGATTAAATAATTTAACTAAAGGGAAAGGGTGGGGTGGGGGGTGGGGTGGGATGGAACAACAACCAAACAAGTAAAAGCCATGTGGAAGCACAGAGAGAGAGGAAAGAAATTATTCTCTACTTCCCCCCAATAAGTGATACTTGACCATGTTGTTCAGGAGGATAGATGTTTTCACAATGAGAGCCCACCTCTCCTGTCTCCTTTCCTTTTCCCACCTTTCATTGCTGTGTGTGACACCACATGGCATGGAATATCCCTCTGGTCAGTTTAGGTCAGCTGCCCTGGTGATGTCCCCTCCCCATCTCCTGCCCACCCCCAGCCTTCTGACTCTTGGGGGCTTGGAAGGAGTCCTGGTGCTGTGCCAGTATTGCTCAGCAGTAGACACAACGCTCGTGTGGTACCAGTGCAGCTGATGACACAAAACTGGGAGGAGTGACTGATATATCAGTGTCATGCTGCCATCTAGATGGACCTCAACAGGCCGGAGAAATGGGCTGACAGGAACCTCATGAAGTTCAACAAGGAGAAGGGCAGAGCCCTGCACCTGGGCAGGAACAACCCCAGGCACCAGGCTGGGGGCCTCCCAGCTGGGAAGCCGCTCTGCAGAAATGGACCTGGGTGTCCTGGTGGGCACCAAGTTGACCATGAGCCAGCGATGTGCCCTCATTGCTAAGAAGGCTAAGGATATTCTTGGCTGCGTTAGGCAAAGTATCACCAGCTGGTGAAGGGAAATGATCCTTCTCCTCGGCTTAGTGTTGGTGAGGTTGAAGTACTGGGTCTGGTTCTGGGCTCCGCAGCACAAGAGAGATACGGACATAATGGAGAGAGTCCAGCGGAGGGCCACCGAGATGATGGAGGGCCTGGAGCACCCCTCCTGTGAGGGGAGGCTGAGAGAGCTGGGACTGCTCAGCACAGAAAATAAAAAGCTCAGGTGGGACATTATTAATCTATATGAGGGTGCAGCGAGGACGGATCCAGGCTGTGTGCAGTGGTGCCCAGTGCCAGGACAGGAGGCCCTGGGCACAAACTGGCCCCCAGGAGGCTCCCCCTGAGCACCAGGAGCCCTTCTGTGCTGTGCGGGTGACGGAGCCCTGGCACAGGCTGCCCAGAGGCTGTGGGGTCTCCTCCTTGGAGCCCTTCAGAAGCCGCCTGGACGTGGTGCTGGGCACCCTGCTCTGGGTGTCCCTGCTCGGGCACGGGTGGCACCGGGTGGCTCCAGAGCTCCCTGCCAGCCTCAGCCACTCTGTCATTCTGTGACATTGATGTTCCCCTCCTGTGGTGGTGTGGTAGTTTTACAGGAGGGGAACAAGCAGGCCGGGGCCCTGCTTTGCTCTTGCTAACGGTGCTCATCAGTGCCAAGGTGCTGAGGCCAGGCTGGCCCGGCCCTGCTGCAGCTACCACAGTTTGCAGGGACAGACAGAAACGGTCTGCTTCTGCACGGCCCAACTTCCCCACTCAGTCAGTCAGTCACAGAAATTTGGTCTCCCCATGAATGGTGGCTGAAATTAGACCTGAGGAAAGTTCGTCTTTAATGTCAAGTGGCACTGTTTCATCATGCAGATTTTTTCAGAGCTGCAGCCAAATCAGTCCAGTGCTGCTTAATTGCTTAATATGATAAATCATGGCTTTTGCCAACTGCTCGCCTAATTATGTATTTTATTCACTGTAAACAACGGCTCTGAAAGGATGGAAGGGAGGCTGTACAGGGTTTACGCTGCCAATCTGATGGGCCCGAGTACAGCAGCCATCTCCGAAGCTATATTTAGCTTGCTGCTACTGATGCAATAGAAACAGACCTCCAAGAAGTTCTCTCTTACACTCCACTCTTCAAAATAATGACCCTTTTCACCATTTCTTTAGGGAAGTTATGCTTCTGAAGGTTATTCGTCCTGTCTCCTGGTGATTTGCCTATTCTATAGAATATCATTTGGCTTCTTTCAGTGCATTCAGTCCAGAGTTTCAGAGCAGCCTTTGGCAAGACCTAGGAGAATCCTCTCCTTAGCTCCTGCCACTTCACCACAAGACTCAATAAAATTTATAACTAATAAAATTTATTATAAAACAAATAAAATAAATTTATATAATAAAATATAATTTATATAGAAAAATTTTAAAATAAAATTTAAACAAAATTTTAATACATTTTATTTTATTTTTAAACTAGGTTCCAAGAATTTCTGATAAACTGGAAAAAAACGCACAACGTTATTTCTAAAGCAACTAAAAGTTTAGTTTCATCTCAGAGCAAATTTACCTTTTTTAATGGAAAGCTGGGAGTTAAGGGATAGGATGAAGGTGACACATGGCAATTATAGGGCAGAAGTCCCCTGCCCTTGGGCACAGCCTGCTGGATGTGAGCCGAGGGACAGTACCGTGCAGGGTACACAGGAAAAAAGGGCAGCACAGCCACTGGCAGGCATGATGTTAGCTCACCACCCACCACACTCCCTTCTCGCGCTGGGGTGGCTGCTCCAGAGCAGCGCTGGTGGAAGAGGCGAGACCAGACGCGTTCCCACCACCACGGGAGGTTTCCTGGCGTCTCTTCACAAACACCCCCACCCAGCAGTGCCCCGTGAACAGAAAACAGCTTTCCACTTCAGCAATGCTAGTGAAGTTCATACATTTTAATGCTCATATACTGACTGCTCTTTTCAATCTGCTTTAATTGAAAGATAAGCTGAATTTCTTATCTTGTTCTTCTGCAGTAGGAGTTCAATCTTGAAGTAGCACATTTTCCTGCTGTGTTCCAAATATATCTGAATTAAACATGGTCATAATATTGGAGAAAGCATCAACCTCTATATAAAATCATCATGTGTACCGAGGGAGCTGTATAATACTGTATTTTAAAGTGATGGTCATTACAATCAACTGTTAGGGCCATTCTAGCTGAGGAGAAAAGCATCCAAGCCATCTGTATCACATAGTGAAATATAAATGTCTTGTTTTTAAACTGCTGAAAATGAAAGGTGTTTGACTTCAGGGGATTCAATATCACTTCAAATATTTTTTTGCATCAGATTTCACAGCAGCAACAAGATGAACCAACTCTGAATTTGACGTCTCAGCTCCCCGCTTGCAGGTACCCTGTGTTTTTTTTAGAGAAAGAAGATTTCAGAAATGAAAACCTGAGGTCCACTCACAGAAATATGTGCACAGACTGTGATCATAAGTGCAAAAAACACTATTTGAGCTTGAAGTAACAACTGATCAACCCTGCATGCCAGTAGATAAGTGTGTAGTGCCTCTGGACTAGCAGCTGCAGGGTGGATGGCTGCAACTAATTGCTCTGTAGCTGCATGAGCACCTTTGAAATGCATTTTGTGCACGTTCTCTTCATGTGAGCTGAAGCCACACTTCCTGTGTTGAAAACTGCATTAAAATTTATTTCCATAGAAATTCCAAAAGTTATTAGATTTATCCTTGTATTTTGTGAGCAATGCCTATGTGCTTCCTGGTATTATTTTTTCAATTTTTATTTTTCTGTTTTCTCCCCTTTTTTATGAAAGCTGAATAATTATCGTGGGAAGAGGCACACTTTTTTTTTTTTTTGTTCTTAGCTAAACAGTGCTTCAAAGCTAGCACTGTCAGAGGTTGCTTACTGTGACTCAGATTTATGGGCAAGGCACTGCAAAGCCTTTGGGCTCTCATTTTAGCATGGTCATGTCCTCCCCATTTGTAGCTCTAGTCTCAGTCTTTCCAAGATTATACCAGGAAAACACATCCTGAGATTCAGGGAATTCTGCTGCTCCAATCTTTGGATAGTTTGACTAAAATTTTTTTAACATCATGAATTTTCACTCTCTGGTCACAGCAGAATTTTTTAAAAGAACAAGGTAATACACTTGAAATCTGTACTTTATCTTAGCAGTTTTTCTTGGCTTTAAGCTCGTGCTGAATAATTTAGTAAGTTTCATCAAAATCATCTGAGAACTGTACAACTGAGAAAACTGTGTATTTCTAAAGATTTTTTTAGCACTAAAACTGCTGATGCAAGATGCAAAAGCTCTATCTTGTAGATCTCAGACTGAGTTAAAAAGCAACTACACTTGCAGAAGATTAGTTTAGGAGTTTCGTATAAGGTCATCCTTTTGCATTAGACACACACCGAAAGAAAAAATACCATTTTCAGAGCGAAGGCATTGGTTGCATGGATCGACTTTGAAGTGCTCTCCACTGCTGGTGACCTTTAGCTCTTAGATTTGTTCTACACTTAAGGTTCCCAGAAACCTGCCATAAACCTGTGAGATGCCTGAGAAGCGCAAACACAGTGGGCCCCCAGCAAAATGGAAATCCCAGGCTTTCGAGAGCACTTGCTGGAGTAAAAGGGTCTGGGGGAGTGAGGGGCTGCAATGTTGCAGACACAGCGCTGCAGCTCCACTGACACGTAGGCTGGGAAGTGATGGAAGAGCTTGCAAATTCAGGGGAAGTAAATGGCAAGCCTGTCTGGAAAGGCACGAAAGGTTATAAACATAAACAAAATTGGTTTCACAGGTTACCCCCATGCTCAGTCTCTGTGTGCTACCACATATGTGTGGGATTCGAGTAGCAGATGTTACAGAAAGTTATTCTTAGTAGCATAGAGAGGAATGTCTCACGTGGAGTTAGTGAAGATTTACTCTGTCCAGTCAATCCCAGGACTGAGATGAGTTCAAAGTGGGTCAAATCTTTAATTCTGCAACTGGTATTTGGACAGCAGCTGTTTACTGGCTTAAGGGAAACACGAGCTATATCACCAAGGTCCCCAGAGTTAATCCTTGTCTTGTCCTATGGCAGGCAAACACCGTAGATGGATCAAGCAGTTTTGATGCCTTCTGGTTCACCTTGATGGGGCAATCCATCCCACAGGGCTTTTGTGGCAAAAAGTCAGTGTGTGCCTCTCCTTTCTGTGGCTTTAAGCATGGTTTATTCTTGAAGGACTGGAGGACTAGTGCCCTGTCGGTTGTGCAAGAATTTTAAGTAGTTTTGAACTTGGAGAGACCTTGTCTCCATCCCTGTTCTACATTTTCCATATCCTTTCCCACCTGAGAGCCTTAATCCTGAGTTCTGAAGCCCAGACCATAAGCAAATTGGCCTCCAGTTGTCCAAAAACACCTTCAGCTGGAAATACTTTCAGCTAGAAAACCTTATTTGGACCTCAGTAAACTATGAGCAAAGGTAGGAGTAGTTCTCAAAGGCCCTTGTGACTTTGTGGATGAGTCTGCATTGACTTGTATGAGCTTCTTGTGATCCTGTGATCCCTGAAGCCCTGTGGTTGACCAAGAAAATTCTTTTGCTCCTCAGAAAATTAGGTAACAGTGTGGATGATGAGGAGTAGGAATACATGTTCTGTGCATCATCTCCATACGGTGGTGAAAGCCCATTCATAGGAACTCATCACTACCCTCAGGAGTCACAGGGATCTAGAGCCCTTTCTGTAACAACAAACACAGCTCATGGGACCTGCTTTCCACCCCGTGGCCATGGACTGCTGGCCACCAGGACCTGCCAAGCTCCCATACTGCTGCAACTCTCCACTCCAAATCTACACCCTGGGCTCTGCACCTCTGGGTTTCGTTTGCTGTATCACAGAATCATCTAAGTTGGAAGAGACCTCCAAGATCACCGAGTCCAACCTCTGACCTAACACTAACAAGTCCTCCACTAAACCATATCACTAAGCTCAACATCTAAACGTCTCTTAAAGACCTCCAGGGGTGGTGACTCAACCACTTCCCTGGGCAGCCCATTCCGATGCCTAACAACCCTTTCAGTGAAGAAGTTCTTCCTAATATCCAACCTAAACATCCCCTGAAAACGCTCTTCTTCTACTGCTCACAGAATACAAAATGGCCCACTTTGCACCCTGCCTGTGCGCCCTGCTATAGGTCTCAAAGAAAGCAGATTTTCTCCTCTGAAGGTTTTGGAAGTCCTTAGGTGGTCTCTCATTTACAGAACTATTCTCTTCCAGCAGTCCACATGTAGTATCTCAAGACCAGTGCCCTGCACATCACAGCTAGTCAGCCAACAGCTGGTCTCCGGGCAGTTGTCCCCACCATCACCAGGATTTCCACCTCATCCGGTACCCTGGAGCATTAGGGCATGAGTGTGCCGCGTGGTGGGGGACAGTGCAGCCCTTGGCCCCTGCATACCCTGCTTCCAGCTGCTTTTCCGCGTGGACAAAGGTGTATGGGCAGGGAAGGTGAGAGGCCACACGGGTATGTAAGTATCTCATATGATCATTTGAGGCACTTGAGAAACAGCCGTGTTGTTGGGGCCTCCAGTCTGAGCGTGTCACACTTGCCCAGTGACTTGGTATGACAAGGACCAGAGCATGGCCACCCAGCCCTGTGTATGACAAGCCCCCACGTGGCCCTGGACACACGGAGGATGAGCACTTTGCAACAACCTGTTGGCTTCTGAATGGCAGCAGGGTCTTAATCCAGCTTTCCCCAGTGGTTTCCCTCCTGTTTGCCCATGCTCATGGCCTAGTACTTCTCTTAAACTGTTTGGAGGTTAAATCACCCTGTTGGAGCTTGTGCTGTGTAGTTCTTTGAGACAAAGTGCCAGCCCATTGAGACACTGAAATCACATCTCCAAGGTAGTGCAAAAAAAAATTATTTCTAATCTTGCAGTCTGTGAGTTAGTGGATTTTAAATGCGGGGCCTGCTTTAGGTCAGGAGAGGCTGTTGTATGGCCTTCCCCAGGTACTTCACTGTGCCTCAGCAAATACAAACCTGATGGGGACCACGTCAGAGGGTGGAAAAACTTTGTTCAGCTCCGCTCTTGTCAGGTCACTAGAATGTATACTCAGGTGCCCAGTGCCCACCTCCGATACTGTCTCTTTTTGGGGGGTATTTACTTTCTGAACTGAGCTATTTAAGTACCTATTTATCCTCCAGAAGGTTAGCCAGTTCTGCTGGCCTCCTGTATGTTTGAGAGTCACTGGCATTTGGTGTTTGTCAGGGGGCTGGCAGACTAAAACACGTTACGCTTCCAGGCGCAGGGATCCTGCTCCCGACCAAGAGCTATTATTTAGGGCTCAATTCATCTTTTGTCTGAGGCTTGCCCTCGGCAGCTGGCCGGAGCTCCTTGCAGCTTGCTCTGTGCTGTGTGATGCGTGGTGGTGCTGGCCTTTGTCTAAAACTCCACTTGCCTCCCTCTCTCCTGGATTATCCTTCGGCCCAGCGGTGCTTACCGAGCCGTGGCTGTCCCCAGGATTTCCCCAGCCCAGCAGCACGTGTGGTGTGTATGTGGGCTTGGAGACATCCCTGCCATGAGCATGCAGGGCTCGGCAGGGCCCTTTGTGTCCTCCTCAGGCCTTGCATGCGAATCTTGTATTGTTTCCAGACAAAGCGAAATTCAGTTCTGTGCTGTGCTGGCAGCCTTTTACCTTTTTCTTTCCTTTCTCTTAGAATTACGGACTTGAAAATCGGTGCTATGCTCTTTGTGGAAGGAGCTGAGCCCATTTATCTTACTCCAGTGAAAGCAGCTGCTGCGTTTGCAGAGCAGCAAAGAGTTGGGCCCAAGGGCTTAAGCCAAAGGCCTGCTGTGACCAGCCCAGGTTTTCCTCATCTAGACTGTCCAGTTAAAATAATTAGGAATGTTTTTTAATTGCAAAATTTAGGGTTTTGTGGAGTTCGGGGGTACATCTGGCGGATAGCACTGCACCTCCTAAGGAATGTTTGAAGCACATTTTGAAGCAAATAACACATTGTTAAAGTGCTCACAATGCTACAAGGCACGAGGGAAGAGGCCTCAGAACATTTAAATTTGCCTTACAGTTTGTTGTGGCTCTTACTTTAAGAATTACAAAAAAAAATCAAAGCTATGTGGGTGGTGTTCAAAGACGTATTTCAATGACATTTAAAGCCTTTTGAATTTTTCCTTGCAGAAGTAAGTCTCTCGTTTGCTTCGAGGCTGGGATGGAAGCTGAGTTACTCCAAGCAATGGGCAGCAGTGAACAGATCCCAACGCCAGTGGGTTTCTGCTGTCTCAGTGCAGCTCCTTGCACCACTCCTCAGTTGTGTGGAGCTGGGTTTTGTGCTCAGCTCTTGCATGAGCAGCAGATCCATTAAATATTTCATTTTTGTGGCTGTGGTAAACTCCTGAGTTGTTCGTGATACTGTGCTTCATTTATGGCCGATTTTGGGTGCTGCGTAACAGATGCCAGAAGTGTTTTGATCTGACTCAGCAGGGATCAGTGCCCTTCCCCATGCAGTGCCTATTCGTGTCTGAGCCAAGTAAGTCTTCCTTTAAAATCTGTCAGCCTTTTCTACAGAAATAAATGCCCAGGAGAGGAGGGGAGAGGCTGGGGACAGAAAAAATGTTGAGGTGTGGATAGGCATTTAAAAACAGTTTGGAATGTCTTCCGGGCATGGAAATGTGCAATTTGTTAGTACTGCTGGGCCTTTCCCTCTGCTCCTTTGCCTGTGGCTTGTTTCCTCCTATTTATGTGAAGCCCAGAGCTTGTGCTGCAGGCTGAGAGCAGCAGAGTGGAGAAGAGAAGCCAAAAATTTAGGAGAAAGTTAGCCCAGCTTGTGATGCCCTTGGGAAATCAATGTGATGGGAAAGTTGATCCTTTCCTTCCTCCCATTTTCTAACTGCAGACGTTGGCCTTGTCCTTCACCTCCTTTGTTGCTGGCTTGCTTGACAGGCAAAAGAGCAGGTCCTGCTCCCCCAGAAGGCTTTGGCACTCCTGCTCGGGTGCTCTGCCCTCAGGGGAGATGGGTTCACACATGCAGTGTGAGCGCACGCGTGCAGTGGCTGGGAACCTGTCCTGCACTGAGGGTCAGACCAGATTTCAAGCTCCCCTGGCGGTACGCGTGCTGCCCACCGCAGCAACCTCCCGTAGTAATGCAGAACGCAGAATATAAATAACGTAGCCACAGTGTGTGTGAAAGGAAGCTGTGGGCTCCCCGGCTTGGGGCGGAGGTTCCCCAGCCTCGCTGCAGTTGTGTGCGGTACCACCAGGAACCATCTGAGCATAAGGTTAAATGCCTCTTGTCACCAAGCTGTTTGTGGTCGGAGAAGAGGGCACAAGAAGACACGGAGACCGCTGGAAGAACACAAATAGTAGGGTCACACTTGTGCTTGCAAGGACCATGGCTTTGTTCTCAGGGCGTAGTCTCGCTTCAAGGATGTGCATTGGTCAGGGCTGCTCCGCAGGGCTGAGGCTGAGGATGACACCTCAGTTTGAATCTGATATGAATGGCTTCTCTCACCCAAGAGCAGTCCTCTCCCAAGAGAAGAGCCAGCTGCCTGGAGAGATATCATCAGCACAAAATTTTTCCTCTTCCCTGTTGCAAACGCTGTGGCTGGATGCAAGGTGGGAAAGAACAAAACCGTTTCTCGCCTTGCCAGCTCCCCTGGTGCTAAACAGACATCCACACGGCCTGCACAGTACTGCGTCTGCTGTTGGGGCACCTCGGTTTCACACTGAAATTAAGCTAGCTGATGAACACTTCAGCCTGTTTGATTTTTCTGCCTCCCTCCTAGACAACTATATTTTACCTTTTTTCAAAGCTCTGGTAATTCGCTTGGTCCCTTGAGCAATTGCTCATTGTATTTTGGAAAGGAAATGCATTTAGCCTTTTTTTTTTTTTTAAATTCTCATTTTGTCTCCAGTAATATGAATAATGTATGTGCTGTCATGCAATTAGTCCACTGAGCTACTGAAGAAATCTTAATACCCAGGTTTCTGATAGCATCAGGTAGGAAGGCTGTTGCTACCAACATTTTCTGTGCTTCAGTTTTTGGTCACGTACCCTCTTAATCTCCCCTGTTGTTTGGCCAGCCGATGGTTTTCATTTCTAATGAAGAAAATCGCTCTGTGAATCCATGATAACCAAAGGTTTCGGATAAATGAATTTCACCGGGTCATTAAATCATAACAGCACAAACAAAATAGGATAAAGGAATCCGAATGTCCTCACTGCCACTTGGACGAGGTGGTGGTTGGTTGGCCGAATATCCGAGCCTCCAAGAGGGCCCCCATTTTGCTCAGGAGTCGGTTTGAGTTTTGGTTGTTGATTTTAAACATTCTGATTTTTTTTTTTCCCTTAGGTGTGACAGTTGTCTTAAATGTATTTACTGGTCACTTTCACTGGTCTGGATTCTGCCATGAAGGTATGTTTGCACAGGCAGTCTAAGCCTTCTTCTGCAGCTGGCTCCCTGCCCTGGGGGCACCCCTCCAGGAGAAACAAAAATCCAGCGCAAGTCCTCTCCAGAGGAAACAGTAAGAGGATTTCTTTTGGTGGAATAATCCTGGCGAGGGGAAGAGCTCAGGGAAGACTTCCCTGATAAATCCAAAGCTGTTTAAACTTCTGAAATGGCCCTTTCGGTTCCAAGAGGGAGCAATAACTATTTTAGCTACATGCTCCATTAGCCTAGTTATGGTTATGAACCACGCTAAGGCTAACGGCTTCAGATAATAAAATGCACAGCGTGAGCCTCAGGAACATTGCTGGTAGAGGAGAAAATATGAATATTTATCTGGGGCCAGATTTAGCCCTTTTTAAGTGGGAGGAGGGAGGAAGGGCTAACCCTTCACCCGAGGTAAAATACTGACCTAAATGGCCAGTTTTATGCTCAGACTTTTTTTTTCCTGATGCTTCTTTTTCCTAATTCCCCAAACACGGTGGACAGGGGTCCCATTTGCTAAATGCAGGGCTGCGCACGCAAAGTGCCCTGTGCTGCAGTGAAGAGGTTGAGCTCCTGCCACCCCTCTGGGATGCCTGCACGGGTGGCTCCCACCCTGCCAGGGCACCCTGGCAAACAGCTCAGTGTTCCCAACCATTTCAGAGGCCAGAAAAGAGGCACCAAATTTATAAAAATGTTTGTCCTGCCACACAGACGGACTGCATCTTCCACTGCCCTGCGGGGCTGCGTGCCTTGAATTAGTTGAGAAAGGCTCAGCAGGGAAGGGGCTCGGAAGGTGGCGGCCTGCTGGGCAAATCTCCTCTTCGTCCCCCTTTGACACCTGGTGGCATTTTGTTTCCATCCCCAGATCAGATACGCTGGCTGGTTAATAAACTCAGGTGCGGGGCAGCAGCTTGCCTGATGAAAACGAGTAATTACCTTTCACTTTGCCTGACCAGAATTTTGATTGCCACAGGCGTGATTAATAGGATTTTTCCTACCGTTGCTTAAGGAAAGCTGTGACCCCTGGCAAGATGTTTAGTATGTGGGAAATGTAAACAGGCTTTAAACCAGCAAAAAGATGAGCAGGGGGCTAACGGAGAGGCATCGCAGGAGAAGGTCTGACATTTTGGTGGATAAGCTGGGGGAAAAGGGGGTAAACGGCTCGGTAACAGACTGGACACACAGCACTGCATCAGGTGGAGCTGCAAAGCGTGGAGGTCATTCAGAGGAATGCATTGAGACTGAGAAATAAAACCTGATCTCATCTGGGAGAGAGCAATATGACCCCTCCTCTCATCAGCAGAAAGCACGGACCTGGGGAGGAGTTAACATGACCCAGATGTTCGTGTTAATTTATCAAATAACTACACAGTAATCAAATGCAGTCGAACAGACTGTATCTGGGCGTTGCTATGCTCAGCATGAAGGAATGGCATTGGGTTCTCAGAAAGCTTTTATTTAAAATAAGCATTTTGACTTCCATTTTGTCCCGGACCAAGTCCACCCTACCCCATACACCTCACCCTGCTCTTGTGTTCAGGTCTGCTTGCCCCCGTGTCCCTCATCCTTGAGTTGCCTCTCCTCCCACCCCTCCCAGCATCCTCACCAGCTTTGCTCTCCCCATGTGTTTTCAGTGGTGGCTGCACTCCCGGAGGAACAGCAAATCTGGCTGCATTTTTGGGGCTTGGCTGGCTTCCTTGGGGCAGGTGGATGTGCTCCCAGACAGGTCACAGGCGTCCACGCCTGGCCGGGATGGGCAGCAGCGTGCTGAGGGTGCGCCCAGCTACGGCAGGCTCCTGGGAAAGCTTCAGCTCTTAAGACCTCGGAGCTTTTCCTAAGGACGTGCCAGTGTGGTTTTTCAAGCCAGATTTGCAGTTCTGCATGGGTGGCAGGCAGCCCAGAGCTGATGGGGTTGGTATCAGCACCTCCAGCTGGGTCACACACATCCAGCCAGAAGGGCAGGAGGGATGAGAGCCTTACAGGAAAAAATTACCGGGACTTTTAATGCTGGAAAAAGCAGATTTTCCATAATCATGTTTCTGTGAAAACAGCAAGAGCAGCTTGGTGGTTTCTGTATTATTTTTTTTCCCTCCAGAAAATAAAAAAAAAAAACAGTCTGTACCAGCCGGAAAGGAATCTGCAGCCCGAAGGGACAAGAGCTGCCATGTGTCTGAACATCTCTCTGTGGCATCTCATAATGAGAATTTTGGGCAGTGTTAATAGCATCAGCTCCACTTGGGCAACCTGTCAGAGAGATTGGATGTCAGCTGCAGAGCAAAATACAGCTCCAGCCTAATTGTGGTCCTCCAGGAGGAGCCTCATGAATATGTATAAATAGCTGAAAAGTATATTATGACACCTAGCTGATTCTTCAAAATGCAGATAATTGCGCAGACATGGTGAAGACTGATAAAATGTGTGATTGCTTTGAAGAGGGAAGTAACTTGTGAGTGTTTGAGCTGAGTTAGGCATATGAAATTATGCACGGGGATTTTCTACTGAGCAATAATACTCCTCCAGCCCCAGTTATCGTGGCTCCATGATGCCTCCAATGCATTTCTGTGAATTCCTGTGCCAAACCAAGAGACTGTGCATGGGAGCACTTTAAAAACGTCCATGTAAACCAAAAATTAAATGCTTTGGTAAAGAGACCACTTATCAGTTGATAGGGTGGAGGTACCTGGCAAAGTGGGCTGGGAGCGATGGATGTGGCTGGCAGAGCTGGAACAATTACGAAGAGGCTTGAAAAGGATGCAATTAAGAATCAGTTTCATTTCTGTAAGAGCTATGTGCGCTCCCTGTGCTATGGCAGAGAAGAAATCCTTAAAATATTCCTTTTCCAGTCACTTTTTAGGTCTGGCTGACTTGAATAGGCCGGAGAATGCAGCGTGCCTCTGAAACCCAGTACGCAGGCGTTCAGGAAGCAATCACAGCAATGTAAGCACTGCCAGCCCTGCTCAAAGATGGGCCCTGACAGTCCCCCTGTACAGAGTTCTTCCAAAGGCATTTGTCACTATTTGGTACTGATGTGACTTAAAGACTGCTCGGTGTGTCATGTTCAGCTACCAAAATGGAGGAGTGAGGGATGAGTAGATGCAGACAGTGATGACCAGTGCTGTGGGAAAGCCAAGTGCACTAACATATTCTCAGCTGACACGCAGCACTCAAAATCCCTAACAGTCTGAGCTCTGCTGAATGACCCTTTGTAACGATTTTTCTTTTTTATCATTCCACGTTATGCTATAAATGGATATTTTTCCAGAACGATCACATAAACCTCATAGTAAATAAAGGTTGTAACGTATCAGGATGACAGATAGCAGCTAGGAAAACACAGCGCAGACTGCCGGATTTTGAAGGATCGCTCTCACAACCCAGATTTTAAGAGGCAGTTTAAGAATTTCTGCTTAGCAGCTTAACTATTCTGGGTCACATGCTGCTCTGCTTTTCTGGGGAGCTTTTCTGAGAAGAGGGCAGCCCGCATTTGGCTTTTCACAAGTGGCACCGAAGTGTTGAAGCCGTTGCTCTGAGTGAGCCGTGCCTGCCACGCCAGGCACTCGAGGTTTTCAGCCTAACACGCCTGGGAAGAGGAGTACACCACCCATCCCCGGGGTCCCCAGTGCTCGCCCGCTGCTCCGTGGCCGTATGGAGACAACAGCCCGAGGGGCTGGGGCTGTGCGCTTTGGGGCCCAGACAAGCCATTGCAGCCATGACAAAAGATGTTTGTGCTCCAGATGTAGTTACGCTCTGCGGCTTTAGCACATTTCATCTGCCTCCTCTGTAACAAAAATAGTCCCGAAAATTACATGGCAGGGAGGAAGGTTTGTTCGTCTAGGAGAGCACTTAAATGTTTGTATATGCGAGGACAGCTAATACAGAGCAGAGCAATAACTCTTCGGCAGGCTCGAGAGCAGGTGGTTCCTGTTACCAGTTCCAGAGAGTTTCTCTGTAAAACCAGCGAGCAGTCCAGGGCTGTGTCCTCACTTTGCCTCTGCAGGCAGTTTACATCCACCGGGCCTGCTGGGTGCATCCTGCACCCTCTGAGCCCCTGGCAAAGGGACTTCTGCTCTGCTCTGGCCCATTTTAACCTTCTTTTAGCCCCCTCCCCAAGCCCTCTCCCTGAGCAACTGTCCGAATGAGCCTGGTGAGGTTCATTTGTTGAATCTCCCGTGCTCCCTCACCTGCCCTTGGAGATAGGGGCATACATAGAGACCGCAGAGGGGGCCGTGCCTTGTCCCAGTAGGGAGCAGCAGCTAGCCCGTCGCAGCTGCTACTGGAGAACAGGCAATTACAACACCTGGCTAGGACCAACGTGCCCAGTAGGTCCCACTCAGTCAGTTACTGGCAAATCAGACTGTGTCACCAGAGTTTGCTTCGTTAGCTAGTGAGGCAACACTTGGGAGTGTGGCTGGAAGGTGCCCAGAAGTGCCTATTTGTTGTACAGGGGGGCAGTTACCTTCCTGTAACCCCAATGAATAACGCATGCACAAATTGTTGCACATTTTGTGAATCAAAATGAGGCCACAGCCTAGTCTAGAGACAAATGCATCTGCCATCTGGATGGGAAGTGCAGAAAAGATGTATTTTTCGGTGGGCTTTCAGCATTTCATCTCTCCCTGACTCCCGTGTAGGAAATGGAGGCAACAGGGTTTTCCCATATCAGCATCTTCTGAGTTGACCATATGGTCAAGTCCAACTCTCGTTTCCATATTATTTTTTTTCTCCTTGGAGGTGGAACAGAGCCTTCATCTCCTTGAAAAAGCAATTTTCTGCCTGATGATGGCTATGTAATCCCTGAATTTGGCTCCTTGGGCTGTTCTTTCCCCAGTTTCAGAGGCTTTGTCTGTACTTTTTAAAGAAGGGGCCCTGGAAATGGCAAAAATTGTTGTGTTCTTGCTCCTGACTGATGCAGACTGCCTTCCTCAGGAGAGTGCATCTGGGTATGTGGAGGTGTCTGGTTGCCTGTCTGCCAGGGTGAGTCTGGTGTTGAAGGTGCCCTTTTCCCCATGAGATGGAGACAGACACTCCAGGGACCAGTGCTAAGTGACATCTGTAGGAATGTGACAATGAGAAGCTTTTCCTTTGGCTGATGATGTGTGGATCTACACCTCTGCTTCAGATCTGCTTTCTCTATTATTTGTGCCTCTCTAGCCATAAACACAAATTCAGGATTCCTAAAACAGAGATCTTGGTCTTCCCCCCTAAGCTACACATTTCTTAGTTATCGAGCACCTTCATCCCTTCACTTACCAGCATGGCCAGCATCTTCCACAGGTCCTCCCATCCAGGTGATGTCCACAACTTGCAGATTCTTTCACTGCAACTTCTGCATGTTTCTGTCTGTCTGTTCTCTCTCCTGAAATTACTTCCCAGCTCTCCAAATGTCTCAATTATTGCGGGGTCACTGCCCTACCGATATCTGCCCAGATCGTGCTCTGAAGGTTGTTTTCCTAGCTCGCTGTTCTGAACACACCAGTTCTCCCTATCCACCCCGCTGTCAGTTTCCCTCCTCTCGTACAGTGACATTCAGTTCCTGTCTTGGACATCATCCCTCATCTGCTGTCAAAACACCAGTGCCTGCCCCAGCAGGATCGCCTCCTACCTTCTCTCCCACCATCGCTCACATGTTCCATTTCACTGCCTGTGCTGGAAGGAGCTCCTCACAGGCGTCCAAAATGCTTCTTTGTCATCGCTGAAGCCTTTTTGAGCAAGCTCTTTCTCTCCAACACTTGTAAGTAACTTAGGACAGCAAAGCAGCCAGGCTGTGGGGGGGAGAAAGTACTCCCTGTTGTGCTGACCAACGATTTTGAGTGGCTTCCCATTAACTACCTCGGTTTATATTTAAGGGCAAACGCTGGAGCATATGAACTTCAGCGCCTAAAGCACAAACCCTCACAAACACATCCCTCCTGACACATTTTGAAAGCTCCCTGGCTGCCTCCCTCCATCCTTCAGCAGCAGGCTGGCCGGTTCCCATGGGCAGCCTGCTCTGCGAGGCGGCACAGCATCCTTTGGCTCAGAAACCTTCAGCTAGGATTTTGGCTGCTTACTGCTCCAGATATATCAGCTCCAGGTAGCTTGGGCAGGCAGCGGGAAAGGGAGGTGCGCGTGTGCAAGCTGAGTCAAAAGTCATGAGTAGATAAAGAGTCTCATTTCCTTTTAAAAATTTCCCCTTTCAAAAATTCTTATTTGTTCATACTGATAGTATTGGTACATATTAATATATGGCAAAGTGATGGATGCTTAAATAAAGTGCCTCTAAGAGCACGGTGCTGTAATTTCAAAAGCTTTTACAAATACTTCATTTGTTTACTTCTGCACAGCCCAATAGTGCGCTATTACCTCTGAGCCACTTCTCGGCCAGGGAGAGCCCCGGGACAGGGCTGTGCGGAGCGGTCTGCTCCCCCTTCTGCTGTGACTCTTCTAAAGCACCTCTTTCCCCAGGGTTTGAGCAGTCCCTGCTGCTAGCACAGCCAGGGAAGGTGACACCCGTGGATCAAAGCAACAAGGTGAGCAGAGCCCTGTTTCTCTGGGCTGTCATGGGCATGAGGTGCGTGGCTGAGGGGTGACCAAAACCCCAATCCCCAGCCCCAGCCCTGAGATTTAAGCATCAGCCATAAGCTGAGCACCTCAGCTCTGGCATTATCTCCCCATAGCGTCCTGCAGTGCTCCTTGAATGTTCCACATGGAGGAGAAAAAACATGGTTAGTAAAGGGCGCGGTAATCATGTAAATTCCTTAATTACCTTGATTAGTCCCAACTGTGATTAGTCCCCTGCGCTGCTTGGCAATGCAGCTTAGGTGGGCTGGGATGAGATGGCAGGGGTGGGGTGTAAGGGTTTGCCTTCACACAAAATGGGCCTTGAGCCCTGTGTCCAGAAAGGAATTTGTGTCGGGTGAGGTGGGGTCAGGGGTGCTCGCACTGGAAGCATGAAAGGGCTGGGAGCTGGAGGGCTATCCCAGAGGATCTGGTACCCACCGGCTGCCTGAACTTTTTGCTCTTACCCTCTGCTTCTGGCTATTTCAGAGAATGGATGGTGGCACTGGGACTAAAGGGACCTCTGCTCTGACCCAGTATGACTGCTCTTATACTCTGACAAAGTTGCATTTGGCTTAAAAACCCATGCTGGTGAAATCTCAATGCCTTTGAGACCGTACCCTTGAAGTGAGTTCCTTCTGTCTCCTACTGCCTCTTCAAAATTCAGAACAAAAAGCAGATAGAAAGAGAGCTTAAAGAGCAGAAATTAACAAGGTTTCATTTTTTAAATAATTTGAGTATTTCTGCTTTATTCAGGAAAGTGTAGAGCAATCCCTATTTTGATGATGTTGGAATTACATCATTGAGATTGCTGAGATACTGGGCCTGGCTTTAGTTTTGGTGTGGGACCACGTGTCTTTAAAAATCACCCTCCCTTTTTCATCCTGCAGACAGGATTGATTATTTCAGAAGAGATTTATTTGACATTCTAAAAATATAACTCCGAAATATAAGTTTCCTCTTTTAAAGGAATATTTCTGGAGACAATGGAGCTTGTTGCAGCAAGGCAGGATGTATGGTTTGTGTCAAAATATCAATATATTTTGATATACACGCACAGTGATTTTGTTTGTGCTCCTCTCTTATGGTGGAGGAGTCCCTTTGCTGCGCTGGCCAACACACGTCCCGTGGCTGCAGGAAATCAGCCACGCAGCAGGTTTTGCAGGGGTTGTCTTACAATGGAGATTTGTTCCTAGAATGAATCAGCCTTTCCAGGATGAAGTGAGTAGAAATGGGTCCTGAATTTTTGGGCATCCCTTGGTGCAGACAGCCGCATGAACTCCATGAATATATTGCTACATAAATTACAGTCTCGCGTTCTATTTTTTGGGGAATTGACACACAAAGGAAAGAGAACATAATCTAATACCAATGAGAAAATTGCTTTATATAGCTTAAAGCTGCCTTTTGAAGCACATTTTATTTTTAACATCGCATCAGTTGTCTCCAAATATAGACTGCTGAGAAATGCAACCTGGGGAGAGAGAAACGGGTGCCCATGGATTCCCTGCCCCTGCACAGAGGAGGAAATATCCGTGCTCTTCTTCACCATCCCCAGGGCTGGGGGGGAGGTTCTCCCCCCAGACCTGTGTTTTACACCCACCCTGCGCTGTGCCCAGAGCTCACAACCGTGAGGCTGCGAGGTGGTGCTGATGCTTGCAGGACTGGGAGGAGGAGTGCCCTAAGGGACTTCGGTATAAAAGTCCTTCTCTGGGTCTGGCCCTCACCACCTAACCCAGACCTTCGGCAGAGTTCTGGTGCCTCGGTGGAAGACAGAGCCCAGCCAAACTGAAGAATGGCCTGAGAAACCATGAGGATAAGCATAACTATACCAAGCTGCTGCCTAAATCTCTGCTGTTGTGTGGCCCCCCCATGGCTGAGATGAGCCTTTCCCTCGTGCCATGCAGGGGTGAAGGTGCTGCAGAGTCATGTCCAGCAGCTCGCACGGTGCCGTGTCAGAGGTGCTGGACGTAGGGCACGGGTGCTCCTGGCTGGCTCTGCCATCGCTGCCTGCACTCAGCTGCGGGTCTCAGCCTCACCCAGAAAACCCAGCTTTTGTGCTTCCAGGCCATGGGGGCCTCAAATGTGTTCCTTCATGAGAGGGTATGGCTTCAACAGGAGCACCAGGGAGCATTTCTCATCTCTTCTCTGTAAACTGATGGGGGTCACATCCATCCAGCTGGCTCTTTGACCCCGGCGATGCAGGCTGTGCCTGGAGAGGTGGCAGAGGAGGCCCGGAGAACCAGGACGTGCCAGGGGAAGCCGAAAGGGAGGGCTCTCCTTCTTCCTAGCTGTGTCACTTGATGACGGCTGCACCTCGGTGTCCACCCACGCTGCTTCCTACTCCTCTGAGGCAGCTGCTGGGCTCGGCTCCGTGTGGAAATGCTGCTGCAGAACCTGCCCGTCCCTTTGTGCAGAAGCAGTGGGTAGGCCCAGCCTAGCGTGGCTGGATGTTGAAGCTTGTGGTGGCCTTCTGTGGGCAGAGGTGGGAAGAGGTGAGCAGCAGGTATGTAATGTACAGCTGTATGGGGTTCATAATGTCTTCTGGACGTCCAGCGAGGCCACCATGGCCTGGCAGCCACCCCTCTGCTTGCTGGCCCTCTCCCGCAGCCTGCCCCCATGCCAGGTCTCTGTGGGACATCTCAGAGGCTCTCCAGGTTGACAGCTCACTGCAGACGGGTGGTGGCTTTCTGTGCTCAGCTTTTCCCTCCATGCTGTTTCTCTGTGCCCTCTCCCCAGACCTAACCTTCTTCCCCTCCTGCTCATCCCTCACTTTGAGACCTCCCCGTCCCCAGAGTGGACAGTGCTGCAGCACAGCCTTTCCCTCTCCAGGCTGGTTTATGATTTCCCACATCAGTGGAGAAGTGTCTTTGCAGGGTACCTGTGACAACAAAACCATTGCTGAACTCCCTTTCTCTCCCCTCCCTCTGATAACAGCTCACTTTCCTTTGGCTTTCTTCCCCTCTTAGATTTAAGTTTCTGTTCAGCTTTACACTTACCCTAAAATTACTCAGTGTTTGGGCAGAGGTCAAGGACAGCTCTTTTCGTCTGCAAATGGATTTAGTCATCTCTCCAGTTCTTAGCACGGGTGCTGTGCACTACCCAGCAACACTAAGTCATAGATGGGTTCTCCCAGGAGCATTAGAAATAGATGGGAGATTCAAGGTGTTTCAGAAACTCTCAGCACAGAGAGCCTGGAATATCACCACCCTCATGGCTATCACGTCTAGCAGCTATTCCCCAGTGTCCTAGTAACTCAGATCAAATAAAATAATTAAGCTTTCCTTGAGCTCCCCTTGTGACAGTGTTGCAGGGGTATGAGACTGTAGAGGCTTTATTATTTATTATACCAGATGTGATCTACAGAGAAAAGGGGCACCCTGAGCAGCCAGACGACACCCCAGGATGTGGGCTTGTGGGCTGTGCCCGTGCTGCTAGGCACCACGAGGACATGGGGGCTGCAGAAGCCCCATTCTCCTGTCCCTCAGGTTAAATCCACCCAGCAGCCCGTCTAAACACTAGTAATTAGCCCCGTTTGTGTCCTGGCTCCCGGGACATGTGGTGTTTTAATCCCTTGAAAGGGGTTTGCAATCCCACCTGGGCTTAGTGGGTGAACTTTTATACCCGATTAAATATTTTATGGATTTTATAGTTTTTATAGATTTTATAGTACTCTATTTTGCAAAGTAAGTCTGGGCAAGAACCACCCAAGTCCAGGCTGCTCTGGTGAGGCTGTTTTGGGGGTATTGCTTTCACATGGGACGTGGTGTGGGTTCAGCTGTTATGGGGCAGGAGGAAGGGCACCCCAGGTGCCTGCCCCCCCTTTCCACCTACCCAAAGACAGGCAGGAGAGAGTGGTCCCTTCCCCAGCATCTCCTTAAACCTCGTTCCAAGGTGATCTTCCTGCAGAGATGCCAGGCAGAGAGAGGCTTACATAGCTCCTGGGGAGACACAGCAAAGACTTAACAGATTTTAAAATGATCCCTGCCCCCGGCTGGCTGCTGCCTCCAAGCAGGAAATAAATTTTCCTAATCACTATTAACATTTTTTTCTCTTGGCATGTAAAGCCTGACTGCAGATTCAAATCTCTGTATAGTCTAGAGCTTGACCTGACCCTTATGGTGCTTTTATGGTTTTGCCTTTTAAAGTTTCATTACTGGGTAATTAGCATATTAATGCTAT
Organism: Anser brachyrhynchus; assembly: GCF_964034855.1. Lineage (NCBI taxonomy): Eukaryota > Metazoa > Chordata > Aves > Anseriformes > Anatidae > Anser > Anser brachyrhynchus. The sequence goes on along the minus strand of NC_137695.1, from coordinate 139,931,340 downwards.
CAACACTAGATTCTTCATTAAGGCAGAGCATTACTGTCCTAGACAAATGACCACATCAACCAGAAAGTTAGTAAGTATGAGGTTGGGCTAGCATACAGAATGAAGGAAGTGTGTTTCTTTTGAACTCATTTTTCCTATTAATTAAATAAACACTCCCAGCCCAGTTTTGAAGTGCTTGCTCAGTTATAACCCTACCTTCAATCCATCAGACGAGCTCGCAGAGGTAGCTCTGAATAATGTCATGGAGACAGCTGCTTCTTCTGTTTCCAGATGTGTGCAGAAAACACCCTGGCAAGGTAACAGAGCCAGGTTCCCCATAAAATCCATGCTGCATACCAAACCTGCAGAGACATCTCCCAGGATGTGAGGGCTGTGCTGCCCCCAGGGGAGTCAGTGGTGACACAGGTCCTGGCTTGGCCACCTGCCACCCAAGCAGGTGAGGAGGACCCGTGCTTGGGGCGCCCACAGGCACAGACATCACATCCAGGGAGCTTTTATTTTAACCACGTGAATTCATGTTTGCGGGAGGTGTTCAGCACAAGGTTCTTCAAGCAAGAGAGTGATGGGGGCGGTAGGTGAGGGAGGTGACAACGCGTTGGTGGCTGGAGCCAACAGCGGTCACCTTGGTGCATGCTGAGGGTGCTGTTGGGTGGAAGGGAAAAAGCAAAGTACCTGGTGTGCCTGAAAGTGGCCGGGTCGTTCACCCCAATCTTAGCTTGACCCGGCTCAAATAAATCCCCTGCCAGGGATTGTCTTCACCGCTAGCTTTAAATAGCAACGTCTTCATTAACCTAAGCCTTCTCTTGAGCCGCGCGGCTGCTCTCTCTGCCAAGCTTTTTCTGTTACCTCTGTCTCAGCCCGACCTGATCCTTCCTGCACTGGTGCTAAAGGCTTCAGGGTCACAGAGATGGTTAAACCCTGGTGTGTCGTCCATAGACCACGAAGATTCACTTGAGGGGAAGTTCTCCAGGGGTTCCCACAGAGCAGCATCAAGCATCTCTCTGCAAACCAAGCATCACGATGCAACTTTATCTTTCTTTTTATTTCTTCCTCTGTATCTCTTTATCTTCTATGTGTACATGGGGAAAAACGTAGGTGTTGGAAGAGTCCCTCGGGAGCACGTAGCACGAGGCCAGCTTGTCCTCGAACAGGTAGCACCGGGGCATGCTGGTGGACCTGGGTGGCAGGAGCTCCGTGGGCAGCAGTGCCCAGTGGAGGGGCACAGGGGCAACTGCACGGAGACTGGGCAGATGACCATGCCATGAGGACTGTGCTCCTTGCCCAGAGCCAGGGTGCTGCCTCAGGGTACCAGCCTGCTTTCTTCCTTGTCAGGAGCGTGCTGATAAGACCACAGAAACAATCTGGGGAGAGACTCGGCCTTTCCCTTGGACTTCCTGGTGCACAATAAAGCCTTCCTGGAGGAACCAGTGACTTTCGCTTGTTTACTTATTCTGCTAAATCAGTTTTATTTGTCGGTTCCTGTTCAGGATGCCAGACTGATGGTCACTTCACCCGCGTCTCCAGCCTTGCTGTAGCTGTGGTGGCTGATACCCACCTGGGTCCTGCAGGGAATGGGGACTCAGAAGCCATGCTCAGAGGCATCCTGATGGGATGAGCTCCCATGAGGTTGAGCTCCCTCTTATGGATGGCTACAGAAGGCTGAGTTAGACTTCTGGATCCTAAAAGTTTTTATTCTCCACCTTTATTTATGCAGCCCTAGCTTTGGGTGGAGGTAGAGAAGCTTTTGGAGTGACGTTATACCATGGATGGCTGTTGGGGCAAGTTTTGGCACATGCAGATGGGATAATAAAACTATTAGCCTCTAAGCATACTCATTTGGGAGCACAAACCCACCTGCTGAGCCCGCTAAGTGCAGTAGGAAGGGAATAGTCTAACCCCTCTATTTGCCAGTGACACACAGCAACAAAAAGCCCATTCATCTCTTCAATAAATCTTTCCTCCTTTCCTCCTTTTTTGTAATCAATATGGGTCAGACCTCCTTTATACAGCACAAGGCTCTAGTTTAGCTGAGGAAAAAATGTAATGTAATTTTGAGAATCTGTAAATGCTCTAAATATGATATATTTAATACAATCAATCCTGGCTAAAAAGGAAGCAGAAAAAATAGTTCTGTGGCCATTAAGGATGGTGGTTACTATTCCAGAGAAAACATTTGTAATTCTATCTCCCATCACTAAATATATTGGCAAAATCTGCGCCTCCAGACAATGCGGAAAATAAACTCCCCAGCCCTTCACTGGGCTGAAAAAGCCAATTAAAATAACTTTTTAGGCAAAGCATGATCTGATCCTTTCCATTATTCTTCAAACACATTCAGCTCCAGCTTTGCTCAGTAGGCAAAGGAAATCTTGAACAAACGTCTCACAGTTTTTTTGGTCATTATCAAAAGCTCGGTTTCAAAAGCTGAGAGCATTTCTGAAGCATAGCAAATCAGCCGGGAGAGCGTGAAGGCACCGGCTGCGGCTCCGGGCAATCTGCCTTTCGTGGTGCAACTCCCTTTCAGGTGGGCACAGAGAGGTGTTTATGGACTCCCAGCCTCCCTGGTTAGCTCCACCACAGACTCCAGCAGTCTCGGTCCACCCAAGCCTCAAGGCAGCCCTCAACAGCTCTGTGAAGTCCCCTGTGCCCAGGGCAGGTCCTGTGGGGTGCGAGAGGGGTGCTTGTGGGCTGAGGGCACTGGGCGCTGATGGCAGAGCCCCGCAGCAGATCGCTCCCCCGGGAGGCAAACCCCAGCCAGAGGCAGAAACGGGAGAACTTTGCAGCTGGGTCTGGGGTTTTGCAGTACCAAGGATGGAGGGCAGAGCTGCTTCTTGCTGCCCCATTTCCCTCCTCCCCAAAATCCCTTCCCCAGGACACCAGCAGCATCGATGTGCATAATTTAATTCTCTTTCTTTTACAGCTTTTCACATTCATAAGCAGCCGGGGCTGCCAGCATCCCATGCACAGTTGGGGCTGCCCAGGACGTGCAGCATCTGGGTGCAGGGGCGAGCAGCAGCTCGTCGTGCCCCTTGTTGTGAGGGGATGGCTGATGGGGGTGATGAACAGCTGGAGAACAGCATTTAAACAGCATTTAAAACACGCTAGATACTTTCTCCTAGAATTAGGACAGAATTACGCTGCTTTGCATTCTGATTAATTCCTTTAGCCTACAACTGTCTTTGGATTTGCATAAACAGTGTGGCTCATGAAAACATCACGCTCCGCTACCGAAAGCCGAAAACCAGGAGAATTTTCAGCTTTTATTTTGTTTTCAGTATTTCAGTTAATTTCCATAGTGCATTTGTCATTGTTCAGGAACATAAAATGTGTTGCTAGAACTATAATTAATGCCAGCTCAATAGAATAGTGTCAGAGCTATGATGACATCTCATTTAATGTGAATTTTGGCTTTTCTGATAAAAATGAAAACTCCTGAGCCAAGTTTTTAATTGTTTCTGGCTCTGCAGGTTGCCCTCTGCCCCAAGGACTTCATGGTCCAGCCTGTGTAGCTATATTTGTAGTTCAGCTTTCAGATGGTTTCCCTGGGTCAGGCCAAAAGAGAAATCAGTAGGGTCAATGTAGGGCAGAGCTCAGGCTGTGAATTTGGGTGGTCAAAGTTGCTCTGATTTCAGCAAGAACTATGTGACCTGATGTGGGCACCATGGCATCGGGGGGGGGGCTGAAAGGCTGGAAGAAAGGAAATGGGTGCTTTCTGCCTTTGGTTACAGCTGGGTGATCCTCTGCTCAGCACTTGTGGGGCTGCACCTGGAGCACCGTGCCCAGTTCTGGACCCCGCAGAACAAGAGGGACATGGGCATACTGGAGAGGGTCCAACGGAGAGCAGTGAGGATGATGGAGGGCCTGGAGCAGCTCTGCTATGGGGAGAGCAGGCAGCATTCCCCCCCCAGCTTGCTGACCGAGGAAGCACTGCGTGTGTTTCTGTTGGGGGGCCGGTGCTTCCCTGTAAGCAGCGACGGGAGCTCGAGTGCAGACCCTCCGACAGGTCAGACTGCTGCTTGTCTGTGGGCATTGAAGGATAACACCATGCTTTGGGGTTCTCTGTTGGCATTTCAGTACCGGTTCCTGCTGCCTGCTTGTCGGTCGGTGCTCGTCTCGGGGTGGAGACAAGGCAACTCCTGTTTTTTCTGTGTGTCACAGCCTGAGAGAGATGCTTCAGCTGCAGCTTCCCACCACTGGTGACAGTGACAAACCTCCCTGTTTTCCCAGGTTGGTAAGTGTTATGGATGAAGGAGGTCTTCACACTGATTTCCTTGTTTACAAAAGAGATTCCAGCTTCTCTCCTGCCAAGTGAAAAGGCAGAGCTGTCTTGTGTTCAGTACCCATTCTCTCTAACGTGTTTACGACCACTCCAATACCTAGGTCATCAGTAAAACAAGACTTCCTCGTGGCATGGGTTGTCCTAGTGATCAGCAATTCAGGGCAGTGGGTGCTCAGGTTCTCACCAGTGCTGTGGCGGTGTGACAGCCAAACACCCCTTTTGGGGTTGCACTCAAACCCCAGACCCTCCCTACTGCCCCTTTGTGCTTAGACCCCTTTATGCTTTCTTTCTAGCAAGAAGGAAGCCCAAGAGAAGGTTTATCCAGAAGCTGGCGCTGACATTTCCACCCCATTACAGTCACACACACTTTCAAACAGCCCAAACACATCAGGCCAAAGGGCACCACAAGAATTCAAACAGTTTCAGGCTCTTCTGCAAGTGCTTATCTATGTCACATCTCAGTGTCTTAACAGAATATTTAAGTCGTACATTCAGACACAAAAGCTTTCTCCTCTCCCCACCCTTGACTAACCTGTGTGACCTGAATTAAGCCCAGGTACAAATGTTATAATTTCCAAGGGTGAACTCCAACCTTTCCTGAAGAGTAGCGGAAAGCTGTTATGGGGTGTGTTTTCATATGCCTACTTGCTAAGCTCTGAATTTACAGTATTGTTTATCAGATTTCTCAATATTTACATTCAGTTCCCATTCCAGTAAACAGATGACATATTATATGATACTACTGTTCAAAAACCCCAAGGAAATGAAAAACAGAAACTCTCCATTGGAACAGTAGTGAAACTGCAGCAGAAGCCCACAGACATGAAAGATGCTGGTTTTAGGTCCCTCCCAATGCCTTTTTCCTCTGTTCATTATTTATAGATAACGCACAGTTCGTACGCATTTAGAACAGACACAAACTGTTAGGAACATAGGAATTGCTAGATGGGTTCAGCCTCAATATTTTTAACTCAGAACCTGTCTCCAACAGTGACAATTCCCAGATGCTTTGGAAGAAAGATTTCTGTAATGGATGATAATAGGAAAGCCAGCCTGTAAATCAAATCCTTCTTTACTAGAGGAACGTGGCTTGTGACAAGGAGCATGAGGAGTACAGTCTGCATTTTTGAAACTCAGTTTAGCAAAGCATGAGAAAAAGTTGCTTTTTGCACATGAATGTCTGGAGCTGTGGGAGTCCTGTGCAGCTCTGGCACGCTCCAGTGTCATGGGCACGGAGTGCCCAGGTGAGCACCTCTTATTTAACGTGCTTGAGATTTTTCTTCTCTCAATACAGCAAGGTAACGCCTGTGCCTTCTTTTCTACTTAGCTTTTTGCAGTGTTTTTTTTCTCTCTCCTGACAGACAAACCTATGGTGCTCAGTGGAGGCATTGCACATGAGCTGGTGGCTGGCCCGAGCACCTTCTCAAGCGGTGCCCCTACGTAGAGTGCCCTTGGTAAAAGCCAAGGCAAAACCCCTTCCTCAGAGGGTGTTTGGTCTACTCTGTAAAAGCAAGGAAGGCAATCTGCAAAAGAAGATGATCCAAGATCTGTGCTGCCTCCTGGATCTACCCATAGGTTTCCTGCTGGTGAAAGCAGCTTCAGAAGAGCCAGCACCTGTGAAAGCAAACTTTTCTCTGTCTGGGGCAGACCCATGTTAGGTGGTTTTGCTCCAGAAAGAGAAAATGTTTCTTGCTTCATCACAAGGAAGTTAAAGTTACCTTTGTATTGCACTTACTGTCCTTAATTAAATTGAATAATTTTACATAATAAACCGAGCCTTGCACCTGCAGTATGCAATGCAGACTGGTCAGAATGTTCATTTTAATTACGCGAAGTTTATTCAACCATGTTAATGCCAGTAACTCCATCTGGCTGGAGCAGCAAGCACAGTTTGGCATTTATTTGCAGGTATGCAAAGATTTGGTTTCTGCAAACTTAAAGCAGATGAGCCATCTGAGGGAATTTGATCACGGTGTTTGATCTACCAAATTAATTGTAATCCCTGAGAACCTGATAATAGCAAATAAAGCTGTATCAACCTCACCTAGCTCAGAGTCATATAGGGGTGTTTCCAGCATACAGCTGAACTTAATTTAGAACCAGTTTTGGCAATGACTCTACCACAATAACCCACACCACAAGGAGTTAAACGAATGAGACAGGGGATTTTAAGTATTAGCTGTGGCTGAATTTTAATGTGATATTTTTTCATAGCACAGAAGAGCTGCTAAGCAATTCTCTTTAAAGACCAGCTTTGAGCTCAGACATGAAGAGGTGCAGTGTGCCATTCTGTGAGCGGTGACTTCTCCTGGCAGGCTGTACTCGCTGTTTGTAGGCTTTATTTTAAAGTATCCCTGTGTGAAGTGATTGTAGGAGAGGCTCTGCCATGACACACTTTAGCAAGACACTCCTTGTCTTACTACAGAGAGCAAACACAGACCCCATCTGTGTTGTTATTATTCTGTTTCTTGGTGTGTATTTGTTTATTTTCTGTTAAGAGCAGAAGTTTTCTTCTTTCCCAGCGCACAGAGGAAGGCAAACCATCCAGACAGACACATCTGCAGGGGTGGCCAAGCCCTTGGTACGAGCTCCTTCATTCTGCAGCTGGCCTTTCCAGCATCTGCAGGGACGAGGGGGCAATCTGAGAGAGCTGCGTGTTACTTTTTAAGGGAATGAGCAAATGTACAACCTCATTAACATGAGTTACTGCTGCGAAATAGCCAGGAGATATGCAAAGAAGAAGCAGGTTGGCAGGCCCTTGTGCTTTGCGTGCCAAATGTATATGGAGCTGAAGAGGTTGCCATGAAAAGGAAACTTCTTGCATATTGATTTACTGTGCGAGTGCCTAACCATAAACCAGAAATACTTTAGTGGTTAGGAAATACTGAGATATAGTATGTATTTCTCTGATGATAAAGTAAATTCTTCCTTTTATAATAGCATCTCCTGCAAAGCTTCTTTTTAAAGCAGTCAGTCCACTAGATATACAGCAGGTACAGGGTAGGGAGAGCTCGGCTTTCTGAAGGCCACTGCAGACAGAGTCCCTAGTCCTGGTATCTGTAGCTAATCTCACAAGCATTTGCACAGACTTTGCCCAAGATGTGAGATTTACAATATAAACCATAATACAGAACAGCCTCTTTATCAGCTTTCTGCTGCAGCCTGTGGTTTACCCCACAAAAAAAAATAAATAAATAAATAAAGAGGAGTTTTGGTGCTTTGTTCTCAGCTGATTTTGTGGGAAGCAGAAAACTCAGTTGGTTTTGGTGCTCAGCTTACTGTAAGCTCCAGCACACTCCACCGCAAAGCTCCTACTCTTCCATTAGGGAGCCTCAAGGCATGAGAAGCAGCAGTGAAATCGCCTGTCACTCACGGGACATAGCTGCCATGCAAACAAGCACCTCTTGTAAATGGCTTTTTTGTGCAAGGTGTTGCTCAGACCACAGGCACCGTGTCCCACCAGGCACCCCCAGACCCTCAGGGGGGCTGCAGGAGGGCACAGCAAGACACCCACTGCCACAGCCTGGAGATGGTGACGGGAGCTACCTGCAGCACGTGCCGCAGGGGCAGGCTGGTGGCAAACTCATTTCCAGGGCCCTTGGAGAAGATTCAGGCAGGAAATTATGTCCCTGAAAGAGATGCCACTGTGGAGTGAAACGGTGGGAAAATAACCAGTGCTAATGGCGGCTTGGTCAGTTAAACTTGCAGACTTCATTACTGCTGCTCCAGTCTTCGTGGAAGCTGAGGATCCTGAAGGTGGCACATGGATGGGTCTGGAGCATCCATACATGGACTGCTGTTTGAGCTGTGAGGTGATGATGATGCAAGAATGGAGGCACAGTCTCTGAAGGAGGGGGGAGGGATGGAGGAGGATAAGGAGGCTGAGCCAGGTCTCTGGATGGGTATTGGGATTAGGCATTGTAAAGGATGGATGGAGCAGGCTGCACGCAGCTGTGTGTCCTCAGAGAGGGCAGACTCTTTCCATCCCCAGCATGGCAGAAAACACACGATGGAAAAAGTCTTGAAAGAGAGGAAGGAAGGGATCTGGTTTGGATCATTGCTGTGGCGATGTCTGCAGAATAAGGTCAGCATTGTGCTGGAGGAGGAAAAAATAATAATGCCTAGTGTGTGTCAGCCTCGGCAGAGATGGGCTGCTGCCTGGGGCCCATCGCTGCCCCTGCTTTGGTCTGTGCTCACACTCAGAGCTTCCTGGAGAGGAGGAGCATCCCCATCCCCATCCCCATCCCCATCATCTCCATCCCCATCCCCATCCCCATCATCTCCATCCCCATCCCCATCCCCATCATCTCCATCCCCATCCCCATCCCCATCCCCAACCCCATCGCCATCCCCATCCCCATCATCTCCATCCCCATCCCCATCCCCATCCCCATCCCCATCCCCAACCCCATCGCCATCCCCATCCCCATCATCTCCATCCCCATCCCCATCCCCAACCCCATCCCCATCCCCATCCCTATCCTCATCCCCATCCCCACAGCAGCCCCAGCAGGGCAGGGGGACACCTGCGTGTTTCTGGGGTGAAGTGTCCCAGGTTTTGTTAACTGCTGCAGGAGTGGAGATGGACCTTTCTGACATGAGATCCTGTTCCCCCCTGCAGTGGGTCCCTCTCTCTGGGCCTTCACAATGGACCCTCTGCCACGGGGACATCTCACCCTTTCGCTCCGTGTGTGTCTTCCCCAGCGTCTGTGGGAGGCAGATTTGTTGGCAGGACACACGGGATGAGGGAAGATGAGCATTTCTGCTTTTGTGGCAGCTGTGGGCTGGTGGCTGGCTGCTGCGACATTCCCCTGTATCTCAGTGATTATTTTTGTTTAATACGTTGCCGTTCTATGTTTATTTTGCAGGTGTTTATTTTGGAAAGGGCTCTGTTTACATGTCTGTTTTTATGCGACACCCACATATGGAGATGTTTGCTTTGCCGGGACCTCACATTCCTCCCCGCACACACAACACACACGTCCCAGCTGGGACAAGTGGGGGGTCCCTTCGCTCCCAGGTCCCCACCAGCCAGCCCCCGTCCCTCCCTCGGGCAGCTGGGACAAAGCACGGTCACGCTGCAAAATGTTTCCAGCCAAAGAGTGTCCAAAGTCTCTCAAAGTGCAGTCCCCACCACCCTGCATGTCAGAGGACAGATGTTATGTCCCTCACATTTAAGGCACCTCGGTCACAGCGCTGCAGAAGCCCCTTCTTCCTCTCCTGGCCCACGGTCACCCTCTCATGGTGGCCACAGGTCAGCCAGAGCATCCCCTCACGTTGGAGCTGCACGAGCACAGATCCCACTGCAATTCTTCCTCATCTCCATGCTGAGGTGTTGGACAAGCAGGTAAATGGTATTTCCGTGCCCAGCCTGCAGGGTCAGGCAGAAAAGCTTAGCTATTTCTTCAGAGGCATTGCACACCAGGTTGCGCCCTCCCTGCCAGCTAAAAAAGCAGAATGAGGATGTACCAGGCGTCAGCCGCTCTCTCATTTACATCATCTGTCCCACCAAAAACCACGGGTGACGTTTCTAGGAAAGGGGAAATAATATTCATTCAACTTCTGCTGGCAGGTGAGCTGACTTCCTCTTCCGAGCAACTTCTGCCTGTTGTTGGCGGCACCACCATTCAGCTGGCGGCTGCCAGGCATGTCTGAGGAGAAATTCATGTTTTTGTGGCCTCTTGCCCTACGTGTGGTCCCTCTCTGACACAGTGCCACCATCCTTTGCCCTTTGACAGCGGTCTCTGTCAGTTTCACCAGGGCTTTAGAGATGGGAAATGCAGCCGGTCACTTGAGGGCATTGTAGGCCTCCCCAGAACAGAGCCTTGGAGGAAGCTCAGGAAGGGCCTTGCGAGGTTTGCCTCACAGCAGGGGAATACACAATAAATCCTCCAGAGGAAATCCCAACAGACACCTGTACAGATTGCACAGGTGGATCCTGAGGTGTGATAATGTAAAAAACCAGTCATTTCTTGTTCTGTGTTCTTACGCAGTCACACAGGTACGTGTGTTGCATGGGTAACGCAGTCAAAAAGTCATTTGACTGAATGCGCATCTGTCCTACAAAGGCAGTGTGTGTACGTATTTAATGCCATTCAAGCCAGCAAAGTACACATTATTTGTCTTCTTCCTTTATAACGTAGGCTGTTACTAAAAAGCAGAGAGGGAGAACTTTCTTCTGACAACCTCCTTTGGCCAGAGCCGGCCGTGTCCCAGACCCCGGGTCTGCGCAGAGCCTACAGCCCTGCACACCAATGGTGGCAGAGGACATGGGCTGCCTCCTGAGAGTCACCTCCTGTCCACAGGTGTGGGTTTGTGGGTTGTAGTGACACACAGGAGTGACAAACTGGCGTTTAGTGGATTCTGCCTGGGGAATCCAAACAGCCTTGAACCATGCGGCAAGCAACCTCAGTCCTTACTTCACTGGCATTCCGTATCCTTACACTCTCTAAGGCTGAGAAGTCCATTTACAAAAGCCAAAGTCCAAAACCACAGAAATAATTAGGCACCTCAGGTAGTCCCTAGCTGAGCAGAGGGCACCCACACCCACAGCTGAGGTCCTGAAAACCCTTCTTGGCCTGTCCCGGTCTGACACCACTAAGACAATGGCATGGGCTCTTCTCTGTGGAAGACCTCAACCCAGTAGCCCTCAGAGCACCTCCAGCTAAGTGGACAGGGGAAGTGGGGGTTATATATAATTGTATATTAATCTAAATTATATATATATAATATGTTAAATATAATTTGTATATTTCATTTTTATTTTATATAACCTGTATATTTTATGCCCACTTAATCTTTAAATACTCTTAGGTCATGGAAATCCTTATAATTTGATATTTGTGAGAGTCTGCCTGACTGTTGACCGGCGCATTAAAATTCTTTGTTTAATCTTGCCACAGAGCTCATGAAAAAAAAAGCAGGAGCACATTTGCATTCATCTGCCTCCCATCCTTTTCTGCTTAGATAAATGAAATGAGTACAGGGAAGCCAACAGCCAGGAAATTCAAGAGTGGCAAGGTCAGGATTTGAAAACTATATGGGAGTTCAGAAATGAGAGATGGAGCATTTATTCTTGATGTGCTCACGCAGGTTCACACAGCATTATAGTCCTCTCATTTTTTTGTGAAGGGTTCATAGGTCTCTGCTGCCCAGTGAAGATCCTGCTGATAGCCTGATGTTTCAGGAGTGCTCACAGTGCAAGTCAGAGAGCCTTAAAGTGGTCCCCAGCTGATTTTCAGACTGCACAGAGAAAAGCAGTGAGGGCTCTTGAATACAAAAGATGTGATGCCTGCTCAATCATGAAGACCTGATAAAAATGTGGACATATTCTCAGTTTTTCCTTCTTTTATTTATTTATTTTTTTTTTATGAAAATGCACTGATTATAAAAATGGCAGTTTCCTAGAGAGGGATGAAGTCAGGTGTAAAAGCGAACTAATGAATGGCAGCCTGTGGGTGCTTCGCTTGGTGCCATGGTGCCCTGCTCAAGCGGGTGCCCCCTTGCCAGGTGGACAAACCAGCGTCCCCATAGCCCCTGCAGGAGCCCTTGTCTTTGCCCTTGCTATCCCTGCCACCCTCGTGCCGCTCCACACAGGTGCCCCTGGGGAGGACAACCTGTCCCCTGCTCCCCTGGACACCTAGCACCTCAGCTCAGTGATACGGGGATGTCCCCTTTAGGGCTTTAGGGTCTGTCATTAAACGTATCTTTAAAAATATTTCAAGGTAATATAGTTAAAGCCTGTTTCAGACCATTACTGGAGAGCTCTAAGACTTGGAGATTGGGAAAAGACTGAGTTATGCTGGTTCCAAGGTAAAGGGATGCAAAAATGAGGATTTTAATAAGATTTCTCATTACAAAGTTTTCTGACTTTGTTCAACTTCTGCTGTGTTCACATCACTTCTTTAATTTTTTAATATGAATTTACTTTGCAGAAACACTTGCTCCCCTTTCTCTGCAAGCCCCACCTGTGTTCAGATGCACTTTTTTGGCTCAGAAATAGGGCAGCTTTTGTTCTCTGTTTTCAGACTTGGAGTGTTTGCAAAACACTTAGTGACAATAGACAGATCTTGAAGTTAATTACTGAAGAAAGATTGAATACGTGGTTTGTTTGTTTGTTTGTTGGTGGTTTTTTTTCTTTAATATTCTTGCAAATATGCCCCACGCCTGTATTTCAAACATTGTACTTGTTAGTCACTCAGGCCCTTATCCAACAACTTTTCATGTCAGTGGAAAGGCTGACTCTGGCTTCAGGGACTGCTGGATTAGGCATTACAGTGCAATAGCACTGACCCTTGCAAGATTTTTTAAGCTGCTCTTACTCGCCTTATCCCGAGGTATGGACCTGTTTGCATCCCTGTCTCCTTGCATAAGAGGGACGTGGCTCAGCAGGAACCCTGCCTCATCTCACTTGGGCCCTGGCACCGCGTTCCTCATTGCAACTCGGTTTCCTAAATTCTAATCAGGAGGGCTTTTCACTACTGCTCCAGATGGGAGCTGTTCCCTGACAGCAAAACGATATAAAATAAGCAGATGTACGGCCGTGCAGTCTCGCGGAGCAGCCAGCAGTGGCTGGAAAACCTTTGTAAAGGCTTGTGCCGCCCACCTCCGCACACTCCGCGGTGACGTCCTCCAGCAGCCACCTCCGGCTGGGACAGCTCTCCCGAGCTGCTGCCGACAGCACGGACAGGGGGGTGGGTGCAGCAGCAAGTGCCTGCTGAAGGGCTGAAACATGCCAAACTGTGTCCTCGGGGCTTTCAGGTTGCGGGGTCAGAACCTGAATTAACTGGCCAACATGGGCTGGGGCAGATGAAAACTGGACGCAGGTCTTGAGCCAGCTCTCCAAAACCACACCTAGCCTGGTCCTTGGGAAAAGGGACCAGATGGTCAGAGACCTCGGCAGGGTGACCCTTAAGGCCAGTTGTTTCTCCTCACCATGTTATTTACGATGATCCTGGGGGCTGTGTAATGCACTCTCATCCCACCTGCCCTCGGGCTGCAGGGGTTACCCCTGCTATAGGACGTACTGGGCTGGCTATAGCAATGTCCAGCTGGCAAGTGCACCTGTGTTTGTCCGAGCACTGTGTGCCTTGCATACACACTGGAGACAAGACACAGCCTCTTAAATCAGTTAAGTATGTCAGCGCAGTGGAGTTGGGCTAAATCACCTTTAAAAATATGAATCTGGATACGTTTCCACCCTTCTTTGTCCAAAATCTGTCTCTAGCTATGGTGAGCTAAGTAGTGAGTGTGTGTGTGGAAAAAAACCAAATTGCTTCCAAATGTTTCAAGGATGTTCATAAACACTGTCTATATAAAGAAACCTCTCATAAATATCCCTGAGATGTTACCAGTAACCTATGATATAATTCACTTACTCAAATCAGAATCTGACTTGCAGTCATAACTCTATGGCCTGAACCACTGCAAATGTAAAGAGTATTTAGATGGAGCAATGTTTTCCTCAGGATTCTTGAGATCTCTCGGGGTTACTTGTTGCTTTGGGTACCAGCATTAATCCCTTCAGATACAAGAGTTGCCATGTTCCTGTCCCACAGTCTTTCATCCTGTTATTGATTGCATCTGGATTTGCTTCATTGGGCAGGAAAAGCTAACAAGGAAGGAGATAACTTTGTGTGTTCAAGGAGCTTGCAGGGGATGGGAGCCGCCTCACATTATTTTACATTTCTGCAACAGGGTCTCTGGCAGTACCACTGCTGAAAATAACCACCCTGCTTCATACTGAGACAGCAGATCACCAGGCTGGGGACCACATCCAAGATCTCAGCAGGTCTGCAGGTCTGTTACCTTTGTTCTGACCCAATTTCACTGGGCTGCCCATTATTTGGAGAGAAAATAGTGAGAACTGTTAAGCCTTAACTTCAAAATGAAGAGCATGGAGCAGCATCTGGCACCTTACACAACCTCTCCATAGACATTGCCTGAGAGACCTTTAAGCAGCAAAAACCCCTAAGAAAAGAAAGTTGAGCTGTAGGTGAAAATAGCCACAAAACTGAGGCAGACCATCTGCCTGGAGAGCATTAAAAATGACAACCGGCCTTCCCATTTACATTGCCTCTTGTTTCTTTCAGAGGAGAGTGTACTACCAGTTCATGCAAGATGCTGAGTGGCTCAATCTCTTCTTGGTGGCAACAAAACCACCTGAAACCCTGGGGCTTCCCTTTGAAGAGTGCTCCAGGAAACACAAACATTGAGGAAACACTCCTCCATGCCCGAGACAGGCTTGAGCTACTGCCTGGGAGTACATTTTGTGCTGGAGAACAGCCCAGGGACGTGCAGTGGGCTGCGCACCCCAGCAGAGCCTGTCCCAGCTCCAGCACTGTTATTAATGGCCTGTTATTAATGGCCTGTTATTAATGGTCACTACATAGAAGGGAGCAAACCAGGCCAATAGCTTCTTCAACATGCAAAATACTTCAGGACACTGAGACCTCTTCTAAAGTCTCTGCCTTCATTGTATTACCCCGGTGTTGTTGAAAATGCAGTAGCTCACTTGAAGATTCGTTTTTTTCTTGCCTACTTTCCAGTTTTGGTATTTTTGACACCTTGTGGCTAATTTCACACTACTTTGGGGTTTTGTGAGTTCCAGCAGGACTTGTAGAGTGAGGTGGCAGGATCAGGAGCACAGCTGGCTCAGTTACCTTGTGCACTGGCAGAACACCAGGCTGGGGAGTGCATCCAGGATCTGTTATGCTGTATATTAACAGGAATGGAAGACAGCTCCTCTTTCTCTATTTGCCAGTCAAATCAGGATTTCTTTGAGCATGCTGTTTTTCTGGGCATGTCTTCAGCTTCATCCCTGGACATCTTCAAAAGCCATCTAGGCATGGTTCTGGGCAGCCTGCTCTAGGTGGCCATGCTTGAGCAGGGGGGATAGACCAGATGGCCACCAGAGGTCCCTGCCAACATTAGTCATTTTGTGATTTATCTTTCCTCTCGAAATGCCCCCCAAGTTGCTTTTGAAACCACTGCACAAATCCAGTCTGACTGGCAGAAGGGTGGAAATTTCAAGAAGACCAAGTTCTCCCATGCTTTGTGAAAACTGGTTGCTTGTTGAAGAAACCAAAATTAATAATCTCTCACCCAAGGATGCACAGGGAGAGGTCAGGACTTCTTCACTCAGTTTAATCAGTTAGGACACACTGCTGGATTGGCCGTGGAGTATGCAATGAAGTCCAGGGTCGCTACCAGCATCATTTCTGGTCCAGCTAGCATGACCAAAACTGCCAACATGAAGTTGAAGATAGGGTGTAACTGGCCTAGAGGCCCTGAGGATGAGCTGGGGGCCCCTTGGGGGCACTGTGGAAGTAGAAGAGAATAGAAGAGAAAACTGAGAGGATTTTGGAGCTGTTTGTAGGTATGGGGGAAATCTGGGAGCCTTGCAGTGAAGAGTTGTTGTGTACGCAGAGCAGGTCTGGAGTCACTGCAGTGGGGAACACAGGGGCCACATGATGTGGCTCTAGAGGAAATCAGGTTTCACTCTTGGTTCTCGGAACAACTTATTTAAAGTGAAGATTACTGCTGTTTTGGAAATTGTAATGTGGGACTCCTGCTACCCTAAGCAGATGGCTAGAGCAACACCATATAGGCAGATCCAATTTATCAGCAATACTTAATCACCATCTCCAAATAACACTTCAATAATCAGATAACAGTGAGTTTGTCTGGGCAACTTAGGGATATTTTTTTCCGTTTCTTTGTCCCATTTCATAGCAAAATGGATTTATTTTAACAAGTAGTGGGAACCACAGCTTCTGCTGATCCTAAGAGCTTTCACTGTTGCATCTACTAGCATTATTTTCATTTTAGCAATGCATTTCTAATGGCTTGTCTGCTTTGCTGGCTGTTTTCAAAATCAAAGGTAATGAACATAAAGTGAGAGAATGACTTTTTTCCTTTTGTTTTGGCTTTCCCCCCTTCTTTTGATCAGCTCCCTCCATCTGGTCCTTGCCTGTCAGTGTCAGGG
This sequence comes from Anser brachyrhynchus, assembly GCF_964034855.1. NCBI lineage: Eukaryota > Metazoa > Chordata > Aves > Anseriformes > Anatidae > Anser > Anser brachyrhynchus. The sequence continues at coordinate 139,915,075 of NC_137695.1, read as the reverse complement.
TGGCACTGACTGTCCTCTGTAGATGCAGTTTATTGTGTACCCTCAATTTTACTGCTCTATGTTTATTGTTGCTAATTCACCAAGGACCTTGAAATCCAATAAAATTTGCCCCTTGGCAATGTGAAAATCTCCCTCATCCAACTTATTCTCCAACACAGAATTTCCAGGAGATGAATCCAGGCTCCTTTTATACTGTTTTTGTTTTTGCATTGCCTAGTTATGAAACGTTGCATGACAACATTTTAAAATGGTGACTAATTACCAGCCTAGTGAAACTTGCTCCTTTCGCCTTTTAGGAATGAATTCTCCTGCTTTTTTTCCAGGACAGAAGTACCTTTCAGTAAAACAACTCAAGAGAGAAAACACTGCAGGTAGTTAAGAGAAGTCAAATACTCAAGCTGTTTCTCCCCATCATAGTGGACTGTAGCTTCAAGGAATCAATGCCCTTTGCCAAATACTTCACTTATCTTGAAAAGGAAAGTTTTGAGTCCTGTGTATCAGCCCAGCAGTAGGGTGCATGGGGAGATGCATCTTCACCTCCCTTTGTGTCCTCAGGGAAGTACTTGGGGGACAGGCAGGATGTAATTGGGTTCAGTAAGGACCACTGCTCCATACCCTTATGGCTCTTTAGAAAATAATTTTTGGTTCAGCCACTCTGATTGGAGCTGAAGGGAACGGTGCTGAGAAGCCAGGTGGGCTTCCCGTTCCCCAGGCATTTCCATCTCTTCCTAGCTGGAGTTTGCTTGTCCATCCAGCTCTTCCTCTCTGACGCTGTGACATGTTAGCAATGTCATCGTCACCAGGTTTCACCAGCACAATGGGCCACATTAAATAAAAACACCCTCAGGCTTGGTCCTTGAGGAGCTCTGCTGGGGTCTGCTTGCCAGCCCCGTCTGGGCTCAGCAAGTTGTTGCTCACCAGCCAGTTCCTCCTCACTCACAAGCTTGCACTAATTTGTGTCATCTCTGTTTTAACCAGTGATTTCCCATATCGTGACACATTGGCTGGTTTAGCAGCATGTAGGTAAATCTCTTTCCCTTCAGCTAGTAAAGTTCTTTTGAAAGAAAGAACTTCTACCATCAAAAAAGTATGTTTCTATCAAAAATAGCTAGTGGCTTAGTTGGACACATCTGTTTGGTAAAGGTATGGGCTTGTATTCTTTTCCTCTGTGCTTGTTCTTCCCTTAAAAATTTGATTTATGCTTTGCATGCTACGCAGACCATATAAAGTGCCCCCCTATTTGTATTACTTACAGTCCTTTTGTTACAGACAGCCTGAAGCACCCTGCAGTAGAAATAGTTGTTAGAAATACATGCTGCCAGACTTACCATTTCATTTCATAGAATCATAGCATCGTTAGGTTTGGAAAAGACCTCCAAGATCACCTGGTCCAACCATCCCCCTACCAACAATATCTCCCACTAAACCATGTCCCTAAGCACCACATCCAACCTTTGCCAGCTCTTCCATTATTCTGTGATTCTTAGAGATCATCTGGCCCTCTGATTCAGGCACATTAAAACCCTTCAAATTTTATTCCATTTCAGGTTTGGCAATTTTCATCTCCATATTCTTAGCCAAATAAGCTACCCTGTCTTTGTCCTTCTGCTCATTGTCCTCCATTTTTACTGCAAGTGGAGATTACATTAAGGATTACATTAGTCTGGGGACCATAGCAAGGCTGTCTTTAATTTGGACACTGTGTAATAACTGCCCTTCTTTTTCTCCTCATATTTATCTCACGAGGCTGGACACTGGGGTGAATTTCCTTTGCAAAGTTAACACTGTTTTGGGTTGAGATGTTACTCGACCTGTTTCAAAATTGCCAGTTGCTCATGAACCACTTTGGGGCCTAAGCCATCCACCAGATTCGGCATTAATAAACAATCGGTCTTCTGTGTGAATCTTCTTGTAGCTGCCCTTCCAAAAACAAAATTACGTAAATAAATAAACAAATGAGAAGATTTAATGGGTACACCAGCTGGAAAATGCTGCTCTTGCCCGTGCTGCCAAGGCAAGCGTGGGCCACGGAGGCCGCGGAGGCCTGGGGCCGGTCATCTGGCTTGCCGAGGCCCTTCCCTTTGCCTCACGGTGACGGCTTCGAGTTTGCTCCAGTTTGTTTTGTTTTGCTGCGTCTGGTTGCTGGGATTTAGCACAGCTGAGTGAGTTGCATTATCCCACTCAGAGATAATGTGGGAAAACAGCCTTGGTCGTCACTCGCTGAGGGGAGGCCGGGGACATCTGCTGTGGCTGGACAGTGTCAGCCCAGCGAGGACAGAAAGGTGCATCGTGCGGTGAGGCCTGTCACCGGAGGTTCGAGTACGACATAGTTTTTAGTTCCTACCAAAGGCAGATGAGAGAAATAAATGCAGCAGATATTTAAAAAAAAAAAAAAGGTAACTGGATTTTGCAGAATTTGGCTGTTCCTAGCTTGCTTTCATTTATTCTTGGGGTATTTCTACATGTTTTTGGCGGGCACTCGCTGGCTCCATCTCACATGTGCTCTGCAGCAACCAAGCATTGTCTGAGTGCGCTTACCTTCTTAGCTTCGTTTTCTCTGTGCCTGTGTTTTTTTACCATGTATACCGTGCTCAGGTGGCTTTCAGTCAGTTCAAGCCAGGGGCAGAGTGAGTTCATAATCTGTCTGCAAAATACCCTGCATGTGTTTCCCCAGAGTAAACTGAAGCCAACAGAAGGACTCCCGTTGACTTGCCCGAGCCTGTCCATGTTCAGGTTCACATAAAGCATCACACGGTTCAGAGCACAGCTAGGACACACAGCTGGTTGTCATGGCTGTTGCTCTGCACCCACCTCCCTCCACAGCATCAGGCAGTGCCAGGTCTGCAGAGCCTGTGGTACGAGGACAACCCCTACATCTACATTTGCACAAGCATTACAGGCTTGCACCACAGGTATGGGACCAACCAGCATCCACATGTCTGTCCTGTCTCACAGCAAGGTCAGGGGGATGCACCCATGCACCAGAGGTGCTGGATCTGGGGATTGCAGAGACAGCAGGAGTGCTGGAAAAGGTGAAAATGTGGGTTGTCCAGGGGATGCAGCTCATCACTGCTGCTGGAGTTAGTGCTTGGGCACCGCTGGGTCATCCTGATCTTCTTTGGCAGAGGTGATGCTGAAGTAGTAGGGTTCCTCCACACCCCGTAACGATGCCCTCTCCAGCTCCTCCTTCTGTCTTGAGGGCGTTTATCACAAATTTATCATCACTTATGTTTTGGGTATCAAAGGGAGAAAGGGGAAAAGAGCATGCTATCAAGGAACAGGCAAAGACAACCGGTGCAAGCCAGAAAACATATGCCAAAAATGCTTTCATTACTATCTCTTCAGCAGCTACTGACACCAGGAAGCCTTCCTCTGTTATCTGTGGAGGACGAAGTTACTGAAAGGCCTGCCAGAAGCGCTGTGTGTCTGCAGCATGTGCAGGAACAGCCCGTTCCCCTTCCGAGAGTGAAACTCCAGGGCTTTCTTCAGAGCTCACATCTTCAAAGTGCTCTGAACCCTGCTTATCCACTAACAAGGAGTCAAGGGCATGGCAAAGCCTGGCCATTTAGAGGGCTCCCACCTAGCAGCCAGGAGCATCGATTAGCTGCTGCAGGAGGCACTAGAGGGAAGGAGCACAGAGGTGTCCTGATGAGCACTGGCAGGGAAACCAAGCATAACCAGCTGTTCCTTGTGTCCAAAGCCGACCAAGATGGATTTTTCCCCTGTGATCAGATAATGCTGCTTCCTCAGGATCCTCTCTGCCTGTTTTTCACATTTACCAGGACCCTGATACCTGGTGATGGTCTAACACAAACAGCCTGACGTGTGTGTGCAGCCCTGGGTGGATGGCCACCAGGGCTGGGCTCTTCCCACGCCTGGTGTGCGGGGATGCTCAAACAGGCACCAACAGGGCTGCTGGGACTGGGTTACAATACTTCATCATCCTTTAGGTGGGAAAAGGGGTCTCCAGTGCCAACAACTTATCTGCCTCTCGGGGCCTCAAGGCAATGGGAGATATTGTGCCGGGGCGGTGGTGCCTTCACCAGGGAAGGGTAAGGTGGCACCGGGACTTCTGAGTGCGGGCAGTGAGATGCCATTAAAGGTGCTCTGAAATTCTTTTTTTCCTTCTTTTTTCTTTTTAATAAATCAGGCCATTTATGTGCTGGCATATTTAGCAAGAGTGTGATATAGTGTTTCCATGTGAGAGTGCAGGCTGGTGGTTAGTTATTACAAATTAAACACCGGCAGCTACTTAGATAAGATAAGCTACACGGGAGTGGATGGCAGCAGCTCAAGGAAAGGGGTAAGAAAATGTGGAGGAGAATGAGGGAGTGGAAGCACAGGAAAGGAAAAATGAGAAAAGAGCAAAAACATTTCAAATTTGCCAAGTGTGATAAATGTTGTGAAGATTTTTTTTTAAAGCAGGAAATGTTCCTTTTCAATATAGGTGGGACTGAAATACAGATGACTGAATTCCTGTTACAGATTTCTGTTCCTTTCTCCCTGCTGGAGAAAGATTCATTTGGGAGCAAAAGGATATTTCTATCTTGTTTCTTTGTTTATCTGCACCCGCTATCGCTGTGTGCACGGTTGGTTTCCACCAGGCTGTCAGGCACTTGGGCTCTCATCCAGCAAATACTTGAGCACACGTGTAACATCCCGGCCGGCGTAAGGTTATCCATGTGCTTGGATGACTTTGGGTCAGGATCTTAATATCTCTGCCGCTCAGATGTGATTTCCACACAGCAAGGAGGAGACGCAAAAGAGCCAGACATTTAGAAATGTTGTTGTGAGACCACGGAGATCCTGGCAAGAGGGCTCAGGGGGTAATTCACTACCTGAAATATTAGTTTGACACTAGGGAAGAGAAAAAAAAAAAAAAAAAGCACATCAATTATTTTCCAGAAAGTGCTGCTTTGGGATATTGGAAGCAATCATCAGATTCAGTCCAAATGAGCCAGATTAGGTTAAAACATGGAAATGGGAGGGGGGTGAGCAGTGGGTCTGAGAGCAGAGGGGCTGTGCTTCCTGGGAGGGTGGACGTTGGCAGGGCACATGATGCTGACCCCTCCTGCCCACACAGCTCTTTGCTGGAGCCCCACTGCAAACGAAGACCTTTGTCTCCAAATAGCCTTGCTTGTTTTAAAAATGTTCAAAATGCCTTCTTTGATCCAAAGCGATTTTTTTTTTCCCCCAGCAAGTTGCCAAGTAATCCGTTCTTCTTCGATCCAAATGGCTTTTCCTTGGTTTCTTTCAGTTTGGCCCTCAAATAAGAAAAAGAAAAAAGAAAAAAAAAAAAGAAGGAAAAAAAAAAAAAGCAAGTGCACACAGCTCAAACACATCAGTTAATGGGAAGCATCCGCATTCGGCAGCAAAGTCAGTCTTCTGGCTGGTCCCTTAGGAGGCGCTGACGGCAATTACTAGATGATGGGGATTTTTTCCAGCTAGGAGTATTTCAGTTTTCATCCTCTCTCTCACGTTTTTGAACTTGTCTCCTGGTGCTTCAGTGCCCGCCAGGTGGGATCCCCGCCCCATCCAGCAGCCCTGCTGCTGCCCAGAGGCCACCTCAGCTCCTCTCGCTCTCCTGACTGTGACCAAAGACATCCAAAGACATCTCGTGGTGCAAGAGCAGCACACCCCTGAGGTGTTTGCAGGGGAAGGGATGCTCGCTACCCACGCACACACCTCCAGCCTGGTGACATCTCCCACTGCAAGGACGGGGAGTCCCCAAAACTGCGCTGCAGGCTGCTGCACGGGAGCCCAGGGCTGCTGCTCCTGCACGGGGAATCACTCAGCCCCTGGGAGCAGGAATAGCACCACTGAAGAGCCCAGGCACATATATGGAGAGCACGGGGTTTTCTTACAGCGCTGCATTCCTGGGAAACCATCTTCCACCTGATTTGGCTTGAACAATAATTCTTTCACTGGGCCACCTTCAGTGAATGGGGTGGGCCGAGCCACTGGTGCTCATTGTTTTTCTCCCGGCACCCTCTTTGCCTGCAATGCCATGTCAGCTGCATGACAACTAAAATGTCTTTTCCTGCGGGTTTTTTTTTCCACCCTGTTTTTCTACAAGCGCAGAAGTCAACACGGCAACATTTTGCTGAGCCCTGTTTCTGTCTCTTTTTTATCTGTACTTCTGATGCCAATGGAAACATTACCCCTCTTTCAAACTGCAAACTGCAGTCACCAGCAAAACACATTGGCTTTTTTTTTTTAATGTAGTACATTAAAATCATGTCTGCTTGCTTCTTTTTTTCCCCCCTTCTATTTTAAAAAGCAGTAGAAGTCATGGATATTTGAGGGAAGATTTCAGCACGAAGCACTTTTCTAAGCATCGTTTTTGTGAGAGAAAAGTCAAGTGGATTCCCAGCTGCCAAAACGATGGGGATCCTTTCTGAGGGCAAGCTTGCCTTGCTGACTGATACCGGGGCAGACTGAGCCTTCTGTGGGTTCAAAGACCCAGCCAGATAGTATTTCTGCTCCCCGTGTGTATTCTGGTTTATGGGCAAACAAATGTTATCTATTGTTAGCTCGGCAGAGCCAGAACAAGAGCGGGATGAAGAGCTGGACCCAGTCCCACTCTGCAGTGCTGTAACTGAGTGTAAGTTATTGCATATGTCTGGATGCAAGCCTGCTCGGGGTGTTTTAGATAGATACAGATATAGATACAGATACAGACATAGATTATAGATAGCAAAGTGTGTGCTATGATCACGGCACATATTACTGTGCTCATTGATGCTCCAGCAGCCTGTCCATCGTGCTGAGGATGAGGGAGGTAAAGTCCTGGATGCAGGACGGGCACATCTCCTGCACCAGGATGAGAAGCACAGTGCCAGGTGGATGAGACACGTTTGCTCCTCTGAGGGCTTCAGCCCTTAAATATAGTTTTATGCATTTTTCTAACCAGTGCCAGTGTCTCACTGCTCTGTGCTCACTTGGCTGGCTGACACGACAAAAGACACAGATTTGGCACTGGGGATTTTATCATGGAAAAGTGAAGCTAAATCAGGGAATATCCACTTTTCTGCCACATTCAGCTGGATTTTGGGGCCTTCAAGGGATGAATTTTGTTGCTTTCATCTCTGGGTGCCTGGGTGGTGTACTGGTCCCTGCCCAGCCTCCCCCCAGCCTTAGCAAAACGCCTTGTAAAACGCAGAGGTTATAGCATCTGCTTTTGTGAAAAGGACTTTTAAGAGAGTTAAAGACTTTAAATTCTCCCCCATGTGCACACATTTCTGCCCGAGCAGCAGTTTGGCAGTAGCACACCATGCAGTGCCTGAGTGATCTCTTCCTAAACTGAGATCCCAAACTTTCTGTTGTGTTTTACAAACATTGCCATTAAATGGAGAAATATATCTGTGTGTTGTTATGGTACGGTTTTATTGGTCGGTGTTGACATGAAGCTTCAGCCCTCTGTGGTGGATTAACACATGTGGTTATATGTAACACATGTAGCACATGCCGGGCTTTTAAAAATCCATCACATTATCCTTGTTCTGCTAAACTGTCACAGGCTTTTCAGCGAACCGTGAATATTTTCTTTTTAAGGCAGGGTTTTTAGGCAGCTGGGGCTGCCTTGCTGTGTTGCAACCACTCCCCGTGCCCCTTCGCTTTAAGGAGAGGTACGAGTGGCAAGGCGGCGGAGAGATGCGCACCGTATTTCATTCTGTCCGTCCATCCTTCCAGGCAGCCCACATATCTTTAAAGCGTTTTCCAGTTATTTTGGGGGCTAGGTGAAGGTTGGGGAGGTGCCTGGGGTCAGGTGGAGGTGGGAGCTGCTTTGTCCTCATCCCAGGACATCCCGCTGGCCGTGCATCGCCGAGGCGCCCCGTATGCGGATGCCCCATCGCGTGGGTGCACCAGGCAGAAAAGTTTGGCGGTTTCTTTTTTTTTATTTTTCTTCTTTTTTTTTTTTAATGCTGCATGCGGGGATGCGGGAGGAAGAGGAAGAGGGAGGTGCATTTTCTAGCGGGGACACGTTCACCATCGGTGCAGTGCCGGGACGAGCCCCGTCCGGCCGAGCTGCGGGAGCCCCGGGTGCTCGGGCCGCCCGTGCTGGTTGGGATGCGCGCCCCGTGTGACAGATGACCTATTGAAATAATTTCGGAGCAGTGCTGGGGTTGCCACGACAACCAATGCTCTCTTGGCTTTCATCTGGCCATGTGACAGCCACTTTGACGTCAGCTGGAGGCAGAGCCTGTGGTTTGGGCCGCGCAGCCAAAGCCTTGTGAGAACCTAGTGGATGCTGGATTTATCCCCGCCGCCGCCGCCGCCGCCGCTGCTGCTGTTTCTCAGGGGCTGCCAGAGCATGGACTATTAAAAACTTGCATTTCTGCAGTGTGAGGTAACCGTTTGCTTTATGTTCTCCTCAGGTATTTCCCCCCCTCCCCTCTTTTTTTTTTCCTTAAAAAAAAAAAAAAAAAAGGGATAAAAAGCAGTTTATCGTGACCGGTGTTTCTTTCACTTGTTTGTTTTGGCTGGAAGTTTGCCTTGATGAACAAGCCCGGCGCTATCAGATAAATGCAAAGCAGCTTCCAGTTGCTTAATTCTGCATGCAGACTGCTGAGCGGAGTTAAATTTGGATTAATGATCCGTGAAAGCAGAATAAAATGATATTGTTCTCGTTTGACACCGTAGGGATATAGATGAACATGAGCAGTCCTAGGCTAACCCATCCGGGGGCTCAAAGAAACCGTGCCTAGGTATGTCACTGCTCCGGGCATCTACACAGCCCTGTACCTCTGCTGGAACTTGGGTATTTCTTAACGCTGCCCAATCCGGGCGGTTTTGTCCCCATCGTGCGCAGGGAGCGGAAAGCCCGCGACAGATGCTGCTGGGAGCAGCTCGCTGCCGAGCTCCCCGAGTTGGCGGCCGTGAACCAGCTTTGTTCGCCCCCGGCAGCTGGACACGGCTCGTGCTTTCTGTCCTGGCTGGGGGCACGCTCTGGGCTCCCCGGTGCCCGCAGAGGGACGGATGGGGAGCTTCCTGAAAAACCATCCGCAGTATGCCAGGATGAGCAACTTAGGCGTTTACCCTTTCTCTCGCATGCACGGCTTTTCTGCCTGTATTTATTCTGCTGGGGGTGAAGGGTGGTTAGGAGAGCTAAAAAAAGGAGCCGTAGCCTGAGCAGCACCATGGCAATTGAAAAATGAAACGCTATTTGGGTGTTTTTTTATAAAAAGAAAAAGAACAGGGAGCTCGGCTGTCTGCGTTGTAGTGGCTCAGAGGAGGCTGTTTTGGAGGAGACTGCAGGGTTGCTGAAGTTTAGTGCCGCAGACGGAGTTTGTCTGCGTGTGACCATCTATGTGTTCGCCCTGAGAACAGGCTGCAGACGAAGCATCGTGTGCGTTATTTCCTGGAAAAGTACGTTAGACCGTTCTTATCTTCTCTAATTAAATACTCCTGTTCCCTTCCTCCCAAAGTTCAAAGGGTTTATTGATAATGGTAATGATTTGCTAAAGCAGCTGCCACTCCGAAATGACTACGGAGCTGCCAAACAATTTAAAACACGGTGCAATAAAAGATAAAAAAGGAAAAAAAAATAAAGCGTAAGAATTATCCTGATGTTACTAAGTGCAGCAGAAGTAAGTGTTTCAGAGAGGGAGCCAAGGCAGAGATTAAAACTTAAGGCACTTCTGTAAGGAAAGTTATGGCTTAGTGCTCTGGGTTTGGCAGTCTTCGCAGACCCACAAGGATAAATGCAGCTGAACCCCCTGAACCATTTCACTTGGCGTTATCTGCTCTTTCCAACGTAACTCTTGTGTCCGAATGATCAACGTTTTGGAGACGGAAATATTTTGAATTGTGTTTATTAAATCCTTTGCCTGATGCCAGTGCATCTGTGCATGAGAAATCCCCACTCACTCCTCGTAGGTGCAGCTAGCAAGGGTTTACAACACACGCGCAGCATCGCGGCGCTGGGACAGCATCCCATGCCTGCCTTCCCTCCGGGCTGCCCTTGTTTCGCCGTGGTCATGGTCTGTGCCCCCTGCCAGCCTGCAGGCACCCAGAAATGTCCACAAGGGGAAAAATAATCAAGGCAGCATTCTCTGAAAAGCTATTCATTAGAAATATTTAAAAAATGGGTCCCTCATCTCCAGTTTAATTGGCGTATCTCGCGCTAGCAATGCGGAGCAAGCCTTCATAAGGATGACGAATTGCCTCCCATGTCACCAGGAGGCTCCCGGTGGTGCTGGGTGGGTGTGTGAGGGGATGTGTCCTGCCTGGCCCCGTCCCCTCTGCGGGGCTCTGGGCACCCCACCATCCCCTCGGAGCCCCGGGGGCAGGGTGGCCGTGAGAGCCAGCGAGGCAGCTCGCAGGTGCTGGAGTCTGCAGTGCATGGGGATGGCACAGGAAGGGAAGTGAGAGTTGTTCGGGGTCCGCGCGCTTCTTTCTTGTGATTTTGTGCTCTTGTTTCGTTGGTCAGCTCTGTACCAAACTCTTTCACCAAGCGCTTGGGTTTTACCATGGTAGTGTGTGGATTTCCAAGGAAGCAGAGCGCTAAGCCTCCCTCCGTCCCTTTGCCCACCATGAGAAAAGACCAAGCAGCCTTTGGGTTCCTGCCTCCTTCCCACCGCCGAGGAGCAGGAAGGGGACTGCTGCCCATCCCTCCTCTTCTGCCCGGTGCTGCAGCCTCAGGCTGCAAACTTGGGCTTGAAATCCCCCAACACAAAGAGAAAAAAAAATGCACGGGCTTGGTGACACCGCACCTTCTTCTGGGGACACCAGAGGGACCCCCACAGCTCCCATCAGCCCCAACAGCTCTTGCACCCTGTCCGCAGGGAAGGGTGAGCAGCCCCGTAACCGCCCCGGCGCTGGAGCACTTCACCTAGGGGAGACCTTGCCTGGAAACAGGACCGAGAGCTCCTTGAGTCACTTCTCTCACAACTGGATGCAGCCGGGGAAATTAAAAACAGACTCAAGCTGTTGATGCCTCCAGCCTAGTAATAATAATACGCTCAGGCCCTTAGTGTGGTCTACCTTGATCTGGTTGAGTTGATGGGCAATGACAATCTAAATTTAGGCTAGGAGCATAATAAAACCTAAAAAAAAAAAGAAAAAAACACTTGCAGCACAGAACGCTGACTCCTTCTTGCATTTCTCAGACCGAGGAGGTTTCTGCTGTCATCTTAAAGGTCCCAGATGCTACTCAAGGCGGTGTTTTGGAGGGGAATAAAATCCCCCCTATGGGGAGAATTGTCAAACAGTGGGAACTGATGTAGCCGTATTGAGTTTCAGGCTCTTAAATTACACGCTGCAGAAGTTGGTTTCCACCCTGCTAAAAACCATTACGTTGTGCTAATTTAATGTCCCGCATCAACTTGAGCAACAACTGGTTTAAATGATAGCTCAGCAGCAGCAGAGAGCTGGCATTTTAATCAACAGTTGCTTTTCCAATTAGACCCAGATGCCACGCGTGTGGTACTCTGAATGCAGACTAAAAGCTGACCTCATTGCTGGTTCCAAGCTCAAGCGCAGAAATCCTCGCTCTGGAATGTGTTGGTAGCCATCTTTTAGAAACAACCTTCCCTGGTGAGCCAAAGTCTACGCAGACAGCTACAGTCAGATAACAGTTTGAAAAATAGAATATGTTTTGGCTGTACTTTCGCTGCTGTTAAATTTATCTTCTTAAATAGCAGGGAGTATGAGCTGAGGTTTGAGAAACAGTAATTTTGTAATTATTTTACATGGATCGAATTATTCTGTCATCAAATTTGCATTTCAGACAGCATTACAGTATGAAAATATAATTAGAAACTGTAATTCAGGAATTGCTGAATGTGATATTTCCCAGAGGGAGCACCGCGAAGAAGAAGCTGCCCTTTTTACAGCTCCACCAAAGGTTGAAATCCTATAGGTGGGAAACGTGGACGCCGAGTTGTGAAGTTCCTCTCCGTTCTGTGACCATGCTGCGGCCTCAACACGCTGTTGACTTTCTAACGAACTTCTTTTTTTCTTTCTTTTTTTTTTTTTTTTGGTGAGATTCATTTCCACAGAAACTTCTAATCATTAAGAGCTGAAGTGCTCAGATCCTGTTCTGCTGAATTTCAGTCTGGCTGTGCTGATAGTTGCCGCATTGCTTGCAGCCACAAAATGACACGAAGATAATGTAAGGATCTGTTTTACACCCAGAAAAGCCAAGAAGCTCGCACTTCGGGCTGAAATGCTGTTTTGAATTTGCCCAAAGCCTGAAATTCTCAGCAATGTTCCCTCCCACTGGGGCTTGGCTTAGCTCTCTTTCTCTTCTTTCGTTAATTCAAGGTGTTTTGCTGTTCTTGTTCGCAGCGTTGTACAAAGTTTTAGCTGCATAAATCTCACTGATATCAATCCTTAAGCTTTTATTATAATGCTGATTGTGATCTCTGGCTTATCATAGATATATTAGCTGGAAACAAGCACAATCTCTCTTTGTAGTTGGGCTCATGCCGATAAATCCCTTCGTATTTTCCTGGAAACACACGCTCCATGGGAAAGCACCATCCCTGGCAAGCTTTTCCCACCACCTTGCTGGGACATTGGACAAGGCAGTGTGTGGAGCAGGGCTCGTGATGCACAAAGCAAAGCTGAGAGGAGGCAGAAGCTGAGTGTGAAGCACATTTAGTGTTTCCGTCTCCCCATACATCCTTCAGGGTCCTGCTAAGAGACGGACCCCGTGCTCTCTTTTCTCATCCCAAGGGCCACCTTCTGCACCCAACCCACCCGGCCGTGCTGCGGGGGAAGGCGTTGCCCCATCGCTTGCATTTTGGGTGCGAAGCATCAGCATCACAGCATCAGCACAGACGACCTGGGAAGGCAATTTTGTTAGGAAGGATGAAATAAGGCAAATTTGCTCTTCCTGGACTGCCGTGCGGCAGGAGGGGCAGGGGAAAGCAGACGAGCATCACGGCCAGCTCCTCTCCTCGCCGACGGCCCAAAATTACCAAAGCACAAGGGATGCAGCTCATCTGAAGTGCCCGATTTCAGCTGGGTGGCACCCGGGGAGGCTGCAGCCATCCCGCCCTGAGCACTTGTATCTCGATCAGAGAGTTCTGCTCCTGCTGCGCAAATGCTCCTTGCGGCAAAGCCCAGATGCCAGGGGGAAGCGAGCACAAAGCTGCTGATTATTTCCCCGACTGCTGCATGCTTCCTATCACAACACTATTCTTTTGTGCAGAATGGCAGCCTGATTGCACAGCCCTCTTTAACTTCACCATTTTAGCCAGCCCAGGTCCAATTAGAGCAATTATATCTCAGCAGAAACACTGTCTGTTGTCCTCTGGACCTGCCTGTCAATGTCCTATTCAGGGCTGTTTATCCTGTGTGGGGCTTTTCATATAGAATCGCTGTGACCCTACTAAAGCAGCCTCATCTGAGGGACAGCCTGCATTTCTGTAGAGTTGCTTCATGGGCTCACATGAACAACAAGAGTGCAGACTTGCAGCACCAAGGATGCATCTTCCAGTCTAACCGCGGTCTCCTCTTGCTTGAACACTGCTGCTGATTTGACGTGGCATGCAGGACCCTTCACTTTCTCTTATTTTACTGCTTAAAATGGACCACGGGATCTGAATTTGCAGCTCTTCCTTGCTGTGTTGGACGGTTTCTTGGATCAAAACCCCCAACTTGAGCTGCAAGGAGCGTTGGACAGCACGTGCTGTTAGACCCCGCACAGTTCAGAAGCCTGTGTGGGACCACTTGGTGATTCAGGAGTGCGGGCACTGCTGCAGAAATCCCATCTGCATGCTGTTACCTCTGCTGTAAAGGCTTGATGAAGGAGCTGAGGGACTCCTGCAAAGGAGGTCTTGCTCTCCACCTCTAAAATAGGAGAAGAGAAGCAGAGCTGTGTGAAAGCAGAAGCCCTGGGACTCAGGAATGTCAGAGGTGGTAGAAAGAGGAACCGATCTCCTGAACAAAACAATCTTTTATCTTCTCCTACTTCCCCTGGAATGGGAGATTTAGGGAGCAGGTTTTTCATGCGTTCAGAGTTTTCTTCCCAAAATTAATTTAACTCTTCTTTGAGAATTCAGAAATGAGGAGCTGAAAGCAGGAGCTCAGACCCGAGCTACCCTTCCTCCAGCAGCATCACGACAGCAGCTCCACCGCACTCACCCGTTTCCCATTTTGCTGCTGCTCTGCTTGGCTTTAGCTCGCGCAGGAGGGCGGCTGGCCCTTTTTTCTCTTGGACAACAGCGTGGCTGTCACCTGTGTCTCGCCCCCACCAGGGCTGCCAAGAGACCTTGCATATGTGCACTCACACCCATGGCAAGGATAAAGCAGAGCTGGTGACACAGCGGCACACCACGCCTCACACCAGCCCTGCAGGGGCCTCGGTGAATTTAGTTGTCTAGGTCTGCGGTGGCAAAAGCTCAACTAGACCTGCAGCCCTGGCCGATGCAGTTCCCTTCCTCGCAGCAATGCTGGCTTTCCTCCGCCCAGCACCACTGCCGTGCTGGGGTACAGCTCCCAGTCACTCTGTGCACATAATGCTTGTGATGCCCCAATTAGAAAAACACTTTTTTTTTTTTTAACGGGGCAAAAAGCTGACAGAGGAGCTGGTAGGGTGGCTGCTTGCTTGATTTGCGCTCTCTTCCCATTAAAGACTGTGACCCTTGCAGAAACTTCCACCTCACTTAATTCAGTGTTTGATCAAAAAGTGTATTTTTGCTGATATTTCACTGCGCCTTAGCTATGAGCTCACTGTGGCCTTGCTCCCACGCTGGGAACCCACAGGAAAATCCTTTCCCTGCGCTCAGCTCCATCCATGCTCAAGGAAGGCACTCAGTGCAGGGTGGTAGAGAAGGGGTTAAACCAAATCACGGTTACCACTTCGAGGCCTTTTCTAAAATAGCAGCTTTTCTTTTGTTTGCTGAATTCCCCGTGCTTTTCCAGTGCTGCTCCCATTATTCATTTCTTTCCCGAAATAACAATTTTTTAACCAGAGGAATGGCTGGGGCTGGGAGAGGAGGGGACCTGCGGCCGGGGCCGGACAGCTGCAGGCTCTCGTGTGTCTGCACGAGCAAATGCCAGGCTGCAGAGGGATGTTGGCAGGACACCGCGGGGCAGGTGGCGATTCCCAGAACCTAAAGCAATCGTGCCTTCTCAGCCGTGAGCCTTTTCATGACAGCCCTCAGCAGCGCTCCTCGGGGCAAGCTCCAGGAGCTGCCCTGGAGTCAGCAGGCACCGGGGTGGCCGTGCCCAGAGCAGTCACCCGCTGCTTGGACAGGTGCTGCTGCTAAATTCGGGGGGCTGGGCACACCTCGGCTGTCTCTGTGGTTTGGGGGATGAATCACCCAAGCCTTCCATGCTCAGTGCTGGCAAAGGCTGAGCCCACAAAGGGCTCACCCCTCAGAGCCCCAGCAAGCCCAGCACAGAGCCCGAGGTGCTGGCAGAGCACGTCCCACGTGATTTGGAGCCTGGTTCCTAATCCCCTTCCAACACCCCTCTCCCAAGAGGTAATAGCTTGCTTCCCCCAGGTCCTGGCATTGAGGAAGGTGAGGATGTTCAGCAGCAAGGAAGAGGGATTTCCCTGTCAGTCAGCCCCTGTGTTGGGGAATGCTCTCAGATGCATTTGCTTTGTAATTGCAGGTGATGTGGTGTATGCCATCGTGTGTAACGAGGTGGAAATTCTTGGAAAAACCCTTAAAAATAGAAAAGCAGCTTTCCTGAAACCTGGTGCTGGGGGAGCTGGGACCTCCGGCTGCTACCAGCAGGAGCCCAGCCCACAGGGGCACGACCCCCAGGCTGGCAGCTAGAGCCTGTCACACAGAGCAGTCGGTTTTAGCATCCCGCCTGGTTCAGTTTTAAAGCAATTTAATTCACAATGCATTTATTTTAAAGATGGGAAAATTGCAGAAGTGGATACCCCGTACTACACCCCTTCTGCTCTCCAGTTC
Organism: Anser brachyrhynchus; assembly: GCF_964034855.1. Taxonomy (NCBI): domain Eukaryota; kingdom Metazoa; phylum Chordata; class Aves; order Anseriformes; family Anatidae; genus Anser; species Anser brachyrhynchus. The sequence continues at coordinate 139,899,197 of NC_137695.1, read as the reverse complement.
CTCCAGAATGAGTAAATCGTTATCATCTGTATTAACCCTCTCAGAAATCAGCACGACCCACTTTTCCAACGCTGTATTGTGCCTAGTATCTGGGGTTTAAACCCACCTTGCCTGCAGTGAGCCCTGTGTGCTGTTTAACAGCCCTGCAGCTCCCAGAGTTGCCCCCAGCACCACCTCCGTCCTGCAGCGCTTTGAAGCATTTTGTATCTTGCCCTGCAAGAGGGAAGAGATGTCTGGGTGCTCTTGTCATAAAACCTGAGTGTTGGAAGAGGCAGAAAGCAAAGACAATGGCTGGGTGGTGTTTTCTCCCAGTGATGTGATGTTTTTGTATCCTGCAGTCACATTTCTGGCCTTGGAGCATCGTGAGGTGGGCTGTGCCACCCGATAGCAGGCACAGTCTGTCGTGCTGGGACTTTTCAGGCTGGGGTCCTCATCCAAACCCCTCCACCGACCCACTTGTAACCTCAGGCAAGTCCCGACCAGGCACACAGGACCATGACTGTGATGTCTTGGCAGGCCCTTTCATGGGAGCTGTCACACAGTACCCTTTGATATGATTTACAGCTTTACATCAAAGCCAGACACTGGCTGGGCTGTGTTTTGAACTGTGCCATTTCGCAAAGCAGGACCCCAAAACGTGAGCATGCCCGCATGAAACTGCAAAGTTTTCCCCTTTCACTTCCAAACAGAAATTGTTGTGCTCATATTGCCCCAAATAATACGGGGGATTTAGGAAGACTAGCATTAAGACATTTTTCAGAGTGACTGAGTATTTTTTAATCCTTATTAGCCTTGAGCAGTTGTCTCCCAGTGAACTCGCGGAAGGGTAGGTGTAATTAAAGATGTGCCCAGCGCGGCCCGCCGGGCACGCACAGCTACACAGCTGCCCTCTCTAGTAAAGCTGAAATGTCTTTCTGAACGACAGCTCAACAATAGGAAACATTTCTTTCTGAAATAGAACTGAAAACAAGCTTTTCTTCCAGGCATCATCAGAAAAAAATAAAAAGGCAAAAAAAAAAAGCAAAAAAAAAAAAGCAAAAACTTCCTTAAATTTCTAGTTCCACTAAGCATCTGGCTCTAATGTACAGTTCCTCGACTTTGTTCATTTCTTAACCAGAATGTGCTCCTGTTTCAAAGCACAGTCGTTTCATCTGCTAATAAATGCCTATTCAACTGTCTGTGTGCTTCGGCAGTGTTTGCGTTCATTGCTCTGTGTCATCTTTTGCCTTCTGCCTCGATCTTCCCGCTAGAGGATCAGCGTTGCCCACATCCCCACTCACTACTCCTTACTGATCAAAGCCGCTCATCTGAATCTGCTGGTGGGTAATTTTGATCGAGGTTTCACAGTGTGCTAAATTTGTCCATGCAGACGATATGGTGACAGGCATTTCCCCCAAGTCGTGTCCGAAATCCCCCCTCCACCAGTTCAGAGCTGCTGCCTTCAAGCTCCTGGCACCGACGGGAGTTGGCTGCTGTGGGCTGTGCCTTCACCTGCAGGACTGATGCTAGCTGGATGCTTTCTCACATCCGTTTAAGCACATTATTTCTGAAACTGTTCCTCCTCCAATCAATAAAAGACTCCATAAAATTGTCTAACCATATTGAGAAAAATGCGATTTACTCCAGGAATCTTTGTTGTATTTCATTATGAGCCACCGAATCTAATATATGAAGAAGATCACTTTAATTGTAAGTGGGCAAAAGGAAGATCTACGCTACGCTCCCACTAAGCAACTGGCAGCAACGTGCACCTTCTCCATCTAATGCAGTTACGTAAACTAATCAGGTTTGGGGCTTCTGATGGGAACAGTGCTTAACGACGTTACGCGTCCCCTGAGAGAAACTGGTGTCAGATTAATTTGTTAGGTATTGTGGTATCTATTCTCAGATAATTTTTCCTGCCCTGAGGAAACTGGTGAGGTAGCCAAAATGCAGGCAGTGAGTTCGGACGACGGGCTGTTGATCTGCCTGTCTCCTCTCCGCCTGGTTTCCCTTGCCCTGCAGATAGCAGAGCACAGCAGAGGTCCTCTCCCTCTGCAGCCCCACGCAGCACATGCAGGGCCAGTGTTCATCTTACAAACCAAAGTACTTAGGTGTCATTCACCACTGTTCTGTGCTTTATTGCTTACTGCTTTTATTTATTGTCGGCTTGGGCAGACAGTTTCATGGGGAGGAAAAGAGAATACCCAGTCCAAGGTTGCATCCTCCAGCTCTGTTCTTCCCTGTTGGGCAGACAGCTGACAAATTGCATGCGGGTTAACTTCTGGTCTTTTTGCACATAAGCACCGTGTAGCTAAAAAGCAGAGTGGAACACCTCCTGTACCCTGCAGCACCCCAAGGACCGGCGTTACTTACTGCAGTGGCAGCGCTCCCTAAATCTATCATTTATAATAACTTGAAACATCGAGAGAAGACACATCGAAGTGTGAATGGCATGTCATTTTGCTGACATCCTTGTCATGCTGCTAATTGCTGTTTAATTACTATGACTACCTAGAAAGTAGTTTCCAGCCATGAATAGCTGAGGGGCATTTTTGTCCTGTGGAGCAATAGGGGGTTGCAAAGAAGAGAGGCCCAGGAGCATGGGCTGTGGTGCTGGGGCAGAGCAGGGATGCAGGAGCATGCAGCTGAGCAAAACGTGGCTGTGCAAGACGAGCAGCCCCATGAGGCCACGTGATGGCAGAGGGGGTCCTCCACACCTCTCGTGGTGGGGTGAGGTGGGGAGTGTGGGACAAGGTGACAACCAGGAGAGCCCTGGGCATGCCCTGGAACAGAAGGATGGCCATCAGGAGTTGTAAGTGTCAAGAGCCTCCAAGCCCTGGTACTGCACCTCATGCAGTGCCTAAGGACCAGGCATCCTGTGCCTGGTCCCCTTGATTGTCCCTGTGGGTCCAGCCCCAGGAACCGATTACCCCCTCGGGATCTTCAAAAACTGACCCCAAGTGGTCCAGGAGCACAGGACCAGCTGATACAAAAAGCCACACAGATGCTGTAGAAAATCCTTTCCTGTGCATCGCTTCAGTCAACGCTGAAATGCAGGTGCCACAGTCCTTGTAGCGCGGTCAGAGATCTTCAGATGAAAAAGCTCTGTGTTGTTGTGTTGCCCATAGGAGAGGAAGGGATCATGTTAAGGAAGAAAAGCTTTGTAGAAAAACTGAACTGTCTTTAAAAAATACAGTTGCCATCTGCCCCATCAATACTGAATAGAAACTGGACATGTGGTTCACTTTCCAAGAAAACCAAAAGCTTATTATTTCACAGATTTGGACAGCACATTCTGTACAGCCTCTTGACCCCAAGGTTAAGCCCAGCTAGCTGCGAGTTTTATTGAGGCTACTTCTAGACTGTAATTTCAATTAATTTATTGTGATAACTGTATTACTGCTTCTAATGCTCCCTAATGCTGAATTGACACAGCTCCTCTTGACCTATCTGCTGCACCCTGGCTCTCAGTTACCTGCTGGCACAGCCACACGCTCACATTCCTGCTGCACCACGTTACTGATGTGCTATGGGGGAGATCGCACACTGCAGGGGCAGGCGGAGGTATTGGAAACACCTTGCTCTACATTTCTGCCTTTGGATCTTCTCTTGGCCATCCTTTGTGCTCCCTGCCTTGAGAAGTGCACTCATTTTTTAAGATATCCTTTCTCTTCCGGAGGAGGACAGGCAGGAGGGGACCTCCTGAGGCATCCAGCCTGGTGCAGGTAGTGATGCCATGTAAGCCCAAATCATGCATTTTTCAGGCTCTGTTTTCACACGAGCTAGGCCTTTTGTCTTGTGATCTTAGGAGAAGGCTGTTCCACAGACTTCGCTGCTCCAGTGGTTAGAGATTTGCTTCTCATTCCCAGCCAAACTTTATTCATGGCTAGTTTATACCCATTTGTTCCTGTGCCAGCATTGTCCTTCAGTTTAAATAGCTTTTCTCCTTCCTTAGTATTTACCCCCTCTGATGTATTTATAGATTACAACCATATCCCCTCTTGGCCTTTCTTTAGCTAGGCTAAACAGCCGAATGCTTCTGGTCTCCTCAGAGAGTGCAGGCTTTCCATTCCCTTATTTAGCCTAGCAGCCCTTCTCTCATCCCCCGTGGGTCTGGCTCCCTTTCCTGGACGTGGCAATCCCCCGTCCATGCACTACAGAGGTCCAGGTGAGTCCTCGTATCACCAAACCCTTGTACGACCTGCTGTGTTTTCATTAATGGCAGTGATGCTTCCACTCCCCGGGCTCACCAGATCGATCTCAGCAGGTTCATTAGGAAGTGGCATTTGCCTCCTTCGGGTCTGATCACGCTGGTGCTTTATAGTTCCCTGCTGGCTGTGTAAGAACCTCAGGTCTTCCTCCCATTACATCATTTCTAGTTAAAAGCATGAATTCTTCCTGGTGGTCCCTCAGAAATTGCGCTTTCTAATTTGCACTATTCCAGTGCTAAAATTACCCCATTTTTCTTCAGTGATAGCCTGTCTCTCCAGCTAATGGTGCCTCCTGCCTTGGTGTCATCAGCAAAGGCACTGCTCTGAGATTATGCGCCATGGTTATTAACAAAAATGCTCAATAAGATCCATCGGGAGACTCCTCTTTGAAGAGCTCTATTGTAACCATCTTCCACCTGAGATTTCCCCTTTCAATTCAACCCATTACCCTTAAAGAGGAAACATCTGTCAGATTCTGTCTGGCACGTCCCCCAGCAGGGGACGATTTACTTTGATTTTGCCTAAGTGGTTTTGAATTAACCTCTATGTATATACATATATCTATTAGAAATGTGAGCTTATGTGCTGGTTTGCGAGCCGGTGCGGAGGACTTTCTGTGAGGCTTCCATATAAGGTCCGTTCTGCCAAGAAACTTCAGTTCTAACCTCTCACATTTCTACAACTTCGGTCTGAGATCTCTCTTCAGCAGGACTTGCCAATTGTGGTGCTCAAGTCGGGGTGTTAGCAGACATGTTTTGCTCTGCTTCAGTCTCCCAGCGGCTTATAAAGCCAAATTCATGATTCAAATGACTAAACTCATTATTCAGGCTTAGTGCATTTTTTTATAGGAATTTGGAATGGGGTGAAAATTCTTTTGTGCTCTGGCCTGTGTTGCTCAGATCTTGGCCTGCAGAGGAATAGCAAAACTGATGTTTGTACCCTTTACATTCAAAATGGGTGAGACTATAAATACCCTGTAGTCCTAAAACAACATTCCTGCTAGTTCTTCAATTAAGACTGCGAGATTCTCCCCCAACATCTCCCTGCACTTCCCCACAAAGATCTGACTGTCTTCCTTTCTTCTTTGTGCCAAAGGCTTTAGAGACTTTTGGAGGACTTGGTGACAACCCGCAAACCAGAGAACAGAGCTCCATCTCTTTTAGGCTCAAATAAGAGAGGAGAGATTATTGAATCTTTGGCTGCCCTTTTGATGACTGAGAAATTAGTTCTTGCCCTCCTTCCTTTGAACAGTTCAGGTTTCGGGTATCTATCTATGTTATCACCAAGTTCTGAATGTGCTGTTCAAATGAGAACTGAATGATTCTCCCTTAAAAAAAATAAATAAAATAAAATAAAATAAAATAAAATAAAATAAAATAAAATAAAAAAATAAACTTCAGAAAAAAATAATTCAGTCTTTAGTTAAGGCTGTTCCCTGAGTGATATATTTTTTATTATTATTATTAACATTAGAGCATACTCTGACCCAAAGAATAAGCTATCACCTTTGCCTGTGGAGGGATGGCTGACAATCCTTCCCCTTGTGCCTAAATCTAAGCTGATCTAAAACCAAGGACCAGAAACTCCCATGACACTCCAGACTTCGTTTAACTCTCTTGGTGGGCAGTTGTCCTGGTACAGCCTGAAGAACAATTGATTTGAGGATTTGCCCACTGAACAGAGCAATCAGGCAGAAAAGGCTTTAATTTGGCATGAAGCTGCGTTTTCCAGCTCTTTTTGCTAAATTGAAGGAGCTCCACAACAACAAATGATATAATTTAATTTGACACCGGATGTTGAGCAAACGGAGAAAAAAAAACTTAGTGTGCATCTGTGCACATGCTCCGACCCAGCCCAGTCCCCTTGCTCTGTGCAGGCAACACCAGGGGCTCTGAGTGTCCACGTCCAGTGGAGGACCCCTTCCACCACCAAAGCTCCATGATGACCTGAGCCCAGACGATATGGGACACAGGTTGTCCTATTGCAGAGCTTTATATGTGTTTTGGGGTAAGGGATGGCTGAACATGAGCTGTGTCCCCAGTGCTCATAGAGCTTGCAGTATTAGTCAGAGATGTCCTCAAGAGCTACAGACCCCAAACCACCGTGTCAGCTGGTGCAGAGCTGCAGTGCACAGCCAGGAGCCTGGAGACAGATCTCCTCTCCTCTCCTCTCCTCTCCTCTCCTCTCCTCTCCTCTCCTCTCCTCTCCTCTCCTCTCCTCTCCTCTCCTCTCCTCTCCTCTCCTCTCCTCTCCTCTCCTCTCCTCTCCTCTCCTCTCCTCTCCTCTCCTCTCCTCTCCTCTCCTCTCCTCTCCTCTCCTCTCCTCTCCTCTCCTCTCCTCTCCTCTCCTCTCCTCTCCTCTCCTCTCCTCTCCTCTCCTCTCCTCTCCTCTCCTCTCCTCTCCTCTCCTCTCCTCTCCTCTCCTCTCCTCTCCTCTCCTCTCCTCTCCTCTCCTCTCCTCTCCTCTCCTCTCCTCTCCTCTCCTCTCCTCTCCTCTCCTCTCCTCTCCTCTCCTCTCCTCTCCTCTCCTCTCCTCTCCTCTCCTCTCTCTCCTCTCCGAGACAAATTGTATGTAGGAAGCATCTAAACCAAAAGCATGGGGAGGGGACTGTACCAGCCTGCAGCTACTTAGCATCTCAAAGGAAAGACTGAATTCCTTGTATCTGGCAATCAAGATTCAAGCAGTCACTTTATTGACAGAATTAGTTCATATTTCAGTCCATCATGTGTACAGATAATGCACTCTGAGATTAAGCTACTGTAGCAATAAATTTGCTAACCTAATTTTGAAAGATAAAAGCTCCAGTGAAGTGAGGCTTCATGGAGCACTCCACTCCATTAGATTTCCAGCACTTCGGAGGAGCAGACAAGAAAGCCCTCCCTCAGGTAGCTACTCCCTGCCTCTGACCTCCTCCTCTGAAAGCAAATCTTGCAGGGAAGGAAATAGAGCAGCGCTAAAACTCCCCTCCCTCTGGGCATGAGCATTTGCCATCGCTCTCAGCAGCTCACGTGAAAGGCGGTACAAAGCAGGAGGCCTGCCTCCCCCTGCCCTGGGGCCCTGGATCTCTTACTGGTTTGGAAACTGGGGTACTCTTTGAGTGCTGGCAGCGCAGGAGGTGCTCATTTCTGTGGGCCACTGCAGCAAGAAGTGGCACCAGAAGCTGCAGGGAGACAGCACAGAATCATACAACCATTAAAGTTGGAAAAAACCTCCGAGATCATCTGATCCAACCATCACCCCACCACCAATGTCACCCACTAAACCACATCCCCAAGCACCACGTCCAACCTTTCCTTGAACATCCCCAGGGACGGTGACGCCACCACCTCCCTGGGCAACCCGTCCCAATGCCTGACTGCTCTTTCTGAGAAGAAATGTCTCCTCATTTCCAACCTAAACTTCCCATGGCGCAACTTGAGGCCATTCCCTCTAGTCCTATCACTAGTTATCTGTGAGAAGAGGCCGACCCCCAGCTCCCCACACCTCCTCTCAGGTATCTATAGAGAGCAATGAGGTGTCCCCTGAGCCTTCTCTCCAGACTAGACAACCCCGGCTCCCTCAGCCGATCCTCACAGGACTTGTGCTCCAGGCCTTTCACCAGCTTCGTAGCCCTTCTCTGGACACACTTCAGGGCCTCACAGCCTGTGACATGGTGGTCGTGGGCAGACACCTCCCTGGGCTTGAAGGCCTTTGTATGTGCTTTGAGGTAAAGCATGGCACAAGGTCAGATGGTGGCCAGGGATTGCTCAATATCCACAGGCCTCCTATGGCAGCAGTTCTGGGAGAGATTTTGCAGCTGATAAGGAAACCTCAAGAGCTGAGAACTTCAAGCCCGATGACAGCTCAGACCTCATCAAAGGAACCTTTGGCCTTGTCCATCTCGGCAGCCTGTGGGATGGGAATGGCTCCATCAGGAAGGGGGTGGCTGTGTGTGCACGGGGCAGCTGTGAAAGAGGCCATCAAGTGTCCCCCCACAAAAACATCACACGTCTTCACGGGCCATTGCTTTTCACTCATGATCAAGCTGCCTGGTGTTGCTAGTGGGGTGGAGTTTCTTATGTAACTTAACTGAATTAAATTCTTCATCTGGCCATGCTACAAGGATGGCGTTGTTAAAAACCACAGGCATGAAGTCCATGTAATGTTGGTGGCAGTAGCTTTATTGATCTTGGCCATGCTAGGAAAGTTTGCAGGCTGCACCGAACTTTGCCTCACATTTAATTTTCTTCATATTTTAAAAGGTAATATTTACATTCCAGAGTCACAATGTGCTCTGTATGTCTTATTTTAACATTAATTGGGAGCTGTAATCAATCAGGTCAAAAATAAATTATTGTGTTGGTTATGTTGTCTTCCTTTACGAAGGCCTAAATGTATGATGCTCCAAAACATGTACTAAAAACATCTATAGCTAGCTGATGGTGGAATCTTGTTATCACGAAACCCAACGGGAGCAAATACATATCACTTCTATATGACTTAAATCCAAACATGTTAGTTCTATTTGTGCTGTATGAATGCTTACAGCGCACTGCAGCTCAAAGGCAAATCACACAAAACATATAACATTTTCAGGCACTCCCATCCTGTCTCTGGCTATTACCCATACAGAAAGCTGCTGTTGCCTACTTACAGCAGCTGGGGTTCACCCCAGTTCTAGTTGTGAGCCTCAGACCAGGTTTTCAGGAAGCATCCAAAATTACAAGTCGGTTCTTTTAGCTGGGTTCATCAGGACTAGCCCCCCACACCTTCCTTGTCTGCTTATTTTCAGCCCTTCTAGACATTTCGCAGTGTGTCCTTTTCAAAGAGGAGCAATCTCTTTATAAGCCATGGCAGATATTGCACTTAGGTAGAAACACGTTAGGTAGAAACAGTGCGTAGTGGGATGCCAGGTGGAGATGCAAGGCACTCGACCCACAGCCCCCAGGCAGGAGAGAGTAAGAGGAGACACTAGAGTTATCCGGGCAGTGAACAGGTTTGTTAAGGGCAGGGGTGGTTCATCAGTTTCTGTCAGTTCTTCTTCGGTCAACCCAAGGAGATCTCCAGGCTCAGTTCTTCAGGATCCTCCAGGAACAGTGCTTTCAGCCACTGGGATTCACTCTGGTGTAACCAGCTACTGCTTCACCGACCTAAGGAACCCAGACAAGTACAGTTAGGGAAGATCAGGCCCACTTTCACCACAGTGCTTTGTCATTTTCTACAAAAGCACTTATCAGCAATTGCTCCCATCCATTGCCCAAAAAACAATGGTTTTTCTTCCTTCAGATAAAAATGAATTTGATACTTTAGCCACACCATGCCGTTATAAATGGTAGTTTCTTGCAATAAATGTGTCACATACATATGAAGAAATCATAGCAGAGGGACCAGAGCCCTCATTGAGGCTCTGATTGCAAACTTCCAGCTCTGGGAAGGAGATGAGCAATCTTTATGTTGAATTATAACTGCAGATATTTCCTTTTTTCTAAGCTAGTGTCTGTTACCATGGCCACAACCTTCAGAATATTCTGGCTATTCTACAGTCATTAATAGGAGTGAAAGAGCAGATGTTTAATTATGTCCTTATTCCATTCACTAAAGTACAGCTGACATTTGAAAAGTCTTCAGTAGAAAAAAAAAAAAAAAGTAAAAAAATAAAAATTATTGTTTATCATTTTCCTAGAGAAAAATAGCAGGAGACAGTTAATGTATGCCCGCAAGCACGCAGGTACTTCATCTACATCTAAGTAGGGGTGAGGAAACCAGTTTCTTTGCATCCTGAAGACTGAACGTTAGACTGGTATTAGCAGTAGTCAGATGCAGGTGAAGACTAGAAAATAGTCTGAGAAACTCCAACACTTGTCCTCACCACCGCCGGCTTCAAACCCTCTGGATTCCCCCAAAGAAGCGATGTTAGGCCTCTCTCGCTGTGTATTTGTACAGCACCAGCAAGGCCTGCAGGAGCTCCTGCGAGCTGTCCCAGTGCTGTGAGCAATGGTGCATTCTCAGCATACCCTGTGCCAACAAACGTCTAGGATTTATTAAAACATGGGACCTTGCAAGAAGCTTCTTCTCTGGTCTGTGAAGAGGCATGAACTACCCAGGAGAATGCTCAGGTGATAGGACTGCAGTGCACGTGGTTTGCTTGGTCTCACACAGGCTGTTCTTCATCTATTCCTGTTTATTTAGATAAAGTGATCATGTGTGTCACAGTACAGAACATCTCTTTATCAGATATCTCTGGATAGAGAAACCCAAATATGGGGCTGAATCCCTCTACTCTTTTCTTTCCTTCTGAGCACCCAAAATTTTTTTTCAAACCCTTCTATGTAACTGGTATTGATTTGAAGTTTGTGTAAAAAAGGGCAAAGGACAGTCCCACCTTTTCGTCAAAATTAGAGAGCAGCCAATGGAGGGAGATCCAGCATGGGATTCTCTCTGAAACCCCAGATGGAAACGGAGATGCTAAAGTAGAAGGTTTGGGTCAGGATCAATATGTGTAGAAAATCCAACAGTGGGAGAGGTGTGGTCAGCACACAGCAGCTTCTCACAGTCTCTTCTGCGATGCAGTGCTTGCAGCATCCCCACGGCATCGCTGCTTCTGGGTGGGCAGGGAGCAGCTGCCCGGGGAGCAGGCTGCTCACACCATGCAAAGGCTGAATGTCATGTTTTTCTGTTTATTTTTGGCCACACAATCATTTTGCTACGTTGCAGCCCATTTTCTTGCTGTAAAAGCTGCTTTTGTCTACGCAGTATGTAATTAAATGTGTCCCCTCTCACTTCATGCCTACAGTGCACTACCCAAAACTCTCATTTTCCTGCACTTTATCAGTTCACCTGTTTTTCAGAGAAGGTGTCATTCCCCCAGTGGCAGTGAGCCCATCTCACAGAGGGCATGAGCTCTGGGCCTTGGGAACCGATTTTTTCTACATGAATAGCACTTTGCAACAGACTTACCCTAAAAAAATTTTGCCAAAAATTAATGCCATGCTACCAAACTTGGCTGAATTAATATAGGACAGAAATAATATTACTTACATAGACCAGAAACGTAACATCCCGGGAGAAAGAAAGGAACCAAGAAAGGGTCCATTGAGTGGGCAGAACATTTTTAGGCAATCCTTTACTTAATTTTTAATTTGCTGTCATAGAAGAGGCAAGCGCCCAGCTTCCAGCATCTGCTTCGCACTCCACGTATGCCTGACCACATCTCTCTCTGCAGCAGCTCGGCAGACCTGCAGCTCCAAGGGCATGTGAAGGTGCAGTCAGTTCTGTGCAAAGCAGCTTTGAAGGCTGAACTCAGATCTATCCTGTCAAATCCCATAGCTAGATATGGAGGAGCCATTCGGTTCTCTCCTCAAAGCACTTGTCGTTCTGTTTGGCATCCCACCCCTGCAGCCCGCTCCCTTCTCTGGCTTGTTCTAACCTATCCAGCAAAAAAAGACCCTAACAGGAGGTCCCTTCTTTTGTCCTCTTCTGGCAGAGCATCCAGCTTACTATTTTATTGAATGCAATGTTATACAAACTGTTATACACAGACATATTTATATATACTGTATATATTTATACATATATGTATATTATATTAAAGTATAATGGTGCATTTTCAAAGTCAAACAACTGGAAAAGTTAAAATTTGTGTGATCTGTGCTTTCACTTCTCATATCTTTTAGCTTGCATCTATTTTTATACAATCAGAGCACATATATTAATACACTGAGATCTGGCTTTCCTTTATTCTTCATTTCTGTGACATGCCTTGGAAAATTGTTGCAGAAATTCTAGAGTGAGATCTCTTTGTGAATAAGATCACTTTGGAGAGGAGGAATTTACCTGATTCTAAAGGTGTGCATCCCTGAGACTTTTATTCAGCGCTTCCTCAAACACAGCGAGAGCCTTTGTTTGCAAATCAATGGAACCTCCCCTGCATTGCACCATGGCTCTCCTCCTTAAATAGCTTGAGCATGTATATGTGTGAGTGTACAAAAGGACTTCTGCACATTACTATCCCGTAAGTTCAGCTTTACCCACTTACTCAAGTATGGGTCTGTGAGCATCCAGAAATATCTGGGGAGCTTCCTATTTCAGACAGTTCAACCTGTGTATCGTTCCTGGAAAGAAGGTACATCCAAACATTCTTGTTCTGTGGTGATTACCACGCACCCTTAAGTAGGGTCTCAGTGTGTTTCCGGAATATGATCTCATCAAGGAACCTGATTTTCTGCTGCGAATAAGATATGCTAGATGCTTTTCAGTCTAACATTAATTAACTTTGCTTTTGTTATCAGCTAGCTTTGTAAATGAGTGGTTTTAGAAAACATAAGAGATGCAGAACTCCTAGATGAAAAAGTGATTTCCCAAGCAGCCATTCAATGGAGAAAAGAGTGGTAATCCATTGAGACAGACTTCTGCAGAAGAAAAATCAACGGAATAATTCTTGTTGTTTTAGTTAATCTGTTGCATTGATTTAGGAAACAACATATTGTTGAGGTCAGTGATAAAATTTTTGACCCTTTTTACATCACTTATTTGCTTTGCTTAAATTTGGGTGTGAAGTTTGGCAACAGTATTGGAAAAAAAACAGTCTGTGTTTTGTGTGTAGTGTGTATATATATAATAGAGTAAGGTTATACAAAATTAAATAATTATTCTTTTATCTCATTGATCATTAGCATGTTGTTAATTCATCATATTATGTAGAGAATGGCTCAGAAATGAAAGTCAGAATCATCCTTACTATGTTGTGATATCGAACCCTGTTGAATGTAGGAATGTAGGATTTTTTTCTCCAAAATGTAGCTTCTTTCACCTTTTCTCCAGTTCAGTTACTGTATACAGATGCTACTTTCTTTAAGTTTCTCACTCATATTCTGAAGAATAAATAATGTAATAATAACCCTGAGTTACCTAATCTTTCCTGAGCATCCTTTTTTTATTTGGACCCAATTTAAACCTGTGCTTAAAAGTGCTGATATTTATTTAACAAATAATAAAACTGGCTTCTAGATGAAATCTGCAAAATACCAGATGTCCATGCCAGTGATTCCAACGGGAGCTGGACCGCCCATGCTCTGCTCAGTGTAAGGCTTCATGTGCTGCCTTGTGCAGAGAGCATTTGGAGTTATGTCCTCAAGTCATTTTTACACGCTTGGCTTAGGCAGCCCAGCCTTGCTGGCCTTCTGCCTTGGGTTAAAAGGAAAAAACTGCCCTGCATATGTGCACAGGGTTGTAACTTGAACCTTTTAGTTGATAATATGTTGGCAAAACTGAGCATCTGCTTAGCTGTGGGATGTCTGTATTTAGACCTCTTCAGGAGTTGCCTTCTTCATTTCTTCCTGCTATACCTTACTGTAACCAGTCAAGAATTAGGCAAGTGAACTTAAGTGTGCATGGAAATATCTGCCCAAACCATGAAGGTCTAAGAGTATGAGAGATTTGTAAGGGAGATAATGTTTTTATTAGATTAATTTATGTACCAGTAAAAAAGCAGAACACACCTTTCATGTGTGCTTGCAAGTGTTACAGGTTGGAATATATATGGAGAAATCATTAAATAAGTATAGTCTGTACTGGAATGAGGTCACACCTTGAAATATATATTCCCTGCAGTCTCCCACTTGGTTGCCAATCTCTTCCAGCCTTGCCCAGTTCATCAGCTGAAGTCACTTGTGCCAAGAAATAATTAAGTGAAATCAGGTCTTGCCAGGACCCCCAAAATCTTCAAAAATCGGTGGGTTCCACACACATCTGTCCCCATATATTGTGCCTGTCTTCTGGCGTATCATCTGCCTCCACTACAATGAAGAAGATCATAGAATCATAGAAAGCTTTGGGTTGGAAGGGACCTTTTCTTTCCAACCCCCCAGCCATAGGCAGAGACACCTCCCATTATATCTGGTTCCTCAAGACCTCATCAAATCTGGCCTTGAACACCTCCAGAGATGGGGCATTCACAGCTTTTCTGGGCAACCTGTGCCAGTGCCTCACACCCTCATTGTAAAGAATCTCTTCCTTATATCTAATCTAAATCTCTCCTCTTTTAATTTAAAGGCATTTCCCCTTGTCCTGTCCCTCCACTCCCTGACAAAGAGTCCATTCCCAGGATGAGACTACATAAGGACTGCAAGTCAGAACAAATTCACATGGGCAACTGAGAACTACAGAGACATATAATCGTGATTGGGACAATGTTCTATTGTAAAATATCCAGTCTAATTCTGGCCTTGCTGTCCTGATCCTTAGGACAAGACCTATGTAAAATGTTTAAGCTTGAAGTATCTAATTCAGACCATGCCCTCAGGTGTGACACAGCTTGTGGTCTTCTGCAATGTACCATACTTTTGCTAATCTGCTGCTTTTCAGATGCTACCTGCTTATTGCTGTTCCACTGAGGTTAACCCCTTTACTATTACCCATCTCCAAATGTGATGATTACTTCCAGGAGTGCCGAACAGGCTTCCAGCCAGAAATCAGACCTACTGTTGGATTTCCAAATGCAAGTCTAAGCAGTGACCATAGAAGAGTACATGAAACTTGTTTGGAAAGACCTTTTTTTTCCCCTGCATGAACAATAAGGGAGAAGCATGGAGACTTGCATTATTTCACAGCAGCTCCCCAGCTTTCAGCTTTGTGCTTGAGGTGGCTACAACTGTTGTGCCAGTACTCCATCAGAGCAGGTCACTGCCAGCATGAATCCTCACCTCTTGGCCAATATAGGCTTTTTACCACTCTGTACCCACATGTTAAACTTCATTATGGCTGAGCCAGCATCAACGGGGAACAGATCCTCTTCCAACTACTCACATCCCTTGTCCCTGTTAGTCCTCGTCGGAGGCCCTAACATACCCATGTCCCATGCTCCTTTGGAAGGAAATTTAGATATGTGAGCAAGAAGACTGCTTCCAGGACTGTGTAAGATAAGTCGGAATTTAGTCAGGGACTGGGAATAGGGGGATCACCATGGTACGCCCTCCACCCATTGATGCACAAGTTTCTGTGCACATATAAATCTCAGAGTAAAGGGATCCCATCCTTCAAGTGAAGTGCATGTAGCTGAACTTTGGCCTCTACTGCTTTGACTACAGCAGAAAACAAGGGTCTAAAAATAAGGAAATGTTTGCCTCTTGGAAATTTTCTGAGCAATTAATCTAAGAATTATTGATGTTTCTAATTTTGTTAGCAGAGGGAGGACCATCAGTCACACTCAGAAATGCCAACTCTTTGCTGATAAGTCATAAAGTGGTAATAGCTGTTTAATGAAGTTGCCAGAAGAAAGGTTTGCTGCCAAAATCAAGGATATTGCTCTATCTCACTCCTACTCCCTCATCAAGGAAACTTCCAAGAAAATTCTGGCTTTTTTCCAAAGTTGTCTTGTGGGGGTTTTCTTTTCTCCCCCTTCTCCACCCCTTTTTTTTTTTTTTTGTGCTTGGAAACCAACTCCAAAGCCAACTTCACTGCCAACCTTTTAAAAATCAGAAGAATGACAAGCTATGGTGATAAAAGGTTTCACAAATCATTCATTATGAGCTCACAGAAACCAGTTCCCATCTGATCACAAATGAATGAACAATGTGTGGGTTTGAACTGTGTTCCTGATATGATGATAGTTACATCTTTCATTTAGATTGAGATCAAATGAATCTTACCAAGTGCTGGGTGGTAAACTGTTGATAAGTGACTGTTTTATCATCCTGTGGAGACTAATGTGAAAACATCCCTATTTAAATTTAACAAAGTGACAGATTTTAGAGCACCTTGCATGAAATATATACTGTTTCTTCATGAATGTCTCATTTTCCTAGATCGTTCATTAAAAAGCTGTAAGTCTCACGGGGAACATCCTTCATTTAATAAAGAAAAGCAAGTAGAGAATCAGAAGTTCTATATATATTTGCATAGCTATCAATTTCTTAATCTTTATGGGAGGATTCCTTTGGCAATTCACAGGAGGATCCCTGCCTTGCTCACTGATTTAAGTGACTTTCCAGTGAAGTCATTAGAACATTAAGATATGAGACATGTTTGGTGGAACAGGATGTGCTTTAATTATTGAATAAGTAATTTGTATGGTGATTTTATATGGCACTTTACAAACAGTGGACTGATTCTTCAGCATTTGTGCTGTTTCTGAGCAGTGAAGCTTCAAGGATTTTCATAACACTGGTAGCAGAAGAGATAATTAGGAAATGTTAGATGTCTGAAATGAGTGGAAATACGGAGTGTTCAGGGAGTGGGGTTGGGACAGAAACTATTGGTGAAGATGATGTGTAAGAGAGAATTGTCAGCTAAAGATATTCTAAGGATATTTTAAAAGCTATATGTAGCAAACAGCGAGGGGGAGATGTTTCCAGTAAGAGGCCTTTATTTTTATAGGGCATGATACTGAGAATGCCAGGAGTCGAGGTTACTTTAGAAAGAAGACTGTTTGGGGCACACAGCAAGAAAATAATCTGGAATCAATAGGGCCAGAGATTGAGATCTCTGTTGGTGAGATTATGATAGCATAAAAGCATACATCTCTGAATGGTTCTGAATTATTGACCATCATGTGACTAATAAATCTTCCATTAGCTACAGGCAAAAAAATTTATTAGAATTAGTGTCTCTCACTCTTTCTACCACTTCTTTCAGTGTCTGAAAGTTATTGTTTCCCAGGAAAAGAAATCAGATCACCAATATGTGAATTTCTAATGAAATGTTTGTGATGACACTGTAAGGAATTCAGAAAATGCTCCTAGTGACAGCAGTACTGGTACTCTACCATTAAGACAAAAGCAGCAAGATGAAATTATGGTAGATGAAGTGGTAATAGTTTTCAGGGAATTGGATACAGAATAGGACTTCCCTACCTACTTCTTTTGGATAATTTCATTAGAGAGACACACACAGAGGTTGTGCTATAGATAACCTCCTTCCAAGGTTTCCAAACCCTGCTGCTTTGGTCACAACATACTTCATTTTTAGGATACTGTTTCTAAACACTGCATGTTGTGGGAATCACTAATACCCAGAAATATTTGTAGTGGGAATAGAAAAACATAGGAAATAGAGAAAAAGTGAAAAGAAATGATATGACATGGACATTTTCAAAGATAATAGAAAATGTAAGAATAATGGGTTTTATTCTAAGGAGCTAAGAAATATCAGAGAAAAGTAAGAGATAAGGGAAAAAGAAAAATTAAATCTCAAAGAAAGAACAGAGCTTTATACAGTAACACAATAAACAGAACTCTTAGGAAGTGAAAAATCGGTGGAGGTGCTGAAAGTCACTTACAAGAACGAAGAATTGCAAAATGAAATCTCAGAGCAGCTGACATCTTGAGAACAGCAGAGAGGCAAAAACAAACAGGCCTAAAAATGTAATAGGAACAGAATTTTTATTTACTTACAGTCACTAGGAAGTGACAGTTTATTTCATGTTGGATAAAATCTGGTTTTCCTGGAGTTAAACTTCAGAAAGAAGTTCTCTCATTTTGTCACTTCTACTTTTCAATAATAACGCAAACTGTTGTTCACATGAGAAAAAAATGGTTCATTTGTTTGAAAACAGTTATCTGATGAACTTTGTTTACTTCCTCAGAGGATATTAATAATGAAGGCAGAAATGCTGTTAACCCATTAATTTGCGGAGGAGTTCATCTTAGTTGAATTTATGAAAAATTATTGTTAGTGATAGCAGAAAGCATTCAAACATATAATTCAGATTTTTCAGTCTAGCTCCAGTTCTAGTTTTTATACAATGTTCCTCACTGCAGTTTGTGCAAGGCTATGAACATATAAATATTTTTTCTTGACTTCTTGCAAACAAAATTATTTTTGTTTTACTACAGGGAAATGATAATTATCTGTACTATGACCATATAATAGATGTCATTACAAGGTTTTCTTCATAAAACAACATCGTTTATATGAGCAGCCACTACCTAAACTTAATACGGAGAACCACCAGGGTTTTGCCAATTAATAAAAAGTAATAGTAAGAAGATTCAGATTATACAAGCATGTGCCCATATGTTTGTGAGAGAGAGAGACACAGAAGTGCAGCAAATTATTTTTGTGCTTACTTTGTAAAATGTTTTCCTATGCCTCTTAAGGGAGTTTGCTTACCAACCTCCACCATGTTGTTCAAGCTCCCAAATTCATTCCTGTTGAGTAATTTCTAAAATCAGGCATCACACTGTTTTGCACGAAACAGCAGTCGGGTATGACACGGGTCTGTGTTTTTCACAGCATACCATCAGGACTGGATGTCATTCTGACTTTCAAAATGAACACAAATCAAAGTCTTCTTCTAGCACCCTTATATATCATACCCAAGATAAGTTTCCCAAAAAGTTTGTGCACAAATGATACTCGGAGGTGCCAGAGAAAGCACTGTCTCCCCTTTAAGCTCCAGTTGTATGCCCGCAATCCAGCCTTCCCACGTCACCGAACACTTCCCTGTAGAGTGGGGAGAAGTAGGTACCAAAAAGACGTACCACCAGGAGCCCAGCTCCACCTAACTTCACCTCGTCCCTCTTTCCACTGCTTGTGTAATGAATGAGATGCCTGAAAAGGACAAACGAGTACATCTAAGTGAAGTGTCCTCCTCTCTCAAGGACAGCACAGGGTATGTTAACTATCTTCTAAAAATGGACACCGAGCTTCTCTAAAAATGGACAGCAAGAGCAGCAGAGGCCTCACACCTCAGGCAGTTTTCTTTATGCTGAGATGGCTGTGAAGGACATACCCCGTGCTTCCACTCCTGGTGGGGTTTTAATTCTGGTCAGGTTGAGTAGAGCCCACGTCCCCCTGGTGAGTGTCTTGAGTTATCATCATATTATGAGGGGAAAAAAAGGAGACACAGTCATCAGCAAAGCTAGTTGCATTCTTGTTGACAGGAAACTTTTCAGAGGACATAGCAAAATTCATGAATTGGGGTCGTGGCTGAACTTAGCAAGTAGGTTGGGTTGCTGGACTAGCATTGTGTGGTTGTTTTTTGGTTTTTTTTTTGTTTTGTTTTGTTTTTCTATACCTTATCTGCAGAACTAAGAATATATCTAGGAAGACAGAGAAGAGTTTTTGGGGAAAATGACAGACATTGTCTTAAACAAGAATAAAAATATTATTTTATTTTGTTGGTGCTGAAGTCCATCATGTCAATATGACTTCTCAAACAGAATTCAAATTATGACTCATCTGAGTGAAGTTACAAAACTTCCTAGTAATGTTCAAAAAATAGGAAATGATCACAGAGCAAATATTTTATTGAAATTATCAATTAAAAACCATTGCAAAATGAAGGTAGCTTGCTGTACTGCAGTTTGGAAAACATTCTAGCTGTTTAAACAAGATCCCTTCAGATGCAGGGGCTGTAGGCTGTGCCATATGTCACTGGGAAGATATTTTCTCATATGTTCGCAGGAAAATCTTGGGTTTGAATGATGAATTCCTTGAATTTGGCAATGCAGAATGGAGAATAAAAGTGGCTAGCCTCAAACTCCCCTAGACAACTAGGAGCTAGAAACTCACCATATGTCATTGACTTCTACTAGCTATGCTGAGCAGCAGAATATCACCCTGTTCTGCAGAGCTACATACTGCCCTAAGTCATTAATACAAAGCAGATGGCTTTGTTGTTGATTAGAGCTGGTTAGAATCTGAAATTCCCATTCCACAGGAAACTTTGACATTTATATTTATTTTCACTACAAATCGGAACAAAACATCAAAATTTCCCGGTGGGATGGAAGTTAAAAATGATTCGGAAACACTGAGTTATTTCATTGCACTGGTAATAAATTGTTTTCTCAATAATGCCAAAACCATTGTAATACTAAAATTAACATCTAAAATGAGTGTCAAAAAATTAATAATAAGATAAAGTCACATTGAAACTTTATGCTTTGTTAAAAGGAAATAGTAAAGTTGATAAATGAAATGATTAATTCTGATATTTTTCCAGAATTTATTTTTCTGAATGTGACACATTTCCACAAAACATTTTGATTTCAACTAAGCTGCATTATTCGATGGAAATGGGTTCTACTGAAGAAAATGTTCCCCCAGTGCTGCTCAGAGGCTCATCTTGTGAATACAAGGATGTAAAAATTCTTAGAAATGACATGCACAATGAAAAAAAATAATGCTTTATCTGCAGTTTAAAAATCTTATTTGAAAACTGTTCTAAAAATTATTACAATTCCTACAAAATTCATTTAGTTATAAATGTCATCTCTTACTTAAATCTGTTGAGTTCAGGAACACTTGACAGTGCTAGGTGCTGGACAAGTCATGCCTGGCATGGACATTCATATTCATGAACTTGTAAACTTCAACATTAACTTGGAGCATCTTGTTTCCATCTCCTAACAAGATTCTGGTCCTGGCTGCCAAAACCTCCCACTCCCATTCTCCTGTTGCTGACTTTCCCTGAGAAAGTTCCACTAAATTTCTTCAATATGGAACAAAAACTCATGGTTGCTCTCCAGGTAGAAACCTCCACCATCACTCCTTTTCCCATCATAGGAACATCTTTACGAATATCTAGTTTGCCA
The DNA here is from genome assembly GCF_964034855.1 of Anser brachyrhynchus. Classification (NCBI taxonomy): domain Eukaryota; kingdom Metazoa; phylum Chordata; class Aves; order Anseriformes; family Anatidae; genus Anser; species Anser brachyrhynchus. The sequence goes on along the minus strand of NC_137695.1, from coordinate 139,878,490 downwards.
GTTAATGGCTCAGTTTTTTTCAATATCATGCTTTCATTTTATCTGTCAACACCAAGTCTCTGCTGTGGGATAGAAGACCATCTGTTAACAATTTTTTTAAGGGTAGAGTAAGCACAAATGTCACTCTTTGGGAGTCACATGCTATTTATTTACAAAGATTAAAAAAAAACATCAAGATCGTGAATTCACATCAGCTTCTCACGTTACTTTGTGCAACAGTAGCTTTCTGCTTTAGTTTCCACTACCTTCCACCAAGGTATTGCATACATGGTTACATAAAGGGACTGAACGAGATGTAGGACAGATTAGAAACCCGATAAAGTTGCTGCTAGATGAATTTGATGACTGGTCTGCTTGGGTGCATTGGGGAGGATTATGTTACTACCCATGAGTGCCTTACACAATGGAGAGAAGCACTTCAGAAGAGAGGAGAATAAACTGCATTTGACATAGCTCGAGCTGTGAGTATCAAGACAAAGACAAATTACAGTGAGGCAGACATGTAGGAAGGTTGGCTTTTCTAAAGCACTCAGGCCCTTGTTAGGTACCAAAATAAATGGTGTGATTTTCTGGGAGAAAATCCCGGAGAATTTGAGAAGTTGCCTGTTATGCAGGTGCCCAAATGGAAGGTGTATTTCTTTTGAGAAGCCTGAATTAAATTGTGGGTGCTGAGCTGTTGAACAATGTGACCTCAAGCATTTTAGAAAACATGGTCCTGAAAGGGATTGTTAAACAAAGAAACTTCATGCTCCTGAGCTGGTCTCATAATAGAAGACAAAATCACTGTAGAAAGTGTCCGCCATTTGGGTCTTGCTATAGGGTCTCCTTTTGAATGAATGCTGCTGGATAAAGTCACCCCCAGCTGGAATAGGCTGAGAGATTTTGCCAGCTCCCCTGCGGCTAGCTCAACACCAGTGTTTATAAATGCTGTGCTTAGTGAGACAGTTGAATGCAGCAAAATCTGGAAAAGCATCCTCGTAAGGATGGATGTCCTCACGTACTGCATTAGCAAAGTCTCTGCTGTCCTTTATCTTAAAATATTAGGCAAAGGTAGACATACTTCTATAAAAATGCTCTTTCTGTAGAGTTTGAGAAATCAAATATATAAAAATGTATATCTAATTCACAAGAGTCATATCGAGTCTGCCAAGACTAAGAATTAGTCATTTCAAAGACCTTAGATGGTTCTACCCAGGATTAATGAAAAAAAAAAAAATGTTTTGGGGTTGTTGTTTTAGAAGACCTACGGTAAACTGTTGTTCCTCAACTCTCTATAAAATAGTAATTATGAACCAAAAAAGCATGTGCATATTGTCATGATTTTTGTTGTAGTGAGCTCTTAAAGAGTGAGGAAGACATGAATTGGCGAGACCCTTTGGGAGCTTGGAAAGAGGGCTTAAAATGTGTGCGAGTTCTTCCCCTTTTGCCTGCTTTCTGCTATCTTATCTCCTTATTTCTCACTAAGCAGAGAAAACATTACTTTCAAGCTGTTCTGGGTGGGTGAAGCCTTTGCTGGGCGGCCCGAGGGGATGACTAACTAGCACTTACTGCATAATTTTTCACACTGCTCACAGAGTGATGGGTCCCTCCTCACTTTCCAAAGTATTTTGGACAAAGCCCAGGCACTGAGCAAGTCTGGAGGGCCAGACTCCTACCATGTTCACAGGGAAGCGTAGTGCCCAAGCCCACTATTTAGACCTTGGAGGGCCACTGTAGGGTTTGGGAAGACTGATTGCTTTACGTGTAGTGCCTGTAGTCCCTTTTCTCGCAGCCTTCACTGCCTGCCTACACCTGTGTGAAGACAGAGACTATACCTTAATTAAGTAGAAAACTTTCCTAAAGAGCTCTCATTGAGCTGCTCTTGAGGTGGTGGAGATTTTGTGCTAAGGGGAGTGACCCCATCCTGTGTGCTATGAGCACGCTCGCCGTGCAGCAAGTTGCTGACTGACGGTAGCTGAAGAGCAGACCTGATTAACGTCCACAGGCAACCAAAATCTGGTGGGCAGAGATGGAGCAGACAGGGCCCATGGGGTAGATGTACACCAAGTTTCAATTAGAATGGTTTCACAGGTGAGCTCTGTGAAGTCCTGAATGCAGGGCTTTAAATGGAAAGAGTGACTGACTGCAAGAATAATTAATGCACAGTATGCTACTCTGTGCAAATCTGCAAAACGTGGTCTTTGCCCCCGACTCCAATACCAGAAATACTCATGCCTAGTCATATTTTCCTGTAGCACACACTCAGCCTTGCAGGAAACAGGCTGGAAGCAGAGACCTTCTCCTGAGGCTCAGCAGGCTGAAGCTGCTGCAGTTGAAGGAGGCATGAGGGCATCAATCTAGTGAATGCTCAGGTCCACAGCATTGCTTGCTGGTCACAAAACAATTCCAGCCTAACCCATGGGCATTGCTGAGAGTACCGTGATGAGCTGTTAGCTAGCATCTACCACTGATGCTCAAGATCTTGGTAGTAATACATCAGCATTTATTGACAGGGCAGTGCCTTTCTGCTCCTTTTTCTCTCCTCCACTCCTACTCCAGCTCTCATTGCTAAAATGCACAAAGGAATTATGATAAAGAGAAACGGGAGACAACGTGGAGCAGCTGTAGCATTTCTCTGCCAGCGTAAATCTGCAGGGATAGGAGCCTGGGCTTTTGATGTTCAATACCCCTAAGCGCCTCCAAGTTTGAAATGCATGAACCCTGTGCAGCTGCTCCTCCTTGGGCAGCCCACCCTTCTTCAAGCACGGAGCTATAAAGGTTTTGCTTTTATTTCTTATCCTTGGTTTCTCCTGGGAGCTGTAGCAGGAAAGCAAGGAATAAGTCGAAGGGGAAATTAGGGGCACCTTCTGCAGGGGAAGGATCCCCTCTGAGGGGGCTGAAGGAGCACAAAGTTTTACTCTGTAGAGTATGTTTCAGGCATTGTGCACTTGTTACACTGCACTGCAAAGCTGTTTACTGCTCTTCCTTCTGAATATTCATAAGAGAATGTCAGATTATTTAAATGAATCTTGCTTGTGAATTTTATCCTTTTTTTTTTGCTATTTGCCAATAAAATCAGACAAATTGAGGGTGGCAAGGCTGAAAATTTTACTCTGCATGTGTTTTTCTAAGTCCCTGTGTGATTTTTTAATGTTTGGTTTCCTTTCAAAAATATGTTCTGAGTTGCTGCTTTAAAAAAATTAAATAAAAGCCTTCCCTGGCAAGCACCACCACACCGGTTACTCAAATGAACCTCTGAAAAAGAACTAGAAATGGCCAGAAGGAAGCAAGGTGGCTGCTTCCAAAAGCCTGCAGGTTTCTGTAGAGCTGAGAAGAAAAATCTCCTGACAAGGCCGTGCTTGTGCATCACGGCAGGAAGCTGAGCAATCGGAGAAGTTGTTCTGCCCGGTGCTGTCACAGCTCTGACCCAAAGCACGACGTCCCACGAGTGGGGAAAGCAAAAGAAAAAAGAAAACAAAAAAAGCAAAGAGCCCCGTGAGAGACGGCTCTGAGGCTGTGAGCATCAGGATCTCCAAGGAGCTCAGTGAATGTCCACAGCCTCCTGGGCCTGGGGCCTGCAGAGGTCACTGGACATGCCACCTTCCCTGGACAACCTGAGAGCTACAAGATGACAAGGACACGCCACCTTCCCTGGACAACCCGAGATGAAAAGCCGTGCGTTGCCCACCTGCTGTTGGGCCTGCTTGGGTTATCGGCCCATGCCAAATCAGCATTGCGGCCATGGGAAGCAGTGCGCACAGAGACCGGGAGAAAACATGTCAGTTTAGGTAGCTGCTGCTTTGAACTGTCTCACTACAGTTTGTGCAAGCGGTTAGCAGCATTACAGCCTACAGAAATAACTGACCGTAAGAAGGAAACCTAGCTTTTGTACCAGAAAGTGCTCTCAAGGGCCCTGACTCCTGTAACCAGGCACTCCCCTGCATGTAAGGGCACTGACAAGGAGCAACCAGGGGTGTCTCTGGAGCTGCAGAAGGAGAAGGCCAGAGAAATGAGCTTTTGGATCCCCACACGCTGTGCTGTGGAGGCTGGCATGCAGTGGCAGGAGACGACTGTCAGTGGGTAGGACATGAAAGATGTTGCAGAGTGATGCTTTTATCCCACTCAGCTCTCAGCTCGTTCCAGCTGCTGTCAGGAGCTGCTTTGGCTGCCTGGCAGAGGCTGAAATACCACCACCGCTATTCTCAAGGAAGTTCTCAAATTAGGTGTTAGAAACGTAAAGACAGCATCGTCCCATAAGTGGAGTTTTTCTTGGAAACGGATCAGACTGTGTATAATAAACCAAGAAGTGGCAGTTTCCGAAGACAAACAATGAGTTGGTTCGTCCCTGCTTTCTGTAACATTGCAGAGCCATGCTGCTGGCCGAGCAGGACAGTAGTGGTCTGCCTTCATTTTGACAGGGATGGTCTTTATAGCCGAGTCTATGGTGTGATTTGTCTCGCTGCCCCCACTGGAAATATATTGGGCAAGACTTGTGTCTACACTGGTTCTTCACATCTTTCAGGTGCTTTCAACTTTGCTGGCTTCAAACTGCCCAACATTATAAATTTTCCATGTTCAGAGCAACACCTCTCCCTGGGCAAAGTGCCCTTTGTTCATTATACTTTTTCTCAGCAGATCCTCCAGGAACTGGAGAAAAAAAAAAAAAAAGAAAAAAGGAAAGAATGTCTTTATATGATGGGTGTCAAGGTAAAAAGGCAACAGATCTTGTAAACATTTGAATATACAATATCCCTTGTGCATCCCACACCGGCCTAACAACAGCCGTTGTTAGAAATATGTTGCCAGCAGTTGCTTACGTTACAGACAGAAAAAAAAAAAAAAAGATTTATTTTAAAGAAATATGTTCAGATGCTTCCATTGTACTCATGTGGTGATGGATTAGCTGCATGCCCTGAGCTGCCGTGGTGTCAGCAGGCAGGTCCCCAGCTCCTGAGGGGTAGGAGATATGGTCGCTTTATCTTGAGGTTTCAGATCAAGGTGATAACTGCACGTGAGCGGCAGCAAACTGCTGGCTGGGGACATGGGGCAGAAGAAGGGTTCGTTGCCTTCCTGTCCACCAGGTCTCTCTGCCTAAGGAGAAGGCTGGAGCAGCACTGATGTCCTGTCTGCGCCCCAGGGAAAGGCAGCCCAGCAGGAGCCGGTCACTGTTTCATTTATTTATTCTCTTAGGATTGCCACGGCGTGCTGTCTGCCAACAAGTTCTGCCTTCAGTCCCATCTGCAAAATTCCACACTTAGGCCTGATTAGATCTAGCTCTAAACATTTGATTTATGGAGCATCCCCTATGACATTTCCTACAATAACCAGCAAACAGATTCTTCCCATGGCAACCACACAGCAGTGACACTTCCCTTTACGATCTTCTATCTTCTGTTGGCTGAAATGGTATGGACTCTTCAAGCCATAAAGGCATCAAAAACACCTTCTTTTACCAAACAATATTTTCCTCAGAAATAAGACATTAATTTTTTTGTATGTCATGTTGACCCATGCAAGAAGTCGTTCATGTACATTATGTCCAGCACCGTTGTATTACAGGAAGAAACTGGTGCAGAAATGTAATTAAACATAATCATTAAAAAATAATTTCCCTTTGTTTTGTATACCTCCAGCGGTTATTTTTCTGAATGTCAATGTTTTACTTTGCAATTGTGGTTGCCATTCACTACTTACTTGCTCTATTATAATGTCTAACAATTTATTATAATTCTGACAGGTCTACAAGAGGTGATAAACTGTGGAAAAAAGGCCTAAGATAAGATCCAATTTTATTTCATCCTTTGTATTTATTGCTGCCATTGCTAACTGAAAGTCTCTTAGCTCACTGTACTCTGTCCATAATCCAATCTGTCCTGAAGAGGCAGGCAGCAGCATATGAAGTGATTATAAGGATCTTCAAGTGTCCTCGAGGATTTTCTGTACTTGGACTGCAAAAGCATTTTGATCTCTTGTTGATAGAATGGGCACAATAAATCCCATCGTTATTGTTCCTAGAACACCAGCTATTAATAATGAACAATTTGGAGGGCAAAGACCATGATACATATTCAGCACAAGTGTACTCAGGACTAATACCACAGCTTTTGACTGTGTTGCCTGGAATCACGGTGGCTATGAATTTCAGCCCCTTTCTGCGAGCCACGTATGATTGGTTCTCCCTTTGTGCCTGGAAAACAGATTTTTCTCATTGTGATGTTTTGCTGTTACCAACAAAAGGCACTGTGTTCTGTTATTCTTTATTTTTATAAAAATATGTTGCACCTGCAGCCACGTGCAGCTATAAACGCACCGGTTTTTGGATTGAAGCACATCACCTTTGTCTGCCTCACGAAGGCCAGAGACTTAATGCTACCCCACGATTTTGTTTTTCATAAGACTCTGGACTGGAAGTGCACAGGCTGAGTTTTGCATTTTCCAATGCTTGAGGTATTAAAAAGCGGCGAGGGATTATATTGCCAATGCCAGCTCCCTCCTACTGCAGCTGGCTTGCGCGTGATTCAGAGACCTTCCCTTCCTCCTCTCACCCTCTGAAAAGTGTGCGGCCCCGGGGCTATGGAGCAGTGGCAGGCCGTGGGCGTGGGGAGCTGCTAAAAGCTGTGGGGATTGTGCTCCTTGCTTTTTGTTAAACTGGTGCCGCTTGAAACCAAGCCTCGCCGCTTCACTTGCCCAGGTGCTTCTGTGTCCTGCTGGTAGAGCCTGCTCCCGCCGTTCCTCTTAGCCTAAACCCTTCTAATGTGGTCCATTCGCTCAGCTCACCCCCGGGTTGTTTATTGTGGACCCCATCCAATGCCAGCTGAAGGCAACACAACCCTCAGCTGCCTCGGCAGCTGTTGGAAAGGGCCTATAAAACAGGGACATTTTTGCCATTTTCAGGGTATTAAGAGCTTGGATGATTTAAAAAACACACAGCAGGCTTTCGTGAGCAGGAAAGGCAACAGAAAAAAATACCTTTGAGGTGGCATCTTCCACTTTCCAAGTGTTTTAGAGATGCTATTGGGGGAAAAGACATTATCTGGATTAAGGTAGTTGTCCAGGGCCCTGAAATGTCCAGGAGATGGAGAAGACCCCAGCAGGCAGGCCTCTCACCCCTGTCATCCTCCCTGTGGGCAGGGGAGCCTCTTCTCCTTCAGGGCAGCAGTTCAGACTAGACGTCTAGCTACCAGCCAGCCATGGATCCTGTGAGGAACGGCCAGATCTAGGATGGATCCCACCATTTTACCTTCAAGAAATACAGCTTTTGGGTTGTTGTGCTTCAAGAACACGGGAGAATAAGAAGTCAGTCTTTTTATTCCTGGGGGGGGTCAAATTCACCTTGTGAGAAGTTCAGCTTCTCACCACAGGAAACAATTAACATCAGTCAGGGGGAGCCTCAACTTCTCCCTCAATTTCTTTCTTTTTTTCTTTATTTAAAGTATTACCTTGATCTAGAAAGAACATTTTACTGGATGTTCATTTGCCACACTAGACATCGTTCATAAATCCATCTCTGCAACTCAAAGACTGTTCTGACAACAGCGTGGGAGTCTTGTATAAATTATTTTGCAATTCTGCTTAAGTTGTCCATACATCAGATTTCAGTGGTGACTGTCATTCCCATGATAAATTCTCAGGCAGGTTTCTGTCGATAAAGCGTAGCTTCCCACAACTCAGGTATAATGCTAAGCTTCCAGTAAAACTGATGATGCTGGCTTTTGGAGCCAATGCACTCACACCCCTATACTTAAAACCCAAAGGGCATCAATCGTTAGTAAATCTGCTGCACAATGTGATATGTAGCAACTTGCCTTAAATAAAATAGAACTAGGCTGATTTAACTGAAACAGTGTAGATAAAAGCTGCATCCAAGAATATTTCTTAACTGTTAAGTGAAATGAATTTCCAGTTTTGTTGTCTGGGTATTTTTTTTTCAAAAAGCCATGACCACCCAGATCACTACTACTCAGTTATAGCTCCAATTTATAGCTACAAGGAGAATTTAAAAAAAAAAAAAAATTAGTTTGGGGTGGAGGAATCCACCGTCGATAAAATCTTTCCAGATTTTATCTGCATTTGAACCGAAATGAGAATTGGTCCCTGCCAAACAGAAGAGGCAATTTATGGGTTGCTCCGATTGACTCTGGCTGTAAGGATGTGTCTAGAAGTGGAGTTCCTGGTTTCAATACACATTGCAGATGCACTCCGATCCCATTCTGAAGCAGGACCAAGCAAAAGTAATCTTCTGCAGCAGCCTGGTTTCAACCAGGGGTATAAAAAATGGTAGCTCCTTCGGGTGAGGTCCCTGAGTTATCTGGGTGCCCCGGCTGGAGGCTGTGCCGCAGCACACAGCTGCCAGTCAGCCTACTGCTTGCAAAAGCCATTGCTTACAGTGTGATTTAAAAAGGAAAGTAGGATAAATTCGACATAATTACAGTTCTCCAGACTGTGAAAAGGTAATGTAAATAACATTAGACTAGGCTTGTTAGTTTTTTCAGATTTTTCTTGTAGTAGGGTACACATCCCAAAGTTTTGGTTGATTCCCAAGTGTGAACTATCATCAGAAAACTCCAGCACACTGTCCTTCTACAGCCTCCAAACTAATTGTTATTAATATTTACAAACATTATAAATTACTATAATTTAAATGAAGTTGTTTTTCCTCTGCAGGTAATATTTTGACACCAATATGGGAAAGCAAAACAGCAAGCTACGCCCTGAAGTCATGCAAGATTTGCTAGAAAGTACAGACTTTACAGAACACGAGATCCAGGAGTGGTACAAAGGCTTCTTGAGAGACTGTCCAAGTGGACACTTATCTATGGAGGAGTTTAAAAAAATATATGGGAACTTTTTCCCTTATGGGGACGCTTCTAAGTTTGCGGAACATGTATTCCGCACTTTTGACGCCAATGGAGACGGAACAATAGATTTCAGAGAATTCATCATAGCCTTGAGCGTAACGTCGAGAGGTAAACTGGAGCAGAAGTTGAAGTGGGCATTCAGCATGTATGACCTCGATGGGAACGGCTACATCAGCAAGTCAGAGATGCTGGAAATCGTGCAGGTACGTGCTGCTCAGAGGCGCACCTTCGCCTCCCTCGTTACAGAGAGATGCCGCAATGAGAACATCCGGCAGCATCTGGGGGGTTATGTTCTAGGTTCTCTGTCTAGTGCTTTAATATGAAATGTTATTTCATTTGGCAAAGGTTTTGTCGCAATTTATACTACTGCATTTGATATCCAATATAGTGTTTTTCTGAGCAACCTGCTGCATGGGAAGCTCTCCTTCAGGAGCTCTGCTGGGCTGGAGCACAGCAGCCAGCATGATGATCAATGTGGTTCTGTCCTCTGGGAAATCACTGTCAAGGAATTACAATTAATTACAGTTGAACCAAGTACCTTAGATTAACCAGGTTTTTACTTTTAAGGAAGGCAAGCTCCCTCTACAAGAAATTTACTTTGAAACCACGTTATTATTAAAAGCCAGCTCACATATTTTAAAACATATCTGCCTGCCTAATGCCAGCAATGTCTGCATACTCAGTGCCATGCTAGCTATCTTCATATTAACTTGCCAGTATAGATAAACGTTATCTGGATAGATGATGATTCCCTTCGCAGCTTCTTTGGATGCATTTCCTTGTGCTGTTAGTAGGAGTCCCACCTCATTTTGTCTTCCTCTAACATGTTTTCACCCTCGAGGCACATCACTCTACTGAAAGCTTTAAAACATTTTTGGTATAGTAGTGTATTTACACAGCTTGAGTCTGTGTAAAGCAGCACCATAGAAGAAAAAAAAAAAAAGCCTGTTATCAAGATTTTTATTTCATGGAAAATTTTGCCATGCTAGCTCTGTACTGTATTATTCAGGTTTATATTTGTGCTGGAAATGAAACGAAAGGAATGCACACAAATTACAGTCCATGATGGCAAGCTGCGTGTACGGAATCGGTTTAATGCGTGGTGCCCTTGTCTTTTTATAAGGGCACTTCTGTGTCCTCCAAACAGTCACAAACACCAGCACTCACACTGCTTTTGGTAAGAGCAGATACATGTCTCAGCTGCAAATGTAGGGTTGTTGCACTGTCTTTCACGTTTTATTTTGCATTCTTGTATCTGGGTTAAGAAGCAGGACTGCGCTGAGCTGCAGACACCTCCCTGTCTGAGTGTCATGACAGACTCCATGGAATATTTGCATTAGAAGATGCTCTGTTCCTTGCAAATCTTCCACTCCCCCGGGCAGGGTAAACAGGCTGCCAGTTATTGTTTTTCTGGCTGTATTTCTCCTTATGAAGAAAAAAAAAAGAAAGACAAACCAAACAAACAACCATAAAACACAAAGAATCCCCAAAGAACCAACAAAGCACAAAGCAAAGACAGGGGAGCCCAGCCCAAGCAAGTGTCTGCTCCTCAGGAGGAGGCGCCTCAAAGACTGCAGGACCCCTTGCTGCTGACAAGTATTTCGGGAAGGCCTGAGTGCTCAACGGCAACATAAACCCCCAAGATCACAAGGACAAGCCCACAAATGTGTTTGTGTCAAATTTAATGAGAACATCAATGGCTGGGATCTCTGTAGTGACCCAAGCTAGGGCCAGCAGAACTGGCAGCTTTTCCCAGTTCCCACGGATCTGCTCACCAGCACGTTTAGAGGCTGAAATGCTGCTCAGCCTCCTTCGTCACCACGTTGGTACCAAATTGTAGCTTTGTCTTTCACAATCATGCTGCCATCATGAAACAAAGCTGCAGCAGAAGGGTCAGTGCAGGGTGATGTTTTGTCCATCTGTACACCCAACCCTAAGCCATACTTGATGGAAACGATTGCTTTGTTTCATGTTTCTGAAATCACATTCTTTGTTGGAGAAAGGGGAAAGTCAAATGGATATGCAAGTGTCATAGGAGGAGCATATGCTACCCTGCAAGCTGACCAGCATGTTGTCCCACTGTCCTGGTGCTCAGAGCCTCCTGCGGGCCAGTCTCTCATCAAACATTTCTGTACCGTGAACAGTCAGGAAAGCTGCCCCTTTCATGAGGCAGTTGATTTGTAGATCTCACCCTGATCTCTTCTTCCAGCTTTCATGGCCATGCTGATGTTCTTGTATTGCACAGGCCAGCCCCAGCTCCTCCCTGTTGTGTAGGATTTGCTGCTCTGTCTCTGGAAGCACGTTCAGCTGATACATGAAACAAGTGAAGGAGCACCTTTTCATGCTTTATCAAGACACCTTTGATACATGGTGATCAGACTCATGAGAAAGCAGCTAGCAACTATCACTTTCATTTACAAAAGATTATTATTTTTTAATATGGAAAGACAGGATTCTGTATCAGATATCTTCCTCGGTACCCTAAGCCACTGATAGTGAAAAACAGAACTAATATCTCTGATACATGTCTCAGAGGAACCTATTACAAGTCCCTTATCTAGCATGCATTTGCATATTAATATAGCAGGATTTACTGTTTTCATCTGGATTCTTGCATGAGACAATAAATCAAAATGAATGCTAAAAGAAAGGCAATCAGTCTGAAAGTCATAGCTTCACTGAAAAAAAATGCCACCCCCATTGCAGCTCCAGGGTGCCCGGAGTTTACTGCACCTGAAATAATGGGGAAGAGAAGCAAGCCATGCTTCTCTTCCTTCTCAGTCTGCTTTTCTTTGTGCTTTTACAGCCATTTCTCTGCAGCCATTTTCCCTGTTATACTGATGGCTACTTGAATTTCCTTGCTTAGTGCCACCAAGGACACTACGAATGGTCCAGAACAGCTTTTTGAAGCCACTGTGATCCTACTACTGTGCATAGCACATCTGCAAAGTACTGCGAGAAGGGGTTTCATAGCCTGCCCTCCTGCCAGACCTTGCTGCAGGTCCTCCTGCTCTAGAAATGTTTTTCACATCTCTCAGATGTTTACCCATAATCTAAATAGTCCAGACCACTCAAAAATAGCTGGCTAGAAAGTTTGCGTTTGCTCCCCTGGATGAAATGGGACATACTTGGCAAGAGTCTCTTGAAATAAGACTTTAAATAAAAGATGGAAAACTTGTTCTAGGGGCACATTTTTTCACACCGCGGAATCATAAGGCACCTTAAGAGCACTTAGCCAAGAGATGAGAATAACACTTTCGGTTTAATAGGAACAAGAGGACATCCATTTCACTTGCTGGGCTAGCTTATCTGTAAGCCAGGAGGAAACAGAAGCTGGTATGGGAAGAAGCAGAAGCTGATACGGCTCTCCGTAAAGGCAGCATCAAAAATCCCTGTCAGACTGAGAGGAAAGCAATTTTTTTCAGGTTGGAGGAAGTCCAAACCTCCTCCTGCTTAGTGCCCCCAGTGGCTTTCCACCCCAGCACGGTGAGGCCAAGGCCTTTACTCCATGTGGAGCAGGGCCCCCACAGCCTTTCGGTCCCAGGTTACGCAGCCCGAGGTGAGCACAGCCCAGTTCCATGGGACTACTGCAAGGAACCAGCTTCCTTCGAGAGCTCACCCTTTCAAACCCACAATAAAGAGCCCTGTGTAGCTGCACTGAATTAGTACGGGGCAAATCTCAAGATCCTGAATCAGTTTTAGCTGTTTTTCACTTTGGGAAAACTTCCCACTGAGCTTCTGAGTAAGGGCAGAAGAATTTGTCCAGAGTAACCATTTTCAGCATGAAAGGAACGCTTACTATGTTATTCCCATCTGGCTTTCCTAGAATATCTCATCTGTTATTCACTTCACATGCCTCTGTGAAAAGGACCCTGTAGGATGAAGTCATCTTGAAGAGCTTTTTTTTTTTTTTTTTTTTTTTGTCCTTAAAATCTGCATATTCTTACTATGGTTGCTTTGATCACAGTAAACACGGCTGCGCTCCCGGGCCGGGACATTCCTCCCACACTTTCAATACAGACTCTGCCATCCTCTCGCCCTGAGGGAGGGAATGACCCCTCCACCTCTCTTCCTCCCCCAGACAAAAGCCAGACAGCTTAAGATGCTTACACAGTGGCAGGTTTATGAGCCTCATCTGTGCTCGGATCCCCGTGAGCCTTGCATGCTGATCAGGATGAGGCGGGTGCAACTTCTCACTGCCTGCCATCTCCTCTTTTTCTCTTCGCCTGCTCCCACTGTTCATTTGCTTGCAAGTTCATCCCTTCTTCTGTCCTCCTGGCCATCAGATGATCAAGATTGTGTGGACAGCATCTACTGAGGCTCATACTCTGGCACCCCAAATCTCTTGGGAGCCTTTGGGCATCCCCACAGCACAACCTGTGATGATGGTGATTAAAAGGGTACCCACCGTGTTCCCATTCAGCCAGCCATTGTCCATGCCAAAATGTTCTCCCACTGCAGCCTACCACCAACATTACAGACTCAGCAGAGGGCAGACCAGGAAATCTGCGGCCTCAGCCTTGGTGACAAAACCGAGGGAGCAGATGTTCGGCTGTGCTGAGCATAAGTGATAAATATTTAATTGAACAGACAAATGCCTTTCTCGGGGTGTAGTGCTTGATGTTATTTAAACGCCAGGCAGTCTGAAAGGTGAGCTGGCTCTGCTGACAGAGGAGAAGGCAGTGAGATGGCCCAGGCAATGGGTGCTCGCTGGGCTGCGTGTAAAGTGTCCGTGCTGCTCAGCAGCGTCCTCCAGCTGGTAAACCCAAGCTGTCATGGTCCTGGGGCTGTCCCTGGGCCAGAAGACTGCAGTGTGCCAGGCAGAGTGCTTTCATGGGTGGAAAGTGTGGAAGGGGAGCCACAGTGAGCCATCTGGGTTCTGCAGGAGGACCCAGCCTCCAGAGCGAGAGGAAGCGAAGAAGAGATCCTCACTCTTTTGTGTTTTAAAATTAAAGTCACCTCTCTCTCTTAGGGGCAGCTGGAATCGTGCAGGACTAATGGATTTGTCTGTGCAAAGAGTAATGATGAGTGGCACCAGTGCTGTGCGGGACCGGGACATCTGCTCCCTGTGGAACAAATTATGAATGGTGCTTTTTTAGCTGTGGAGGCACACAAGGAGAAGGCCACCTCGTTGTTGGTCAAGCCTGCATTATCTGTGAGACTTGGCAAAGGCAGGGATGAGTCACTGCTCTCCAATGGCAGGATGCCAACCGAGCAGGCAGATGGGTGCACAAAAGGTGGGGTGAAGGACAGGAGAGGTGAGGGTGGAGCCTGGGTGGCTGAAGGTCCGAGGTGAGTTGTGGCACGGGATGAGACCTCAGTGGTCCTTCTGCTCCCCACGTCCCGGGAGCTGCTGGTGCCTAAGTGCAGTTCAAGTGATAAATTCATCCAAAGACTGTTTTCATAATGGAAAATGTAACCTCAGTACAGGCCCAGATTGTGTTCAGCTGTGACTAAATAAGGAAACACGTTATTTTCTAAACGAGTGTCCCACTGAAGAGGGCAGCTGCATGTACTGGTGCCACCTACTCCCTTCAGTGTCTGCAGAGCAAATCCCAGGCAATGCTCCTGGGAGATTTTCTGCCTATTTTGGTCGCCAGGAGATAACCATACCCCTACACTAAGATAACGTGTTTCTTACCAGCCTTTTGCTGCTCTCATATCACACAGGCAATCTATAAGATGGTTTCTTCTGTAATGAAGATGCCGGAAGATGAGTCAACACCGGAGAAGAGGACAGAGAAGATCTTCCGTCAGATGGACACCAACCGAGACGGTAGGCTCCCTCCAGGTGCTGGGTGTCCCCTCGGACTCACCGCTCCTCCTCCGGCCACCTGGGCAAAGCCGTGGTGCCCATGGTCCCTCCTCACCACCCTGCAGACACCCTGCAGGGCTCAGAGGGGTGCAATGCTCAGAAACACTGCTCAGGAACCCACAGCCAGGTCTTTGGTTTTCCTCTCAAATTATATTTTTTTTCCTGTCAGTTCATTAACTTCACACTGGGAGATGGTTATCTCTTAGAAAACGCCCAATATTTTCCACTGAGGAGCAGGGTATGGATTTGCCTGGATATTAGGTTTTTAAAAACCCATGCCTACGTTGTCTGCTCCTGCCTGGAAGGGGTGTTGTTGCATGCAAACTAGTAAAACCACCACAAACTTAGGCCAAAATAACTCTTATCTCTATAAAACCTCAAGAAATTGTTGAACCATGGGAAAAATCAATGTGTCTGTGGCCTCTTCTTTGAAAGGAGGTCTATCCAGGGTGACTCGGTCTCACCTCAGCTGTAACCAGGGCTTGTACGTTCGGCCTTAGCTCACCCCTACCTCCCTGTAGGAGGATTTTGGGACTCCATGTCTTTTCCTTTTCTTTAAGGAAAGGCACCAGGAACCATGTGTTGCTGGGGGAGATGTAACCCCGTGCCTTCCCACAGGAGCAGGGTGTTGCTGGCACCCACAGAAAGTGCTGCTCTGTGGCCACCATCCTCCAGCTATTCTTCCTCCAAACCAGCACCCCGAGGAAGTGCCCCTCAGTCTGCCATTGCACCCCCAGGGATTTTCCTTGCCCCCTGCCAGCATCCTTCCACCATGCTTCTCCTCAGGCTCAGCAGGCGTGCAGACCCACCGTGCTAAGCCAACGTGTCTCTTTTCTAGGAAAGCTCTCTCTGGAAGAGTTCATCCGAGGCGCCAAGAGCGACCCGTCAATAGTCCGACTCCTGCAGTGCGATCCCAGCAGTGCCGGGCAATTCTGAACCCAGTCTTTGGATGAATTATGTATCTGCTTTTTTTTTTTTTTTTTTTTCTCCCCTTGCCAAACAACATTCATGGTAGTGTTGCCTCTGTATGGCCAATTATGCCTTCTTTTGTGGCATCTTATAGCTTCTTTTGTTGTGGATTAATTATAAGAATGCTGAATTGCTCTTAACAATTTGTCCAGAGCACGGGCAGTACTGTTCTAAACAGATATTGTGGTGTTATCATTGTTTTAAAGATTTTGTTTTTTCGTTTTAACGTGTCTGTTTTGGAAAGTACACATTGAGAAAGAGAAAACCAACAACAAAACCCTTGGCAGCAAGACATACCGATAGGTCTTAGGTTGCTGCTTTAGTAGCTGAGTGTTCACCCAGAGGACCTGAAAGTGTAGCAGAGATTGAAGCAAAAGGGTTGTGATAGGGCAGGACCCGCCTGGGACCTCCTCTCCTGTCCAGGAGGCACCAGTGAAGCTCAGAGACAGGATGACGATCGTCCGCAACCGGTGAGGGCTGCACCATCCGCACCCCTGCTCCTATGCCTCATTGTTTCAATGCCGTGAACATTTTCAAGAAAAGAAAAGAAAAAAAAAGTCAACCGTTTTTACTTGGTTTACAGTGGTTGGTTTCACATGGCTTTATCTGAAAATCCAGCAATTTGCAGTCCTGATCCCAAAATCCACAACTGACGATACCTCTTGCCATTTGGGGTCAGCAAAAGCAGACGTGGATATTGAAAAACTGGGTATTGACAATGAATTTAAGGGAGATACGTGTTGAATGTGAAGTTTTCAGGTCAGTAATAAAATAGTTTCTACTAAGGAGAGTGGGCATTGAGCCAAGGAAATGATGTACACCTGTAAGCAGCTAAAACTGAGGCAAACCAGCTATTTTGAATGCTCTTGTGCAGTATGAAGTTTTGGGGGTGTTTTTGTCTCTCTCCACGTAGCTAACGCAATTTCTGGGCCTGCTCCGAGGGGAAGGCCGTCATCAAAACTTGTTTTAAGCATAAAATTGTAGCATTTATATTTCCTTTATTTTAGTAAAGCTCAAAAGTCTGTACTGAAACAAGGAAATGGTACGCTTTATGGTATATTTATATATATAAAAATTAAAACGACAAAAAAAAAAAAAAAAAAACGAAAAAAAGATCAGCTCCGAGAGAAATGTTGAATGTTTATCTTTTCGCCTAGATGCAGGACTTCTGAAATTTGCCGCTGCAAAACCTCCATCCTTTGGCCAGAGTCGCTGCATTCAAAGCTGGGGTGCAGGCGTGGGATTTCTTGGTAACTGTACAAGCGCTGCTGCGATGGAAAGGCTTTGGTGACAGGAGGCATTACGCTGACTAAATTGGCATTAATCTGTCATTAGCTGAAGGCTGCTCTGTGGTCCCGCTGGCGAGGTGTCTGCGCGGGCGGCGCACAGCCTTGGGAGCCCGTGGGCTCGGCAGGACGACCTTTGCCTGACAGGCGAGGCTGGCGTTTTGTCAAGTGACCTTGTAGATGCTAATCCCCGGTAGCCTTAATTTAAAATAAACTGAGTAAAATAAGTCTGCTTCGCAGATGATGATTAACTAAGTACTAATTAGAAGTCATGAAAAAGTAGCCGAGTGTGAATAATTTTTTGTTGAACACTAGCTAGCATGTACAATAATTAAGAGAGAAAAAAAATCCCTAGACTTAATTTCTCATTACCATTTGCTTTGCCAGGTTTGATACGCAAAGCCTATTAAAATAAAATAAAAATAAATTAAAAATAACATTGTTAATCAGTTGTACTAAAACGATCATGAGTGGCTAATTGCACATAATAAAAATCTTCAGGCGCACACTTTTGTCTCAAATGATCACAGAAAGCCAACTGATGATTTATTCCTGTGAAATTAATTAAAATCCTGAGCCGAGGTGTGTGGGGGAAAGTGAGAAAGCAGGAGAGGCCCGAGCACAGACACGAACAGCTTGCAATACTTAGTGCTCTCAGCTGTTACAAGCATCACGGGCAAATTTTGCACAGATTCTTCCCGTCGGTGGAAATGTCGCTTAGCTATTTCTCCCTAACCCGCCCTGCTGTAGGAGAGCCCTGTCCCCATCACCCCGCGCGAGTTCAAAGCCGTGTTTCTCCTCCAGTGCTTGGGGTTGCTGTTGGCATGCTCGCACCTCCGTCCAGATACAGGACGGAGCACTCGGTCCCCTGCCTGCCTGCCCCGCGTGCCCCGCCACTGCCACCGCAGAGCTAAGTGGTGCTGGGGGAACCCCAAGGGACACAAAACACCTCAGCGCAGCCTCCAGGTCAGAAGCAGCCCTGTAAAAGCTGGCACTTACTGGGGATGAACGTGAAACCTTCCCGTGGTCCCATCTTCTTTTTGCTGTTGTGAAAGTAGTGGTGGGTGACTGAGACTTTTAAAGCATCGCCTTTTATTTAAGCATCTGCATTCCACCTCTCTTTAGTTTTACAAGGCATTTCTGGCCCAGCACCTAACTCCAGCTTGTTTTAGCTCGGTAGTTTCGGGGTTTCACGTGTTAATGCTGTCCAACATGTGTTTGAAAACACAACCTGCGACGTGACCCCAGGCCAGCGGAGATGTAATTCTTTCCACAGCTCATGAGATCTGGAAGAATAAGAGTCGTCCTCCAGCTGCAGAGGACATAGCTGCAGATAAAAGTATTGTATAAACATTTACAGAGTGAACCAAGGTTACTCTTTTACCTGACTACCGCTGACGATTGGTGTTGTTTTAAATTATTAACTACCCTTTTCTTTCTCTGCCTCTGCGTGTACTTTGAAAGTGAGCCCTAGCTGAATTGTGTATGGGAGCATCTGCAGACCTCAGAGCAGCAACACTGAAGCATTGAGTGCTGGATTGTGTTTTTCTGCTTTGCTACCATTAACATTTGCAGTCATTGCTGCCTTCATAAACCTTTTGAAAACAAAATGACTGACCTATCCGGTATAAAATTACGCAGCAAGTTAGATACTTTCAAGAGATCAATTAGAAATATTTCCGTACAGGAAGGCTGGCAGACAGTACATGCTATTGCATGTCACCTCTCAATTTCGTAGATACATCCTCCAATAATACTTGCTGGTGGAAAAGGTAACCTTCACTCAAGTATTATCCAGATGAATTAATGAGCATATCCAGCATGCGACTTGATCCACATAGCTTGTGAAATTCTGGGCCAGAAGATGCCAAGTGATGTCTGTGGCTTGTGCTCTTTGCAGTCTTTGTTTTACAATGCTTTGGGAAGGGAAACAGGAGCACAACCCTTGTAAAAGCAGCGTGTGTGTGTTGTGAGCACTTACGGCTTGAGAGGGGCTGAAAAAAGATCTATGTTTCGACGTTATTTGGAGCCCTGTGAGTTCGAAGCAGTGAATGTTCCTGAGATAATGGGGCTGTGCTGTTCCTCGTAAGAGCTTTTAGGATTTTTACCTTATTGCTGTGGCATTTTGTCCTTTGTTGTTCCCTGCTAGAAAGCATGACCTCTGCATTTTCAGGACACTGCTGCTTAAAACACTAAGCCAGAAGTGTGTAAATTCTGTGGCTGGAAGTGGTCTGTGTGCAGCAGCAGTACCTGGGGTCCCCAAGTTTAATAACCACCCCCATGAGCTGAGCCCCAGGGATGTCCAGCGTGCACCTCCCCGCTGGTGGAAAACATGCAGTAATGGAGCTTAGCTTACTTTTCTTGCACCGCAGGCTGCACTAAGTCGCATTACCTTGCACCTGCTGGGGGCTGAAAGCACCCACCCGGGCAGAAACTCAGGCTCGGCTGACTCATGGAAACTGGGTGAGCTGTGGTAGCTGGTGTTGAGTCCTAATCCATGGCCTAAGCTGAGATGAGACCATGGCCGTGGCCGTATGATGCTCAGTACATGTGAGCAGGAGACACGGTGACAAGTGGCAGGTCCCCGGGGACACGGAGCTGTGGGAGGGAGCCCCCTGCACCTCAACGAACGCAGCTGTCCCCGCTGTTATAAAACTCTGTCTTGTTGGTTTTTTTTTTAGTAACACCGGTGAAGATGCAGAATCATAGCAATACGGTCAGGATAGAGGAGGCAGTCTCCAAATGGGTTTGCTTTTGGAGCCTGGTGCAGGGACACAAAGCAAAACGAGCTGAGGAGGGCTGGGCGAGACCTGTCCCGAGCACCCAGCACACCAGCTCCTCCTTTTGTCTGTCTCACGGTGCTCCCTCGGTTTCATGTGGCCAGGGGGGTCTCTGGGGTCTTTGGTGTGAGACCAGTGGATAAGAACTTTTTATCTGCCCTTTGCGCAAATATTCGGATGCGTTCATTGCTCTGTCGTGCTGGGTGTGATCTCACGTAGGAGTTTGGAAGTGGGGGAAGTCGGTTTCCTTGGTACCACGGGCAGAGCCGACCGTGCTTAGAGACATGGAGGAACTTGGCAAGCAGCAGGTAGCTGAGCAGGACTCCTAGCAGAGTTTTTGATTTGTGCACTGGGCAGATAAGACACGAAGCAGCGACGTGCCAGACCCACAGAGCGATGTAAGACTAGCACAGAAATGGCATCTCCTAACCGGGCAGCTCTGCTCTGCACATCCAGGCAGAGGACTGCTGGCAAAGTGCTCTTTAAAATACCTTTAGCGTGAACGTGTAGCTGCAGAAGCAGCTCTGCTCTTCCTTGCACAGCAGCAGCAGAGCTGTTCACCATGCCCCAGTTCAGAAATGCCATATGCTCCCCTGGGGAGCTGCTGGTTCGACTTCCAAGTGTAGCTGTGGGCCAAGCTTTGCCTGCAGGAGATTTCCTCCTGGTCTGCCACGAAGGCTCCGCTTGACTCTCAGAGCCGAGTTGCCATTTCGCAGGCTGGTGAAGGTGAAAAGAACAGCTGTTTTAAGCACAAGGAGGAAAAAAGGAGCAGGGTTGGTAAATCAGCAGGGAAGGCAGTGACACTAGAAATGGGGACCATCATCGGAGAGGTTGTTAGACCCTTTTGGCATTGTAGAGCAATTGGTTGGACGTGAACATCCTTGTCTCTTGCAGAAACCATCTCTGGCTTCTCTGAGTGTCTCAGCAGCATCCCTTGTTCCAGTCTGGCTTTTGCTGCTGTTGGTTTCAAATGTCCGTGTGAGCTGATCATTGTTTCAGGGATGGGGATTTTCGCAGGATGAGAGAAAAAGGTTTTCAGATATACTCTCCATTATCTTAACCAGAAACAGCCAGAAAGGCCAGATGTGAGAGGTTTCTGGGAATGCACAGACTTGGTTTCCTCATTGCTCCCACAGGTCATCTTATTTTATTAAGTATAGCTGGGATTAAGATATCACCTGTAAAATGCTGGCTAATGCACAACAAGCAAGCCAAAAAAGAGCTTGGGTTGTGGCGAACGGAGTGAAAGGACAAGAGGAATGAAAAACAGTGAGACACATTGCTGCCTTCAGACCAGGGTCTGAATCCCCGCAGCAAAGCACCCCGCTAGCAATTACAGAGCAGCTCCATTTCATCCTTCCAGCCTGTGGGACCTCTGGGGCTGTGTTGCCCTGGGTCACTACCTGCTAAAGCTGGGGACTTGGGGTTCAAAGATGGTCATCTGAAGCACACGGTGGCCATCCTCTCTGCTCTGTTCGCTTGCTCCACAGCTGAGAGATGTCTTAGATCTTCCCCTCTTGCCCTGACCTGATACCAAAGATGTTCTCACCTTCCCAGGGCTCAGGGTGCTGGGCTCTCCAAGGCTTTGCTCCCCTCTCATCCCTACCCTCTCCCTGTGAACAAATAAAAAACACAGGCCTGTGACATCTGGAGGAGCCAGGCTGGACACACGTAGGTGGAACAGCTTCTGATTTGGTTCTCAGCCCTTGGCCCTCCTGCATATACCTTGCCAGCCCCACTATTTATTTACTGTTATTAAGCAGTGGCAGTATTAAGGATTTCGGGAACATGCCGAACCCCTGGAACAATGTGGTTTTCATTATCACGCGTGTGTTTGTTGATGCACTGCAGACTGAACCCGGCCAGTGACTGCTCTCCGCTCCTGCGGCTTATCCCATGGAGACCTGATTTCTTCCAGGCAGGAACAGTGTCTTCCTATTCAGCGTGATGCTGCCTGGAGCATCCTGGTGCTGTGGTCCAAGAGATAATTTTGGCAAAATGGAGTGACGTCGGGCGGAAACTCTTCCTGCCGCCCGTCAAAGGCACGTGTCAAGGGTGCGACCTCTGGTTCTCTCCTCCCCGGGGGCCAGGGGTTTCAGCAGTATTCAGGGCTGGCCTCACGTTCCCTCCCCTGAACAGGGTGGTGGTGATTAGTAAACCCACCTGAGAAAATCCTCTTAAATTCTAATCACAGGTTGTGCTGTTAATTGGCTGCACTCGGAGGGGAGATTAATGGATCCTGCACTGGGAGAGAACTCAGAGCTCCTTGCCACCAGCACCTTTTCATTTCCTGTCATTAGCTTATTCCCATTTCCAGGGCAACCAAATAGTTTTTTATTAGTATCTGAAAGAAAACAAAAGAAAACAAAACCACCACAACAACCAAAAAAAATAGAGTTTCAATTTGATAAGGACCTGAGGAAGCTTACTAAAGACATTGTGCTGTGATAGCCATTTGAATGTCCTACAGGATCATGTTTCTTTGGCATTTTCTGTTTGATTTCCTCATTCATGGTTTAGTTGTGTTCTTGATTTATTTGTTTTAGATCCTCTCAGATACAGTCCTGCACGCCGTGTAGCTCATATGCTAGGAAAAGTCTCAATGAACCCAAGAGCAGATCTGCCAGAACAATTACGATTGAGGTGGGCTCGCTGTGCCTAGAAAAAATGAAGTGCTTAAGCAGGTTAGGGATTATTTCTGTCTGCATATTTCCTGCAAGGAGACAGAGTTGCATTTCGATATCCTTACTTCTTCCACTTGCTCACTTCCATTCCATCCACGCAGTCCTGTAATTTATATTTGCACATTCAGTGCTATTTTGCTCTTGAACCCAAGGTGAACTATAGGAGCATCTTCTGACAGAAGCACTTCATATCTCTGATTTATAAATATTGCCCAGTAGGCGACATAATACATGCAAAACTATGTAGTTATAGATTTGTTTGTGTGAATTTGGGCAAAAACTTCTGATGCTGTGGAGGCTAACAAATTGAAATATCCCATGGCCAAAAGCTGAACGGATCCAGGCGTCCATTCCCTTTGAAGTCCATGACCATTCCACAGACAGCTTTCTCATCATTGCTCCCCAGGCTGTCTCTACGTCGCAGCGTAAAGTAGAGGAACCAAATCTAATTTTAAATAAGCTACCATGGGCAGACTAAATGCAGCAGCACGGAGTTCAGCATATTCTGTGTCTTGGCAAAATGAGATACCTCTCTAGACGAATGCTTTGTAAGCAAACCTACATATCCTAAGAAAGACTTTTGCAACTCAGAAAGGAGAGGGACAACTACGAATTATAAGAATTTGGTCTGCATAGTTTTCTTATGGCTGTCTCGAATTGTTAGTGTCCTTTCGTGTGGTTGCCTATAGCTATTGTGATGTGTTAATTTTTCTCCCCACTTCTGTTGTGATCTCCTATGGTGATATTCTGAGTCTCCGGCCAGTTCTCACCAGGCAGAACCCGCCCGCGAGGACATCCGGAGGGGCTTTGCCTTCAGAAAGGCTGCGGGCAGCTCTCAGGATCTGTTTCTGTGCTGTTGCATGCTGTAGGAACACGTACCCGCAGTGACGTGCGAAACCCACCCTGCACAAGGAGAGCGGACGACCGAGTCACGAGAGGGGACAGAGCCTGGCGGAGGGCTGTGTATGTGTTTTGTGCCCCTCAGCACGCGCACCGTTCCCCTGCTATTAACTCCCAGCTAGGACCTTCCTCGAATTCTTAGTGTTGGAGTCAAGTTTTCTTATGCTGATAATGTATTTGTATTATGCAACTCAGAAAAAAAAAAAAAAAGAAAAAAAAAATGGTTATCTCTCTCTGACCGTCCTCTCCTCTCGAGAAGCTCTTCTCTTCTGTACATATGATATGCAGAATGTATGGAAGTCTTACCAGCGTCGGTTTGCATTTTTAAGACTGTACTAATTAATGTGTGATACTATTGTGTTTTCGTAGTGGCATCTTTGATGTAAGATGTAAAAACTATTTAAAACGAATTATTTTTTTTGTTCTTGTTCGGCTTTTAGAGCTTGCACCGAGGACTGCATGTTCACTAGGATCAGCCTTTCCAAGGGCCGTCGTAGCTGCACACAGGCGCCGTTGTTTGACATGGAGTGTAGTGCCCGCCTTCTCATTTCAATAGGGGTCAGTTCTGAGCGGAAACTAATTCTTCCCCCAAAAGTCTGTTCTTCTGTCGTGCTCTCTCTCTCAGACTCTAGCATCCAGATCACACGCTTTGGCCAGCCCCGCCACCATGGGCTGCAGCCGGGCCGACGTGAGACCCTGTGACAAATGTACTGGGTCCATGTTTTAAGACACTTTGCACAAGTGACTTGAAAAATATTTAACTAAAATTGAAACATAATGACACATTAGCCAAGAAGGAAATATTAGCCTGGGCTGCAAGTATAGGGTCAGAATCCTATTGGGGTGTTTAATGTAGTAAGAATTTGGGGTCAGTCCCTAAGGGATGGGACCATCTGGGGGGGCTCAGATCTTCATTTCTGGTCAGGCGTGGTGGAGGCAGAGGAGCTTTCACCCAGCCTTTCAGGCAGGGCTGCCTCAGCGGACTGACTCTGAGAGAGATGCTTCTCCCATCCTGGGCCAAAACGCAAGACATGCTGCAGCTTACCAATTTTTTTTTTCATATAAATATTTTTTTTTTTTCTTTTTAAAGGAGAATGCAGTTCAGCCTGCACCTGACAAAATGACTGACTTCAAAAGCATGTTTTTCCTTGTTATATAGACACTCACAAAACAGCATTGTGTGGTTAAAAAGGCGCATTTGTGATAGTTTCTTTTTCAGTGCCAAAATATATAAGCAGTATTGTTTGAAGGGAAATAAGAATTTTTTTACTGTATTGTTATTACTGTTGAACAAATATTGTTTTTAAATGTTAGATTTTGAAGAATTTTGTATTGTAAACTGTTTTGTGACATGGTGCTTTTTCATACTGGAATTACTGATTGCACCTAAATATGAATTATTTTGTTTTCTTATATAAATATGTAACCTTGAACAATCTTGATGAAAACCAATGTATGGTGGATACCGAAGGTTCACACGAATTCCCCTACTGAAGTCCCCTAAATGTTCTTTCCTACTAATAAATATCCTGCTGCAGCCAGTTTCGTAGCACGTGCTGTTACTCCTCACACCCCGAGCTTTCTGCAGCCCGCAGCCGCAGCCCCCAGCCCGCTCACGGCCAGGGGTAAGGGGACAGCCTTACCTGTGCCCAGCTAAGCCAACCTGTGCCCAGACTGTGCCCAGCTAAGCCAATTTCGAGGGCTTAGCAAGGATTTAAGCCGTGCATGGGCGCTGCGTTGGCACGTTGCAGCAGGCAGGACCGCAGGCTCCGGAGGGGGCTGTCTCCTGCTCCTATTGCAGCCCCGGGCATCTCCTTTAAGCTCTTCAAATTTTTACCTGGGTTAAATTTGGAGATGGGATTAGCACCAGGATGCTAAAAGTAGTTTAAATCCCGTTGGAAGGTAACTGAGACCAGAGCCTGATTCCTCCTGAGAGCCATAAAACCCAGCCTATTTGTGGCACATGTTGCATCCCGGGACTGCCCGTCTCAACATCTCAGGGAGGAAAGACCAGGGCCCCGAGACCCTGTGGCTTACCCGCTTGTGAGTCCTGAATCTGGCCCTGTCTAGGAGGCTGAGAACTCACAGAGAGCTGACAACTTGGGAATGTGCTGAAAAACCCTGCTATGCCTGTTGAGTCCCCCAAGATTCAGTCAAAACCTCCGGGAGGGGTGTTTGGTTGCCCTCTCCTAGGAGAGGGTCAGCTTTTCCTAAAGATCTGGCGAGCCAAACTGCTGACCCTCATTCAGCCACAGCAGAAATGTGCTGGCCTTTGGAAAGGCTGAAGGTGCAGCAGCTCCCATCCACTTAAAAACACTTCTTGCTTCTCCACTGCCTCCGCAGGCAGAGCACTTCGAAGCACTCGGCTTCTAAAGCATTCGCTTTCCAAGAGCCACTCAGTAAAATGACTTCCGATAAACCATCATTAAATGTCTATCGCAGACAGCACCCAGGAAATGTGATTACTCTGAAAAGCCCCACGCGGTGTGTGTCATATCTAAAAAATACGGTCCTGTACACATTTTCGTTTCTGATGGAGCTCAAGTACTGACTGCAGGGGGCTGGTGGGGAGCAGGGGCTGTGCTGGGGACCGGAGCAGCCATGGGAGGGGATGGGTTTCTGCGCTTCCCGGTGTGTCTGGAAAAAAAAAAAAAAAACTCTTTTGCTCCTGTTTAGTCAGGCAGGCTCTCCAAGCTGTGGAGCGACGAGTTCCTCACTGCCCTGCAACAACAAACAGATGAACAAACAGATGACAAATGCTTTTCAAAATGCTCAGAAACCACCAAGCAGCCAGGGAAAGCTCTTATTTTAAATTTGTGGTGGCTGTGGAAAGGCTCTTTGAGCTGGATACAGGTGGACGTTTTGCTCTAGTGGGTTGGGGATGGGTGGGAGACCTTGGCTCTTGGTGCCAGCTCCCCACCGGCCAAGCCATTTCAGGTGAATTTACTTCTTCTGTCATTGCCTGGACATTTTCTCTGCCTCAGGGAAGAGAGGAGATGTCAGGGGTTGGCTTTCACACAGCAGCTCATCCCACACGAGACTTGCCCTCGGCAGGAGGGTATCGGCTCTGAACCTCCCCACCCCACAGCACAAAGGGCAGCCCCATCACTGCGTTCCCTGCTCATGTGTTCTCACCTCCTGGGCTCTTGTTTGTCAAAAGACAAAACCAAACAGTGGGGAACAAAATGGCCAAAGTGTTTTACTGCAAGAGGCACCGCCTGGCACGCTTCAGAGCTTGGGGCTTATAGGGCCTGGTGGGAGCAGGTGGGGAGGCGAGGATCTCATCCATGGTGCCCTTGAGCTTGTGTTTCCATTGGGTTCCCAGGACACTACAATGCGTTAGGAGATCAGGACACTTGGGGAAGTGCTCCCCAGCCGCCTGACAATGGAAAAGAGCCCCACCAGGCCAGGCCCACCCAGGCTTGGGCCCCAGCTTCACACTGTTTACTGAGGTGATGACAGCGTCAGAGATGTGCAGGCTGAGGCCTGGCCTGCCGACGTGCTCCAACAGGAGAAAGGCAGCAGTTCTCCTTTGCCTCCAGTTAATTGTCCTCTGTTCCCCTCCCCTGAGTGTAAGAAAGAGTCCAGTTTTCTAAGCAGGACGGGGCTTGTGATGAAGGTTTCTTCAACTTGGTGGCACGAATACAGGCCACAAAGACCGGCCATTAAAGGAAGCAGGCGCCTGTATCTTCTGGTTGCACCTTGATGCCAACTATGGGTGCTCAAAACCACTGCAGACATGGAGAAGCCTGTAAAGGAGAGGTGCCCTGAGGGCACCAGGCATGCTCAAGCCCAGCCTCTGCTTTTTCTAGATTTGCTGTAGCCTTCCAGGGAGGAAGGACATACCCTAAATCCTCTCACTTCAGCTCTTCTCCCAGTTACTGTGACTGAAGAGACAGATCTGGTGGATCAAGGCAAGAGAGAGATCCTCTCTCACCCACTTGCTCAGTAACATGTGAGATCAGCCTTCGTTTCCTCCTCCACTTGAGAGTTTTTGCATTTGAATAACTCAGATAAACATGACAATCTTCCTGCCCAAACATTCTTCCAGTTCTTCCCTCTAAGGCTGGACTGCTTCACAATGATAATTAAACATTTGGTGGAAAAGTGGTGAGGGAGAAAGAAACGTGTGAGCTTAGGGAATGGGAGACTGAAATGTTAGTAAGTGTAAAACAGATTAATTTTCTTCCCCCTTCCTATTCATCACAGACAGCCACTGAATTGTATTTCCTATGTTAGGATACCGCAGCCAAGTCTTTTTTGTTATGGATTGACAATCTGGGGTAACGAAAGGGAGAGAGAGACAGGATGATTAATAAACTCACATCATTATTGCTGATGGAAAACCAACTTTAACCTATCTGTTCCATACTCTGCTGGGACTAAAATCAGCCCGAATTTCTGCCTTTGCCAGACACTGCTCACTTCTGGGTCCTGAGAGCCTCTGGACCACTGCCACACCACTGCTCTTACACCACATACAGAGGCCACTTTTGTCACCAGTAGGCACTACCTAAAATGTAAAAGCTGTAAATGTAAATATATATTTTTATATACATTTCCCCCCAAAAAAAAAAAAGTTTTGGTGATTATTTTTGTTCAGTTACTGTCTTTGTTTTCTTGGTAGCAAGAATTTCCATTTTCTTCTTTTTGGAAAGTTTTCTGGGCTCAGAAAAAGGAACTCAATCCCCATTTTGCAGCAACACACACCAGAGCAACAGAAATATTATCTCATACATAGGAATATTTATTTTTGTCCTTCTTAAAAATGTACAAAAAATAAAATAACTGTATTTACAGTTTATCAAACCCCTCTCCCAGTTGCAACACTATTAAGTTACATGAGCTATTTTCTTAATATAAAAGCACACTATTTATACATAAAGTTTCTTTTTTTTTTGCCAGAGAGGGCTTGTCACAACCTTTGGCACAAACACTCTTGTTTGTATCTTGTCTCAATTCATAGGAAATGGAAGAGCATATAAACATTTTGTAAGCTTTACATTTAAAAGCCATAAAATACTCCTTTCCAGTTCCACATCGATCAATATACAGCAACTCTGACAGCTGGAGAGTTTAGTTTTTACTAATTGTTGAATTAATTTACATTTAAACCATCCATAGACTGAAAGAGGAAAATATACAAGAAAGATACTTGATCTCTCAATTCCATTGACCAAAGACTTCATGAGAGAAGACACACAGGGAAAAGAAAAGAAAGAAAAGAAAGAAAAGGAGAAGGAGAAGGAGAAGGAGAAGGAGAAGGAGAAGGAGAAGGAGAAGGAGAAGGAGAAGGAGAAGGAGAAGGAGAAGGAGAAGGAGAAGGAGAAGGAGAAGGAGAAGGAGAAGGAGAAGGAGAAGGAGAAGAAGGAGAAGGAGAAGGAGGAGAAGGAGAAGGAGAAGGAGAAGGAGAAGGAGAAGGAGAAGGAGAAGGAGAAGGAGAAGGAGAGAAGAGAAGAGAAGAGAAGAGAAGAGAAGAGAAGAGAAGAGAAGAGAAGAGAAGAGAAGAGAAGAGAAGAGAAGAGAAGAGAAGAGAAGAGAAGAGAAGAGAAGAGAAGAGAAGAGAAGAGAAGAGAAGAGAAGAGAAGAGAAGAGAAGAGAAGAGAAGAGAAGAGAAGAGAAGAGAAGAGAAGAGAAGAGAAGAGAAAAGAAAAGAAAAGAAAAGAAAAGAAAAGAAAAGAAAAGAAAAGAAAAGAAAAGAAAAGAAAAGAAAAGAAAAGAAAAGAAAAGAAAAGAAAAGAAAAGAAAAGAAAAGAAAAGAAAAGAAAAGAAAAGAAAAGAAAAGAAAAGAAAAGAAAAGAAAAGAAAAGAGAAAAAAGAAAAAAGAAAAGAAAAGAAAAAAGCTATTTTCTTTGTAGTTAGCATTTGGTAAAATCCTCCAAAATATCTTGATGAGGGTATCACCATACACCAACAAAGCTTCACTGAAAGGATGCACTTTATTTTGGATATATAAGCACCTGACTGTGTAGAAGGCAACTAAAGGTTGAGGTTTGGGTTTGCATAATAAACCATCAAATGGACAGTCATAGTGCCAAATCTGTGGCAGGAACAGAAATTAAACCTTAGAAGACTGCTCTGCCTTTTGCATCTCTCTGTCAGCGTCTTTCAAAACTAACACGTGCAGACATGACGTGGCTCTCACTCTTCATATGGAAAAAGAGCTGAGCAGCAAGCCACCCTTGAGGTTACACTAACTAAGGTTCAAGACTGCTGTCTTGAAGAAGGAAAGGAAATGAGAGTTTTGTTCCTTTGAAAAAAAAAAAAACAACCATCGCAGAGCCACAAAGAGACAAACGGAGGACACAGATACTTCTGTCCCCTGCTGAACCATAGCCAAATCTTACTTCCATTTAACTCATAATATTTAGAAGATACAGTGCTAATCAATCTTTTTCATGAAACAAAAGCAACACATACATTTAAACAATATATATGTAATAACTTTGTACTCCTCATGACCTTTGAATCAAGCAGGGCATAAAGCAGGCCCCTGCTTCAGAAGTTTGCATTACTAATACTGCCCTTCCCCATCGCCTCGACATCCTGACTTTGACCAACCAGCCCTCAGAGGTGGTGAACCCCAAGAGCTTGCAGCTTGCTGTGACCAGCACCCAGGGTTCAGTGCTCCTCCAGCAGCTGATGCTGTAGCTACAAGCGAGCGGGTGCCGGGTGACGTGCTCTTTGTAATGTCTTTGGTGCTCGTGATGCATCTAGTAGTTGTTTTAAAATACTCTATCAGGGTAAGTCTTACTCTTCTTCCTCAGCCCTGCTACCTTGAGTGAGACTGCAAGATGAAAATAAAGGCAGGAGGATCAGCTCTCTTGCTACTGACCAGCAATTTGTACACTTACAGATATATTTAGAAAAGCTTTCAGTTAATCTTGGAAACAACTTTCCTTCCCTGGACAGTGCCTGACCTAAAGCTCCTAAAATGGCATTGGAAAGGCAGCTCAGCTCCTTAAGCCCCAGTATTTCCTGGAGCGTTGCAGCTCTTGCTGATCCTTTACTGTTCCTCAGTGCAAGATGCTGCAGCAACCGGCGGGTCCTAGCTCAGCTTACAAAAGAAGAAAGATCCACCTCTGTGTAAGACAAGAATGAAATATTAACCTGAGTGCTGGTGCTGCCAGGACAGCCCTGCCCTGCTCCGTGAACCCCAAACTCTCGTAACGCAGCACACCATAACCCAGCCCAGTCCCAGGTGCCACAGGCATGCCTGTAAGTGAGACTTTTTGGATGGCAGCTTCGTTAGGGGCAGAGCCAGGGCTCAAATCCTACAGACATTTACTCCTCTGTTTAGCTTGCAGCTTCTGCTGGGACATCATGACCAGCTGAGAGATCCGAGTTAAACTCCTTAGGATCCCAACACCACCAGGTAACAGAGCAATACAAGAACCAACAGCACTGCTCATAAGCCCTGTGTGCCGGCCCCAGTTCACAATGCCACCTGCTAAAACTGTCCTAATTTTCTTTGGGAAAAAAAAGCTATCTGGGCTAAGTCAGCACAGAGTTTTTATCTGAGTCTGAGGCAAGAAGAAACAAACCAAATCTCCCTAAAATCCCTTGTATTCCCAGGATGTCTGCTCTTAAGCAAGGTAGCAAGAGCATCTTTGCTGGAGTATGTATTCGTAAAAAGACAATGGAATTACTACACAGCTTGGCACAATGAGGAAGAAAATCACAAACCAAACGAACAGAGAAGGCGAGAGGAAGACAGAACAGGCTTTGCTTTGCAGACGTACCTGGATTCTGGTTATGCTAACTCTGACACTAACAGCCTGGAGCTTCCACAGGTTCTGGTCCCACAGAACCTTTTACGGGTACCAGACATTTCCATTTGAAGAACGGAATTTAATGGGATGCTATCGCTAATGAAGTTAAGAAACTGTGCTAGAGCTTGCAGGACAATTCATGCAAAAATGTGACCAAAAGAGACTGGTCAGCTATTCCAGCTCCTCTGCTTGGATGTAATAGCTCCACACAACTCAAACCACCACAGAATGAGCTCTGCTAAACTAGGCAGTGTTTCTTTACATCATTAACCAGCTAATGAAAAAGAAAAAAAACTGCGACTAAATGAAAAACAGATTTTAGAAGGAAAAAAGTAAGGAAACAAAGACTACATATAGGCAAGGCCCCACATTTCTGTCGGTCTCATGGGATCCTTGTACAGTGCATGGGGAATGAAATGCTTGCAATTGAAACCCCCAGGACTGTATGCTGTGTGAGGAGCTCTCTGAGACAGTCAAAGGAGCTGGAAAGGAGAGAGACAGGTGCCAGGTTTGGATGCGCTGGGGACATTCAGGCCTTGGATCCCTTTTCTGATATGATCAGCCTGCAGCCTTTCTCTCTCACACAATTCCTGAGGCAGAGGCGGAATTTGATGGCATGACCTTGTAGCTCAGCCTGGGCTCAGATCCAGCCTTTATGAGAGAGATCTATCTCCACACCTCAGCTGTGGGCCACTCTCGGTCTCCACCGGCAAAATTGTTCCAGTTTCCATAAAAAGCCCAGGTTTCTACCTCATCCAGCTGTCCTAGGAATCAAAACAGAATTATTCAATGGAGATACAAGAGCAAGTTCCTTTAAGAAGATTTTGAAGTCCTGTTTCTTACAGTCTAGAGGAATGCTTTAAGGAGCAGGCTGTTGGGGAAAGCACCTTTCCCTCCACAGGTTTGAGATGGGCCCATTTTGAGAGCCCCCACTTCACCAGCAGAACAAGCAGAAGTCCCTTCTGTACCTCTAGGCACGCCAGGCAGCAGACACATGGGTACCTTTAGGATTTTGCGGCAGCTGGATGGGGCCCTCAGTTACCTACAACCTGGGCACCTAAATTGGGCCCCACCGTGACAGGGCACTCCAAACACTGCAGCGCCGTTTGCTCCAATATTTCAGTATAAAACTGGGTGGGCAGGGGTGGAGTGCTTGAATGCAGACACAGTCATCAACTTCTCAGCACACACTCCTTAACAGATCGCAGACATCTAATCTTCTAGGAAAGATTCTGTTAAACCCTAAACCCAATACATACAAAAACATAGTGGCAGTAAACGTGCCCACATACGGTAGTTAAAATATATTATTGCATATTATAAACATTATATACAAGGTTAAAATGGTTTCTTTACCATTTACTTACAAGTGACATTTGTAGCTGAATGCCTTACTTACAAGTCCTCATTGCTACGTGCTGAGAACTACCAGAGGTATTTGGCAAGACTATACACTAGAGAGAGATATGGATCAGTCTGAGCAAGTGAACTCTTGTCAGCCACTTTCCCCATCTTTAGCACTTAACCTTATTTTTTTAGCAATGGTGGAGTGAACTCTGTTAAAGTGATTTATCCCAGTTTTCTGAAACTGGACCAGCATGGTTCCTTAACGCGTTTTAGAATGAGTTTATCCACATTAAAGCGTGGATTAAAATGCTGCATTTCACATTTGCAGTGGATCACCTGGTTACAAATCTGGGGGCTGGTAACTGCTTGTGCACTGGAGAATGGGGAACAATAAATAAGGGACCAGGTTAACGAGTGGCCATGTGCTTGACAAACCCAAGTCTATATGCAGTGGGTGTGCAGAATGGACAATGTTTGCAAACCAGTCTTGTAACAGTTTCTCTGATCAATGTCTGTCAAGTTCCTGGGGAATCTTCTGCTTTCCAAGGAGAATGAAATGCTGTGGTTCCTTACAAAAGGGCTCTGCCTGAGGCTAGATCTCAGTCAGCGTGATCTTGAAGCCTTCAACCATGCTCTCCATGTGCAGGATGAACGTGTCCTCATTGGAGTAGTGCTCGATAATGTTGTCATCCATGTTTACCAGGATACTGGTGGCAAAGGCAAAAATCAGTACTTTTACATACCAGAAGAGCAAAAGGGAAAGCCATGCCCTCCACCCCATGCACGTGCTTCGCTAACCTCACAGTGATGCAGGAAGAGCCTCCAGAACATGCCAGTACAGGGACAAGAGTGAGAATCAGCTCTGAGACCCGCCCCACAGCCCCTTATAGCCTTTCGATTAGAGGCTGCCACTTGTGGAAGTAGTTACAAGGTAGATGTAAGAAAGTTAAAATGGAGAGATTCAGATTTATGATAAGGAGCAGCAGCCTAGCTATTCTAAAACCACAGCTGTGATGCTCATGACTAAATTTACTCATCTGAAACCCCTGCAGCAAGCGCAGCTCTCCCTTGTGCTTGCCTGCCTGTCAGACTGGGGCAGTGCCTCACTTCGTCCCAGTGCTGCAAAGAAACTGCACGCTGCATTCACAGCAAAGGTTGTGCCTTTCCCACACTACTCCCCACAATGTTATTAAGTGTATTGCCTACAAAACAGATCCAAGATGTATTCAACTACATTTTCCAAACATAAATTCTGCTCCTTCACGGTAAGCCTATGAATTCTGGTCAGACACAGGCTGGATGTTTCCTCCTCTGACACCCCTTGCTGTCTCCATAAACAGTAAGATTTTAGGGTTGTAGGCATGTATCCTAAAAGTGTTCATACTGTCCAGCATAATGATACCCCAAGCATGGCTGGGATCCCTGAATACTTCTAAAGAATCCTGCCATAGTTCCTAGTTAGTGTTAGTTTACTTACCCCTTTTTGCTCTTCTTATAAAGTTTTGCAATCTTTTCAACTGGCAGCCCGTATTTCTCAGAGATCTGAAATCAGAACAAAAGAAATATCATTACAGACTAATGAGGAATAGGATGTCATCACCTCTCTCTTTACATAAGGCATTAAAACACTATCTCTGCAAACTTCAACAGGATAGCTATACAGAAAGGTCTCTCACAACCACACTATAGCTTCATTTAAGGATGATTTGGGGAGGAATAATCCTAAAAATCTTGATTAAAAAAATACTACCTTTCCATCCAGAAACTTGGAGACTGTAATTTCCATAGGTGTGAGTCATCAAAACTGCTTCAGCATCTCCTACTGCTCCACTTGAGGAGTCAACACTCTTCCCAGGTTTGGATTCTACCCAGGAATTTCAATCTGATCAGCATCCTTTCTGCCTCTTCTTGTTCTGATTTTTTAGACTCATGAAAGCAAAGGATCCTTACCCCAGGTAGAAGACAGATGAGTACCAACACAACAGGACCTGATGGACTGACGGTTCAACAGAAAAACTGCACAATTCTATTTCTCAATGGCATTTCAATATCTGTTAAGCTAACAAGATCCTTCATCTGCTAAACTAACAGGACCCTTCATGGTACTTCTTTTGTCTGAAAAGTATCTTCAAGTTACCTTTTCCTATGAGAGGGCTACAGGCATGCTACACACAGGATTAGGAAGCTTCTGTATTCATGGGGAGATCAGCTTAGTCACCGGGGTAGTAAAATGAAGACAATACTTGGCTCACGTCTGAATATACAGATAACAAGACGAGATGCCTCAGACAAGCCTGTTAACAAGGTAAAGGACTTCTAAAATCAATCCCTTGACATCCACTCAAATGATAAAGCAGAAAATAGAGGAAAACTTTTGAAGGGAGAACTTATCTGACAAACTACCACCAACAACAAGCACTTCACTGGAATGCTTTGGTATTGACTTCTTTGGTATTTGGTATTGACTTATTTGGATGTCCGTTCTGCAACAAACCTGTGGTGTGCTCATGGAGCTCATGTCCCTTAGCCCTCAGTCTGAGACAAGTTTCTTTTCCAAATTATGACTCTTCTTTTAAGGAACGGGTCTCACCACTCATACTTTAGAAGAGGATTTTCTCAAGAGGCAAAATAATTATAGAAAAAAAGATTATTTCTTTTTGTCAGTGATTAATGTGCTGTGGTAATCTACTGCTAAACAAAGTAAACTTCCTGCTCTTCCCAAGTGAAATGAGGTTGCAGCTAAATAGCTGACTCTTATCTTCTGCATTAGAGAAGTGAAATACACAATTAAAAATCCTTAAAGACTGCCAAACATCATCACTGTAAAATCCTTTCTTTGTGTTTGTGCTCAAAGTGCTCAGACTTCTGTTGAGAAAAAGTCATATTTTAGAAAAGTAAATTAAAGCAGTCATGATGAAACAGAAAATGAAAAGCAAGTGATGGATAAAACTCAGCACCAAGGACAGATTCAAATAGCCACAGGTTGAACCTCAAGCATGGCTTCCATCCAGAGAGCTAAGGAGCTCTATGCATAGGGTGGAAGTGCGTCCTACAAGGATGTTCCAATGACATACTCCAGAGTTCAAGGTTTTGCTCCAAACAAGGCAGAACAAGGGTGACTGGACCCCAGGATTTGCCTTGTCATTGTGTAGGACACCCTAAATTATTCCAGCTGTTCTTTAGCACAGATGGGACCAGCTGCCCCCCAGCCTTCACGAACAACTACCGCAGTCTATGCACCTAAATCCGAGGGCGGATCTATGGGAAGGATCCCCATTAGAAGAAACCACCTACCTCTGGCCAGAAGCACCGTGTAGGTACCCACACCTTGCCCCTCAGCCTGCACTTCTCTCCCAGATGCTACCACGTCCCCAAGTCTCCTTTCCTCCAGTGCCTCATCCTGTGCTGCCCACGGAGGGTAGCTGCCCGACCTGAGGCCAGTGACTCCTCTGGGGCAGGCAGGTGCTAGAGTATTCAGCAAATCTTTTCCGTCTTAGAGAAGTTTCGGCAGAAACTGCCATGTTTTCCTTTTCTTTCTTACCTTCTAGCTTTGCTTACCAAAGTCCGAGTAGAACGATATCAGGTATGCAAACTGGTACTGGATTTTTGTATCTGTGGCTTTGTTGTACACCTAATTTTAAGCTTTCATGTAAAGCAGTAATAAAAATGGCTCCTTCATGCTGTTGA
This sequence comes from Anser brachyrhynchus, assembly GCF_964034855.1. Taxonomy (NCBI): domain Eukaryota; kingdom Metazoa; phylum Chordata; class Aves; order Anseriformes; family Anatidae; genus Anser; species Anser brachyrhynchus. The sequence goes on along the minus strand of NC_137695.1, from coordinate 139,842,413 downwards.
AGAAAATCCTTTGTAACAGTATCAGGAAAACTGCAACCTGAAAGTGCTGAAAACATCACAACTACTGTGTGAACATGAGGAAATGCTGCAGCTCCTTCTCTGGGGTGTTACCTCTGAAGCCCAGTGATCCTGTAAAGATGAGGGCTGAAGACACTTTTCGCTGACTCTCCACAAATAAACAAGCACGGAGAAACAGTCCTGTGCCAAGGAGGTTTAACAGCAGCTAATATACAGCGTTCTGCACATTCCAGCATAAAACTTTCCTAAGATATTTGGGATACCTAACACTCACACATAGCAAATGTTGCTCAAAGTGGTTTGGGACTCTGGGACACCACTTCCTACACAAGCTATGGGAGGTAGAGCTGAGAAAGTCCTGCTTGTCACACTGCCTATAACAGGTGTGGGGTTTATATAACATGTAGGGATTAGCGAGGTTTGGGAAAGACTTCCAGCTGACTGAATAAGCACATTTCTCAGGAACCCCTAAGGATTCAACCAATTATACTAAATGGTGAGCTGTGGAAGCAAGGCTCCAAGTGGGGGTATGGGCGAGCCTCCTACTCACAGGCTCAGAAAACGAGTCTCCAGTGCAAATGTGCTAAGTCCTGCTGCAGAATCTGAGAAAGCAGACAGCTGGCATCTGCTAGGGCATCTCACTTAACACCCTCCTCTGAAACAGCTTTGATGCCAACTCGGGGAAAAACGCTGCTGGCCAGCCTCCATACAAAACAGGATTTCTCACCTGATCCCAAGCATGATATAATACAGTAATGAAAGATATCTTTATTTAAAGTATTTTCCTTTTGTCATATCCATTTTCCAGTTCCCTGAGTAGAGAATTCTCTTCTTCCCTTAGGATGCCTGAGCCCATGAGACAGCAGCCTTCAGAGTGGCACTGCACCCCCCGGCATGACAAGCCTGTCTGTAGCACACATCTGATTGCACAAGCCACCAGAAATGCTTTCCCTGCTGGAGTCAGGAAGACAGAAAGGGCTGGTCGAAGCATGTACAAAAACACCTCTGCCAACTTACTTCTATGGAGTGGTCCGGTATATTGCCCTACCTTGGTTGGAAGGACACACAGACATGTATAACTTTAATAAACTGTGGTCTAAGTAAGTTCTGTTGAACTCAAGTTTTTAATTATAGAAAGACACTGGAAGATGCTTGAGTTTCCCAGATTAGATCACAGTTTCAACAAATATTTGATTCTGCACAGTGTAAGACTGTGGCACCTTCTGAGATGCACAGAGTTAACCTCACTAGGTAAGTCTGGGAGCAGGATTTGGAGCTGGTCAGTCACCACGTGTGATGTTTTGTGATGGGCAATTGTTTCACAGTTTTAACTTGATCGAGATGAACTACTGCAGGATGCAAATATCTTTTAAAAAAAAAAGCACACACATTTGCATCACTTTCTGAGCTCTAACAAACCTCTGCAACCTGGGCCTCCAGAGATATAGCAGAAGAAAGAAATCAGAGAAGGAATCTGATTGTTCTTATGGAAAGTGGGTATATGAGACAATAAAATAAACATAGTATCTGAGAAAACAGTGTCATTAACCATGGAAAACTAGGAGAAAGATATAGACCAGGAAAAGTGATAAACAAACAAACAAACAAACAAAAATTATGTTTAATATGCAAATAGAGAAGAAGGGTATGATTCAGGATCATTGGTGTTGCCTTTCAGAACTGGGGATCTATAAAATTCAGAGCCTTGGTTTCTAGGATCTTTGTACTGAGCTTAGAACTGAGCATTTAGGATGTGTGCAATTTCCAAATTATATTATTTGCTGTAAAGACTGTAGAGAGAGTATTTAAAAGTATGCAGTTTGACAGCTTTTTGGAATTCACTTATCCATTATATCCTACCAAAGAGAATTAAAATTTTCTGAATGTGTTCCTTTCAGTGATCTGGGACATTTTACAACAGATCAGATTTCTCTGATGCTGAAAACACGCCACTGAGTCAGCAGCTGTGCTGAGAGAGGTATGCAGAAACCTGTGCTGAAGGAGTTATGCAGAAAACTTCTGGACCAGCTTTATTTTTATGTTACGCAGTAGCTGGAGAACAGGCATGGAGAGGCACTGAACACTGAAAATAAAATATTAATGTTAGCTTGAAGGGTTATGGAAGGATTATAACTGACTTTTAACTTCACACAAAGCCAAGATAAAATTATGTTTATCATGAATCAGATTGCAGCCTCTTCGAGTGAAGCCTAGCTTTTATTGTACGTAAGTGTTCTGCCTAACAACTGGCCTGCAGTCACAGCTAACTTTACTTTCTGCTTCTGGCCAAATAGCTCTTTGCTGCATTCTAAGTGTTTGATACGTACAACAAGCCATTGATAACTTTATGAGAGCATGGCTACGTATACTTCTAGCACTCAGATGAGCTCTCTGGAGACACTTTGATCCTTTCCCATCTCCTCTCCTACATGTGGCCAAGGCTGGAAATCAGCTCAGTGTCCTATGGGTCAGTCTCACATTAGTCCCCCCCACCTAAGCAATGAGACACACGTTTGCTTCTTCAGTCTTCACTCACCAAATTTCACACATCTACTAGCCATCAGCTCATATGAATAGGATTAAATGTGAAAATATCTGCTTACAGTTACAGATAACAGGTAACAAGTGAAAACTCAAGTCAAAGAAGCAGCAAAGAGGCAGGCCTGAGTAGGTCACTCTGGAGTGAGGGCTGGAGAAAGCATTTGAGATGGGAGGTATGAATGAGCTGCCTGCATTGCCTCGTGAACTGCCCCACGTATGCTGAGAAAGCAATTGCACAAAAGCCATATGAAATTCACATGGAAACACTGCATCCTTGGGCCTCGTCTTTAAAAGCTGGCTGTGAACACGTCAATGAGCATTGCAGGAAAAGATTCAACAGGCTCTGAACCATCGGTTCAGAAAGAAGTGTTTCAGAAAGTGGGTCCTTTATCTCGCTGCTTCCTTGGCACGGGTTAATTACTGCCATTCCTCAAGGGTCAGGTCTCCAGTAAGTCAGCTCTGCAAGTCTATTTTATCTCAGCAACCTGCTGACAGCACTCAGTTCAGAACACGCCAACATTTCAGAGGTGTGCTCCAGAAAGCCCTTATGAAATACTTTAAATATATTTGAGAGTAACTTCGTCTCTGTATTGTATCTCAGCAATACGTTTCAAGTCTCAAGATTTTCTTACCAAAGAAGATAAACAATGTGAGAACATTGGATACTTACCGCTTCCATTAGCCCCTTTACTGTGGGTGATTTCAGCATCAAAGCATCAAACACCTCATCCGTCTCCTTCCTCACATACAAAAGCACTGAAACAGAAAAAAAGTCAAGCTTGGAGCAGGTCCAGTCAATCGAACAGATGAAACACCCCACGCTGAGTAGAAAAACAAATATTAATCCATGACAGATAAAACGGAGCGCTGAAGCTGGTTTTCACTTAAAAAAAAAATCTCGTATCAGCAGTGATGGAAGACACACCATGGTTGCTTTGAAAGTACACAAAGAAAATCCAGTCAATTTAATTTAATGTGAGCAATCTATATCTTAAGGAATTTAAACCTCCATTTACTTAAATAAGAGAAGCTACATGAAAAAAAAAATATATACATAGCTGGGGTTCTATACCTGGGTCTTGGCTTGCACCTCTCCAGACTTCATCCCAAAGACTGGGAAAGACATTCAGAAAAGGCAAAATTACATGGCAAGAGCAAAGCAGGCAGGTACAAAAAGGGTTACTTGTAGCTAAGCCTCTGAGACAAAAGGCAACAAAAAGGATAAGAAATGGTAATCTCTGACAGAGAGTTACTGATTACAGGGCAAAAGCAAAGCAGACTCACGCAAAGTGAATAAACATGCATACTGGAGAAGTGGTTTAGGTGTAATTTCACATTACTCAGGTAAAGTAGCAGGTTAAATAAGCTGCTGTGAAATTGATTTTTCCTGAATAAACTGCCTTTTCAACTAGCAGTACTGCATGTTAGGTACACGTGCACTGTTAGATATGTCTGTGTGACAAACTGCACTGGTAATCATTTGATGCCACAGTGGAAAAAGGTAATTTTGAAACTGATCGTTCTTAAGAGTCCAAAGGAGATCTTCACTGGGTGATTTAATTTCACAGTAGATGACTTGTGGATGGAATTTTTCATAAAGAAGCAATTGTTTGGAAGCTAATTCTCAGTTTAAGACTGTAACAGGCCCATTGCACTGAATTGTAGCTTCTTTGCCCATGTTTTCAAATGACTGAAAAAAGGTTTAAAACTTGGCTGGCCAGATCAGTCTCCTGTCTTGGTCTACAAAACCAGGCATCGGGGACAATGGTGGGGTTTTTGGGCCTTTAATTTAGAAGTACTGACCACAAAATTGGCTCTGCATGCCTGTGGTGACATCCTTTTCCCTACATTTTGGCAAATCTTTGGAAACTGCCTGGAAGCGTCCTTCTTAAGGTAACAACAGACTTAAAAGCTGAGATAACAGTCAGAATATAAAGGAACAAAAAACCCACAGCAGTAGTTAAAACTTGATTGGTTTTGATATGCTTCCTTGCATCAGCAAGCACTCACTCAAGGTCCTAATTTTACCTGTACTGACATTTTTATTGATTCAATAATTCTTTTCTTGCAGCTAGAAGGCTGTCCTGTAACTCCCAGCTTTCCAAACACTGGAGCCATCTGCCAGCCTTAATAATTACAAAAGTATCTGAAAGGAGAAGTCCCTGGGTCTGAGGTTAAAGCTGGGGACGTTACACAATCCGAGTGCGGAGCTTTAAATCTCTCTGTTGTGTTTGGCATGTCAGGCAATGCTATGTTGAACGGAGGATCCATTACAAGGATAACGGGCAACTTGAATCACTGGTACACGCACAGAGAGCCAGGATTAGTAAGCATGTAAGGGTTGCTGTTTTTTTCTTTCCCCGTGACAGGTGTGAAAATCCCAGCTTTGATTCACTAGGGCGCTTCTCCAGAAATGCCTCCTGGTGACAGCGACGCCTTCAGGAGTCCCTGTCCCATCCCTGCCCTTGTGCTCTGTTATTCTGGCCTGGTGTGAATCCTCCTGCAGGCAAAGTATCTCGAAGAGCAGGTGCAAGTGAAAAAATAACCCTTGTTTTCTGAGTTCTTCAGACTAACCAGGTCCATGCTCCAGGTGCTAAGGCAGCCCACAGACCTTTGTGCTGGCACAAGAGCAGGGAGAAGGTGTGCAGCGAGGGCTCGACCTCGCTCAGCAGTGCTGCCACCGAACCTCAAGCCCAAGGAAAGCAGAGCTGGTAGCTGTGACCAAGCTTTCCTTTTCTACATTTGGACTTTTCACTGATGGCCCAGGCACAAATTCTTCAGCTAACAGAGCCACAGGGTGAACTCTGTGCTCCACGGGGATGGTTCACAAAACTCTAGTTCTTATGAATCCAAAATTCTTGAGAATTGTTTAACCTAACTCTCCGAAGAGATAAAAGCTAGAGCAAAACATTATTTTCTTCAGGCTGAGAACTACAGGACTGGAAATCTCCCTGATCTGTAACAGGGTTGCTGGATTTATAATTCATGGAAAACTCCCACTGAAGTCTGAGAGGTGAAGTGACTTGAAAACTGTTAGTGAGAACACAGAAAAAGGCCACGAGCCCAGCCGAGTGACTAGCCACGCAGCACAGCTGGTGCAGATTAACATACTTCACATTTCTGTGTTGGGCACTTGTGCCTCCCTTAGAGGCCAAGGAGATGAAAGACAAATTCAGAAAGATGCAGCTACCTGTGTGAGAATATGAACCTCGTTTGACTGGTGATTTGCAAACCCTTTCAGATCCCTACTCTCGTGAAGGGAGATTATTCTTCCCCCAGTACTTCTGTTTCCACTGGAGAGTATTACAATTAGCTCCAGCAAGCGCAGGTGAAACTACACACTGTCACTTCAGCTCTTTGGCTGGGCTTGGACCCCTCACTGGGTGCTACTTACCTGCACTGCTCTGATAATGAGCCACCTTGGGACTACGTTGCCTTATATGCGTATTTCTTCATATAAGACCTGCTCTTTCTCAAATCTTACAGCCCCATCTATACCTGCTCTCAAGTTATTGATTCTGATGTACCAAATAAATCTGGGAGAAAAAAATCTAGTACAGCTAAGCCTGGGAAAAACAGCAGAAGATTTTAATACCCAGTGACTCCTGTGGCAAAGACAGGATTGTCAAGTGCGTAGGTTCAAATGGAGCTGTGCTCCATCAGCACAATCCCAGATGTAGGGTTCCTGATGGCAGGAAGTTCACCAGAGCAAAGGCGACGCTGGAAGAGGCTTGGCCTCCAGCCAACACAGCCCAAGTTGCGAGAAACACTGAGCAGGAAGAGAGCGTCCTCCAGCTTCTCCGACTCCGCGCCTCTCCTGGATTTAATTATTTAACATAGTTTTGTCACCAGTTGAAAAACATTTTTTTCTTTCAAATCTTCCCCTCGAAATGGTTGAAATTCCTGGATGATATTAAAACAACTAACCACAGTAAAGGACAGGAATAATCAAAGCAAATCAGTATCTCCCTGCAGGAAACTCTCCAGGCTTCCAGCTGGGAAACCCAGGTGAAACTGCAGCAAAAGACAGATCTTTATGTAGCTCTTGTGGCTGTCCACTTCTGCTTGATGGATTGATAATGTGAATTTGGTCAAGTCCTTGAGTCAAACAGATACGATCCTGTGGTCAGTGCTGACCTCAACATTACTAACTGAAGACTTAATTAAAGGCAGAATACGTTTACATTTATTCTACAGAGATACCAATCTCCATCCCGTAGTCTTGTATGCTTCCCCTGGTTCAAGCACACCATCCTCACCCACAGAGAAAATTCAGGTTTATGGAAAGTGTTCTTAACAAGCTCAAATGAGTCTGACATAGTGGCATAGATAAGAACAGCTGAGCTCACTTCTACACATTGTTGCCTTGTTGGCTCACAAACTAATGGGGGACCCTCAAAACGTGTGAGTTTGAGTTGCATGGCTTGGTCCAACCCCTGGTTTCTCCAATAAGCTTACAGGACAGAACTCAGGAGACTGAAGGAACGGCAAATATTCTGCAGAGTGCCCAACTGTGGCAGTGTGGTGCGTTATCACATATATAGCTCTGCATTGTGACTGTACACAAAGCGTATTTTGTGGACAAAACCACCATATGCTCATCCTTACCTTCATGCAAATTTGACAGCTCTGCCTAAACCACTGCTTGAATGTTACTCAAGTTAACCTGCACTGAACTGGAAAATAGGAGCTGGACTTCTGTTTCAGCGCATATGAAATGCGACTGTGGCAGTACTCTCTAAAGGCAGTAAAAAAACAATTAAAGGAAATAAACAATTCAGCTGGGTCAGCTGGAGGATGTCTCTCCATGAGTTAATTTTCTAATTGGGTAGGAAAGTTCTGAGGTTTTTTTCAGGCTAATCTCACTCTGCAGTGAGTACAAGCATGAGCTTGCCTATGTAATGTCTCTGTATTTGACCCAGTGCATCTTGCATATTTGTTTGTGATCCCAGCCAGAACAGAAAATAGGAGCAGAAGTTAAAAATAAACAACCACAGCCTCGCTACTAGAACATTTATGAACTATGCAGCTTGGCCAAGGACCAAGAAACTTTCTAGCTTTTTTGCATTTTATACACACTTGTGTCCTAACCCTTTCTTGAGACAGTACCCAGTTCTTCCTCATTTTTATTTTCTGCTTTTATTATTATTACTAGCATTTGCTAAAATGCCTCCTTATATACCGGCAGGTGTGATGGTATCTTCTCCCATCTGCCCCATATTTGCACCAGCATCAAACAACTGACTTGGTCTGAGCCAAACAAGTTCTCTGCTTGAGGGCAGAAGTCGCAGAGCATTAGTAGTAACCAGCTACTAGAACTGTTACCTCTTTTCAGGCCTTCTTCTTTCATTTGTTTCAGAGGGGATGGACCAAACTCCTCCTCCACGGGCCGGAACATCCTCTTGACCAGGACACTGCTACTAGAAAACACACAACAGGGGCCACGTCACGGTAAAAAATGTGCTCCCAACAGAGAAAGGACAACAGCAGCAGTTATGACTCACTTTGTACTCTGGCAAAAACTCCGCTAGCCACTCAAGTAACGACCAGAAACTGCACAGATTTAGCTTTTGATGCTTATCTGAATTCTCCAAGCCTCTCAAGTTGCCTGGACTGACTGGCTGGGACAGGTGACAGGAAAATATACTCTGATGTTGCATACTACTTGGAAAACACCAAAGGCTCTTAACTGCTTAAATATTTAGGCATGGGAAGTTGGGGGAAAGAAGCAACTAAGAAAGGAGGTGAAGCCGTATTTACACATTGGTTCACCTCCTCTTTTGGGTCAACGAGACGGCCTCAGAAAACACTGAACACGTTTCTAAAATCCAAGGTCACACAACCCAGAGAGTTTCAAAAGGACTAACATGTGGGACCAGATCCAGCCCAAAGCTGAGAGGCTCTACACAACGGCCCTGAGTAACTGAGTGTCTCCTTCTAGTCTTGGAGGACAGAGCTGAGGCCAACGTGGTTGGTGCAATTCCACCGTGAGCCTTATGAAGAACACCAGCTTCATAAAAGAAACAAAAAATGTCTCATGTTTTGAAGTCGATGTTAGCTGCCGGTGCTCAGCCACCGCCTACCACAGGCCACCTTTTGCAGGCGTACATGAGCTCAGTTTGTGGGTGGTCACTTGGGATTCAAACGCCTTACAAAAGTATAGAGGTTGCACACATCACAATTAATATTGGATGAACTTCAGCCAACCACTCTAAAGCCCTTATTTCGTGGCCTCTCTTAACTATTCTAGGGACTTTCTGCAATTCTCCAGTGCCTCCAAAGCCAGACAGTGGCTGCTCCCACTTCCAGCCTTCCCCTCTTCCCAAGATCTCCCATTCTCTCCCTATCTCCTAAGGTACTGGGGCGTTTTCTCTGCATTTCCTATATTTGTTACATGCACACGTGTGCTGTGAAACAGCCTCCAGGAACAGGGCAAATTTCAGTGCTTCATTAAAGAATTCATTTTTTTTAAGATGATTTGAAAACTCATATAAAATGCACTTTATTATCAAGTATATTGTCCTGACCCTGTGTTGAACCTTATGGCTCTTCAAACCATTTTACTTGAAAATGAAATAAAAGAAAGAAGTATAAAAAGAAGCCAGTTCACATGAAGGAAAAGAAAGATACCACAAAATAAAACCTTCCTGCTATCAGTTACACATATTATTCACCTACCATTAGTGATGGGAGAACATAAGGGAAAGGAGAGAGAGGGGACCAGTTTTATCTGATTTCAAGTCTTTATGCCTGTTTTCTATGAGATCGAACTGCTAACCACAAAAAATTGTGAAACAATGTATGTCTTACCCTTCTCTCTCATCATCTGTATTATAGTAAACCTAAAATGAAAGAAAAACAGAATTATTCCCAAAACTCAGACACCTGCTTAACAGAATAACTTCAAATGGGAGAAAAGACAAGTGGTTTGCAGTTTTTAATCTGTTAAAAATCCTTCTCCTTCTATAAAACACAAACATCTCTACTTCTTATTTTGATCTTGATAAAGTGCAGCTTGGAAAAACTGCTGTTGAATATCATCTAGTGGAAATATATCAAAGTATTCTGACAGACATTGTCCTCTCCTCTGTTTTGTATCATTTTCCAATTATTTTACAATTCTCTAAATCAGATCACTCCTACCTAAATTATCCTTAATACAATTTAAGCCACAACACTCGCAGGAGTTTTGTAGGTATTTAATACTGCCTGAAAATCTAATTAAACAATGAGGACCAATATTAAACCACAGGCCTAATGGAAAAGCAATTGCTGATGGTACAGATGATATTTCTTGCACAGGCTGCAGGCAGGAGCAGAAGCCCAGATCATTGCTTTGTGTAAATCAGTTTAGCTCACATTCACTGGGACCAGGCCTACAACAGCCGGAAATGTGGCTAACGGCAGCAGCAGAGGTATAAAATCACAGTCCATTGCCAAAGGCTTTACACAACAGGCAGCCAAATTCCTTTACGAGATGCCTGCACTGCGGTTCCAGACCAACAAGCGCACCAGGACTTCAGCTGCTGAGCGTGCACGGGGTGAAGGCACGGCACTGGAGTCTGCTGGGGTAGAGGGAGGAACCCCAGACAGGTTCCCAGTGCTCACTCTGGCAAGATGCAGCACACATCCGGCTGGCACTGGGAGCTTTGACTTCTGAACTTTACAATTAATATAGCTCAGAGATGTGTGTAAAGTTGAATTCTACAGTATCTGAAATTGGTTTTTAGTCCAGGAGCTGAAAGTGGCTACAAAACACCATCATAATAAACCATTCTTACATCAATTGATACACACCATAATTTAAAAAGTTCCGGATAGCAAAAATGCTGATACTGCAACCTGGGCAGCAGTAAAAGAGAGGGCTGAACATTGCCTAAGAGCCAGAAAAACCGGGGTATCTTCAGTTAGTTTAGAAAATTATTTACAGGGTTACATGTACTGAGGAATGCTTCCACCTTCTCCTGTTTTGAGACAAATCCTCATTCTGATTTGAAAGCCATGAGGACAGAAGGTACCCAGCACTGATATGTGAGTGGGCGTCATTCCAATTTTGGAGAGTAAGTCAGTGACAGCTGTGATTGCAATGTCTGCACTCTTTGTGCTTTGCTCTACCACAATCCTCACGGCTTTAAAATAAATGACGATTCCAACTCAGCGTAATTTCATCTTCATTACCTTAATATTTTGCAGCAAGATGCATGTAAAATTTCATCATCTACAATTCGTCTTTATAAACACACGCAGAAAGGTCTCATTCCAGTCCCTGAGAGCCTAATAAATAACAGGCTCATATTCAAAAAATTGTCAGAGCTGACCCTATAGTTCAAGTTCGCAATTTACCACCATGCAATAAGTAGGTCTTTAAAAAGTCAGCTCAGCAGAGACTTCCTCATACTTACGGTGATAATGAGTCCATGACTTCAACACTAAGCCAATACTGAACATTAGCATGACAGATTTTTACTTCCTATACTATCTTGTAAAGCGCAAATATTTTCTTCTAAAGAATTACCAGGTCTCTAGGTAGTGCCTACAGAAAACGGGCAATGGTATTGGAGGTCTTTAAAAGACGTTTAGATGTAGCCCTTAGTGATATGGTTTCGTGTAGGACTTGTTAGTGTTAGGGCTGAGGTTGGACTAGATGATCTTGGAGGTCTCTTCCAACCTAGACGATTCTGTGATTCTGTGATTCTGTATTTGGTGAGCCTGCTCTTGACTTCTTTATACAAGGAGCTTGGTCTTTGTTTTCAGCCATCGCAGTGAGGGAGATCTCTTTTACCACAAGGTGGCACTTCACCTCATCAAGCCACATAGCACATTCAAAAAAAAAACAACAACCACAGACTCAAGTCACAAAACAACCTATTTCAAAATTCCTGACTGCTTGTTCCACTCTTTCTTACTAGCAAAAGAATGACAAAACCACAACAAACACAAAATAGTCTGTTACGAATGAAGTATAAACTCCCTCTTTTTGCACCCAGAAATCAGAAAGGCATTTGTCTCTTGCAAGCTCTTTGCTAAGTGACTCACCAAGAACTGCATTTACCAAAAATGAGAGCTGAAACAAGCAGCCACCAGCAAGAGTGCTTTGTTTTTGTAAAACCTGCCTCAGAGCACGTGCAGCTGGACAGCAGGTGGGCACCTGCTCGTCTCATTATCATTTCCTACCTGTCCAGTTCTTTGTAGGTTTCCAAAATGAACATCTGGTATGAAGAGAACTGGCTGGGAATCCAGGTCAGTCATTGTTTTGAAGAAGGTGATATCACTCTTCTTTTGCAGAGGGAGTGCACTCAGCTTCCCTTCAGCTGCTAGGAGGATCACAAAGCAATGTGGTTATGAGAGGGGACACATTAAGGGTGACTTAGTCCAAACCAGGGAGGGCCATCTTACTCACAGTTATTACACGAGGTTTGGGATGCCTGGCCTTTGCCTTTCTTCCTGTTCTGCTTCCTCTCTTCATCTCGGATTTTCCTTTCTGCTCCCTGATGCAAAAAAAAGACAACCACAGATATTAGCCTAAGAGGAATCACTGCAAGCATCATCGCCTGCAATGTAGCTGAAACTACAGCTACAGGCACATCAGAAATGCCAAAACAGAGACCGGTTATCCCATCACAGCTGAATTCCACCAGGTTGTTGGGGAATGTGCAAGGCCAGCCAGCTCCGTATCAAGCATCTGTCTCCCAAACTTGTGCTGGCACACCCAGCAGCCCCCAGGGCTTGTGCCAGTAAGAGGAATAAACCCGTGTGCGTCACTGCAGCTGGCTTGGAGATGGGTCTGGTGGCTTGGGCACCGTGTGGGTCTAGAGCTGGCCTGTCGCTGTCACACCCAGCACAAAGGGCATCCTGAACCCAGCACCTCAGTAAACGACGGAGGGCTCTGTCCAAATACTGTGCGTGTGTACTGACGTAAAGCACCTGCATGTCATCTTAGATCACGTCTATGTTAAGCTCTTCCCTAAACTCTCAACCACCCACCTTGTTCAGGGGCAGGGTAGCTCCACTCCGGATAGCTTTGTAAAGGCCTTTGAGGTGTGCCAGTGGAAGAACTCTACTCCAACAGCTTGTTTGCAGTGCAAAGGCTCATACAGAAACATGCAGGCATTTCAAACAGGGAAAAAAGCCCTGGAGAAACTGGAAGGCAGTGCAGCACTACCCTATTAGGCCCTAGGAACTCCTGGGAAGTTGCAGACTTCTGTTATGTAAATACACTCTCAATAAGTTTAGAAAATAAAAGTTGTTATTGACATAAAAAGCAGCAACACCTCCTTTGAAGTACTCCTAATTTACTTTATAAATATGAATACAGTCATCCTGTGAAGTGTATTAAAGATCCATATGCTCCCAGACAGTCAGCATGCAAAATTAGAGAACTTTTGCAAATTAAAATTAGAAGTTTCTGTAAAAGAAAGTGGAGGGAGGGGAAAGGGGGGAGCCAAAAATATTCACTCAGGAAGGAAAAATTCACACAAGAGCCAATGAACAAAGCTTGAAAAGAAGGCAAGAAAAGATTTGCTCATGGCTGTGATCTATCAATGGCTTTCCAGAGGCTGGAGGAGGTGGAGTAAGAAACATCTTTTAAAAAAATATGAGGATATCTACCAGAAACATTGCCTTCAGGTCCAGGCTCCAGCCAGTGCTCACGGACCTCAGCCACAAGTGTTTCATCAACTCCAAGAGATTCAGAGCTGTGCCCTTAACAATATTGTTTTTAAGGGTTCCTGTTCTTTAACAAAGGGAAAACCATGCCCTACTGCCCGTGTCCTGAGGAAGGCTGACCACAGCCCTACCTTTCGGTTTTGCAGCTCTGACTGCTCACAGGGGCAGCTGTGCACATGGTAGCAAGTGGGAGTTTCCTCTCAGAAGAGCAGAAGCTGAGGAGGCTTTAGGTTTTAACACACAATAAGGAATATATGCTTTGTAGATTTTCTTTGATTGTCTCTGTAGCTACGACCCCAAGAAAGCTTGACAGCTTTGTCACTAGTCCCCCGGGACAGGGGCAGTGTGAGCGGGGCAGCTGTTCCCACCTGCCGGCACTCGGCTGTGCCACAGCCACTTCAGAAAGGCAGTGTCGGAAACACCAATAATTTGAAGCAGGTTGTAGATGAAGCCCATTAACACAAATGAAAGGTTCTCATTAAAAATGACGCAGTGCAGGGGCCACCCAAGCCTGCGTGACGTATCTCATTGCTGTAGGTGCGGAGACAAGGGACCACACCAGGATTTTTGCATACCAGCATTTCTGCTGGACCATTTTCACAGCTGAGTCATATCTAATAAACCAGAGTTTGCATATCAGGACAGAAGAAATAATCCTCTTTCAGGGCACTATAAATTAGGCTCTGACCAGTCAAATAACAAAATGAGTTTTTCATTTTTCACCGATATCTGGACTCTGTATGAATTCAGATAGTACCTCCACTGCCAACCAATAGCAAAACCCCTCTTACGAATTTCATCTGATTCAAAAGATATTTTTTTCCTAGTCTTCAACTCATTTAAGACTATGTCTTGCACGATGTTAAGCGCTCTGGCTCCAGCCCAGTGAAGTCCTTACCATCACAAGAACCACTCCCATCACCACTATGAAGCTCATGTGTGCACCTCCTTCTAGATTAAGGCCAAAGTGTTCCCCGTCGGGTAGGACAGGCCCACAGACTTCAGCTGTCTTCTCTCTGTAGCTGAAGACTTACAGGTAATTAGAATTGCACTGTGCCCTTTAACAATCCATTTACTCTACCGCTATCCAAACTGGAGACAAGATGGCAGGCACTGCATGTACTCAGAACAACATGTACTTCGGAGTAAGGAAAACAGGATTGATTTATTTTATTTTGGAACAATATTACGGTATTTGGCCAGACAAATGCTTCTGCTTCTTTTTAGCAAGGCTAATCACATAGAGAAAATCAGAATGTCTCTGAATTCCTGGTTCCTTCATACACGGTGGCTACAGCATCTTGCAATATATAAATATAAATAGGCCTGGTGGCAAGTTTCCCTGACAACCTACCTAAAGAATAAAAATTATATTCCCTTATCATAATGTAGCATAAGAGATCTGCACATGACAAAAAGATAGCGAGAGCAGAGAGAATTGGCACTGAGAAAACAAGATGTGCACTCTAACAGCTGCTTTGAAGACTGTCTACTGGAAAATAAACATGGGCAAAAGATTGGAGAATGAACGGGGAGCAAACAAATGATTACAACCTTCGCAGCCCTTATCTCCATACATTTATGTTACATAAAGCACACATTGGATCCGAGTCTGTGTTGCTCCCTAGTTTATATGTAACAAAATACTAAAATTCAGTAAGTGCCCAAGTAAATACTAAGATATTTGTAATATGTGCCACTTAGCTAAATGCAGCTTTATTTCTTCAGAGATACTCCTTCCACAACAAGCATGCTGTGTTTCAGCTGAAGGACATAATTTATCAGCAAATGTTTTTCTTAAAAACTAGACACGTTTACCTGTGAATTAACTAGGTTAATGTATAAACACATCTACTGGTCCTAAAGAGGCACCATGGCTGCAGACAGACCATTTATAAGAACACTATCAGGAACAGAAACATTTTCTCTTCCACGTTTCAAACTAAGATACATTTCAGCACTTAGGTGGGAGGAATTTACTGTGTAGCTCCCCTAATCCAGATAATTGTAATAAATTAGGCAGTTTTCTCATCAGCTTCTCTTTATGGTTGTCAGATGGGGGCATAACGATGCAATTCATCCTTCTAAAATGTATTAAACGATTATATGTTTGCTGCTTTTTAAAATGGCCCCATAATACTTTTTTTTTTTTAATTAATCATGACAAAGAGTTGGGTAAAAATTGTCTTGGCTTCGTTGCCTTTAGCAAACAGGCAGTAAATCCTGCCATTGTCACTAGAGGGCGAGGAACAGTCTTGGAGGAGAAACAGAACCAGGGACCCACCATTACCAGCACCACGTCAACCAGTGCCAGGATTTATTTTGGTGTCTTGGAAAAGATGACCATGTCCAGCCCCACCACCTACCTCCTGCCAAGTGCAATGTGGGGATGATTTCTGCACGGTTCCTGTGCAGAAAGAAACACAACTGCCGTGCTGAGCTGGCAATCAAGCTTTGATTCTCCAATCGTTTATTTACTTACAAAAGCACAGTGACTAACTGATGTCAGTACAGGTACACCAGCACCAAGCGAGGGCTGAATCAGGCCTCAAGCTCTCTCCAAGTGCCAATGAGCACAAATTGTCAGTGAATTGACCTAGATACTTTTCATTCATTTTCATTCGTTTAATTCATCTTCAGCCCTGCATTAAGTTAAAAAGCTGTGTGTGTGTATGCATGTATACGTTTATATTATACAGATATATATCCCATTATCAATACCCTGGAGCCCTCCAGTTCCTGCTTTCAATATAGTTTTGATATGCATAACACTTTGACTACCCCTGTGATCTCTTCTTCTACTTCGAGACAGTTTTGATTAAAAGTCTTAACATTCATTTCCTGCTTCCTCGTCTGGATGTTTGAAGTACCAATTAAGCCAACAGATGCAATGAACATGTATTATTCAAAATCTCCACCAGTTGTGGCTACAGGTCACCCTTGATGAGTTTGTGTTCTGAATTTCCTTCCTTTTTTTTTTCTTTTAATAATTCAAATTTTTCTAATTGCTTTTCAAAAACAGGTAGATGAAAATGACTTGTTACTTTGATATTTATGGAGCTTTTAACATCCACCTGTAGCCTCAAATCTCTAAATATTTGACATTCAAAGTTACAATTAGAAGCATAACACTTTGACTGCAAGAAGACCTTGGTGCATACATTTACATTCATTACTTTCAAAGTTTTTGCTCCAGCAATACAACTGACTGATTAGCCCTCAAGATCTTGTTGTCAAGACAGCAACAAGGGAACTAACTGAAAAAGGGGAAGGAGCAACAGCACAGAGACCAGGAACAGCTGAACTCTTGCCCTTTCCATTAAAAAGTTAATGCTACGTCTTGCCTGGGGCATGGCCTTTTGCCTTTCTGTTCCCATCTGTAAGATGGGAAGACTAATTCAAATAAATTTCCAAGTCACTTAAATAGATGCAGGCTCCTGAATCCCTGAACCTTGACTAGAATCCAGGCACCAACCCTCCCTGGAAGATCTTTCCCAGCAGGGATAAAGTCCATTGGCTGCCAGGTGTTAAACACAAATGAAGCATGGTTATGCTACACATCTAAGAATCATCACAGAGATAACATTTCTGAGCAACTGTTTCTACCTGGTGTGAGGAAAACCATTGCAAAGAATAAAATTATGCAGAAGAAGTGAGCAAAAATCAAAAGTTACTGAATCACAAAATGGGACTGGTTAACATATTTTTGCAGTTGCCTTTTAATAAGAAAGCCCCAGCAACAGGTTAAGTTTCACTGAAGCTTCCCAAATAACTGTAATCGAACAGAAAATAAACCATTAGCTGTATCATTGGGACTCATTTTTTTTTTCTAGTGTATAGTAAAAGACAGATAAGCAGACTTTTAAGGAAAGGTGCCTTTTGCCATCAGAGACCTCTCCACAAAGTTTGTGTGTTACCTATCCTGGCTGTTAGAGACAGAAGGGATAAAACCATCAGACTGGCACTCGCAGGAACCTATGGTCAGTACTTTCCAAGCAGAGATCTTTACCTTCGTGCACTCTGCGACTATTTTGATGTTCCTGTGCCGTGACCTACAACATGCTGTCTTTACACAGTCCAACTATATTGCTCACAAGCCAAGGAATAAGGGCCAAAGAGGCTGCAAAGCAGTAAAATAATTGGGTGATAACCTGCCAGATTCACAACAGAGCTGGATCAAATTCTACCATGAAACATATAAATTGTTTGGGAAAAAAAAGTAAGTAGGTCTAAATACAGCAATAATAATAAACGGTCAACCAAGTGTCTCCTCTACCCAGGATAATCGTGCTTTCCACTTACCTTATCACAAAAAACCTTGATCTGGCAGTAGGCTCGGTGGATGGGTTTATTGCTGCGGTTGTTGTAGCTGTACGTATCTATCTGAATCATCAAAGGAAGCCCCTTTACTCCTTTTTGCGAGGAGAAGTCTGTGCTCAAGCAATTCACGGTGATGAAAATCTATGTGACAGAGAGATTACTTTAAAAATGTGGTGCAAACAACTATTAAACTTCTGGAAACTCATGACAACAAATGGGGAAATAAAAGCAGATATCTCCCCAAAATATTTTAATTCAGTTAGTTATCTCCATTCTGACAATTCACACATTTATTCTCCACTTCTCTCCTAAGTCCAGCAAAGATGCTTCCACCTTGGGAAGGAGGACAGACTTTTAAGATGTGTATCAATGCACTACCTTGGATCAGGAGATTGCATTTGAGGTGAATCACCTGATTATCCCAACTTACCATGCTGTGGTTCACACCAGAGAGCCAGAATGCATAAGCTGGATTCTTTCTGGAAGAGTCAGAGCAGATGTGTCCCAGAAGCACACCTCACATGCTCCAGCTGCTAACAGTTGCTCAGTCCGTGGGAACTGACTAAAGATAATCTCAGATAAAACCTCCAAAACGTGTCTCACGTGGATGTAAGGTCTTTAGCCCTGACTTGTTCCACCCTACAAACCTGCTTCGTATGTTTGTACTATTTGTTAATACAGACATAGCCAGATAACCTTGCGTTGTCCTTTCCAGCCATCTTTTGGTCTGGCTTGTTCTTCTGACATCCCATTACTCAAATTCAGTGAGTCCAAGCCAAAGTCCTTCCCCTTTTTTCACATATTCTCTTTGCACTGTCATCAGCAGCACTCCATCCTCCAACCGATCAACAGATATCCCTGACCTCACTCTAAGGGTCCTTCCCAGTCTCTCTTCTTTTTCCAACGTGCATCTCACTCTGTCTGTCAAACAGGAAAGAAATTTCTCAAATATTTCTGAAGCTTCTGCCCACCTTTGCCATGCCCTTGGTTCCTGGCAACCCCTGCTCATCTTTTCTTCAGAAACCTGTCTCATGCTTTCCTTCTACACACACGAATGCCTGCAGAAAACCAGCAGTCACCTCCTGTTCTCTACCCACCATCCACACTATGGGGCGAGGACGTGTTCGTACAGCACCTGGCGGAAGGGTCTCCCACCACCAAGTCTATTTCGGTGCAAAGAAAGCTGTTACCATGATCTGAATTACCACTAGGATCTTTTCAGTCAGGACAGTGTGCATGGAACATGAGATAATGCTGTATTAAAAATGCAATTGTTTTTTGCAGCGAGGATACGTGCTTTACATAGGAATTTTTGCCAGTTGTGTATTAACCTGGTTCTACTTTTCACTTTTTCTTGGTTTAAAAAAAATGCACACAAAAATAAAACAAGCACTGGGAAGTAAGAAAAAGGACAGAGAAAACCGCCAGTGTGTATTTTCTGAGCCCTGCTGATGTGCAGCCTGCTCCGGCAGGATGAGCACAGTAAGGCTCAGCTCTGTGGGGGCTCCTGACCACCGCTGATGCACATCTCGCCCATGCACATCTCACAGGGCAGATCTGAGGCCATCAGGCCCCTGGGATCTGGGAAGATTCAGGAATGAAGAAAGCCCTCCCCCTCAATCCACAAACAGGGCTAAAACCCAATACAAATGAATAGAGCGCAAACACCCCTAAGAGAAAGGCGACCTCAGAAGAAAGGTCTCTGGTGCAGCTAGTAGGGGGATACTTTACCCTAATGGCAGAAGTTACATTGCAGTCAGTTTTTTTTACGACGGAGCCAGAGCAGCTTATTTGCCTGACCGAGCTAATGGCACCTCCGCATTTCTGCTCCTGATTGTATCGCAGAGCTGCATTTACAAATGAAATGGTTGAACTTTAACTGCGGGGAGAGGAGGAAGGCGGGGAAGGGCCCTAGGTGAAACTCTGATTTTGAAACTGATAGTGTTATTTCTGTTTCAAATTACAACTTGGTCTCCTCCAGATCCAAAGGTAAGTGTGGATACGGGTGCACATGCCTTTGAAATATGATGGCCTGAATTTTCTTTTGCCTTAAGACTCCTTTACAGTGTCAGCGCAGTGCTTTAAAGTATGTGTGGCAGTGCTTTAAAGTATGTGTGAACACAGAGCAGTGGAATGAAGTCTGGCACAAAACAACCCGGTCTCGCTGTGCTTTAGCTCATCCTTCTGCATAGGGATTTTCCAGCTGTATGTTAAAACGTGAGAGGGGATGTCTAGGCTCTGCATTGCCCCAGCGGTCTGTGCACCCACCACCCCTGCTGCACACTTGGACAAAAAGTTAAAAAAAAAGACTTTGTCCCACCTTCATCGACCACATCCTCTCTCTATCATCTCTTCCACTGCCTCCAGACACATGGAGCACAGTAGGAGCAACTGGGGAAGACAGACTTTATGGTTTCAAGAGTCCCCATACAGTAATAACAGATTACTCAGCATGAATAATAGATTGATGCTGTGAGATTCAATATCCTAGTCCTGACACCGTAATACATCAGGATCTCTCTGAGGAGCAATGACTGTACTTTCATGCGTATGAAGTGTACGATCCTTTCTGTCATATCATTTGTGCCTCACAGAGAGACAGATGGATTCAAATTAACACACATCATTTTTTTGGGAAGAATTTTCTCCCTCCGCTGTCTTCTACTAGCTCTCCTTCGAAGCACAACACTGACTGGATTTGGAGAAGGTGGGGGGGGGGGGGGGGGGCAGGGTGCAGAGGGAAGGGGAGGAGGGCTTAAGTTGTGTTACTTGAGTCGACTTTCAGGTTTTTTACCGAAGATTTGCACCGGGGACCCGGGCGGACCATTGTCTCTGCCCCTGCCCTGCCCAGAAGCAGCCACCATGCCAGCTGCCTGCCCAGCGCGGCCTACGCTGCCCTCCCCTCCCCAGCGCAGGCCCTCGGTGCCACAGGCAGCAAAGCAGCCTCACAGGCACCTGGGGAAACATAAATCCCACACGGCCTCGCTGGGAAGACACACGGGTTTAAGAGCCTTCTTCCTCTGGCCTCTTGCACGGCAGGGCTACGTGGCTAAAAAACATAGAGTTAAGTAAAACTGACAGTAGCAGAAGTAGAAATCACCGTGTTTTTTTTCCCCAGGGCCCCATCTACACTTGACTTAGAACTATTTTAATGGATGTGACTACGGCTGTACCTGAATTCATTTACACACTTTTTTTTTTTTCCTGCACAAACTGGATTTTAGCAATGTTTTGCTATCAGGAACAAGTTCGGGTTGTCGTTATAGCGATGCCTTTTTTTACAATGTCAGCATATCTCAGATTAGAGCAATTAATGATAGAGCTCCACCCATCTAGTCTCTAGCTCGGGCATGCCATTGGCAATGAAAAACTCATTTGGAGAAACATTTGGTGCCTGAGAAAGTTTCAGCAGTGGCCTAAGATAACGACAACGTTTCTGGTTGTTACAGAGCATGTCTAAAAGAAGCACCCTCTCTTTCGGGGAAGGCACTCCTCTACGGTGTAGCTGTTATTATGTGGATAGCTGGCTGTTTGTTAAACACTGCACCATAATCAGCGACCTACAAGACACAAGCACAGTAACCTGCCTAAAGAGAGAGCAAGGCTCCAAAATGCATTTCCCCTTTTACCATTTAATCCAGCCAACACGACTCCTGCTGTGGTCTCCCAGCTTATGCACTTTAAAGGTCTACAGTTATGAAACCTCTAATGTAAGCCTTTTATTACTATTTACATTTCTGGCTCCCATCAACTCAGAAAGAGCCATGGGCAGAAGGGAGGGAAGAGTGTGTTATAACACAGAATCAGAAACTTAAGGCAATTTTTCTACTGAATGCTGGCAATACACAGAAACTGTGCCTGGGTGACTGGTCTTTCCAAAATCCTAATAGCCCTGTTTTAAAAGGGTTCGTCCCTCCAGACTGTAACAACAAAGAGTTAAATGACTCGTCTCTTTAATAACTCACATCAGTCCCATCATTCCTCCCATGCACAGAAAGTGTGGTTTTATAGTTTCTCCTGCCAGCCGTTACCTTATAAATCCCATACAAAGGTAAGACCTTTGTTTTATTTCAATACAAATGTCTCTAGCAAATGTTTACACTACTCTTTTGAAGCTTCCTCAACCCACACCACACCCCGGCAACTACATAAAAATGCCATTTGCCTTGAATCCCAGATGCATACTTACTGAACCATTTGTATACACTGAAATTTCAACATTATTTGCTATCACAGCTTAACTCTTCTTTAATATATAGAGATGTTTGCATGTGTGCATATATATATATAAAAGATACATATGCACGTATACACACAGATATGGCTTATTAAAGCAGCTGCCAAGTATAATACTACATAATTGCTGGCACTAATTCCCCAAAATAAAGTACTTTTCCTCCAACCTTTAAATTTTGAGAGTAGAGAAAATATTAATTTCCTCCCTAATGAAATGAAATTTGATGTAACTAAAGAAGGAAATGAATAATTAAGAACAAAATAAAGCTTATACTATTCAAAACTCATCCTACATATCCCTATCAATGTTAAAGAAATACGGATTATCACAATTAAAATCACTGCTAGAGACTGTGCTGTTTAATCAGCTTCATTTTACAACTGTGCCCACTGGAATCACAGCTCACTTTGGCCCACGATGTCTAAGAACCTAATCCTGCAAATCACTCACTCATTGAAAACACAGCTTATTACTGTATGCTCTATGCCAAAACTCATTAAATAACTGGAAAGGTTCCCAGGGGCTTCAGCATGCTTTGGATTAAAGATCTACATTTCAGTTAAATATAGTAGGACAATGATTGCACGCAAGTATACACAACAACTGCACGGCACACAACTACTGTACACACCAAAAAGCATGTGCCAGCACCCACATGAATAGCATATCTGCCAACATGCCTCTTTGCTGCATGTCCAAGTTGCATGGCTTTGCAGAAATCAGTAATTCCTTGCTATCACTGAAATTTATGTCTGCCCGCTTCGAGGTGACAGTTTTCTTCACCGAATGGTTCACTGAAGTCACAACTTAGAATTAAGGTCGAAAAGCGCTGCCCATAAAAATATACAAATAAGCCTTGTTTCCTTGTAACCTTGTTTCAAAGGTTACATCATCCTAGCCATTTTAAATTAGCAAAGTATTAATCATAGAGAAGGCATATCTCAAAGAGGTGGTATGATTTATTACAAAAATATCCTCATTTCACCAGGAGTTATTCTGCTTCTTAATTACCTTCCTTGAAAACTAAATTCTGCCAGCAATAAGACTGCAAGCAAGCAGAGGTATGTCTATCAAAAAAAAAAAAAAAGAAGCTGAGCTCTCTGTTCAAAAGCCTCCACTAAAACTTTGTCAGGCAGCCAGATACTGCAGCAAAATCTTCAGTAGGGCAGCAGCAAGGCAACCAACTTCCATTTAGCATATCATAAAAAGACTTTTAAAAGATGGTTAAAAAGTCAGCCAGTTCTTGTTAATTGTTATTTGTTTCCTCACCTTCCTTTAAAGCATTCTTTTAAAAATACCAAACGTGGTATGCAGGTTCAACCAAAGGGAACCAACAAATCACCATGCCCATAAATGCTGCGTATTTATACATAGAAGTAAATACGGGAGTGAAATGAAGATGGACCATACAAAAGGTGTTCTGCACTTCCTACCGCTGCTTCCTTATTGCTCAGTATTTTTGTTCAAGGAAGAGTTTGACGTGGCTGCAGACCCTTCCCTTCCCAGTACCCCAGATCTGAACCACAAGCCCCAGGGTAACCTCTAGGCCACGGCCTCAGCAGACAACCATGTCATCCTAGAAAAAGGTCTCTGCTCCCCCAAAAGGGCCCAAATCTGCTCTCCTGGAAGACAAAGGGAACTGTTGTCACCCACTTCTGGTACACCTGAGGAAACATTAATGGAGTGACTTGTGTGCTGTTTCCCCTAGTCCCCGAACAGCAATGGAGGTATTATTTCACAATTCAACAAGTGCCGTAAAAGATCTCTTTCCTTCCAGCTCCTTTCAGAAGACAAGGGCACAAGGAGCTGGAGGCAACACCCTAGTTCCCTCCGTGGTCCTGAGGCGACAGAGACACCTCTGTCTGCATACTTTGAACACTCATTTCTTTCACACAAGACCCAGCTGGGATGCTGCCTTACAAAACTTCAGCAGAATGACTGCTAACGGGCGGCTTCTGGGTGTCGCACTCGGGCTGTCGTACCCCATCCTGCAGGGCTCCCAGGAGGAAGGTATGGCTCAGCTCGAGTGTGGGAGGAGAAAAAATCTGGATTCGAATCAAGTGCCCTCCAGGTGGAGTACGCAAGTGAGAAATCCGATGCTGGAGATAAGTCTTCCTGGATGCAGGATTTAGTCTCCCGAGGGAGATGGGGATATTTGGTTAGGTGAGCTCTGTTTCTCCTGTTTGATTTTTAAAGATCGCTCCCCTGTGCGGTTCCAAGGCCTGGTCTGTTTTTTTTTGTTTTTTTTTTTAATTTCTTCCCGGGCCAGTAGAGCGCTTCATCACATAACGTCTCAGAGGCCCTGGCAAGAACTGCTCTGTGCCGCTTTTGTCTGACTCAGAAGAGAAAGGTCTTTGTGCCTGTGAGGTTAGTTTTAATCTTGAAATTGTGGTGAAAAGGGAAAACAACACTGAGCAGAAACAATGGAGCCAGTTTAAAGATCGTCGCTCAAAATGCTTAAGAAAGGAGAGTCTGTAATTAGGGCTTGAAAATCTTCGTCTCTCTCGGATGAGGTAATTGCTGGAGAAAAAGCTGCCTTCAGTGACGTGACTCGGAGTCCACAGCTTTCAAACACCGCAGGGGGATCCTATGGGAATCCCCACACTGCATGCAACTGGTTATTTTATTAAAGCCTCCAACAAGACCAAGCATGTGTGTACGTGTACACGGGGGGGGGGGGGGGGGAGTCTTCAGCGCAGGGTGACAAGCTTACCAGTACAACCTGATTTATGCTTGATAGCCCAATACCAAATAACGTTATGAATCCTCTTAACTTTTATCAATACATTTGCAGTCCACGGTCCTAAAAGATCAGATATCTGATAACAACCCCCCAAAATAAATAAAGATAAGCCAATACACATTTTAATCACTGCTTCCTGCAGAAATACAAGTGACTCTCTTAAATTTCACTCCTGACAATTTTTTTTTACTCCAGCAACAATAAGTCATTGTTTTAAAATCTTCCTGTGCTATATTTCTGGTGGTCGTAGTGAAAGCTGTTTCCTTAGTGTTTCAGCAGCCAAGGAGGGAGCGATGTGGATGGTGCAAGATTAGAATAAAATGGCTGACACTGTCCGCCTGGATATGACTTTCTTGCTCCTAGATCAACGTGCTGTGTTGTTAGACCTGGTGGCTGCAAATGCAAGTGGCATCCCACTGCCAGCCCGGCAATGGGATGGACGGTGGGAGGAAGATCACCAATGGGAGGAAGAGATGGCACTGCCATGCATGCCCTGGCCACGTTAGTGCTTCTGTAAAGGCCCTTGTGAAAGTCCATCATGTTGGAGATCCCAAATGAATTGCCACATCTGATAGCATAATGACCACGTGCACACAATGGTCATCTGTTGTGACTGCAGGGGACAACATACTGCTGTGCTTTGAAATGGAATCACATAGTAGGGGATATCCCATTTGAGATATCCTTAGCCTTCCTTGAATGTTGGGCATTTTGTATTCAACATGACAACAGTATCAGGAGTTTGTTCTGTTGGACGGTGTTGGCTGTTTGTTATTTCCAAGTCCCTGAAAGTCCCGTGTTACCCCCACTCATTTTACACTGACTAATTTCCCTTGCTGTTTGCTTTCTGGAGGCAAACTTGTTCTTATAATTACCTGCAGCTTTTCATTTCTCCTGCACTAGGTCCACGCAGCTAAAACACTCTGCTACTCTTTTGATGCCTTTATCTATAAGGCACTTCTTAAGGTGCTCTGATGTCCTGGTTTATAGGTTCACTACAGCAGTCACAGCCCTGAATGTAAAACCCCAAGTCTGAGGGTATTTGACCATTTAAAAGTAAAATTTAAACAAAACAAAACAAAACAAGCAAACAAAAACCACACACATCAGTTCTCAAAAATAGGCTTATTTCCCCTTGCAAGGACAGTCTGTGTAACACTATAAAAAAATGGCACAAACACAAGGAAAGACAGTCTATCTTACAGAGACAGTCTATCTTACAGAATATTGATTACTGGAGATGTTAAAAGTGTAGAAAGGAAGATGCTAATTTAGAGAATTGGAAAATGTACCTTGTGTTTGACACTGACTTAGCAAGTAGGAAAAATAGCTTTTAATTTTTCTCAGGCTGTGAACATTTTAAATGGGCAATCACTGAGAAGCCACTAGTAAGAAACTATGCTCTGAGAGCCCCACAGGTTTTCCTCAGAACCAGACCTACGTTTATTTGACAGCAACACAGATGTGACCGTCATCCTGACACCTTTAACACACCATCTTGGATTTTCTGGATGGCCAGAATCCCTGGTGCCAGAGAAGGACCACAGATTTGAGGAGACAGAGCTCTCTCACCTCTTCCGACCCTTCTTATTATTTGGTTAATGGGAGAGAAGTGGAACAGTGACAGAGGATGGATGGTACTTATAAAGTGACACCATCTGCATGGCTTTTCCTCACCTTTGCCTCCTCATTGACATCCCAAGTAAAGGACACAGCATTGAACGCGATTTCTTCGATATTCCCAATGGTGTTAAAACTCTCCTTGTAATCAGCTGTAAGAAACAACAAACAAAGAATCTCATGAAAAAGTTTTGAACTTTCTCTTTCACATTTTGTAGTACAACTGCAGAATTGCCCTTTGCTTTTTCAGTTGGGCTTTCTAATGCATCAGAACTACCTATTGTATTGTAGATGCCAAGTTTTTAGTAAGCTTAATTGCAAAGAGTTAATACACTGCAACTTGAGTTCATGTCTAATACATTCCTACCTAATGTTCTTGCAAAATACTGCTTGCTTTCAAAAAAGGAATCACTGTGACTGTACTGGAAAAGAGCTCATTAGCTTGGCCAAGGAATGGCCAAAATTGGAAAATTAACTAAAAGCCATTTAAACGTTTAAAAAGAATGTTTAAAGCTTGACATAAATAAATGACATTACAGTAAAGCTAAAGAAGCTCTCTAACAGGCTAGCAGTTATCATTGGAGGAAATAATCAGCAGGATACATGTCTTGCCCAATGGTTTCAACTTTCCCAAGAACTACTGCACTGGGGTTGGACCTCTATTTTAAAAAATAAAAATAATTAAAACACAGAGATCCCTTCTCCAAAGTGTATACGATACTAAAATAGAAAACAAAAAATGTAAACAATTTTTAAATTGTCTGAATACAAAATCAGCACCCTCTTCTCATATACTTCTCACGTACAGTTGATGTGGTATTACCAAATAATTAAAAATACAGAAGGAATCAAAAGCAAGAGGGAGGAAGTCTGAATTTCAAAGATGATGAAAGCATTAAAACAACAACAACAACAAAAACATTAAGAGGAGAAAACCACGTAAGGAAGACAATTTGCGGCTCTTTATAATCGAAAAGCAAGGCAGGCCCACTTTTGCACTGCCTTTGCCAGCCAGATTAACACTCTTTGTTCTCTTTGATGACAGATTAAGAGAAAGACCCTGTTTATAAGGAGGTAATATCTGCTTGATTAAAGGAACTTCCATATTCTTCAAGAAAATGCGCCAGCTTTCTCTGGACCCTACACATTTCTGTTGAGGGCTGCATTTGGACTCAGTGCCAAAGGACTGAAGATACATAATGCTGCAATCTCTATCATTTCAACTTTTGCCCAAATCTGTGCTTCAAAAACATTGTGATTCTTAGCTTTGCATTCAGTTATCGTAGCTTTGTATTCAGTTATAGAAAGAGTATGTTTTTGTATTCTAAAAATGAGAGAATCGAATGGTTTTGATATGCACTTCCTTTGCCCTTCTAAAAATAAACTATTGGTCTCTAAAAATAATTTATAGGCAATAACTGCTTTAAAAGCACTTATAACAAAAACACTCTTGCAAGAAGAATGATTTAGCATGAGAGATGTGCAGCTAGTACACTTTCTCTCATCTGAAGTGCAGGGATGGTGGCATTTCACTGAGCAAGTGAAGCCATGTTCCTGGGATACCTGAGTGACTTGGGCTACGTTAGGAATCCACCGTTCTGACCGCAGGCACGGTACAAGACATTTGGTGATGCAGCAGCTGAACACGGTGTTTGAGAGGGCTGGCGGGCTTTTCATTCCCACCATGAACTCAGATCCCCTCTCTAACTGAAGTCATTGGCTTCACTATCTAAATTCAGTGTGGGAATGCAAATGAGAGGAATTAGAAGACACATAAGTAGTTTAATATGCATGTGCACACATCCACCCACCCCTTAAATTTATGATTCACCAGAAAGTGCCTCCTGTAACTGACTGCTGCATATGGGCGTGCTGTGTAGGTGCACTTTGGAAAGACATGAACAAGATGTCTTGTAAAGACACGTGTTTTCTTCTCATAAAAGGCTGTCAGAACCTAGCATCCCACCAACCCTTCCATTCCCTTCCCCCAAGACATGCCCCCGCTTCCTTAATTGCCGTACACAAATCTCCTGGATTGTGTGTGTGACGTGCTGCTGGAAAGCAGGATTCCATTCCATTCCCTTCGATTTACACATTATTAAAGGGAGATCCTTTGTAGATTAAACAAGCATTTACCTCCAAGGATATTTGAAAGTTGTTAGTAGGACTATTATTTTTCCTCTTCTGCTGCTGTGAGTTACCAGA
Organism: Anser brachyrhynchus; assembly: GCF_964034855.1. Lineage (NCBI taxonomy): Eukaryota > Metazoa > Chordata > Aves > Anseriformes > Anatidae > Anser > Anser brachyrhynchus. Next base: position 139,814,064 of record NC_137695.1, on the reverse strand, counting down.
AACAGAAAATTGGGGTTCTTTGGTATGCAAGAAAACAGCTCTACAGGAAATATTTCCTAGTTTGTTGGGTAAGTTCCATATTAAATAATGGCAAACTTCAACATCAGGTGCTAATCATTTTCTTGCATTACGTACCATTGTAGTAGGCTTTTTATTGGGCAGATAAATAATACAAACTTTCCTAGAAAATACATGAGTAAAACTTTGGAGCACAGATAACTCCAATCTAAAGCTTCCATACACACTCTTTATGTTCATGTTTGAAGCTGCTCCAGTATCTGTCAATTTATGGTACTGATTCTGAAAAATCAATATTTGATGTAATCCAATATTGTATTCTTAATTCGATTTTATTTAAAAATAAAAAACTAGTGACCCAATATCACAGCACAACAGTGTGGAAAAGTCAGCAACATTACTCATTTCTGCTGGTAAAAACAATCAAAGTGCCTCCTTCACAAAAATCTATAGCTGCAAAAAGCCAAAATTCAATAGAACATCTTTCCTTCTTGCTTAATAAGCATCAAGTGTCCATGCACAAAGGACTTACATACATTTAAGTATATGTTTACCCTATTGGTATCAGTGCATCTTCAGATCCAGTACCAAATCTAACCCATTCAACCACCATTCCAACCAGAAAGTGCATCAGCCGGTACGCAAAACAAATTACAGCAGTGACCCCTGCACGTTCAGAGTGAGGGATTATGGCACTGTGTTTCCTCTGATCTCCAGAATATAGCTACAGAAGGCAGACAGACAAACCTGTGCCACCGAGGAAGCAACACAAGCAGTGGGGTTATTCCTATCTGAGGACTGAATAGCTGGCACTCCAGAACTACCACACCTCAAATTCATTTGATCCTTTGTCTGCTAAGAACCAAGTCATGTCCTAGAATAAAAGCGTATCCATAAACAATTAAAAAGGATCCACAGATGTTAAACATATGCTACAAACATTAACTTAAAATAATACTAATATTGTAAAGTTTGTGGAACAGGTTGTACATGCTCATGGCTATTCACAAATAGTTTTAAGGGAGCCTAACACATACTTAACCTTCTATATACTCTTGCTAGTGGGGGTGAGATCCCAAAGAACTACCAGAAGATATTGCCAGACCACCCCCTGAAGATGGGACAGGTCTGATACACACCCCCGCACTTAGCAAGCCTCTCCCGCTGCCTGCTTAAATGGTTCCCCTGGGAGTATCCTGGCATTTGCTATCTCACCCATGGACACCCAATTCTCCCTGCTAACTGCAGGGGGTGTGGACATTCAGTCCTTCACAGGAGCTCTTCAAGCATCTTGGGCTGAATTCTTTACCTAAAGGGAAATAATGTTCATAGAATCACACAGTGATTTAGGTTGGGAGGGTCCCTGCTCAGGGCAGAGCCAAATTCCAATGTGGATGAAGTTGCTCTGTTAGATCATCCTATGAGAAAACTGGAAGATTTTGCTAAACGCAGCTTGATGCTTATATGGGAAATGCAGTTGGAGCCATTCTGTCCTAATAAACCTAATATCCACAGTCCAAATGAAAGGCAATGTGCTTCAAAAAAAAAATGTACTTGGTAAGAGCTAAGGCCATATTTCAGCTGTTCTCAAAACACTACCATTGAGCAACATCCAGGCCTTTCATCTAAAAATTCTGTGCTCTTACAACTCTTAAGTCTGACTGGGAGTGCTCTATCAGAAACTCTTACTACTCTGTACTGTGTTCATGTGTGCAGTAAATAAAGAATACAAGCCACAGTGCCTCAAAAGTGAGCACAGACTTGCTCCATCTCAAATTAATGGAAACGAAAAAGACAATCATGTTAACAAAGGTGAATACGCAGCTCGTGCACAGCATTTGTCTTGCAGAGCACTGCTTTACAGCACACGTTTTAAGCCGAGCTGTTGGGTAAGGGACTGACGTGTGCTGTACACCATGGGTGAGACTCTGATGAAAGGAGAGTCGGAGGGTGTTGGCACAGCAACAGAAGGAGCTCCACAGCACATACCTTCGGAGGCATGAGTACTGCAAGCTTGCAGGGACTAGAACAAAAACAGGCAGCCTTCAAAAACAGCTGTGACATGACATACTTGCTCTTTTAATGTGTCATGATAGGAGTCATTTGGGCTGGGTTTTACTGCCTTAACCACCCCGTAGAACAAACATAAATAAATAAATAAATAAATAAACAGAAGTTGGGGAACAGACAGAACCATGATGGTAAAACAAGAGGTAGTGAGGAGATGCAGGAAGAGCTGACCCATGGCTTTGACCTAACACGCTGGATTTATGCCAACTTCAGTGCAGACTACAGCATTCAAAAGCCAAAAGGCACAGTATGAGTAGGGCCACTTTGGGATTGCTTCCCAGTGCTATCGTTCAGTCACCCCTAAATTCTTGCAGTGCTCTCCTTGGTGCTATCTCCAAGTCACCCTGATCCCACCACCACCACCCCCGCCCCCTCTCATTCCTACCATTCAATGGTTTGGTTCCCTCAGGCGGTGAAAACAAGATAGACTTTGTCTGCTTTGGTCTAGCCGTCTCCTTTGACTGGGATCGGCTGCAGATGGCTGCTGTGTAAACTGCACGTGGGAGGGGAGAAGTGCTTGATGTCTAGACACTCCCACAGATTTCGACTGCAGGCTCCTTGGCAGCAGGTACGTGTTCTCTCCCTCTGCTCAAATCTCCCAAGCACGCGGATAGGGCAGTTGTGACTGAAATGGGCTTGTAAATACCTTAGGTGGGATGACAGCAAACAGGTCTCTCAGGATAGCACACCAGAGCTCAGGGTTTCTCCCTTGCTTCTCTCCGAAACCGACAAGACTCAAAAAATGGGAGGTGAAGGAGTCCCAGGAGCTCATTTGCTGTCACCATCATGATGGCATCTTAACTCTAAGGCTGGGCTTACACAATACTGGGGCTCTTGCAGCACCACAGCCCCAAAACACTCACATCTTCCTGGTCTGGAAGGCCTCTCTGACTAGCTAACGTAACTGTTACATGAGCTCTGACTGGGTCAAAGAACAGATCCACCTTTGAGAAGCAAAAGGAAACAGACAGTCCTGAGGAGGCACAGACATAGATTTCCCAGCAGCAGAAGAGGGAACGCTAACAAATACATGTGCACGTGGAAGATTTTCTCTGTGACTACTGAGGACCATTCCTTCTGCATGGTCTCCTTCCTGCTTCATAGACCGTATATGCAACGCATGCATGCAAGCCATGCACACATTGCCAATGCATCCCACTGCATCCTTGTGCAAGGTACCAGAACTTTCCACTCTGCAATAGTCTCCAAAACATCTTCTCATACTCACCAATGTCAAGGACCCTCTGCTTTGCTGTGTGTTGCCGAGAGTGCCAGTATTTCCAGTATTTCAGCTGCTCATCTCTGTTTTTATCCTCACTAAAAACAACCATGACCACGCTCTAAGAAAATCAACAGCAGAAGGTGCATTAGTTAGTAGGTAATTAATAGGCAAAACCACGAAAGTTAAACTCTCCCATATGCCTCTAATGCTGATCCAATCACTGCCCTCCCACAGCACTTGGATTGTAAAAGATTGGTTTTTATTCCAACCCAATACTGCAATGCACTGGAAATTTCACGGGAGAAATGCAGTTTTAAAATAATAGTCATGTTGTTATGAAGCTCAGGCTTCCTAGGTAAAGGTAGGACATTTTCAAAGAGCAGTTCAGTTGTGCATGGGTTACTGGTGACAATGCTGTGGAGGAACAAGAACTTCAGAGGGAAGTCTCATTGGGCATCTTCGTGCTTTAGGGAGTTAAGAGGAGAAGCCAATTTGTGTGGGTAACATAAATAACAATGTGTCCTGACAAAAAACGTAGTCGGTAAGTTGCTGCAACTGCCAAAAACTCACACATTTTTATTCCATAAAATATAAGTATTTGAGCACAATTAATGAGTGGTGGCAAAGTTGCTGCTTTTCTTTATCTTCTTCCATGAATATATAGCTTTAGCATGTAGTCCAAATACCCTTCTTAGGAACGGGGCTCTTGCATGCAGGCATTCAATGATAAATTCAGTACGAATATTTACTGAGTTTCACTGAGCTTTTCAGTTCAAGTTCTGGATTCCCCTCATTTAAACTGTGTGTTTCAAAGGAAACAGATTGAAATTTTATGCAAAACTTCACGAGTAATGGAGGCTTTTTCACAGAAGCCCCCTGCTGTAGTCAAGCAAATAAAAAAAAAATACAAAACAATGAAAGAATGCTTGTGCTAGGTAACCTGCAAAGAAAAGAAATCATGGAGAATTAAAAAATTCACTTTTGAACATCTTCTTTTGTTTCCATTCTTCCTTTAGCCCTGAGTCACCAAGCTCATAAAAAATACTAACCATCTCTTTCATAAGCAAGGAACTAGATCACAAGTGATTCAAGACGTGTCCCTAAGCATAATCACCACTGCAACCCTTCACGTGCTCTGTGACCTTCTCTTTTGCCTACCAAATGTCATCATTGCATCTTCTATGTCCACCTACTGTGTGGGCAAAAGGCAGTACACATCCTGGGGGAGCTGTGAGCTACGCACGTGCATACTGGCTGGCCAGCAGGTGTGTGCTAGCTGCTCAGCTCATACACTCAGCAGGACTGGCAGCTCAGATTGTAGCTTTTCCATCAAGGGCAGCATTCATTTGGGACTTTTTCCTCCAGGAAGTGTTTACATGGGACTTGTAGAGGTGTAATAACCTTCAAAACCTCTTGCCCCTCTGTGAGGTCTGAATGAAATTGGCAGTAAATTCATCACTTGCTTGGGTGGGCGCCTGGCAAACACAACGCAATTGTGAAAAGTCATGTGGGATTTCATGATCTTCTTTAAACCACACATCCACTAGAAGAAATGGTCTCATCTCTGCTTTAAAATTTCCATCTCTTCAGCTGCCACGGCTTCAAAACTCATGTGGCTATGCAGTGAATCAGACTTATGAGGACTGGTTTTCAGCCAGATCAGTGAGCTCCCGATTCCTTTTCAGCTGTACAAGTACTAGAGCTGGCACTACAAAGGGTGGTTGTCAGGTGCTGAGACTTTTCACCAGCAGGGAGGTCTTACATCAGCTTCAGCCATCAGTGAAACTCCGTCATCAACCTCATGTTCTTCAGAAACCAGGGCATAAATTAACCCCTGTTCAGGTTTACAAATCATTGCCTCTCTTTAGGAAGAGCATCTCTAAAGTTCACCTACGACAGAAGTGTATAGGCTGTCATCTGCTTCACTGCTGACATTGATTTTCATTGGTTTGTGCAACTAGATTCACAACGTTTTGAAGGTACTTCATTTATTTGGATGGAAACACTTTTGCAACCTCATACATATGCAGCCCTTTCAGCTTCAGGGTGAACTTGGCAGGGCAGCGACTCTGAGGCGCATTGTCCATTCCAAGGTTACGGGATTAGGATTTGCTTACTCCAAAACACTACCAGGGAAATCAGGAGGCCTGCTCACCAGGCAGATGTTGCTGAGCACCCAGCTCCAGTTCTACTTTCAATCTAAGAAGCAAATCATCCATTTTGGTATACTAGGTGAATATCGAGTGAAATCTCACATTTACACAGTGTAACTGTTTTAAAATCGATGTCACAAAGGATGGTGTTCAGTTCTTCATATTTTATCTGAAATGCTCTGGAGAGCACCTGCTGAAGTGCACAAGATGGACTTACATAGATGTAGCAGTTTTCCTATTTTATTTTTTTTTAATCAGGGCAATGATACCAATATCGAGAGCAGTATCTGTGCAATTCTTATTCTGTCAAATCATAAACTAAGGCAGATACATATGTAATCGATTAACTTATAACTTATTGATTAACCCCAACATACTTGGAACCACCAGCAATATCATTCTCCCACCTTTATACCAGGCATAAGAGTAAGCTTTTTATGTCCTCTCCCACAAGAAAAAAAATAAAAATAAAAAAACAACCAACCACGACTACATTTATCTGAAGCGCTCCATTCCCATCTAGGAAAGAAGTTGGACTATACCCTGACTTTGCTGATCGGATGCCGGAAACATTTGTTGTCACCCGTCTCGCTCAGGGTAATGGCGTAGAACTGTCCTTTGTTTAAATAGGTCATGGGCCCCTCCCCTTGCTTTTGACGAAGGGATTTGGTAGCTTCTAGCGTATACTGAAAAGTGCTGTTGAAAAGACAGGGAAAGAAACACCAAGAAAATCCACATGACTTTCTCCTTTTCTCTGTGTTTCCATGCATTGCATGTTTCACACGGTACATACACATGGCATAAGGCACAGGAAGCAAATAATAAAATAAATAAAATTCCAGGAAAAGGACACACAGGTACTGAAAATGCAATTTTCTTTTTTCAAGTTCATCAGATCTGGCAATTAAGCATAACACTATCTGTACTGTGAGTCTCTTGGATCAAAGGCCACAGCTTTACTTTCTCTGAAAAGAACCATCAAAAGAACAAGGCTACATACCCCACAGTGAGTGTCAAGTGCTAGGAAGGAACACAGCATAATTTATAGTATTACAAGGAAATCATCTGCCTCCACAGACATTTAAACTTAGTAGTGCCACAGAAAAAAGAACTCAGGAAGAACAGAACAAAACTTGCTGCAAAAGATGCACACGGAGCACAGAAAGTCCAGCTGCTACTCTCAGCACAGGGCAGAGAAGCAACACAAACAGGAGGGATGGGAAGTTCATTTCCTTGCAGACAACATGCAATCAAGGGTTTTACAAGTCTTCTCAAAATTATTCGGAAGAAAACAATTAGATTTGGTTGGGTTCTGCAATTACGCAACCTCCCTTGGAAAAGGATAAGAATTCGAGAAAAGGGGAGGGCTTGCCCTTGTGCTGGAAGTGAGGTTTTAGAAAAGACCCTCCTTCACAGGAGATCTTTTTGCTTTTAGGAGCTGGTCGCAAGCTGTGGAAAGTTTAAAGCCCGATTAACAAGTGAACTGTTAGCTGAACACAATTCCCACAGAGCCTCTTCCAGCTGCCTCCTCCAATGATGAGCTTGAATGATAATCCAATAAAAACCATGCCCGCAGCTCCTCACATTCTCTTAAATGGAAAATAATGTTAACCTTGCAGAATAAATCTTGTCTTCAAACTGCATTTGGCCACATCAGGAACGTGGCCAATTCTTTTTTAATGCAACAAGGCACTTGCAGGATGTCCCCACAAACTGAGGACATGGGAGAAGCATTTTCACACAGGTCCTAATTCAGCACAGTATTTAAACGGTGCTGGAGTTGAACCAAAAAGATGAATATGTTGGTCTAAAATAAGTGCAACCTTAACTTTCCAGTTCAAAAAAATACTTTGGATCATCATAACACTGCCATAGCAATATGGAAAAAAGGGAAAGATAAGACATTTTTAACTGTCCAGTGGGGGGGGAAAAAGCACTAAAATGCATGAATAATAATAATATTTTTTAAATATCCACTAGAAGAGAGGGTGGAACTGCCCTGGAAAATGCCTGGAAATTCCCTGGAAAATGGTGGAAAATGCCCTGGTCCACTCTTTCTGTCCAAAGGAAGAAGTTTCAGACAGTTTATCATTAACCTAAAATGAAGGCAATTTCTAAGAGCTTCTAAAAGCTTAATCTAGTTTATAAATGGAAATGTTGTGTGCTTTTCAGAAAGACTTCACAGAACGTAAAGCCCAGACATGCACCTGGCCAGTTTTGCTGTCTCTGCGCGGTACCACTTGGGAAGTTTCTTCTTGTTCCCAGCTGGCAATTGGAGTACACACTGTAGCAGGAGGACTGCTATTACCCTTAAAACTTAGTTCAGTCACTCAGATGATTATAATGCTATTCTGAATCTCACCGTGGGTACTAAAGCCCCGTGTAGTTAAGGGATCTTATATCAGCTCTTCAATTACTTTCACATTCACCACTTGTTCTTTTTCAATCCAAACCTTTCACTTCTGTGCACTTACCACTTCCACACTACTCCCAGGAAAGACATATTTTGCTTTCCTTAGTGTAGATTTGGAGGTTACCTTCTAAAGTGGACCTGGGTCACAGCACAAAAGACTCAATGTCTGAGAACTGTTTAATAAGGCCAGGGCTTCAAAATCCGATTTTTTAAATATCCAGTGTAAGTGAGCGCTCTTTGTTAAAGACCTGCTTCATATGTACTGCCTGTATAACAACTCAGTTGTGAACTCAGTGAAGTTAATGATTGTTTTAATATTGCTCAGAAAAAAAAGACCAGGCTGTAAGAAACCTCCACTACAGAAGCAGTCATATGCCTACTCCAGGACAAAAAAATGCAGGCATGTTCCTGTTTCTACAATGAGAGTCATCTCCTGGATATAAACAACTATTCACAAGATTAAAACTAAGCATCAGCTTATAAATTTTACTGATAGCAATCTTCGGTAGTTAAATGACTATGCTTTGTTTGCCCATTCTGTGCGTGCATTTTTCCGTGCTTAGCAGAGAGGATAGTGTTTCTTTCAAATTTCAGTTTTTAAATTATTTTCAAAAATCCTCAAAATCCTAATTTTTTTGCATAATTTGTAATGAATGTTTTACTTGTATTGTTTTGTAGGTAAACATGAAGTATGACAAAAAGCAGTATAAAAAGACAGAGGGTTTCCCAGAAAGCCTACAAGGAGTATCTAGGAAAACCAGAAGGAAAAAAATAAAGACAGAAATTTCATAAGGTGAGTGGAGCCAGTTCAGCCATCCTGAACATCTGGGCTGTGCATCCTGCTGTCCTGAGAGATGGGAAAGATCTTCCATGACCCAGCTGTCAAAGCTCTGCCCTGTTACCTGGGGGGGCTTCTCTTAACAGTTTTAATCTCACATAACTCCAGGGGGTCAAGAGGAGTTACAACCCAAAGCAGTGCTGAAGAAACACAATAGATGAAGATACAAACCGATCAGATTTGAAAGCTAACACACAGAGGAGGATAAGGGGAGAGCGATGCTGGTCAGTGTCAAGTGAGGCCTGCAGGTGCCCTGGGGTGACAAGAGGGAGGGTGGGAAGCGGGCACAGGAGCCTCTCCTAGATCCATTCTTATGTGATGCCAGCCAAAACATTTCAAAGTTTATGCCATACCTTGTTTGTTCGTAAATATATTCCTCAGCCCCCACTGACACACTGCGATACTTCTGAAAAATAAAAACAATAATTACGTATAGTTTGATGCAAACAAAATTAAAATACCAATAAGAGCAAAATTGTGTTTAGTTAAGGACGCTTCAGAAGAAACCATCAGCCATTTAAAACTGAAATCCCTAAAAGCCGAGGAGGAGTGTCTATGGTCTATACACTGGAATTGATAGAAATAGTTCATTTATACCAAGCTTTTAGTTTTTCATAACCTAAGTGCTACAGGAACGTAGCTGAAAAACACCTCATGCCTTATTGTTCTCCCTGCCTGCACATTAACCTATTCTAAAGCAAGCCTGTGAATGCACACCCCACCTCAAAGACAAGCAGACTTTTAAAAGAAATCCCAGTTTTCCTACAGACTTCACAGTGGTTTGGTTTTGTTTTGCTTTTTTTTATTTAAAATTATGTGTGTGGACGGAGGTCCTTACAGCCTACAGTGAAATGTTGATAAAACTTACTATATGCCTACTTTGAATAGGTGTGGTGATGCTGGCTAAGGCTTTGATCAAGGGTCTGAAGCACCTCTTCTCTGAGGAGAGCTGGGACTGCTCAGCCTGGAGGAGAGGAGGCCCAGGGGGATCTCATCACTGCCTGTAAATCCCTGAGGGGAGGGTGCAGGGAGGACGGAGCCAGGCTGTGCTCAGTGGTGCCCAGTGCCAGGACAGGAGGCCCTGGGCACAAACTGGCCCCCAGGAGGCTCCCCCTGAGCACCAGGAGCCCTTCTGTGCTGTGCGGGTGACGGAGCCCTGGCACAGGCTGCCCAGAGGCTGTGGGGTCTCCTCCTTGGAGCCCTTCAGAAGCCGCCTGGACGTGGTGCTGGGCACCCTGCTCTGGGTGTCCCTGCTTGGGCACGGCTGGCACCGGGTGGCTCCAGAGGGCCCTGCAGGCCTCAGGCACCCAGGGAGTCTATGAAAGTATTTCACTTTCAATATACCATTCTGTCTGAGTGAAATGCACACTTTACTATATGCACACTTTACTAGATGAAATAAGACCTAGAGTCACTCTTCACAAAGTGAAAACACACCTATCAAAGCTATCAAAAATTATATCAAGAGGTGAAATTCTCAAAAATGAAGTCATTTTGCAAGGATTTTTACTCTGCCTGCCTGAGCATAAAAGCCCATTTGTACTCTATTACGTAAGCCTTGCATTTTCTTCTTTGCTTGTCTTTTGCCTGAAACACGTTTTTAGTGATTCTCATTCACTAATGGATCATTACATTTAATCTCCAGGGTTTCTTTTGTGATCACCACTCATCAATGAAAAGCTGTTTCGTTTCCAGAAGCATCAAGTCAGGTCATTTTTAAACAGTTTTTAATTTTACCTTATGAGCAACTGTGCCACAATAAATACCCAGTAAGATACTAGTGAGGTGCAAAGGTAATGTGTCCCAGTTAGGAGTATTTCCTGAAGATCAAAAGTCAAGGGTTAATGCGCATCAGAACAGGTAAGCTAAATAATGCAAGAGATCTATGGGGTCTCGTGGGAGGTATTCCTGTCCACGGCGGGGAGGTTGGAATTAGATTATCTTTAAGGTCCCTTCCAACCCAAACCATTCTGTGATTCTATGGTTACAGTGAAGATGGTCCCATGTTAGCATGTAGGTCCCATTTTACATGATGGCCAGAGGCTACTGTTTTCAAAAACATTCCATTTACTTACCTATCCTTGAAAATTTTGTCCTATATTATAAAGGACTCATAAATTAATCACAGCATAATAAGAAAACAAAAGAGATGAGAAAGGTATGTTTACATTCCTAAAATTGTATCAAAAGAACACAACACAGATCGACTGAGGCATCCACTACCACAGGGATCTATAAAAACTCGGCGCTCCTTCAGTATAACAGAACTGAGTCACTCAATAAACATCTTAAAACTATTTCTAAATACTGCAGTATTTAGAAATTTATATTTATATTTAAATACTACAGTATTTAGAAATACTAAATTTCTAAATTTGCTGTAGCCAAACCCACGTATTGTAACTAAATGAACAGGAAAACTAGTAAGAACAACTATATTCTTACTTTAAATACTAATTTGACGTAAGTTTCTCTCTTGGTATGTCTGGACACTTTATGCTCTCCCCATGCCTGCTTCATACCACTGCCCCTTCCAACAGCACGTGGCTGGAGAAGCCAACACACTATGGCTAGGTGAGAGCACATCCCAGGATTTAGGTGGTTGAGAACAAGTGAAGGGACAGGCTAAGTGTTTCTGCAGCGAGGTGGGAAAACTTCCTGCTCCCCTGGGTCATATACATGAGAACATTTTGGGCTGGGAGGCTGCTAACAGCAGCGCTCAGCTCACCTACATTTCAAGCAGCTACAGATGAGGACCTAGTTAAAGCTCAGTCTGCCTGTAACAGAGGTGAGGTGAAGACAGAGAGGAGAGAATGCCACCTGAAAATTCATTCAACACGCTTTTGCAATTAAGTTTGAACTGCCTTTTTCTCCACAGGCTGCAGAGAAAGCCTAGATGGCAAGTATCGTACTGCTTTAAAAGATAATCAACAATTTAAAAAACACTTGACAAAATATTACTGATACCACAACACAGAGTTTGGGATGCAAGGAAAGACAATAGATGTAAGTTCCCTTTTTACCCACCAGGTTACAAACTTTGCACTTTAGACAGCACTTTGAGCAGCACAGACTGTCTGTGCAGGTAACTTCCAGCAGCAGGTCCCCTAACGAACCAGCACGGTGGAAACGCTCAGCTGCAGCTCCCCAGGGAAAGCCATGTGTACATTATTAGCAGACTTCCATAGGAAGTCATTGATGAGTGTCAATGGTTAAACCACAACGAGTAACAATGAAAAATAGCTGAAATACTGTGATTTGATAATGCACAACTGTGTTTCTAATCCCAGGTTTGATTTTCCCGATTTTGCAATGGCAAGCTAGAATTCCCTCATTAATTAGTCATTTAGTTGACCTAGAAACATTTCTGTATCTTAAAATGGATTTCACTTTCGGACGTCTTGATCTATGACGCCTGCGTGGAGACAATTTGCTTTTCTAACATACACATATAAAAACACACAACAAATTTCTCATACATTCAGTAAGAGCAACTTATCCTTAATGTGGCTTGTCTTGTGCTTTTGCTTGTTACTTGTACAATTTCACTGAGGAGGAGGAGGAGGAGGAGAAAATCTGAGGAGAGCTTTACCACCTAATATGTCTAATTACCTGCAGAGGTACTGTCAGCCTTAAATAATATTTACTTTTCTACAGTTCTGATTTGTTTGCATTATTTTGCTGTAGGCAAAAGCAGCCAGAGGGTACTCCTTTCCCTGCCTTTTAACTTCTCCATTCCCCTCCAGTCAATTCATTCTACTAGTTTTGCTCACTTGCCTATGTTACAGAGCAGAGCCTGGTGCAACAGACAGCTTCTGAATAAATTAGGCTTATCTAGCAGCACAGACTGACACTGCTCATTTGCACTTTCAGGAGAACATCAAGAATTTCCCAGTTACAAATGGCTGCTGTTTCTTACTGCTATGAATAGGTCTGAGGGCAGATCTAGTTAATGGACAACAGATCTTTCAGAATGGCAACTACCCTCTACTTGCTTCAATATCCCTGAAGACAAAAGATCACTATCTGTTACTGTCCGAGTTTGCAATAAACAACTTTTAAAATGCTTTCTGAAACATTTCATGATGTTCCCCTCTAAGGAGAGAACAGACAGACAGGAACATGACGAGGAGATGAGTTTGTTGAAACTAGCATTACTGTTTTTCTAATGGCTCTCATGGACAGCTCAAATCTCCTTATCTTGTTTACAAGCTCAAAGCTCCTTATCTTGTTTACAGCTTTTTATTGAGTTCTTAGATGCTAATTTGAGATGAAAAACTTACTTCTGTTCCTCCGTCCTTGAAGGTGTCACTGTACGTACTGTCAGGAGTACTGCGCTGGTCATCTTTAAGATAATTTGTGTGGGGAGCAATGTTGGACACTTCGTATGGCTCAAAGATAACCCCTCGGTGCTCCTCATTTTCTCCTCTTGCATAGTGTGCTTGTGGGGTCATAAAAACAGGGGTGAACTCCTCTGCTTTTACCACAGTCACTCCAGTCCCTGTAATTGGCGTCGAGCTGCCAGACACATTTGTGTTGTATTCCCTTTTGGACGACTCCAGCGGATCTTGGTTCAAGGAAAGGTTAACGGGCACCGTCTTCAGGACTTGCACGCGGTTCTCTCCCCCGCTCAAATTGCTCTGAGCTTCCGTGGTATTGATACAATTTCTGTGAGACAAAACCAAAAAACGTTATGGACTGTCCTGATAAAGTAAATCTCCTTCTCAGATAGCTTAATGGTCTTAGATGGCAGGGAAGGAGATTTGTGCACTTTCAACCCCGATAAGCCATTGCCATAACAAGTAGTACATTAACAAATACTAGGCACACGACATTGCGAGGCAAGCAGAGAGGTCCCAAACTCTTTAACGGTTTGGGAAAGACAATTGGTAGGACTTGTTATGATAAAATTCTGCATATCTGGGGTTATTTTTGTCTCGGCTTATAATTTGGATGCAAAGTCAATCCACCGGTGCAAGAACCTTTAGGCACAAAGTAAGCATAAAGAGTAACACAAGGTATGAATCACTAACAGTAAATAATTTGCATGTGAAATAGGAGGAACAGCAAAATTCGTGTGCTGACATATGCTCTTTCAGGCTGTTGACGGGCTGCTACTGCCCGTGTAACTCTGGTACCAATGCTCCTCTGAAAGAACAAGCTCAGGAATCCCATTGTATCAGGGTAGATCAGTAACAAGATCGTGGCTGCAAGGTAACCCCCAGCAGCATTCCCACGTCTCTACCTGCGGTCGCTGTTGAAAACAATCAGATTGTTCATAGTAGCTGCGCTGACATTAAATTGTTAACCTATAAACCTTTTAGTAGGTTTCTGCTTTGTCTTCAGCCCAGGTGATCTGTTCTGACATCAGGGTTCCTCTCGCTTGGCTTTCCACCGAAAGCCAGTTTTGTCGATCACACTCAACTTTGGAATTTCTTTGGAGTTAGCAGATGTAAAGCTGGCCCTCAAAACACTTTCATATTCTGTTCTGAAACAGTGACTTTCTACCTACTACCTATTTAAACTTTCACACAACACAGCTAGTAAACACCACAGAGGGCAGTCCTGAATTAGCTACATTGAAATAAACCTCAGGTAGCTTCTCTCAACTACAATTTTTCATGAAGATAGCTTCCTAAATGCAAAAACTTTGTTCTTTCTCCTTAACTACACGCTTTCTCTGGTGCGCGAGCCTTAATGAAGGCAGGAATCTGCTTCCTCTGACTCATCAAGTAACTTTTAGACTACTGAGGGGGGCTGAAATCTGAGATGAGTAACAAAAGCTTTCCAATGGAATAATTTTAACAGTTATTTGCATATGGGTAGACATAAAGTTATGTTAAATAAAACTATATAAATCAGGCTACTGAGTCCAAGTTATTCAGACTTTGCCCTAAAAAAAGAAAGAAAAGCAGTCAATAGCAAACTATCAATATAATCTGATTTTACTAATCTCAGCAGCAGAAGAACAAAACACAAACCTTGAAACTTTCTGCTACTTTGCAAGTTGCACTTTTAATAATCCTATTTTTAATAAATTAAAAGGGAGCAAACTTTGCTTCCTCAAACACTCTTCATTCTTTTATCTTTTGGAAGAAAACCATAAACCCTCAGGCTATCATAGCTTCTTCAGTTCCCAACCGATCAACACTGTTAGTATCTGGGTGTATGATTTTGAATAATACTGTACCTTTTATCTTGGTCTTCTTGATTATCATTCACTTTGTTAACAGACAACAGCCTTTTATCTCTGGGAACCTGAGAACAACATCAGGCATGGGGTCAGGCAAATGCAACTGTCAGGTATTTGCAACTTCAGATTGCTCTACTGTAAACAGCTAGAAAAATGTAAACATATCAGTTTTGTCTAATTCACAGATGCCAGGAGCTCTGTTTCTATGGGAGACTGATCATGAACAGGGAGATAATTTTCAAAGGGAAAAATGTAGAGATTGTGCTTTTTCTTAGTTCTTGGGCACACAAATCGGGAGCAAAGCTCTCTTCGACATGTCTTTATCTTTGGAATATCAAGCTAGGTCTAGGTTTGACAAAATCTAAGCTTATATTCCCAAACTCTCAGACACACACACTTCTCACTGGATAACAAACGATGAAAATAAAGACATGATCCTTTGATGAGCACTGCATGGAGACCCTTTTAGCTCAGAGGAAGCAGGGTTTTCAATTAAACCCCAAGAGCCAGCTGCACAGTCCTCCCGCTACAGAGCAGTCGGGAGGATGCAGAACTCGTACCAGGGGAAGTCTGCGGATCCTTCTCTTCACTAGCATGGGGAGAGGTCAGGGCACCCTGGTGTGTCACCAGAGAACACTGACTTCTGCTTTGCTGAGTGCACTGGCAGCCACAAGATGTAAGAATGAAGTCAAATCTGACCCCAATAGACTCAAAATTGACACCAAAAGTGACTTACAGATTTGCCTTCCCACGTACTGGCTTCCTGACGCCAGCATAGAAATGAAATCACCAAGGGCAAAGCTGCTGCCGTGACTGTGTTTTTCTTTTCTTGCTGAACCAGTAATTTTGGATCTAACACTTCTACTCTGTTTTTTTACAAGAGAAGGTATACCCACTCCATCACAGCAGCTAACTCAGGATTAAAGAGCAAGAATAGACCTAAGAACAGGCTGAAGTCTTGCCTCTTATCTTTAAATACTTTAGAAAACGATCAGGAAAGCATACAAATTTAAAGAGAAAAACAATACTACAGTGCACTACAGTAGCCAAGGTTAACATCAGCTATATCTGCAAGACAGCAGCAGAGTCCAAGAGTGCTAGCCAGAGCCTTTCCTGCTCTTAGGGACATCCTCTCTCCTTGTTAAGTGTCCTGCTGGTTATCAAAGCTCTTTCATGTATTTTAGAAGTGGGTTCCAAGCCACAGCTCACACACGTTGAATCCCATGTTAAGATCACATATTTATCCTTGAACGAAGGTCTGTGTTTAGGTAAATATCAGTACAAGAAAAAGGAGAAGGAAAAAAAAAAAAAAAAAGGAGTTATATTCAACTAATTCCTATCAACTGGAAAAAGCCCTTCAAAAAATTACCAGGCACATCAGAACAAATGAGCCAGATGATAAATAAGGACAATTGTGTTGGGCAAAGTGTTGTGCACTGGAAGTCCTCCTCTGTACTTCCAGAGTACAGCACAGAGCTAAAGTTAGGTTTTAACTTCCTCTTTGAGAGCATCAACAAGAATAATCCTTTTCTCCCCCTTTAAGACAGAAGTAATTACTGAATGCTGGAAATGGCTTTGAGATTAACACAGTTTATTCCATCTGAACCCTTGAGTCCTTGCAACTGTCTGGAATGAGGAACAGATATGTTTATTGGAACACAGTTATGGGAAGGGAATGGGCTGTTCTCTGTTTTTATAAAAAAAAAATCCAGCAGATTAATGAACTGCTAGATACCAGGGTATTGCTAAGACAGAAGCCAACACTCCAGATGGTCATACACATCCCGAATTTTATGAAATTAACTTCAGACTCTGGCATTGTGGTAACTGCGAAGCAGAGAACAGGATCTCTCCTCGTTCTCATTGCGGAAAGTCCTTCTCTACTGACAGCAACACACAAAAGAATGGGACATCTCTTGAAATATTATCAGTAGAGAAGTAAAACAATATTTAATCATAAGGTTGGTGTATGGCATCTTGCCTACAAACCCTTTTTCCTGAACACTCATTTAGTGATTGTAGCAGAGACTAGGAAGAGAAGCCCATTCTCTAAAAGCATTTATACTAATAAATGCCAGCAGCAGAGGTTTTTCATTTTTAACTTCCATTTCCACCTCCTTATGAATTAAGAGGGGAGCTGGCATTGTTCTACCGGCTTTCAAAGATCATCTTTCCAATTCAAGCTGAGGTGGCTTCAGGAGCACTGAGGTAGTTTAAGTAAAATGAACAATTTCATATTTTAGTGTTTGGTAGGCAACACAGATTCTGTTTCCAGAGTACAAAGAGGTGAGCCTAGGTTTCAGGGTGAAATTTCTGTGCCCTGTAGGGCTCTCCTCCAATTTCAGCAGAAGCCGTTTCAACTATGAAATATATGAAAAAGAAATGCGGTATCAAAATGGTAGGTAAAGCCCTGGGCATAAAACTAGATACAAACTGAAACTGCATGTCAGTGCCTCCCCTGTAAATTGAATTAGATCTGTGTCCAGCTCCATTTCTGTCCTCCACCTTTTGATTATACTGCAAACTTCCAGTGCAAGGGCTAGACCTCACTGTGAGTTTGTACACAGCCTACTGCAATCTTTGTACAAATAAAAATAACATGGGAAACTGTCAGATGAGAGATACTGCAGCCAAAGACAAACTAAAACATGTGGAATGAAGCAAAATGTAGACAAACCTACAGATGGACAAGGTCTCCCCTTTTCCTCTTATTAAGGAACATTGCAAGTAGAGGAGCACAAATAAAAAGGGGGCATATTCATCCAAGGTTCTCCCTAGGTAAGAGGAAGAATGCAATGCTGAAAAAGAAATAATGCTTGCACATTGATATGAGAATTTTGATTTTGTTCTTTTGTTTTCCTTCCAGAACTAAATACATCAAAACAGACGCAGATAGGCTTCCTAAAACAGAAAGGATGCTTGATGCAAGTACCAGAGAGAAAACAAGACATAGCCACTCCTGTCTTTGAAAAATGGCTCTTTGGATGCCTGATTGGGCCCCTGCCAGTGCAGCAGGGTGGAATAATGATGCAGTTACCTACTTTATAATAGTCATACAACAGGCCAAGAGCAGCAGCACTGTCCTCATCACCATTTATGCTCATCATAGCCTTGGTAGCTGCTGTTAGGGGATTCTCCAAATACGACTTCCAGGCTTCATCCTCGCTGGTGTACGCTCGTCTGGTGTTGAATGAAGTGTCATTTGGCACTAAGGCCACAAGTCGCTTGTTACTGCATAGACAGGAAGAATAAAATTGTGATCCAGCAGGGATTATTTTATTTGTAATTCACAAGGCATGTTAAAGAACATCACATAGCTATATGAAAGTCATATGATTACATCAAGCATCTCTGTAATAAAGTTTGTGACATATTTATCAGTATTAGACATCTTCAGAACTTAACCAAAAAATTGTGTGTAGATCTTATAATTCAAATGTATTTTTACTAATACAGTTAGATCTATTAAAATATTTTTAAAATATTTGTAAAAAAAAATGAAGCAACAATACAAGAACAACTTTGCACCAACATTTTTGCCAGATGTACACTTGATTGGGGAAAAATACATTTATCTAAGGTCAGTTACAATAAGAAGACATGAATGGAAAAAAAAATGCAATGCTAGTCTAGTGTTCACCTAAACTGAGTCTAGTTCTGTATTTAGTAACTGGGTACATCCTATAATTGACCTATTCTCTGCTTTTGGAATGCAATTTGTCAGCAACTTCAGACAGGCTGTGAATAGCAAAGATATGAGCAATGGGTCCAGCACATGGAGCACAAGAAGTTAACATATTTGGGCTCAGTTCCCACTTTATCACTGACCACATGTAGTTAGAGCCATGGCAAATATACACAAGACCATTAGTAGGTGGGATTTGCAGTGGAGCGGTTTCCTCCAGCCCAGAAGTGGTACAAACTGACCAGTGCCAGTGGATATCACGAGAGGTTACTTGCCACAGACGTGGCTGAAATTTCCAGTATAATGGAAACATAGATCAAGATAGTAGTACCTGCTTTTGTAAAATGTTTAATAATCGCAAGGATAAAAGAGCTAGGGAAAGAAAAGAAAAACAAAGTAGCATTCCTATTACACAAGATAGCAGGAAAACAGAGTAGGCAGGGAAACAGTTGGAGAGAGGTGTTGTGCTTACTGCACGTTGCAAGAACACTGGCAAGATTTACGGCTCAGGTTACAAGGATCCTGGTGAAACTTTTAACACGTTACGCCGTACAAATCCCAAAGCTGCAAAGACTACGGAGTGACTGAACACACTGCCTTCACTGGGGAGACTAGCCACACTATTCGTCGTGACTTTTGCAAGACATTTCGTGCTATCTTCCACATAGAAACTGTCTGTTTTTCAGTCTCCTCTTTATGCTCTCCCATCCTACAGGGCCAGCACGACAAACTTGAGCTGTTGCAAGGAATTGTCATCCTAAAACCACACAGCCGAGGTGCCTGCTCGGTAAGGGCCCAGCTGAATCCACGGCCTGGACTGTGCATGTCCTCTCGGCCAGGGGATGGGAATGTCTGTAGGACTGAGCCCGCAGCATACGGACTTCACACTGAAGCCAAATGCTTTCTCTGGCCTTTGAGGAAGAGGAGGGGGTGGTTGAGATTATCATCTCTTTGGTACAAGAGCACTGTTTACAGGTTTCTTTATTTAATGAAAAACAAAATCATCTACGTGGAACATGGAGTACAAGTTTTGTGAACTCTGTGGGGGAAGAGAGCATTTCGTAGCTTCACAAAACACACCCAACAATTTCAGTTCAGGTTATGTCTTCCTTTCATCTAAAATACTTGGATTTTCGGAAGTTTCCCTTCTTTCCTGAGGGCCTTTCTTTCTGCCTGGCCTTTGCTGCCTCTTCCAAAGACTTTTGCCACCTCTTCCAAGGATTTCTGCCCTCCTTGTATTCACATTTGTGTTGTTGCAGGTTTGTTAGAACAAACAAAAGCTGAAGCGCAAATTAGGAACCCGGGGAAAGACAGAGAGAACTGCTAGGCCTGCTCTCCTTTTCAATACTTTATTGTTAGCGACTCAAATCAGATTTGCAGCGGCCCCATTGTTTGTGCCAGGGGTGGCTGAGGGCCTGTTCCCGTCCTGGAGTAGCCAATCCTCTCTGGCTCGGAGCTCATTTTCCATGCAAGGATTCTCCTTTCCTCAACAAAGCTCCCCTTCAGCTACACCGCCGGCATTTCAGGGCGGGCAGCAGCCCGGTGTGGCGCACAAAACTCCTCGCCTTCCTGCAGCAATCTTAGCTTACTGTCGAGAGCTGTCCTTTGTTAGGCCGCGCTCTCACATCCATGTGAGGGTCATAACTGAGTTATGAGGGCTACAAGCAGACAGCGAGATGCCCTTTAAAAACGCCTCTCACTAGACATGCTGTGCTCGTCTGCAGAAATGCTAGAGAGGAGGAGCCCGCCCGGCCTACCCTAACGGGGAAGGCAGTCCTAAGGTGATAAAAAGGTAGTGCCAGCCCTCAGAGGTGTCGTGTGTGATCGTGCTGGGAAGAGTTAAGGTAAAGGAGAAACGCTTCCAGCACAACCAGGCCGCAAGTGAACAGTGGGGATGGCTGGGAAGCCACAGGTGCACGGACCCAGAGCCTCCCCAACATCTCCTCAGAGCGTGTTTGCACTAAAACCCCAGTTTTCATGTTTAAAAATTAAATAATCTCCTCTGGCCAGAGACGGTCTGCAGCATAATCAACCGCCACACTCGTTGTGTTTACTCTGCAAACAGCCCGAAACAATAGCACTAAGAAAAATAAAAAACTTCCTCTTCCCCCCCCCCCCCCCACCCTGTAATCAGCTCTGTGGGAGGTTAATGGTCAGGCCTAATTATCATGATTTAACATAGTCAATCATTTCAAAGATTATACCCAAAGCAGTCAGCCAAAACAACTGTGCTGGCTTTAAGAAAACTCCTCTATTAATTAAGGTCGTTTGGGTGGGACAGAGGGTGTCCCTTGGGAACTGAGGCCGCTGTGGGCACACGCGTCCCCTCTCCTTGTCCTGAACCTCAACATCAGGGAAATGTGACAGGGGGGCAGTGGCTCCAGAAAGATCAAGCCCACCCTAAGCAAAGGAGACAAATGTTTCACATTTTTTAATATCTCCTTCAATGGGGATAGCAAGGCCAGCAATAGCAGCAGATACCCCATCTAGACCCAGATGCATCTTCTAAAAGAGCCCAAAGCTTCAGCACAAGCCAGGTGGTGGAGAACAGGCCCAACCCTGACTGTGCCCGCTGCTGATGGGGCTAGCCCACTGCTCATCCTCATCTTCCTCCTCCTCCTTGCCGCATTTGGGACGTGCACTAACCTTCAAAGCCAGGAGAGGCATGCCTACACACGCCGAGATCACGCCACTGCTGTACGGTGTAGATACAGCTTAACAAGTGGGGATACTCGGCAGGGAAAAGCTGCAGGTTTGCTTTCAAGCTATCCGATGAGCTCCTAATGAATGCCAAATATTTTTCTCTTGTTTTACGTTAAACAGTAGTAGGTGGTTATGTGTCTTAGTTTATAGGTGTGTAAGGATGAAGGCATTTTCTGAGGCATGGTCTAGCTTAGGGGCTAGATTCCCTGACACCTGAATGTTTATATCAAGACCAGACTTTACATGGCCTTTATTTTACAAAATCTTTTTTCCCCGAACTATTTAGTAGAGATTTTCTTGTTTGTACCAGCCTTGCACAATTTGTGTGCTTTGCTCCTAAGAGGAGTATCTACGATTTCCAGATTGATACCGGTGATTTCTGCGTCTGGTAAACTGATGCTGTTGAATTTAAGAAAAAGTATTACTGAATTTTATAAAACCAGATACTACAAAGGTAGTGTATAAATAGAGATGTCCACAACTGTACTCACTGTTTCATTTTAGTTCCTGTAGTAAAGCATCACAGGTTGGACAGGCAGGTTGGACAGGACTCAACCATCTTAATGTCAGTAAGTGAAGGGAATGGAAAGGGCTGGCCTTTCGAGTCCTTCAGATCTGAGATAATGAACTTTCACCAGCCAGCACTTCGGGCTACAAAATCCTACTGTGGACAAATTCTCATGCAACTTGATGCAATTTGTGAACTAACTTGCACAGAACCATAAATGTCCATTAAGGCATTCAAGAAAAGTGACGAAAGAAGGAAGCTTTGGGATCAGAGTTTGCTTTTCATTGAGAAAAGATTTCCTGCCTTTGAGTCTCTCTGTCCATTGAGGTGTTCATGAGATTTCCACTCGATTTGAGAAGTTCATGCAGCCTCTTAAATTTGTGACTGAATTCAAAGTATGCAGATGCAGCTGTGCTGCACCGGGTACAACCCGCTGATTCAACATGAACCATAAAATACCCTGAAACACCCAAAAATAGAAACCCCATTGATCCTGGCTGGAATAAGAACAGGTTTGATGTATCCCTCTCTCCCTTCCCACTACTAACTGCTGGTGCAAGAAGAGCCGGGGGTGTGGAGACAAAAATACCTTTAACTCGAGTGCATGGATGGACCCAGACACAATATGCCTGGAGGAACTGCGCAAGCAGTCACCCTGCTCTCCTCTACCATATGCTCAGCATTGCATGCTGTTCCAGCTGGTGTTTGTGGGGAACAAAGTCTATTCCTGTATGCCCCCAACTTTTGCCTTGCCCAGGAAGTTCACCCCAGAAACACAGAGCAGACTTGCCAAGCTGGGCACCCAGCCCAGCCATTTCCAGGGGTCTGACTGCTTGTTAAGACATTGCATTTGTTCTTTTAACAAATTTTAAAGGAAAAATAATAATAAAGCAAGAATTGAAGTGCTCCATTGCATGTCCTTACAGGCTTCTTCATCCCCTGGGTAAGACATGAGGGCATCCCCCCTCCCTGTGCAGGCGAGGTGCTGGACAGGAGCTCACCAGGTATAACGTGCAGGGCAGTGAGGGAGCGGGAGGAAGCCCAGTTTGCAGGTTTTGGCCCAGGCCTGAGCCTGCCTGGTTCTTACACCTGTGAGACCAGAGCAGCAGGCACACATGTGCAGCACCTCTTCAAACAGTTGTGAGACCAGAGCAGAAACACGAGGCTTTGGTCCACACAACTGTTAAAAAGCACACACATTTTAGCGCCAATCAAGTAACTGGAAAAGGCAAGACAGACTCACGTCGTGCTGGCTCCCAGCCCAGCACGTCAAGGCCATGGGATATTTATCACAAACTCACTTTTTGTTGGCTGATAAGAAAGCGCACGGGGCAACTGTCTCCAATCCAGAAACCCTGGGAGAAATGCTAGTTCTACGAGACACTAGCCAAAGGGATTCTGCTTGCATCCTGGGTTTCCAATCCCTTCAATGTCCAGCTCAGAGCCCTGGCTGCAGGATGCTGTGACCCAGGGTGCTACAGGAGGAAAAGCTGCCTGCTTAGCTTTCCTCCCGTGCAAAGAAGTGGACAACTTCAACAGCGCCTGTGTTTCGTTGGCTATGACAAAAGGGACAGGAACACGCTCCAGCCACAGCGGAGTGCTGGAAAAGGCTCCCACTTCAGTTGTGACACAGCTAAGGAGGGCAGAATGTGATCAGTCCCTGGTAGGTGTTTCAATAGCTCTAAAGCCCTTTGTAAGTTTAGTTTACACTTGCACAACTCTCCGGGCAGCTATGAGGCTGCTATAAAGCAGATTTACAACAGATGTTCATACAATCTGTCTTACAACTGATGTACATGCATATGAATCCACGGGCATGGATTTTGGATTTAAGTACCATTTAAAAATCAGCTAAAGGACAGATCCCATAGAAGCTGGATAAGTTAAACTTCAGATCACAGACCATAAATTTCTCTTTGTGCTCGTTTTAGAAAGAAGTGTAAATCCTAGCCCTAATTCTCCTAGTGCTGGAAAGTGAGATCCAATGGTTAGCCACAATTTACTACCCTCAGCGTACTGCTCTTCCTAGACATGAAGTTAAAAAAAAAAAAAAATACACCGTTGTCTCACTGCAAGTTTTATTTAGTTTTTTTAAAAAAAGTTTTGACTCCTCAGGATTTATTGCCAAAGTTATAATTAAAAAGTCAGCAACAATTTTTGTTTCAATTAAGACAGTTGTGTTCTGTTAAAACTCCAAAGGAACGTGAATGCTTAACGAACAGGAAAATTATGGCCCATGCATCTTGGTATTTTTATCTTTCACAGCCGACAATCACATCTTCCCCAGAAGCATGAACAGGTCTCCAAAATGCACCTAGCCCAATCCGGTGGGCATATAAATACACAAATGACTTGGGAGTGAAGGAAAAATCAAAGCATTTAGACCACCAGGAAAGCACAAGACATGATGTCCTCTGGCCCAGCCAGCTGCCCATACCAAGGAAAAAATTCCCATTATAGAAGCCGAGTAATTTTGCCTACTAATGAATGCAGGTTTGGGACTCTCGCAATTTTGGGGCAATTACGCTTTTTGAGTGCAAGACAAATCCAAACAAGATCAAACACGTTAAATGATTAAAAGAAATTATTCTACCTTTACAAAACACTCCGAGAGGAAGTAAAATACATTGAGAGCACAAACGGAATGGCAAAACAGACTACTTCAACAATTACATGTGTACTAGAAGTTTTATTTGTTTTTACTCAGACCCAAAATAACTTAACCATGTAATAGTGATTAACAAGATTAAAATAAATTGGTGATTCATTAACATTGACAAAAATATTATTAAGCATGTCAAAGTGGAGGTACAAAAAAAGAGCTCTGCAACAAAGACTAGTAAGTGCCTACTGAGGACTCTCACAAGCAGGCAATTACTCATCTCCAGACAGACTTTATACCTGTGATTTCAGAGACTGTTTTGTTTGACTCTTACTTAAATATTATTTCTACCAGACAATCATTTTTATTACTGCACTAAGCCTGTTGCTTTTTTTTTTTTTTTTTAAAGCCAAGCAGAGAACACTCAAAAAAAAAAGGCAGGTTTCAGCATATTGGTAGAAGAAACAGTGATATCTCAAAAAACGAAGACTCTCTGGAGCTCACGACCTTACAGCTAACGGAGTTGCTCCAAACTAGCAGTTACTGAGCAGCTTCAGATCAGGCCATGCTCTGGTTTGCTCAAAACTGTACTTTCCAGCACGCACAGCACCCAAAGTTGTTTTAGCTGCCTTGAAGCGGCAGCAGTAGGCTTTAAAATTAAAAACAGGTCATGACAAAGCTTCCTCGGCCTGCCGCAGGTTAACCTGCCCGCTGACCCCGCAGCCCTGGCTCATTCATTACTCCCGTGCGGGTTAATGGGAATGGAATCGGTGCTGCACTAATAGCAGATTGCTGGGTTTTCAGAATACAAAATGTTTTACACGGGCAGAAGGAAAGCATGTATTCCAGGACTGAGCAATCCTGGGAGTCCAGATTACCCACAATATCAAAGAAAAAAAAAAGCATAAAACCAAAAGCATACTTTACAGATCAACTGAAATGTAGAAATATGAAAGATGCCATTATCTCAAACTATTAGGAAAATTAACAAATCCATGGATATGCGTAATCTTCAAGGTTGAAGACGTTTTCAACTTACAGGTATGTTGCAATATTTGACTTCTCCACAGTTCATATGCACTTAATGTGGTTTCATTGGTTACTATTTCATAAGCAACAGCTCTCTTCTTTACAAAGTCAGTGCTATTAAAGAACAGGACAGTGTCCCCATATACTAGGGCATCTGAACTAATTAGTCCTTTTCTTTCAATTAGCTACTACTGTCCCAATCACTGATTAGAAAGCTAATGAAGATTCATCCCATGATGAATTCCTAATCAGCATTTAAAAATGCTACTTTGTGTGCATGTGTGAAATTACAAAAAAAAAAAAAGGCAACTTAATGGGCTGCTCCATAATCAAAGAAGAAAGTACTTATGGTAACTATCATGGTCTGCACTGGATTAATACTTGTGAAACTTTTTGACAAAAAAAAATGTCAGTCAGTATAATAATATCGTTTCCCCTTCATGTGTCCCTGCAAAACAAGCGTGATGTCTTTACTGTTCCTTCACAAGGAGGAGGTTACGTGATCACTGCAAGCAGGTAAGTGACCTGGGAAAAAACCCTCCCTCCTGCTCTGCTTTGATCTTCGGTCTGGCCTCACCACTAGAGACACACTGGTGTTACAGCAAGACGTAACCATTTCATACCCTTACTCCACTCAGTTAAGCTTGCTGTTGCAAGTTCTGTGAGGCTCTGCAAGTTGACTTTCCACTTCCCTTGTACAGAGATGGACATTTTCTGGGGAATATGGACATTTTTTCTGGAGAAAGTTTGACATCTGAAAAGTGCAAGCACTGAACACCTCTAATTCCCGTTGCTCCATTCATTCCTGGATGTGTAACACTGGAAAACTCATCTCAATGGACTGTCTATCCAGACCCTCAGCAGTGGAAAAATAAATAAATAAATAGCAGAGCAGTCTGCAACCTAATTGCCATTCCCCATCAGTTGGTGGGAACAGGTTTAGCCCTCAAAGAAAGAATTAAGTATAATTCACAGAATCACACTGTAAACCATAAATGCCCTTTTGCTGTTACTGTACTGGACGCTTAAGCTAAATCTTATGAAGGCAGCAACTACACGTACACATTCAGGAAGAAATGCGAAACCAGGGCCAAATTACCCCATGAAGAGTCCAAGATGGACTTCAGCCACAAGCAAGCTGGATGGGAACATGCCTCCGCTGACACACAGGAGCAGGTCTGAACCCATTCCCACATCCAGGCTTGCTCTCCCCTCAGTTATTTACCCACACGGACGTGCTGGGTGCCCTCCTTAATGTGGTCAGCCTGAGCATGCCCCGGCCCCGTCTGCCCGGTGTCCTCAGCCGCTCTCGTGCGTACGGAGGTGGCTGGAGCCTGCCCGGCCGAGCCGGAGCTCCCCGTCACGCTGCTGGCCGGCCAGAGCCACGGGGATCAGCTCGGGCCTGCCACCGGGCCCATTCCTCGCACAACTTCAGCCCCAGCCCGTGTGGGACTCGTGACTTACACAACAGCGGGAGTGTGGGGACAGTTGTGTCACGTCCCAGGAGGCAGGCCGCGGTGGTGGTACAGTTGCTGCTCCTCCTTCATGGGGCTGGTGGCAACCTCTACCGCCTCGTTAAGACTCACAAGTATTGAGGTCACCAATTAGCTTTACTAGCCACGAATCTGGAGTTGTGCGGTGATAAATTATTTCTATAGACTACAGTAAGAGCAGCTTTCCGGCCTACGTCTTTGGATGGCGTGATGAACCCAGACTGAGGAAAAATGGATGCCAAAAATAACCTCCAAGGGGAGGCCAGGCTACGCTCAGCCCCACACTCCTCTTACCCAGTTCTCCAAACAGCTCTATTGACACAACTGAGGGGGTGGAAGGGAGGCAGGAACAAGTGGCCACGGCCTGCTGAGGTCGGTACTACCTCTGAAAAATGCATGTGAAATCATGTCTTATCTCTTCTGGCTGATAGGAGCTCGGGGAAGAAAGCAGGCAAGACCCAACTTAAGCATAAAAACTAAAGGCAAAGACAGGGAGATATGCACAGTGTCTTAGGGATAATCTCCCCTTCCAAGCTCCTCACTTAGCATAAGAATCAAAGGACTTGATCTTTAGCATTTTCACCTCACCGGCCACCTTCCTCGCTTAAAGGTGATGGTGCAGGTAGCACCCAAAGCAGCCCCTCCGTGCTTTCAACACCCCCCCTGCTGCTTACTTGTCTGCATCAGCACTTTGCTAGCACAAGTCCCTCAAAAACATGTCCAATGACACTGACAAATTAACTGACCTCGAAAATAATGAGCTTCCCTACCCAGTCCTGCCTGTAGGGAAGGTTTGTTTTTAAGTAAAAGGAAGACCACGTGGGGGAGAATAATTTTGTACTCCTCAGATTAGGTTTTCATTGGATATAATTAGAGCCTTAAAAAAAAAAAAAAGCCTTCCCATGCAACCCCCTCGTCTAATTTCTCATTCCATCTTTTCTGAAAACAAATGTATTTGTCTTCTCACATTACACTTGTGTATACAGAGCCCAGGGGATTTACTCTTGACTTCCTTTTCAAACTCTTACCTACCCCCTCTGGATTTTCTAAACACCTCCGACCAGAAGCGGATCACAGGCGTACCTGCAGCAGGGGAATTACTACTACTTGAGGGCACTACGTGCTCTGCAGTGCTCTCTTCTCCCTCGGTGGTAACACCAGCAGCACCACACAGAGCAGGGACAAAGGGCATCAATTCCCCGGTCTCTGCAGCTTACCCCTATGCCAAACGGTGAAAGGAAGGATGGTCCCGTGGCTTAGAAGCATCCAAAACCCAGAGGAGAAGAACTTTTGCCCAAGTTCTTATAGTCTTACGTAGAAGATAGGTTTCCAGCTGCGCTATTTTTCTACTTCAAAGCTGGCGGCGGTACAAAGTTGCTCGCTTCCCCCCCAAATTCCCCTCTCGCTCCCAGTAACTGTGCTTGGTGTGCCGTGGCCCTTATGAGCCATGGGGCAGGCACACCTGGCCGGGGAGCACCTCACGGGCCCCTTTCTCCTTCTGGCATAGCTTTTGGATGCGCTCATTGAGGGCTGCTTGCCCCTCGGGTCTTTCAGAGTTAACCTGGCTCCCCTCCCAGCTCAATGACCGCTCTTTCGGCTGCTCCTCCCCGCCTCGCCAGCATCCCTCGGGGCTCTCTCCTCATTCCCTTCCTCGCACTTAAATCACGGGCCGATGGCGCTTATCGGGCCTCCTGAGGCACTGGTGCCCATTCCCACAGAGATGGGAACAAAGCGAGGGCTGGGAGCTCAGCTCCTGCCACTATCGCCTTAATTTCACGGACGGCACTTATCGGGCCTCCCGTGGCACTGGATCCTGTTCCCATTGCCACAAAGATGGGAACAAAGTGAGGGCTGGGAGCTCAACTCCTACCACAATCACTTTTATTTCACATTAGTAGCTACCACTGTCGGATGAGGTTTGGGAAGGCCAGGAGTCATATTTATTTTTTTAAATCTTTCTCCTCCAAAAGATTCTCCTCCCTTCGTGGAGAATCTTCACGGAGTGCCCCTACCAGGACACTCGACCCTGGCGTTTTCTCTTGCCAGATAACCTCCTTCTTGACAGGCGGGTTGTCACCAAGCCTCTCTGTCCTTCTCCCAGGTCACCATCCCAGGCGGCAGGGCAGGCTCCTCCTCTCCACCTCCTTCTCCACAAAGGCCCTTGGGGAGCACACGGGAGCCGGCTCCCGGCCCGGCAGAGGGGGGAGGCCGCCTCCCCGGCTCGGGGGGCTGCACGGAGCGGCCAGCCCCGCCGTCCCCCCGCAGCCTGCCCTCCCGCAGCCCGCCCTCCATCTTCCTCGCCCCGCTGCCGCCCCGCAGCCCGGGCACCCAAAATGGCCCTGGCGGCCCCGCCGGGCGGGCTGCGGCCGCATTCCTGCGCCTGCTGCCAGGCCGCCTCCCTGGACGCTGCCTTCCCCCCGCCACCCCAACGGGGCGTGAAAAAAAAAAATATATATATATATATATATATATAGGGGGAAAAAAAAGTGAATTTGGGGATTTTCCGCACCGAGCGCTGCACGAACCCGAGGGCGGCCGGGGGAAGGAGGCGGCTGCCCGTAGCTCCGTGTCGCCGTGTGCCGGGCTCGGCGCTTTTTGGTAGCCCCGACGGGAGGAAGGAGGAGAGGAGGAAGAGGAGGAGGAGGACGACGAGGAGGAGGAGGAGGAAGGTCGCGGCGAAGCAGGGCCGCGGGGCCTTCCCCACGCCGTCGGGGCGGCCCGGGGGGGCGCTCGCAGCTCGAGGCGGGCGGTGGGGAAGCCCAAAAAGTGGAAAAAAAAAATACAAGAAGTAAAGGAATAAAGCCCGAAGGGCCGCCCCGGGGGTGGGGGGGGGGGCAGCCGGCCGCGGCTCGCTGCCGGCCCGTGCCTGCGGCGGGGCAGGAGGGCACGGGGCGGCCGCGGCGAGCGGCGGGGCGCAGCGTGCCTGCTGCCATCACTTACTTGTCCGTCTCTTGTGACATGTTTGATCCAATGAACTCGCTCCCCTTTTCCTCGGTCTCCCCGGTGGAACTGGACTTTCAGGTCTGTGCAGGTAAAGGCGTGTGCGGCGTGTGAACGCACCGGGACGGCAGAACCAGAGCTACTGGTAATTCTGCTTTTTTTTTTTTTTTTTTTCTTTTCAGGTTGCTTTGCTCCCCCCCCTTAGCCTGGCCCGGCTCGGCCCGGCTGGGCTGGGCTGGCAGCCGAGGCAGGACCGGAGGAGCGCGCGCCCCCCCCCCCCTCCCCTCCACCTCCGCCCCCCCCCCGCCCGCCGCCGCCTCCCCCGCGCAGGTGGCGAGCGGCCGGGCCGGGCGCGCGCAGGTAACTTGGCCGAGCGGCGCCGGGCTGCGGGGCTAAAGGCGCGGGGCCGGGGGGGCGAGCCGCGAGCTGATTGGGCGGGGCGGCCGGGCAGGTGCGCTGCCATTGGCGGAGGCGCGCACAGGTAAAGGTGCCGCCGCGCGCCAGGTAGCGCGCCTCGCGCCGCCGGGCAGCCGCTGAGGGGAGAGGGAGGGAAGATGGCGGCGCTGAGGCGGCGGGCGGGCGGGAGGGAGGCCGTCGGAGGGGCGAGGCGGCCGTCGGGGCTCCCTCACGAGGCTCCATCACGAGGCAGCCGCCCCCGCCCCGCCGCCTCACGCGGCGCTGGGGCTCGCAGCGCCTCCCCGCCGTCGGGGGACGGCTCGGTGTTGGGTTTTTGTTTATTTGGTTTTCTTTTTTTTTTTTTTGGACGTGGAGCTTAGGTTGGGGCCGGCTGGGTTGGATGTTGGGGGGGCGTGGGAGTGCGGAGGGCGCGTTGTGGAGGGGAGCGGTGCTGTGAGGATCGGAGAGCTGGGGGCTGCGGGACTTGAGGGGTCTGCTTTGTCAGCCTGCAGAGAAGAGGAAAGTCAGCCTGGAGGGAAGAGGAAAGCCAGAACGAGGTGTTCCGCACAGCG
Source organism: Anser brachyrhynchus (assembly GCF_964034855.1). Classification (NCBI taxonomy): domain Eukaryota; kingdom Metazoa; phylum Chordata; class Aves; order Anseriformes; family Anatidae; genus Anser; species Anser brachyrhynchus. The sequence continues at coordinate 139,783,229 of NC_137695.1, read as the reverse complement.
GAGAAGTGGTTGGAGAGGACCCGGCCATCAAACTGACAGTCACCCACCCTCCTGTGCACCTTGCCTGGAGGGCTCGGTGCTGCCCTAGGACCAGGGTGTGCAGGCAGCAGCTTTCACCCGCTGGGGAAAGGAGAGGATGAGGGCCTCGAACCCAAGGGGTCACTTAGAGAAGAGGGAATAGAAAGCTAGCAGAGAGACTTCCATCTGCTCTCACCTGCTCTCAGTCTCCATTCCTCCACTGGAGGAAGGTCAGGACCCTACTCATTCTTCCTGCTACCATACTTAACCCCATTTGTTCCTTGAGACACCTTCCTATCCTAGGCATACCAACTTTATCTCTGCTGTGTATAGAGAAAGTAGACCAATATATTCACAACAAAGTTAACTTGCTGAATGATGCAAAGCCATGCGATTTATATTGTCCTAAGAGGAGGATCTTCTACCTTTGATTTCACCTGATGGGAATGTACTAGGAGGGATATTCACAGCAGTGAGTATCTGTATAACCAAATCTGTAGTTCTGCATGTGTGTCTCTAACCATGCAGTATTGCATTCTAGGGCCCTGATCTTCTGTCACCTACTGCTGCAGCTGAAATCAAGCTTGACTCTCTGAAGTCTTTGATGTTACAGGATCACAATCAGGCACAAATAACTGTTACTGTATCTCCGGCCTTATCTGTATTCACAGTAAATAACCAAATTAAGCCAGTTCAGAAGAGATCAGTTTAAGTCAGCTTAAGCGTAGCTCCGTGAAGGTTTCCATCGTATTTTTAACTAAACAGAATTAGAAAAATACTTCAGCTAGATTAATGACACTTTGATTGAGCACAAGATATTAGTTAGCCTTTCTCTTCCTCCGTTCATCAGTCACCGGAAAGAAACATTATCATGCAATCTGTGGATCCAATCAAAAGTTGCTAATGTGGCCTGAATTTTGAATAGCAAATACTGGTTTTAAACTTTTTGGTCTGTAGGCCGTTATTCATAACAATGCTTGCATAAATTGCTTTGTATAACACATTTTGGGGAAGCCGTGAGGCTTCATAAAACAAAGAAGAGAAACAGAGTAATTTATTCATTACAAATAAAGCAGTCGTTCTGAATACAGAATTACTACGTAGTCTTAAAACAAGTTGAGCCTCTCAGGCACATCAGTGTGAGATACTGAGAGTTGCCCTAGAGAAGCAGGGGGAATGCTGTAACAGTTTAAGTTAATGAAACCTCCCTGCTAAATGCAGAAATGATAACATTTCTTTCACAAATATTTGTTGTGCTGAAAGAAGCCTGAAAAGGTTACCTATTTGAGCACTGTCAATAGGATTAACCCCAACTCAGGTATCCGCTTTCTCTTTTTTAATGTTTTAACTATGAGAAGCATTTGGAAGTGGATTATTTTTATTATTTTTTTCCTGTATGAAATGTATAGCAAAAATGGGGGGAAGATCAGTGATGAGCACTTTTGAAAATGCCAGCCTCCCCAGGTAGAAATGCTGCTGATGTGTGATTTTACAGGAAAGAAAACGGCATTTGATGCTATCTGCCGTCTTGGACCAAACCCAGACTGTAACTCAAACTGAAATAGAGTTTGTTGTTCTAGTACTGGGTCAACTACAAAACCGTCTTTAGCAGCCCTCCCTCAGGAGAAGTTCTCGCAGAACGAGGTAGTCGGGAGGCTGAGCTCTGCTGCTCACCACCTGCAGAAGTGTTCCAAGGTCAAAGGTAGGGACAGAGTGGAAAATGCAGCAAGCAACGCTTGGCTGAGGCTGTTGGAGATGACAACTGTTATTTAGTTGGGACTTGCTTAGATGGAAAAATGGACCCTGAAAATTATTTTAACCAGGTTGCAGGCATTGGGCTCATCATTTTCTGGGCGAGCCTTGTGCTTCAGGCTGCAGACTGGAATCAAATTGTGAGCGCCGGAGTCCACCTCTAGCCGAGCAGGTCAAACAAGTCCTGCCTAATCCAGCCCGGTGCTCATTCTTCACGAGTTACAAGATTATTATAAACTAATCTGTTAGTCACTGAAAAATCATCTAATGTTATTTCTGGCCAGACCAGTCTTGCTTCCCGTAGAATAAAGGCTGCGTAGAGCAAAAATAAAGCGGTCGTGCAATGCATTATTGAACATATAGGACCCATCTTTGGAGTGTACAGGAACAACCTAAAATAGTAGATCGCTGGTTTTCATACTGTTTGCTTCTTTGCACAGCAACTGCTGGTTTTTTTGTGGCGTTGTTCTAAGGATTCAGTGTAGAATCCAACTGTCTACAGCTTCACCTCATGTTTACATTATTTGCTCCGTAGCATCAACGTTGTTTGGACTTGCCAGCACCGGGCAAAGGAAATGGAGTGTACAAATAAGGCTTAACTAGGCTTACTAATTGCACGAAGCAACTGAAATATCTTTCAGAAAACTATTAAAAGTCTCTGCGATAGAAGACGTTAGGGAGGTATTTATGTCAAAACAGTGCTGTAAAGTAGTTCGGCGAGAGCTGAGATGTTTGAAAACAAGGGGTTTCAGTAGGCAATGATTACCACATATTTTTATTTATATATTTCTGTGTCGCTGATGGCTGTTGATACAAAATGCACTCTGGCACAGTAAGTTCAAAGACAACCACCTACCTACGAATTCTGTGATACGTTTACTGTTAGTCCTTCCCATAGCCTTTCCTTTGTAGTCGTCTTCTGTGTGAAACTATATTTATTGGGATTTGCACAGACCTTGATCTTCAGCTGACTTCAATAAAGCCATCACATACATCAAAATAAATGGATTTTAGCCCTCCTGGACCCCAAATGGATTGCTGCTATGCTCTAATAATGAATTACGTTACGCTATTAACTTTTAAGAAAGCACTACCAAGTAACCAAGATCCTAATAACAGTTCGCTTTTAATGTTTCACAATAAAACTATGAAAGTGCTATCAGGATACTGTGATCAGTGGCGAGTACGTGCCGCCAGGAAACTGCCAGTTGTGCTCCCCGCACAGGTCAGCTGGGATCCCTGGAGCAACCTGGAGTTTCCAGATGCCTCCCTCCACATGGCGCGTGGCAGCAGCGCTTCAGCAGCACAGAGGACCGTGGAATATCAAGCATTTCCTGGCCACAAGGCAGGGCGTGGAGCTTTTTTTTTTTTTTTGTGGCATTTTCTATTTGAAATGCCGATTTGCATTTCTTTCAGAGCCCTCAAAGCAACGTGGAAACCTGTAAGAAAAAAGGGTGGGGGTTATTTATTTTTGGTTTGCTCATTATGAGTGTAGAGTTCGTGATTCTGAAAGATGTCAGAGTTGTAACGTTAATATCCATTATATCTGCAGCTCCGATCTTAGGTGATGTGGTTTCAACTTAAAAGAGGAAAAATCACTTTTAGTGATGCAAATAGCTCAGAGCCTGGCAATCCTTTTGGGATTGAGACACTGAGACAGCTAAGAAGGCAGCTAAGTCTGACACTAGATTGGAATATTAGGCTCATACTTGATTAATAGATGTTAAAGTACCAATCCATTTCATAAAGATTACTCACAGTTTTGGAACCGTTTCAGTAGCATTTAATACACACGGATAACTTTTCTGCAGATGCTTTGATCTCTCTGATAGTATTTTTTTAGTGATTCACCCAAGCATTTTGAAACAAGGGGAAAATACAGTTAGGTCACCTAATGACTGTAATTTTGCTTTTAGTGAAAAAGTGTAGTGTGAAAAAGAATAAGAAAGCATCTGTGAAAGACAACTTAATGTACTGTGGGATCTGGGACTCTGGAAATACCTTAATTAAACTGAAATCAAAGTTGTGTGATGTCATTATGGGCCAGAGCTGGAGAACCTAAATAACCTGATCTCTCTGTTAAGAGTGCGTCTCTCCGAGGGTTTGTCCAGCATCCCCTGTTAAGCAGCAACACCTTTGCAGCATCATAGAACAAATCTGCAAATCCATGGGCACATTTTGAGTAATCCTTAAATTCAGCTATTTTGGAGTAGAGGTGAGATAATGCTAGTTCACTTAGGTTGTGAATAGAATTTCAGAAGAAATTTGTTTTAATACCTATATATCATTTTGTTTAATTACTGGGACACTCATTTGTTGCGTTTTTTGTTGTTTTTTTTGTTTGTTTGTTTTTAGTCCTCAGTAGTAGTAGTTTCTAAACCAACATTTTTTCCCCAAATTAAAGTTGTAGGGTCTGCAGTGGGCGGTGGACTGGGACTGGAGGGCTCTCACTGGGGACCGGGAATGGCAGAGAATGCCTTGGCCACTGAGGCTCCCGCTCTCAGCTCTCATCAGTCAGTTCTTGAATCATTATGATTTACCAAGCATCACTCGAAAGGAATCCGAAATAGGTTTTCACATGTTGATCACTTCCCTGGGAGCTTCGTATGTCTCTGCATCAGCTGAGAGTTTTAAAAAAATGCAGAAGCTCCACAGGTCTGACAGCGCACCGCAAGAAGCAGCATTCTAAAAGCGATGAAGTCTCTTTTTGCTCTGACACCATGTCTTAAAATAGGTGCAAGTGTTCCAGCAGGCACACGGTGAAGGATGGCATATAAACAACTGATTGTTTGCTTTTCCCACACTCGAGTAAATTCAGTCCGGAGAATCCACCGAAACACTTTGCAGTCGGAGCAGCAGGAGTTGGGCAACAAAGCTTCGGATTCACGCAGAATCGATGTATTTTCTTCCTCCAAATAAGTCAATGCTGTAATCAAATAGCCCGGCACTTAAGGAATCACAGCAAATGGAAAAAAAGCTGCTTTCAGGGCTTGCTGAGGAGGAGGAGGGGCTGATAGCCCCAAGGCAGTTGCTCAGTTATCCTTGTGGCTGCCCTCAGGAGCAGGCAAATGTTATTCTACTTGAAGGGCAGAGGATAAAGGGAATTGTCTGGTGGCACAAAAGGAACCAGTGTCGGAGCCAAGAGATCTCTGCTGTGCCTTGTTCTGTGGAAAGGTCACGAGACCGTGTGTCTCTGCGCTTCTGTTTAAGCTTTGTCAGCCCCGTCTTAGTGCCTTTACAGGCAGGTGTAGCGGTGTCTCTTTCTAGTATTTGTTGTTGTTCCCTTTTGAAATGGAGGAGTACTTCAGAAGAAAGCATTCCAACCGACCTTGTTCATAAATATAAAGGCCGTATATAACATCACTCCATCAGCCTTTTGGGGCAATGTAGAATCAGAGCTTGCTGACATAACCCTTGGCCTTTCCTTTCGCCTGGGCTTGGCTCTTCAGTGCTCAGGAGCTTCAGGACCGCTTAGTCCGGGGCTTGGGGAAGACCCCGTTTCTAGCTCCCCTGCAACCGCGGACTCGGCCCGTCCTATCGGGCTCACCATCTCAGCGATACCGTGTTTATACAATGCACATGCCCTGCGTGCGCCTACAAGCCCGCTTTATCTCGGCTCAGTCTCTGCTGTGAAAGTAGATTTTTGCTGTTCCCCTGCCGCTGGGAGGACGTCGCTGAGAGCCCGGGACACGCGGTGACAGCCCTGCCTCGTCCTGCCACAGCCAGGCCCAGGAGTCGGGCTCGCAGGGCGTCTCCGTGGCTGCTGGCTCCAAGTTCCTTTGCACCTCGTTTTCCTTCTGCAGTATCGCTGTTACCCATGTGCATTATTGCACTGCCCAATCCAGTATTGATTTTTTCGTTTTTTTTTTTTTTTTTTTTTTAGCGCAGATCGGAGTTACGAGGTAGTCCCAGCTCCTTCAGCCGTGTCCCGTGGCTGTGGTGCGTGCTGCTTTATACCCTTACCTTTGTTTCTCTGAGCCCCTTGTTTGAGAGAAGGATCAGACAAAACATCCGTGTTTTCTCAATTCATTCAGGATGCAGAAACTTCTTGCCGTGCCGTGCCCTAGGCACTGTGTGTAACCAGGAGTTGCGCTGCACATTTTGCTTCCTTTATTCCAGCACAATAAACTGATTTACAACACCTGTGGTTTTTCTTTGCATTTTCCTTTCTTTTCCCTTTTCCCAAGTCGGTGGAAATCTTAGCTCCTTCCTAAGCAAAGTGAAAGTATTCGGCAGTGAAGAAGTTTTATGTGGCTTCAGCCACAGGGATGCTGAGTATTTGCTTGCCTCTATTTGACTAGAAAACAGAGTGCCTGGCGATGGCTGTTTGTTTACACGGAGTGTTTGGGTGTGAGGGGGAAAGCAGGCACATTTACATTTACATTTCTTTACTGCTTTTTTTCTCCAGCTCCCACACATGAGCAATAGCCCTGCAGGGTAGGGTGGGGGTGAGATATGTGTGTTGCTCTTTATTTCACTGTAAACTTCGCTCTGAGTGCTAGGACTTCTCGGGGGAAGATAAACCCTCTTTTACCATCCGTAGGGGTATAAATCACTCCTAATTAACACCATGGTTAAGCTGCCTGGGGTGGGAGGCGAAGAAATCCTATAGCTTGGCTGGCTCATTCCAGAGTGAACGAGGTGCAGGAGGACACAAAAGCTCAGGAAACCTGTACAAGAGGGAAGCCAAACTGACACCCTGCAGTCCCCTAGCCCCGAGCAGAGACTGTTTTGCTACCATGAAGTTGCTCAAGCTCTCACCGCCCAGGTACCCACTGCCAGAGTCAGTTCCTGACCTGTGGAGGTTTCAGAGGAGGTGCGCAAGGCAGACACGCGGAGGTAGGTGCAGCACCTCTCCGTTTTATACGTGAGGTTTTTGAGCAACTGACTTGCCAAAGGTTATGTGGGGAATCTCCGCAGAGCCAGGAATTTATTACCCCTTGCCCAGATCTCCAGCTGCTGCCAGAAGCAGACAAGTAGTTTGCTGAATGCTTCAGCCCGACTCCTGGAAAGTACTCCTGCATTCCCACTGAAACCAGTGAGTTCCCCAGTAGAGCATACATTTATTTTTAAACTCTACAGGCAGGGGTTGCATGTTTTGACAAACTAGCACCAGAGCATTGAGTGCCTTATAGATTCTTAGCCCCTGAAACACCGTCATGACTAACTGCTCTTTAAAGCTGCCACCGCACCGCAGCCGTCCGTGGGCTCCGAGGCAGTGCCCGAGTGCAAGATGCCTTTCTTGGTCTAGCCTTGTGCTATTTTAGCTTAAATCACCTGCAGAGATGACAGTAGAGTTTAAGGGGGGAGAACAATTCCGAATGAATTGTGCTCACAAAATAGACAAGCCACGTTTGTAATGTAGGATTTTAGACCCAGGTGCCTTCGTCTTGTCTTATCAGAGCCGATTGGTTTAGCTCCTGTGCAGCGTAGGTTGTAGTTAAACATTGCACTGATAACTCTAAGCTGGCATCGGTATTTACGCAGGACAACTGATGATGCAGCGTCGTAGCTGGCTTCAAGGACAGCTCTCGCCTTGGAACTCCTCGAGTGGAGTCCATCCTCACCAGCGTTTTATAACTCGTGATAAAATCTTTCTCAGTATTATTTGTCTCCTGTATGAAGTGCAGGTGGTGAGCACTGAGCTTGGCACCACAACACGGTGGAGCAGGAAGTAATCCCCTAGCGGGGATTTCCCTGATAGCCCCAAGGTCACTGCAATGAGCAGGCAGCAACTTGGGGAAAAGCAGCCTTTTTCAGGACGTCCCATCACCCTGGCTCTCCTGGGACCTTGTCTGTGAGAGGTGAGGTGTGAGAATGGCTTGATAACAGCATACTTCAACCCTTCATCTTGCAATGAAGTTGAACAAAGCACATTTTTGTGAGGGTCCTGACAGATAAAAGCATTCGAGTCACCATGGGTTGGCTTTGCCCACTGGAAGAATACGTGGCTGCCCAGAAGAGTTTTCCCTCCTTACTCTAGGTCATGCATTTCTGCCCTCTTGTGTCACAGCAGCAGCCTTGCTCTTTCCTCTTCCAGAAAACTGTTTTGTTTCTGGTTTTAGTAGAACTAGTTTTCAGGCAGGTGAGCAGGCTGGTTTGACCCCATTAAACTCCATTGCCAAACTGTGGGAGTGCTGGACACAACACAAGGAAGGGGATGGGGGTTGTAGGGCAGGCCCACCTCTTTTGGCAGTAAGTCAGTTTTAGTTTTGAGTTAAAGCAATTGAGAAAGTGCACGAGAAGCAGTCTTTTCTGTTTGAGATGAATAAAAGCCTTCCAGGTGTAAGCAAGGGGAATTAATTAGAGCATTTGCCCGGCCCAGTTCTTTTCCCGGAGTCTCACACGTGGCTGGCTCACGTGATAATCTCTTGGCTTCACAGAGACGGCATCACCAGCAGCTCTGCAGCGTGTTTCATGAGCCTCTCAGCGTCCTTCAGCAGCTGGAGTAGTGGTGGATGTCTGCAAGTGCAAGACAACCTCACAGCATCAGCATCACGGTAGTCACAGTGAACCTCCTGAATTCATGGAAGTCTGTTGAGAGTGCAGCTATCCAATGAAGAAGGTGTTTTCTAAGCCACAGGTGAAGTGGCCAACTTTCCTTCGAGAGGTGTGCGTATGGAAGGTGTTGTGTCTGGTTTTCAGACAGTACTATGAAAAATGTCAGTCATTCTAAGTTGTCCTTTGCACTGCATCACCCTTCTTTGCTTTGGAAGCGATTTCACAGCTGGCTAGCGCTCAGATTCTGTTAGCTGCAGACAGCAGATGCCTGGGGTTAAATTAGATGCTTTGGCCCTCCAAACCCAGCCTGGCAAGCTGTGGGGCAGGGAGGGGGGATTTCCCCTCTGTGCTGCTCCTGCTGGGTTCCAGAGCTTCCAGGGAGAGGGGAAGGGAGACGAAGGATATCTGAAAATCTTCAGTGTAAACAAGGCCAATTATACAGACATCAATTACCCCAGTGTAAACAACCAATCGCACTATAATGGAGAGAGCCTTTTGAGCCTGGGGAGAGAGCTTTGAAGTGCCTCTGCTCAGAGATTTCCCGTTAATGCAGGGAATTGCACCAGCAGCAGCCCTTGGCTGCGCTGAGTGCAGGTTGGTGGGCTGGGAGGTGGTGGATGTCCTCCATGCGACAAAACAGCAGTTAAAATTCCAGCAGCAATGCGGCAGTAGCCGGTGGCAACCTGGCCGTGTGCTTGCCCCCATCACCCAACGCATATGGATGGTGGTGGTGTGAAGGGAAGGGATTTTGGGGTACATAAATGCGTACTCATTGCCTTTGTGTCCAGGAACTGCTTGGCCTGCACTTCACTGACTGGTCATACACCCAGTAGGTCTGTAGCCTCCTCTGACTTTAGGTCTCTCTAAGCGCCTAGTGTGATTTTCTCCCTCAAAACATACTGCTTGTTCAGGCCTGACTGTGTGGCAGACGGAGTCCTCTAAGCATCTCTTTATTTTTGGCGAGCTGTGGATCAGGCCCCACAGGCCTGCAGGTGAATCCTGCAGCCTGTGTAACGCCAAGGGCTGCAGCAGGCTCCCTGGCCCTGGTCTCCAGTTCTAGGAGAGGAGTCGAACACAAGGATTTCTTTGCAGGCTCTTCTCCCCATGCCACATGCCTGCTCCTCCCTTAAAATTCCCCTAAGATTTGCTGTGTACAGCCCCCGTCCAGCCTGAGATCGAGGTGCAGGCCTTGCCCCCCTATCCGTGCAGTCTCCTCCTGCTAGACATCACATACCAGGACAGGAGTTTCTCACGTTTCCCCTACATGTGCCGAAGTGAATTCCAGTTTTGTAGCAGTGCCTGCCTGATTCTTGCATTTTCCGTGGAAGAATACCAGTAAAGTCATACCCAGGTTAACATTAAATGCGTCTGACTCTCAGCTGGGAAGAGGATTATGGCAATTTAGGCTAATAGCTGCCAAATAATAGACAGGCAGATACTCTTAAATTGGTTTAATTTATGTTGGCTGGCCCTGACAATTGGAAGAAAAGATAAATATACACAAAGCTCGGGGTGTTATGATGCTAATTGAAAAGTCACCAAAGGAAGCCTTCATGGTGTGTGGGAACCTTGGTGCACGGGATTAGTGGCTAATTAGCGGCTAGGAGCTTGCGTGCATGCCTCCCAGCTGTCTCACACCGAGCACCTTGGCCCATGCAGTCGATTCTTGCCCTTGATACAAGCATTAAAGCCAGGGCTGTGGGCAGCAGGCAGCGTGGAGATGGAAAGATACAAATCGTGTCAGCACCGTAGCAGGCTCTCCTAACACACACAGAAGCATTTGCTGCGTCCTGAGCCACAGCAAACATACAGGCATTTGAGACCTGAGCTCGTTTTTTGTTTTTTTTTTCTCTTTTTAACAAGTGCACAAACCCTGTTATCTTACTTTCTGCCTCTTTCATGTCAGGTTTGCAGCAGATGACAGAACACGCTCCAGAGGCCCTAAGCCTCAAACCCTGCTCCAGACTCCAAAGTGAATGCACACAGGCAGCGGCAGCCCCTTCTTTGCATTGTGTTGTAGAACCACGACATTTAAAAAATATTTCATCTGTCTGTCAGTGCCTCAGTATTTCTTTCTCAAGCTTTTTGCTGGTATAAGAATCAGAGATTTTTTAATTAATACCCTCGTGTTATATGAATCCAAGAGCTTGGCATCTGGAAAACAGAGAGACATACAAAATGGTAGGAACTGGTGTCATTGATGCATCACTGACACCACTGAACTAATCAGGGCTTGTTTAATTAGGAGCACATCTATTTTGCCCAATTGTTTTCCATTCATATGTGGGAATCCCTCATATATTTTTTCATTTTAGAAGGCTGTTTTGTAACTCTGAAGAGTTACATGTTTTCTTCGTGTCCCCACGTTTAGTTTTTCAAACCTGAAACAAGTGCAAACACAGCTTTAAACTGTTACACACCCTCTCAATTAAATTAACCAATATTAAACCTCACAAAGGCATCAAGTAGCAATACCAGCAAGTTTCCATTGCGATCATTAGAGAAGCTCCAAAGCTTTCTTTCCATGTTACCAGCTCTCTGAGTAATGCAGTTTTGCGCAAGCTGGAGCCAGAAGTGGGATAAAATAAGGAGCCTGTGCTCATGGGCAGTGTCCTGTGGTGGGTGAGCTGGTGGTTGTGGAGTCAGCTTTTTGGGCAATCAGCAGGTGGGCGTTTGTCATCTGGTTTCCTCAACCCTCCAGACAACCAACCCTCTTCTCCAGCTGCTGAGAAAAAGCTGAATCACCCATGATATCCCCAGTAAGAGCTGATTACAAAGAGGACGTCCTTCTTATAGCAGCTATGTTGTTGTAAAAGTGATGATACGGGAAGAGGTAAGGTTTGCAGGCAGAGCTAGTAGCTTATTTGATCGCTTACGTGGTTGGGAAAAGTTAACAGACTTTCAGGTGTAGTTCTTCAACAGGCCTGAAAGAGAAACCTCGAACTTTGAGCTATTCTGGCCCCCCCTCAAAAATCCTGTCGGGAGAATAGACACCACAGCCCCAGACAGCGAGCTCTGCCGGGGATAAAACCAGCTGCCAGGGCGGCTCCAAGAACCCAGGTACTCCAGGAATCTTAACAGCCTATGTGGAGCAACAGATTCCTGAAACCTTCAGTAAATGTTTGTCAAAATGGGAATGCGAGAGACATGGAAAATCAACATTTTCTGGCCACATTATTTCCAACTGGTTTTAAGAGGGTATTAATAATACAGCTTTTCACACAATCGCTTTTAAACAGGCTTGCTTTGTATCAGCCATCTTTTAAAATACCTTCCCTTTTAAGCAAAGTACCCATGGGTACCATTAGCGATGGTTTCAGGTGCTACTGGACAGCAGTACTGAGACACCGAGTGGAAGCTGGTCGGTGCGGTGACTGATGCAGAGTGGGAAGTCGGTGACAGCACTGCGGGCTGAAAGATACTCCAGGCTGGAGCCCGGCAAGGAGCTAGGAGCGTGTGAGTCCTCTGTTTAATCTCACTGGGTCGAAAAGACGGGGGAATCCCAAATCAATCAGCTGAACAGAGCTCGCAAAGGGACCTCCATTTGTTTGAGCAGCATTTGGGGGAAGTCTTAAGAGGATTCTCCCCCAGGGCAGGGACTTCTCTTTTGTGTTTGTCCCTCCTATAAAGAAACTTAGTGAACTCTTCCACCACCTGCCACTCACGGTCCTCAACAGGCAGGTCTGGAAAGGCCTGGCAACCTCCTGGAGACCATTGCTTCTTTCATCGTCTTGCAGGACATCCTATCTCTTACACTGTTTTCTTTACAACAGAGAGAAGAAAAAGAAGGAAGGAACTGCAGAGAAGAAAGTGCAGAAGAGTTTCTAATTCCTGTAGGAATCTGTGCCTGACACATTGGGTCTGCAGGAGCCCAAAGCTCTGCTCAGCCCCATGAAACCTGGTTGCTTAAGTGCCAGGATCCCTTCTGAGTGAATCCCTCACCATTTAGAGAAGGTGCTGGACTGAGTTGTGCAAGTACATCTGTTCTCAGGTCAGTCAAAAAAAAAATATATATATATGTAATATATGTATAAGTTTAAAGCATTAGCCTGTTCCAAAAAAAAATATGCGAAACCTCAGTCTGAAGCTTCTGTTGAACTGAAAAATAAATATATAAATGCTTTTTCAAATAAGGTTTTTTTTGGTATAGCTTTATAAATGGGAGTTATAAATAAAGCCCAATTAATTTTCCAGTGGTCTAACAGCTGCTTTCACTGGGTCACTTCCAAAATAAAATTCACCTGTAGTCTGAGGTGACACCTGGGAGATCCACAGAAGTCTGGTTTAATTGGGGTAAAGCCGAGGTGAGAGGCGGGTCAAAATCAGGCTCACCATGGAAGCTATCCACAGCCCTTGTGGAGAGAGATTACCATCGTGCTGGGGAGATCATGTTTCTGTTATGACCAAAACCAACTGGTTTGTGCCATTCACTCTCCCCTCTTTGTTTATTAGGGTGTCTCTGACAGCTGGGGGACTCGTCGTGACACAGGGTGAGCCGTGGTGAGACTGAATCATGGTACTGAAGGAGAAGTGTCATCGGGTCGTGCCATGCGCCGTGAGGATGTGTGGGGACCACGGCCCAGGGCACAGAGAGCTTACAGCCCAACCTTGTAGGATGGAGGGTCACAGAAAAGTTGGGACTTAATTTTTAGTGTGATTTATAGCTGTATTTTTGGGGCGGAATTCACTTTTTATGTTTGCATTTTGATGTAGAAGCATACAAAATATTTCAGATGTTACCGTAAGAGCAAGCAGCCTTTCTGTGAGTGCTTCTGCAGGGGAAAGTCTGTTCTGTGAAATTAGCCAGGGGGACAGAGCTTTGTGGTGGTGGAGCAGCTTGGTCTGAGCCTTTTTTCCCCAGGAAAAACTGATAAAGTTAAATCCTGCCATCTTTACAGGCTCTCTGGGCGACAGCAACAGGCTGCTGCCTCTGCCTGTGTGCAGAGAGCCTCCCGCTACGCGAGCTGATCCTGCCACGCTCGGCGGAGCAAGTCTGAACTGGGCGAAATGAGCAGGAAATGCCAGTTTCCAGCCCTCCCACATGGCCCCCGGCTACTTTGCACGCTAACTTTTCCAGCCTCCGGAGTTTTTACAGATTAATCCCTCACCGTCCCCACACCGATTTTGGATCGGCGCGGCGCTGCTGCAGTGTTGGGAAGCTCGTGTGATTTTGGAAATGTTTGCTGCACCGTGTTTATTGGTCTGCCTGCTCCTCTCTCCCCTTTTTGGTAATCCTCCGCTCTCCTGCAGGTATCAACACGTACAGGAAAGCTTCGTCACAACAAATAATAGCCAAACACGCCACTTTTTTTTTTTTTCCATCCGTCGAAAATACCATCGTGCTTTCAGATCAGTCCCGGCGAAAACCGTCGGTGGGGCTGCAAAGAGGTGAAAGGTTTGCGAGTGTAGGATTTTGTGGAAATATATACTTGTTTGGACTTGGCCCAAGAGCTTCGTTTACCCGCTTGACAGGTAACAATTAGCGAGCAATAGCTCTGCTGGCTGGAATGCAGCTGCAAGGGCCAGCAGGCGCTGGGTTACCGGGTGGGCAGGTGTGGGTGCAGCGCCCAGATAGGTATGTGCATGCACAACATTCCTGGGAATCAGCTTTCCCCTAAAGATGCAGCGATGACTGCAGGGCACAAAAGGGCTGGGCTTAGCCCGGGCTCAAAGACGGTGAGCTGTTTGCAAGGTAAAGGAGTAAAGTAAACAGCGGGAGAGAAGACAAGCTGAGGAAAAGGCTGAGAAGCAGCTGCCCCCCCCCTCCCCCCTTTTATTTTTCCATCGAGAGGAGAGTTTTGATTCTTTCTCAAAAAATGAGAATGTCATGGGAGATAAAAAAGGAGGGAAAAGATGAGATAGGGTAGAGTTGATTTGAGGAAAAGTGCGTGCCTGTCTAAAAGTTACATGACCAGGTGGCCAGCATGGCTCAGGTGCTGCCGAAGGATTGGTCTGCAGGGGTTTCGTGCACTGCTCCCCAGCACTGGCACAATGGCTTATAGCAGACCTGAGAAGCTCACTTGGCATGGTATAAATGTGAAATGGGGAAACCATACATCAGTTGGCTTAGAAACACTTAAACAACTTGTGTGCTCAGCCCTCAGCTCTGCCCTTAGCATGAATCCAGGCGCTGATGAGTTTATCGAATAAAAGCACTTCGTGAAAACCAGCCCCATCCCCACCTCCTGCCAGCACCCTGCATCAGCCCCTCCGATAGTCCAGTCCCCAGAGGGAACCCGTGGGATAACTTATGTGGACTGTCAGGGAATTTGCAGGTGTTTTTAAAATGTTTGATATTTCTTCCTCACGGCAAGTAACCTTCTGTTTTAGGAACAAAATCATTTACTGATTCTTTTCATATTTTGTTTTCATATTTTTGTTCCCCTTTGTGAACAGGCTTTTGCATTTGTGCATTTTCACTTGCATGTTTCATGCTTGACAAGCAAGCTATTGTGTGGCTGGAGAAGCCACATCCTCTTTCCTGCTCTCTGTAGTTTCACCTGTAGACTTAGAATAGTGCGTCCCATCTTCTTAACCACGAGAGACAGATGATAAGTACTGTTAGTTATGTACACATATGTCATTATAAATCTCTATTTATTCATAAATCTCTGTTCATATCACACCGTAATTCACTGTAACCATATTTCACTAAAATGACAAAGTATTTTTTTTATTTTTAATAAAAATAATGTATTTTTTATTTATAAATGTCTTCCCTGGCTGAAAGGACTTGATTCTTGGTCTACTGATTGATGTCATTCGAGGAAGAAGAAGTCCAAGCACAATTAGAGGCGATTTTCCTTGATCTTAAAGGACTCAGCATTACTTTGAGCCATAAAACACTATTTGTACACTGTTATTTACTCTGATCTTCATTAAGAGGGACTCTCTTTGCTCAACAGTGTATGGGCTAATATGTGGTCATTAAGCCTGATGACTAGCTGACCCTATAGCAAGGTCTGTACTGCTCCTCACAAGCTCCAAGCAGGCTACAAGCAGCCACCATAGGAGCATGGAGACATCTGTGCTCTGTGGACCAACGCTGCTGTCCTGTGGCCAATTCCCTCGCCCTTGCCAAGACCCCGGTGGTGGGGCTGGATGGAGAAGCCGCAGGGACCTGCCAGTGGGCAGAGCTGGTGGCATCCCCGCTCTGCTCCCAGCCCCTGAAATCCCCTCCCTGGGCAGAGATGGGAAGGGGGCAATGTCAAAAGAGGAGTATGGAGTAAAGACCATCCAACCACGTACGCACATAGCAATAACGTAAGTGAAGAGTTTGAACTCCACCGTTTGAACTCCTGTACACTTTTGACCTCCATAATGTTATGTGTTTTTTTTTGTTTGTTTGTTTTTAGAATAGAACAGAAGTTGGGAGGGACCTACCAAAGATCATCAAGTCCAACTGCCTGACCACTTCAGGCCTAACCAAAAGTTAAAGCATGTTATTAAGGGCACCATCCAAACGCCTCTTGAACACTGGCAGGCACGGGGCATCAACCACTTCCCTAGGAGGTCTGTCCCAGTGTTTGACCACCCCCACGGTAAAGAAACTTCTCCTAATGTCCAGTCTCAACCTCCCCTGCTCTCTTGTCACTTCCCAGGGAGCAGAGGCCGGCACCTCGCTCTGTGTCTCCTCCCTCCTCAGGAGGCTGCAAAGAGCTGTGAGGTCGCCTCTCGGCCTCCTCATCTCCAGACCAGACAGCCCAGTGTCTGTTTCAACCTCGTAAGGTTTCCCATCACCTCCCCATCAGATAGGAGGACAGGACCTGCATGCAGTGTTGGAGCCCCAGGGCTCTCCAGACCAGTTACACCAGCGGTGTAACAGTGCTCTCTGCTTCTTACATTCCTGGCATTGCTTTTGCCCGGCCGCACGCAGGAGCAACACTTTCATCACGGTCTTCATGGTGGTGATCACGCTGCCTCGTCATGGCAGAAGAGGAATGAAAAGCTCTACCAGCAGCAGCCTTCTGAGAGAGTTTTCCTTCACCCTCCACTTCCGTAAACGCTTTCTGTGAGCATGAGGGATTTAATCTTTCCATTCGGTTGCTGCTGCTTTCTGCTATATCAGCACGGCCGCCAGAGCCGTTGTAAACATTTCGAGTGGCGTCAATGAAAGGTGACTCAGGAACAAACGTGATATGAGGAATTTGGAAAGGCTGGAAGACTAGCCAGTGTACCAAACGCTTTTCTAAATGGACACTGAAGGGATGAAGCTATGGAAGGGATGGTCTGGGAGGCACCTTCCCACTGCAGCTGTGCAGTCACAGTGAGTAAATGTGCCTTTGGGAGTGCACAGTGTTTTGAAGGGGCATCGTGCCACCAGTGAACGAAGCTTACAGTGACTGACCACTGCTAATTAAAAAGCAGGATGACTCCACCTGCTATTTGGGTTCTGCACAGAAGGCTGGCACTACTTTGGGGTGAATATGGGGACTCTGGAGTAGATGACGAGGGCTCTTTTGTTCACTGGTAACTACCAATAAAGAATCCACCAGATAAAGCGAATCATAAATGGCATTTTAAATAGTCCCTCACCCCAGGAAAGCAAATTCTAGAAGAGCAGTGTGGAAAAAGGACCGACCCAAAGGAATTCACCGCCACAGGTCATTCGCCAGCAGCACCACGCTACGTCAGGAGGAACAGAAAACACATGACCCGGCTCCGTGAAGTGTTTGTGGAGCTTTTGTCACCATAGTACCGAGTCACCAAACACAGAGAGGTCCCTCCCATGGCTCGTAACCCAACACGCAGTGGCTGTCGCTGGTTTCTGCGGTCCTTCTCAGTCTGCCCGGCGTGTGACAGCTGAACGGGGCAATGCCGGGCGCGTACGGGCCTCTCCCTCCGCACAGCACGCTGCCAACAGTTCAGTGCTCCCAGCAGCTCTTTAGGAGCTTTCCTGGGCGGCTGAGTAGAGCAGGTGGCTTCACACAACCATAGGTCTGACTGCCACAGGTGTCACCCCCTGCTACCTGGGTAAGGACACACAAAACTCTCCACGCCGTACACCTAGGGTTGAGCTGTCCTTCTCCAGACTTCACCTGTTTAGAAGCTGTCTGAAATATTTATTGGTCTGAGGCTTACGGATTAAGAAATTTTTAGCCAGAATGTTTCTGCTGCATGTGACAGTAAGAATAGATAAAAAATGCAATACTTTGTCCAATTCTGTCCTCGTACTTACAGAGCAGGGCAAGGAGCGTGTTGGGGGCCCGGGGGTGCAGCTCGGTGGGGAGTCCCCGCGGGGTTCGTGAGCCCTTCCAGACCACTTGCTGGGGCAACTGCTGTGTTGGCATCTCCTAACTTTGGAGTTATCAAGACTTCAGGGCACTTGGGGAGTACCGTACGGGGTCTTCTGCAGCATTTATTGTTCTATTTCATTGAATAGGGTGACGCTCACAGAGGCTTAATTATGTACTTGCAGTTGTAGTAGAAAAAGAGAAACAAACAAACAAAAAAAGCTATCTATATTTAACAAAACACCAGTGATTCAGTCCTGACATACAGAACTTGGCTCACCCAAGACTGGTTGGGACAAAGCAAACAGTGCATTGTTTGACTGCAGCCCAGCTATTGATGGCAAGGCTTTGTGGAAAATAAACCACAGCTCTGTGGATTCCTTCCCTGCCAGGGATAACAAAGGTTATGAAGGATGAGAAGCATCCCCTGGATAGTCACCGAAGCACAGTCTCTCCTTCAGGCTGGGGAAAGATCAACATGAGGGAGTAATGCCTTCCTGAGCAATGTGTTGTGATGGAGGAAATGAGATTGTAAAGGATTCGTTACTTCAAGTGACATGCATAATTTATTAAATCTTTTCAATTCTGAGGAATAAAGAGCAAACACGAGTCCCCACACCCATGCAAACACACAGATAGGTTCTTGTGCAACTCCACCCCCTGTGGCTGCTTTTTGCCAACTTCCGCGATGACTTAATTTAAACAAAATCCCAGGACAGACGCACTCAGGAACACTTCGGTGTAACCTCAGCCCGAGCTTCCTTTTAAAGCAGCAGGTCCCTGGGTCTTTCGAAGGCATGTGTGCTCATTAGCATCACACCTCATCAAACAGAAGCCAATGAGACCCATCTCATTTTGAAACATGCCTAAATCTTGATAACAGCTGTGCTACTTGGGACTGCTGTTGGTGCTACCTTGCAAGAGTAAAGTGAAGGTTTTGGGAATTAGCACTGTCCCCAGTACTCTTTTTGGCAAACAGCGCTGGATGGGAGCTACGAGGAAAAAAACCTTCCTCCCATCAGGAGACTTTGTTGTTCTCATAAAACAATGGGCTAAGTCATTTTCCTCCTATTACTTCAGCTTCTGACTTTATAAAGAGAGGACAATTACAATCATTTGCTACATAAAAAGACGTACAGGGAAGTTTAATATAGAACTGTCTTTGAGAGCAAACACCAGATGCTACAGACTTTCAGAAGTACAGATTTGTTAATGAAAAGGCTCCCTTCATCCTTGTCACAAAGGAAAAAATAAATCGTGTATGTATTTTTTAGACAATCTCACCACTCCACTCCTGGAATATCATACTGAAATACAACCTAAGACTATGCTTCAAATATTAAGCTAAAAGACTCAAATATATTAATGTAAAAGACGCAAAGGTGGAGCTGACCCAGGAACTAGGGATATGGGCTTGGTCTATTCCTAGGCTACTGAAGCTGTGATTGCTGAAGAAACAGCACAGTTCAGCGCAACTCAGCTGGAGCTGGCAGCCGGAGAGCTACGTGACCCTGTCCAGAAGTCTGTTTGTCCCTGTCCCAGCCCATCCTTAGAGCTGGGAGAGGAGCAATAGGGCAGCGTGGTGTGAAGGAAGGCTCTCGGGACATTAAGGTGGATTGTAGTGAGCCACTAGCAGCATAGCGGTGTCCCTGTCAGGAAGGAGGGGTGAACTTCTTGCTGCTTTGCTATTGGAGCCAGCAGGAAAAAAGAAATCACTAAGTGCTTTGGGTAATATTCAGCGCTTCTGTCAACACCACCCAAATTACCAGAGTACTTACCAGAGAGACAAACCTTGGGAAATCACGTCAGATGTGTAGCAACCAGTGATCTCATGGTTTTTCTTATTTGAGCAGCGCAGGATGAAAGCCTCCTACAAAGCCTGAGCAGACACCTGACGTGTCCCAGCCTGTTTCCTTCAATGGCTAAACGAAGTCGTGGCAGACATTGAAATAAAATCTCGCTCTCTGTGTGCAATTGCATCTGAAACTACAGCAGGGCATGGCCGGCCCTATGGGCAGCCTGCACAAGCAGAGGCGATATTTGAGGTCGCCTGCAGCTCTTTGGGGAGAAGTTTAATCTGGTCTCGGAGTATCTCATTGCAATCACTTGAAGGAGGACACTTGCCCAGGACCTCTGGTATTTGAGGATGAGTGGTTTTGCACAGGTTAGCTTTCTCAGGAGATGGCAAATACTTTGAGGAGGAAAATCTGTGGTTCTTTACAGAACCTTGTTCTCGAAATCCTCCCGAGCCTTCTCTGTCACACACCAACTCCAATGCCTACAGCCAGACGGGCTGCAGAGGACAGTTATGTGAGGAGGAGCACTGGGAAGCACACCAGGAGCATCCGCTGTCACCAGGCACCCACACAACACGCGGTACAGGACCATCAGGTTTGCTTTCCACTCCGAAGCCGACGGTAACGTGATGCTGGTTAACATCTCCGTAGTCCACTCCTCCCCTTCCTCTGGTGCTGCTGTGTAAATCAAGCCTCAGGACCTATAAACTAATGAACATGCTAACCTATCTCAACTGCATCTGTCCCTAATATCCCATTAAAAGTCTCGTGGTCTTCATAAATGCACTCTGCGAAAGGCAGAATGAAGCAGAGTCAAACGGAAATTTACCTTTCCCCTTTCCAATAAATGTCCCGCTGAGAGATAAAATAAGCTACAAAGGACACTTCCAAAATATTTTATCTTTCCCCGCCCCCCTCCCCCCCAGTCACAGGCTGGATTTTTTTTTTAAGGAATGTTTTTATTTCAGTATGAAAAAAAAATCCCATTAGGTTTGAATTCACATTCTCATGATTCAAACATCCTTAGTAAAATGTTGACTCTTTTCAGACAGGTTTTGTAAATAATTTGGAACTAAATCTTTCCAACCTGTCTTTCCTTTCCCCCAGGAGCCCAGCCTGAACACCAGGGCACCCCGGAGGAAAGGACTTCTGTGTAGCAAGTTGCAATTTTATGATGGTGTAAAACAACAACAAAAAAGCCCTAAACAATTAATGTTATACCTGACACTTATTTACGAGTGCACAGAAGCAATCTGAAAGCTGTAAAATCTGTCAGCAGCCTCGTTTAATCTCTCCCTGTGAAAGACATTGGTACTTGTCACTTTTATTACCGGCGGCGCAGCGACTGCGTACTTTAGAGCTTGTTAAGTCAGTTGGGTCGGATCCACAGGCGGTGTAAATCAAACTCCTGTCCTTGCTCCAACATATCTGTGGTCAGGGATTGCTCTGCGGAGCCATTGCACAACCGGTGCCGCCCCAGGGGGCTCTTACATCAGGTGCAGCCTCCGTGAGCTGCAGAAAGGCCGGGATCCGGCCCCACGGCCCTTTCAGCTGGCCTTTTGGCTCTGCTTGGGGCTGGGCCCCAGCCCCACCTCGCTCTCCTGGAGCCTCTGCTGAAGCCCCTTGGTCCAGCCCCATCCCCTCACAGCCCCGGTGCCACGTTCAGGAGCGTGGAAATGGCAGCTCTGAACAGATTCATTTTTGGGGGAACGTCAGGGTGAGACCAAGGGCTGGGACGCTTTTCTCCCCACTGGGAAGGGGAGGAGCCGGTTTTTGGCAGCGGGCTGCGTTAGCACAACACTTGGGGATGAGTAAATAGCTCAAGGTAAAAGGGTGGTGAAGATCTGAGCAGAGTTGCTGTCAACCGAGAAAAAGGACTCGTCGCAGACTTCTCCCACAGCCGTGGAGGGAGCCTGCATCCCAGCTCCGTCCAGCTCCCGGCCCCGTGACATGGGACTGACGAGGACGCCGGGCTCGAGCCTTATCTCCCACAGAGCAATAAAAGCCGCCTCGTGAGACGTTATGAAAAGCACCTCTCGGCTCTTTCCCAGGTTTTAGTCTCTCTGCCTGTATCATCCTCGCCCTGGAAGGGCTTTCTGCCGCTGGGGTCGCACCGCTCGGAGTTGCCTCTCAGCAGGTCCCAGCCTGGGCTGAGCTTGCTGGTGGTGCCGCAGGGAGAGCTTGGAGTTGAGGTGGGTCTCACCCACCCACACACCAACGGGGACCACCCGGAGCCTTAAATCTGCTGCCAGGTGATGCTGGGGTACCCTAGGAGATGCCCTGCACTACTGCCCGCACTGGCCATCACCCCTGAGATGCCCGTCCCTGGCTTGGCAGCAGCTACATTTACCCTTTGGCCTGGGCTGTGCCCATGTGCCCCCACTGTAAGCACGTTTCACAGAGTGGTTGAGGCTGGAAGGGACCTCTGCAGGTCACCTGGTCCCAAATGGTGTCCTCCGTACATCCATCGCAGTTCTCCTGTGCAATGTGCCTCCCGCCGAGCTTCTTGCTTCATCTGTCTCCGCAAATCTGCAAATCCCCGGTGAGGGAACCTCAGCTTGCAGCAGGCCGAGCAGGCTTGTTTTCAGCTTTCTCTTGAACAGCAACGCCACAGGTGGCAGCTCCTGCTGCGGCGGTGCCATCTCATCACGAAGTCGGAGCAGTATCTGACTCTGCATCTTCCCTCACGGCTTTTATCGTTCGGGTCTCACTTTCCCAGCAGCTGAGGGATGAGTGGCACCAGCAGCTACATGCCTGAGCTTCGGGTCGTCGTTCTGCGGCCGGTTATCAGCCGTGAGGCATCAAATAGCTGTGCCTGATTAATGCAGACGCTGTACACAAGGCCTCCTCTTCAGCTGCAGTGCTCTTCAGCCGTGCTGAACGTGTGAATTTGTGAGTGATGCTTGTGTGAATAATCACCAAGATCAGCTAGATCTTTTTTCCAGCTGGCTCGCCCACATCTGCCTCTGCCTTCGCTCCAGGAGCCTCTGTTCCCCCTGTTCCCAACCTGAGCTCCACCACTTGGCTTTCCTGTATTTTAAGTGTGTATTTCAAGTCACTGCCTTCTCCAGTCTCCTGTACGAGGCTTGTGAGAAATGCCACTGGCATTTACCTCACGTTTTTCAGTCCTGAAGTTACTTTCACGTGTCCTTTTTTTTACATACTTTTCCTCCCTTTCATACACTCCTACCTGGTCCTGATGGCCCAGAGCACACTGACTTTCCGTGTTGGATTCGCTTGGAAATACACCAACGTAGTGCTGGCCTTGGCCATCTGGAGGCTCCTTCCCCAGCCTCTTCCACGTCCTCTGTGCCCGAGGTTCAGACAAGGCGCCGGTTGTTAGCGGTGTGCAGGGAGGGCTGGCCTCTGTTTGCACAGCTCCTTTTGGCAAGGGGACAGGGAGCTTACAGCCGCTGCCAGATAGCGCAGGCCTCCAACAATAAAAGCGCGCTGCTTTTGTCACCTCTGGACTCTGCACCGAAGAAGATGGCTTTGGCTGCAGCACACGAAGTGGTGGCTACCAAAC
This sequence comes from Anser brachyrhynchus, assembly GCF_964034855.1. Lineage (NCBI taxonomy): Eukaryota > Metazoa > Chordata > Aves > Anseriformes > Anatidae > Anser > Anser brachyrhynchus. The sequence goes on along the minus strand of NC_137695.1, from coordinate 139,760,403 downwards.
TGCTGCGGGATCCATCCAGGCCCCGGGCCGGAGCTGCAGCCCGTGGAGAGGAGCCCACGCAGGAGCAGGGGGTCTGGGGGGAGCTGCCGCCCGTGGGGGACCCGTGCTGGAGCAGTTTGCTCCTGGGGGATGGACCCCGTGGTACGGAGCCGTGTGGGAGCAGTTCCTGAAGAGCTGCTGCCTGTGGGCAGCCCCCGCAGGCTCAGTTCGGGAAGGACGGCATCCCGTGGGAGGGACCCCAAGGGGAGCAGGGGCAGAGAGCAGTGGAGACGAAGCATTGGGGACTGACCACAGCCCCCATTCCCCGTTCCCCTGCACCCGTTGACAGGGAGGAGGTGGAAGAGGGTGGATGGGGGGAAGGTGGTTTTGGTTTGCTTTTAGTTCTCACTGCTCTAGTCTCTTACTAATAGGCAATAAATTTCACGAATCTCCCTATGCTGAGTCTGTTTTGCCCGTGACAGTAATTGCTGCGTGATCTCCCTGTCCTTATCTCAACCCATGACCTTTTATTTTTCCACCATTTTCTCCCTCTGTCCTTTTGAGGACAGAGAGCAAGAGAGCGACGTGATGGAGCAGAGATACCCACGGGTGTGAAATCACAACGTCCTGGTGTGCAGAGTGTGAGGCCTCCATGGGTGCCTGCAATGCCACAGGTGATGGAGCAGCCTCTGGTGGGTGCTGCAGGCGGGCACTGCTGCTCCCCTCTCCCCACAGCCCTGGCTTCTCAGCCTCTTTCTCTCTGCACCACAGGCTCTGCACCACAGGCCGTGCTTTCCTAGGAAGCAGCCCCGCAGCATGGAGTGTGTCAGAGCTTCTCAGGAAATCCTTCTGCATTGCTCCATGCCCCTGTGATTGCTCAGGCCCCCTCCCTCCGCTGCTCACAGGCGTTTTCGCTTCTGCCCCATCCCGCTTGCCAATTTCCTCCCCTGTTATGCAGAGTGGGATCTCACGTGCTGCAGCACGGCTCCCGCTCCCTCTCACCCCCCAGGAGATCTCTGCCGTTCCTCAGCTCCCCTGCAAGCAGCAGCGGACCCGCAGGAGCCCCAGCTTCCCACACCTCTGCCCCACCGCTCCCTGCTGGGCATCTCCCCCCCTGCCTGCTCTGCTATTGCCACGGCCGTGGCAGCCCCACTCTCGCTCCTGTTTGCCTCCATAGCACATGGTCTTCTTGTTTCCACCCCTGATATCTTGCACCAAAGGACTTCAGTTTGGTACAAGACCCTGGGGCAGCGACTCCTGCTCAGGCACTCTCACACCCCCAGCTCTCACCCACATCTGCTGATAATTTCTCCCAGGCTTCCACTGTTTTAAGCTGAAACTGGGAGTCTGCCTCAAATATTAATTCCAGGCATTGCCAACGCTGATGGAGAGGTTCAGCCACATCCAAGAGGAGGCGAGGGATGGGTGCTGAAGTGCCTGTGAGGACCTTGAGGACCTCTCACGTGGCTGCTGCAGGTGGCACCAGACATGTCCCTTCCCTGGGAAAATCCACCAAAACCCAGCCAGTTTACAAACCTTCTAAAAGCATCCCCCATCTGCACAGCAAACCTGATCTCCTATGGGGTTTGTGGTGTTGAGGACTGATTTGGCTTCCAGGAACAAATAAGTGCCAGCTGGAGGCTTTTTTTTTATTTTGTGGCAGGGACATTTGAAAACCACTGCCCCACGTATGTCCCTCTGGTGAGTGATAAATTGCAAGCTCCTGTGGCCACTTTTCCCACATTTTGGGAATTTATTGCATCTCTTTCCTCTCTCTGCTCCCTTATTTTTGTGAAATGAACAGGGAATTAATTATAAGTGTGGCACCTGAAGGAGGCAGCCAGTGGCCTCCAGGCACACACACATCCTCATACATGTGTGCACACTTGTGCATGACTGCAGAAGCCTTTTCTCTTTTAGAAAACAAGACTTCTGAGGAGCGGCTGAGGAAACTCTGGTTGTTTAGTCTGGAGAAGACGAGGCTGAAGGTAGACCTCATCGCTCTCTACAACCACCTGAAAGGAGGATGCAGCCAAGTATCAGAATCTTTTCTGTGGCAAGTGATAAGATGCAAGGAAACAGTCTCAAGTTGCATGGGGGAGGTTGATTGGATATTAGTAAGAATTTCTTCACAGAGAGGGTGGTCAAGGATTGGAACGGGCTGCCCAGGAAAGTAAGTGGTGGAGTCCCCATTGCTGGAGATAGTTAAGAGACTAAAGGGGACCTACAAAAAAGCTGGGGAGGGGCTGTTGGCCAGGCAGTATAGTGATAGGGCAAGGGGGAATGGCTTTAAACTAAAAAAAAAAAAAAAAATAGTAGATTGAAATTAGGTATAAGGAAGAAATGCCATTGGACACAGCACTAAGGGACATGGGTTAGTGATGGGACTTGGTAGGTCAGGTTGATGGTCTGACTTGAAGATCTCGAAGGTCTTCCCCAACCTAGATGATTCTATGATTCTTAGAAATCTGGATTCACAGCAGGGATAGCCTCTGGTTTTGGCCAGCATCAGACGTTTGTCTGAGGAGCCAAACCCTGAGATGCTTGGACAGGGTGGCAGGACATCACCCAAGGAAAACAGAGATGGTTTTAACATCTACCTTAAAATAAATAAAATAAAATAAAATAAAATAAAATAAAATAAAATAAAATAAAATAAAATAAAAATTATTCTTCAAAGACTATAAAGTACATACTCAGAAGTAAGGCCATGGGGAAGAGATCTGGCTCATTGTGGCAGGCTGTGGTGGCAGAGGCATCTTCGCTGGGCCCCATCTCAGACCAAGTTCAGAGCAGGGCGTAAGTAGGGAGTTACAAATCAAGCACGGGGCTGCAGAAGGGGAACAGGGGAGTTATCCGATGGCCGTGTGCAGGCATCCTCTGCTCTTCCACTGGCTGCAGCTAGGGGATATGGAGTCATCACTGAAAAGGGACCCTTCGTGCCTGTGAGAGAAGCAGGGGAAGCTCACCTCCACTGCCACCTAAATTTGGGCAGCAGGTGAGACACTAATGAGGAAAATCCTTTTTCCTCCCATGCTGATAGTCTCATGCATAGCAGAAAAGGTCCTGCTGCCTGCAGAGGCTGTGCTTCCCAACGAGCCTTCACCCAGCCCTGGTGCAAAGAAGACAGCTTTCATCTCTTTCAGAACAGCAATGCCGCAGAGGCCAGCCAAAGCAGCCTCTGCAGCACGAAGCTGCTGCTCAGCAGCAGTCGGATTCAGATGTATTTTGATCATTGAGCTCCTGCAGGACCCGTTACAAAGAATAATCATGGTTTGGCACCCAAGGGATTGCACAGTTGGGGGCACAAGCTGCAGTTTGCTGGTACAAGAGGAGATGGCTTTGTCCTGCTGTTGCCTGCTGCCTGTTCGGGGTTCATGGCTATGCCCTGTAGGTCCTGCTCCAGAATTCCAGGTTTCTTAGCCCAGAAAAACAAAACGTCTGGCAAAAGCAAGGAGAAAAGCAAAGGCTGGCAAAGCGTTTTCAAGGATGTCTTGGTTACTTCAGTCTCACAAGTGCTATGCAGAAGAACCTCAGTGGGCTTTGTGCATGTCTAACCACACCAACGTGCTGCTCTCACTGAGCCTCTGCGGCTGCCAGGGCTGGAGCAGGTGCCTGTGTCAACTGCTTTCCTGCTTAAAACAACAATAATTTTGGTCCAGAGGGGGAAAGGACCAGTCACTGTCAGCAGCTGATAGGTCTCCAAGACCTGGAACCGAGATACGCCAGGAAATGATCATGCAAATCTCATTAAAATGTGTCCATCCTCTTTCTGCGTGAGTTAAAAAGCCCCGGTGCTCCCTGCCAGAGCAACAAGTGTCAAAGCTGACTGCGTTGGGCTAAACCAGGAGCTGATCTCAACACAGCCCGTTGAGAAACAGGGCCAAACACTTCGGGATTTTCTCTCGGCCAACCTCTAATTCCAGGGTCTAGCAATCGTCAGCAGCTGAGAGCTGAGGTGTGGATTAAGCAACAGCTTAAGCAAGTGAGCATTGCAAAACAAAACAAAAACAAAAAAAACAACAGCAACAGAATCACAAAGGGGCGTTATTTTTCTGAAGAATGAATCCAAGCTTCTTACTGCGCAACAGGGCCAGGCGCTTGGAGAGGTGGCCTTGCAGGTGCTCGCTCTCCGCAGAGGGCGTTGCTCGGACGTAGCAAGACGCACAAGGCTTTCAGTCTGAGCCAACATCACTTCTGGAGCCTGGCCTCTGTGTCTGGTTTGTGTTTAGCTGTTGCTGCCTTCATTCAAGGGTGCAAGCACAGGGAACTTGGGCAAGCAGCGCCCGCTAATTCGCTTCACCTTCAGAAGGCAGCGGAGCAATAACGTGCTTGAGTCACAGCTGAACACACTCCATGGGGCAGACGCTGATGCACTTCACTAAATTTAGATCAGCCTGGATCATCTGAAAAAGAAAGCAGGGAAAAAAAAAAAAAAAGGAAGGAGGACAGAGAAGGCATTTTCTTTCATCAAGATGTTAAAGAGTAATCAGAGAGAAATGATAAGGGCAAAGAAAATATTAACACTTTGCATCTCTGGCTGCAAGAGAACAGATATTTTCTTAACCAATAATCTGATTACTGAGAGCAGATGATGAAGAATTAAGAAACCAGGAGATAAGATCAGGAATAGTTAATATATAGCTTGGGATCCATAAAAGCAGTAAAACCGAAAGACCACATGCAGGCATGCTGAAGGAAATGGGCAAAGAAATTAGAGACGCTTTAGCAAACCTTTTCAGAAGTTCAAGAGAAATCTCTTAGGATGGAAAACATAACAAAAAGCAATTGCTGAGGGAAAGCAGCCTGAGGGCAAGTCAAGGCTATGTCTAGTCAGCTTGAAATCCTTTGCTGGAAAGTCTAAAAGCTCTCTAAAAGATCAGTTTGGAGAAATGCATAGAAGAGCACGGCCTTCCCAGGCACCCTCCCTAATTTGCTTGAATTCACAGAGACTGCTGCTGGCAGAGCACAACAAAGCAGTGGCACACGGCAGGAATTTCTCAAACAATGCCTGCCTTGAAAATAATTTTTAAAAAGAGAAACTGGAAGAGGTATGTGACTAAAAACCAAATGACCTACACAGGAAGAGGAAAAACACACTGAGATGTATTTGTCATGATTGTCCTTGCTGTTTCAATCACAGAACCACAGAATGGTTTGGGTTGGAAGGGACCTTAAAGCCCACCCAGTCCCACCCCCCTGCCATGGGCAGGGACACCTCCCACCACACCAGGCTGCCCAAACCTCCAGCCCCGAGGCTTCTCCAGTCCCTGGACAAGTTACATGGCAAATCCAAGTGTCATCACGGGGGTTCTGTAAAGCAGTTTTAAGTTACGTTAAACATTATAACAATGCATATGATGTTACAAAGACGCACATCCAGCCCTTTGTCATATGCAAAAGCATTACACTGGCTCTGCTTGTTGGATTTAGCTAAATGTGGAAACAAACTTGCATGGTCTTTGCCTGGATGACAGGAGGGTTGGCAAGAGTCATGCAGCTGCAGTATCATTAAAGAAAATGAAGCAATAAGTTTGCATTGTTTGAATTAAGTAGATGTGATTTATTAACTAATGAAAATAAATTCAGAAGATTCTGGTCACATAAATATATACAAATAAAGATAAAGGTAACCTAGAAATCAAAGCCTGAGATACAAATTTTAAAAAACATTTTAATTTGGTAAAATATTTAGCTAGGTGATATTGGTTCAGCATTTTGGTCTCAGCTCCCCCACCAGGATCAGTACTCAAGAAATGACATAAAGTTGATATATCTTTAATTTCTACTGTTTTATTTCCTATGCTCTGTGTAATGGTTATTCTATTTAGCTTTAGCTCCCTTAAAATAAAGTGCTGCAACTCATATTCTTGGTATTGCTATAATGCTTTGTAACTTCTGCCTGTGCTAGCATTTCAAAAGTAGCTAACCAGAGGGGAAAAAACTTCATGTAAATGTTGTAATTCCATCCATTTCATTAGACACCAGCATCTTATGAAACAGAGAGCACAATGACCTCATTTACATGTCCTGCTAATGATGCTGTTGCACTGCAATGTCCAGAGAGCTGCTGTGCTTGCGGCTGGCCAGGCAGCTCTGCAGTTTGCTCACGCAGGCTCCTGCTTTAAATATTAACTCTGACATGAAAGCTTTTGCTGGGACAGGTGAGAAAAGAAGACCATGAAGAGGAGGTATCAGCAGGTCCCACAAAATCACAGAGTCCCAGAGTGGCTGAGGCCGGCAGGGCCCTCTGGAGCCACCCGGTGCCAGCCGTGCCCAAGCAGGGACACCCAGAGCAGGGTGCCCAGCACCACGTCCAGGCGGCTTCTGAAGGGCTCCAAGGAGGAGACCCCACAGCCTCTGGGCAGCCTGTGCCAGGGCTCCGTCACCCGCACAGCACAGAAGGGCTCCGAAGAGTGCCGAGAACACCATCAGCCTTCTTAGCAGCCAGGGCACATCGCTGGCTCATGTTCAACTTGGTGCTCACCAGGACCCCCAGGTCCTTTTCTGCAGAGCTATTTCCCAGCTGGGTGGCAGCCTGGACACGAGCCCAGTAAATCTGTGGGCACCTCACCGTTGTAGGAACACCAGGAGGAGCTGCAGTGGGAGACAGGACCCAAAGCTGCCATCTCAGGAGCCCCAGGGTGGCTGAGGAGTCTTCAAGAGATTTCACACTCCTGCTGCAACAGAGAGTGTTCAGAGTTCAGCACCGCATAAAATAATGTAATGGCCTAGCAGCAGCATGTCCAAGCTTTGTAATTGTAGCACAGAGATACTGGGACATGGGGCAGGAAATGAGGGAACCCATAAAATGCTCCACCTCAAACCCTGAAGTCAGAGGCGAAAAACTGCAGAGAGCCTCAGTCACATAAGTGCAATGTTTACGAAGCTGGGTTGAACGATTTCCAGTATGAGGAACTGCTGTGAGTTTTGCATGCAAGTAAGTTGGTGAGTAAAGGGAATCTTGATGATGCCCATACTTACGCCTACATCTACATCATCTATCATGTACTGACTATGCAGGAAGAAGGATTGACTTCTCAAAAGAAGCCAAAAAAAATAAAAAAAGCAAACATCTAAATTATTCAAGGACACCATTGGAAAAGCCCTTTACAGTTTTGTTACTTGCACAGCACACACTAGGACAAAACACAGCAAGCAAGCACTTCAGCATTGGCATCCTCTTATACTCCTCTTATATTCCTCTTATATTCCTCTCTGCATGTACATGCTGAAGCTGGGGACAGACTTGCGACCATCTCTTGCCATAGGGACCATAGAAACACCGAGGCTGTGGCTCTGGAGGCCCTTATGGGACAGAATCACAGAGTGAGCATTGCTGAGGCTGGTGGGCACCTCTGGGGACCATCCAGTCCCACCCCTGCTCAAGCAGGCTCAGCCAGAGCAGACTGCTGAGGACTGTGTCCAGCCAGGGCTTGAATATCTCCAAGGCTGGAGACTGCACAAACTGTCTGGGCACACTGTGCTTGTGTTGAACCACCCATGCCGTAAAAAACGATTTTTCTCATTTGCAAACAAAATTTCCTTTATTTCAGTCTGTGCTCATTGTGTCTCATTTTTGTGCCACTCTAGCAGGAAACGCAGAGCAAATATTTTGTAGAACATTTTGCCCATTTTGTTTGGCGTTTGTCATGAGCAGAGTACCAGGAGAAGACTTTATATCTAAGGCACACCTATGAAGAGACTGAAAATGCAGTGGGTCTTGCCGTCTTTCAGTCCTGCTGGTCTGAATCCAAAGCAAGTCCAGCATCTCTGGGCAGGCGCTGCAGAGGAGCAGGTTTCTGAAATGCAGCTGGTTCCTGGCATAAGCCAGCTTTCCCTGTAGGGCCATGCCACAAGTGGCCAGCACCGCTGCCAAGAGGCTCTGCAAAGCAGGATGCGTAGGGCAAGGGTTACTTTAGGTGCCAGCATCAGGCAGGAATGCTTCCCATGAAGAGGCAAGTGGTATGCCAAGGTTTGTACTGCTGTTGTCAGAAACCACAGGAGCATTTTGTCGGTCCCAGCAGTGCATGGACTGGATTGTCACAAAAAAAGTTCTTAAATCCTACTCACGGACTTGATGTCTGTGCAACTATCTCAGGTAAGCAGGTGATTTCCTTAGGTATAAACCCTAGGCAGATAAAGTGATTGCGGGAAAAGGATGTCTCATGCCAGTCTGGCTTATTTGTCCTCCAGTGTGTAAAAGGTTTGTAGCAGATAAGCAGAACTTCATGCTGCTAATTACATCTGCAAGCTTTGCATTATTTTATCTGTATCACAGCATACAGCCAAGTGGGAGAACTTTGCTGTATAAATCCAGAATTACCTTCTATACACTGTGCAACTGAGAAAGCAGCTTCTTTGCGTGGCTTTTTGCTTCCCTGCAGCCAGGTTTCTTACCTAAACCTGAGGCATCCTGCAGAGAGAAGCCAGGTAGAGGATATCAACGTCGAGCCAACAGACGACAATGAAGAGGTGGTCTGTCAACTGCATTTGCGTGTGTCCAGTTTTTTCACGACTGGAAATCTCCTACATCTGGCAAAATATCAGAAGCCTCACAGGATGCGTGTAGTTCCAGCCTGGCCTGTCTCTGTTAGAAGAACGTGTTGAAATAATGTCTAGAGGTCTGGCTGGGGGGCATTCTGAGGAGGTACGTGTTACATCCTTATTGCTTTCTAGGTAAAAAGGGAGTGATCAAAGGCCTGGATTGGAACAGGCTCTTTTATAGAGAAATACAGATGCCAATCCCAATTTTGAAGTTTGCCGCCAAAGGGGATCTGGAAAGAGATTTCTGAAAGGAGCAAGTCAACGTTTTATGGACATCATCCACCTTCAAGACTGCTGAATCCTCCCTCCCACCTCTTAATCCAGAAGCAAGATGGCAAAGACAGGAAAAGAGATTTATTCAGAAATGATGCAGAGACGTGGGGGTGCAGCACCTCCAGCATCACTCTCGTGACTGGGGCTACAACAACACCTCGGGGGAAAGGCCACGCTCTGTGCCCACCTCAGCCCTCCTCCTTGGGCTACGGAAAACCACCAGTGATGGTGAGAGCTCTGCTCCATGCCAGAGCATCAGCACTTGCCCCACGCCCCTGCTTGCCAGCCTCTCAGGGAGGCTCAGCTTGGTCCCCAGGGCCGTGGGGAGGCCCAGCTGCCAACGCAGGTCTCTGTGTGTGCTCCTCCCATAGTTCTGTTTTGCTGAAAGCACTCCTTAGTCTTCAATTTCAACTGTAAAGTAAGGGGTTCACAGCCTCAGGGTTTCTCTCCCATGCTCTGAGCTTCTCCTCTCCTCCTCTCCCCTTTCCCTCCCCATCATGCCTCCCAGCTCCATTCCCCCAGGGTGCAGCCTTTCCCCAAAACCCCTACATTCAAGCCCTGCAAATGGTGCTGGCATCCCTGCATTTCTCCCCAGGCTGTCTCCAGTGCCCAGGCACCTAGGAAGGAGCCCTTTCTGCTAGATCCTCATCCAGCTGGGGCTTTACAGAGCAAAACTACAAACAGCAACTCTCAGACAGACCGTGGAGCCTGTAACTGCAGAAACAGTACAAGATATACGTGTTAATTTGTGGTTAAGGCCTATTTATCTGGAACGGCACTGGAGGGTGGCTTGGCCTTTCCTGTAGCGTAGCAGTTAGAACTGCCAGAAGTAAAAGGCATTAAAAGTTAATAAAAAAGTCTGAAACACACTCATTAAAATACTTGGAAAACTTCACAGTTTGGCTTCATACCACAGAGAGAGTATGCAACAACTTGACTGGGCTTGCCTGCCTCCCTAGCAGACTGTCTTGACTTAATACTTAAAAAAAAAATTACCTGGCGCCCAGTGCAGTGCTAAAAAGCCCCTGCCATGTCAGATGCTGTTGTAATTTGCCCTGGAAATGCATCTGAAGCAAAGGAATGTGTGAGCACAAGTCCAGAGCCCGAACAAGGGGAAATACTGATTGTTATACAGATCGGTGGATAAAGATGGTATTTTATTCACTTTAACTCCCAGCCCCAAGTTCCAGGGGCTGACAGCTCTCCCACCCCGCTCCTGCTCGCCTGGCCTCCGGACGGACTGGTGTTGTGGCTGCTCTCCCAGAGCAGCTCTTTGGGCACCACGGCATCGAGCGGCCTCTCTGGAGCCATTTCAAGGAAAATCCAGCCCTGTGTTTGACCTCATTCCTCTATTTACTCACCACACTAATTAGGCCAGGCGGAGGGAAGGCCAACAAGACAGGTAGGATGGACTATTTGCATAGCTGCGAGCGGTTTCTATCTGATGGAGTGGAGTGGATTGAACCCTGGGTGGATCGTGGGTCAAGAGGTTGTTTGAGTTTCACATTCGTGGACGCGCTCTCCACAGCCGGCATGCTTGTTACACCGCCCCGCAGCGCTCGGTGTCGGCTGCAGGGTCACGAACTGAGGCCCGAACACCGAGCCCTCGGGGCAGCTCTGAAGATCGGGGGTCAGGATCGCCGTGGTTATGCACCCGCGCGGTGACACCCCAAGGACAGGCCCTACGGTCGCGCAGTGAAGGCCGCCCACCGTCCGTCCCCGCAGTACGGGCTGCCGGAGAGCGTGAGCTTCGGTGGTGCCAGAGCCTCTGATTTGTCAACAGCTGAAGCCCTCTTGGATCCTTTGTTTAGTTCTAGGGTGAAAATTAAGAGAGATATGAAGTGCCAGTTTAGGATTCTTGCCTAATCCCTGCTCCTCCTACCCCACCCCGCTTACCCGGGACACAGAGCCTTTGGCTAATATTCCACTATTGCTATCACATTTGGGATCATCCTGCAGAAAATCACATTTCTCCTGCTTCATTCAATACACAGTGATTACCTGAGGACCAGGACATAGCACATCATGAATTTTGCACTTATTACAGCTTCTGTTAGTGCAAGGTTGCCTTTGGCTTGGGGGCCTGTTTCCTCATGTGATATCACTGAGATAAAGTCAGAGCCTCTCATTGCTCCTCCCCTTCTCTCATTGCTTATTCCTCCAGCAGTCCTGCAGCAGAACTAGCACATCTCCTCAGATTAAGGCAGATCCCAAACTCCAAGTATGTCTATTCATTTTCAACATACATGTTTCTTACTTGCTCTAAATCCAGGTAAATCTCATCACTGAATCAAGTTACATTACTCTATCTGTGGCAGGCCCTCCTAAACTGAGACCTATTTTTAATTTCACAAATCTCTCTCAAAACTTATTTGCTGTTTTTGAAACAACACAGATGACAGAGCTTTCAGCTGAAGACAAAAGGTGAATGATCCTAGATTTGGATCATCTGTAGTTTATAGCCAGAACAGTGTGTGCTAAGCAGTTCTCTGAAATATGTAAAACTGAAATACTTAGTGAGTTGTTGTACTAAAGCGTTTACTCATTATTTATTTCGAATTCACCCTTGGAGTTGACTTTACGGACACATTTCCACAGTGCTCTTGCCCCCTCCAGTACTTGTCCTGTGAGGTGCTGAGTTCTCTATCAGCTTCTCTTCCCTACGTGAGCACTCAGAGTCAGGTGTAATATACGGAGCCTTATGGCTTTTTTTTTTTTTTTTAATAGGGCCTATTTTACTGAGGAAGGCAACCAGATAGCATTTTTCCTTTTGTCTAGGCCATATTATGGGTCTACGTTCACATACCAGCTCTTTAGCAGCGGGTTGATGTTCCCAGCCATTTTTCCTTCAGGATCCTGCTGCAGAAGATTTGAGCTACATGTCCTACATGTTCCCCATCTTGGCAAATCCCAAAGCAGGGCTGTGAGGACATGCAGAGCAAGTTCAGAGCAGGCAGGCGGTGCAGGGATCGCTGGGATCCACACAACACCACGTGTAAGGAAGACAAGATTTCCAGCCTCCCCACCCATGTTTCCTCACCAGAATGCCTTCAGCTTGAACGGTGCTGAGCTGCCAGCACCTTGCTTAGTTTGGGGGACTGAACGAAACCCAAATGCCCTGTGGAAGAAGAATCTCTCAGCATCCCTGGGTAGGAATGACTGCTTTTAGGGAGGAGAAATTGCTGACAAAACCAAGAACAGCACTCAGCTCCTCCAGACCACCTTGGCCTATCTCCTTTCTTCACAGGAAGCTCCCTGAAAGACGTCTTGGTCGGTAAGGGCCACTGTTGAAAGGGTGGAAAGGAGCCCACACAGTGGAAGGTATGCACATGCCTTCCTTCTACAACTTCTCTATTATCAGTAAAGAACAAAGAAATCACAGATGTGTATCTGATGTGTTTACATGAAAGCTGCATTATTTACTGATGCTTTTAAGGTCATATTTTGCTTCAGTCAAGCAATGAAAAAAATGTGGAGAATATCTTGCAGCTAGTTAGCTAAACACATCTTTCTGCCTTCGGATTGGGCAAGACAGATACTCACAATAAACTTTATCTGGGGGACAGTTCAAGGCAATTGGCAAGAGAGTCCAAAATCCAGTAACTCAAGGTCACCCATCCACTCAGGGGGTTCGGGCTGGCTGAACAGTGACCATAAATCATTACGTTTGACACTGACTCGGTGTCCTGTGTAAAGTGTGTGTGAGTCTGCACGCAGTTCCAGTGGGAGGAGATCGTATCACAGCAGCCATGCTCAGAAGCAATAACCGGTTGCTTCTATCAAGAGGCACAGACTCCACTGGGTATAGAAAAATAATTTTCCACTTAATCACTGGGAGTTTTAGCTGAAGCGTGTATATTCATAGGAGTGTATGTCGCCTAAGCCCATTTTGATGGATCTATAAATCCAAGAAATCGCTGTCTGCAGACACAATCAGCAAACAGCCCTGGTGCTCCTGCCCATCACACCACGTCCTAGGAGGGGGCATAACATGGTGGCATTTCCTCTTGGCATCCTAATAACTTTCTGCAAGCTATGGGGGCACCGTCATGATGGTATCCAAATACGCCCCAGTGACCTACCAAGACAAGGAATTTTACATTTGGGAAAGTGAAAGATGGGAAAATTGAATTGCCTAGGGCTTTTTGGCGATCTATGGTTCAGAAAAAGATATTGGGTCTCTTGAACAGAAGTTTAATGTCTTACACACTGAAGCACCCTTCCTACTAAACACACTCATAGGTGTAGTAGTTCAAGACCCCCACTTGCTTATTGAGGTGCCAAGAAATTACTTGTACGGTCAATTTTTTCCCACAATCAGTTCTGAAGTGTGTGGCCCTGGTGAGTGTGAGAGGTAGGGTACTACTTAAATGGACCTTTTTGATCCAGTGGTTGTCAAATACTGCTACTTGAGGCCCCTGGGGAAAAGTCAAGAGAAAAACCAGACAGTTCCTTTTAGTCCTTGAGAATGGGAAGTTCAAAGTCATTTTGCATTGTCATATCACCTGTTATGCTTCGAGACTGTCCATAACATTAAACCTATGATGTAGCTTGAGCTAGAGCAAAGCCTATTGGCCACAACTTAAATAGCTCCCAAAATAGAAACCTCCTACAATAAATAAAACGAGAGCTGTTCATGCACCAAGACACGTGTGAGAGAGACTGCTTGTAAATATTCTCTGCAGTCTGCGTAGGAGTTGTGTGGAGGCAGCCTGAGGACCTCCAGCAGCAGAGAAAGGAGATACATGGACATTTATTCCACTGAGCTTCTGGGGAAAGGGGTTTTAATATGTGCTGGAAGAAACTGGGGATTTAAGCTATCAACAGGACGAAGTTCACCAGGACAATGTAAGTGCACATCTAAGGATAAAGGCCTAAGATCTGCACTACTGCCTTGTACACTTCCTACCCCACCAGAAGAGTTTTAGTGATAAGGCATCTCTCATCACACCTTTTCGCTCTTCACCTGGCATCTTTAAGCATTTCAGCTAAAATCTGGGAGGAAGGAGTCACAAATTTACTGTCTGTAGCAAATTTCCACTGGATGGAAATCTCTTTCCCAGTCGAGAGGCTCCATAAAGTACCGGAAAAATAATTAAGCCACGCAAACAACATCTTTGCCCAACCTGGGCAAATCCCAGCCTCGGCCACGTAGCTGTTCTTACAGGGGCACGAGCGAGCTGTGCTGCACGCGCACGCAGGTGGGCACACGTGCACACCCAGATGCACGGGGGTGATAAGCGGCGCTGGTAGCACCTCCTGGTTACAGCCTGCTCCTCGTTTCCCCCAGCACAGCTCTCGCACAGCCCCACACACATCTGCCTCTCGGGGCCGAAATGTTTCTGCGCTGCCTCGGGCTGTTTCACGTGCTTTGCTACTTACCCATGTTTTATATTGTTGGCCAAAAAAGTTCAAGCATTACCTATAAAGACAGTAGGAGCAGAAAAATGTTAGTTTACTCTATTTTTTCCAAAATTTGATAAAACGTGGGCAGATATTTTTTATGTGATTTATGGAAACACAACTTCTCCCCTTTCTTCTTTCTCCTTCCCACCAATACCCAACTCTGGCGTTTCCAATACTTTCCCAGAGACAGAAAACATGCACTTTTCTCTAGTTTTTTTTTTTTTTCCTTTTAATAGTTCAATAATTCCTTTTAACATTTTTTTCCCTAAGTCATACTAACGCCAATATCTAGGATAAAACATTTCAAATTAAAACCTGGATATTTGACAAGGGGTAACTTAACCAAAAATAGCATTAGACTTTTCTCACAAAATGATTTAGTGACCAATACAAGGCCTATCTGTATTAGAAGCAGGATTGAAAATATGTAAGCAAACAGTTCAAATCTACTACACCAGTTTATTTTGTGTCCTCGTGGACTTGTGCCCACGAAGCTAACTTCAAAGCAGACCTTCCAGGGTGGCAGCTCTGTTAGGAATGCAGAAAAGGGTACCCATCACGACCTTTCTCATCAAAAGTTTCCAACGATGACCCGGCAGGTCTGCGACTAACAAAAGTCTCCAGGGAAACACAGGAGTGGCTGCAATCTGATTGCAATTCTGGGGAAAGCCTGGGTCTGGCGGTGGTCGAATAACCCACCCTGTGAAGTTCCTTCTCATTTCCATCTCCCCCAGGTCAATCACTGCAGCTCTGTTTTTCCAAGCTGCATATGAACTTCAAGAAGAAACCCCAGTCACGCTTAGTTTGGCAGCAGGCAGGATTTCCCCTATCACAACAGCTCCTCCTACCCTCGTCTTATGATGCTGATTTCCATCACTTTCCTGCATCAACGGTACCCTGCTAGGAGCAAGCAGAGTGGCGCAGCGGAAGCGTGCTGGGCCCATAACCCAGAGGTCGATGGATCGAAACCATCCTCTGCTATAGGCTTTGGTTTTCCTGGCTCCTGCTGTGAGTTTTAGGGCTGAGAGAGCTGGGAAGGCTCCGGGGGGAGACCTTATCGCAGCCTTTCGATACTTAAAAGGGGCTTATAAAAAGGGTGGAGAGGGATTCTTTACTCAGGCAGATAATGATAGGAAAAGGGGGAATGGTCTTAAACTAAAAGAGGGGAGATTTAGATAAAACATTTGGAAGAAATTCTTCTCTCAGAGGGCGGTGAGGCCCTGGCACAGGCTGCCCAGAGGAGCTGTGGATGCCCCATCCCTGGAGGTGCTCAAGGCCAGGCTGGATGGGGCTTTGGGCAACCTGGTGTGGTGGGAGGTGTCCCTGCCCATGGCAGGGGGCTGGAACTGGGTGGGCTTTAAGGTCCCTTCCAACCCAAACCATTCTGTGGTTCTATGATGCTATGATTTGTCTCTGGGGTGAACTGGAACTATGGGCCATTTTAGTAACACAAATTGCACTAATGTCCACAATTTAACTACAAAAATAACTTCACAGTGTTGTCTCCAGAAGATTATCCTTGAAACTATGATGTCCTGTAACACAGACACGTAAAATTAGTGTATCTATATTTGAAATTAGGCATCTTCTTCCCCACTCCCCATTTTGGATATCTATACATACATATACATGTGTGTACACTGGTCAAAATGTGACTTTATAAGCACCGCTGTGAACATGTGTAAGAATTGGTATGGAAAAATACATGGCACGTTCCTTCTATTTCTTCAATGCCCATTTTGCTGCTGGTATGGCATCCCAGTGAGTGCTGGGCCATTCTCGGTCTTGCATGTAGACACAGGTACGTATGTGTATGTAACCAGGAAATAGCACTGCCTGAAGACTGGGTAGGATTTATGAATCAATGGCCACACAGCTCCCCCAGTGACTTTAAAGTGGGAGATGCATCATTTCCTCCTTGCCACTGTGACGTTCCCAGTGACTTGGGTATTTCAGGAAGAGAGGAATATTTCTCAAATTTACTTGGGGTCAGCCATGAGATTTGTTTGTTTGAAATCTCAAATGCTCAGTGACACACCTGATCGGAAATGCTAGCAACTTACAAAGAGACAGAGGATGTGTGGCAGGAAGGGACCTTTGTCTAAGCCCCATCTTCAACTGCAAACATGTAATACAAACTCACGTGAACAAATCAAGCTTCACTTGAAACATGTCAGGTTGCTTGCCCCCACACTTCTGTTAGAAAGCGATCTTATGGGGCTCCACACCTGATAACTTCCAGCCTTGATTTATCTGTGGCCAGCTCTGCCCTTTACTCTCAGTCTTACTTCACCTCTGTCCAGACTGCCAAATGCCCAGCCCCTTTGGTGGGCAGCAATCCTATTCCCCTGCTAGCTGAAAAAAGCCTGACACTTTTGCATCCCCTCCTATAACACAGGCTTTTCCAGCCCCTGCTCATTCATGATTTCTTCTCTGCATCTTGAACAAACCCTTTGTGAATGCGGGTGGTCACAGCCTTCCGGATGGCACTTAGACGGGTGCTAACCCTGCCCTCTCCCTGTCGTTCGCTCTTTCTCGCCGCGCATGCTACAAACGCTTCCCGTGTGCTGGTGGCTCACAGTCACGCTGCGACTGACTAATGCAGCATGATGCAGCTTGTGCGCCAGATCCGGAGCAGCACACTCCCAGCCACCCAGACGTCTTCTCCCCACGGGAAACAGACTTTTTGGTAGCAAACAGTGCCCAGGAACTGAACATCTCCCCCCCGGCACCAGCCAGCTCAGAGCCCGTAGCCCCATCCCCGGGCATTGGAGAAGGAGCTGGCAGAAGGCAGTATCTCCTTGCTGTGCCTGGCTAGGGTTTCTGCCTCATTTCTGGGAGGGGAAGGAGCAAACAGCAGAAGCTGGGGATGTTCATGTTCAGCTGTGGGGAAGAGGAGTGCTCTCAGGGCAACCCGTCCTCGTGCAAGGGGTGATGGTGTGGTCAGCAAAGGCCTGAGCCACAGCTATTACTGTCACAACCTATTACTGTCACAACCTGTGATGAGAGGGGAGGGACAAAGGTGTCCCAAATCTTGGTTGCAGCTGAGTTTGAGCTGCCCTGGACAAGCAGGGCAAACCTTTCCCCTGGCAAACTTCTATTTCTAGCTGAGGAGCACCTAGTTCATGGCAGAACTTACTAGTTCTCAGATCGAGTCCTGTTCTCTGCCCTACTACATTTCACCTCATTTCTTTTACCTACCACTGCTGTTTGCTCAAGCCAACAAGCTTTCTGTGGGTAGCATCTCACGGGCCCCATTACTGGCAATACCCAACACTGTGTCATCAGTTACTGCCACAGGCTCCTTCTGACGTCTTGTGCCACAGCTGGGAGCAAAACATTAAACAAGGTCCATTCCAAGTCCAGACCCAGAGGAATTCCACCAGTAATTGCTTCTGGCATGTTTGTTCTCATTCCATCGTAATCCGTCACGATCTTCCTGTTTGTCAGTGCTTTCCTCACTTCAAAATGCCCATTTCTTATACATCTTCACTTTTCTGGTTTTATTTTAACCTCTTGGTGAAGAATGACTGCATTTGCCTTGTTGGCAAGGTTGGTTATCTTATAAAAGAAAGGCACTTTGTTAATTTGGCATTATCTAACTTGAGCAAGTTCCTGTTGCATTTCATCCCATTTCCGGTTATCTCCTGTCTCTTTCCTCCAGCATGGTTTTTATGTCCAGCTGATCCCCATGCCTAATGCATGAGCTGGAGGGGAAAGACGAGAAGAGCTGGTGCTCAGTTCCCCGCGGTACTTCACCGTGTGCCTGTGATGCTGCAGCCCGTGAAGCAGAAGCAGGCAGCCTACAGCAGAAGGCACAAAACAAGGAGTCAAACCCCGAGCTCCCCCATGGAGCTCTCCCATGGAGCAGGGACTGTGCATCCTTCCTGACAGAACCTGTTGCCTCTTGAAACTCAGAGCCCTTAGGGCTTAGTCAAATATCTTAGATAGAGATGAAACGCTAACAATTATTAAAAGACAATTAAAAGGATTATCTTTCCTCATGCTCCACAAGCCGTTCTCTATCTGGGCTCGGAGGACACGAACTCCTAGGCTGGAGAGCTCTTGATTAGGTGCACAACACAAAATTAACAACTTCCTCCGTACTGTTTGGCCGCCGTCCCAGAGAAGATATCGCTGCAGAAGAAGCGTTTATCTCCTCCACCAGAGCCCTCCTCCAGAGCCGTGTCTCCGTTACAACCCTCGCAGCAGATCCCCGTTGCGGAGACGCCGTTCCTGGGGAGGGCAGGGCCGTGTGGATCCAGTTTGCTTTCCACACACGGCGTTTGGAAGAAGACAGCGTGGGAAAGTTCCTGTGCAAACCCCATGCCAAGCAAGAGCGTGCCTGCATGGCACGAGTGCTGGGTTTGGTGAGCGAGCGGGCTCTGCGTCGACTTGTTGGTGCTAAAAGCGAGGACGGTGCCTATTGATTAGGGCATGTAGGCAGATGAACAGCAGACAAGGAGCGGAGCCGAAGGACCCGCAACTTGCTGGGAGTGGCTCGCTTGTGAGAAAGCACCTGGTGGACGTACCAGCACGTAGCCAGCTCCGCACAGCAGCACAGCACCAGCGCAGCACGTATCCTTGCTCTGCCCCTCAGGCCGCTGGGCACATGTGATGCTCGAACTGCCAAGCCAGCAGGCGCCGGTGGTTAGCACACCGCCAGCTCCCCAGCGCTGCAGGAGCCCGGGGCTGGGCGCTTCCAGCAGGGGTGCAGCCCATTCCACCAAACCCAGCGTGCCCCACAACAGGGCAGTGGTGTGGGGGATATTCATCGTCATAAAATGTGCTGAACTGCTGCCCCGGTCTGC
Organism: Anser brachyrhynchus; assembly: GCF_964034855.1. NCBI lineage: Eukaryota > Metazoa > Chordata > Aves > Anseriformes > Anatidae > Anser > Anser brachyrhynchus. Next base: position 139,741,387 of record NC_137695.1, on the reverse strand, counting down.
TCTGGCCTCTCCTCTCAGCCCCAGCCTGCCCACAAGTCTTGGCTGCCAGCCTGTTCCCCTCTCCGGCAGCAGGAGAGGGAGCAGGAGCTGCAGCAGGGAGGCTGTGGGGAGGTCTCAGGGCACAGTGCGAGGTCTTTTATATCACGGACACATGAATGACTCTTTGGCTGTGTCTTCTTTACTTCAGGGAGCAGGCCTTGGTGTCCTGTATTAAGGATTTTGGTGAGCTGAAGATTCAGATCTTCACCCAAACCTTTGGGTCCTGTTGCTCTGCACCCAGTTTGCCCCCTCTGAAAATGTGAGGGAGGCAGTAAAACCCTCAGTGTAAGGAGTCTTTTCTCACCTCTCCCCATCCCACTCCAAATCTCTACCAACATTAAAGAAGAGACAGCTATGCTACAAGAGGCAAAGAGGCTCTTTCTGGAGAAAGAGGCTCTCAGAAAGAATTTAATAGACTGAAATGTGATATAAGAGAGATAAGTGGGCATCACAGCTTCCCAGCAACTGGAACAGAAATGCAGAGGACTGTGAAAGAGGAACGAGGGAGAAAAAAAATACTGTTTTGCCACGGACATCCTACCCCAGCCTCCTTTGCACTGCACACCACCGCACGCAGGTGCCTGGGGAAGCACTGCTGGTGCAAAGCTTCCTGAGCAAATGGCCAAGGCGCCGAGCGCTGCCTCAGGCATCTGCCCCTCGTGGCGTAACGTGGTCTGTGCCAGCTTCTCTGCCAGATTTTGTACGCACCTAGCTCTCCCACCAGCTGTTGACAAAGGGATTTGGAGAAAAAAAAAAGTGACGAGCCTGCTTTCAAGCACCTCCTGGCTGCTGGTGGAGTCAGGTCCCCTCCACAAAACAGCCCCCTGGGAAGGGTGGTATCACATCCTTTCACCCCTCATGTTGTATGTTTCTTAGTCTCAAGCTGCTGCACATTGTGCAGATGGCAATGACCTTCCCCAGGGGCACATGGTGGAACAGCATGGGTAAGTCAAGACTGGTTAGCCCTTCAAAACAACTCCGCATGTATTTATCTGGCCGATGTTTCCTAAATTGACAGGACTTTCTATTAGTGCAAACCCTCTAACATTGGGTGAATTTCAACAATAACAAAAAGAAATTAAAAGAACACATCTTTTTATGAGCTTGAATTTTACAAGTAGCGCAAAACAGAATAGAATCTTTGAGCACTTCTGATATTGGGTAATCTATAAACCTTTTATTTAGACAATCTAAAACATGTTGAGAAGAGAACATTTTCCTTCCTTGCTGTGAAATTAATGTACCGTCTCCCTCACAGCCAAGTGGTAAAGAAATATAAAAGTTATTTTGCCTAAATGCTGGTTTCTCTGTTGCACTTCGTTAAGTAAAGCCAATGCATCGCTCATGGTGTTCTCTTCAGATAATGTCAAACAATAATGAGGCAGAACATGCAGACTTCAAAGAAGGCAGGACAGTAATACTAGGAGAGCTCATAATAAACCAATTGTCTCTGGGTTTCTTTAACAACATTTATCTTTAAACAACAGCATTAAAATACATCTCAGTTTACCAGCTTTTAAATGAAACGGCTGAACAAACAGTCCCACAACTGTTGACATTTTGCCTATGACTTTTAGCAAAAGGACATAAAAATGCACTCATCTCCATGAAGATTCATCCCAAATATCTTGAAAGCTCCCTCAGTTCATTTCAATTTGTTCTAGTCCCTTGGCAATCAGGACTTAGTCGTTCCATAAAACCGTGACTCCTAGATGCTAGATTGTTAAGATCTTGCCCCAGCAGATACCGCGTGCAGTAGCAGGGGACAGTCCTGTTCTTCTCAACATTTTCACAGCTTGGCATTTCAGAGGCAAAAAAGCTAGTTAAACAGCTAGTTAATATGCTGGGAATGACCTTGCAAAGAGAAAAGAGCATGAGAATAAAGTTCTCATAAAACTCATATTTATGTATGTCAGCTTCGGTAGCCTGAAAAAGGATGGAAAACAGCATAGAGCGTCCAAACTTCCAATTCAACTGCCTCTGGCTTTCTTGGCTCCCAGGCAGGCTGTCAAGCTGACTTCTAGTATAAGAAACCATTTTGTGGCCAGATCTTACTCAGCTCTGTACTTTCCAAGAAGGCTGGTGTCTTGTGTTGGCCATACTGGATGCCAGACTCCAATCTATGGCCTTCGTCTCAGTGCTGATCCCCAGTCTCTGCTGACCAAATAGGAATTTCTCCCAACACAGGATTTGGTGGCAATGAAAAAAAAATGTCTTAAGTTAAAAAGACAGAAAAATGGAATCTAGCATGTGGAAAACAAAGCCTCTGGAGAAGAAAACATGGCTGTGGACTGAGGCACATTGCTGGACTCCTATCATTATTTGAGTACAGAACATGCCCTTCCCACGATATATCCCATCCCTGAAAACTTAATGCAGATGAAAACCTCAGAGACCAGATTCTCAGCTGGCATAAATTGGCAGAATTCATTAATTGAACCAGCTAGACCAGGAGCTGATTGAAAATCTCATCTGTGGTTGCTGCAAATTGCACCTGCAATACTTCTTTTCCTACACCTTGCTGGATGAACTAGAATCCGTCCGACTGTCATTATGTAAAGAACATAACGGTGTTTTTTGTTTATTTGTTTGTTTCCCTAGACATGTTTTTCTATCTGACCAAAGGGCCATAGAAGAGAGAGGCAACAGGAGCCTCAGGAAATCAGCTAGTCCATCATCTTCGCCGCAGCAGGATTAGCTGTACTTATACTGTAGACCTATTCCATACCTTCAGAGCCCACAGACTGTGAATATTCCCAGGAGGCTTTTTTTTTAATAACTGGGCAATTTTGTCCACAGAGCAAGGCAAAAATCAGGGGGAATTTGAACCCCTGCAAGTGCACGACAGCTTTTGAAATACCTCCTTGCCAAGATCCTACCAGGACACTAGAGTGAGATTGGGCTGGGGAATAGCAAGGAGCCGAAACTGCAAAGACAGGGATGCACCAGCAGCACATTTGTATGTGTGTAAACAAGGGGAGTGCAGCCTCTGCCTGCTGGCATCAGTGATACTCTGGAAGCCTCAAAGAAGTGGAAGTTATCCTGTGTGATCAGGGCAAAGGATTACTTGGGTTCAGCTGATGACCATGGCCTAAAGACTGTACAGGCCTCTGAAGCTGCAGGCCCCTGTACCCTCCGCATGGGAGTTTAAAAACCTTTCTCTATTCCTGTGCATGCTGTAAGTTGTCTGTTACTCCAGCTATCACATATCCATCTCTTAGCTCTCTCCAGACCTTTTCTTTAAATGTGGCAATATGCTCCTGATGGATTCATTCAATGATTTATTAGGCATGAACTAGTAGGAAGAGTAAGACCGAGATTTGTGAAAGATCATTTCTCCAAGCAAAGCCCATGAAACTGAATGCAAAGAGTCCTCCAGGGAGAGTGTTTCTGTACAAAAGAAAGTAATTGTCATTTTTCATTTGTTCTACCGACTTTTTTCCCTCAGGCTCAGATACAGTTTGCATGCCTACGCCAACACAAAGACACCAAACCAAGCATCCTGACCATCCTACAGCACCCTCTCAGTAACACACCTACGGCTGAAAAACAGAATCCACTATGCTGACTGCACTGGTGACAGAGAAACAGTGACAAAAAAAAGTTCTTGCCATTAGAATCACCAGCCATATGCTTATTAATTTACTTTAAGTTCAGCAAATCGCCCTTCAATAACTCCTGGCTTAATCTAATCTTGTTTGCCTTTCAACACGCTATTAAAAGGATGCATACCACAATAACCATAATAAATCAACCAACTTGCAGCGGTACCAAACACATAAACACATCCACAGACCTGAATGGGAAATAACACCTGACAAGTTCTCAAGAAGATGATATTATCTGTCATTTCTGGTGGAGCCTCCTTATAACTTAAATTGGGGTAGAGCATGCATGGACTTGGGCATTGTCCCAACATATACAAGGGAACAAGTCACAACCAAAAGATTTCTTTTTTTTTTTTTTCTGGAGCAGCCACAGGGAGAAAACATTGTTTGTCCATCACTGTTGTAAGGGCTTGGCAGATATTTCAGTGGGATTGTTGTCCTTCAGCATTTCCTCAGCCCAAAGCCTGACACAGCTGGTGAGGTGCAGCCTACTGAGGACCTGCATCTGGGTGTTTATGTGGGCATGCACACACTTGTGTGCAGAAGGGGAAGACAAATAGAGTCAGAAAACAACATAATGTCCAAAGACATTCATTATTTTTTCCAGCAATTATGTGAAGTCTACACGTTTTATTACAATTAAATGAAACTAGCTCTACACCTTTGCCCCATGTCAGAAAAGAGAGTCAACGGCTGCCTCCATGGGATAGTATCAGAGCAGACAAGGGCTTTCCGTTCTCCAAGGGCTCAGTTGGAAGCTGAAGATCTCAGCTGGGCCACCACCGTGTTCTACTTGGAAGGCAGCATATTCCCTTTTTGGTGCTACAGAAATATAATGAATATTACCATATCAGATCATAAAAAGCTTCAGGGCACAGCTAGAGTGCTAGGCTCTTGCCCCTGCTGTGTGGCATTAATGCTGCTAGGGAGGCCCTGGCTCTGTACCATGGCCTTCATGAGAAGTCTGCATGACAGGGTGGGGGCATGGGACCACCTAGAGAAGCCACCTTTGAACATCCACCACATGAAAGTACATCCCCTAAAACGTGGGCACTGTAATGCCCACAGCCATTACAGTGACTGACAGCATCAGAATTAGGTGGTCAGGCCCCTGGCAGGGTCAGCAGGTGGGCTGGGGTGTCTACAGAGGTGAGACAGTGCTCCTGTGCACTGAACAAGGACCACAAGGCACAGCCTGAGCTCCTAACCCTCTCTTTCCTGTACTTCTTCACCCTCCTGAAGTTCAAACAGCCTTCTAAGGGAGATGTTTTACTGAGCTGAGTACTACTTTCACCTGAACAGCTAAAGGAAAAGGCAGAGATAACCATCCCCCTTTTACCTGATAATTTAGTGACTGGAGCACTCGCCCCCAAAATGGGAGACCACCTCTCAATTCCTCCTCAGCGTGATCATAATCCAGGCTTTCCTCCACCCACCCACACATCCCCTCAGGCTTTCTCTCTTCCTGCCTTCCTGTCTAAGCCCAGCTCTCCTCTTGACAGCCCTAGTCTTGGTGGTTAGAGAATATAAATGCTAATGAGAACTGTGGGTTTGAATGCCCTCGGGCTGAGCAGAGCGTTGGATCCAGGTGCTTCCCAATGCTAAACGAGAATGCCAACCATCCTGCTCGCTTCCAGTGGCAAGCAGAAGTGTCACCCTTACGGGTCACATTCCCATGGCAGCAGCTGCAGTGCCTTGTGGAGAACTCAGAGCTAGTCATACGGGTAAAAACAGGGTGAAACCTGGTGGATTTTAGGGCTTTTTATGCTAGAAGTCTAGACTGTGAGGGAGTTTACATGTGCCTACTTTCTCAGTGCATTCCCTTCATTTCATAGGCAATATAGGTACTTTAGATTTTGGCTGTGCTGAAGAGAAGGTATTTTGGGTTGCTTTCTGGATCTAAGGCAGCTACATTTAACCAAAATCCAGTTTCAAGCACTCTGACTCTCGCTGAAAGTTGCTCGTAAAACAGACACCCAAAAGCTTTATGTCACAATAGCAATAAAGTGTCTTGGTTTATTGGAATAGGAATTAGAAATGGAATTAAATGGAATTAAATGGAATTTTAAATGAACCCAAACTAAACATGGGAAGACAAATATTGTAATTCTTCCACTGTGCTTCAAATTGTGTGTTTCATGCCCAGTTTTAAGCCTTGGAGCTTAGCTGTTATCCACTGCCCCAGGACAGTTCAACAAATCCCTTTTTCTAAAGGTGGTTCATATAACAAGGCAAATTTAGCCCTGGTATAATTCAGCTGCTTTCAATCCTAAGAGTTTATTTTGCTTGCTGTGTGTTCCCAGACTGGGAAAAGACTGAGGAAACTATATTTAAAAAGTCTGTCTATGTGAAGGGAAGGGACAGCACCAGCACCCCTATGTTAAAGCCCAGGCATATCCACAAGCTCTGTGGGATATTTAGCGTATTGTGTCCTAAGGATCTGTGTCTCTCAAAGAATCTCCCAAGATTAAGGCCCAAAGCATACTGTGTGACCTTGGGAAAAGCACTTTCTCTGGCTATGTCTATAAGCATAAAAGAAACCCTGCCAGGGGATGTTCCAGGGCACTGGAATTCAATCCTTTATAAACTGTTGACATAATCCTCGGTATTGGTTTCGCTGAAGCCAACTGGCAGCGTTGCTCAGGAGTTAGCACAACCCCAGGCCATTCCCAATAGACATGTAGACGGCAGCCACTCTGCTTTGGAGGGAAACACATGAACACAGGCTGCTCCATGCCAACAGAGGGCCTGGGCATGTTTTGTTGACTAGTATAAACCCATCCAATGCACCTAAAATGGGGATAATGCATCATTTCCCTTTTAAAGCGCTTTGTGACTTAAGGATGCAACTACCGTTATAAACCTTGCGGACACAATGACCACAATGACTACAATGACTACGCGTATTGTAAAGTACGTGTAAGGATAGATGTCTTTCACATCTCAGAGTACAGAGTAACCAAATAGCTGCCAGAAAACACATCCTACAGGAAGCTCAAGCTCACACCTACAGGTAATGCTTGCCAACAAAAAAAAAAAGTAGAAAAAGAAAAGGGAAAGTAGCAATGGGTCCCACAGGGGCAAGATTTATAATTTCTTGCTTTCTTCAAGTGCATGTGAAAAGATGTTCGTGCATTGATGGGCTTGCAGTAGCAGAACTTACTCCATTCTCTCTTTCTCTTTTGATGGCAATATAGAAGTAAAAAACTACCCTACAAAAGGGCAGCTCTTGCACTAGCTATGTACAAAAAAAAAAAAATAGAGCAGATGCCTTGATGCATCATTGCTTTCAGTAATTATTAAATTAAATGGATTATTAGCTAGTAGGCTACATTTTTAAAGGTATTGTTTTGGCCAAGTGCCCCTGAAGACTCTTATGAATTGTCCAGCTCCAAACCCCTCTTCTGCTCAGTATTCCCAATGCTGCAACTGTTCTACAGCTTTTACAGACAGCTGTACTTTTCAGAAAAGCAGAAATACTCTGAAATTTAGCTACATGTTTGGTTACATCTGTCTCAGATGTTCACAGGACTCCAGACACACCTTCCTCACTTCTCAAATAGCATTGCTTTTTACTCACAGAGCTTGAATCTACACCCCGACTCAGCTCTTTTCATAGCTAAAGCTCTGCATCGGTTCATAAAATGCATGGCCAGTTGGCACTAGCTCCTTCCTACAGTATGATACTGACCCTTCAGATTTCCCAAAGCAGAGTAACTCCTGCTTCATGCTATTCAAGGCCTGTTTTGTTCTGTTTTTAATCCTGCATCCAGCCACAGGCTTATTTCAGACCTGAAATAATGTGAGCAGGAATGATGCCACTTGGTACCATTCACGAGAGATTCAGCACCTGCAGGCTCAAGCTATGAGTCAAGAAAGGCAATTATGGAAAAGTAATTTATGCACAGAGCAAGAAGAGTAAGTGGTAGTATGTTGGAGTAATGTGATTATCTTACTCAGAGAAGTGCCAGAAAGGTGAGGGTAGCAGCATTGTTCACTAGATACATGAGCAGGAGACAATGTAGGTATGCAAGCTAAAAACAACACAATTTTTATCCTTTTAAAATATCACGGGGAAGAAAAATGTACCTTGTTTTTTCATGGAAGAAGGAGACAAGTGGTTCAAGTCACACTGCCTTCACAAACCATGAAGATTAAACTGTATCACTTGCATTTAATAGACGAAACAATTTCAACCAGCAGAAGGGGGTGGCCTGGGGCAGCTGGACTCGAGGTGGCTTGCTCACCGCCCTGCTGGGGAAGGCAGCCCAAGAGGAGCAGCTCCCACACACCTTCCTCACTTCAGGACTGGCTTCAGCAACACACCGCGGCCAGCTGGGCCTAGTGGCCTCGGTGGCTGCTGCTTCTAACTTGCTGAAGTAAGGACATAAGGCGTGAGGGGGAAGACTGACGAGGAGGAGGACAGTGGCTTGCTGCAGGCAAGGGAGAAATATAAACAGGTATCAAGACATCGAGCTCTGTGTAGGAGGCTTCCAGCTCTGTGTGGGACACCGTGGGCCGTGCTGCCCAGGGACATAAAGGACAACACGGGCCGCAAACACGGTGCCCACCGCCATGAGGCCAGAGCCAGCCGCCGGCGGGCAGCGCACGGCCGCCATCTCGCGGCTGCCAGCGCCGCACCGGCCCCGCCGCCGGCAAAATGGCCCCCGCGGCCTGCCGCCGGTACCTGCCCCGCGGGGGGCCCTGAAGTAAATAGCGGGTAAAGAACCGAGCTGGTGGGGAGCTGCGGCTTAGGGTGGCCAGGGGCTGAGCAAAGGCAGGCAGAAAAGGCAGCTGGGGCAATGGAGTGAGAGAAGACGCAAAGATAAAGGGCGCAAAAGTGCTTCACGAGTAGCTGTGCCACCCGCTTCCAGGGTGGGCTGAGAGCTGCGTGGTGGGTTTCCTTCACTGGAGGCAGAGAAATGTTTTTTGGTTGTTTTTACAGATTGATATCTTCCTGGAAAGTTTAGCAAGGGGCTTGAACCGAATATATATATATATGAGGGAAAAATTCAGAAATATTCAGGAAACAATACATTTCATGAAGAAAGATGAAAAACTTTCTCCGTTGGTTTCATAAGAGGCAGGTATATTCTGATGTTACTTCAAAGCTTGTCAGGGTGTAGCGAAAGGGCTGCTCCACCCCATATCCCTGTGTGTGCCAAACTTCGTTTCTTTGAAATTTCACATATCATTTGCCTGCCTCAGGTTGAATTTCATCTTGAAAAAAAAAAATCCTAAAAAAATTCAGTCAGGACCAGAAACAGTGATATAACACTTGTTCTTGCCCACGTGCAAATCACGTACAGTCATTTTGCACAAGCAAGAACACACAAATTTGTGCAACCTAGAGTGCCTCCACGCACTGAGGCATGAGTTTGGCGTGGAGCCAGGGATGTAACTGTACCCCAAGCTATTAAAACATTAAAATCTGTAGCTAATGTTCTCAGACTCTTTAGAACTTGGCAGCTAAACTCCTTGAAGATACATTAAATTCCAGCATAGGACCACCATGGATTGAGGAGCTACTTTTGACTGCTACAGGCTGCTGTATTGTTGAACATCGGACCTGGTGTCAGAGCCACCGTGGCAGCCTACAATCAGTGCAGTGGACAGTGGGGTCGCTGGCAGCACTAACAAGGTGCAGGAAAAGCCACAGCAAAGATGGTTTGGAGAGGCTGAGGGTGGAAGAGAAGGTCTAGCTTTAGCAACATAACTTACAGGATGCTCAGTCTGTCTGGAAAGGGGCAGGGAACAGCAGCTGCAAGATTTTCATAGATGAAACTTTGGAAGATCTGTACCCACTTTCCTCCTGAGCTTCGAGTGTGAGCCAAAGCCACTTGCATCTCTCCATGTGGTTTATGTGCTTAACTCCCTTCAGTGATGGCTCTGAGAGCATGGCAACTCAGTGCCAATGTCTTAGAACTGTTACATGCTCTGCTAAAACAAAGAGCTGGGTATCATCAAGTAGATGATCCAGACCCATTCGTGACCCATACAGATGTAGATATGAGGCCATGTGGTAGGTTTCTTTCCCATTTGTTCTTTGAAAACCTCAACAGTTAAACAGCCACAGAAGTTAGTCTTAAGGTCACAAAGCCAATAAACCACTCCAGAACACAGAAGATGACTGTGCAACTATCATTCCAACACCTCTTGTACATGTGCATTAAAATCCGTATATATCTGCAGCTTTCATTTGGGTGTGGAGGTTGGGTGGGGATTTTTGTAAAGGAGGAGGCTGCAGTACTCATAGTAGCATGCTGTGAAAGGCCAGGAGAGGCAGAAGGGCAGCATCTTGTGTCATGCTAGCTTGGACAACTGGCTTTTGTTCCTGGCTTTACAACACAGCTATGTCACCTACAGGAGAATGTTTTGCTGCCAGCCTTCATTTTGGCAGTTTCTGATTTGGGGTAGACTTGGATTTTGCAGCCTGAACTGTATTCTGTTAATACTGCAACTCCCAGGGCAAAGGTCCAGCCCCAGGAGTGGGTCAGCAGAACTAATAGCAGTGTCATGACTTCAGTCACTGATAATAGCAGGAATGTTTAGGCTTTGTGCTGCGCTGTTCCAGAGTCCCTTCTGCCCCTCTGCCGTAAGCTTTCTGTGTCCTACTGCATTACACTTACAAGCATGAATCCAGTGAAGCCAATACTCCAAATTACAAGTATGTTCACAGTCAGTCAGAAGAAAACAGTGCTTAACCCTGTGCAAAGGATCCAGTCCGTGTTGGCAACTTTGTAATGTGCCAGACTGTGCATCCTGTTAAAAGCTTCCATGGTTGGTTCTCTGTGGTACATTCTGTATCGTGATGACAGAAGTCCTGGGCATATGAAGGTCAGTGCTGTAGCAGTCAAAATGAAATCAGAGTGACAGAGCCAGGGAGTTTAGTATTGTTTGGTGATTGAGTATCAGGAACTCTGCACGCAGCCAGACCAAGGTCCTGCCTTTCAATAGCTGGGCATGATGCTTTTTTTCACTGGCTTGGGAAGCTGGTATTCTCAGTGTACGCGCACAGGGCAGATAGGTTTGCCATCTGAGCTTTCAGATGTTTGCAGACCTAGGGTGTACGTTAAGAATCCATCATTTTCTGCTGTTAAATGCTTCTTCAAAATTAAAAACAAAAACCAAAAACAAACACACACAAAAACCCACCACGGTAATCCATGCAAAATTGGCTTTTATTTTGTTTGCAATGAGCTCTGCTACTGAGACATCTGTGTTTTGTCCTCCAGGACACTTGACTTCTATCAGGGAAGTCAACTTTCACCCACCGCAAGCACACAGCAATATAAGTCTTAGAAATGGGGGGAAATCCATCCTGCTTCTTTTCCACCGAGAAATAAATCGGGCACCTGCAGGGATTTCCCTTTCTCGGTAGCAGAGCCTGCTTCTGCTGGAGCTGCAGCAGCTGAAGAACTTCCTCGCCTGCGCTGTCAGAGACCACCACCTGCTGGGGGGCTCGGCTCACTTCTGCCAGCGCTGCTGCTGCAGCCGCAGGCCCTCGCTTCCAGCCCTCCTCTTCTCAGGCTCACTGCATTTGTATCCTAATCACACGGTTTCTGCCTGTCTGCACAGCGAGCAATTCTCTGGGGCTAACAAGTATTCGGGTTAGAGTTGACAGCACACTGCTTTCCTACGCCCAGTCGTGTTCTGCTGTCTCTAGCAAGAAGCAAGGAGACCGTAGCTGTTGCATCCATTTTTCCTTACTCCTCAAGCCATTAGTTTTGAGGACTTTTGACTAAACTTATATCAAAGGAATTCTTCCCTCACATTTTTTTTTCCCCCTAGGTATTTCTGCTGCAGTTTTGGAGTTCCCTGGAGATGTATGGGTATCTGACAGGATTACTGTATCTCTGGCAGGCAAACAGCTTATCTGGAAGGTCAGGAAAATGACTACTTCTAAATTCTCTGGTTTGTTTCAGTGTGTGCGGGGGGGAATACCAAGGCAACGAAATCGAGCTGCCTTTTGTCGCTGGAAATCTTACAGGTTTGGGAAGTGAATAAGCTGTGTATTTCTGAGAGGCTGCCTTGTGCAGAGGGTTTTCAGTTAGTGTGAAGCTAGAGATGGGCAAACTGAAAACGATAGCAGAGCCCTGGAAAACCACTGGAGTGGGTTCTCTGTGGGGGCCAGCAGGGTGGAGAGAAGACATAGCAGACAGTGGAAACATTTGCTTGTATAACCAGGTTTGGCTTCTGGGAGTGATTTTCATTTGAACACAGCTCTGCTTCCAGCCTAGAGAGACAGCCCCCAAACCCAAGTTTTTAGTAAGCTGCAGGTTTTCCTTTACGTACAACCATGATGCACATGAAAGCACTACTCGGGGTTCAAGAACAGAGTGTTGGCCATGAGAAGGTAGTCCAAATACACTTCATGGGGCATGGAATTAAAAGCTTATTAATCCTATATCTAGAACAAATTAACGACTGAGAAAATGCTGTCAATTGACCAGTTTCCTTTCAAACAAGTCCATATGATCAAGTTACCATGGAGTTCTCACACCAAATCAGTAACGTGCTGTGAAGAGAACTCCCGAGAGTTCACATCTTCTCTATTCAATAGCAGAAGAAATCTCTCTGGGAGCGTCTGATGGGGAGGCCATTTGCAATGTAGCCTGAGATTGGCTAGGAAATAGGGCTTGCAGGAGAAACTGCTGCTCCAGGAGGTCCCATAGGTCAGCTGTTCAAGCAGAGCGAGGCTTTCTCCTTTACTTGCTGTCTGCAATGAGATTCAGCAATGCTCATGTGTCAGCCAAAGCTTACAGAAAGGAAGGCCTGCAAGGATTTGACTGTCAGTTTGTGCTGATTTTGTGCTGATATTTTCTTGAACCCACAGGATTATAGTTTCTAATCAGCTGTAGCTTTTCCTGCATGCCAGCACAACTAGTGTTGGCTTTCTGCATCTCTGAGACCCACAGGTTATACGTTCTGGCAAAATAAACAACTTGTTACTCTTCTTTTTACGAAATGAATCAATAAATGACTGATGCTCCAGTGTCAGGCATTGCTATGCAGTGCCTAGAAGACTGAATTGGTGGTAGTGAGGAAATTCCACCCCTAGAACTCATTTCACCTTCTTATGTTGCCACCTTTGGCTCTTCTGAGTGTAATATCTCCGGGGCAGGAGCTGACTTTTGCCTTGAATTCATCCCACATCCGCAGCAAAGGGATCCCACTCCCCAGGCTTATACAAAAGGACTTCTGATTCCTGAACACACTTGAATAACTCCACGGGAACCTTTGAGCCTAGCTGGGGCAAGAGTGCCACATTACCAAACAGCTTCTGATTTGCTGGTGTGGCAAAATTCATCTTTTTTTGGTAAAATTTCAGCCTCAGCTGACAGCCTAAACCAAAATAAGGCCAAAGCAGACCAGAAATTGTGACTGGAAATAAATGTTGGCAACTCCGAAATAAGTACTAATTCTGACCTCTGATTCTTAATAAAAGCAAAACGTTGAATTCTACTTCACTTCCCACCAGGACAGCTAGCAAGAATCAAAATGGTCCAAAACTCAGACTGGGGATGTGTGTGCGTAGATGGGAACCAGGTGATGAGCGAGGTTCAGCTTATATCCCAGTGGGATGGAAGCGAGCCTTCAGACGGGGCTTCAGGGTACTGCCGCAATGTAAATCAGAACTAATTATATTCTGTCTTCACGTCAAGTGATAAGCCATGGAAGCAATAAGTTTGAATTATGTCATTCTTGAGCACTGTGTGCTCCCTTTACTGCCCTGAGATTCACACTACTCCCTTTGGAAATTAGCATGCAGGTATTTCACAGTGCTCAGCTAACCATGCGTTTGTTAATTTCTCACATGTCATGTGAATGGCCTGCTCCCCATCTCCTTTTCTCCGCATTTGACAGCCACATGGGCTCTGCCAAAAAGACATCCAAGACAAACACTTCGCTCCAGATGTAAGCTGCCCTGATTATAACTCCTGCATGCTGTTAACTGGCTTCAGTAAGTTTGGAAACCAGCATAAAACGCAGATTTCTCTGAACTGCCAAACTTTCCAGTTTCAACAGTGTGTTCTACTTCTGGCAGGAAGTCTGGATGCGATGCCAAGTTGGTAGAAAATTCAATATCCCACTATAAAATGTTTATTGTTCAGCATATATCCAAGTGCACCTTTCTGTTGCTAAGTTAACATGATTAAAAAATCCTCCATCTGAACAAGAGCGGAGAATCAATCATCCAACTGCAGAGCTCAGTGAAATGACTTTCAATAAACAGTGCAAGCATGACGGAGTCGTTCCTGCAAGGGCTTCAGATCCAGAATGCTTCCCGCTACCTTCTGCAGGACTTCAGCATTTCCTGGTGTCTGGACCTGAACTTTTATTTAGTTCATCCTTTTAAATAATCACAAGGATATTATGAAAACCTTGACGGGATTTGTTGTTTGTTTTTCAGTATAAACCAGTACAATGCAGAGTTAGTTGGTCCTACCACAACACAGCAAGACCCTTACTAGTTCTTATATCACAACCATAGCAATAACCACGTGACAGATATCAGATTTCTTATTTCCTCTCTGCAAATATACTCTTTAATAATTTTGAGAAATTATACAATTTGCATATGCATTTTTAAACCATGGGTATTGTATTTACATAATATTACTACAACTGTATGGTTGCAAAAGATCAGCTTTACAAAAACACTATCTTCACTCATATTCCATAAAGACATGCTAAAACATCTCCATTAGGTAGTTTACAAACATGCAAAACTAGTGTACAATTATACTCCTTGATTAAATAATGTTTTTATTCCATCAGCAGGAACCATGTGATCCTCCTTATATTAAAATAAACACATGCCTGTTTCTCTCCCACATGCAAAAATACCGTCTCTGGGGTAGAAACTAGAATAATTTTTAGCGAGACTTTACAAAAGCATCTTTGATTTCTGTTACCTATTAGTGCAAAAAGCCTTTATATGAACTGTAAAGCAAGGAGACTTGGCGTTGCAAACTCCAGCAGGCTCACCTGGACTTTTCTACAAAGCTGCGATGCCTTGAAGGAGAGGCTAGATCTCCATCGGCCACTGTGACTCCCCCATGTCCTGGTATTTTATAATCTGGGGCCTTCAGGAGTTGCCACCTGCTGTTCTCAGGCCCTGCTGAAGAGCATGTGGTGGAGGAACAGATCCGTGCTGGCCGTAACCCGTGGCTGCATCGTGGTTATGTCCCTGCCATCCTTCGGCCTGCATGCTGCTTGCATGTCACCAGTGACAGTGCATTTTGTCCCGCCACAGTCCTTTTTGATGCGTCTCAAACCTCCCACGGAGCACGGCACATTAAGCAATCAGCTGAGCAAAGTAGGCCCAGGAGTGCAATAGAGCAGACTGCGGATGAAGGCAGCGAGCTCCTGGGAAAGCTGCATGGGTGACCTTACGCAGCACTTGTCCTTCCACGGCTGGCTGAGGCCAGCCGTGCTCTCGTGGGGACTGCTGCACTCCCTGCTGCACTCCCGCTCCTGGGGGCTGCTGCCAAGGTGCTGGAGTTCTGCCGCTGTAACTGACGGACTTGCTTAGGAACCTCTCCGTTAAGCTTTAACATTTTGCAAAACAGCTAATTCCCAAATACATCGGTGAGGATATCCAGCTGGCCTGGATGTACGAGACTTCACAGCGCACAGACTTCATGCAGCCAAAGGTTAATAAAGCTAGGGTACAAATTTAGAATCACATTAATCCTTAGAAAAGTTAGCCAGCTGATGTAATTTTCCACCAGATTAGCAACAGATGAATTACCAAGGGGCTGCTGCCTTGCCTGACGCAGAACCTGCACCTGAGGAAAAGAAGAGGCCTTTACACATTGTAAGGATGCCACAGAACATGCATTTTGGTAGCACCACTACCTCGCGGTTATCAGCCTAGACAACAAAGGAAAGTGCGGAATGCCCCTTGTTAGCACAAACTTAGAGCCAGCTAAAACACTTGCCCCAGCAATCTTTGCTGAGTTCTCCAGAGCTGTAAGAATGATTGGTGAGTACAGAACATGGAAGTACACTGTGTGCGTTTAGACTACCGCGTGCTTTTAGAAACCACTTACAGTGTAATTGGTAGCTGGAGACGGTCTTGTGTGACAATCCTTGGCACCGAGTCCATTTCCTTGGCACCAAACAGGCACTAATGCCTGTGCAAAAGCGCGTGTAGGTAGGTCGGTTCAGCTCCAAACAAGCAAAAAGCACTCTGCAAACGTAGGATGCTATTAAAACCAAAGGGGGCTTTGCTGTTGACTTTGACGGGCATAAAAGCAGATGCCACGCTTGAAAGAGTCACTCTGGTGAAAAGAAGGAGCTGTCCTAGCCTTCCTGCTGTCCACTCTGGGTAATTCACGTGTGTTTTTTAGCCTCTGCCTAAGCCAAATGCTTTAATTGAACAGTTTTACCTTTATTCCCTGACATAAGTGCTTCTTCAGGTACTTTGCTGGGAGCTCCCCTGGAGTTTAATGTACCATCTTCAGCCTCAGATTGTCAGGACTCCCCAGTTCTCCTCCAAAGTCCATCAATAAGAGAGGTCTATATATTTGTAAAATGTTACGGTGAAAGGTAAATGAAACAGTGGGCAGCGAAAGGTGGTCTTGCATGTAACGCTATCTCATTATCACGTTTCTCTTTTCAGAAGGAATCTGCAATAACTTGTAAATTCACACAGCCCTAAGGCAGAAAATACTTCTTTTCCCACTTCTGCTACACTAGAAAAGAAAGCTAGGGTGGCTGGCTGGAAATAAGATGGAGGCACAGGAGTGAACTGTAAGTGAAGTGGGAGAGAAACTCACAGCATTTGGTGTGCTCAGACTGAGAGAAGAAACAAAATCATCTCTATCAAGAGTTTTGAAGAACCGGCGTGTAAAACTGCCATTCCAGGAACAGAGAGTTTAAAAATCTCTTAAGCTAGCAGTGCTCCTGTCTGACAGCAGAACAGTAGGCACCGTACCCATGCTTATTAAAAAGACAAAGATTATCTTGGCAGTCAAAGACTCATCAGTCTTTCTGCAATCATAGGCAATCTTTAGAACAAGTTCTGAAGAAAAGAATAATTAAGACCTGAAGGTAAGTAGAAAATGATGTAAGATAAAATGATTATGGCAAATTCACCTGGTATCTCTTGTCGGTTTTCCAGGCATAACTCATCTACCTGGACACTAAATTGGTGAGATAATTTCTTAAATCAGTTTGGTTTGATTGCTTTTGATCATACCGGCCTTGGAGTGTACAGGATACCCTTAGGGCTGGATGTACAGGGTGGGTAAGGAGCCAGCACAAGTCAACGTCAACAAAGGATTATTGAGTGGGAAGGAAATTAACATTGGAACTCCTCGATATTTTGGGCCTGATCCTGTTAAAGATTTTCATTTCTTACTGTGGCACGTGCTAATGAAGTTTTGAAGTACTGGCAACATGGAAGAGGAGTGCAGTATGAATGTTCTGCATGGCGCTGGTGACTAACGCAGTGAAGATAAGGTAGCGTTGTCTAGGGCAGAATGCAAGCTGTGTATGAGGGAAGAGCTGTTTTGATATCAAACGTCAAAACCAAGCCAGTTATCAAGGCATCTTAATCAGTAATGCAGAAAGAGAAGCACTTCTGGAAGGCTGTTCAATGTTACTACCTCAGACAATGCTCTGAAGTGGTTACCTACTGGTAGTGTCTCTCTTCTGTACCTCGAGGTAGCTGTAAAACATACTTGGTCAGCTAAAGTTATGTCAGAGCCATCCTGACCATAAGAAGAGTGCCTAAGAAGAGAGAAAAAGCCACCCATAGGTCCGAGAGGACTGTAGAAGGAAACGACTGAGGGTAGTAGCTGATCATATCGTGATTATGATGAAAAAGGCCAATAGATAATGTATGTATCAGAAGAGATCTTGCTAAACAGAATATTGATATATTCACAGAAATCCTCAGTGTGCAGTTCGGGGGACCTGTACTCAAGACAGAGGAACTTGGACTGCACCGTGTGCAGAGAAATCTGCAAAAGTCTGTGTGAGAACTGAAAATATATTTTATTAGTAGTGCCTAAAGGAACGGGGTTTGTTTAGCCTGACAAAATGAAGGCTGAGGGGGACTCTGTTGCCCTCCTAACTGTGTCAGAGCGAAAGAAGAGCTTATATATTCTTGACATGATGTTGGTTTGACGTAATCTGGTTAAGAATACATCGGGACTCAAAATGTAAAGTTCTGTACCTGCCAGAGTAGTTCGTATTGCCCAACAGGCATTTTTGAAATGTTGTTTGATATGCTTAACACGTGTGATACCCCCTGCAGTAGAGGGTCTTTTTCCACCAGACCATTGCTGTGAGTGACCACTTTGGACTCTATATTTTATATTCTCGTCTGATCTTTTATTCCATTTTCAAGCATGAGTCCTTTAAAAAGGGACTTCAAAAATAAGATAGAATAAAATAAGATGTCCTTCCGTAATCTATATAATCTATATAATGTCTTTCAATAATCCAAGTTTTTTCCTGTTTTTGTTTTTGTTTTTCCTGAATGAAATTGAGTGAGGAGTCCTGCAGGAACAATTTTTTTTCTCTAAGACCCTTACAGTGAGATGTTACTCTCTCCTCTGCATTTCTGGTTCAAGCTTCAATCTCATGCATACTCCAGCATGCTCTCAAAGTCAGCCTATCAAAGTAGTTTTCACTGTAAAGGTTATTTTCTGTTAAGGGGTGTCTTGCTAAACTGCCAGTCTCGCCCAAGAAACGCTTACCAGTGGCTGATATCCAGGAACTCCTGTGCACAAGAGGCAGAATGTCAGGAAAATTCGGGCGCTTGGGCTAGATAAACAGCAAAGTGACAGACATTGGAAATACTCAGCAGGGAGTAAAGCGATATTTGTCTACGACGACATAAATGTAAGGGAGAGCTTCCTTTTCCACTTCAAGTCCATTTAGATTCTCCTATACCCTAACGGCCAGGAGATGCTTTACAAATAAGCCTGTGTTGGAGCTGAGTAAGTGAGTGATGCTTCTTGACTGGTTGCAAACATGCCAACTTGTGGCTGTCATTAGGAATCAGCCCCACATCGTTACAGGCTGGCTTCAGTGTGTGAGAGCTACTTCATGCTGCACTGGCACTTTTACAGCATTCTCAGATGGAAATTTGCAAGTGCAAATTAAGTGTAGGGAAGAAAAGAAGCGCATTAAAGATCTGCATTAAAGAACTGCTCTTTACAGGAGCTTTTAAAGATCTTAATTTCAGTGGTACAGGTGGTGCCTGATGTTTGATAAAAATCAAATGCAAACAAATTAGTTGTGAATTCAAAGTGGTTGCCACAGACCGGGAAGTGAGGACTGTGCCCTTCCAGCAATACAATCCAGTTGATCCTCTCTGCTGTTACAGGGAATGTCATGGATTTGGAAAGATAAGGAAGATAAAGAAGATGGATCCGGACTCCTCTTGGTGACACCCAGTGAAAGGACAAGGCGTGAGCACAGACTGAAATAAAGGAAATTCCACTTAAGAAAAAGCGTTTTAATGTGAGGGTGGCAGAGCACTGGCGCAGGTTGCCCAGCGAGGTTCTGGAGCCTCAGTCTTTGGAGATGCTCAAAACCCAGCAGAGCAGGGAACTAGAAATGATCTCCAGAGGTGCCTGCCAGCATTGGTTGTTCCGTGATTCTGTGAAAGACAATGAAATTCCTAGATGAGCCAGGTTTTTCTACAGAGTCAGGCGAGGCCATTGTACACTTGACATGAAGTCCTTTTTGTTGGTTAAGGACAGTGTCTCAGGGTTTTGGGAAAAGGAACCAGGTTTCTTTGTCTTATGCAGTGATTACCCCAGAATAAATCAGGTGGGTAGAAAATCTAGCAAGTCCAGTTTGGGGACTTTTCCTTCATTAGAGTTTATTTTGTTTCAGCCCCTAAACTACAGATTAACTCACCTTCAGATGAGTGAGACTACCTTCTGGGGTAGGAGTAGAGGCTCCTTCATCCTCAGTTCTGGTCCTCGTGATCCCTCCCTGCTCTGACTGTGTGGAGGAGCAGATGAATTAGATCTTCAGGGGAATACACAACAAAACTATTTTTTTTTTGGTGAAAATCTCTTAGGGCATTGCTTTGCTATAGCTAGAACTGTTTGAGGACCAGGTTGCTCTGAAAGGGTGCCTGGATAGGGTGCGTCAGAACAAGTCATTCAGTCTGCTGCCGTTTTCCCTTCACCCTGTTCCCCTGTTTCCATCACCATGGTGTCACTGGGCATGTGTGTCCTGCTGCCTGTAGGATGAAAGTCAGGATGAGAAGGACACTTAAATGCTACTTGCATCACATTTGAAGGTCTGACTATACAAAAACGAGAAGCAACACAGCTCTGGACCGTGAGGCCATATAACGTTTGGGGTCTTGAGTTTTCAAGTGTTGCCCTTGATGGGCTTGCTGTTGATGCCAGCAGTTTTCCTGGGTAAGTACTGGTGGCACAGTGACAGGGTGTGGGCTCTGAGCGCTAACGGAGGCCCGAAGTGGAGTTCCCAGAGTGCCTCTTTATCATCTCTGCTTCATCGTTTTCTGCACAGACACATAAAAGAATATTTTGCCTGTTACACTCTCGTGTGATTCACAGAAGCTCTCAGGTACGCTCCCTCCCTGCCTCGCACAGCCCAGGCTCAGCTCTTACTCATGCAAGGAGGAGTGCCGGTGAAAAGCGTTGTCTGTCATCTTCAGATTCCTCTTTGTATAGCTGATGGCTTAATGAGTGCTGTGATAGTGCAGGTTGCTCAGAATTGCTGTTGGGGGCATTATGAGAATGCAGTGAACTTTGCAGCTTTCCTAGAAAGTAGGACAGGAGCGGAGAGGCAGCAGCGAGCAGTTCTGCAAGGCAGTAAGAGGTGTGAGACTCCTCTGCGGGGGCTCTTCCTTACTGACTCATCTGAGAGCTGTACTCCCACTTCCCACTTGAAAACGAACCTCTACCCCTCCCGTGACTGTAGTTGTCCCTAGCAGTGTTGGCGTCACCCCTGCGCTTCTTTCTCTCCCGAGCCTGTGTGGGTGGTGCCGGCTTTGCCCCTGAAAGCACTGGGGCATGCTCAGCCCTGCTCTTTTGTTCTGGTAGCGGTCACCATTCAATGCACGCTCTCATTTGGACCGTCAAAAATGTTTCCACCACAGCAAACAGAAGGATCGAGACCGCTGCCTAGGTGAGGTACTCCTCCTACCATACAATAGCTAAAAACAGCAGAGCCACTGGTTGAAAGTCTACTTTGGAGAGCTAACGACTGCCTTGCTGTTTGTCGCCCTTTAAACCCCCAAGAGACAGCCTTTCATTACATGTGAAATAAATCAATCAAAAAATGGTGACAGGGGAACACGGATCAAACTGCCAGATGGAAGAAAGAAAAAAAAAAAAAACAACATTCAAGACTCCTTGACAATGACACCAAATGTGATTTAGATGGGAGCACGCTGACTCACAGGAAGGAGCTGTTTTTCTGCTGTCCTCCATGCAGGTGCACTGGTAGTGACAACATATTGCCACCCCAGGTGGGTGGCAGTTCTCTCAAACACTATGGGAAGGAATAAAAAGATGTGGAAATATGAATTCTTCTGCAACCACTTACCTGGGTTAATTCAGTCCTTTACCCCTCTCTCAGGTGCATTCGTTCCATCGCCTTCCTCGGGAGTGGGACAAATGCAGTCTGGTTTTGTAGCTGTGAGCCAGGCCAAGCCCCCACATGCCTTGAAGTCTGGAGCTACCTAGGATTGATGTTTTGAGTCCTGAATGCTGCCTGCGGGCACATCACTTGCAAAAAATATCTTGGAGTACAGCTTCACCCCATGTAAGTCTGTCGTTGCTTGGAAAGTTCCTGAACGGTGCTTAGTCATGATGGATCGAACGCTGCGCGGAGATGAGAAGGTATCTCTGGAATTACAAATTCCTGCTTCTTAACCCAAGGGCTTTTGCTGGCAGACAGGATGGGCCTGCCAGGAGCTGGCAGTAGGACTCAGCCCCCCGCTCCTGCACAAACAGGATGCGGCAGCAACACACCCAGCAAGAATTAACAACAGTTCACCTGAAAAAATGAGTCAACAGATCAGCATCTTGAGGACTGAAATTTCCTGTTCCCAGGACAACAGCGCTAAGCGAGGCTGAACACCGATGTTTTACTTCATTGTGGAAATGCAGCGTAGTCTGCAGCACCGAGGATGGAGCTGGGCTGAGTTCAACTCCACAGATAGGGCTGATTTCATCAATGGCACCTTAATATCCATCTCAGCTGCTACTGCTGTCACTGCTGTTGCTTCACCCTGCCAGGGGTGTCACAGCCCTGTGCTTCACAGGCCGGTGTGGTGTCCTCAAAGGTGAGCCCCTTCCCGATACATCCACTGCAAGAGGCGGTGCTGCACGTGAAGAACAAGATCAGAGTTGAGATATCCAGCGTGAAAATTACCCAAGAACTCATTGATAATTGGAGAGCTATTTCTGTCCCCAGATGCTCCACGGGTGTTTATTTTCTCTAAACTGTAAAAAAATCAAAGGCACGATGCTGAAGAAAACCTTGCTTGTTTTAGGCACCGGAGAAATTATGCTACAACAATTAGCCTTTATACAAAGCTTAATCCTCAAGCAGGAAGATTTGGATCTCTTTTAACACTGCTTGACTTTTCCACAGGAGTTTTTTTTTTTATTTATAAGTGACTGTTCCTGATCACACAGAAAACTTCTGTGTCTTCATCTGCTTCCCTGGAGACTTCTGAACTTGTCATCAACCTGCTCTCCCAGCCAGAGGAACACTTCCCCACTGCGCAATGAAAATTTATCAGCTTGTCCTTCAGCGTGTCTCAACAACTCAGAGATTATTAACTCATCTTTCAAGTGATTAATACTCCTGGGTGTTTGAGAGGCATAACTCTAGTACTTGGGAGGTGCTTGGAGGCCCTGGAAAATAAGGCACGAGGGGAATGCAAAGCGTGACACTTTGGGCTGAGAGGCAGACTCGCCCCGCTCTTGCCCAAGTCCCGTACCCACCACATTTGGTTCCCATTTTGGCCGGCATCTGCAGGCCCCACAGCACCAGAGCTGAACAGCCCTTTTAAATCTCCTTCCTTTCTAAGACAGTCCAGATCTGCAGATTCTCCAGGGAGTACATCTGAGCAGAAGCCATTTCGCTTAGCGCTGCCTAATTATAGCCATGTTGACAGCCAGAGTTGTAACTCCTCTGCTAAGAGATTTTTAGTATTCATCGGCAGGCTGCTCATTGGTGGCTGCAGAGTACCTGTCAGTCACGGTAATTACTAATTTGTTTTAACTTGCCTCGGAAGCATTCCTCGAATTTATGGCTGTGCTGTGAGTCGACACAGGCCTCGTTTTTCCATCTTTGCCTTGTGCAGTGACAGGGGGATGGAGGAAATGCAGCACACACGGAAAGCCATCGTGGCTTGTCTCTAAGACAAGTGATGCGCTGAGAAAATGCCCACGTGGTTGTGCCACTGACAATGCCAGCAGCACCGTGCTATTAAATCACCCCTGGGATTGCTCTTGTGGTGCTACCTGGGCTGTGAGTGCGCACACTGATAGGCACATGAATATATTTTTCCAGGACAACTCGTCTGTCTGTCCTTGCGCACACGGCTGAGGCAGTTAATGGGGCTGCAAGCATTCAAACGGGGCTAGGCCGAGCAGAAAAGGGAAGACAAAGGATAAAGACCACATTTCATGGCTAGCCAGGCGGCTCTTGTTGTGTCCCTAAACTGACCCTGACTGCCTGCAGGAAGCCAAGCTGATGCAGAGCGTTGTCGTGCCCTCACTTCAGAGCCAGGACGTCCACAGCGCTGCCTTGCTGGGATACCCTGGTGCCAGTGAAGAGCACCCAGCTCATTTACGACAGAGGGCAAGAATAGCACCAACACAGCAGGTTGTGCTCTGAGAAAGGGCTAATCCCCTAATGTCCTAACCA